>NC_052152.1:86354858-87554858 GCF_902713615.1 Scyliorhinus canicula | reverse complement strand
CTTGTTGAGGCGCACACCCAATTACTTAATTACCTTGTACTGCAGCAGGCCCTTCATTATCACCAATCACAATTGGGAACTCACTGTTCCTGGTAGGGCCTCCTATGACAGAAAGGCTGAAGGGGGTGTGGGGAGGTGGCTGTCAATCAAAATGCAATCCACTACAGGTGAAGGATGACTGTGGGGTGGATTCTCCATTCAGTGATGTCAGAATCACAATCGGGCAGAGGATCGGCTGTCATCTGAAACTCGAGGTCAGTTACGGGCGCCCAACAGACCGTCATGCGCTGGAGCCTTGTTGGTGCCATGAATGCATTCCACGCCTCAAGCCGACATGGGTATGCAAAACATACAGTAGCATGCATTAACGGGCTTGACCCAGTACTCTCTCACCTCCCGCGATTCTCCACCTACCAGGCAGAAGTGACGCCAGTGTAGTTCACTTGTAGTATTTAAAAACAGGAGCCGGGCCCCGTGACTCCTGAGGAAGAGAGAGGAGGTAAGAAAAATTTCCAAAATAGCAACAGTGGGCTGACAGACGTGCGGCTGGCTGGGGGCGGCTGTCAGGGCAGGGGGGATTAGCCGGGGGTGACTAGGAGATGGGCCGTTGAGTTGGGTTGACCCCCTGTGTCCGGGCATGGAGCTTCGTTTCCATGGCCTACAAGGCAGCCATTCAGCTGCGTACTTCATTGACTGCCCAATGTGCAGAGCGCCACCGGCCATATGAGTACCCCCCACCCAGGCCTTAAAATCATTGCCTGCGGTGGCTCCCCTGCTCTTGGCTTCTGCCTTAGAGATCTGTGCGCTCTAGCCACCTGTGGGGCCTTGTCCTGCATCCCCGTGGCCACCAGCCTCACCAGCATCCTCGAGACGTGTCTCGCGGCACTCGTGCCTTCCACTCCTTCGGGCAGGCCAACGATGCGCGGTTCTGCCTTCTAGATCTGTTCTTCTGCTCCTCTATCTTTGCTCTTAATGCCTTGCAAAGGTCCACCAGGAGCCCCACCTCTGCCTCCAATGCTACCACCTGATTATTGTTGTCCGACATCACCTTCTCCATCTTCCACATCTGTGACCCGTGTGCCTCCAAACACTTCTGAACTTTCTCCATCAAGCCTTTCAGGGGTATAACCGCTCTCCCGATGGCCGTCAATCGGTTTTCCTGCATTTCCTTTCTTTGTTGGCAAAACTCCTCTTTCATAAACGCCATCAGTTACTCCATCTGGGGTTTTCCAACCTGCGGCGACCCTTCCCCCTCTGCTGATTGTTGCTGCATCACAGGTCTCTTCTAGTTCCTTGGCCAGGTCATTCACCTTCTTATTTTTGAAGAATAAAGGGATTAAGGGTTATGGTGTTCGGGCCGGAAAGTGGAGCTGAGTCCACAAAAGATCAGCCATGATCTCATTGAATGGCGGAGCAGGCTCGAGGGGCCAGATGGCCTACTCTTGCTCCTAGTTCTTATGTTCTTATGTTCTGCCGGGTCTGATAACCAGCAGACATACCACTCCCGGAGGTGATCTTCTCCTCCACACCTTCATCTACACTCCTGTCAAAATACTCCCAGTTTCGGGTAATAAGAGCCTTTGGACTGGAGCTGCCCTGTGTGTGACCACTCACTCCATGGCTGCCACCGAAAGTCCACGTGGTGAGTGATGCACTATCAATTACCACAAAGACGAGAGTAGTTGAATAATCAAGGCTTTATTGAGCAAAGTGTTGTGCCTCCTGTAGCTGCTACCAGAATTGCTGCAGCACCGGCGAGCACAGACATTTATACGCCTCCTACTGGACAGAGCCAGCAGGCAGGGATTTACCCATGTACCTCCAGTATGTGTCTTACCGTAATACATATAATCTGCTAGTGGTGACTACCACAGTGAGATTGCTGACCCATTAGCATGTCCTGAATGACTCCGGCACTGATGCCTCCACTGGGACCGGGCGAGCGCTGTTTGCTATTGGTCCCCACAAATGGGGACCAAACGGAATGGCATTCGTGGGGGTCTCCAAGGGGATGGGAGGCCCACAGCTGCATGCCCTTTGGGCAGGGTAGTGCCCTGGCACTGCTGGTGCCAGCCTGGTACTGCCAAGATGCCCAGATGGCACTACCAGCTAGCATGGTCACTGCCAAGATGCCAGGTTTGCACTGTCAAGGTGCCAAGCTGGCATTTTGTGCGTGCACATGATCAGGCCGGGGTTGACTGGTGTGGGTGTTGGGGGGGTTGGGGTGTTGGGGGGAGACCGGGGATCCCTCCCATATTGCATTTGGGCTGGGGGGGGGGAGGTTGGGAATTTTTGGGGGGCCTCAGAGATCGGGACAAGACGCCATTTAAAAATGGCGACCTGATCTCTCACTTCAATGGGGTGCTCCAGCGAGCAGAGCACCCCATTGTAAAAAACGGGGCTATGTGTGGCCTTGGCCATGTATTTACTGTTCAAGATCCTTATTCAACACAAGTTGCGTTAAATAGCCATGTGGTTTTTGACACTGCGAGTGCCAGGAAACACGTGGCTAAAGGTGCTCGCTCAGGGACTTTGTACCGATTGCACCTAAGTGTCATTTTGGGTGAGTTTGGCAGGATGTTTTCATAGGCCTTTTGGGTGAGACCCAGATCGGTATCCACTCACACTTGGTCAGTTTTTTGGGGCTTGGGAAATTTCTCACCGGTCAATCCCAAATTTAGAAATTTTTGCAACGGTGGGGAACTGAACTTCCTGGCCAGACCAACACCCCAACCCCCCCAACACCCACACCAGGCAACCCCGGCCTGATCGTGTGCACCTTGACAGTGCAAACCTGCCACCTTGGCAGTGACCATGCTATCTGTCATTTCACGGTGTCATCTTGAAAGGGTGTCTGATCTCAAAGTGAGGTTGAGGGCCCCTACACCCACCAACACATGGATAATGCGACCCCCACCACTGAAAGTTAGTGTGTGCCCCGCACCACGACCCAGGCATGAGGGCGAACCTGCCCTACATCCATCCATCCATCCTTGTAGGCATTGGGGCATTGTCCGAAACCCCCAAGGGAGCATACCCCACTATGGGATTGTGAAGGCCTCCTCCCCTTTCAGAAACTCCCTTCACCTTGCCAACTTTCATGATGCCTCTTTAGAACACCCCCACTGCCCTGCACACCCGGCCTTCATTGGGCAAATCCCCCCTCAGGGACTAGCCCTTGGAACTGCAAACTTGGCACCTTGATAGTGCCACCCTGGCACTGCCATTGACCCCCTTCCAGTGCCAGGGGACTGTCTTGCCATGTCCCTGATCCCCGGGTGGCTCCAATGGGTTCCGAGACCCCCGGAGTGACCACCGTGCCTGGTCTTGGCTTGTGGAGACCAGTACTAATCAGTGCCCAGGTGAGGCCTCGCTGGTGAGGCGTCGCCGGTGAGGCTGGTGACTCCCAGAAATCAGGAGACTGCCTCAAACTTGCCATGAATATCTCGATGTAGGCATGATTACCTGGATCATGACCAGCAAGCGCATGATCCAGATCATGCTGGATGCCACAGATCCGGTGACTCGCGTGTGGTTCAGACCCCCCCCCCCCCCCCCCCCACCAAAGGGCCTCTCTTGGGATTGGCGCGGGGCCACTGGTTGGAGAAATCGCACCCTGAACCTCTCCGAGAAAAATAACCGAGCGGGTGTTGTTTCCCTGTCATTCTGGCGAGACTCTCGGAGCCGGCAACCAATTCCGCAGAGATAGCGATGCCATCTTCAAAGGGCACCCCAATCATCACTACAGCCTAACACCCCTCAGAACCTGTCATGGAGGTATTGGGGGCTCTTGCACCAACACCCCAGTCCAACATTCATCGTCAGCATCCTGCCCCCCCCCCCCCCCCTCTCCCATCCCCCACCTCTGACATTCATCGCTGGTA
This sequence comes from Scyliorhinus canicula, assembly GCF_902713615.1. NCBI lineage: Eukaryota > Metazoa > Chordata > Chondrichthyes > Carcharhiniformes > Scyliorhinidae > Scyliorhinus > Scyliorhinus canicula. Next base: position 87,550,974 of record NC_052152.1, on the reverse strand, counting down.
TTGAACCGCACCCTCCCCCCCCCCCCCAAAACCAACAACAGAGAAGTATCACCGGCAGTCCCCTCCCCCTCCCCCACCCCGTGTCTGCTCTTTCTGGCGCCCCCCCCCTTCCCCCCACCACACATTAATGCACCTTCCCTCACCATGGGGCTCCCACAAACGCTTATCCTTTGAAGTACCCCCGGCACAGGTTAGTGCTGCAACCTGTGCCAGGGGGCAGTGCCATGGCACTAGTCGGGCATGTCCCTCTACCCGGGTTATACTTCCCCGTGCACCTGTAGGGATCCCTCCACTGCTTCTGGTTTTGCCAAACCTGTTGTAAACACGTTTAGTGATGGGGGATCATGTGGCAGGGGGTCTGCTAATAATATTTAATCACACGTAAAACTATTGAAATGATGTTCACACCCTTTGTGGGCATAAACCACGCGAAGTCCCCAGCATGGCGTGGGGAAAATCGGAAAACCCGATCTCTCCGGTGTGAATAGCGTTTCCTGAATCTCGTAGGACTTTCCGCCCGCACTGCCGATCCTGTGGATGACACTGGTGGGCTTAAGATCGCCCTCTATATCTCCAAGATAGGGATAAATCATACCATGGAAACTGTTGAGGTATTTAGCTCTCATCTATAGCAGGGAAAGTCCAGACACAAGCCATCATGTTTCCTGAGGCTGAGGAAGTCCTCCAAGAGAGAGCGAGTGCCTTTGGAGGACCCTCTGGCATGGTTTTTGTTGTCAGACGAAACCAAGAAAAATGTCGAGATTAAAACCAGGAACTCCCGACTTCCGGTTGCGGCTATGACCAGCTAAGTCGCACGTTTGGCGGCTCCTGCTACAAAGGTGTTTTCGGGCCGATTGGAGGGCCCCAACGGCGCTGGAAGGACAAATCCCGGTGGGGGAAGGCTCCTTGAGGAGAACCAGACCAACTTTATGGTCGGTACCCGGAGTGGGGTGGTAAAGAAAGCAACAGCAGCTCCCCAAAAAAAGCGGGGGAAGAAGACCAAAATGGCGGCCGGTGGCGCACCCGAGGAATGGAGGAAATGGGCGGAGGAGCAGCAGGCCGCTCTCCTGCGCTTCTTTACGGAGCTGAAAATGGAGCTCTTGGAGTCAATGAATGCGACGACCACCAGGCTGATGGGAGCCCAGGCGACCCAAGAGGCGTCGATTCGGGAGCTGCAGCAGGAGATGACTGCGAGGGAGGAGGAGGCCACGGTCCTCGTGGGAAAGGTAGAGGTGCACGAGGCACTCCACCTGAAATGGCAGAGCCGTTTTGAGGAGCTGGATACCCGAATGAGGCGGAAGAACCTGAGGATCTTGGGCCTGGCAGAAGGCCTGGAGGGGTCAGACCTCCCGGGATACGTAGCAGAAATGCTGAGCTCCCTGATGGGGGCAGGGGCTGTCCCTTCGCCCCTGGAGCTGGAAGAGGCCTACAGGGTCATGGCTAGGAAGTCAAGAGCAAATGAGCCCCCGAGGGCGGTGCTGGTGCGGTTCCAGCGACTCAGCGATCGTGAGAGAGTGCTGGAGTGGGCCAAGAGGGAAAGGAGCAGCAAGTGGGAGAATTCGACGGTGAGGGTCTACCAGGACTGGAGTGCGGAGGTGGCAAAGCGGCGGGCCCGGTACAACCGGACGAAGGCGGTGCTACATGCAAAACGGATCAGGTTCGGAATGCTGCAGCCAGCGCGCTTGTGGGTCACCTACAAGAACCAACACCACTATTTTGAGTCCCCAGAGGAGGCGTGGGCCTTTGTACAGGAAGAGAAACTGGACTCGAATTAGACCCAGGGGATACTTGGCGGCCGTAGCCGCTCGGGTACTTTCAGCTGAACAAGCGGTTTTTTTTTCGGCTGGGTCGGAACTGGGCAACTCTTATTGGAACGGTTTCCTTTTTTTTTCTTCTTTCTTTGTTTGGATCCTGAACTCTTGCTTTGGGTTTTTCTTCTGATGTTTTTTCCCCCCTTTGCCAACTTCCCTTACTTATTGTTATTGTGGTTATTCATGGTTATTTATGGTTATTTATATTGTTTGGTAGAGGGCGACTGTTAAGTACATTGTTATTTGTTATCTATCTGTTATTTATAATGTTAAGTTGGGGAGGCGGGACGGGGGGGAGAGCAGATCGGGGATATGGGCTCCTAGGGGGGGTTCTTTACAGGCATGGACGGGGACGGGGGTGGAACTGAAGATGGCGGGGTGGGGTGTGGCAGGGCGAAAGCGCGGGCTTTCCTCTGTTTTCCCGCGCGCGGGGCAGAGGAGGGGGGAGGGGAGGAGCGCGGGGCGTGGCTAGCAATGGCGACCCTTTCCCGCGTTGGAGCGGGGCCAGGGAGGAGTGGCAAGGGGGGGGGGGCCCCCCCCCCCCCCCCCCCCCGAGCCGGGAGGAGTCGGAGTGTGGCAGGAGCAGCCAGGTCAGCGTAAACCAGCTGACTTACGGGAGTACGATGGAGGGTACATCGCGGCTAGGAGGGGTCCTAGCCTGGGGGGGGGGGGGGGGGGGGGGGGGGGGTGTTAGGGAGGGACACCGGGTTGCTGCTGGAAAGACCAGGAACGGGAAGTGGAGGACTGGAGGGGTGGGGGGGAGGGGGCCATCGCCATGGGGAGCGGGTCAGAAGGGGAGGGTCGACCCGGGCGAGCAGGGAACAGGACATGGCTAATCGGCAGGGGAAGGGGGCGGGTCGTCCCGCGACCCGGCTGATCACTTGGAACGTGAGGGGGCTGAATGGGCCGGTCAAGAGATCAAGGGTATTCTCACACCTGAAGGGACTGAAGGCTGATGTAGCAATGTTACAGGAGACCCATTTGAAGGTAGTGGACCAGGTTCGCCTGAGAAGGGGGTGGGTGGGACAGGTGTTCCACTCTGGATTGGACGCAAAGAACCGGGGGGTGGCGATTCTGGTGGGAAAGAGGGTGTCGTTCGTGGCGGAGGAGGTGGTGGCGGATAAGGAGGGTAGGTATGTGATGGTGAAGGGTAAGCTGCAGGGGGAGAAAGTGGTGATGGTCAACGTATATGCCCCGAACTGGGATGACGCGGGTTTTATGAGGCGCCTATTGGGCCTCATTCCGGGACTGGAGGCAGGGGGCTTGATCATGGGGGGGGACTTTAACACAGTGCTGGACCCCGGGCTAGACAGATCGAGCTCAAGGACCAATAGGAGGCCGGCAGCGGCAGAAGTGCTGAGGGGGTACATGGAGCAGATGGGAGGAGTAGACCCATGGAGGTTTGGTAGGCCGAGGGCGAGGGAGTATTCCTTTTTCTCCCACGTCCATAGAGTGTACTCCAGAATCGATTTCTTCGTGTTGAGCAGGGGCTGATCCCGAGGGTACGGGAAGCTGAGTACTCGGCCATTGCGATCTCTGATCATGCACCACATTGGGTGGATGTGGAAATGGGGGAGGCGCGGGACCAGCGCCCGCTGTGGCGGCTGGATGTGGGGCTGTTAGCGGACGACGAGGTGTGTAAAAGGGTCCGGAAGAGCATTGAGAGCTATCTGGACTTGAATGACACGGGTGAGGTGCAGGTGGGGATGGTCTGGGAGGCCCTGAAGGCAGTGATCAGGGGAGAGCTGATCTCCATAAGGGCACACAGAGAAAGAAAGGAGAGGCAGGAGAGGGAGAGGCTGGTGGGGGAGCTATTGGAAGTGGATAGGAGATATGCGGAGGCACCAGAGGAGGGGCTGCTGGGAGAACGGCGCAGCCTGCAGGTCAAGTTCGACCTGCTGACCACCAGGAAGGCAGAGACGCAGTGGAAAAGGGCGCAGGGCGCGGTCTATGAGTATGGGGAAAAGGCGAGCAGGATGCTGGCACACCAGCTTCGCAAACGAGATGCGGCTAGGGAGATTGGGGGAGTGAAGGAGAGGGGCGGGAAGGTAGTGCAGAAGGGGCAAGAAGTGAACGGGGTCTTCAGGGATTTTTACAAGGAGTTGTATCGGTCTGAGCCGCCGACGAGGAGAGGGGGAATGGAGGACTTCCTAAACAAATTGAGGTTCCCAAGGGTCCAGGAGGGGCTGGTAGAAGGGCTGGGGGCGCCAATAGGGCTAGAGGAGCTAGTCAAGGGAATAGGTCAGATGCAAGCGGGGAAGGCGCCGGGGCCAGATGGGTTCCCGGTGGAATTCTATAAGAAAAATGTGGACTTGGTGGGACCGGTACTGGTACGAGCCTTTAATGAGGCGCGAGAGGGGGGGGTTCTGCCCCCGACAATGTCGCAGGCTCTGATCTCCCTGATATTGAAGCGGGATAAAGACCCCGTGCAGTGCGGGTCCTACAGGCCTATCTCGCTTCTGAACGTGGATGCCAAGTTGCTGGCAAAGATCCTGGCAGCTAGAATAGAGGATTGTGTGCCAGGGGTAATCCATGAGGACCAGACGGGGTTCGTGAAGGGGCGGCAGCTCAACACGAACGTGCGGAGATTGCTGAATGTAATTATGATGCCGGCAGTGGAGGGGGAGGCTGAGATAGTGGTAGCGCTGGACGCGGAGAAGGCATTCGATAGGGTGGAGTGGGAGTACCTGTGGGAGATGTTGGAACGGTTTGGGTTTGGGGAAGGGTTTATTAAGTGGGTGAAGTTGCTCTACTCGGCCCCGACGGCGAGTGTAGTGACAAACGGGAGGAGGTCGGAGTATTTCGGGCTCCACCGAGGGACCAGGCAGGGATGTCCCCTATCCCCCTTACTTTTCGCACTGGCGATTGAACCGTTGCCGATGGCACTGAGGGGTTCAGGGGGGTGGAGAGGACTGACTAGGGGAGGGGAGGAACATCGGGTATCGCTGTATGCGGATGATCTACTGCTGTACGTGGCAGACCCAGAAGGGGGAATGCCGGAGATAATGGAACTATTAGCAGAGTTTGGGGACTTTTCGGGGTACAAACTAAATTTGGGCAAAAGTGAGGTTTTTGTGATACACCCGGGGGACCAGGGAGAGGGAATTGGGGGACTCCCCTTCAAGCAAGCAGGAAAGAGCTTTAGGTACTTAGGGGTGCAGGTGGCAAGGAACTGGGGGATCCTCCACAAGTTGAACTTTTCCAGGCTGGTGGAACAGATGGAGGAGGAATTTAAGAGGTGGGACATGGTACCGCTGTCGCTGGTGGGGAGGGTGCAGTCAATCAGAATGACGGTCCTCCCAAGGTTCTTGTTTTTATTTCAGTGCTTGCCCATCTTCCTCCCTAGGGCCTTCTTCAAAAAGGTGACGAGTAGCATCATGAGCTACGTGTGGGCGCGCGGCACCCCAAGGGTGAGGAGGGTCTTTTTGGAGCGGAGTAGGGGCAGTGGAGGGCTGGCACTACCCAATCTCTCGGGGTATTACTGGGCGGCAAATGTGTCGATGGTGCGCAAGTGGATGATGGAAGGGGAGGGGGCAGCTTGGAAACGAATGGAGAGGGCGTCCTGTGGCAACACAAGCCTGGGGGCCCTAGTAACGGCACCATGGCCGCTCCCCCCCACGAGGTACACCACGAGCCCGGTGGTGGCGGCCACCCTCAAGATATGGGGGCAGTGGAGGCGACACAGGGGGGAAAAGGGAGGTCTGTTGGCGGCGCCAATAAGAGGGAACCATAGATTCATCCCGGGGAACATCGACGGGGGATTTCAGAGCTGGTACAGGGTGGGCATACGGCAGCTGAAGGACCTGTTTATAGAGGGGAGGTTTGCGAGCCTGGGAGGGCTGGAGGAGAAGTTTGAGCTCCCCCCGGGAAACATGTTCAGATATTTACAAGTGAAGGCATTTGCTAGGCGGCAGGTGGAGGGGTTCCCCCTGCTCCCCAGTAAGGGGGCGAGTGATAGGGTGCTCTCGGGGGTCTGGGTCGGAGGGGGGAGGATATCGGACATCTACAAGATAATGCAGGAGGCGGAGGAAGCATCGGGGGAGGAGCTGAAAGCCAAGTGGGAAGGGGAGCTGGGAGAGCAGATAGAAGACGGGACGTGGGCGGATGCACTGGAGAAGGTCAATTCTTCCTCCTCGTGTGCGAGGCTGAGCCTCATTCAATTTAAGGTGCTGCATAGAGCTCACATGACGGGGACAAGGATGAGCCGGTTCTTTGGGGGTGAGGACAGGTGTGTCAGATGTCGGGGAAGCCCAGCGAACCATGTGCATATGTTCTGGGCATGTCCGGTGCTGGAAGGGTTCTGGAAGGGGGTGGCAAGGACGGTGTCGAAGGTGGTGGGGTCCAGGGTCAAACCAGGATGGGGGCTTGCGATCTTTGGGGTCGGGGTAGAACCGGGGGTACAGGAGGCTAGGGAGGCCGGAATACTGGCCTTTGCGTCCCTAGTGGCTCGACGAAGGATATTAATTCAATGGAAGGACGCGAGGCCTCCAAGCGTTGAAACTTGGATTAACGATATGGCTAGCTATATTCAGCTAGAAAGGATCAAATTTGCCCTGAGAGGGTCGGTACAGGGATTCTCCAGGCGGTGGCAACCTTTCCTTGACTTTTTAGATCAGAGATAGGCGTTCGGGGTCGTGGCAGCAGCAACCCGGGGGGGGGGGGGGAGAGGGGAGGGGAGGGGGGGGGGAGAGGGGAGGGGGGGGGGAGAGGGAGGGGAGGGGGGGGGAGAGGGGAGGGGGGGGGGAGAGGGGGGGGGGAGGGGGAGGGGGAGGGGAGGGAGGGGGGGGGAGGGGGGGGGAGGGGGGAGGGGAGGGGAGGGGGGGAGGGAGGGGAGGGGGGGAGGGGAGGGGAGGGGGGGGGAGGGGAGGGGAGGGGAGGGGGGGGGAGGGGAGGGGGGGGGAGGGGAGGGGAGGGGGGGGAGGGGAGGGGGGAGGGGGGGGGAGGGGAGGGGGGGAGGGGAGGGGGAGGGGAGGGGGGGAGGGGAGGGGAGGGGATGGGAGGGGAGGGGAGGGGAGGGGAGGGGAGGGAGAGGGAGGAGGGGAGGAGAGGGGGGGAGAGGGGAGGGGGGGAGGGGAGGGGGGGGGGGAGGGGAGGGGAGGGGAGGGGGGGTGGAGAGGGGAGGAGAGGGGAGGGGAGGGGGAGAGGGGGAGGGGGAGGGGAGGGGGGGAGAGGGGAGGGGAGGGGAGGGGGGGGAGAGGGGAGGGGAGGGGAGGGGGGAGAGGGGAGGGGGGAGAGGGGAGGGGGGGAGGGAGGGAGGGGGGAGGGGAGGGAGGGGAGGGGGGAGGGGAGGGGAGGGGAGGGGAGGGGAGGAGGGGAGGGGAGGGGGGAGGGGAGGGGGAGGGGAGGGGAGGGAGGGGAGGAGGGGAGGGGAGGGGAGGAGGGGAGGGGAGGGGAGGGGAGGGGAGGAGGGGAGGGGAGGGAGGAGGGGAGGGGAGGGGAGGGGAGGGGAGGGGAGGGAGGGGGAGGGGGGAGGAGGGGAGGGGGGAGGGGAGGGGGGGAGGGGAGGGGAGGGGAGGGGGGGGGGAGGGGAGGGGACGGGGGGAAGGGAAGGGGGGGGGAGGGGAGGGGGGGGGGGAGGGGGGGAGGGGGGAGGGGGGAGGGGAGGGGAGGGGAGGGGGGGGCAGCAATGGTCGTGGGGGGACATGCACGACTGTAACGCGGGCAAGTCTGCTCGCTGCTCATGTCTGAAACTGTAGGCTGCCTTGTTTGTTAAGTTGTTGCTTGGGGGGGGGGGAGGCCTGGTGCGCGCGAGAGGGCGGGCGAGGGAGGGATATTTGCCTAGAGGGATTGTGTTGTAAATAATTTAAAAATTAGTAGGGGTAAATGTCTGTATGGAAAAACTCTTTCAATAAAAATTATTTTAAAAAAAAAACCAGGAACTCCCCATTGCGTTAACCAGGCCAAAACCTTTGACTTAGTAAGTCATGAGACTCGGTGGATTGTGCTCCAAAGATTTGGATGTCCAAGAAACTTCAGTCCTGTAACTGCTTCATGATTACATGACATTGTCTTGAGTGGGAGAGCTGAAACAGACACCTTCAAAATTGGGACCAGTGCCAAGCAAGGCTTTGTGATCGCCCTCAGACTATTTACAGTCCACTTGATGGTGGCTATTCACCTCATCAATGATCAACTGCCCTCTGGTGACAGTACTAAATAATGCCTAATGAAAATGTCTTTAATGTCTCTCACCATCTCCTTGTTAAGGCGGAGCCTCCTGCGACACGCACTGTCCATCATCTTCTTGAATGGCCAATGACATCTGTACACCGTGGGCCGTTGCAGCCTCCCCCTCTGGGTCTCACCCTGGCCTGATTCTCAGAGTGTGGGGCAGGATCTGGCACATGGGTTGCCATGTTGAGCCTCTGCAGACGCTGCTGCTGCGGCCGTTTCCAGCACCGGGGTTCGAATCCGACCTCGGGTGACTGTGTTGAATTTGCACTTTTGCCCTATGTCTGCGTGGGTTTCCTCCAGATTCTCCGGTTTCCTCCCACAGTCCAAAGGTGTGGAGGTTAGGTGGATTGGCCATGCTAAATTGCCCCTTAGGGCGGGGTTGCAGGAATAAGAACATAAGAACTAGGAGCAGGAGTAGGCCACCTGGCCCCTCGAGCCTGCTCCGCCATTCAATGAGATCATGGCTGATCTTTTGTGGACTCAGCTCCACTTTCCCGCCCGAACACCATAACCCTTAATCCCTTTATTCTTCAAAAAACTATCTATCTTTACCTTAAAAACATTTAATGAAGGAGCCTCAACTGCTTCACTGGGCAAGGAATTCCAAAGATTCACAACGCTTTGGGTGAAGAAGTTCCTCCTAAACTCAGTCCTAAATCTACTTCTTCTTATTTTGAGGCTATGCCCCCTAGGGCAGCACGGTAGCATTGTGGATAGCACAATCGCTTCACAGCTCCAGGGTCCCAGGTTCGATTCCGGCTTGGGTCGCTGTCTGTGCGGAGTCTGCACATCCTCCCCGTGTGGGTTTCCTCCGGGTGCTCCGGTTTCCTCCCACAGTCCAAAGATGTGCAGGTTAGGTGGATTGGCCATGATAAATTGCCCTTAGTGTCCAATGTTGCCCTTAGTGTTGGGTGGGGTTACTGGGTTATGGGGATAGGGTGGAGTTGTTGACCTTGGGTAGGGTGTTCTTTCCAAGAGCCGGTGCAGACTTGATGGGCTGAATGGCCTCCTTCTGCACTGTAAATTCTATGAAAATTCTATGATTCTAGTTCTGCTTTCACTCGCCAGTGGAAACAACCTGCCCGCATCTATCCTATCTATTCCCTTCATAATTTTATATGTTTCTATAAGATCCCCCCTCATCCTTCTAAATTCCAACGAGTACAGTCCCAGTCTACTCAACCTCTCCTCATAATCCAACCCCTTTGGCTCTGGGATTAACCTAGTGAATCTCCTCTGCACACCCTCCAGTGCCAGTACGTCCTTTCTCAAGTAAGGAGACCAAAACTGAACACAATACTCCAGGTGTGGCCTCACTAACACCTTATACAATTGCAGCATAACCTCCCTAGTCTTAAACTCCATCCCTGTAGCAATGAAGGACAAATTCCATTTGCCTTCTTAATCACCTGTTGCACCTGTAAACCAACCTTCTGTGACTCATGCACTAGCACACCCAGGTCTCTCTGCACAGCAGCATGCTTTAATATTTTATCATTTAAATAATAATCCCATTTGCTGTTATTCCTACCAAAATGGATAACCTCACATTTGTCAACATCGTATTCCATCTGCCAGACCCTAGCCCATTCACTTAACCTATCCAAATCCCTCTGCAGACTTCCAGTATCCTCTGCACTTTTCGCTTTACCACTCATCTTAGTATCATCTGAAAACTTGGATACATTGCCCTTGGTCCCCAACTCCAAATCATCTATGTAAATTGTGAACAATTGTGGGCCCAACACGGATCCCTGAGGGACACCACTCGCTACTGATTGCCAACCAGAGAAACACCCATTAATCCCCACTCTTTGCTTTCTATTAATTATCCATGCTACTACATTACCCTGAATGCCATGTATCTTTATCTTATGCAGCAACCTTTTGTGTGGTACCTTGTCAAAGGCTTTCTGGAAATCCAGATATACCACATCCATCGGCTCCCCGTTATCTACTGCACTGGTAATGTCCTCAAAAAATTCCACTAAATTAGTTAGGCATGACCTGCCCTTTACGAACCCATGCTGGGTCTGCCCAATGGGACAATTTCTATCCAGATGCCTCACTATTTCTTCCTTGATGATACAGTCCAGCATCTTCCCTACTACCGAAGTTAAGCTCATTGCACTCGGCCGAGCCGGTGAATAGTGGGAGAAGCTAGAAACTAGAACTACGCCGGACACCAAATGGTTTGCAATGCAACCAGCCCGCACCCGTCGGCGAAATCGGGATCTCGCCATAGCCAATGATGACCACTTAAGCCCCATTTCCATACAATTAACGGGAGCTCTCACATATGTAACCGCCTCCCATGATTCAGCGGCCTTCCCAGCAAGTGGTCATGTTGGGGCCGATTAGTACTCCTTTTGGAAAAATGTGAACCTGGCAGAAGGGCTTCTGAGGGGAGACGAGGAGGTGAGTAGCCAACTTTGTTCACACGCAAAGAGCCCGGAGACACTGGCCTTGCTGCCCCAGTGCTTGGCAGGGTGTGAGGGTCACACGCCACCATGGAGGGGGTGAGCGGAGAGGAAGGTCCTCTGGAGGGCAACCGCACGTGGCTGCGCCATACCAACCCCCACACCGTGTGCACCCGTTCCGGGGCTATCTGTTGTCCTTGCCCATCTGCCCTACTGACTGCAGAAGCCTCTGGCTGCATGGCTGAAGGCTATTGCTGAATTAGCAATCGTAGTTAAGTGAGCACTTCACACACCCCAAGTGGATTCCTATGGGTGGGCAGGCCATGTAGCATGTGGGTGTTAATGCAACACCACACATGCAGCAGCTAACACGTGAACACCCAGGGATTGGACACAGCCCCGGGGACATGTCGACGACCGGAGGGTGGGTGAGTGCAACAGGGAGGGAGCCAGCTCCCGGTCCAGTTAACGTTATGTGTGAGTGTCAGAGGTACAGAGTTTGGGGTCCGTTGATGGGTTGCCCGCAGCGGCACAGGACATGCCGGGTGTGGGGGAGGGGGGAAGATCAATGGGGAAATGGAGGGTCCTGAGGTGGGAGCCACCGCTGTTTGTCATTCTGACACCCTCTCCCAATGCCTTACAGATACTCAATGGTATGGACAGTTTTTGAACCCCACAGAACATGGCCTGGTGGTGTTGCTGCAAGGCCAGGCGGCCAGACGCCAGAGACGGCCACAGCAACAGAATCTGCAGAGGCTCGAGGCAATGGCCAATTTGCCGGTCCCCACCCCACACCCTGAGGACCCAGCTGCCCATCAGGCCAGGGTGAGATCCAGACAGAGAGTCCCGCAGCAGCCCAGGGTGTATAGGTGCCGTTGGCCATTCGAGCAGATGACGGACGGAGAGTGCGTGCCGCAGGTGGCTCCGCCTCAACAAGGAGTGGATGTGACACCTGTGCCATGTGGAGCTTGGCTGTGACTGAGCTGTGAATTGGCACCATGTGGAGAAACTGGACACCCCCTCTCAGTGGCTGTCAAGGTCGCCGAGGCCTTGAGCATTTATGCACCGAGATCCTTCCAGGGCTCGAGTGGGGACGAGTGTGGCATTTTCAGGCCTCAGCCTACAAGCACATCCGACAGGTCACGGATGCTTGGGTGCCCAATTTTCTGGGGCAAAAAACTATATTAACTGCAACATGGACCAAGTCCAACAAGTTGCCCGAAGATCGGGATTCTCCGCCATCACGGGTTGCCCCCAGGTCCAGGGGCTGACAGACTGCCCATGTGTCGCCTTGCGTGCACCAGGTCAGCTGGGAGTGCCCTGCGTTAACAGAAACTGGTTCCACTCCCGGAATGTCCAGCTCATGTGTGACCACCACATGCAGCTCATGCACGTGTGTGCATGCTTTCCGGGAGTCTGTACGACAGCTACATCCTGAGCCAGTCAGACATGCCTGGCCTCTTCGAGGACCACCCAAGGATGGCTGACTGGCTCTTGGGAATAAGAGATATCCACTGAGGACCTGGCTAATGACGGCTGTACGGAGGCCGGAGACCGAAGGGGAGATGCGGTACAGCGAGGCCCATGTGGCCATCCGGGCTGTCATTGAGCGGTGCATCGGCTGCTCAAAATGCAGATCCGATGCCTTGACCGCTCTGGTGGTGCACTGCAATACACCCCGCAGAGGCTCGCCTGCTTGGTGGTGGTCTGCTGTGTCCTCCACAACCTGACACAGCAGCGGGGCAACACGCTGGAGTTGGGGTATGACAGGCGGCAGGAGCGAGGGCCCGGCAAGCCCAGAGAACTAGGTAGGCCCTCATACTCGCCCGCTTCACATAGGGCATGGCCTGGTCCATCATCGCTACCTTCCCCCTCCACCCTCCTCCATTCCCCTATTTCCTACCCTTCCAGGTTATGTGTAACATCGCTCCAGGATGCTGAGACTGTGTCAGTACCATCAGTGGGTCACTGTCGAGGGTCTGTGTGTGGTGATAGCCCGCAGAGAGCTGAGCGGCGGTGCTCCTCAATCTATGCCAAAGTCTGACCCCTGCCTGCCTGCTGAGTGTTTGCTCACACCCATCACCTGCACGCGGTGTGCCTGGGGAGGGGGGGATGCCTGGAGAGATGGACCAAAGGTTCGGAGGTCAGCCCGCATTGCGGACGAAAGTGACAGAGGCGGCATACTGGTTGTGGTGAAGGGTTTTTAATGCTTTACTAGTGTCCAACAATGCCGCAGTCTCCCGAATGTGTCGCACCACTCCCCCCTCCCCCACCTACCCCCTCCCAGAACCAGGATAGGGTCCCCCTAGTCCTCACTTTTTACCCCACCAGCCTCTGCATTCAAAGAATCATCCTCCACCAGTTTCTGCAACTCCAGCATGATTCCTGAACCAAACACATCATTCCCTCATTCCCCCATCAGCATTTCACAGGGACCGTTCATCCGGGACACCCTAGTCCACTCCTCCATCACCCCCAACTCCTCATCCTCTTCCCATGCAATCGGAAAAGGTGTAACACCTGTCCCTTTACGTTCTCCCTATACTAGCCCAGGTCCTAAACACATTTCAAGTGAGGCAGGGCTTTGCGAGCACCTCCTTCAATCTGGTCTATTGCATTTGCTGCTCCAATGCGGTCTATTCTACATTAAAGAGACTAAACGCAGACTAGGTAACCGCTTTGCAGAACACCTTCAGTCTATCCACAGCAGGACCCAGACCTTCCTGTCGCTGCCATTTCAACTCATTGTCCTGCTCTCACATCCACATGTCCATCTTTGGCCTGCTGCAATGTTCCAGTGAAGCCCAGCGCAAACTGGAGGAACAGCACCTCATCTTCCGATTAGACACGTTACAGCCTTCCGGACTTAACATTGAGTTCAACAACTTCAGACTGCGAACTCTCCTCCACCTTCACCCCATTTTATTTCTATCAATTTATTTTCATTTTCTTTTTTTCCATTGATCCATTTTTCTCTCACCATTGTCCCCCCACTTCCACCACTCCACTTGAGCCATCTGTTCCTAGTTCCTTTTGATACACTGCTCAACTTTGTTCTGTCATTCACACATTCTAATATCTTCATGTGCCACTATCAGCACCCTTCTTAAACTTAATCATCTCCATTCACATTCCTTTTGTCTTCTGTACTCGGCATCTTTGTCTATCTCCACCCATCGCTGGCCCTCTATTAGCCTGACTGCTTCACCGCCCTCTCCCACATCAGTATAAATCTGACCATATTTCCAGTCCTCTCCAGCTTTGACAAAGAGTCATCCAGACTCAAAACGTTAGCTCCCTTCTCTCTCCACAGATGCTGTCAGACCTGCCGTGATTGTCCAGCATTTTCTGTTTTTGTTTCAGATTCCAGCATCCGCAGTAATTTGCTTTCATCTTTCTGCCTTCTGTTGGTCAGGAATTGCTGGATCCAATTTAAAAATATCACCCTGATTCCACAGCAATGAAGTTTGGACAAGGCCATTCCCATGGAGTATCTGGCTTTTTTTTTAATGACTCCAGATTTTTGCCTCCACTACTGTACCCAGAAGCCCAATTATGTTTGGGCCATATCTTTCCAGGTGCCTCTCTGTACCCATATACCTCTGCTAAATTTCTTCAGTGCCTGTCTCGCCTGACCTTCCCGATTCATGCTGCACAATATCCAGGCATCGCAGTGCGTTCCCAGGTTCAACCTCAGAGTATCAAAGAAGCAAAGTGAAGGAGGGCTGCACTAGCTGCCATACAGCAGGTGAGTTTAAAGGTCCTATTGAAAATAACAGGCCAGGGAGAAGGTAAGTAACTTCATTGCATTGTAAGCCTATTTGTGACAATAAAGATTATTACTGAAAAACATTATGATTATAAGTGTCTAAGGTAAGTGGATGGGATTGGGGGGGGGGGGGGGGGAGGAGTCTTGTTTCGGGTGACAGAATCCTGTGCCGAGCTGGGGGGGGTGGGGGCGAAACCTTGTGCACAGGGGGCTGGGGTTGTGGAATACATGGGGATGGGTGGTGTCGCTTAATGGAGGGGGGAGTGCGCTGGTTGGGGGGGGTGAGGGGTGGGGGGGAGTCCTGTGCGGGGCTCTGGGATTTTAAAGAAGTTAAACTGAAGTTAGAAGTAGTTTTATTTCTTTTAACTCTTTCAGAGCAACTCTTAGCATAAAACTGGCAGAGCCACCTGAAGTTAGCAATTTAAATCCCTTTGTCGGATGGTTCCCAGCACAGTGCAATTGCACACGGGAAGTTAGCGCTTCAGGGTAATTGCCACGTAAAGACTTACCTTGGAACATCAGATAGGGATTCCCAAGTGGATCATGGGGTTACCCCCAAATCTGTTGCTGGGGAGCCAGGAAGGAATGGGGCGGAATCACTTTTTGTCAGAGATCTTAATTTTGTGTAACAGTACAAAACAGGTCAAGACGTTTGGGGGAAAAGAATTGAAAAAGATGTCAAATGGACTGTCAATTTCTTCTATTTTACTGTGTTGTACAAGATCAAAACCTCCCAGCTGTTATGAATAACAGCTTCTTGACATTAGTTATAAATACCACACAATTCTGGGATGCACACGTTATGTTAGTCATGTCATCGGAGTATGCATGACGATATCTCGAAGGACAAACATGTATCCCATATCCTGACTTTCCTTCTAAATGTTTACAGTGTGGAGGTTTGGGTGTCAAGCTCATCTTAGATGCAGTGGGCGGGACTCTGAGACTAAGTGTTGATGCTGTTACAGAATCCGTGGAGTTCTACGACAGTAAAACCGGCACCGCATCTGGACCGATTCTGCTGCTGTTAAGGGACTAGCACCGGCTCCACGTGGAACACAATCCAACGAGAAACGGTGTTGGATTCACCGATTTTGCAATTAATACTCAGGAGGCTGACGCGCTGCAGCCGCATATACACACTGCGTTCCTCACACACGCGATCACAGCCAACAACCCACATTTTGCAGACACAGAGCTTGAGACCCTGCTGGACACGGTGGAGATAGGCAGATGGCGCTGTACCCCGGCCCGGGAAGGAGGCTGCCAGTCACCGCCATTCACCGTGCCTGAGCGCAGGTGGCAGAGTTGGACAGCGCTGTGGGCAACACCATCCGGACCAGCCAGCACTGCCGAAAAAAAAACTGCACAATCACTCAGGATGGCCAGGGTGAGTAGGCGACACTATGTCCCTGGCACCAAACCCCGTCCCACACACCCGTAACCCTAACCCCCCCCCCAATCCAAAGGCAATCGAACCCCCACCGTGCACCACATGCCGGTGCCATGGCCACTGAGGCCACCAGCTACCCACCCCCCGGACTGTCTAATACTGTCATTTTCTGTTCCCCCCACCCAGGAGAAGACCACCCATCACCGCTGGGAGCGGGAGAAGACGGGTGGGCTGCTGGACCTGCGGCCCCTAACCATGGAAGAGGTGCTGGAGATGGGGCGGGTCCATCCGGAGTCCCCTGACCCCAGCCAGTCCTGCAGCGGGAGCTCCCCCCCCTCCCCCTTGAGAGTTATATGGGGGTGAGGCTGGTGATGGGGTGGTGTTGAGGGGGTGTGGGGTGGGATGCGGTGTCTGTGCCCCTCACCAGATCCTTCCCCCCCCCGCCCCTAGTTGGTGAACCTGTAGTCAATCAGAGCGCCCCGCGTGCGTTGGCCCTGGTGCATATGTCAAGCGGCCTCCCGTGCCTGCCTGGGCCCATGTCCATGTCCTCACCCTCCCTGCATCCTCCTTGTCGGACGAGGCCTGACATTCCTTTCTCCTCCTCCAGCACTTCGCCCCTCTGCTGTGTGATGTTGTGGAGGATGCAGCAGGTCTCCACAATGCAGGCAACCCTCTCAGCATTATACTGGAGGACCCCTCCAGAGCGGTCCAGAAACCCAATCACTGTATGGGCGGCGATGTAATGGGTCATGGCGTCGTTCCGTGGCCTCTGGATGGGTGTCCATCAGAGGATAACCCTTGTAACCCAGGAGCCAACTCCCCAGCAGGGGGCGCGTCTCGATCATGTCAGGAATCATTGAGTATGCCAGGATGAAGGTGTCGTGCACACTGGGAATCGGCCACAGACATGTATGATGCACACTAATGGCCACATACCAGCTGCACGTTCATCGATTGGAACCCCTTTTGGTCTGCGTAGAGCGGCCTGTCATCTGCAAGTGCTTTAAGGGGAACTTCCATCCCATCGATCACCTCCTGGATCCGGAACAACTCACATCGATGGCAGCGAAACCTGCTGCCTGGTATCCTGATGGGCTTGGACCACATTGAAGTGGATGTATTGAGCCACCTGTGCATATAGGGTCCCGGTGACGACTGGACGCACCTGTGCACCGAGGTCTGTGAGATCCCGGACAGGTCCCCGCTCGGCACCTGGAGCGACCCCATGGCATAAACGTTGAGGATAATCGTCACCGTGACAGCCACCGGGAGCAGGTGTCCTCCCCCATAACCCCACAGTGAGAATTGCGCCATGATCTGGCAGCTACATTGCACTGTCTCTCTGCTCAGCCAGACGGCATGCCCGGTCTGGCAAGTCCTCGAATGACAGGCCTCGTGCGGTGTCTCCTTGGCACCTCATCCTCCTCGGCCTGTTGGGTGGCTGGCTTTCCATCCTGGGCAGCAGCCTCCTGCCCCTCTGGGGCACGCTCCACTATTGCAGCTTCCTCCTCTGCCTCGGGCAGCGCCAGCTCGTACAGCCGCAGGGCATTCCCCAGGGCTGCAGTGACTCGCTGGAAGGCCACCATTGCTGGTTGAATGTCAATATCATCGTCTGCAAGGGGGTGAAAGGCCGACATGTTAGCACGGTGAATACACCCATGCCAAACCTGGTCTAACGGGCTACATGGTGGCCCCGGTTGACCGTGCGGCCTCGGCCCCCACATGCTCCCCAACCCCCCCCCACCCCCATCCTCGCACCACTGGCCTGCCTCTGCTCGGCATCATGGGGGCCTCTTGCCCTGGCACCCAACCCTGATGCCAGGAATACCATCGGCTGGTGCTGCCCTTGCCAGCTGTATGTTCCGTGGCCCCTTACCCGGCACCCCCGTAGGGGGCTACTGTTGCCATTCCCCTGGGTGGACCTCCTGATGCTCCTTGGCAGGTGGGGTTGGTGGTATGGAGGAGGCTTGGATGCGGGGATGGGGGCATGGGGGCACCTATATGGTTGGTATCACTCTCCAGATCCATGGACCGAGGTGGCTGGTCAGTGAGGTGCGCAGCAAGGTGGCTATGGTGATTACGGTGGTCTGTGATTGGATACTGCCCCAGTCCCGTGGATAGTCACCCCGGCCACTTGGCCCGTTTCCCCCATCAACACCCTCAACCGACCCTGGCAGGGTCCCCCCTCCACCCCAGCCAGTCCGACTAGTGTCCAGCCCGGCAGCTCACGGTCGCGCCTCTGTGTCCTACCTCCTCTCTCTCTCCCTCATCAGTCACAACACCAGTTTCACGATTTTTAAAAGCGCGAGTGAACCGCACAGTCGGGAACGCGCCCATCGAAGGTCCCGTAGAATACCAGGTTGGGCCCATTAATAACATGCGAAAGGTATTTACTGTACGTGTGTTCCGGAACGCATTGATGTCATTATCGAGGTGATGGAGAATTGCTGTTTGGCGTCAAATCGGAACCGCCGCAATTTTGGTGTTGGAAACAATTCTCCGCCGAATCACGTTTCGCAATTTTGGCACCAGCCGATGGAGAATCCTACCCAATATTCCTCTGAAATTGTGGAAGATGGAGAATTAGATTGAGATTTCTTGTCAACTCAGTAGATGTGTTCCACAGATAATATTGTAAGACACAGTTGGTTTCTAGATTCATTTGTTTTTCACTAGACTTCCCCAAAAATATGGATTGCGTTAGAGAGGTTCTCCTTTTTAAAGTATGTCTATGTTTTTAAAAAGGAAACTCCCCTTTCAAATGATTTAACAAGATAAATTAGCCAAATATCACGTCCTTCCTCGGAGACGACTCTTTCCACAGAACTTCTTGATCATCTGGGTGAAAATCCAGTGCTGACCAATGGAATGTTTCCCACATTTTCCAGCCACAATCGGCATCAAGTCCTGAAGTCAGGGATAACCTGGAGCAGATGCTGCTCTGACAAAGACATTTCAGCTTGAAGGTGCCTACTCTATCAGTGATCTCTCAGTTTCCCTGGACAGAAAAAATAGGAGGCTAATCTCAGGAGAATGGAGCCTAATCTTTACACACTTTATAAACTTTTATTTACTGAGATACAGAACTGAATTTTACCAGCGTGGCAGAGCTCTGCCAACGAGACCATAAAAGGGAGCAAACCCTGTGCTGGTGAGCAGCAGGACCTGAGGAGGCATTCTTGCCAGTGACAACTATGGAGTAGCTATAAAGGAAGGTCCTCTGCATTCCCCCCCCCCCTCCCCCATTAGGAGGCAGCTGGAAAGAGGCCAACTTTTGGGCGCGTTCTATCGCACTCATCGCACCCGACTTGGGACGCAATAAGGCTGGTAAATCGCACGAGAGGCCTCGAATGAGATCTCGGGAGGCGTTGCAATCTGGATCCCACCCATTGAGGTGGGTATCCAGATTTGCAGATTCAAGTGAGGAGTTAGTCTGACTTGAAAATGTCTACGTCGGAACTATCCAGTGCCCGGGATCGAATGGCCTTGCCTTGGAGAACCCCATGCGGGTGTCATTCAGCCTGGTTTCCACGAACGTGGACCAGGTGTATCGGCACTCCGGGGGGGGGGTCTCCCAGGCAATCGGAAGCCCCTCGGTTGTTAGGCTCTGGGCAGGGTGACATCCTGGTACCCTGATGCCACCTGGGCATTATTGCACTGCCAGCATGGCATCCTGGCAGGGGCACTGTCAGGCTGGCAGTACAAAGGTGCCCAGGTAGCATCTTGCCCATGTCAGGAATAGGACACAGGGGTGATCTACCCCTATGAGGCGGGATGCATGGGGCTTGATGACCCCTTAATTGATGCATTGGGGCATAGAGAGGGTTGGGAGCCCGCGGTGGGGGATCTAAAGATCGGGATACCATTTAAAAATGGTCCTCCAGACTCTTCCTGCACTGCCAAGAGGCCTCGTTGGTGCAGGAAATGGGACGAAGTGTGGCCTCGGCAGGGCGTTCCTAGCCAAGGCTCAGAAATGAAGCAGAGTCCTTTTTAATAGCAGGGCCACTCTCTGTGCTACCAGTGCCAGGAAACACCAGGCTAAACGTGCCCGACATGAGACTCTGTTTAATTTCCGTTAAATCCCACCCGTTACCAGCTATCTCTCTGCATAACAGGGCCACTCTCAATGTTGGGAAAATGTCAGCAGCATTGGGAAGTGACCTTCACTGGACCCTAAAATGGCTCACGTGCCCTCCTCTCCATCCCCGGTGGGCAGCTCCATCGCTGAGGTTCCTACGGCTGGCAATATGCCACGGCAACAGGAAGACATTGAGTCCCCCTCCCAACAACTATCCCCCCAGTTCCCCCGCCTCACCCTTCACACACTTTGCATACAGGCACCTACAGACACAGCAAACACACTTTTAGAATGCTGCTCCAAATAAAGGATTAACAATCTTTTTACCTGTGGGTTCGAGTGATCAACACTGGCTAACTCTGGCTTGTCTGAACTGTGAGTCAATGGGCATGAGATGAGGACTGGGCATTTCTGCAAACAAATAAGCTGCTGGTATTCATTGCCAAGGCATACAAGTTAGAAACAATTACGTTTGCACACGGTGCCTTATCCCAAATCTCAGAAATGTCTCCAAGTGCAGTATATACAACAAATTACTTAGAATTGGTTGTTAGGTAGCCTTACAGCAATCAAGGCATAAACCATCTCATTTTGAGATAATATGGCCGCGCTTTTCTGCTCCTGTTCTCATCAGGTGGGTTTGGCGGCTGGAACAGAAGGTCTTGTGAAATGTCAAAATTGCGATTTGCGCCAATAAAAATGTGTGATGTGATTATTTCCCGCCCCCCGCCCCTCCGCCAGTGATGTAACGCATTTCCCAACGTTTCAACGTGGGGAACATCGTTTCCATGCATTAGTATACAATTAGCAGGCCTCAACGCCCAAATCATGGGCGGGATTCTCCAACACCCCGCAGGGTCGGAGAATCGCCCGGGGCCGGCGTCAATCCCGCCCCCGCTGTGGCCCGAATTCTCAGCCACTCGGGAATCGGCGGGGCCGGGAATTGTGCCGCGACGGTCGGAGGGCCCCCCGCGGCGATTCTCTGGCCCGCGATGGGCCAAAGTCCCGCCGCTGAGAAGCCTTTCCCGCCGGCGGCAATCAAAGCACGTCTGGTGCCGGTGGGATTGACGGCGCGGGGGTTCCAGGGTCTGAGGGGGCGCGGGTGATCTGGCCCCAGGGGGTGCCCCTATGGTGGCCTGGCCCGCGATCGGGGCCCACCGATCGGCGGGCGGGCCTGTGCTGTAGGGGCACTCTTTTTCTTCCGCCTCCGCCACGGTCTCCACCATGTCGTTGGCAGAAGAGACTCCCTCCCCCGCGCGTGCGCTGGGATGACTCAGCAGCCGCTGACGCTCCGGCGCATGTGCGGACTTCCACCTTTCGTTCCCGGTTGGCGGGGTGCCAAAGGCCCTTCGCGCCGGCCGGCAGAGTGGAAACCACTCTGGCGCGGGCCTAGCCCCTAAAGGTGCGGAGAATTTCGCACCTTTGGGGAGGCCCGACGCCGGAGAGGTTCTCGCCACTCCGGTACGCCGGAACCCCCCACCCCGCCGGGTAGAGGAGAATCCCGGCCCATACCCCCCCTCCTCCCGCCGTAAGAAAATCCATTTACAACAGCATGCGGGCAGACTGGCTTGAAACCAAACTGGTACCCCGTGACATGCAAACCTCCCAGAGGTACTCAGGTGAGTGCATCGTTCCGGTGGGAAAGGGTCATACCCGGGCACTACCCAGGCAGTGCCCAGCAACTACACCCTGGCACTGAACTCCGCCTGGGGGCAGTGCCAGGAGGGTGGGGGTTGCTTTGGGGTGGGGGGAAGGTGGTGGGGGTGAAGTGCACTTTTGTGCATTGCAGCAGCCTTTACAAATGGCATCTCGATCTTCGGAAAGCCAAGTTGCTGGCGGTGCAGACTCAATCACAGCCTGCCCCACCAGCGTAGCGTTGTGGGACCCGCCTTTGCTGTCGTGTTTCCTGTGTCCTGAACGGTGCAGTGGAGAGAGCCAATATAGGTGCCAGTGGCTTCAACACCACTTGTTCTGCACATTATCAGCCTTTGCCGAATTTATGGAAAATTCCAAACTGAGATCAGGAATTAAATGGAATTCAAAGTGTGCCTGTTCCTACTTTACCACTTCCTGATCTTAACCACATTTCCACACACACATCTATGCATGTGTTTGATTTAAAAAATCTTCTCAAAATGTAAAACTGCTTCAATAACATTGCCTCTCACACTTAGTGCGATGAGGCGAGAGGGACTTCAGACTAAAATGTAAATGTTGTCACAGTCCCAGGGCACCATAGGCTGCTCTCCCCTTTGAGAGATGACTTGGGCTGATTCAACCTGAGGGTCACCGCATCACAGGTGAGGGATAAGGCCTTCATGAATGACCTCGGCCAGTACGGAAATTGAAATTGAACCCAGGCTGTTGGTGTCGCTCAGCATCACGAGCCAGCCGTCCAGCCAACTGAGCTAGCCAGCGTCCTGATTTCACAATAACTCTTTAGTAGTACCACAACTCTGCCAGCAGGGGTAGCTCACAGCGCAGAAGACAGGAGTAATGAGAGCACCATCATTAAACTATTTATGTTCCAGGCAACGACCAATCACTTTTAGACATCCGCTGAGGTGAGTTATCTCATGTTTATAACTTCTTCCCATCCTCTCTCAAAGCAAGCCAGTTTGTCAGACCTCAGCCTTTCCTGTGGCCTCCACCCAAGCTACAAAAGGGCATTCAAATATGTGAGGCAACAGATGACATCAACACATTCACAACTTCAGTGGTCATCACAGGATAGCACACCATTTCATAACCTGAGACACACACAGAAAATGAGGCGGGGCAGGAGAAATTGCTTCAAGTACATCATTTGACGTGTTGTAGATTGAGCTCAAGTGTGTCAGTGAGTGGTTTATCAATACAAATAACATTCCGAATTTGTTTTAAAGTTTCCTCTTGCTTTATTTGAGACTTTATTACGCTCACGATGTGATTCTTTTAGTATGATTGGACCGTGTGTTTCTCCCCCATTTTAGTAAGGCCCCCAAACGGCCGCTTTTTTGCTGATTCATGTTTAGTGACTGGCACAAACCCAGTGCCCTCCTATTGTTCCATCAAAGCAGGCTCAAACACATCAGGAAAACACATCCCATTATGTTTGGTTCCCCTTTCCCCTGCTTAAAATAGATTGGAAGAGACTGCTTACAGTTAAAATCCACCACAAGCCCCTCCAGCAGTTGTTCCAGGGATACTAAGATGTGAGTGTGAAGCAAATGGAACAGACTGTAATTATAAACAAGTATTTCCGGTTTGCAAATTAAGGATGGCACAAACTGCTGTTAAATTGAAAGGCTGTAAAAGCAAAACTCCGAACGATGTTGTTGAATCTTAAAACTGTTCCTGTATTTGGATGTCTAAAACCAATTGAATTTCAAACAGGTAGGGATGCCACAGACGGGAAAGGAAGACTGTACAGTTTAATTACCAGCTTGGCCTCAGCACTATTGGGTGAGAGATTGGAAAACTGGTGTTCCATTTCCTGACCCGAATCCAACAATCACCACCAAATAATATGGAGACGGAGTTGGCTGAATCCTGGAATAGAGGAAGGAACCCAGTAGATCAAAGTCAAGCAAATGCAGAGTGCACATGGCGTATAGGGTTGCAGAAAGGTGCAGAAGAGTGGACAGGGACACCATTCAGGGATTTGAAAGTGAAGAGCATGAGGCGGAATTCTCTGATAATGGGGCTATGTCCCCACGCCCGTGGGAAAACGGACGTGAATCACTCTGGACTTTTTTGGAAGTCCAGAGTGATTCTCTGTTTTGAAGGGGGCCACCAGGGCCCCGGATTAGTCCTAGCAGGTCCGGCTGTCAATGCGGGGCCCTGTACTTCCGGCCGCGGGTCTGCACAACATGGCGGACCCACACAGTGGGCCGGCCCCGACAATATAGGCCCCCCCCGGGATTGCGTGCACCCGCCAATCGGTGGCCCCAGATCGCGAGCCTAGCCGTCCTGGAAGCCCCCCCCCCGGTGACGGATACCCCCCCCCCCCCCCCCCCCCCCCCCCCCCGCCCCCTACCAGGGCGGTCGCGGACTGAGTCCGCAGCCGTCACTCCGAGTGCCTGCCAGGTGGTACCATGAGCAACTGGCTGGCGGGTACTCGGTCAGTTGCCAGTGGGAAATCGCTGCGGGGGCCTCTTTCAATGGCCCCCGACCAACACCTCATCGGCCGCGCGATTTGCAGCAATTCTCCGGGGACCAATTGCGGGTCTGATGCCCCATTCTCCGCCCCCGCTCTGAGCGCGATTGCTGCGTGGAGGCTCGGAAAATCCCGGCCAAGGACTCTAAAGTTGGCGCACTGGAGGACAAAGCAAATAAAGATGAGAAAGGATTGTGGTCTGATGGTGTGTGGAACCGTGTATGAAATAGTGGACCTCGAACCAAGATGAGATTTTGATAGGTAGAATTCAGAATTCCTAGGTGGGGGTGTTACCGAGGTTCCATAGGGAAATATTATGGCTAGCCCACAAAATCTGATGGCTGGGCATGTCAGTATACATAAAACCAAAACTGCAACAGCCAGCATATTTACACCACAGTTACGCTTATGAAGAACCTGCCCTATTTGCCAAGTTGTGGAAAATCCCCAAGCTGCAATAAATTCTGCACCGATAATTCGTACGCAGCCAGGCGAGGTTGTGGAAGCAGATACATTAACGGCATTCAAAAGGAATCTTGACAAACACATGGATAGGATGGGTATGGAGGGATACGGCACAAGAAGTGCTGAGGGTTTTGGAAATCATGACCGGTATAGGCTTGGAGGGCCGAAGGGCCTGTGCCTGTGCTGTATTATTCTTTGTTCTTGTTCTTTTGGGGAACCATTCAGCAAGATGCTGGTGGACTATGTGGGACTCGTTCCCAAAACCAAAGGGGGCTACAGTGTATATATCCTGACCATCATGGACGTGGCTATACCCACTTCCCAGAGGCTGTTCCCCTGGGAACCAAATCTGCCCAAATAGTGGTGAGGGAACAGACCCAATGTTTTACCAGATATGGTCTGCCCACAAAGATCCAGTCAGATCAGGGCTCAAATTTCATGTCCAAGATATTCCAGGAAGTCATGGGTAACCTGTGCATAGCCCAGATGATAGCTTCAAGGTATCACCCGCAGTTGTGAGTGTGATGTTAATCCCCATCCTACAGCAAAGCTTGGTCTCCAGTCATCTCGGATTTCCCTGCCATTGGACCAAGTATCCGCTCCTCTGGGACCATGTGGTGGTTGGTGTGCAACGACCACCCCACGTTAAAAAAATCTACACACAGGCATCTTCCGCCCCAACCCCACCCACCCAAATGAATTTCGGGACCTGGACAATCCCAACAGCAACAGACCTTTACGTCGCACCGCCATCATAGCCAGGGAACTCCGACGCCACAGCATTGACATCGCTGCCCTGAGTGAGATACAACTCGCAGGAGATGGCCAGCTTACAGAACAAGGTGGTCGATACACCTTCTGGAAAGGCAAACTGGAAGAAGAATGTCATCTCCACGGGGTCGGCTTTGCTGTAAAAACAGATTGGTTCGACATCTCAATGAGCCCCTCTGTGGGGTGAGTGAACGCCTCATGGCCCAACGGTTCACCCTGGCCAGAAACAGCACATCACAGCCGTCAGTGACTACACCCCAACCTTGGATGCAATGAACGAGACAAAAGAGGCATTCTACTCCAGCCTTGACCAATCGCTGTCATGGATCTCAAAGGGAGGCAAGCTGATTCTCCTCGGTGACTTCAATGCTAGAGTCATTCAAGCAGCGTGCCTTAATGACTATCGTCCAGTGGCTCTGACATCCATCATCATGAAGTGCTTCGAAAGGTTAGTCATGGCACGTATCAACTCCAGCCTCCCGGATTGCCTTGATCTACTAGTTCGCCTACCGCTCCAACAGGTCCACAGCAGACGCCATCCATGGCCCTGCACTCTACCCTGGAACACCTAGATAACAAAGACACCTATGTCAGACTCCTATTTATTGACTACAGCTCAGCCTTCAACACCATCATTCGTACTAAACTCATCTCCAAACTTCACGGCCTTGGCCTCGGCACCCCCCTCTGCAACTGGATCCTGAACTTTCGAACCCACAGGCCACAATCAGTGATGCGACCATCAATTCACACGAGACGATGAGTAGAAGTGAACAGTGGTTTTAATCAGCTAGGTCTGTGCCTGCCTGCGACTGCTCTGTACTGAGTGCCGCCTACAGGCTGCAGATCTACATACCTCCCCCAAAGAGATGGAGCCATAGGCGGAGCCCACAAGGGCATCAACATAATACAATACAATGTAAAGCAATACAATGGTGAATGGTAGAGTAATACGTTCACCACATTCACCCCCTGTTAAAAACTTGAAGTCCAGCGGGGGTGAAGTGGGCTCACAGATCGAGTCTGTCCGGCACCTTGATCGTTCGCTGTGACCGCCTGAGCTCTGGCTTCGCTGCGGGCATGGGCATTGAACTCGTCGCTGCGGGCACGAGTGTTGAACTCGTCGCTGCGGGCACGGATGTTGGGCTCGTTGACTGTTTGGAGCATTTTGTCTGGAGCTTCACCATGGTGGGTCAGCGATGGGGGGAGGGGGTTGTGTAGGCGATGTAGTGGCGGGGGCGGTGTTCACTGTAGAGGGGGGGAGTAGGTGATGGTCGCTGGGGAACCGGCGGGTGCCAGATCCCGGAGGGAGACTGTATCTTGTCAGCCATTGCGGTTTGCCACGTAGGCATACTGAGGGTTGGCATGTAGGAGCTGGACCCTCTCGACCAGGGGTCGGACTTATGGCTCCTCACATGCTTCCGGAGGAGGACAGGCCCCGGTGTCGTCAGCCAGGACGGAAGCGTGACCCGGAGGTGGATTTTCTGGGGAAGACAAATAGACGATCGTGGAGGGTCTCGTTCGTGGCTGTACAGAGGAGCGACCGATTGGAGTGGAGCGCGTCGGGGAGGACTTCCTGCCAGCAGGGGACCGGGAGATTTCTAGACTGTAGAGCCAGAAGGATGGCCTTCCATACCGTCATGTTCTCCCTCTCCACCTGTCCGTTTCCCCGGGGGTTGTAGCTGGTAGTCCTGCTCGAGGCAATGCCCTTAACGAGCAGATACTGACGCAGCTCGTTGCTCATAAATGAGGAGCCCCGGTCACTGTGGACGTAAGTGGGGAAACTGAATAGGGTGAAAATGCTGTACAGGGCCTTAATGACCGTGGCCGTGGTCATGTCGGGGCATGGGATGGCAAAGGAGAAAATGGAGTACTCGTCCACGACGTTGAGAAAATACACGTTGCGGTCAGTGGAGGGGAGGGGCCCTTTGAAATCGACGCTGAGGCGCTCAAAGGGACAGGGTGCCTTCACCAGGTGGGCCTTGTCTGGCAGATAGAAGTGCGGCTTGCACTCCGCGCAGACTTGGCAGTCCCTGGTCATGGCCCTGACCTCCTCGGTGGAGTAGGGCAGGTTGCGGGCCTTGATGAAGTGGAGAAGCCGGGTGACCCCGAGTGTCAGAGGTCATTGTGGATGGCCCGAAGTCGGTCATCTTGCGCTCTGGCGCATGTGCCGTGCGACAGGGCATCTGGGGGCTCATTGAGCTTCCTAGGACGATACACGATATTGCAATTATAGGTGGAGAATTCGATTCTCCACCTCAAGATTTTGTCATTCTTGATCTTGCTCCGCTGTGTGTTGTTGAACATAAAGGCTACCGACCGTTGCCGGTGACGAGGCTGAACCTCCTACCTGCCAGGTAGTGCCTCCAATGCCGTACAGCTTCCACAATGGCTTGAGCTTCCTTTTCAACTGAGGAGTGTTGAATCTCGGAGGCGTTGAGGGTATGGGAATAAAAGGCCATGGGCCTGCCTGCCTGGTTAAGGGTAGCGGCCAGGGCGACATCCGACGTGTTGCTCTCCACCTGGAAGGGGATGGACTCGTCCACCGTGTGCATCGTGGCCTTGGCAATATCTGCCTTGATGCGGCTGAAGGCCCGGCGGGCCTCAGTCGACAGGGGAAATATGGTGGCTTTAATAAATGGGCGGGTTTGTCCGCATAGGCAAAGGGGATCCGCTGGGCATAATATGAAAAGAACCCCAGGCATCTGTTCAGGGCGTTGGGGCAGTGGGGAAGGGGGAGTTGCAGGAGGGGGTGAATGCGGTCAGGGTCGGGCCCTAGGACACCGTTTTCCACCACTTTGCCGAGGATGGCTAGTCGGGTTGTGCGGAAAACGCATCTCTTCTTCTTGTAGGTGAAACTGAGGGCTTGGGCGGTTTGGAGGAACTTCTGAAGGTTAGTGTCATGGTGCTGCTGATCATGGCCGCAGATGGTGACGTTATCCAAGTACGGCAACGTGGCCCGCAGCCCCTTCTGGTCAACCATTTGGTCCATCGTTCTTTGGAACACCGAGACCCCATTGGTGGCGCCGATGGGGACCCTGAGGAAGTGGAAGAGACGGCCGTCTGCCTCAAAGGCAGTGTAGTGGAGGTCTTCCGGGTGGATCTGGAGCTGATGGTATGAGGATTTTAGATCTACCGTGGAGAAATCCCGGTAGTGTGCAATCTGATTTACCATGTCCGCTATGCGGGGGAGGGAGTACGCATCGAGTTGGGTGTAACGATTTATGGTCTGGCTGTAGTCCACAACCATCCGGTTCTTTTCCCCGGTCCTGACGACCACCACCTGAGCTCTCCAGGGGCTATTATTGGCCTCGATGATCCCTTCCCTCAAGAGCCGCTGGACCTCTGACTTGATAAAAGTCCTGTCCTGGATACTGTACCGCCTGCTCCTGGTGGAGACGGGTTTACAGTCGGAGGTGAGGTTCGCGAAGAGCGAGGGAGGGGTGACGTTAAGGGTCACGAGGCTACATATGGTGAGAGGGGGTAGGTGCCCGCCGAACTTCAGGGTCAGGCTTCGGAGGTTGCACTAGAAATCCAGTCCTAACAAGAGAGGAACGCAGAGATGGGGAAGGACATAGAGTTTAAAATCAGCGTACTCGGCGCCCTGTATCGGGAGGTTCGCGACACAGTACCCCCGGATCTGCACTGAATGTGATCCGGAAGCAAGGGAGATTGTTTGGGATGCGGGGGAAATCTGGAGGGAACAGCGCCATACCATGTCCGGATGGATGAAGGTCTTCGTGCTCCCAGAGTCAAACAGACAGGGCATTTCGTGCCCATTGACCCGGATGGTCATCATGGAATTCTTGAGGTGCTTGGGTGGTGACTGGTTGAGGGTGACAGCGCCAAGCTGCGGGTAGCCGGCATGGTCGATGGTAGTGGGGTGGTCCCAAGATGGCAGCCACCGTTGGTCGCATGTGTCGGGCGGCGTTGAAGATGGCGGCCAAGACTTCCAGTTGCGGCTATGCGGAGCTAAGCCACACATTCGGCAGCTCCTGCTATTTAGGGACTTTTGGGCCGTTTCGAGGGCCCCAAACGGAGCTGTTTCTACGCATCCCGGTGGGGGAAGGTGCCTGGAAGAACTTGCCCCACACTATATGGTGCTCACCTGGAGTGGGAAGAAGAAAAAGGCTGCAGTAACTCCCCCAAAAAAACGGGGGAAGAAAAACAAAATGGCGGCCGGCACTCCTGCTATTTAGGGACTTTTGGGCCGTTTTGAGGGCCCCAAACGGCGCTGTTTCTACACATCCTAGTGGGGGAAGGTGCCTGGAAGAACTTGCCCCACATTATCTGGTGAAAAAGGCTGCAGTAACGCCCCCCAAAAAACGGGTGAAAAAAAACAAAATGGCGGCCGGCGCTCCCGCTATTTAAGGGCTTTTGGGCCGTTTTGAGGGCCCCAAACAGTGCTGTTGCTACATATCCCGGTGGGGGAAGGTGCCTGGAAGAACTTGCCCCACACTATATGGTGAAAAAGGCTGCAGAAACGCCCCAAAAAAAACGTGGGAAGAAAAACAAAATGGCGGCCGGCGCAACACCCGAGGACTGGTGGAAGTGGGCGCAGGAGCAACAGGCCTCGCTCCTACGTTGTTTTGCTGAGCTGAAGGCTGAGCTGCTGGACTCCATGAATGCAACTGCGACCAAGCTGCTTGGGACCCAGGCGGCACAGGAGGAGTCTATTCGGGAGTTGCAGCGGCAGGCCGTTGAAAGAGAGGAGGAGGCCGTGGTCCTCGTTGGGAAAGTGGAGTTGCACGAGGCACTTCATAAAAAGTGGCAGGACCGCTTGGAGGAGCTGGACGTTCGCACGAGGCGAAAGAATCTGAGGATCCTGGGCCTGGCGGAGGGGCTGGAGGGGTCGGATCTCCCGGCGTATGTGACCACGTTGTTGAGCTCGTTGATGGGAGCGGGGTCCTTCCATTTGCCCCTGGAACTCGAGGGAGCGCACAGAGTGATGGCCAGGAGGCCCAAGGCAGATGAGCCCCCGAGGGCGGTGCTGGTGCGGTTCCACCGATTCAGTGACCGGGAGTGTGTGCTGCGCTGGGCCAAGAAAGAGAGGAGCAGTAAATGGGAGAATTCGGTAGTGAGGATCTACCAGGACTGGAGTGCGGAAGTGGCTAAGCGGCGGGCCAGGTTCAACCGGACGAAGGCGGTGCTTCATGCTAAGCAGGTCAGGTTTGGAATGCTGCAGCCTGCGCGCCTGTGGGTGACATACAAGGACCGGCACCATTACTTCGAGTTCCCGGAGGAGGCGTGGGCCTTTGTACAGGCGGAGAAGCTGGACTTGAACTAGGGCCTGGGAACATACTTTGGCCGGCGTTGTTTCCGCTGTGGCTGTTTTGTTCCAACTGTTTCAACTTTTTCAACTTCGAAATGTGTGTTATGTATGCTGGTTTTCTTTTTGCTCTGTTTACGGGTGGGTTTGTCTGTTGGGTATGGTTGTGGGGTAGGTGGGGAGTGTTGGGGGTTTGTGTTTTATATGTTCTCTTCTGTACGGGGCTGGGGATTGAGGGGAAACTGGATTTTGGGGAACTGCGTCAGAAGGATGGGGTGTGGCATTATGAAAGCGCGGGCTTTCCTCTGGTTTCCCGCGCTGCGGGGCAGGGGGGTGGAGCTTGCGATGGGGGAAGGGCCTCTACGGGTCTTTTTTCCCGCGCTGCAATAATGCCAAGGAGGTGTGGCAAGAGGGGGATGACCCCAAGCCGGGAGGGGATAGGTTTTGGCGGGAGCTGCCGGGGTCAGCAGAAGTCAGCTGACTCACGGAAGTACCATGGAGGGTGCGTCGCGGCTAGGAGGGGTCCTAGCCTGGGGGGGGGAGGGGGGTGGGGGGGGATACCGGGTTGCTGCTGGAACGACTAGGAAGGAGCCGATGAGGGCCGGGGGGGAAGAGGAGAGGCGCTATCGCCATGGGGAACGGGTCGAGCGGGGTATGCTGGCCTGGGGCGAACATCTGCCAAGCTATGGCTAGTCGGCAGGGGAGGGGGGCGGGTTGCCCTCTGATCCGGCTGATTACCTGGAACGTGAGGGGGCTGAACGGGCCGGTTAAGAGAACCAGGGTGGTCTCCCATCTAAGGGGGTTGAAGGCGGACGTGGCTATGCTCCAGGAGACCCACCTGAAGGTGGCGGACCAGGTCCGTCTGAGGAAGGGGTGGGTGGGGCAGGTTTATCATTCAGGATTGGACGCAAAGAACCGGGGGGGTGGCGATTCTAGTGGGGAAGAGGGTGGCGTTTGAGGCGGCTGAGGTGGTGTCGGACAAGGAGGGCAGATATATCATG
This sequence comes from Scyliorhinus canicula, assembly GCF_902713615.1. Lineage (NCBI taxonomy): Eukaryota > Metazoa > Chordata > Chondrichthyes > Carcharhiniformes > Scyliorhinidae > Scyliorhinus > Scyliorhinus canicula. Next base: position 87,519,685 of record NC_052152.1, on the reverse strand, counting down.
GTGAGGGGTAGGCTGCAGGGAGAGAAGGTGGTGCTGGTGAACGTATATGCCCCGAATTGGGATGATGCTGGCTTCATGAGGCGCTTGTTGGGCCGCGTCCCGGACCTGGAGGCAGGGGGCCTGATCATGGGGGGAGATTTTAACACAGTGCTGGATCCCACACTGGACCGGTCCAGTTCAAGGACGGGTAGGAGACCGGCGGCGGCCAAAGTGCTGAGGGGATACATGGACCAGATGGGAGGGGTGGATCCCTGGAGGTTTGGGAGACCGAGAGCGCGGGAGTATTCCTTTTTCTCTCACGTCCATAGGGTTTATTCCCGGATAGACTTTTTTGTCCTGAGCAGGGGGTTGATCCCGAGGGTGCAGGATGCCGAGTATTCGGCCATAGCGATTTCGGACCATGCCCCGCACTGGATTGATCTGGATATGGGGGAGGCGCGGGACCAGCGCCCGCTCTGGCGCCTCGATGTGGGGATGCTGGCGGAGGAGGAGGTGTGTAAGAGGGTTCGGAGAAGCATTGAGGGGTATCTGGTTACCAATGATACGGGGGAGGTCCAGGTGGGGATGGTCTGGGAGGCTCTGAAAGCAGTGATCCGGGGGGAGCTGATCTCCATCCGGGCCCACAGGGAAAGGAAGGAGAGGAAGGAGAGGGAGAGACTGGTGGGAGAGCTTCTGGAGGTGGACAGGAGATATGCGGAGGCACCGGAGGAAGGGTTGCTGGGAGAACGGCGCAGGTTGCAGGCCAATTTTGACTTGCTGACCACCAGAAAGGCGGAGACACAGTGGAGGAGGGCGCAGGGTGCGGTATATGAGTATGGGGAGAAGGCGAGCAGGATGTTGGCGCATCAGCTCCGTAGGCGAGATGCGGCTAGGGAAATTGGGGGAGTGAAGGATGGGGGTGGAAATGTAGTGCAGAAGGGGACAGAAGTAAACGGGATCTTTAGGGACTTTTACGAGGGATTGTACCGGTCGGAACCCCCGAGGGGGAGAGAGGGGATGGAGAGCTTCATGAACAGGCTATGTTTCCCAAGGGTTCAAGAGAGGCTGGTTGAGGGGCTGGGGGCGCCGATAGAGTTGGAGGAGCTAGTCAGGGGGATCGGGCAAATGCAGTCAGGTAAGGCCCCGGGGCCGGACGGGTTCCCGGCAGAATTTTACAAAAAATATGCGGACCTGGTGGGTCCCCTGCTGGTGCGAACTTTCAATGAGGCGTGGGAGGGGGGGGGCTTTGCCCCCGACGATGTCGCGGGCACTGATCTCTTTGATCCTAAAACGGGATAAGGACCCCTTGCAGTGCGGATCATATAGGCCTATTTCACTCCTTAACGTAGACGCTAAGCTGCTGGCGAAGATCCTGGCTACCAGGATAGAGGATTGTGTGCCAGAGGTAATTCATGAAGATCAGACAGGGTTTGTCAAGGGGCGGCAGCTCAACACGAATGTGCGGAGACTGCTCAATGTTATCATGATGCCGGCAGTGGAGGGGGAGGCGGAGATAGTGGTGGCGCTGGATGCAGAGAAGGCGTTTGATAGAGTTGAATGGGGGTACCTATGGGAGGTGCTGGAGAGGTTTGGATTTGGGGAGGGATTCATCAAATGGGTGAGGCTGCTTTACGCGGCGCCGATGGCGAGTGTAGTCACAAATGGAAGGAGATCGGAGTATTTTAGGCTTTATCGTGGGACCAGGCAGGGGTGTCCCCTGTCCCCCCTGCTCTTTGCACTGGCGATTGAACCGCTGGCCATGGCGTTGAGGGAGTCAGGGAAGTGGAGGGGTCTGGTGCGGGGGGGGGGAGGAGCACCGGGTATCGCTGTATGCAGACGACCTGCTGTTATATGTGGCGGACCCAGAGGGGGGAATGCCGGGGGTGATGGAACTGTTAGCGGAATTTGGGGGCTTCTCGGGCTATAAGCTGAACTTAGGAAAGAGCGAGGTATTTGTAGTGCACCCGGGAGATCAGGAGGAGGGAATTGGGAGGCTCCCCTTCAGGAGGGCAGTGAAGAGTTTCAGGTACCTGGGGGTGCAGGTGGCCAGGAGTTGGGGGGCTCTTCATAAGCTTAACTTCACCAGACTAGTGGAACAGATGGAGGAGGAATTTAAAAGGTGGGACATGGTGCCGCTATCGCTGGCGGGCAGAGTGCAATCCGTCAAAATGACGGTTCTCCCGAGGTTCTTGTTCCTCTTCCAGTGCTTGCCCATCTTTATCCCTAGGGCCTTTTTAAAAGAGTGACCAGCAGCATCATGGGATTTGTTTGGGCGCATGGCACCCCAAGGGTGAAGAGGGTCTTCTTGGAGCGGAGTAGGGATGGGGGGGGGCTGGCGTTGCCCAACCTCTCGGGGTATTACTGGGCGGCCAACGTGTCGATGGTGCGTAAGTGGGTGATGGAGGGGGAGGGGGCAGCATGGAAACGGATGGAGAGAGCGTCCTGTGGGGATACAAGCCTGGGGGCCCTGGTAACGGCGCCGTGGCCGCTCCCTCCCACGAGGTATACCACGAGTCCGGTGGTGGCGGCTACCCTCAAGATTTGGGGGCAGTGGAGGCGACATAGGGGAGAAGTGGGGGGCTCGATGGAGGCTCCGTTAAGGGGGAACCATAGGTTCGTCCCGGGGAACATGGATGGGGGATTTCGGGGATGGTATAGAGCGGGCATTAGACAGCTGAAGGACCTGTTTATCGACGGAAGGTTTGCGAGCCTGGGGGAGTTGGAAGAGAAATTTGGGCTCCCGCCGGGAAACATGTTTAGATATCTGCAGGTAAAGGCATTTGCTAGACGGCAGGTGGAGGGATTCCCTGTGCTCCCCGCGAAGGGGGTGAGTGACAGGGTGCTCTCGGGGGTCTGGGTCGGGGAGGGGAAGATATCCGATATCTACAAGCTTATGCAGGAGAAGGAAGAGGCGTCAGTAGAGGAGCTGAAAACGAAGTGGGAGGGGGAACTGGGGGAACAGATCGAAGACGGGACATGGGCTGATGCCCTGGAGAGGGTAAATTCTTCCTCCTCGTGTGCGCGGCTTAGCCTCATCCAATTCAAGGTGCTGCATAGGGCCCACATGACTGGGACGAGGATGAATAGGTTCTTTGGGGGTGAAGATAGGTGTGCCAGGTGCTCGGGGAGTCCAGCGAACCATGCCCATATGTTCTGGGCATGCCCGGCATTGGAGGAGTTCTGGAAGGGGGTGGCGAGGACGGTGTCAAGGGTGGTGGGATCCAGGGTCAAGCCAGGATGGGGACTCGCGATCTTTGGGGTTGGGGTAGAGCCGGGAGTGCAGGAGGCGAAAGAGGCCGGTGTGCTGGCCTTTGCGTCCCTAGTAGCCCGGCGAAGGATTTTGCTACAGTGGAAGGACGCGAGGCCCCCAAGCGTGGAGACCTGGATCAATGACATGGCGGGCTTTATTAAGCTTGAGAAGGTTAAATTCGCCCTGAGAGGATCGGTGCAAGGGTTCTTTAAACGGTGGCAACCTTTCCTCGACTTTCTGGCTCAACGATAGGGTACTGGGACAGTAGCAGCAGCAACCCGGGGGGGGGGGGGTGGGTGGGTTGGGGGGGGGGGGGGCGTTGATTATGTTAGCTTATTTTATTTAAATTTGATTGATCTAATTTTAATTTATGGTTAAGTTCTCTTGTTTGGGGGGGGGTGGGGGAATGTGATACATGTGATGTTACGGTATGGGGGGAATTGTGGGTGTTATGGGGCTGTTAGTTGCATATTACTGCTTTTTGCTATACTTTTTGTTATATTTTCTGCAAAAAATTCCAATAAAAAAATTTAAAAAAAAAAAAAAAAAAAAAAAAAGAAGATGGCGGCCAAGATGGCGGCCCCCGTCGGTTGCACGTGTCGGGTAACATTGAAGATGGCGGCCCCCATGAGTCGTACATGTCGGGTAGGGTTAAAGATGGCAGCCCCCACGGGTAGCACGAGGCGGATGACGTGTCAGAAGGGGGCGGTACTGGCAGGAACGCAGCCACGCTTTGGGGGCTGCGGGCCTGTGAGTCTGTGAGTCGGGCCTGCGATTTCGCAACTTTTGGGTCGGGCCAAGCAGACTTTGGCAAAATGTACTTTCTTGCCGCAGTCACTGCAAGTCATGTTCCGAGCTGGGCAACGCTGCCTGCGGTGCTGGTTCTGACCGCAGAAATAGCAAGGCGGACCCCCGAGTTGGGCGGTCAGCCGCGTGACACCCTTGGGTCGGGTGATGGTCGCACCTCCAGTGCCCACGAGGAAGTCACGTGGTCAGACTCTGGAAGGCTACCTCTAATGAGGTGGATAGTTTTACCGTCTCTTCTAGGTCGAGGGCGCCCTTTTTGAGCAGGCGCTGTCTGACATAGTTGGCCCAGCCACATAGGTGTCCCAGATGGCGAGTTCCATATGCTGCGAGGCCGTGACGTCCTTCTAATTGCAGTTTCGAGCGAGTACCCTCAGGTCGCGTAGATATTCCTCCAATGATTCCCCGGGGCGTTGACGAGGCATGGTGAGGAGATGCCGCGCGAACACTTCGTTCACCGGCCTCACGTAGTGTCTTTTCAGGATCGCAACCGCGTCTGCGTACGTGGTTGTGTCATCGATTAGTACAGAGATTCTGTGGCTCACCCGGGCATGGAGGAGGCTCAGCTTCTGTGCCTCGGTGATGGCGGGCGAGGAGGAGGCGGCGAGGTAGGCCTCAAAGCAGCGGAGCCAGTGCCAAAAGATTCCTTTGTCTTCAGCTGCCTGTGGGTCAAGTTCCAGTCGATCAGGTTTGAGAGCGGCTTCCATTGCGATATCTTAGTTGATTAAATTAATGCGACCATCAATTCACACGAGACAATGAATTGAAGTGAACGGTGGTTTTAATCAGCTAGATCTGTGCCTGCCTGCGACTGCTCTATACTGAGTGCTGCCTATAGGCTGCAGATCTATATACCTCCCCAGAGGGGGCGGAGCAATAGGCAGAGCCCTGAAGGGCACCAACATAATACAATACAATGTAATGCAATACAATGGTGAATGGTAGCAGTAATATGTTCACCACAATCAGTAAGGATAGGCAACAACACCTCCTCCTCATCCTAAACACCAGTGCCCCACAAGGCTGTGTCCTCAGCCCCCTACTATACTCCTTGTACACCTATGACTGTGTGGCCAAATTCCCCTCCAACTCGATTTTCAAATTTGTTGATGATACCATAGTAGTGGGTCGGACTTCAAACAATGTCGAGACAGAGTACAGAAATGAGATAGAGAATCTGGTGAGCTGGTGCGACGACAATAATCTCTCCCTCAATATCAAGAAAATGAAGAAGATTGTCATCGACCTCAGGAAGTGTAGTGGAGAACATGCTCCTGTCTACATCAATGGGAACAAAGTAGAAAGGGTCGAGAGCTTCAAGTTTTTAGGTGTTCCGATTACCAACAACCTGTCCTGGTCCCCCATGCCGACACTATAGTTAAGAAAGCCCACCAACGATTCTACTTTCTCAGAAGACTAAGGAAATTTGACATATCACCCACGACTCTCACCAACTTTTACAGATGCACCATAGAAAGCATTCTTTCTGGTTTCATCACAGCTTGGTATAGTTCCTGCTCTACCCAAGACCGCAGAAAATTAGAAAAGGTCACGAATGTAGCCCAATCGTTCACGCAAACCAGCCTCCCATCCATCGACTGTCTACAATTCCCACTGCCTTGGAAAGGCAGCCAGCATAATTAAGGACCCCATGCACCCCGGACATACTCCCTTCCACCTTCTTCCATCAAGAAAAGATACCAAAGTTTGAGGTCATGTACCAACCGACTCAAGAACAGCTTCTTGAGTACTGCCATCAGACTTTAGAATGGACCTACCTCGTATTAAGTTGATCTTTTCTCTATACCTTGCTATAACTGTAACATTATATTCTACGGCCTCTCCTTCCTTCCCTATGTACTGTATGCATTGTTTGTACAGCATGCAAGAAACAATACTTTTCACTGTATACTAATACATGTGACAATAAATCAAATCAATAAAAAGGGAGGACACAAGCCTTTGGAAAGGCATGTTAGGCAGGGAACGCGTGGAGAAGACAAAGAAGGTCCTCCTCCTGACAAAATGTTCAGGACATGACCCGGTCATCATGGATACCCTGTTTTGCCAGAGGGATTGGCAGAAGACCTCATGGCAATGGAGACCCTCCTTGCCAAGCACTGGCACCTAACAGACTGTATCATCATCCGAGTACGATACCGCAAAGTCGCTCGCATCACTCACGCCACGACCAAAGCTGACGATTGCTGGACTGACCACCGAGTAATTCACTCTCCCAACTCCCACCCTGGTCCCAAACCAGCACAGGTAGAAAAAACTCTACCACACGGGACGCAATGCTGCTGGACTCAAAGACCCAGAGAAGAAAAAGCTACTCAGTTGGCGACGATCAACGAGCCAGAGTCACAGAGAATAGCCACAGCTCCTAGACTGTTTGGATCAGGAAATCTAGGATCTCCTTGACAGCAAACGCAAGGCACTCCTGAAATGGGAGCTCCACCAAAACCCGAGTGAGAGGAAACAAGCCAACAAGCAATTAAAGGCCGAGATGCAACAAAGAACTCGCGATCTGAAGAACAGATGGTGGGTGGAAAGAGCGCAGGAGACTCAGCAACTTGCCGACAATCACAATGTGCACGGCTTCTTCAGCGCAATCAAAACCATCCACGGTCCGAGTATCCAGGGACACATCCGACTGGGAGCCAAAAACGGAGAGGTGCTCATCAAAGACAGAGAGGTTGTCAATGCCCGCTAAAGAGAGCACTTTGAGGACCTCAGCCACTACACAACCTTCGATGCAAGTGTCCTCGACACTATTCTGCAACACACTACTCGCCACCATCTCAGCGCAACCCCAGCTCACTGTCAGGTCATAAAGGCCACCCGACAGCTGAAAAACAACAAGGCCTCTGGTGCAGAAAGAATCCCCACAGAAGTATTAAAATGCAGCGGAGAGGCACTACTGACAAGAATCCACAATTTCTCTCGCTATATGCTGACGTCCTACTCCTATATATTTCCGTTCCGTTTGGGGGAATGGGGGAGATTATGCGGCTCTTAGGGGAATTTGGCTGGTTCTCGGGGTACAAATTGTATATGAGTAAAAGTGAGGTTTGTGTGATCCAAGCAAGGGGGCAGGAGAGGAGATTGGAGGAGTTGCCGTTTAAGGTTGTGGGTGGTAGTTTTCGTTACCTGGGAATTCAGGTAGCAAGGAAATGGGAGCAGCTACACAAATTAAATCTGGACCGATTAGTGGAACAAATGAAAGAGGACATCCGGAGGTGGGACATGCTCCCGTTGTCACTGGTGGGGAGGGTACAGACCGTAAAGATGACGGTTCTTCCAAGAGTTTTGATTGTTTTTCAGTGTCTCCCTATTTTTATCCCAAAGGCCTTTTTTAAGCGAGTGAATAGGATGATATCTGGGTTTGTGTGGCCGGGTAAAACCCCGCGAGTAAAGAAAGTGTTGCTGGAGCGGAGCCGAGGGGAGGGAGGGCTGCCGAACTTTAGGAACTACTACTGGGTGGCGAATATAGCCATGATTAGGAAGTGGGTAGTTGGGGAGGGGTCGGCGTGGGAGTGCATGGAGGTGGCATCATGTAAGGGCACAAGTTTGGGGGCATTGGTAAAGCCACCTCTGCCGTTCTTGCTGGCCCGATACTCACAAGGCCAGTGGTAGTGGCGGCTCTGAGAGTCTGGGGGCAGTTGCGTAAGCATATGGGAGTGGAGGGAGTATCGGTGTGGGCTCCAATCTGTGGTAATCAGCGGTTTGTGGCCGGGATGATGGATGGGGGTTTCAGAGATGGCAGAGAGTGGGTATTGAGAGGCTGGGGGATTTGTTTATTGATGGGAGCTTTCCCGGTCTGGAGGATCTGGAAGTGAATTTTGAATTGCCAGGAGGGAATGGGTTTCCGATATCTCCAGATAAGGGATTTTGTGCGAAGGCAGGATTTCACCTATCCGCTCCTTCTGCCACAGGGGATACAGAACCGTCAGCATATTCAATATGGCGGGGGGGGGGGGGGGGGGGGGGGGTTAGGGAGCAAGGAGAGGTAGGGGGGAGGGGGTTAGACTATGTCGGTATAGCTTAGGTGAGAACTGTGGGAGATGGAGGGGTGTGTTATGTGTTGAACTATGTTTATATCTGCACTTGTGGCTTTTGTTATTATAAAACAATAAATGCCTCAATAAAATTTGTTTTTTTTTAAATAATCCACATCTTCATACCCTTATCTGGAAGGAAGAGAGCATGCGGGGCGATCTCAGAGACGCCTTAATTGTGACCGTCTTCAAGTAACGAGATAAGTCTAAGTGTGGAAATTACAGTGGATTTCCCTAATCTCCACCATGGGAAAAGTATACTCCTCAACCGTGTTCTTCCAGTGTCTGAAGAACTCCTCTCTGAGTTTCAGTGCGGCTACTACCCATCGAGAGACTCAATGGACGTGACCTTCAGGAAAAGTGCAGGAAGCAGCATCAACCTCTGTACATGGGCATCTTTGACCTCGCAAAGGCCTTCGATATTGTCAATCTTGAAGGATTGTGGAGGATCCTCCTCAAATTCGGCTGCTCTCAGAAATTTGTCAGCATTCTCCGCCTGCTCCACATGCAAGACATGACCCTCATTAGCGGAACCACCTCAGATCCAAAACGTGTGCAAACTGGGGTCAAACAGGGCTGTGTTATTGCACCAATTTTCTTCTCCATCTTCCTTGTAGCAACACTCCACCCCGTCTCCCTAAAGCTACCCGCCGGAGTGGAGCTAACCTACCAAACAAGCGGGAAATTGAAGCAAGACCACCGACCCCCTGCCATCGAGCTGCAGTGTGCAGATTACGCCAGTGTGTGCGCACAATCAAGGCCTCGCCTCAGACAATCATCGATGCATTCACCGAGGTATATGAGAGAATGGGGGCAGGATTCTCCGACCCCCTGCTGGGTCAGAGAATTCCCAGTGGGAGGCGTGAATCCCGCCCTGCCGCCCTGCAGCCCCACCGCCGGCTGCCGTATTCTCCGGCACCGTTGTTCTGGTGGGGGCAGGATCGCCGCCATGCCGGTCGGGGGCCGTTGACAGCGGACCCCCCCGGCGATTCTCCGGTCCCCGATGGACCGAGTGGCCGTCCATTTTTGGGCAGTCCTGCCGGCGTGAAACACTCAACTCATGCACCGGCGGGACCTGGCAGGTGAGTATGCCTGGGAGGTCCTCGGGGGGGGCGCGGAGGGATTTGACCCCAGGTTGGTGCCCACGGTGGCCTGGCCCGCAATTGGGGCCCACAGATCTGGGCCGGGCTTGTTCTGCGGGGGCCAAACCGGAGAGACGAGAACCCCCCGCAATGCGCGAGAATACGCCGGCCGGTCCGCACATGCGCGAACCTGTGCCGGCCTGTCGGCGCCAGCTGGAGCGCCAACAACCCCTGCGGCGTCAATCTAACCCCCTAGAAAGGTGAGAATTCCTCATCTTGGGGGGCAGTTGACGCCGGTGTTGTTGGCGCCGGTTTTCCCGCCGGCGTGGGGACTTAGTCCCCAGAAGGGAGGACCCCGGCCTGGGTCTCAGACTACACTTCCAGAAAACAAAGGTTCTCTACCAGCCTACTCCTGCCACACAAAACTGGACCCCAACCATCATGATCCACGGTGAGCCCTTGGACAATGTGGGTCATTTCCCATACCTCGGGAGCCTCCTCTCGGTGCAAGCAGACATTGATGATGAAATCCAGCATCAACTCCAATGTGCCAGTGCAGTCTTCAGACACCTGAGGAACAGCGTGTTTGAAGACAGAGACCTCAAACCCAGCACCAAGCTCATGGTCTACGGAGCAGCTGTAGCCCCGTCTTCCTGTATGCATCAGAAACATGGACAATGTACAGCAGACACCTCAAATCCCTGGAGCAATATCACCAACGTGGCCTCCTCAAAATCCTACAAATCCACTGGCAGGATAGGTGTACCAACATGAGCGTCCTCTCCCAGGCCAATACCCCCAGTATCAAGACACTGGTTACGCTCAACCAACTGCGATGGGTGGGCCATATTGCCCGCATGCTTGACACGAGACTCCCAAAACAAGTTCTCGACCCCGAGCTCCGCAATGGCAAGCAATCACTCAGAGGGCAGAGGGAACTCTACAAGCACACTCTGAAAGCCTCCCTAAATAAATGCAACATCCCTATTGACATGTGGGTATCACTTGCCTTAGAATTCACAAACTGGAGAAGGAGCCAATCACCTCGAGCACCATAGGGGTGGAATACGTGCAGGCCAAGCTTAAACAATGGAAGGAGAGTGCAGAATCCAGAGCGTCCCACCCACCCACCTCATCAAGCTCCACCTGCTAAACCTGTAGCAGAGTCTGCGGATCCAGGATCGGACTATTCAGCCACTACAGAACCCACTTCCTCGGAATGGAAGCAAGTCATCCTCCATGCTGAGGGGCTGCCCAAGAAGAGAAGATCACCCGCAGTTTTAGGGGGCACTAGAACGGTACCACCAAACCCTAAACAAAATGATCAGGGCATACTACCCTCATGACTGAAATAAAGGACTAGGTTTCCTTTTGGTGACAACCAGGGTCTCATCCAGTCAGTCCACCGGTTTTACTCTATTTGAATTAGTTTACAGCCGCCAAGTGCAAACGCCTCTGCAACTAATCAAGGAGAGGTTTTTAGAAAAGGAGGAGGAACTCTCTATATTAGGCTATGTAGCCATGTTCTGGGAGCGACTCATCAGGGCCTGTGATGTGGTCCAAGAACACTTGAAAATCTCCCAGACAGCTATGAAAATGCAGGCAGAGAATCATGCCAAGACCCAAACCTTTCAGCCAGGAGAGTATGGGTATGATTTTCACATTGTCTACAGAGCAGCTGTGGACCCCGCCTCCCTGTATGCATCAGAAACATGGACAATGTACAGCAGACACCTCTCATGGCGTGCTTTGGGTGACGAAGGTGACCCACCACTGGCTGATGACTGGATCTTCTGGTCCGACCACTGTCAAAGAGGAACCGGTAGCAGGGGGTCGCTGTTGGCAGGATCAGAAGACCCCGCCAATGGGAATGATCAAAAAATCCCACCCTATGTATTAGTGTTCCTACCAATACCAGGTGAACCCTTACACCCCAGTTCAGTGACCCGTACAGAGTAGCAACGAAGCTTACGGAGGTAAACTATGTAATTGAGACCCAAGGTCAGGGGAAATAAAGCAAAGGCGTGTGTCACTTCGACATGATAAAGCACGATCACAGCTGAGAAACGGACAAGCAGATGATGGTCTGACCCATTGCTACCAGCCTAGAAGGTGAGGTAGCAGTGGGGATGAATTGGAGGGTGACAGGGGTGAAGCCCACTTTGAATAAATAAGGGGAGACAGTTTATCCCTCCCCGCCCAGGAACGTACCAATTTGGGGGTATCCCATCCAGAATTGTAACAAAATGGGGGACAAAGTCATACAGCACAATCACACTCATGGAGTCAGGGTTGGTGCCAGAGAGGTACCTGAAGGAAGCTGACCCTTGAGAACGTCACCATAGACAAGCAGGGAAATGAAGAATATAAGGGAAAGAAGAATTAATCCTTGGAGTTGGTTGTACAGACACAAGGGAAATAATTGGAGAAAATTGGCTGACTGTGTTCTGACAGATCAAAATAGTAGCTTTGGATTGTGAAGGTGCACTGTAAAATAGAGGTTTTGGAAGACTGTAGAGTGAAAACTACATTGAGAAAAATACTGTGATGTAGATTCAGAGAGCGCTCTGTGCTGTGAATGGTAAACATGAATAGATGGTGTAGTATGACTCGGGGTATTACGGTACCTGGGAGTGTGAGCTGCCATTGGTGCAGTGGGCTCGCTGCCCATTGGCCCAAGTATCGTGTTCTCTATATTCCTAGTGGCTAAGAGGAAGGTAGCTCCGCCTCCGAGGCATGGTATAAGAACCCGTGTTCCTCTGCAGCCAGGCCATTTCCTGTACGTCTGCTGCGGGGCCCCGCTGCTATTTCTGTGGCCAGGCGAAGCACCCCCGTCAGCACTGCCCAGCCCATTCCGCAACCTGCAAGAAGGGAGATGGGCCGAATGGTCGACCAATACGGTTTACGGGCAACCTTCCCGTATCTCGATAATCTGCGGCCACGATCAGCAGGACCACGACACCAATCTCCGTAAATTCCTCCGAACCGCAAAACTCCTGAACCTGACCTACAACAAGGACAAGTGCGTGTTTAGCACCGACCGTCTAGCCATCCTCGGCTACGTAGTGCGTAACGGAGTGATAGGCCCTGACCCTGAACGCATGCGCCCCCTGATGGAGCTCCCCCTCCCCCACTCCCCCAAAGCCCTGAAGCGCTGTCTTGGTTTCTTTTCATATTACGCCCAGTGGGTCCCCAATTACACCGACAAAGCCCGTCCCCTCATCCAATCAGCCACGTTCCGCTGTTGATGGAGGCCCGCCAGGCCTTCAGCCGCATCAAAGCAGATATTGCAAAGGCCACGATGCGAGCTATCGATGAGTCCCTCCCCTTCCAGGTCAAGAGCGAAGCGTACGATGTAGCTCTGGCAGCCACCCTCAACCAAGCGGGCAGACTCGTGGCCTTCTTCTCCCATACCCTCCACGCTTCCGATATCCGCCACTCCTCGGTCGAGAAGGAAGCACAGGCCATAGTAGAAGCTGTGCGACACTGGAGGCACTATCTGGCCGGCAGGAGGTTCACCCTCCTCACAGACCAACGGTCAGTGGCCTTCATGTTCTATAACACACAGAGGGGCAAGATAAAGAACGACAAGATTTTGCGGTGGAGGAGCGAATTGTCCACCTAAAACTACAACATCTTGTCTCGTCCTGGGAAGCTAAACGAGCCTCCCGATGCCCCGTCCCGCGGCACCTGTGCCAACGCGCAAGTGGACCGCCTTCGAACCCTCCACGCGGACCTCTGCCACCCGGGGGCCACCCGCTTCTTTCACTTTATCAAGACCCGCAACCTGCCCTACTCCATCGAGGAGGTCTGGACAGTCACTAGGGGCTGCTACATCTGCGTGGAGTGCAAGCCGCACTTCTACCGCCCCAGAAAAGCGCATCTGAAAAAGGCTTCCCGCCCCTTTTGAATGTCTCAGCATGGACTTCAAAGGTCCCCTCCCCTCTACCAACCGCAACACGTACTTCCTCAACGTGATTGACGAGTGCTCCTGCTTCCCGTTCGCCATCTCCTGCCCCGACATGACCACACCCACCATCATTAAAGCCCTACACACCATTTTCTCCCTGTTCGGATTCCCCATTTACATTCATAGCGATAGGGGCTCCTCCTTTATGAGTGACGAACTGCGTCAATTCCTGCTCAGCAGGGGAAACGCCTCGAGCAGGATGACGAGTTACAACCCCCGGGGTAACGGACAGGTCGAGAGGGAGAACGGTACGGCCTGGAAGATCGTCCTGCTGGCCCTACGGTCCAGAAATCTCCCAGTCTCCCGCTGGCAAGAGGTTCTCCCAGACGCCCTCCATTCAATCCGGTCACTACTTTGCACATCCACTAACCAAAAGCCTCACGAACGCCTTCTTTTTTTCCCCAGGAAGTCTTCCTCAGGGACCCCACTCCCGACCTGGCTGGCTACCCCCGGGCCCATCCCGCTCCGGAAACACGTGCGGGTGCACAAGTCGGACCCGTTGGTCGAGAGTGTCCAGCTGTTCCACGCTGACCCGCAGTACGCGTATGTGGAGTATCCCTACGGCCGACAGGACACGGTCTCCCTACAGGACCTGGCACCCGCCGGATCCCGACCATCACCCCCGGCGCCAGCCCCCCCCAACCACCCCCCAACCGCAACTGCTCCAGGCAGGCTCCCTTCCCTGCCCAGCTGACACCCTTACCCGCGCTGCCTAGAGGACCGGATGACCCTCACCCGGCCCGGCCCTCGCCAGCTCCGACTAGGGGTACGGACGCAGCCACAAGGACCGGATCATCGCTCCCAGAGTCACGGACGCCCACAACTCCAACGTCTCCAGCGCAACTCCGCAGATCGCACAGGACGTCCAAGGCCCCCAATTGGCTGATCGAGTCTATGTGAACTGTTGATGGACCCTTGTTCTTGCTGGTTCTCTCGTTTTTTTTTGTTCCCTCAAACCTGTATATAGTTACTGTGTTCTGGCTCGACCCTGTACATAGTTGCGGGCCAGTGGGCAGCCATCGTTGGAGAGGTACGATCCGACATCACTAGTCATACTACCAGTCTCTTACCCACTCGCATGGGACACACGCCCCCCCATCTCTCTCCATGTCCACATTCCCCGTACACGTCCTCCCCCCGGTTCCTGTCTCAACAAGGGGTGAATGTGGTAGTATGACTAGGGGTATTACGGTACCTTGGAGTGTGTGCTGCCATTGGTGCAGAGGGCTCACTGCCCATTGGCCCAAGTATCGTGCTCACTGTATTCCTAGTGGCCAAGAGGAAGGTAGCTCCGCCTACGAGGCAGGGTATAAGAACACGTGTTCCCCAGCAGCCAGGCCATTTCTGTACGTCTGCTGCCGGGCTCACTTCTTGCTGATTAAAGCCTTTCATTTCAGACTTCACCTACATTTCGTGGCCATTCAGCTTCAATTAGATCAGAGCTAATCTGCATCTTATGCCGATTTACGCACTTTGGCTCCACAACACTTTACGCCCTTAACTAACTGATCTTTATCAATTTCAGTTGTAAATGTTGAGTTAACCCCCCCTCCCCCCCCCCAAACCTCAATGTCTATTGTGTGGAGAGATTCAAGATTTACTTGTGTTTCCTGGCATCATCCCTCAGTTGCTTAGCTTTTATTTTTCAATTATGCCTCCTTATTCTGGACTCCACCACCATGGGAAATAGTTTCTCTCCATCTACCCTACTTCCTTTAGTCATTATAAACACCTTAAGAAAGTAAACTAAAGAGATCTGAACCGGGATTGTTCTGAAGATGACAAGGGCATGTTTAAAGACCTTAGAAAGGAAAACATGAGAGGCAGGATGGCTGGACAATAGGAAGTTAGGAAAGGTCAATGGTGAAGTTTTGAAGCAGGCGCAATGCTTTGCCTAAATGATCTGCAAGCAGGGGGAGAGTGTTGCATAGCAAAATTCACAAATTATACTAAAATAGGTGGGAAAGCAGGCAGTGAAGAGGAGATAAAGATTTTACAGACTGATATAGCTAGACTAGGAGATTGGGCCAAAATTTGGCAGATGGAATTTAATGTGGGTAAGGGTGAGGTTACCCATTTTGGCTGAAAAAGTAGAAAAGCAAATTATTTTCTAAATAGAAAGCAGATTCAAAATACGTCTGAGCAGAGGGATCTGTGTAGCCATCTGGGATGGCCAGTTCCAACTAAGCACAGAACAACTCACAAAGACTGATGGGTAAAATGAACAAGCCAAGAGTCAGGCAGGTTCAGAGGCTGAAATGCATATTTGTCAGTAAAGTCCAGACGGTATCAAAACCCCGTCCCATTAGCATGTTAATCAGGCCGATTAGCAGGTGATGGCCCATCTCCCCCAACACAAAGGACTGGTACTCCAGCAATCGGGACAGTCCCAGACATTTCGGCGCCACTCCCTGTCCAAGGGAAACACGAACAACGGGGTCAATGACCGCGTGAGACACGCCCAGTCATCCAGATCCCTGCCCACTTACTGGCCAAGGAATCAAACGGAGTGATCAGGGATCCCCAATTAGTAAGGCCCAAATCGAAGGACCGCCCAAAAGAGCGCGAAAGCCCCTGAGTATAAAGGAAGAGTTCGCCATATACTCGCTCTCGTTTGGACTTGGTACCCGGTCACGGCCATCACAAATAGCAGCAACACCAGAAGCAAATTCGAGTTCAACGCCCACTACCAGACGGATGAGCCCAGCTGAGCAGCAGTTACCACTTCAAACCCAAGAGATCCAGAATTGAACAGCGGCCACTGTTTCCTGACCTAAACTGGGTGTCCGAAGTTAGGTACAGGTTGTTTAGTAATAGGTGTAGTTATCTAGTGGTGGTTATGTTGCATGATTCATTGTATATAAACAAAGTACCCTTGACCTTGAACTAACGAACTGGTGCTTGGCTCTTTGATCGATAGCCGGTTGAAACTTGTGGTGGTATCATTCAATACCTGGCAACTCTAAGCATTCGGACATAGACAATATAGAAAGAAGGCAAATTCACTGATTTCCCTAATTGGAACAGAGCCACAGAAGAGACCTAGTAGTAGAGATCATTCAGCAATATCTGGGTGCCTTTGTTCATGAATCGTAGAACGTCGGTATACAGGTACAGCATGTAAATAAAAAGGCAAATAGAATGTTCGCATTTATTGCAAAATGGCTGGAGTATAAAAGTAGAGAAGTGTTGTTGCAATTGTATAGGGTGTTGGTGAGACCACACCTGGAGAATTATGTCCAGTTTTGGTCTCCTTATTTGATGGATGTGGTGGCATTGGAGGCAGTTCAGAGGAGGTCCAGCAGATTGATTCCAGCTTGAAGGGGTTAATGAATATGAAAAAATGAAAATCACTTATTGTCATGAGTAGGCTTCAATTAAGTTACTGTGAAAATCCCCTAGTCGCCACATTCCAGCGCCTGTCCGGGAGGCTGGTACGGGAATCAAACCGTGCTGCTGGCCTGCTTGGTCTGCTTTAAAAGCCAGCAATTTAGCTCAGTGCGCTAAACCAGCCCCTAATGGACGGGGAGATATTAAACAGTTTGGGCTTAAACTCACTGGAGTTTAGAAGGATGAGAGGAGATTTGATAGAGGTGTATAAAATACTAAATGGGATTGATAAAGTAAACCTAGACCAAATGTTCCTCCTTGTGGGGCAATCTAGAACGAAAGGTCACAGATATAGGTTGAGAGACGGTTGATTTAGAACTGAGTTGAGGAAGAACTATTTCTTGCAGAGGGTGATGAATTTGAGGAACTCGCTGTCCCATAGTACGATGGAATCTGAGTCATTAAAGGTTTCAGGAAAGAAATTGATAGATTTTTGATTTTTTTTTAATGGATTAAAGGGATATGGACAGCAGGTGGGGAGGTGAATTTGAGACCAGGAAGAGATCAGCCATGATCTGATTGAATGGCAGAACAGGTTCAAAGTGCTGAATTGCCTTCTTCTGCCCTTAATTCCTATGCTGGCATTTTTGAAAGGTGGGAGAACAATAACTGAAGGCAGGGCTTGGCAATGTTAAGTAAAGCAGAGGAGGGAGGAGTGGGGCCTAGGGAGCTGGGTGATGGCTCTCCTATTGTCTACTGGGATCTGGACAAGGCAAAGGGTAGAAATTGCTAGATATTACAGCGTATGGGCTGATATGTTTGAAGAACTGCAGGTAAACAGGAGAAAGGAAGGAACTAATATCAAAAGAAGGAAACACAGGTCAACAGATTTAATTGTGGACACAGAAGAAGTTGATAAATGTGAAGGTGCAGAGGGAGGTCAAACAAACCGGTTAGTACTATATTAGAAGGAGCTGGTACTTAAAGGGTTTGTATGGGACTCAGTACAGTACTGTACACATGGTGATGACCTGGAGCTAAGACCCAGTCTAGAGATAGATAACAACATGTAACGACAGCTAGTGTGGCATCCTCTTCTTCACCCTCTATTGTAAATATGTACATAGTTCAGTATTGTTAATAAAGACCCTTTTGTCACTACAACAGGATGGCTTCATGGTATCCAGTACCCATCATGAATTGTCACAACAGATCAAATCAAATATTTGCGAGGAGGCACTCAGAGTTCTTTTTTTTCCAGACTGAACTTGTTGTAGTAAAAAGTGTAGCCACCTAAAATGGCCACCTGCAAAGGAGCATGGGAATTGTGGTCAACTTGGACACAGACAAGTATACAGCCTCTGCGCATTGTGCAAAGAATCCAGACCCAAACTTGTACCCATTAAGAGACAATCACCATTTTCACCAGAATAATAGAGTTTGAATCAAGGAGCTACACCAGTAGCAGACTAACCGGCGCCACTTCCTCTTATTTGGAAAGGCCTACGTGCCTGGGACAATGATAGCTGGGACCCGCCCAGCCACCAAGGTATCCGCCCCCTAATTGGCCAGGATCAATGAGGGTGATCAAAACCCTATCGATCCATTGGAGCTAGAGATAGGATCGCCTATAAGGGTGCGAAAGAGAAGAAGGATAAGAAGCCCTGTGCACTAGGGATTGGCCTCTTTTGGACCAGCCTGTGTGCGACCAATTGCAGCATATCAACTAGCCAAGTTCAAGGACCCGCCATCGCTACCTGAAGGACGAGCCCAGCCGAGACGAACCTGAAGACTTCCAACTGACCCACGTGGACACAGATAAAGGCCTTATCTCTCGCACAGAGCCGGTCACCCCAAAGTTAAGTAAAGGTCATCTTAGTTATTAGGTCTAGTTTAGTGCGTAGTCGCGTGTATCATTGCATATAGAAATAAGTCTTGTGTTATTAATAAACTGTCTTTGAACTAATACACTAGTTGTGTGGTCATTCGGTGAATATAAGAAACAGCTTGTGGTTCACATAGAAATAAAGAAGTCAACAGAAGATTCAGGCGATATGGTGGCACTGTGGTTAGCACTGCTGCCTCACAATGCCAGGGTCCCAGGTTCAATTCTGGCCTTGGGTGACTGTCTGTGTGGAGTATGCACTTCCTCCCCGTGTCTGTGTGGATTTCCTCCGGGCGATCCAGTTTCCTCATATAGCCCAAAAATATGCAGATAGGTTGATTGGCCATGATAAATTGCCCCTTAGTGTCCTTTGTGCCTTAGTGTCCAGCAATGTGCAGGTTAGGTGGATTGGCCATGATCAATGCACAAGGTTAGGGGGATAGGGTAGGGAAGTGGGCCTAGGTAGAGTGCTCTTTCAAAGAATTGGTGCAGACATGATGGGCTGAATGGCCCCCTTTTTTGTAGGCATTCAGTGGATGCTGCGTAAGATTTAGCCAATGAGAACTTAGAGAGAAAGAGAGAGGAACACTACCTTGAATCAGCCAGAACTAGCAAAGAATTAAGTAACAAAATGAATGACAAGATTAGTTCTGACAAAGAATTATATGATAACTTGTTTTTTCTCTTTTTGATGCTGCTGAACAACCTGGTGAGGAGTTACAACCTGTTTTCTTTATGCTTTGGATTTCCAGCATATGCAGATTATTTTTTCATTTTTCAAGAAATTACGTAAACGCGTTAGTGATAAACTCAGAGCACCCTTCCAGAATCTTCCAAAGATGCCTGCATTTTACTCAGCAATGGCACTTCTTTCTTCAAAGAGGTGTGGAAAGAATGTAGTCAGACCTGTCTCCTGACATTGTCAATAGGTGTTTAGTCCGCGAGTCTGATTTACTACATCGGCTTGGCTCAGTCACATTGTCTCCAATTCAACAGCAATGGCCAATTAAACAAATCTTCGTTAAGGCCCCTCTTTAATTTTTGGTATAAGAAATTTTGCTCACGACCTTTAAATTGGGATGTTTGATTTTGAGTGGGTCATCTGGAAATTTCTAAATTGCAAATACTGTACCAAAAGTTTTATATTTCCAATCAACTTCCATTTTTACCTATATAATGACAAAGCTTTTTTAGTGTTTATCAACAGCAAAGCAACTACGGTATCAAAGCAATCATTTTGTGAGGCTCTGACTCAGTGTGCAGCCACACTTTAGAGAGGGACAGAGTGGCCCCGATTATATTATATAATAGTTTTATCTCTGACTCATGTTCCTTAGTGAGGGTCTGCATCAGGAATGGGGCCTTGAAAAAGTCCAGCCTTGAATCCATCACTCCATCTCCAATTGTGCTGATCCCAGTTTGAGACTTTTCAAAAGCACAGCAAACTATCACGTATATAGTAACAACTCGGAGCCATTCAAACCGTCCCAGGGGACGCAAAAGATTCCACATCGCTAGAAGAGCAGGGAATTCTTCTGATGTCTGGGCCTATATTTATCCCTCAATCAAAGCCACCAATAAAACAGATGATCTGGTCATTGGACTGTTGCTGTTTGTGGGAGCATGCTGCGCACAAATTGGCTACCACATTTCCCTATATTCAAGTATCTGTACTACAAAGGTATTCTCTAATGCAAGTCCTGTTTTCCCTGTTCTTTACATCTCACTTATATATTTAAATTCTGACACAATACTCCTGGGAGTGAATAAAATGGGGGAGGGGGAGGAAGGTAGAGAACGTACCTCCCACCCCCCAACCACCCTCACTGGGGTGAAAGTCTTGCCCTCTGGAGCTGCCATCCAAGACCGCATCAGTGGCCACGGCCAGGACTGCAACAGGTAAGAAGAAAGCACAAGGATTCCCGGAGCAGGTAAGTCCATAGTCTTGGGCAGGGCAAGTTTCGCGAGGTCTGGGGACATTGGGGTGTTGTTAGGGGGGAGTCGTGAATTTAAGGCTGCAGGTGGGGAGGAAGGAATTAGGGGGTATCCAATGTTAGGGGGGGGGGCTGCCGATTGGCAAAGTGCAACTCCCAAACATAGAACACTTACTTCCTACACTTTGAAGAACTTTGTCAACAAAATCACTCCCACCCAGCTGCCCATGCCAAACGCTTTATGGCATTGGCAGCGTATTCTCAAGGTCAATTGGTTATTAACAAGCCTAATTGACCCTCGATTACTTATTTGAATATAGTGGGTGGGCTGCTAAGTTTGGCACCCATCCGCCAACACCCCTCCCCCCCCCCAACCCCAATGTTAAGTGGGTGAGTCTGTGGGTGGAAAGTTGGAAGGTGGACACGTGTCCTATTTTACGTGCCCATCCAAGCCCAAAACACTCCCAGCAGGGGCACGTAAAATACAGTCCTGATGTGTGCACCCACACAATCATGGTTGCCAATCTTGGTCTGGCATTATGACATGTGCTGCCCGTGCATACCAGCATGTGGCAGGCCTGAATTTTTACCAAATAAATAATACTTAAAGATCATCAAAAATACTTCTATTAGATTTGATTTTCTTTCTTTCTAGTGTTTCTTTTAGATTTGATTTCTAATCTTTATTTCTCACCTTTGTTCCTTCCTTCTCCCCTTTTTATCTTTCTGCCCACCTAATATTTTGATTAAAAATTGATTTTAAAATCTCTTTTAATTAGTTCCTGTTCAATGTTGTCCTTGTGTTTTATTAGGCCTCTTATTCCCTTTGTCATTCTAAGAAAGGTGACAATGGGGCTGTCTGGGGTTTTGACCACAGGTCAATATCGAGTTGCCCATTGATTTGCCTGCATTGAGCATTCCACATTGATCAGTTATCCAATTTATCCTCAGGTGGGCAAGTGCTTGGCTTTCATTTGACCTCACCCACTTTGTCATGGCAACAGCATAAATATGTTTGGTAGGGAACGCAGGTGTGAGACGATGTTACAACTCTCCTCTGCATTACGCACTAAACTCAATTTAACAACTTTAGGTGTTTCTCTTCATCATATCTGATTGAATTTGCTATAGCCTCAATCCCATCCCGTCTCTATGTAGGAAGTTTATCATTTGTTTTTATCTTTTTCTTTCTGTTTCTCACTTGCTGCTTAGGGTTTCCTAAAATTGAAAAGCCAAGTTCAGAAGGTAGCAAGGTCTATAAAAAAGATCAGGGGCTAGATTCTCCATTTCTGAGATTAAGTGTTTATGCCAGTGCAGAATTTGTGGAGTTCAATGTTCTATTGAAAATGGAATAGTGTAGGTCAGATAGGCTTCAGATGGTTTCACAGGTCGGCGCAACATCGAGGGCCGAAGGGCCCGTACTGCGCTGTAGTGTTCTATGTTCTATGTAAAACCGACGGCATGCCTGGGCTGATTTAGCTACTGTTAAGGGGTTAACACCAGCACCACGTGGAACACAATCAATTCCAATGAGAAATAGTGCGGGATTCGTCAGACTTGCAATTGACACTCAGGAGGCTTACAAGCTTCAGCCGCATATGCACACTGCACTATTCACACCATCCCCGTCAATAAGATGGCAGCAAGACGTGCGGCCCCATGTTTCACGGATGCCGAGATTGAAACAGTCCTGGGCGGCGTGAAGGAGAGGCGGAGGACCCTGTACCCCGGCCTGGGAAGGAGGCTGCCAGCCGCCTCCATCCACCATGACTGGGCACAAGTGGCAGAGGTGGAAAGCGCCATGGGTAACACTGTCAGGACCGGCCAGCAGTACCGGAAGAAACTGCAAGACCTCCTCGGGGCGGCCAGGGTGAGTAGGGGCTGCATGTGTCGGACTGTCTAACACTGTCATTTTCCATTGCCCTCCCCTCACGGAGAAGCCGCCCATAACCGCCCGGAGCGGGAGAAGACTGGATGGGTCCATGGACCTGCGGCCCTTCACCTTGGCAGAGAAGAGGGCTCTGGATATGGTCGGCGGCCCAGAGGAAAGGAAGGTCGCCAAGGTGAAGTTCAGACACAGGCGAGGAAGTAAAGCCCTGCTGAGTTGCGGTTCCTCCATAACACGTGTGTCAACCCCCACAGACACTACCCTCACCACCCCTCCCGGCCCCAAAAGCTGACCCCCACCATCCCCCCTTTCCCAACACCGCCTCCATATCATCCTCGCCCCCAACACAATCCTCACCCCCACACACCCCCACCCTCACCTGAAACTACCTCCACCCTCACCACCACCAGCCCCCCACCCACACTCTCACCCCACCACTCCTACTCCCTCCTCTCCCCCCAGCCCCCCATCCTCCAAGCCCCCTCATGAGCCGAGCAGCGATGAAGATAGCAGCTCGGACACCAGCCCTCCACCCGAGATGTAGGAGATCCCGGAGCTTGATTCCGATGTTGACACAGATTTCCCAACACAGCTGTCAGAGACACTCACCTCGGTTGGGTACTTGGGTGAAGAGGCTCCTGGGACACGCTCTAGTGCTCACCACACAGCTGATCCAGTACAGCAGGTAGAGATAGGATCATCTGAATGGGCAGATGGTCAGAGGGCGGACCAACCCCAGGAACGAGCCACCATCCAGATGGGTTTCAGACTTCTGGAACGGACAGTCCTATTGATTATGGAGATGCAGTCACAGAGCCAGGGACCACATGAGGGCTTTATGGTGAGCACCCAGTACCTTCAGGTGCAGTTGGAGGAGTTCAAGCACTTGCAAGAGCAGAAGGTGGTGCCGACCATGCGTGCCACCCAGGCCAACGCTGCACGGGTGGTGTCCGAGGTGGAGGCTTGAGGATGACAGTTTTGGCCATGGATCAGCATGTGCAAGGCCTGGGCATTCTGTGCCGGCACTGGCCGAGGCTCAGGTCATGGTTGCCACCTCACAGGCATAAATATGTGAGAGCCTTCTGGAAATTGCACCAGAGCTTCTGAACCTGACCCAGTCACAGCGGGCCATGGTTGAGAACATCGGCGGCATTTCCCTAGTGTGGAGGGAGATGGCCCAGTCACTGACTGATGTGACACAAACCCAGAAGGTGAATGAAATGAAAATGAATGAAAATCGCTTATTGTCACAAGTAGGCTTCAAATGAAGTTACTGCGAAAAGCCCCTAGTCGTCACATTCCAGCGCCTGTTCGGGGAGGCTGGTACGGGAATTGAACCGTGCTGCTGGCCTGCTTGGTCTGCTTTAAAAGCCAGCTATTTAGCCCTGTGCACAAATCTGTGCAGACATTGTCACATTAAACATTAAACACCTGTTCACTGTTACAACCCGCCTTGGTGCTCTGTCAGATGGGTGTGAGGGGTGGGCTCGTCTGGGCTGGCCTGAGGGGGGGGGGGGGGGGGGTGGAATGGGCAGACGCTGGGGGGTGGGAAGGGTAATGCGCAGACATTGTGGGTGGCCTGGGCACCGCAGTGGATAACCCCTGTCACCCAGGAGGCAATTCCCCAGTCATGGGGGCATCTAGGACATGTCAGTAATTGTCGGCGGTGCCATGATGAAGGTGTTGTGCACACTGCCCGGGTATCGGGCACAGACCTATATGATGCACAGCTGATGGTCACATATCAGCTGCATGTTCATCGAGTGGAACCCCTTTCAGTTTGTGTGGAGCAGCCTGTCATTTGCTGGCGTTTGTAGGGCGACATGCATCCCATCGATCACCCCCTGGACTCGAGGCATCTCGGCGATGGCGGAGAATCCTGTTGCCTGGCATCCTGGTGGGCTCGGTCCACATTGAAGTGGATGTATTCAGCCGCCAAGGCATATAGGCTTCCGTGACGGCGCAGATGCACCTGTGCACTGAAGTCTGTGAGATCCCGGACAGATCCCCACTCGCCACCTGGAAAGACCCCGTAGTTCAGGGCAACAGTCACCCTGACAGCCACCGGGAGTGGGTGCCCTTCTCCCATGCCCCCACGGTGTTAGGTGTGCCGTGATCTGGCTGATATGTCGCACTGTCTCCCTGATGTGCCGGAGTCTTTGACAGCATGCCCAGTCCAGCAGGTCCTCGAATGACAGGTGCTGCCAGTACACACAAGACCTCATGCAGTGCCTCCATTGCATCTCCTCCTTCTCTGTCTGTAAGTGGCCGACTCTCCATCCACGGCGGCTGCCTCCTGTTCCTCTGTGGCACGCTCCTCTACTGTACGCTCCACTGCTGCAGCTTCCTCCTCCTTGAGCAGCACCAGCTTGTACAGCCGCAGGGCATCCCAAGGGCTGTGGTGACTAGCAGGAAGGCCACCATTCCTGTTCGAATTCCAATATCTATTGTCTGCAGGGGTGAAAGTCCGACATGTTGGCATGATGCATACAGCCGTGCCTAACCAGGTTCAACGGGTTACATGGTGGCCCCGGTTGGCACTGCGGTCTCTATCCCCACATGTTTCGCCCCCCACCCGGGTCATCTCTGCATCCGTGGCCCCATCCGTGCCCGGAACCATGGGGCCTCTGGCACTGGCACCCGACCCTGCTGCCAGGGGTACCATCGGCTGGCGCTGCCCTTGCCAGCATTACGCTACGCAGCCCCTGCCTGGCGCTCTCATAATGGCTACAGTGGGTGTTGCCCATGGGTGGGCCACCTGATGCCCCGCCAGTGGGTGGTGGCTAGGTGGGGGCACACGTACGGCTGGTGTCACTTTGCGGATCCAGGGGCCAAGGTGGTTTGTTAGTGGACAACATGGTTAGCTTCCAGGCCGTGGTAATGGCAGTCCGTGCCTGGACACCGCCCCTGTCCCATGGGGGGGGGAGGGTCATTCTGGCTACCCGGCCCATTCCCCCGTCAAACCCCCCCACACAGCCCTGGTAGGGCCCACCCACACAAGTGAGCCCGGCCAGTGACCGGCCCAGCCACCCCATGGTCACGCCTCTCTGTGTCCACCTCCTCTCTTCCTCATCAGCCATGATGCTGGTTTCATGATTTTTAAAATCACAAGTGAACCGCGCCATCAGGAACTCGGCCCATTGGAGGCTGAGAATCGCAGATGCCCCAGAGAATACCAGATTGGGCCTGCTAATGATATGCAAATGATGTTACTGTACGTGCATTCCGCACCGCATTGAGGTGGCTGTCAAGGTGACGGAGAATTGCGATTTGCTATCAAATCGGCACCTGCCCCGATTTTGGCGTCAAGACCTATTCTCCGCCCAATCACGCTTCGCGATTACAGCGTCAGCCAATGGAGAATCCCACCCCAGAAAGATCGTGGGCTGGATTCTCCGATTTTGCAGCTAAGTGTCGACACTAGCATGGCAACTGTGGCGATTTACGATGCCAAAATCACCTCCGACCCCTCACCAATTCCGGGACCAGTGAGGTGCTAGCAGTGGTGCCGGGTAAAACTCCCAGCTCCCACGCCAAAAATGACTGGAGAATGGCCAGGTATGTGCCCGCATATGTGCACGGCGATAACCTTCCGCGGTCACGCCGCACAACATGGCGCCGGCCGGGAGAATCCCGGCCCATACCTTTAAAACACCTTTAGAAAATGTCCAAAAGTGCTCCACACCAATTAAGTTCTTCAAAGTGCACTTATTGTTGTAATGAAGGGAAATGCTGTAGCCTATTTGTGTACAACAACATTTCTCAAAATTAAATGAATAACCAGGCATATATTTTACTTTTAGCCATATTGGTTGAAGGATAAATGCTAACCAGGCCAATAGGGAAAGCCTTCCAACTTTTTTCCAGATTAAGTAAACAATGTACTGTACACGCCCCTGTCTGCATCAATGGTGCCGAAGTGGAGATGGTTGACATTTTCAAATTCCTAGGTGTGCACATCACCAACAATCTGTCCTGGCCCACCCACGCTGACGCTATGACCAAGAAAGCACAACAATGCTGATACTTTCTCAGGAAACTAAGGAAATTCGGCATGTCCACATCAATTCTTACTAATTTTTACAGATGCACCATAGAAAGCATCCTATCTGGCTGCATCACAGCCTAATATGACAGCTACTCACCCAAGACTGTAGAAAAACTACAGAGAGTCATGAACACAGCCCAGTCCATCACGCAAACCCGCCTCTAATCCATTGACTCTGTCTACACCTCCTGCTGCCTTGGGAAAGCATTATCAAAGACTCCTTCCACCCGGGCTATTCCCTCTCCCAACCTCTTCCATCAGGCAGAGATACAAAAGTCTGAGAACACGCACTAACAGATTCAAAAACAGTTTCTTCCCCGCTGTAACTAGACTCCTGAATGAACCTCTTATGGACTGAACTGATCTCTCTACGTGCCTTCTCTTCTGTTGTAGCACTACACTCCATATACTTCACCCAATGTCCATGTCTATGTGCATTGTGCATTTATCATATGCCCTATGTTTTCATGTATGGAATGATCTGTCTGGGCTGTACACAGAACAATACTTTTCACTGTACCTCGGTACACGTGACAATAAATCTATTTTTATTTTATTGGTCTTGCCTCTGAGTCACAAGGTCATGGATTCAGGCCCGAGTCCTTTGACAGTGCAGCGACCCCTCAATGCTGCACAAGTGTCAGTTTAGATTACTAGCTGGGCAACCAGTTGAAATAAGTAAGACTCACCTGAGGAAGGAGCTGCGCTCTGAAAGCTAGTGATTTGAAACAAACCTGGTGGACTTTAACCTGGTGTTGTAAGACCTCATACTGTGCCCACCCCAGTCCAACGCTGGCATTTCCACATCATGAAATAAGCAAGAGAAGACAAGATAACTCAGGTAGGCTTCTTGAAGTGGCCCCCAGTTTGACTTTCAAAAGCCTGAAGACTGAGGAAGGGAATTTGGAGGTCAACACCTCTGAGAGTCAGGAAAATAATGAATAAGAACAGGAGAGTGTCACCAATAGATTTGCAGGGCAGGCATCCTCTCCCGCGATCTACCGGCCAAGTCCCGTCCCAATTCCAGCGGGATGTGGTGGTAAATCACGTCCTAAGGGGCAATTTAGCATGGCCAATCATCCTAATCTGCATATCTTTGGACTGTGGGAGGAAACCAGAGCACCTGGAGGCAACCCACACAGACACGGGGAGAAAATGCAAGATCCACATAGACAGTCACCCAAAGCCGGAATTGAACCTGGGTCACTGGCGCAGTGAGGCAGCAATGCTAACCACTGTGCCAACGTGCCAGCTTCCTATCTAAATGCTTTCTTCCTTTAAGATTTGTAATGTCCTTGCCAGATGGCCTGATTTATATTAGAAATTGTAGCTAAAGCTATAAACGATTTATTAACTGTGGGTAAACTATATACAAAGCAACAGATGAATAACAGCATGATCATACACAAGCAACCTCTCTCTCCAGCTCCTTCCAGTCAGTCTGAGGTCAGCTGACTCTAACATTCACTTATATACTAGTGAGACTCCTAGTGGTCAGTCGGTGAATTACAACACATCCATGATATTACCACACGACCCTCCTTCAAACCTACCTCTTTGACCAACCAACATAGTGCTGAAAAAAGAGACACGCTGTCAAAGTTTTTCTTCTTGCACTCAACAGGACAGAATACCAAGGCAAGAATACCACGGCCAATACCAATACCAGGAATTCTCTGTCCGTTCACGCCAGTGGGATTTGTCGGTCTCACTGCAGCGAATGGAGTTTTGACTGAGCACCAAGTTCTCTATTCTCGCTGGCAGCGGTGGCAGGATGAATGTGGATCTGAGAATCCTGGCCAAATCTCAAAGGGAACAACAATGAGAAGGAGGTGCTGATTGGTTGGCAAGTGGATTCTGTCCTCATGACTGCAAGATGAAAAGTTTTCTTTTACCAACGTTTACCAGATTGATTCCTGGGATGGTGGGACTGGTTTATGAGGAGAGATTGAGTCGGTTAGGATTAGATTCGCTAGAGTTTAGAAGAATGAGGGCAGATCTCATAAAATAAAATTCTGGGTGGTTAGCACTGCTGCCTCACGGCGCGGAGGACCTGGGTTCAATCCCAGCCCTGGGTCACTATCCATGTGGAGTTTGCACATTTTCCCTCTGTCTGATTGGGTCTCACCCCCACAAACCCAAAAAGATGTGCAGGGTAGGTGGATTACTAAATTGCCCCTTAATTGGAAAAAAATAATTGGATACTTTAAATTACTTTTTAAAAACTTATTAAATTCTAACAAGGAAAATGCAGGAAGAATATTCCCAATGGCAGGGATGTCCAGTACCAAGGGTTACAGTCTGAGAATAAGGGGTAGACCATTTAGGGGTAGGACTGAGGTGAGGAGAAACATCTTCACCTAGAGAGTGGGGAGATGTGGAATTCATTACCACACAAAGCAGTTGAGGCCAAAATATTGTGAGTGGTGTTCTCCGGTCCGCCAGCCGCAATTTCCAATGCAGTGCGGCCGCACGGCAACAGGATTATCCGTTTCTGCAGCCAGCCTATGGGGTTTCCTATTGTGGCCACCACATGCCGTCAGAAAACACGCAGCCATGGGTGCGCTGCCGGCGTACCATAGGATTCCACCAACTGAGAATTCTGCTTTCAAGAAGGAGTTAGATATAACTCTTGGAGCTAAAGAGATCAAAGAATATGGGGAGAAAGAGGGAATTGGTTATTGAGTTGCATGATCAGCCATGATCATAATGAATGGCAGAGCAGGCTCGAAAGGCTGAGTGACCTCCTCCTGCTCCTATTTTCAATGTTTCTATGGGCGAGATTCTCCGGACTCACGACGGGTCGGAGAATAGCGGGCGTCGGAAATTTTTACGGCGATGGTGTTCCGACGCCCTCCCGCTATTCTCCGAACCCCGCAAATTGTCGGAGTCGCGTTTCCCGACAAACGCCTCCTTCCCGCCCCTGACACGACCAGAATCGCCACTGAGAGCCCCCCCGCTATTCACCGGCCCGGATGGGCCGAAGTCCCGACGTCATGGCGCCCTGTTTGGACGTCGTGAAACACACCTGCTTTTTAAATTCGTCAACCAGTCGGCCTGGCTGACGACTGCTTGGAGGAGGTCAGGGCACCACTCTGCGCACCGCTCAGCGCACCGTTCAGCGCACCACTCGAGTCTGGCCACAACGGGGAAGGCATCCCTGGGAACGGGAGGGGGTCCAGAACGGGGGCAGTGGGGGGGAGACGGAGGGGGCAGTGGGGGAGACGGGGGAGGCAGTGGGGGAGACGGAGGGGGCAGTGGGGGAGACGGGGGAGGCAGTGGGGGAGACGGGGGAGGCAGTGGGGGAGACGGAGGGGGCAGTGGGGGAGACGGGGGAGGCAGTGGGGGGGAGACGGGGGAGGCAGTGGGGGAGACGGAGGGGGCAGTGGGGGAGACGGGGGAGGCAGTGGGGGAGACGGAGGGGGCAGTGGGGGAGACGGGGGAGGCAGTGGGGGAGACGGGGGAGGCAGTGGGGGAGACGGAGGGGGCAGTGGGGGAGACGGGGGAGGCAGTGGGGGGAGGCAGTGGGGGAGACGGAGGGGGCAGTGGGGGAGACGGAGGGGGCAGTGGGGGAGACGGGGGAGGCAGTGGGGGAGACGGAGGGGGCAGTGGGGGAGACGGGGGAGGCAGTGGGGGAGACGGAGGGGGCAGTGGGGGGCGACGGAGGGGGGGGGGGTTAGGTAGAGAGTGAGCCGTCCAACCCCGTAACAAAATGTCTGCCACCATGCCATGGTGTGCAGGTGACGAGGACACGGCCGCTGGTTCCCCTGTGGCTTCCGGCCACAGGCCACTGACGCACCCGTGAGGAGGCCATAGTTTACTGGCCGTTGGATGCAGAAAGTGACCAGGGGTTAGGCTGACCGCGTGTCAGCAGCGCGACCAGGCCACCGGGACACACTGGTATCCCATGGCTGGCGGCTGCCGAGGTGTCGACTAACGTCCGTCTAACATGTCCCGTTTCTCTGCCTCCTACCACCCTTCTGTAGGTTAGCACGATGCATGGGAACAGAACGGCTATGTTCTGCGCAGTGGTTGGGGCAGCTCTACTGGATTTGGAGATGCAGCAGCATCCACACCCACAACCCGCAGTGGCTGCAGGGCCAGCTGCAGCAGCAGAGGGAAGGGCCGAGGAGTTGCCAGTCGTCGAGCAGCATGGGGGGGGGGGAGGAGGAGGAGGAGGAGGAGGAGGAGGAGGAAGAGGAAGAGGAGAGAGTGAGGGTGCAGCCACGGCGCAGAGGCGACGACCAAAGCCGAGTGTGTACCGTGTCCGGGTCTCTTTCCTAACAATGCCGGACATCACCTGCAGGAGAAGACTCCGGCTGAGTAGGCAGACGGTGATACATATCTGCGAACTCCTGTCGCACCTCGCCCCACGTGGAACGGGGGGAGGACACGCGATCCCGGTAGCCATCAAGGTGACGGTCGCTCTGAACTTCTATGCTACCGGCTCCTTCCAGTCTCCGAGCGGGGACATCTCTGG
This sequence comes from Scyliorhinus canicula, assembly GCF_902713615.1. Classification (NCBI taxonomy): domain Eukaryota; kingdom Metazoa; phylum Chordata; class Chondrichthyes; order Carcharhiniformes; family Scyliorhinidae; genus Scyliorhinus; species Scyliorhinus canicula. Next base: position 87,488,974 of record NC_052152.1, on the reverse strand, counting down.
GATCTCCCAGTCATCGGTGCACAGGTGCATCCGGGATGTGACCGACGCCCTCTATGCCATCGCCGATCGCTACATCACCTTTCCCGAGGACCGAGCAAGTCAAGACTCACGAGTCCGTGGATTTGCCAGTGTGGCCGGGATACCGAGGGTTCAGGGGTCAATCGACTGTGTTCACGTCCCCATGCGCCCGCCTGCTGTGGACAGGGACGTGTTCACAAACAGGAGGGGGACATACTCCATTAATGTCCAGGTGATATGCGACCCCCACATGAGGTTCATGAACGTCTGTGCAAGGTTCCCAGGGAGTGTGCATGACTCCTACATACTAGCGCAGTCGTTCATCCCTGCGATGTTTGAGGGACGTCCCCCCCGGCTGAGGGGCTGGTTGCTAGGTGACAGGGGTTATCCGCTGAGGTCTTGGCTGATGATGCCTATACGGAGGCCTCAGACCAATGCAGAAACACGATACAACGAGGCCCATGCAGCAAACAGGGGTGTGGTGGAGCGCTGCCTTGGCCTCCTGAAGATGAGATTCAGGTGCCTGGACCGCTCCGGAGGGGCCCTGCAGTACCAGGCCGACAGGGTCGCTCGCATTGTAGTGGTCTGCTGTGCGCTGCACAACATGGCGATGCAGAGGGGAGATGACCTGTTGCAGGAGGCGGAGGGAGAAGCTAGTGGCAGTGGTGCCAGCACAGAGGAGGAGGAGGAGGAGGAGGAGGAGGAGGAGGAGGAGGACGCTGGCGGAGTGGCGGGCGCAGCACGCAGACACGACCCAGGTGCTGGTGATGTCCAGGAGGCGGCACGACGGACCCGGCAAGGACGGCGGGCACGCGACGCCATGGTGGGAGCACGGTTCACGCATCGCATGTGACGTCCCCGATGAACACCAAACCACCACCTGCATCGCTAGTCATGCAGAGGGTCACCACACAACTGCCACCACACAACCCCCCCCCCCCCCCCCTCAGTGTACACTGCTCCACTTCGACATGACGCTTATCACTGGGTCCAGACCGAATGGCACAACATTGATGGCTGTGTCAGCGGGTGTGATCAGTGCCATGTGGAATGATGACAGCCCGCTCTGCGAAGAGCTGTGAGCTCAGAATCGTTAGAGAGAGTCTGACCCATGGCAATAGCTGAACCATCCACCTTGGTGGCCGCTGAGTTCGTCACTGACACTCCATCACGTGCCCGCGTGGGCTAGCTGTGGGAGGGGGGTAGGGGCAGGGACTGCACACCCGGCACCGAGGTTTCACCACCCGTCACCCCCAGCGACACTCGGTCACCATCACGATTCCTGTGGCTGTGGAACAATCACACGGTATTACAAGTAAGGTGGAACAGTGCGTTTAATATTAACAATTATTTACAGGTGCCCTAGCCCCTACAACTAAACTGTGCCCTTCACCCGTGCCAACTTACTCAGTGTCTATCTTAGTTGCCTTACGGGCCCTACCACTACGTCTAAGTGAATCCCCAGATGATACAGCAGGAGTGGAAGAGGATTGCTGCGAATCGCCCCCCTCGACTCGTTTCTCCTTGGCCAAGCGTTTCCTGGGGCGACCCGGCCTTGATGGGCCAGGCTGCTCTGCGGGCGTCTCGGGTGACATTGTGCCACCCTGCTCTGCCTGCTGCCCACCCGATGCACCAGGGATGGGACGGGGGAGGCCGAGAATTCCGGGACGTCCCGTGATGGAGTTAATGGGACGGGCCCCGAAACCTCCTCCTCCCTCGGGGAGCCCGGTGGCCCCCGGGCCTCACTTTGGGACAGAGGTGCGAGCGGGGAGGTTCCCCGTCGCACCACCGACACCTGGCGCTGCCAGTCCTGGAGGCCTGCAACGGTATCCACCAGGATCCGAAGGTTTGCAGAGACGGAGTCCAGGGAGTTAGACATTCCCGCCAGGGACTGTGCGATCTCAACCTGTGTGTGCACGACGCCATCCAGCACATGTGTCAGGCGGTTGATGGTCTCCGCGACTGACAGCTGGGACTGTGCTATCGACAGCTGGGACTGTGCCATGGCGTGCTGTGACTGGCCAATGACCTGCTGAGACTCGGCCATGGCCCGCAGGGCGCCGGCAATGTCGGTTTGGCTCTGGCACATTGCTGCCTGTGAGAGGGCAACCCTGTCCAGGGCCGAGGATGACGCGTGCACATTAACCCCAACGTCTTGCATAACCTGACCCATTGCCTCCACCGCGGATGCCACCCGTGCGGTGTCGGACATGGGTCTCTGCCATGAGCGGCACCACTCCCTGCTCTTGGACGCGGTTCGACTCCTCTAACAGCGTCTGCAGAGTCTGGAAGGAAGCCCTCATCCCGTCATTGTTTCCCTGGGTTTCCTGAGGCATCGGCTGTGCGGGTGGGTTGATAAACTCCAGGAACTCAGAAAACGTCTGGGAGCCAGCTGCATCCTGGGCCTGGTCTGGCCTCCGCGAGTCCGGGCCCTCTATTGCTCCGACCTCCACCTGCTGTACCTGCTCATCTGTGATGTGCCAACCAGACTGTGCCCCAGGAGACTCATCACTAAATAGGCCCGCCGGGGTGTGTATCTCTGGGATGATGGATGTGGTGGGAGAAAGCAGTGCCGCAAGCCCGACGCTCTCAATGGTTAGGTCCTCGTCCATGGTGTGGGGCTGCTCAGCGACAGGAGGGTTGTCCCTGGCCATTTCTGGTGGTGGTGGTGGACTTCGAACCCTCTGTGCGTCCTGGTCCGCAGATTGGGTTGGGGCGGATAGGGCTGCCCGCTGATCGGGCACCCTCTGTTGTGAGGCCCCGGGTGAGGTGGCGGCAGATTCCTGTCTCCGTCTGCAGCCAGACGGCCCTGGTTGTTCGGCATCACGTCCTAGGGAAGAGAATGAGACGGGTTATTTCGATTTGCTCGGCAGGCTGCTGGACGGTCCCAGTGGGCAGGGTGTGTGAAGGGACAGAGGATGGGGAGGTGTCCCAGTGGGCAGGGTGTGTGAAGGGACAGAGGATGGGGAGGTGTCCCAGTGGGCAGGGTGTGTGAAGGGACAGAGGATGGGGAGGTGTCCCAGTGGGCAGGGTGTGTGAAGGGACAGAGGATGGGGGAGGTGTCCCAGTGGGCAGGGTTTGTGAAGGGACAGAGGATGGGGGGGGAGGTGTTTGTCAGGGAGGGTTGTCTCACTTGCTGCAGTTCCGCCAACCTCGCATTGCGCGATATTGCGGGTGGCAGACTCCCCAACAAGGTCCAGTGCCCTCTGTTCAAAGGTGCTGAGGGGGTGCATGTTGGGCGAACCCCCTCCAGTCTTGTGCCGCTCACGGTGGTTATGACCGGCCTTGGCCTGTTGGGGGAGGGAACATAGGTAGATCATTACAAAACGGTAGGTATCAGCAGTCCGTTCTGATACTGGCACAGTTTGGGGGGGGCAAGTTGTCATCAGATGATTGCATCTCTCCTCGGGGCCAGAGCGCTGGGTCTGTGACAACTTTGTGAACCACCCTCAAATAACTCTGCCCCAATCCCTCTCCCCCCCCCCCCCCCCCCCCCCCCCCCGGGCAGTTAAGGGGGAGGGATGGTTGTGACTAGGGGGCACCCTCATGGCACTTACCCTGGCAGACCTGGTGAGGTCGTGTAGCTTCTTTCGGCACTGCTCTGCTGAGCGAGGGGTCTGCCCCACAGCACTGACGGCAGCAGCCACGTCACGCCAGGCCTGGTGTACCGTGCTGGCAGGTTGGCGATGCCCTCTCCGCGGGCGGATGATGCCCCTCCTCTGCTCCACGGCATCGAGCAGCGCCTCGACGTCTGCATCAATAAAGCGAGGAGCAGCTCGCCTAGGCTCCGACATCCTGCCCGACAGATTCTGTGGTCGCCCGCGCCTTTTTACGGCGTCGGGCGGCGTCACATGGGCGGGTTCGTGTCGTCGTCGCGTTCCGTCGTCATCACGCACGTAATTGGCGCGGCCGCGCTGCTAGCCCATTTCCAGGAAGTGAATCGGTCGGGAAATGAAGCCTTCGCGACCGTCGTAAAACGGTCCCGATTTTTACAACCGTTTGCCGACTTTCCGCGGGTGCGGAGAATTTCGCCCTATGTTTTTCAGCAATACTCAAGTTTTGTTCCGGTTATGGGCATTGTTGTTCTTTCAGGCTGGAGATCCTGGTAGGCCCCACTTCTGCCATAAAGATGATGGGAACACCAGTCATTTCCCAATGTTCATAAGACTGTGGAAAAGGTGGATCAGTGCCCATGAAGTGCAGTGAGGAAGCCATCCATCTAATCTAAAGCTGACTTCAGAGGCCATGTTGCAGGGCAGATGGATGTTCTGCTCTGTCTATCAGGAGCTGCCTGTTACATGGTACATCTAGATCCTGTGTGATTATACTCGCCTTCTCACATCTAATTTACATGGGAATGCTCCTGATTTCCCAATTTAATTTCAATAGCCATCAATGGAGAAATTGCCATTTTAATTCTTCCCCTCATTTCTTCAGAGGTTCCACAGATCTTCCGCTGAAATCACAGCAAGAGAGCAAGTGGACTCAACTGGAAGTTCCAGATGATGCCGTGTGAGTTCCGATTTCGGGATCCAGTGGCCCCGAGCCAGCATCCTGTGTTCAGAAGTCTGAATCCAACCCTCTTAACCCATTGGCAGAACTGTGGACACATTAAATCTGTCAGATTGGATGGCTGGCCGCACAATTATCTTTTGAGTTAAAACATTGTAGGTTCAAGCTGCCACTCCCAGGATTTGAGCACAGGATCTGAACGAGCACTTCAATGCAGCACCAAAGGTGTGTCCCATTGTCAGAGATACTGTTGTTCAGATGAGGTGTTCAATTGGTGAGCTGTCTTGCCAATTTGCGTGGGTGTAAAAGGTCACAGGTTACAAAAGCAGAGAATCCTTGTGTTCTGCCCCCAGTCTTTTCTCAAGCAATACCACCAAAACTATAATTTGTTATCTGTCGCTCATTTGCTGTTTGTGGGAGCTTGCTGTGCAGAAATTGGCTATCACATATTCTACTGAACCAAAGTGACTGCACTTTATTAGTGATCCATTGGTTGTGAAGTAGTTTTGAACAGCAAAACTAAACCCAGTATATTAGGAAAGTGTCATTTATTGTGTGTCTCCTGTTATCTGTCTGTACATGGTGGCAGTAATTAGGTCTCACATTGCTGTTTATATTAGTTAGCTGTCCTGCAAAGAATCAGATGTTTCAATCCTTACAGAGAATTATCAAGCAGAAGTGTAAGCAATGCCACTTTAGTGCCTGTGAATGGACACAAAAAAGATTGAACTTACAAAGAGAAAACAAACCTGTTTACTGTGACAACCAGGTGGAGCTTGTTCTATGAAGAAGGTGGGGAATGTAAAAACACCAAATATCAGGGAGCTGCCATGAAGCAACCTATTCATGCTCCCATGTGTAGTTTCTGCCAAACCTGCCTGACCTGTCGAGCAGCAATAACTAAGAGTACTGTCATCTGACAACTCATACACCAAGGCCTGCGTAAATGATCTGAATCTTGGGTCTGCTGTATTCTTAAATATATTATTTCAAAACACCATTAAGAAGATGAGATGATACAAAGGAAGGGAAACACTCAGCTCTTTGTGCTGGCATTGTTTTATGGTTCATTGCTTTATCCTCACATATTTATTGTTTAAATCTTGCAAATGGCTGCTCACTTTTCCACCCAAAAATAATTTTGTCCCTCCTTTGCTAAAGGTAATGATGATTCACATCAGGGTTTGATTCGGTATCTTCTAAAAGGGAGTTGGATAATTACCTGAACTGCGGACATTTTACAGAACTGTGAGAGAAGAGCAGGGCTGTTGGATTTAACTCTTTTAAAGAGCCAACATGATAAGCCTTCTCCCATGTGGTGTATACTGCAGAGGGAAAATCTACTACCTTTGCAGCTACCCTTTGCCGATCACAAACTGAGATTACAGCTGAACTCTGAATGGGCCCAGAGCATCACATGAGGCACACCCAATGCATGAAGAAACATGCAGATATTACCTAGAGGCTATGTTGAGGAGGATGCCTCAATTTACGTCATCAATAAGAATGGTTGCAAATAGAGCAGTTCCATTGAGGTGAATATTTCCCATTCAAATGAATTTGCTACTGAATCCAAACAGAAAAGCATTTTAGATTAACAACTGTTGGATAATCTCTAGAAACATGGCTGAATTTGTCATCTGCAGCATTCAAAGAGTGGTGGTAGGGCAGCACAGTGGCGTAGTGGTTAGCACTGCTGCCTACGGTGCTGAGGACCCGGATTTGATCCCAGCCCCGTGTCACTGTCTGTGTGGAGTTTGCACATTCTCCCCGTGTGTGCATGGGTTTCACCCCCACAACCCAAAGATGTGCAGATTAGGTGGATTGGCCACATACAATTGCTCCTTAATTGGGAAAAAATAATTGGATGTTTAAAATTTTAAAAAGAGTGGTGGTATTGGAAACTGTGCTCCCCTGTCCAGAACCAGATTGCAGGAAGATGTTACAAATGGTCAGTATATGAGGAGCAACAATACCATAGAAAATGCAGAGGGAAGGAAATGACCCGTGATTAGATAGGGGACAGTGTGATATAAGCAAAGGAGGTAATAGCAAAAAGTACAGAAACACAAGTTGTGTGTGAATGATTACAGCAGAATATCAAACAACAAAAACCAGTAGAATCAAGATAGTTTCTGGGCAATCAGATTCCCAAGGAGCTCTTACATGCCCTTGTATTCTTGGCCACATCGATCATCATCCTTTATCTTTACTTCCTCAATCTCACCTCTTCCAATGTTCCCTTGGCTCTAACTACAAGCTAACCATTAATTTAAGCCACAACTGTACATCTCCTGCCCAGGTCTGTTTTTTATTCATTCATTCACATAGTGCCCATCACTAATTGCACTTGACAAAGTCGGACTGAACCACCTTATTGAATCGTTGTAGTCCATGCAATGCAGTTACACAAATTGCTGGTAAAGAGGGAGTTCCAGGATTTTGTAGAGAAACAGTAATCCCAAATCAGAGTGGAGTATGGGTTGGATAGCAGTTTGTAGGTGTTTGCTGAAATGTCATGGGGAGATGGTTAAATTCTCTCTTATTGGTGATGGTCATTGCCTGGCACTTTTGCGACGTGAATGCTCTTTACCATTTATCAGCACAAGTCTGAGTATTGTCCAGGTCTTACAGCATATGACAAGGACTGCTCCGGTATCTGTGAGTTATGAATGGGACTGAAAATTGTGTGACAGTCAACAAATTCCAATTCTGCCTATGATGGAGGGAAAGTAATTGAGTGAGAGGCTAAAGACAGTTGGGCCTAGGACACTACCTGAAGGAACTTCTGCAATGCTGTCCTGAAAATGTGATGATTGCCATCCAACATCCACAATCATCTCTCTTGGGTATGACTCCAACCAGTTCTCATTGACTCCAGTTTTGTTGGAGCACCTTGATGCCAGACCCAGTCAATTGCTTCTTTGATGTTAAGGACAGTCACTCTCACATTGAGATCAGCTCTCTTTTCCATTTCTGGACCAAGATAATGAGGTCCAGAAAGGAGTGGACCTACTGGAATCTGAACGAAGCATCGATGAGCAAGTGAGTGCTATTTGATAGCACTGTTAACAACACCTTTCATCAATTTGCTGATAACTGGGAGTAGATTAATGGGGCAGCATTTTGTCAAACTTATTTGTCCTGTCTTTTGTGGACAGAACATTCCTGTCGTGTAGATATCAGAGTTGTAACTGGAACAGGTTGGTAAGGAATGTGGCTATTCTGGAGCTCACGTCTCCATCTCCAAAGCTGGGATGTTGTTGGGTGTTTGCTGTTTGTGGTGAATGTGATTCACACGGGATTATAATCTGTATATATATGTGTCTTTATTGTAAGTGCAGTTGCACTACCCGACCACCAGCGGAGTAGCTCTGGGAATACTCGAGAGTTGTACTGGGCTTCTCCCTTGGCTCCACCCAGGACTCCTCCCCCGGGAGCTGCTGTATAAAGATCAGTGCCACAGGGTCAGCCGGCCAGTTCACCGAAAGCCCAACGGCTAACAGGCTGGCTCTGTTGTAAGTATATTAAAACCGCTATTCTAATCCTACAAGCACGTGTCCGTAGAATTGTTGGTTCCAACAATTTAATATACTTAGGAAACAGTCGAAGAAAATCATGGAAGCAGCCCTCAAGCCTAGAACTCGACCCACAGGATGCAGAGGCTAAGGACATTTTTTCCCACTGGCTGAGATGTTTTAAAGCCTACCTGGCAGAAGCCAGCACCGCCGGAACAACGGGGGAACAAAAACTCAGCACGCGAGGGTAAGCCACAGAATCTCCACACAGCTGAATCCGGCCGGTTCTTACTCCGCAGCACTGGCAATATTGGACAAACTGTACGTTAGGCCCATTAACGAGCTTTATGCACACCACGTGTTTACGACTCGCCGTCAGCGCTACAGAAATGCTTGCTGAGTTTGTAAGGGAACTGAACAATCTTTCCAATGACTGTAATTATCAAGCCGTTACCGCGGCTGAGCATAGGGAGCTTGCTGTGCGGGACATTTTCGTAGCGGGCCTTAGATCTAACTATGTGCGCCAAAGACTGCTAGAAAAGAGGGCCCAGGACTTAGACACTACTGTGGAGGCTGCTACCACAATGGAAGTCTCCTTCCGCAGCCTCACCTCGTTTCCCGCGGACCCCGCAACCTCATCGTGGGCCCCCGACCAACAATCCCCCCCAAGCCTGTGCCGCAAGGCCCCCCAGCTACCGCGCTGCCAAAGCCAGTTACTCTGCTGCCCCAGCCAACTACTCAGCTGCTCCAGCCAGCTATTCAGCTGCCCCAGCCTGCCATTTCTGTGGCCAAAGCCAGCACCCGCGGCAGCACTGCCCAGCCCAATCCGCGACCTGCAGCAGCTGCGGGAAGAAAGGCCACTAAGCCAGAGTGTGCCTCACGAAAAGGGCCCCAGTTTTTAACTCCCCAGCAGAGAGAACAAATCGCTCCCAACACCAGCGGGCCCGCGGGGCCCGAAACGCTGCGGCCTACGCCCCGACTCTGCCCCCTCCCGCCACGTGCGATCCATGGGGGCCGCCATCTTGGCAAACCCCCACCATGCGGCCAGCCACGTGCGACTCATGGGGGCCGCCATCTTCCTCGCCGCTCACCACGTGCGATCCACGGGCCCCATCTGCATCGGCATGCTCAGAAAGCTCATCTGAAGAATACGACTTCCCCGGGTACTCACCACGCGGCCCGCAACTCAACGCGGTCACCCTAGATCAATCCCGCCCCAAGCACCTACGAAGTTCGATGGCGGAGGTCCAGATCAACAGGTACAGCACGCCATGCCTCTTTGACTCCGGAAGCACCGAGAGCTTTATACATCCAGAGCTGGTAAGACGCTATTCGCTTTCTATTTTTCCGGTGAGCCAAACTATCGCCCTCGCTTCGGGCTCCCACTCAGTCCAAATCCAAGGATGCACCGTCGCTACGCTCACAATTCGAGGCGCTAGTTATTCTAAATTTAAACTTTATGTCCTGCCTGACCTCTGCGCGCCACTCTTATTAGGCCTGGATTTCCAGTGCAACCTCAAGAGCCTCACCCTCAGCTTCGGCGGGCCCCTGCCCCCACTCACTATCTGCAGCCTAACCACGCTGCGCATCTCCCCCCCTCCGCTCTTCGCCAATCTCACTCCAGATTGCAAGCCAGTAGCTACACACAGAAGGCGATACAGCCTACAGGATAGGGTCTTTATCCGATCGGAGGTCCGACGGCTGCTCAGTGAGGGGATCATAGAGGCCAGTAATAGTCCCTGGAGAGCTCAGGTGGTGGTCATCAAGACCGGGGGAAAATTTTGCATGGTCGTCGACTATAGCCAGACCATAAATCGCTTTACGCTTCTAGACGCGTATCCCCTCCCCAGAATTGCAGACATGGTTAATCAGGTCGCCCAGTATCGGCTCTTTTCCACGGTGGATCTGAAGTCTGCATACCACCAGCTCCCAATCTGCCCGGAAGACCGCCAATACACGGCATTCGAGGCAGATGGCCGCCTCTTCCATTTCCTCCGGGTCCCTTTCGGCGTCACTAATGGGGTTTCGGTGTTCCAACGAGCAATGGACCGAATGGTAGACCAGTACGGGCTGCGGGCCACGTTCCCGTATCTGGACAATGTTACCATCTGCGGCTATGACCAGCAGGACCACGACGCCAACCTCCACCGTTTTCTCCAAACGGCACAGAAATTAAATCTCACTTATAACAAGGAGAAATGCGTTTTCTGCACAAACAGACTGGCCATCCTCGGCTACGTCGTGGAGAACGGAGTCCTGGGCCCAGACCCGGACCGCATGCGCCCCCTCTTAGAACTCCCCCTCCCTCATTGCCCCAAGGCCCTAAAACGGTGCGTGGGGTTCTTTTCATACTACGCCCAGTGGGTCCCTCAATATGCGGACAAAGCCCGCCCACTCTTTAAGGCCACACCATTTCCCCTGTCTGCTGAGGCTCACCAGGCCTTCAGCTGCATCAAGGAGGACATCGCCAAAGCAGCCATGCAGGCGGTGGATGAATCCATTCCCTTTCAGGTCAAGAGCGACGCCTCAGAGGTAGCTCTAGCAGCCACTTTAAATCAGGCAGGGAGGCAAGTTGTATTTTTCTCCCGTACCCTATCCGCTTCAGAACTCCGACACTCCTCAGTCGAGAAGGAAGCACAAGCCATCGTGGAGGCTGTTCATCACTGGAGGCACTACCTCGCAGGTAGGAGGTTCACCCTCATCACCGACCAACGATCAGTTGCCTTTATGTTTGACAACTCGCAAAGGGGCAAAATAAAAAATGATAAAGTCCTTTGGTGGAGGATCGAACTCTCCACCTATAGTTACGATATTAAATATCGACCAGGGAAGCTCAACGAGCCCTCGGATGCCCTATCCCGCGGGACATGTGCCAGTGTGCAGATCAGCCGTCTGAAAGCCAGCCACGTTGACCTCTGCCATCCAGGGGTCACCCGGCTCGCCCACTACATCAGAGCTCGAAACCTGCCTTTCTCCAACGAGGAGGTAAAAGCGGTCACCAGGGACTGCCCGATCTGTGCAGAGTGCAAACCGCACTTCTACAGACCAGACAGGGCCCACCTGGTCAAGGCTTCTAGGCCCTTTGAACGCCTTGCGATCGATTTCAAAGGGCCACTCCCCTCCACTAACAAGAACATTTATTTCCTCATCATCATCGACGAGTTCTTCCGATTCCCTTTTGCCATTCCATGCTCTGATATGATCTCCCACACAGTCATTAGGGCCCTGCATAGTGTCTTCACCCTGTTCGGTTTCCCCAGCTACGTGCACAGCGACCGGGGTTCGTCCTTTATGAGCGACGAGCTGTGTCAGTACCTGCTCGACAAGGGCATCACCTCGAGCAGGACTATCAGTTATAACCCCAGGGGGAACGGGCAGGTGGAGAGGGAGAACGCGACGGTCTGGAAGACCGTCCTGCTGACCCTCCGGTCTAGAAAACTCCAAGTCTCCCAATGGCAAGAAGTCCTCCCAGACACGCTCCACGCAATCACATCCCTCCTCTGTACAGCTACAAATCAAACCCCTCACGAGCGACTCTTCATTTTTTCTAGGGGCACTACCATGGGAATCTCACTTCTGGCGTGGCTGAGGGCACCAGGCCCGGTCCTCCTGAGGAAGCACGTCACGGGGCACAAAACTGACCCCCTTGTTGAAAAGGTGCGCCTCCTCCATTCCAGCCCCCAGTACGCATTCGTGGAGTTCCCGGACGGTCGCCAGGACACAGTATCCCTTCGGGACCTGGCACCCGCTGGATCCAGCCCCCCCCTACCCCCACTGAAGAACCCCTTACCCCGTTCCCTATGCTGCCGCCCCCGATTCCGCAAGCTCACCCCACCGGTTTCACGCGCCAGAACCAGCGCCCCCAGTCTCCGGTCGAGCCAGAGGTGTATAAAGTTCGGACGAGACCCGCCCCGGAGTCTGCCATCGTACCCCAGCTCTCAACACCCACCCAGCCACCGCAAGAGGCTGCAACCCCGGTGCTCCGCAGATCGAAAAGAACAATTCATCCACCGGACAGACTAACTCTGTGAGCCACCACCCCCACTGGACTCGATTGTTTTCACAGGGGGTGAATGTGGTGAATGTGATTCACACGGGATTATAATCTGTATATAAGTGTCTATATTTTAAGTGCAGTTGCACTACCCGACCACCAGGGGGAGTAGCTCTGGGAATACTCGAGAGTTGTACTGGGCTTCTCCCTTGGCTCCGCTCAGGACTCCTCCCCGGGAGCTGCTGTATAAAGATCAGTGCCACAGGGTCAGCCGGCCAGTTCACCGAAAGCTCAACGGCTAACAGGCTGGCTCTGTTGTAAGTATATTAAAACCGCTATTCTAATCCTACAAGCACGTGTCCGTAGAATTGTTGGTTCCAACACTGTTATTGCTCTCTGTCTGTTCATTTGGTGAGCACTGGAGGTTTTTTTTATTTGGTTTGCAAATTCCTGGGCCTCAGTGGACATCAAGGCAGGGATTCTCCATTGCAAATCTGCCCTGTTACAGCTGCCAGCGAGGATGGAGAATCTGGCACTGCCGTGAACAGATGGAGAATCCTGCCCCAAGACTACACTTCTGCAGTGGATGACACTGAATTACATCCCAAGGCTCAGCTACTGTGTCTCTGCTGCTTAAATTTAAAAGTAAGTTTGATCAGCTTATCTCCCATCTCCTGGTTTATGCCTTGTAGATGGTGGACAGAATTTGAGGAGTCAGGAGGTGAGTCACTTTCCACAGAATTCCCATCCTTTGACCTTATGTTCTTGTCACAGTTTAATGCGACTGGTCCAGTTAAGTTTCTAGTCAATGGTGAGCAGGATGTTGATGGTGGGTAGGGTTTATGATGGTAATTGTTATATATGTGGGTTATTGTAATTGTATGCAATGTCTCTTTAATATCCAAGTCATGTGACTTACGTCACATTATCAGCTATTTTGCGAGCTTTAAGGGAGCCCCATGCCAACCTGTACAGACAAAACCTTTTCAATAAACCTGTTAATCTTGCATTAAAACCACATGCTTCCGAAATCCTGGGCAGGATTTTACCGACCAACCTGCCACATGTTTATCAGTGGTGGAAGTGGCCCATCTGACCCCACCGTTGTCAGTAGTATTTCCCAGTGACCTCACCCGTCATCGCCACAAAACCCATGTATCAGCGTTTGATGGGAATATCCCACTGGCGTGAGCAGCCTATAGCTCACGCCCCCTATTTCTTTTGTACTGTTAGTCTAAAGATACAACAGTTTACAAACATATTTACAAACAGAAAACTGACGACAAGAGTGGGATCAGAAGAATGAGAAAAAAAAATAATTTTCAAAAATCATTGGACTGGAGCAGCATCAACAGTTCAATTGATCAACTGATTGACAAAACGTCAGAAATCACTGGCATTGGGACATATAAGGTTTCAGGGGGAAATTCAAAGGAAGGGCCATGCTGATTTTAAACCGGCAATCCGAGGAGTCAAGCTACCGGGCTCACTATGTGCAGCACAATAAGACATGGAAGTAGAGCAGGGCAGAAAACAAAAGATTATCACAACTTTCATCCCAAGTTAAAGTTGTTGAAAGTTAAAGCTGATGAAAGTTAAAGTTGTTACAAATTGGTAATCCATCTTGAAGAAACTAGACCACTGAATTAAGGGGAGAACATTCCAATACCATGGAAAATGGCGGGAAATGTTGGCACGTTGGGCTCTTTGATGAGGACTCAGAGAACTGGAAGTCATAATCAGAGAGATTCTATTATTGCATTCAAGCCAACAAATTTTCGGAAAAGATTAAGGTCCCTGTATTCTGAAGTACAATCAGAATCAAAACTTTTGATTTGCTAAGTAGCTTAGTTCAATTCAGTCAGAGATCAGACATATCAAGAACTGGGGAAAATATCAGAAGATCATTGTTCATCAAAGCCCTTGGTTTTTGGAGAGCGGTTTCATTTTCATCAAAGGAAATAGAAGATGAAAATATTGCACAGTTTGTTGCAACCCTCAAGCGACTTGCAGTGTTTTGTGAATGTGGCGACTTGTTAGATGACACAATTAGCGATCATTTAATGTGTGATTGAAAATTGAGACCAAAGAAGTTTTTAATGGAGCGTAATCTAAGTCTGAATTAGTTTTTGCTGTTTTAAAAGAGCTCGCGGCTGAGGAGGCTTCTCAGCTCAGAGAAAGCACGAGGATCCATAAACTGGCTACTGGTCAGAAGAAGTCTACTCAGCAACAGGTGTGTCATCCCTGTGCAAAAACAGGCCATTCACAGGCTGACTGCTGGAGCAAGGAGAGCCAACGTAAAAATTGTGGCAGAACTGGTCACACAGCAAGAGCTTGCTGGAGTAAAGTAACTTCTCCAGAGAAGAACACTCAAAAGGAAGATACAGAACTCATTCAAAGGAAGAAACAGACTGAATTTAACTAAGAAAACGTATAATGTGGAAGAAAAGAATGACAACCACAATGAAACTAAACCAATTCGTGCCAAGGAAGAATTAAAGTTGAACGTGTTCTCAGTTCAGGGTGAATCACACTGTTTAGGGGTAGTGCCAAGTTGAATGGGCAACCTATTAAAATAGAGGTTGATATGGGGGTTGCCATCTCCCTAATTCCTGAGACCATCTAAGAATGGAAAAGTAACCACCTGCTTTAACACTAGCAGATGTGATGTTGAGGAACTATACTGAAGAGATAGTACCACATTACATCACAGTCAAGGTTGAACTAAGTGGACAAACAGCCGAGTTACCACTTCTTGTGGTGCGAGGACAGTTTCTAGCTCTCTTTGGCCGCTCTTGGGTGGAAAAGGTTAAATTGAATTGGAGTGCTGTCAACAACTTAGTTAATTCAAAGTTAGACTTACAGACCGTAATGGAAAAATACAGCACTATTTTTGAAGACACATTGGGTTCCATGAAAAATGTACAAGTGTCCCTGAAGGTTAAGGAAAATAGCCATCCAAAATAGCTCAGGGCTAGAGCTGTACTCAATGCAATTCAGCTGAAGGTTGAAGCTGAACTACTGAGGATTAAGAAAACTGGAGTCTTAGAACCTGTCACTACTAGTGACTAGGCAACCCCTATTGTACCTGTCACGAAATGGGATGGTACAATTTGTATATGCAGAGATTTTAAGATATCAATCAATCTAGTCCTATGTGTGAATCAATACCCACTACCATTGATTAATGATTTGTTCGCAGGCCGAGCAGGAGGACAGAAGTTCAGCAAGATTAACCTGTCTACGCCTCCCACTGCCTTGGGAAAGACCCAATCAAAGACCCCTCCCACCCGGGTTATTCTCTCTTACAACCCCTTCCATCAGGCAGGAGATACAAGAGTCTGAGAACACGCACTAACAGGTTCAAAAACAGCTTCTTCCCCATTGTTTCCAGGTTCCTGAATGACCCTCTTATGGATTGAACTGATTTCTTCTCATATATTCTCTATGAGTAGTACTACACTCCATATGCTTTACCCAATGCCTGTATCTATGTATTTACATTACCTATGTTTGTCATTATGTATGTCCTATGTTTTTTCACATCTGGACCAATCTGTCTGGACTGTACGCAGAACAATACTTTTCACTGTACCTTGGTACATGTGACAATAAATCAAATCAAATCGCAGGCCTACATGCAAATGAAAACAGCAGCTGAATCTCAACACCCGCTCACCATCATCACTCACAAAGGTCTGTTCCGCGACAAGAGATTGCCTTTTTGAATAATGGAGTTATGACCTCACCCCATATACTAATCCTTGCCCGTCTTATAAAGTTAATCTTTATATCAAAAATGATGTTTATTGGGTAAACCACCGGTTGAATTGTAAAAGACTGCATTATGAACAGATGATACTGAAAACTCAAAGCCCTAGACTACACCAAACTGGAATTTACATGGTGAAAGATGACAGAAGCAAAAGCCTTCCTCGGGACAGAACCCTACACAGGATTTAATTATAATTATGTCTCATCCAAAGAGTGATGAGAAATTCAAACTTGAACAGGGTATACCTGTTGCAGTTGGGAGATTCATGTGTGTGAGTGTTTGAGTCTAAATATGTGTCTTTTTCTCATTATCAAACAACGTGGTTATGAAATGGTGCTGTGTTTCATTTTGCCTGCTGGGGAGGTATTATAAAACAGTGCTTTATGTTGAATATGAATTTAAGGCCTGAATTTTCCATTCCAGCCACCGTCCCTGCCTAATGGGTTTTCCTGCAATAGAGGTAGCTCATTGGTCGAGGTATGATTCTCGCTTTGGCTGTTGCAATCAGAGAGCTTGTGAGTGGTCCCATGTTCAAATCCCAAACAAGTTCTTTGCTGTTGTTTCCTTTATTTGGCAGCGGAGTGCACAGTGGCTAGCTCTGCTCTCTCACAGCACCAGGGACCCGGGTTCAATTCCAGCGTTGGGTGACTGTGCGGAGTTTGCACTTTCTCCCGGTGTCTACATGGGTTTCCTTCCACAGATCAAAGATATGCAGGTTAGGTGGATTAGCGCTAATCCTGCCCCGAAGTCTCCAGAGATGTGTAGGTTAGATGTGGTTATGGGGATGGGCCTAGATAGAGTGCTCTTTCAGATGGTTAATGCAGACTCAATGGGCCGAATTGCCTCCTTCTGCACTGTAGGAATTATTTTTTTTAAATTTAGTGCACCCAATTAATTTTATCCAATTAAGGGGCAATTTTAGCATGGCCAATCCACCTAGCCTGCACATCTTTGGGTTGTGGGGGCGAAACCCACGCAAACACGGGGAGAATGTGCAAACTCCACACGGACAGTGACCCAGAGCTGGGATCGAACCTGGGACCTCAGCGCCCTGAGGCTGCAGGGCTAGCCCACACTATAGGAATTCTATGGTTGTATGGAGAACCATCGGCAACTGGTGGGATTTGCCAGTCCTGTCAAAGTCTACAGGTTTTTGTATCGCTCACCCACCCCTCTGTCAGAGAACCAAACATTGTCCCTAGTCCCAGTTTCCCCAAATAGCAGAAACAGTTTTCCATATCTATCCCATCAGTTTCCTCTAATATCTAGAAAAACTCAATCAAATTACCATTTCACCTTCTAAATTCAAAGGAATGCAAGTCTAATTCGTATAATCTCACTTTGTAATTTAACCCCTAGATTGCACATTTCATTCTGGTAAATCTGTGCTCCAATCCCTCCAAAGCCAACATATTCTTCTCAAAGCATGTTGCCCGCAATTGAACACAGTAGTTATAGAAGCATAAAATTTACACTGCAGAAGTAGGCCCATTGTGCCCATCAAGTCTGTACCGGCCCTCGGAAAGAGCACCCGATTTAAGGCCATGCCTCTGCCCTAATCCCTTAACCCAGTAATCTCACCTAACCTTTTGGACACAAAGGGCAATTTAGCATGGACAATCCACCTTATCTGCACATCTTTGGACTGTGGAAGGAAACGCACACACATGCAGGGAGAAAGTGCAAACTCCAGACAGAGAGCCACCCAGTCGGAATTGAACCCGGTCCCTGGAGTTGTAATGCAGCAGTACTGCCACGGTGCCGCCCTGTTAGATGCAGTCTAACCACAGCTTTGTATAGCTGTGGCAAGATCTCTTGTATTCTCCATGTAAAGACCAACATTCCTTCAACCATTTGGATTAATTTTATAGCTGTTCATGGTATTTTAAAGATCTGTGTAATGGGAACCCCAATCGTCTCTTAGGACTATCACTATATCTACCTTTCCACCATTTATATTCTTTCCTTATTAGGTCCAAAGTGGATATCCTCATGTTCACATATGTCAAAATCCAATTTGCCTCAGATTTGCTCATTTACTATTGTCATGTGAGAGTACCTTTAAGAAATGGATGTTTATAAATTGATGTGTATATAAGTATCTGCGGTGAGAGTACCTTTAAGAAATGGGTGTTTATTACTGCAGTGATGTCAAAGAGTGGGTGGAGCTGGGCTGTCTGTCAGCTTATTACTTTAATTTTAGGCTGTTTCCAGGGTGTGTTTTAGTTTCATTTTCAGAGCTGGATAGCTGCAGTCACAGCCAGAGGTGTATTAGAGTCTCTCTCTGTAATCTAAAGACTATAAATTGATCCTGGTGATTTAAAATTAATAACAGTAGTGACTTTAACCTGATGTGCTTCTGGTAAAAGGTATTTTAAGTCTTATTGATGTTAAAAGGAAAGCTCAAAGGTTTAAACTAATGTGGCAGGGGGATGGGAACCGATGCAGGAAGTTGGAAGGTAGTAAAACAGGGACAGAAGCAAAAGGAAGTAAGGGGAAAAGTGCAAGGCAGAGAAGACATAGTCAGAAATCTAAAACGGCGACAGTACAAGGTACAGTGACTGAGGGGAGCACAGTGAATAGGCCCAGTAATAACAAAAGGAATAAAACTGGAGATGTTAAGATTCAAAACAGAGGTAAAAAACCCAAAATAAGTGTACTTTACCTGAATGCTCGTAGTATTCGGAATAAAGTAAATGAGTTGATGGCACAAATCATCGTAAATGACTATGATTTAGTGGCCATTACTGAAACATGGTTAAAGGATGGTCACGACTGGGAGTTAAATATCCGAGGGTATCAAACTATTCGGAAGGACAGAGTGGATGGTAAGGGAGGTGGTGTTGCTCTGTTATTTAAGGATGACATCCGGGCAAAAGTAAGGGATGACATCGGTGCTATGGAGGATAAGGTTGAATCCATTTGGGTGGAAATCAGGAATAGTAAGGCGAAAAAGTCACTGATAGGAGTAGTCTATAGGCCACCAAATAGTAATGTTATGGTGGGGCAGGCAATAAACAAAGAAATAACTGATGCATGTAGAAATGGTACAGCAGTTATCGTGGGGGATTTTAATCTACATGTCGATTGGTTTAACCAGGTCAGTCAAGGCAACCTTGAGGAGGAGTTTATAGAATGTATCCGCGATAGTTTCCTAGAACAGTATGTAATGGAACCTACGAGGGAACAAGCGGTCCTAGATCTTGTCCTGTGTAATGAGACAGGATTGATTCATGATCTCATAGTTAGGGATCCTCTCGGAAGGAGCGATCACAATATGGTGGAATTTAAAATACAGATGGAGGGTGAGAAAGTAAAATCAAATACTAGTGTTTTGTGTTTAAACAAAGGAGATTACAAGGGGATGAGAGAAGAACTAGCTAAGGTAGACTGGGAGCTAAGACTTTATGGTGGAACAGTTGAGGAACAGTGGAGAACCTTCCAAGCGATTTTTCACAGTGCTCAGCAAAGGTTTATACCAACAAAAAGGAAGGACGGAAGAAAGAGGGAAAATCGACCGTGGATATCTAAGGAAATAAGGGAGAGTATCAAATTGAAGGAAAAAAAGCATATAAAGTGGCAAAGATTGCTGGGAGATTAGAGGACTGGGAAATCTTTAGGGGGCAACAGAAAGCTACTAAAAAAGCTATAAAGAAGAGTAAGATAGAGTATGAGAGTAAACTTACTCAGAATATAAAAACAGACAGTAAAAGTTTTTACAAATATATAAGACAAAAAAGAGTGGCTAAGGTAAATATTGGTTCTTTAGAGGATGAGAAGGGAGTTTTAATAATGGGAGATGAGGAAATGGCTGAGGAACTGAACAGGTTTTTTGTGTCGGTCTTCACAGTGGAAGACACAAATAACATGCCAGTGACTGATAGAAATGAGGCTATGACAGGTGAGGACCTTGAGAGGATTGTTATAACTCAGGAGGGAGTGATGGGCAAGCTAATGGGGCTAAAGGTAGACAAGTCTCCTGGCCCTGATGGAATGCATCCCAGAGTGCTAAAAGAGATGGCTAGGGAAATTGCAGATGCACTAGTGATAATTTACCGAAATTCACTAGACTCTGGTGTGGTCCCGGTGGATTGGAAATTAGCAAACGTGACGCCACTGTTTAAAAAAGGAGGTAGGCAGAAAGCAGGAAATTATAGGCCAGTGGGCTTAACTTCGGTAGTAGGGAAGATGCTGGAATCTATCATCAAGGAAGAAATTGCGAGGCATCTGGATAGAAATTGTCCCATTGGGCAGACGCAGCATGGGTTTGTAAAAGGCAGGTCATGCCTAACTAATTTAGTGGAATTTTGTGAGGACATTACCAGTGCAGTAGATAACGGGGAGCCGATGGATGTGGTATATCTGGATTTCCAGAAAGCCTTTGACAAGGTGCCACACAAAAGGTTGCTGCATAAGATAAAGATGCATGGCATTAAGGGTAAAGTAGTAGCATGGATAGAGGATTGGTTAATTAATAGAAAGCAAAGAGTTGGGATAAATGGGTGTTTCTCTGGTTGGCAATCAGTAGCTAGTGGTGTCCCTCAGGGATCCATGTTGGGCCCACAATTGTTCACAATTTACATTGATGATTTGGAGTTGGGGACCAAGGGCAATGTGTCCAAGTTTGCAGATGACACTAAGATGAGTGGTAAAGCGAAAAGTGCAGAGGATACTGGAAGTCTGCAGAGGGATTTGGATAGGTTAAGTGAATGGGCTCGGGTCTGGCAGATGGAATACAATGTTGACAAATGTGAGGTTATCCATTTTGGTAGGAATAACAGCAAACGGGATTATTATTTAAACGATAAAATATTAAAGCATGCCGCTGTTCAGAGAGACTTGGGTGTGCTAGTGCATGAGTCACAGAAGATTGGTTTACAAGTGCAACAGGTGATTAAGAAGGCAAATGGAATTTTGCCCTTCATTGCTAGAGGGATGGAGTTTAAGACTAGGGAGGTTATGTTGCAATTGTATAAGGTGTTAGTGCGGCCACACCTGGAGTATTGTGTTCAGTTTTGGTCTCCTTACTTGAGAAAGGACGTACTGGCGCTAGAGGGTGTGCAGAGGAGATTCACTAGGTTAATCCCAGAGCTGAAGGGGTTGGATAATGAGGAGAGGTTGAGTAGACTAGGACTGTACTCGTTGGAATTTAGAAGGATGAGGGGGGATCTTATAGAAACATTTAAAATTATGAAGGGAATAGATAGGATAGATGCGGGCAGGTTGTTTCCACTGGCGGGTGACAGCAGAACTAGGGGACATAGCCTCAAAATAAAGGGAAGTAGATTTAGGACTGAGATTAGGAGGAACTTCTTCACCCAAAGGGTTGTGAATCTATGGAATTCCTTGCCCAGTGAAGCAGTTGAGGCTCCTTCATTACATGTTTTTAAGGTAAAGATAGATAGTTTTTTGAAGAATAAAGGGATTAAGGGTTATGGTGTTCGGGCCGGAAAGTGGAGCTGAGTCCACAAAAGATCAGCCATGATCTAATTGAATGGCGGAGCAGGCTCGAGGGGCCAGATGGCCTACTCCTGCTCCTAGTTCTTATGTTCTTATGTTTACTTACTGTTTTATTCTTTAGGGGTTGTATTTGAATTAATGGTTGCGAAGATGTTCTTTATGTTTTAAAAAGGTTAACTTGAGTTCATAGAATAACATGGTTTTGCTTTAAAACATACTTTCCCATTTCTGCTCTACCACACCTGTAGAGTGGGCCGTGTGCTCCCCATACCACAATCTAGTAAAAGTTGTGGGTCAGGTAAACTCCATGATACATTTTGGGGTTCTCTAAACCCTGGCCCAAAACACTATTACTATCTTTTTGTAATTCTATGCTTCCATCTAAAAAGGTATGCTAGACTGCATATCATTGTATCGTAGGCAAACGTAGACATGTGCCTTTATATACCATCATCTAGTGAGACCCAAACTAGAGTACCTGCCCATTATCCCCAGCTGCTCAGCCAATTTCCGAACTAGGTCCATAATTTACCTTTGGTTCCATGAGCAACAACCTTAGTTAACAGTATCTTGTGAGGAATTTTATCAAATTCTTTCTGGTAGTCCATACAAAAGTATTATATGCTTCAATTGCCTGCAGGCCTGCTAACGTGAGTAATAATGCAATTTTGCTCTCGTCCGGCTGTGCCTGCAACCCAATAGCTGAGACAAACAGCGTGGAGTGCTACTTAAAAGCATGTCAAAATTCCATTCACATTACCAGTAAGTTAAAGCTGTTCTGGAGTTTCCAGACTTTCCATTTGAAGAACCACTTTTTTTGAGCGGCAGGGTAGCACAGTGGTAAGCATTGTTGCTTCACAGCACCAGGGTCCCGGGTTCGATTCCCACTTAGGTCACTGTCTGTGCGGAGTCTGCATGGGTTTCCTCTTGGTGCTCGGGTTTCCTCCCATAAGTCGTGCTGGTTAGGTGAATTGGACATTGATTCTCCCTCAGTATACCCGAACAGGCGCCGAAGTGTGGCAACTAGTGGATTTTCACAGTAACTTCATTGCACTGTTAATGTAAGCTTACTTGTGACAATAATGAGATTATTATAGCAATGCTTCTTTTTTGTTTGAAGACTGTGCCATTCAAATTACTCCTGTTGCCACGTTATGTTCATGTACTATAATAATAAATGAATCAGTGTCTGACAGAACATCTAGTTCAAGACTAGCTATTTAAAGTTGAATAAACAGTGGGTAAACTAAACTACTGCTAACCAAGCTACTAACAGCTCCTGTAACTCTGACAAGACTGGCTCTGTCCAGTTCCAGTGTCCTGTTCCTCTTGCATGATGGCTAGTGGTGGGAGGCTACATCCACTTTTACAAGGGCGAAATCATCTTCCATTTAAATAGTCCAATAAAAATTTCCAAAACTTTGATTACTTTACAAAGCTATCCATTTCCCACACTATTATTATGAACAATGAAACAAATTGTAGCTTATATTTCAGCCCAAGGCCAATTTGAACGTCCAAATAAAAAACAAAAATCTCATCCCTTATGCAATGTCATCTCTGGCTCAATTTGGGGCACCCCAGTCTCAGTCAGAAAATTGAGACTCTTAAGGCCCGTTCCACAACGTGAGCATCAAGAATGGCACTCCAGTGCACTACTGAGTGAATCGTCCACTGTCAGAGGTGCTATCTTTTACACTTTAAATCAAGGCCCCCCTCAGCCGGATGTAAATGATCTTGGTACAATTTGGAAGAAGAGCAGGGGATTTATCCTGGTACTCTGATCAATATTTTCCCCCCCTCAAAAATCACAAAATAAAAATCTAGCTTATTATTGCATTGTGGTTTGTGGGAGCGTCTCGTGTACAAATTGTTGCATTTCCTACATTACAACTGATTGCATTTCAAAAAAAAGTACTTCATTGGCTGTGAAGTGCTTTGAAATGCCCAATAGTCATGAAAGGTGTCTTTTTCCTTCTTACTCCATAACATTGACATTCAAAAATGCATTTGAGAGGTACACCCACTTCCAAGTTGAATTCAGAAGTGGGCTGCAACCAGCAAATGGGAAGATATCGCTGGAGTATAATGTAGTTATTATTTTTAAAGAATTTAGTGTTGACTGGCAATGGAGGGAGAGGGAGAGGCAAATCCCTGCAAAATTAAATCCTTGTTAATGGCAAAACATTTGAAAGACACTCTGAAGCTCTACTTCAAACATGCCTCTATTTGAAACATGGCTGCATTGACATCGAGAGGAGTTTGCTACCAATTGTTCAAAATGGCAACAACTTGGCCATCAAGCTGCATCATGCTTCCAAGACCAAAACACCGTAAAATGAAGCAGAGGGGCAGGAGAGTGTAGGTAACAAAAGCACCAAATCCTACAGTGCATATCATATTACCTCAGGATATCTCCTACCTCATGTGATCAAAAGTCTGCATGTCAAGAAATCGACCTGTTTAATCTATAGCACTGACCTTTGACCCAAGTCAGAAATTCAGTAACCATGTCAATGGTGCAGCCTCTCCCTCAATCTTCAGCCACTCAATTACTGTCCAGCACTAAAATGCAGGTTAATACTTAGCTCACATAGCCAGACAAAGCTAGACAAAGCTTGCAATGATTTTTCCCAAACCACCTTACCTGCATTATACATTTTTTTTAAAACATACAAGTTTCTGCAACTAAAGATTGTTGTGCAAAGTGGTGGACAAAATTGCAACGTTGCCACTCAATCTCCCATCAATAACAATATTACCCTTGGCTATTTTCAACTGCAGGCTCCCATCCAGCCCTAGACCCAAATAGTTCATTTCAGTCTATGCAATATTGTCCACTTTGCATCCATTTGAATCCCAAAACTCACCCAAATGTTGTCAGTAAAATTCAGATACTTCAACCAGTTTGATGTTTTATCCAGTCGCTCTTATTGCAAGATGAACAAAGACACAGACAAGTTAACAATTCAACCCAAGTTTATTTTCAAGCGCAATAAAACAGTTATCCCCCAAAATTTTCCCATTCTAATACTACCCATGTCAATGAACTGGACCAAAGCTGTGGTCCTTTCCTCTGCGGCCCGGTCGTCTCAGGGCCTTCGTCTGTTAAGGTGGGTCTCACACACTGCTACCTTCTGTCCTCTGGTCTGCTATTGAATCTTCTCCACTGCCTGTGCGTTGAATCTTCACTGCAGAGGGTCTCTGGGTGCCACCTGTTTATCCCTCTCTTCGTGTCCTTCCAGTAGTTCCTCTGGATGTCAGCCAATGAGGTCACTGGGCAGGGGTCGCAACACCCAATGGAGTTGCCGATTGCAACTCTGCAGGACACCAGGAACTCGGCCCAGAGATTGGCATGTAACCTTATCCCATACAAGGTCATCTGGCTGCCAGAAACTCTGGTTTCACACAGGCAATCCACAACAATTGATCCATTTGAATGAGGCTGAATTCAGGCTGTTGGCCATTTTACTACACATGGTTACACGTGCACTAGGTTTGCTCTTTTCTTTAAACTGAACTATTCACCTCTGCTGTACTAAAGCCCGCCTCTCAGGCAGGATTCTCCGTTTCCCCCAGCCCAGTATTTATCGGTGGCATGCTGTTCACTGGTGGCGAGATTCTCTCTCCCCACTGCTCGTCACTGGGATTTCCCATTGAAGCCATCACACATCTTCAGGAAACCCACGGGTGGGGGTGCACTACTGGTGGGAAAAGAGAATCCCAACAACCTGAGAATTTTGGCCCTCATCTCTTGCACATCCATTTCAAGGTCAACTGCATTGACACTATAGCCTTTCTGCCAAGGGTAATCAAGATGAATAATAAATGCTGGCCTAGTCAGCAACACACATCTGAATTTTAAATAATCTTTGTTCCAACCTGCCTCTACAATGTTCTCCATCACTCAGGACATTGTGCATTTGACATTGCAGCACCTGAAACTGCCATCAGCCTTCTTGCAAGCAACCTTTGCACCTCATGAATCTCTTCAAAACCTTCTACTTTGCCACATTTCTCATTTCAAAATCTACCCCTTCACTTGTCATAAGATTATTTTCCTTTGTATTATTTCAAAGTTCTGCTCAGTGTCAGCGCCTGGTGATCAAAGTACTCTAAGTGACGCTGTTGCCCTCCAAATGCATTCTTCTGTTCAATGAAGACAGAGGGACCAGATCTACATTTGGTCCCATTTCCAGCAGGAATATTTAAATTTCAGAAATTCAGGTGTAGCAATAAGAATCCAACACATCAAAACTGAAGGACCACCTTACAGTTGAATTGTTAAACTTCCCAGCTTTGAGCATCTCATCAGCTCGGTCCGAATGCCATTCTTGCAAATGGACTGCTTTGAGCAAAATGGTCCCTTATCATATCATGGATTCATTCATCTTCAAGGGGGTATGCAACAGAGGAGAGATCATCCTTCTGGTTGATCCCGGTTTATTGAAGAATTGTGCAGCATGACATGGTCCAGCTTCCCTATCGCCCTTTCTTCTAACTGTCATTCAATCAACTGCACATTGCCCTGAAGATTAATAATTTATTCTTAAAAATTAAATGCTTTCATACATTAGACAAGATATAAAAGAAACCCCATAATGTACATCTTATATTACATGTTTAATATTCCTTTTACAGAAGTGGTAAAGATGCAAAATACATCACCTCCAATAAGTTGTACTTGCATTTATGTTTCCCACAAGACAATAATGTCTTCAGTGTTTTAAATTAACAACCTCAATGTTAGCAAGTATCAGCTAATGTTACAAGTTGAGCTGTACACTACACAAGTGACCACTGTAAAAGTGACTTTGCCACAGATCATTTTATTGCTCAAAAGTGATGATAATTTTATTACTTTGACATATAAATTTAAATTGTACCACTAGAAGAGGGCGAGGATTAAGTATGCTTATACGTGTGTTGCACAATGGTTTCGGGGTTGGGCTTCTTTCTAAACTATCCTCTCCTAGGACCACTATTTAATTTTGTAATCTTCTGCCCTCCAATTACAACTGTGGAATGGAATTCTAATCACTAGTGCAGCTAAAAAGCAGGTGAACCATCATTTAGAGTTCAACATGATTCACCTTTCCCTCAATCTGTTAAGGACTCACTCACCAACTCTCACAGATGGAAAATCACTTTAAAAGACTGGTCAAAATACCTACTCTATCATCACACATCACCAGCTTACAAGTTACAGGGGTGTGAATAAAGCCCAAGTTTTACTTACTTAGTTTTACAACAACATACAAATTGTTGCTGGACTGAATTTCAGACATGGAGGACTGCAATCGAAACCATGGTCCAATTTCTCAATTTAATAAACTTACAGGACTTTTTTTTTTAAAAAAAGGCAGAA
This sequence comes from Scyliorhinus canicula, assembly GCF_902713615.1. Lineage (NCBI taxonomy): Eukaryota > Metazoa > Chordata > Chondrichthyes > Carcharhiniformes > Scyliorhinidae > Scyliorhinus > Scyliorhinus canicula. The sequence goes on along the minus strand of NC_052152.1, from coordinate 87,462,329 downwards.
ATTACAACTACTTCAAAAAGGTATTTGTCAGGCCAACAAGTGGGAAGTGTAAGAGACTATCAATTGAATAAAAGAACAGATTACTACTCCCAATACTTCACAGGTTCAGTTTAAGAGTCCTCAGTATTGCCACGAGGGTAAGGCTGCAAATACATTTGATTTCAAGTCCATATATTTGAAGTCCAATGTCATGCTTTAATTATCCAGTATAGCATAGTAGTACATTGATCCAGCAAGGACAAAGAACTGAAACAAGAAAAAGAAACAAGTCAGTTGGTGTTGTAATTAAGTGTACGCCAAATTATCCATTTAGACATACCAAACAGCAATTCCTCCAGTATTACTCAAAGTTCTGATCATAATACGTTTGTAAGCTCATAAGATATAGGGAGGGATTCTCCAGCACGTTCACCCAGCAACCGCAGAATCCCACTCGAGGTCAATGGATTTTTCCATTGTTGGCGTCTCACCCATGGCGTTCTTGCGGCGGGCTGGGCGGAAGAATGCAGCCCATAGGAGCAGAATTAGGCCATGGCCCAGTGAGATCTGCTCCGCCATTCAATCATAGCAGAGATGTTTTTCACCTGTTACCTACAATGCTACAGACCAAGAGCTGGATTACGAAAAAGAGCATCTCCTCCCAAGAACACATAACCTAGAACAGAAGTAGGTAATGTAGCCTCCCAAGCCTTATCACCTTCAATGTGATCATGGCTGATCCCATCATGACCTCAACTCCCGTTCTCCATAACCCTTCAACCTATTGCCAATTAAAAATCTGTCTATCTTCTCCCCAAATTTATTCACTGTCCCTGCATCCACCGCACACTGGGGTAGCGAATTCCACAGATTTCAACCCTTTAGGAGAACTAGCTTCTCCTCAAATCTGTTAAAATTTGCTACCACTTATTCTAAATTATAGCCTCTTGTTTTAGAATGTCCCACAAGAGGACGTATCTGCGCCATGTCTACTTTATCCATACCTTTTAGCATCTTGTATACCTCAATTTAATAACAATGTGATTATCGGTTTATTACTGATAATGGTAGAATAAATACTGGCCAAGATGCCACAGAGAATCTCCTGCTTCCTCCTTGTGCAATGTGTTCTCTGTTTCACATGTAGATCTAAAAGACAACCATTGCATTATTCATTAATGTATTGGAATGTCTGCCTAGATTGTAAAGGCTGTGAAACAGGAGGAGTCTAGCATGAACTCACATCTGTTCTTCCGTATCCCTGTCCCTCACCACCATTTTCTTCAGCCCACGCATCACTCAATCCAAGAGGCATACATTATTGCTTAAAGTATTTAGTGAGTAAAATAATTGAAGCAAACAGATTGATATCAATTAAATTTAGTAAAGTTGCAGATTGAACAATTCGAAGAGAGCGTTTTGAGAGGTCCATTTTCTAGCAGATTTGGTGATGTACTGTTGCTTTGGTTAGCAAATAAATAGACAATCAAGACATCCAAATATAGCCTCCTTTCATAGCTCAATTACTTGCGCCATTTAGACCAATCTGCACTGAAAGAATGGAGTAGATCTCCAAACTTCGCCTCAGCATCTTAGGTTATGGTGGGAAAACTGGAATTTAATAACTTATTTTAATAACTGCAACACATACATAAAAAAGCAAAGTTGGGTTTAGTGGTGATTTCCTCCAATCCCACAGCTGAATAATGTCAACATTACAACTGAAAGTGAAAATCGTCAGAGTCCGATAGGTTGCTCTCCCCTTTTTGGAGAGGGAGCTGACTGGTGGTGATTTAACACGAGCGTCACCACACGTCAGGCAAAGGGCGAGGTTGAGAAGGCAGGGCCCTTCATGAATAACCATGACAACGATGCAACATATGAATGACCATTTAGAGAGGTGCACCCAAATGGGGCCATAGCTCAGCATAAGTCATTCTTTTGTGACTAAACAAGAGCAGACAAAATAGTGATGTGAATAAGTTAATGCAGCTGCCTGCAGCTTAAGCTTTGAAAACCAGCATCAGGTTTTAGAAAAATAGTATAGTGAGGTACAACGATCAAATCCGATCGATGGAACCAAGGAATATTCAGAGGATGGATCAGCAGCTTTCATTCACAGGATCAATGTTCCCACTAAACAACATGCTAGTCTGCAAGGTACCCAATAGACTTTGCCAGGCGATAAGTATCACAATTGTTTTCTTTTCAAAAAAAAACAAAAGAGGGATTGTGCACAACAAAAATTGAAAGAAACATCGCACAGGACCAATTACTGAAAATTCTATGCCGGATGATGCATTAACTACCATTAATATAGGCACACATCACTTACAGTCCAACACAGGATGGCAAAACCAAACCATGCCACACCCCAAGCATGTCTATTCAGAGGGCCGGAAATAAATTCAAAGCATCCCTGCAGAAACAAAAAAAAAAGGAAAGACAGGTTAGAAAAACAATTTTCAATGAATACAAATAAAATATCCAAGCTTCTTCTTGGGTCACAGAGCTGGCATTTCCATCTGTGCATTAAATCATCATGTTGAACCCAATGAGCACATAATGGCATGTCACAAAGATTTGGTAGGGCAGACAACAAAATGAATCATTACTTGTCAAATATGGAGCAAACAAAAGTGGGGGGGGGGGGAAAAACAAGCACTGGAAATAGTTGCAAATTTATGTTTGCTATTGTTATATTCCCAGTTTCCATGGTGTCAGCTAATCCATAAACACATCTGAGGTAGTACAGTTGACTTCTAAATTATTGTTACCCTGGGTTGCAACAGCAGCATCCCCATGATCGGAGGTTCATGTATTTTGCACACATCGGTCTCCCCTCTTCCAAAGAGAGAGGGCCAGATAAGACTAGGTAGGAACTCACATAGGAACAGCTATTCAAATTAATACAATTTGAGTGAGATTCTCTGGTCTCCCCGCAGTGTGCTTCTCAGCAGTGGGAGCTGGCTTGCCATTGGCCGGCGGAGGAATCTTTTTAATCCACTTCACACCGCCGGGAAACTGTGGTGGGGTGCATAGTCAGTAGGACCGGAAGATCCCGCCAGCCTGAACAGCTTTAATATCTTGCCCACAGACTTTAGAAATGAACCATGTGACACTTCAATGAGTCATCTGGTTCAATTCCAAGCTAATTGTCAACTCCATTCTTCTCCTGCATCTTTCCCACCACTTACTTGAAAGTGTTTTCCCTTTTCTATCCTCACAAGAAGTTGTGGTTTGCTCCTGTTATTTCCCAGGACAAAAATTAGCCAGAAGAGTTAATCAACAAAACTGATGTCACAAAAATCCCCTTTGAAAGTGGTTTCATAAAACATCCTTTTGTCAACCTTTGTGCATTCCTTTATGTTGTACCACTACCACCCACTCCTCTCTCTCAGCTGCTTCTTGCATATAGATCACAATAATATCACTGCACAGTAGTGAAGGGAGCAAATAATTGTAGATGTGATGCCAATCAAGCAGGCCTTGTTCTGGATGGTGTGGAGCTTCTGGAGTGTTGTGGGAGGTGCACTCATTCAGGCAAAGTGGAGAGCATTGCACCACACTCCGGACTTATGCCTTGTATTTGTGGACAGGCCTTGGGAGTCAGGAAATTTGTTACACTTTGCAGGATTATTAATTTCTGACCTGCTCTTGCCACGTATTTACATGGCTAGTTTTTATTTTTGTTCATTCATGGAATGTGGCCATCACTGACTGGGCCAGCATTTACTACCCATCCCTGAGCAGCCTCTTGCTGGCCATTTAAGAGTCAACCATATGGCTGTGGATCTGGAGTCATATTTAGGCCACATCAGGCAAGGATGGCAGATTTTCTTCCCTAAAAAAGACATTATAGTGAACCAGAAGGGTTTTACGACAACCGGCAAGGGTTTCATGGTCATTATTAGACTTGCTAGGGGTAAATTTTAAAGATGGTGAGCCATCAGGGGGCTGGGTACGAAATTCTACCCAAAATTTTTATTGAATTCAAATTTCACCATCTGCCATGGTGGGATTTGGATTATGCCCTCCCATGTTATTATGGCGATTAGGAATGTAAATTGAGGCCGCATGGTGGTGCAGTGGTTAGCACTGCTGCCTCCCAGCACAGAGGACCCAGGTTCAATCCCGGCCCCGGGTCACTGCTCATGTGGAGTTGCACATTCTACCTGTGTCTGCGCACAAAGATGTGCAGGGTAAGTGAATTGGCCATGCTAAATTGCCCCTTGGATTTGGGTACTTTCAAATTTATTTTTAAAAAAGAGACAGGAATGTAAATTGAATTAATTCAATACCATACTTCATATTGAATGTACATTCCATTGTTGTTTTATAATTATTCTTTACATTTCTACTTTTCTTCAGTTGTGTAGAAGGGTCATTTAAACTTAAAACATTAACTGTTTCTCTCTCTCCGCAGTTGCTGCCCGACCCAAGTTTATCAAGAGCTTTCTGTATTATTTTAGGTTTCCAGCATCCACTGTATTTTATTTTTATTCTTAGACCATTACCCTGGGTCTCTGGATTACTAATCTAGTGAAGATATCACTGTGACACTGCCACCTCCACTCCAGTTCAATTCTGGTCAATGGCCAGGTGTGTTGATAGTGGGGGATTATACAACCCATATCCAACAGTGTCCAAATGCGGAGTTCAGGAGACCTCCAAAAGTCATTCAGTACACAGGGCCAAATCAAAACAATGCAGAGGACACCTCCTCCATAACCAGACAAAAGGTTTAGCTCAGCCTACAGGTGGACCCACCAAGAGTTCACAATCTGCTTATCATCCTCCCCACAAGTGACTAAAACAACAATTGAGACTTTGATCATCCTAGACAAGTATTAATACTTCACTTTGATACATTTTTGACAATTGTCCGAAACATTCCTTTTAAAATTTCACCATAGAATAGCATGGCCAAAGATCTATAGAATCTTAACTGCTCAGAAGGAGGCCATTCAGCCCATCAAGTCTGCACCAACCCTCTGAAAGAGCACCCTACCTATGCCCACTCCCCCATCATATCCTTGCAACCCCACCTAACCTACACAACTTTCGACACAAAGGGAATTTTTAGCCACAGCAAATCCACCTAACCTGCACATCTTTGGACTGTGGGAGGAAACCGGAGCACCCGGAGGAAACCCACATAGACTGACATACACAGGAGAATGTGCAAACTGCACACAGACAGTCACCCCAGGGCCAGAATTGAACCTTGGTCCCTGGTGCTGTGAGGCAGCATCGTGGAAACCTAAATTAATGATCAGTTTTAAAACCAAAAAGAACCTTAATATACATTTGCTTTCCTGCAAGTGAATGTCATTGTTACTTATGTTTATGTACAAAGAGTCATTCATTTGAGACTCCAGGATTAATGGCAGCTTTACCTCCGAAAAGCAACAAAAAAATGGAACGTGCATTGACGAAAGCAAAATTTGGCAGGGAATTAAATTTCCTTACATCCAATTTGCATTCCTAAACATTTAAAAACATGGAGGGCACAATTTTATGAACCCCCCCCCCCGCCCCAAATGGGTTCCGAGGTGGGGAATTGTTGTTGGGTAGTGGGACAGGGTTTCCTTCGCGTTTTCACCCACACTGACCTGGTAGCGATTTTACACTGGCGTGGGCAGGGCCTCTGGTGGGAAGCTCGCTCTGGTCCTAGTCAAGGGCACCTTAAATGTCCACTTAATAGCCATTCAAGGACCTTTACCCACTTGGCCTGAATTTGAGGTTGGCAATCAGGGGTATAAAAAAGAAAGTTCAATCTTGGACAGGAAGGGGGTGCTTCTTTTAACTGATAACCGACCCCCCCCCCAAAACATTCCCTACCATCAAACCAATACCTTCATCCCAGGAATTCGACTATTGAACTTTTCTTCAGAACAGCTTTATATCCCTCAAGTAAAGAGATCGAAACAGTGCACAATACTCCAGATGCAATGCCCTTTACAGTTGTAACAAGGAAGTTGAATGATCCAATCTTTACATTACCTGACCATGAACAAAACCTTGAACGCCAAGTTTGCAAGCATCCAACTCTGTGATCTGGTTAAATGCATTGGTTACACAACACTCTCGAGGCCAGGGGAAGTCAGAATCTAGATGGGTTGATCTGAATGCAGAGTTGAACTGAACCCAGTCCTGTGGTCCATTTACTCCACAACAATTATTCTGCAAAGAATGAAGGGAAATATTAACTCAGTACATTATGGGACGTACTGACTCACGACAAGAGAAAAACATGATAAAGCTGTTGTAGGTTAACTAAATCACCTTTCTTTCACCTACCCTCAAACACTTCCTCCATTGAGGATAAAATGTCTTTTTCACCCAAATGGGTGAGCTGGAAAACTTAAACAGCTTGTGCTAAAAAAAAAATACCATAATGTGATTTTACACTGCAAACTTTCTTCAAAACTATGCGAAAATCTAAGTGCTGGAAATACAGTAACTCTGAAAATATACATCTCTGCAAATGGAAACGTCAGCTTATAACTTGTCAGAACATAGTTAGAAAGATAACCTGGAAATATTAATAAAGTGGGATGAGACTCCACCACAAAAAAAGCCAATAACACAGGATCACTCTTGCAGATTTTTAAAAAATAAATTTAGAGTACCCAATTAATTTTTTCCAATTAAGGGGCAATTTAGCATGGCCAATCCACCTAACCTGCACATCTTTGGGTTGTGGGGATGAAACCCACACGGGGAGAATGTGCAAACGTCACACAGACAGTGACCCAGATTCGAACCTGGCACCGTGAGGCAGCAGTGCTAACCACTGCACCACCATGCTTCCCCACAGATGAATACAGATGACCCACAAAAGGGATCTTTCGTCTCATGAGTTAATCAAGTGTAGACCGATCTTCCAAAATACTGACAATGATGTATAACGGTTTGCGTTTTATTTTAAAAAGGTGTCAGGTTTTTTAAATCTCAATAATCAGAAGTTCTTAGCTGTCCGCCCCCAAAACAGCATTCACAGAGACCGATTTCCTACCCTGCACTATTGTATGAGAAAGATTTAGTCCAGTGACTTTCATTCAAACATGGACTTCTGGAGCTTGAATGCCAAATATATTCTAGTTCTCTCATCTCTGCCACAATGAAATGCTCTACTCATTCCACCCAAATATCACCTAAAGCCTACTTCAGCAGTATACAAGCCCTTTTCCCTATCCTGCCTCACTTACCTCAGTCATGACACGATTCCAGGAATTGGTGAGGCCCATGTAGTTTTTGAACTGATCATCATTCTGCCAGTTCCGGTTATCATACAACTGGAGCATTTGCTTGAGGAAAAAGTTTGGAACCAACTGCAAAATAATTTTGAGGATGTTAAAAAAAAATTATGTACAAGCTATTTTACTCCATGAAGAAGCCCAAGCGAACTGAATTTCCAACTTAAAAAAGGACCTCCTACTCGAGGGCAATTTGGGATGAGCAACAAGTGCTGTGAAAGAATATTTTGGAAAAAAAAAGACAAAGCAAGCTAAACAATAGGATTCACCATCTGAAGAGACTGGTGAACAATTCAGGGGAAGGTGTCAGAATTCAGAGTATGCGGAGGGTTTCCCACCAGATGCAAACTTGAATTTTCAGATGCTGATGGATGTTGTGTCTTTCAACTACTTGTAAATTCTCCAAGGTACCCTGGAGAACCCTTCAGAGAACAGAAGATTTGGGCCATTTTGTTGGCACTCCAGTCAAACTGGATGAGTTTGCAACCAGGTGGCAAGGCCACAGTCAATTATTGCATTCAGTTTATAGAAACGGAAGAAAATAAAACATATAATAATCTTTTATTGTCACAAGTATGAAGTTACTGTGAAAAGCCCCTAGTCGCCACATTCAGGCACCTGTTCGGGTAAGCTGGTACAGGAATTGAACCCACGTGACTGGCCTTTTTCTGCATCACAAACCAGCTGTCTAGCCCACCGAGTTAAACCAGCCCATAGGTCAAACAGAACCCATTTTAGTCACAAGTGTTCTCGGAATATTTGTTGCCAAGTTTGTCCAAAATTGCACTTGGATAAGAGGGACCCAGAATATCCCAAGTAGACCTTCTCAACCTTGAGCAGCCAATAGAAACATTAAGTACACACAGGTTTGTTACTGGACAACAGGAAGCAGATTGACACCTCCTTAAACCCATTATGTTATACTGCCAGTGTTAGTTTATGCTCCTTGTCTGGTTATCTTTATGGACTTCCAAGATGGCCAAATTGAATAAACTTATGCAAATGACAATTATGCATTTAGGTTTTCCATGATCCATTCCAGATAGGACATCCAATCCATTTAATTAATAGAGCAGTTGCTTAAAAATGAGAAATTTTACTCACAAAGTCCCTGTGTGTTGCAGCTGTGATGCATGAAGCAACTTCAAAGATGTAGACAATAAGCATCAAAATAATGTACTGAAAAAAAAAGGCAGAAATTTATGCACCTTAAAAACTGGAAAGAATAAAATAATCACCGCAAATTTTATGGTTCATAGTAATGCTTTTCTGCTTGTTAAATCAGAATAACTGTACAAGCAAGATTAATTGCAGCTTTCCAGAACTTCAAGAAAAGGGTGCACTGTTTCAGACAGGCAGACATCCTGGGACTTAAATTCCTTAACTAGTTGGGTATGCACCACAACACTGTTATTGTAACTAAATCCATCACGGAAAGTTTTTTTCTAAAATAAGGGGCAATTTAGCGTGGCCAATCCACCTACCCTGCACATCTTTGGGTTGCGGAGGCGAAACCCACACAGAGGGAGAATGTTCAAACTCCACATGGACAGTGACCCAGGGCCAGGACCAAACCCGGGTCTTCGATGCAGTGAGGCAGCATTGCTAACCACTGTGCCCTCCCAGGAACATTCATTTGAATTATCAGAAGAGTTGTGTGACTGTTGTTTCCTTTCTTAAAAATAAAGGAATACCCAAGATTATATATAAATTAAGTGTGTAAAAAGTGCCCGGTGCAAGGGAACCATGCCCAGGATGCATTTCAGGCTGAAAAATAATTTCAGGTAGTGTCTGATGTACTGGGGCAGGCAAAGTCACAACTGATTGCAAATAGTAAACGTTAACAAGTGATTCATAAATGGCACCAGTCAGAATTCAAACTTACTGCTAAGATAACTTTCTTGGCTGATTTCATGATTCCAAATATACCAACTATGCTCAGTACAAATAGGCAGAAGCCAACAAAAAGTCCAATCCAAGCGGCGGCAAAAATATCACCATTGTCGGCAGCAGAAAGTAACGGCCAAAGTCCATGCTGATCCGAAACATGGAAAATGCATTCAGCCATCAATGCAATGCCGCACAACTGAAAATAGAAGGAGAGGATTAATAGATGATTTTTAATCATTTATCTCAAAATGCAATTCACCATACAAATGGAGACATTTCTTCTTGGGACCGAGGCACTACTGAAAAAAAATGGACAGAACCAGCCTTCTAGTTTACAGCTGAAGAGATCAGCTGCACATGAGAAAGAAATTCTGACTAAAAAAGGCTAATGCTATGAAACTATCCAACAACCATTCTTTCATAATCTAACTCCAGAAAAATCACACACATATTAATTTCCTTTTGCCATGAAGCATTCTCATGAAGTTGATTCCGTTTTGACTTCATGGAAATTAGTTCGGAGCTCCACTAGGCTAGTCAGGAATACCCGTGGCAAATTCTAGGTGGTGTGTAAAGCATTAAAACAAAAAAACTCAAATGTGGTCATTATGGAAAGGCTCATTAAAATACTTACGTGAGCACAATTTCACCCATTACAAAAAATGTATTTAATTTTCCATTAGGTGAAGCTTAAAAAGCCACAGCCTTCCATTCCCTTCAAATACCCATTTGTCAAGTGCAGCCTAACATGAGGATATCTGCACACACCCCCCCCCCCCACCCACCCATTGATCTCTGCCACTTAAGTTTATGTAATGTTTGGTCATTTATGCAGATTCATTAATTTAAGTAGCTGAAAGACTGCTCTTTTAAACTTGTTGGCTGAATTAGTTTGATTTTTAAAATTTTCTATTCAACAGCAACATTTTTTAGATAGTGTACCCAAGAGTATTTGACACCTATTACCATGACTTAGATCAGCTAGTTCAGCACACACACACACACACACACACACGTGCGAGATGCTCCCCGTCATACAGTAGAATTCAACACTAAATTGTGCCTTTTACCAATTAAGTTACTGAAATGCAGTGCGTTAACAATCCTTGCTCACATTTACTTCCAAGGTAGAGGTCAAACACCGGTCACTAGAAATTTGACTATACAAGTTTGAGGTGTACCATTTAAATTCGAAATTAAAATATCATGTTGAATAGAAAATTTTTAAAAATCAAACTAATTCAGCCAACAAGTCTAAAAGAGCAGTCTTTCAGCTACTTAAATTAATGAATCTGCATAAATGACCAAACATTACATAAACAATATTTTTTTTAATGTTCATATTAAACAGATAAATATTTTTTTTTAAACTTGTTAGTCCATTGTTACAGGCATTTGTCTTTTCAGTTTCCTCCTTACACACATTACGCATCAAAGATTATTAAAGAAATCCATCCACTCCCAACAAGTAATTGGGAAAATGTTGGAACCGCCCGATGAGAACACACCACAGTTTCATTTCCAATACCAAGCATGTGAATCTCATTTAGAAGGAACCTCACTGCAAGACACAGAGGAAATGTAAAAATCAGTACAATTTCCTGAATAGGATTTAGGTATTCGGGAGGTTTTAGCTTAGATCATCTTCTCAAACAAAAAGGCAAGAAGATTGTTTTGGCTTCTACCCAATTTTGCTTCCACTGTCTGTTCAGGCATTTTCTTTAATAAGGCAAATTGATACTAAGGGTTTAGCTGGGAGAAAAATTCAAATCCCGACCAAGTCATGCTGGATTTAAGATTAGGGAGACTAATTAAGGAACAGAAATGCACTTTTGAAGTGATAAAACTACTCCATTGTGCAGATAGGAGAGCAAGTTTGGCAAATCTCAACCAGGAAGAAAACTGGACAGAAGGCAGTATTAGGAAATTAGAAGCATAATGAACTTGGAACAGTAACAAAGATTTATTATGGTTTGGTTCTGATGAATTGAAAGAAATGAAAACACCCCTTGCAAACTTAATGGAAGAAAAGGGGTTTGGTGCCCAAGATGTGGCTTTTAAAAAAAAACATGAGATTAAACAGGTCAGTGGGATGTAGAAGAAAGCTCAAGACATTTGAAATTTGGAATTAATTTTATGCCACCTCATCAAGACTCAGCTAATTTGCTAGGCTGTGGTACTATACAAGGGAGCTAATAAAATTGGATTACTTTGAAGTAGAGTTGCCAACTATGATTAAATGTATTCTTGGAGGTTACATCACATGGCTTGCCCCCTACACTCCAACCATTATTCGGCCAACACACCCATCCTTGTAACGTACTGCTTTCCTCAACTAATTGAGAAGCAAAAAACCTCAAAAAGGCCCAATTGGATGAGCCTTTCCTCTTTCTCCTCTCCCAATATTTTATATCTGGTAAAGAGAAAAATGTAAAAAGTAAATGACAAAAAAATGTAATATCCCAATGAATCTTTTTCCAGGGTTGCATACATTGGTGTCCATAAGATATAGGAGCAGAATGTAGCCATTTGGCCCATCGCGCTTGCTCTGCCATTCAATGAAATCATCACTGATCTGATCATCCTCAACTCTACTTTCCCACCTTAACCTCATAACCCTAGATTCCCTTCCCGATGAAAAACCTGTCCATCTATCTCAGCCCTGAACATACCAACAACCCAGTCTTTACAGTTCTCTGTGGTAAAGAATTCCACAGATTCACTATCCTCTTCAGACAAAATTCATCCTCATCTCTTTCCTTATAAATTTAAAGTGCCCAATTCTAGGTCCTCAGTGCTCACCACTGCGCCACCTTCCTCATCTCTGTCTGCAGGGTTGGAAACCCCACTATAAAGTATGCAGTACAATTCATGGACATAACACCTGCAATACTCGATTCCATAGGCGTAGTGATTGGAACTTTTGCTACTCAAGACAATTTCCTCAAGTTGATATCTAGTTTGATGTAGACCGCAAGAAGATATGGGCTGGAATTCTCCAGCTGTTTGCTGGCAGCAAGATACTCTGGTCCCACTAGCAGCACACTCGCCCACGAGTTTCCCAGAGGCATGGGGTGGCTTCAATGGAAAATCCCATTGACAGCCAGTGGGAGCAGAGAATTCCACCACCAGCTGAGAAACAGGGAGGCTGGAGAATCCCACCCATAGACAAATCACATGCTAGTCAGCAATGGAAATGTGAAGATACGTAATAAAACTGAAAAAATTAAAAACAATATACAAACAATTTTTCTACAACAGATTAGGAAACCTAGCCAGCACCATTCTCAAATACAGTAACATGAGCACATATATTCATCCAATACATACCATGATGACCACATTTCCAAAAATGAGCAGTCCTTGGAACACCCTCACTCCAGAAGTTCCTTTGGCCATTTTTGATCAGCTAAAATAGTAAACAGAAAAAAAAAAACCTAAATTCTTTAAATCTGGCATATTAAAATTACCAATCTAGTGCTGTGATATTTTAAATCTCCAGAAAGAATAGTGTAGTACATTGTAGTTGCAGAACATAGCCTATATATCAGAGATGGATCTTCTGCCTATATATCAGAGATGGATCTTCTGCTGGAAGATAGTACAGCCCAAGTTTGAGGTTGAAAGTGATAGAGGAAGGCAATATAGTTACCATTCATTGCAGCAGCCATCAATAAAGGATTTTTATTTCGTCCAAGAGATAAATCTATTGATTTCTATTCATAGACCATAAAACTTCAAATCACAGACGGGTTCACACAACACCCATAGACATGATTGTAGCACGGTAGCATTGTGGATAGCACAATCGCTTCACAGCTCCAGGGTCCCAGGTTCAATTCCGGCTTGGGTCACCGTCTGTGCGGAGTCTGCACATCCTCCCCGTGTGTGCGTGGGTTTCCTCCGGGTGCTCCGGTTTCCTCCCACAGTCCAAAGATGTGCAGGTTAGGTGGATTGGCCATGATAAATTGCCCTTAGAGTCCAAAATTGACCTTAGTGTTGGGTGGGGTTACTGGGTTATGGGGATAGGGTGGAGGTGTTAACCTTGGGTAGGGTGCTCTTTCCAAGAGCCGGTGCAGACTCGATTGGCCGAATGGCCTCCTTCTGCACTGTAAATTCTATGATCTAAGTACAGTGGCAATGACTACATGTATCCCAGTGGTCATTGAGGTGTTCCACATATCTAACAGTGCACACCTACAAGATGTACTGCAGCAACTCATGAAGGCTCTGGCACCTAGGTCAAGGACTGTAGATGCGTGGGGACACTATCTTCCAAGCTCCCCGCCACAAATCACAACATCCAGACTTGGAAGCGGTTCCTTCACTGTTGCTCGGTCAAAAGCCTGAACTTTCTTGCTAATAGGACTGAGAGTGTTCCTACACCACATGGACAGTAATGTTTAAGAAGACAGCTCACCACCACACTTGCGTGCAAGTAGGGATGAGATGGGCAATTGCTGGCCTGAGCACTCATCACATGAATGATATTTAAAATAAACTAATCACAGCCAAGGCAACAATTGCAACACTTTGGGGACAGTAAGTGAAGTGGTCTCAGTATTTTAACATCATGTGCACAGTTGTGTTCACATCAACAGATGACAAAATGCTTGAACAATAAATTGGTATGAGAGCATATTGGAAGGAGGGGTGGAGAGGGAATTTCAACATCAGATATGGGCAATTGAAGGCCCAACAATGAAAATCAAAGCATTGGAAAAGTTAGCATACAGCGCTCAGTTATTCAGAGTATGGGAAAGTGAATGGTTAGGGATATAGAATCCCTACAGTGCAGAAGGAGACCATTAAGCTCATCAAGTCTGCACCGAAAGAGCACCCCAATGAGGCACAAGCCTCAATTTTCCCACCCCCACCTCCTGGAGCTATGAGGCAGAGTGCTAACCACTGTAGCACCCTATCAGCTAAGATGATCAAGATTTGGCCAAACACAAAATGATCAATGACCTCAGGAAGTGATCGCTCAGGTCAGGTATCAGAAGACTGCCAGCAGCCTGAAAAATTCCACTACAGTATAAAATCGACACCTACAAGGGCAGGGGAATCTTCAGCTTTTAAACAGAGAAATCTCCATCTGGGCAGCAGAAAGCTCCCATGGCCACAACTTATTATATCTTAAATAAATCAATATGGAAAAGGTATCCATAATTATACATTACAATCCAACATTTGAGAGATAATTCCATTGTGGAACAAGCACAATAGAATCCCATCCCTGACCTCTCCTCCCTAAATGAAAAATGCCTGTAGCTCAGGCCATTAACTAAAGGGAACAGGTTCCACAACATTCTTAAGGAGACAAATACCAACATTCCAAGTCATCACCTTAGAAAGAAGTTGCAACCAGAGTCATTAATAACAAAAATATTTTATCATTTACACTGGGGGGAAAAAAATGTAAACCAAAACCTCACCCAAATTACGTGACAAGCGTCCAAATTGGATCCCAGGAATAGGTGAAAGACAACCTTAAGGAGAGATACAAGTGCACCGCACCCACAGCCAATAGGCATCATGTATTTCAGCAACTACATACTGAAAGGAAACTGGACGGGTTTGGAGAGCTTACATGTGAAAAAGGGGGAAACACCGAACAAAAAACACGCCTTGAAATATCACAAAACAGAGTTCTGTTCTCAAAGTGGGTAAGATGAAAGCACAGGGCATCTTAACAGGCTTTAATAAAGGCAGTTGGGCTCAAAAAAAAAGTTGGTGTTACAGGAATTTCAACCACTTTCCTGCGCTTTGTTTCTAAGTTATAGCGACGGCTGAAAAAAAAACTAAAACCTATTTCAAAGCTAAAAAAAAATCGCAAATTGTTTTAAAACTGATTAAATGAAAGATATTAGACAGCAGGCAGACAACGAAGCCCACCCTTCAAGTATTGAGCTCAGTTAAATCAATGGCAATGCAAATAAATATACCTGATGCCTCTGCTCCTGTGTCTCTGAGTTGATTATCCGCTCCTGTGTCTCTCTGCTTCTCTCTCTTTCTATCCTGGGAGGAGCCCCACTCACAACACTTAAAGCACCGAGCAGGTTCTTGCGCTTGCGCACTCTGCGAACCAACCCCACCCCACATGCCACACCTGTACAATGCTTTGCTGCCAGCTCATTGTTGGGAGGTTTCTTCTTTGTAACACAACCATGATACCGTTTTAAAAGAGACAATGTATCTGCCGAAAGACAGCCAAAGGCACCTCCACCTTCTGGACTACAGGGAAGTGACAGCCCTAACTCTATATTGTGGTTTATTAGCCTCCCAAAAAAGACTGACGTTCGAAAGGAACGGTGCAATAGGGAATTCAGTTGAATACAAGGTTGAAATGGGAATGCAGCTGCATGTGTCCCATGTGTATATGGATGAAATGTGCTGGACCCTTATAGTTTCTGAAAATTTGACAGAAGACAATGCAAGGTGGTGAGGTAAACTGAAAGTGTAGATAAAGCACTGAAGGACTAAAGAAAGACCTCTGCAATTGGGTAGAGCTATACCAATTCCAAATCAGAAAAGCGCAAAGTGGTACACATTGGGGAAAATAACTCAGTATAACTTGTAAATATCTGTGAGACGCTGGTTGTTGCAGCAATCATGTCACAGAAGACATAGGGCAGAATTTCCCATGGGAAAATCGAGGGGCACGATTTTACAAAAAGATTTCTAAGTGTGGTAGCGAGTGGGAACTGCCAGGAGCTTCCCAACACTGGGACCAGCGAGGCCGTCACCACTATCAAACGTTAATTGGGCCACTTAACGAAGCCCCACGGGCTTCATGGCGCAAGTTATGGTCCCGCCGGCAGATTCTCCGGTACCGCGCTTGCCTGCCCCCTGCTAACAAGGGAGAGCAGCACTTAGAGCATTCCTGCAGAGTCAACCCCAGCTCACAGCCATGCCGCTGTGGTAACCAGCCCCACAATTCGGGGATACAGACCTGGGCAGACTACTTGAAGCAGTCAAGGCCATATTGATGCCTGTTTCTCCGAGGGTCAGCCACAGCGCAGCCAGTGCCGCCTAGGAGGAAGTGGCATCAGCTGTCCGTTTGGGGAGTGTGCCCCAGAGGACCAACACCCAGCGCTGCAGGAAGGTCAACAACCTCCACCGTGCCACTCAGGTGAGTTGGCACCATACCCCCGCCACCCCCCCCCCCCCCCACCCCACCCAAGAGAAAGCACCTGGCACCATCCCCACCCATTACGGTTCCATGTCCCGGCCCACCCATTTCCAGTAGTGACGTTCAGGCTGCCCCATTACCCCCCCCCCCCCCACCATCCTTCCCACCTCCCCCATCTTCCCAACTCCCGAGCACCCGCCGCACCCCTGCGATGAACGATGCATGCGGCTAACAATGCCCAGTCTGTGTCCCTGCACAACTGATGGGAGAGAGCCCAGTCAAGTGACGGGGTGCCAGACATCAGTGTCCTCACCCCCTATGAGAAACGGGCCCTGGAGATTGTGGTGGTGGCCAAGGACAGATCAGTGATCATCATAGAGGTCGCTGCACAGTGCAGAGGTGAGGATCCACCGGCCCCACCCAGATGGCCTGCAAAACGTGAGTTGTTAATGACATCCAATGCAAAGGGGCTTGGTAAGTAGCTAGCTGCCTCCACCTTTGATGTGTATCCTGGGGACACAACTGCAGTGTTATGCACATATGTATATCTGTATGTGACTGTACATGGTTACACCACTGTATATTTTATACAACAGTACCAGCGTATATAGCTAACGATCAATACATGTAGTAACAGTCATGACCTCCTGCCAGTAGGTGGAACCAGACACCCATAGAAACATATAGAAACATAAGGGGAGCCAAATAACACAACACCTAGACTCAGCGGTAGAGCACAGAATCATCATAGAATCTACAGTGCAGAAGGAAGCCATTCAGCCCATCGAGTCTACACTGGCCCTTGGAAAGAGCACTCTACCCAAGCCCCACATCATCACTCTACCCAAGTAACCCAGTAACCCCACACAACTTTTTTTTGGAGACTAAGGGCAATTTAGCATGGTCAATCCACCTAACCTGCACATCTTTGGACTGTGGGAGGAAACCGAAGCACCCGGAGGAAACCCATGCAGACAGGGGAAGAACGTGCAGACTCCACACAGATAGTGACCCAAGCTGGGAATCGAACCTGGGATCTTGGAGCTGTGAAACAACTGTGCTAACAACTGTGCTACCGTGCTAAGGCTAAGCAGGTCAAGGAATACTGAGAGGGCACTGGGGGGGAGGAAGGGCTATGGGGTAAGGGGGTAGAGGTTAAGCGGGGAGGATGCAGGGGGGGGACGGGTGGGGGAGGGTCTGGGAGAGGTGAGGCGGCACCATCGGGACAATGGGGCAGTTGGGGACACTCCTATTACTGATTAAAATTTGTTGACCTTGACCAATATAACTCCGGCACTTTCTTCCACTATGCGAGCCGAGCACCAATCCCATGCCCAATCTCCCCAGTCCCGGAGGTCCTAGACTCATCCCCTCACACCCCACCACCACACTGCATGTAGGTGATGGGTGTGAGCGAGCACTCAGCAGACAGGCAGGGGTCAGGCTATGGCAATAAAGGGGGAACATCGGCGCTCTGCGGGCTATCATCACTCACCTGCCCTCGCCAGTAACTCACTGACAGTACCGAAACAGTCCATTCACTGTGGAGTGATGGTACACAGACCCTGGGAGGGTGGGAAATGGGGGGGCAGGGGTGTGGGGTGGGGGGGGGGGGGGAGGATGGTGAAGGGGAGGAAATGCAGAGAAATGGGAGGAAGGGGCAGGAAGATGGGGGTTGGCGATAGGAGGAATGACGGGCATGGCCAGGTCCAAGATGAAGCGGGCAAGGATGAGGATCTTGCTGGCCCTCTGGGATTGTACTCCATCCTCCAGCTGGTCCTGCGGATCCTCCCCAGGCTCGTCCCTCCCCAGGCTCGTCCTCCAGCCCCTCCTGGTCTGGTGCCTCCTTGTCCTCATCCTCGACCTCCTCCTTGGAGGTGGCCATATATTGCTCCCAAGCCTCAGGTACCTTTGGAATCTGCACATTAGAGCGACGCTTACTGCCTCGCTCTCTTGTGCAGATTTGCCAAAATCTGATCCCACCCATTGTGGGCGGGATTCCCCTTGCAACGTCTCACAAGATTGCATTGAATCCCGTGAGGGGTTGCGAGCCGGGTAGATTCGGGGAGTAGAGTCTCCTGGCATTCAACGGCCATACTGCACCGCGGCAAGCTGCTTTCCCGGCACAGTGTGGCTGGAAGACCGCACCCATTGCGACTCTCGGGGTCCTTGGTTACATTGTCGTCTCCTTGCAGAAAAGGTTCTGATCACAATCAATCCATCTGCCTTTCTGCAGGCCAAGATAGCACACAATAAGAGGGAGAGATCCCAGGCCAGAGGAGCACCTCAGAGTTGCATAACCTTCGTAGAGGAGGCAACAGGGTTGGCAGGTGAGGATTGGGATCAGTTCAGTGAAGAAAGCAAGGTCAGCCTCACCCAATAAATCAGTGAGGATAAATCCTCTCATCCTCAACCACATGCTGACAACCACTGTGAGTTAAATTCAATGCATGAACCCACCTATTCAAGCTCTAATTCTCCCTTCTCTCTGTTCCAGGTACCAGCAGGAAGAGGCCGAGACCAACCTCCAGACAGCCCTTAGCCCAAGCACCTGGTCTACCTCAGTTAATGAGGCTGAGGATCCACTGGATATTGAGCCATCACTGCGTTCACTTGCACTCTCCACCAGGGCAGAGACGCACACTTCGGTGGATCCTAGATCTAGAGTAGGGCGGGGGGGTTACTATTTGGTGAGTGCATCATTGAGACATCAGAGGCCGAGATCTCTGGCACTTGGAGGACTGCGGGAGACCAGGAGTCTGATGATGAGCATCTAAAATTGGCCCTGGGCAAAAGGTTGGAGATATAGAGAGAGGCAGGGGAACATCAGGCAGAGTTATCAGAGACCGTAAACAGACACAAACAAAAGATGAGGTGGTCTGTCTGCAGTCTGTTTAATGCCATGCCTCAGACAAGCAAGTTCATCAACGCCCATGTTGTCCAAGTCAATATCATTTCAGTCAGTTGCCTATAGTTCCACATAAACAAAATGAACAAAGGCAATTTTCTTTTTAAATAAATTTAGAGTACCCAATTATTATTTTTCTCAATTCAGGGGCAATTTAGCACGGCCAATCCACCTAGGCTGCACATCTTTGGGTTGTAGGGTGAAACCCACATGGACATGGGTGTGGTAAACGACGTTATTGCATTACATGTATTGTATTGTATTGTGCATGCTTGTGCATGTCTGGGCTTGTCCAGGCAGGCTCCGCCTGTGGCTCCTCCCCTCGGGCTTCTGTATAAAGGTGGCAAGTCTCCGCCTCCGGACCCAGTTCAGGTCCAGAGGCAGGAGGCTTGCCGTTTAGTGTATTAAAGCCTCAGTTACGTTCATCACTCGTCGTGTGTTATTGATGGTGTATCAATTTAATACACTAAACTCCTAAAGATGAACTCATCACTCACGCCTGATCGCTTGGAGCTGGACCCACAAGCAGCCGACGCTACAGTAACGTTTGAACATTGGCTAAGCTGCTTCGAGGTGTACCTCAAATCCTTCAACGAAGACCTCACAGACCGCTAGAAGAAGCAGGTCTTCCACATATGGGTGAGCCCAAGAGTCTTTAACCTCATCAGGGACGCCCCCTCGAACGCGGAGGCAATACGCTGCTAAAAGGACAGTACGTGAAATCCGTTAACCAGGTATATGCTAGGCACCTCCTCGCCACGAGACGGCAGTGCCCTGGGGAATCACTCACAGAATTCCTGCGTGACCGGCGCATCCTCTGTCGGACCTGTGACTGCCGGGCGATACCGGCTACCCAGCACGCGGAGCTGCTGATCAGGGACGTTTATGTCACGGGCATGAACTCTAACTATATCTGTCAGCGTCTACTAGAAGGGGGGACACTCGGCCACCCAGAGGCAGTACAACTCTCCAACTCACTGGAGGTGGCCTCCCAAAACATGGGAGCCTACACCTCCGACCGCGCGGCACTCTCGTTGCCCTCATGGGCGCAGCTATCAACCGACCCGGGTGCAACACAAGCCTGCGCTGCACAGCGGCCCAACAATGCCGGAGGCCCGAGGGTAATCACCGCTGCCCGGCACGGAACGCAACTTGTAACGGCTGTGGGAAGAAGGGCCACTTCGCAAAAGCCTGCCAGGCCCGATCCCCCCCTAAATCGTCTAGGCCCAGCAGCGCGGCCTGCTGCCTGTCGGGGCCGCCCCCAGCTGCCGCGCCACCCGTCATGTGCAACCCATGGGCGCCGCCATCTTTAACTTCGGCTGATACGTGCAACCCACGGGAGCCGCCATCTTGGACACCATCGCTGCTGACACCCGCCACGCGCGACCAATGAGGGCCATCATCTTGGGACAACTCCGCAGCCTCCCGGGGGCCCAGCTCACCCAACCGTACGCTGGCCACCCCTACCTCCGACCGGCCTACCGGCCGCCTTCTGACACTCACCTCCGTCACACTCAACCTGTCCCAGCCGCACCACCTTGCGAAGTCCAAGATGACCATCCGGATCAACGGGCACGAGACGGCCTGCCTTTTTGACTCCAGGAGCACGGACAGCTTCATACACCCAGATAAGGTAAGGCGCTGCTCCCTCCCCATCCTACCTATGACCCAGAAAATCTCCCTGGCTTCCGGATCCCACGCAGTAGAAATCCGGGGGTTCTATGTTGTGACCCTTACCGTACAAGGCCTAGAGTATACCAACATTATGCTCTACGTCCTCCCCATCTCTGCGCTGCCCTATTACTGGAGCTCGACTTCCAGTGCCATTTCCAGAGACTTACCTTAACGTTCGACGGACCCCTGCTCCCCCCCCCCCCCTTCATCGTCTGTAGCCTCGCGACCCTTAAGGTCGCCCCAACCTCCCTCTTCGCAAACCAAACCCCAGACTGTAAGCTCGTCGCTACCAGGAGCAGACGCTACAGTGCCCAGGACAGTCCCTTTTACAGGTCAGAGGTCCAGTGACTCCTGCGAGAGGGGATCATTGAGGCTAGTAACAGCCTCTGGAGAGCACAAGTGGTGGACGTCAAGACTGGGGAGAAGCACCGGATGGCATCGATTACAGCCAGACCATTAACCGGTACACGCAGCTCAATGCGTACCCCCTCCCCCCGGAATATCTGACATGGTCAATCAGATTGCGCAGTATTGAGTCTTCTCTACAGTCGACTTGAAGTCTGCGTACCATGAGCTCCCTATCAACCCAGAGGACCACCAATGCACTGCCTTCGAGGCAGATGGCTGCCTTTACCACTTCCTGAGGGTCTCCTTCGGCATCACCAACGGGGTCTCGGTCTTCCAAAGAGAAATGGACCGAATGGTTGATCAGTACGAGCTGCAGACCACGTTCCCGTACCTAGACAACATCACCATCTGCGGCCATGAGCAGCAGGACCAGACGAGAACCTCCAGCGCTTCCTCCACACCGCTAAACTCCTGAGCCTAACCTATAATAGAGAGAAATCTATCTTCCGCACAACCCTCTAGCCATCCTCGGCTACGTCGTGGAACATGGATTCCTAGGGCCCGACCCCGACCGCATGCGCCCCCTCCTGGAACTCCCCCTTCCCCACTGCCCCAAGGCCCTGAACAGATGCGTGGGCTTCTTCTCTTACTATGCCTAGTGGGTCCCCAACTATGCGGACAAGGCCTGTCCACTGATCAAATCCACCATTTTTTGCCTGACGGCTGAGGCCCGACTGGCCTTCAATCGTATCAAGGCAAATTTGCCAAAGCCGCAATGCATATTGTGGACGAGTCCATCCATTCCAAGTGGAGAGCGATGCGTCGGATTTTGCTCTGGCCGCTACACTCAACCAGGCGGGCATGCCCCTGGCCTTCTTCTCCTGTACTCTCCATTCCTCCAAAATGCAACACTCCTCCATTGAAAAGGAAGCCCAAGCCATCGTAGGAGCTGTGAGACATTGGAGGCATTACCTGGCCGGCAGGCGATTCACTCTCCTCACTGACCAACGGTTGGTTGCCTTCACGTTCAATAACACACAGCGGGGCAAGATCAAGAATGACAAGATTCTGAGGTGGAGGATCGAGCTCTCCACCTACAGCTATGGTATCTTGTATCGACCCGGGAAGCTCAATGAGCCCCCAGATGCCCTATCCCGCAGTACATGTGCCAGCGCACAAGTAGACCAACTCTGGGCCCTCCACAACGACCTCTGTCACCCGGGCGTCACCCGTTTTTTCCACTTCATCAAGGCTTGCAACCTGCCTCACTCCATCGAGGACGTCAGGTCCGTGACCAGGGACTGCCAGGTCTGCGCGGTGTGAAAACCGCACTTCTATCGGCCAGACAGAGCATATCTGGTAACCGCACCCTGCCCCTTTGAGCGCCTCAGCATGGACTTCAAAGGGCCCCTCCCCTCCACTGACCGTAACGTGTTTCCTCAATGTCGTTGACGAGTACTCAAGATTCCCCTTTGCCATCCCGTGCTCTGACATGACCTCTACCTCCGTCATTAAGGCCCTGCACAGTGTTTTCACCCTGTTTGGGTTCCCCGCCTACATCCACAGTGATCGGGGCTCCTCCTTTATGAGCGACGAGTTGCATCAGTTCCTGCTCAGCAAAGGCATCGCCTCCAGCAGGACATCAGGTATAACCCCCAGGGAAACGGACAGGTGGAGAGGGAGAACGCAACAGTCTGGAAGGCCGTCCTTCTGGCCCTACGGTCGAAAAGTCTTCCAGTCTCCCGCTGGCAGGATGTCCTCCCCGATGCGCTCCACTCCATCCGGTCGCTCCTATGTACAACCACTAACGAGACTCCTCATGAACGTATATTTGCCTTCCCAAGGAAATCCACCTCCGGGGTCTTGCTTCCGTCCTGACTGACAGTCCCGGGGCCCGTCCTTCTCTGGAAGCGTGCGATGAGCCATAAAACAGACCCCCTCATCGAGAACGTCCTGCTCCTCCATGCAAACCCCCAATATGCCTGTTTTGTTATGCTCTTGATGCAGCATAAGCTGCTTCCTTGATGTGCACTCTGACAAAGGAAGGTTCAGACTTTGAGATAGCTTTAACACATTTATTAAACTGTTAACAATTCTCCTACTTGGATTCGACTCTCCTGTTGATCCTGCTGTAGCTACTCAGACTGATGAACCAGTCTGCTACAATCCACGTGGTCGGTGTGAAATGTTTCAAATCAACCCTGTGTACTCACTAAGTGTTTCCACTGGAAAGAGAAAGATCATGTGTTCTTTTTATATGGGTTGGTGTAATGCCCTCCTGTGGTAGTGTCACCTCTGTGTGTATCGTGAATGCCCATTGGCCGTGTCCTATCTTACTGGCCTATTGGTTGAATGTCTGTGTGCCATGTCTCTGGTGCTTCCTCTAGTGTCTATCTAGTCTATGTGTATTTACATTAACCCCTTCTGTATTTACAGTGATGCATATCACCACATCCCCCTTTTTTCGTATTACATATTTTCTGTACAGTGTTAAAGAAAATTGAACAAAAACAGGTAGATAAGTGATGCTATGTACAAGTTATGATAACACTGATCATTAAACAATAAGTCGAAATCATACGCATGAGTCCAAAATTCATTAATTATTATGGTCGAGTGTCTTTCTTGTTCGGTTGGTGAGGTGGTGATGTTGATGGTGGCATTGCTTTGTAAACGCTGTCAGTGTCCCTGTGCATAAGGAACCAAGACGTGGTCAAATCACTTTGTTGTCCAATTTGGAGTCTTTTTTTCTTCCGATGCTTGTGGTAGCGATAGTATGCAATCTGTGTCATCCTGCCATGTTATGTCATTGTACTGAGCTGAGCAGTAACAGTGTCCCTCATGGGCAGAGTTGTACCATGTCATACCAGTCGTTGGTCCATTGGTGTTTTTGTCGTGCTTGTTGTCGATGTTGTTGCCTTTGGTACGCTGCTGGATGTTTTCTTTGATGTCGTTGGTGTGTTGGTTGGTTTTGTTGTCGTGTTTGCTGTGCTCAAGGACAACACTCTGTGGATAATACGAGTCCTTCACACAGTTACTCGTGTCAGCGTGCTTTGTGGCATCTGTTGTTTCCTTGAGCGTGCCATCACTGAGTTTGTGGCGCTCCCCGTCTGGAGTCATGTCTGGCTTACGTGAATCAGTTTTGGCTTGTCGATGCTCCCCGTTTGGAACCCTTTCTGGTTCACCTGAATCAGCTTTGGTTTCTTGCCGCTCTCCATCTGGAGTCATTGTAGGTTCACTTGAGTCAGCTGAGGTTTCTTGATGCTCCACGTCCGGAGTCAAAACGTTCAGGAATTCATTTGCTTGTGAAGAGGCTCGAGCGAATGAGGTTGGAAGTAACGAGGTGTCATTGGAGTCACCAGTCGTCTCACTGTGATTGTCGAGTGCCTTTGTACACACTAGCTGAGGTCTGCCACATTGCACATCTGGTATGGGAAGTGGGATGCCGTCGTCACTTGTCGCACATACAGTGGGTCGAGCCTCAGTGTCTTCTTGTCAGTCACTTGAGCTGGGTAGACTGTCAGAGTCTTTTTGCTGTTCACTTGAGCATGGTAGACTTTCATCATCTGCTGATGGTTGCTCAGAGGAGGTCTCTAGACCCTCATGGTCTTGTTCATGCAAGGACTGCGCTCTGGAGTCTTGCATTGTTTCTATCATTGCTTTCTGTGTGGAGGTTGGGACTCTTCGTGGTGTGTGGACCACTCTCTGTGTGGAGTCGGGGACTCTTGGCGGTGCGTGGACTACTCTCTGTGTGGCAGCAGGCCGCTCCCTGTGGGCTTGTACCGCTCTCTGTCTCTTGGCGTCAGGCCGCAGCATAATCCTGCACTCACGAGTAGGGATGTCATATATGCTGGACTGAGGATTCCCCAATCCGAAGAACTCGTCGTTGGGGTCTTCAATGTACAACACCTCTAGTTGCGGTTCGGATATGGTACTGGGGTAGCCACCTCCCAAGATGAAATCTTGGTCTGAGTCGTTGTCTTCCAAGACCATATCATCTTAGAGGGTGGTGTTTCCTGCATGTTGCAGGGTTCTGCGGAGGTTACTTTCAGGCCCTGGTTGAATTTCAGGCATTGTGCTGTCATTCCAGGTGAAATAATCGGGTTTTACGGCTTTAAAACTTTTTTTTCGTGTTTTGGGCCATTTCCCCTTTAAGTGGGCGTGGTCCGGGGCCTCTGACATCATAAAGCGTGTGACATAGGTCGTAGGAAGTGATTGCGCATGCGCAGATCGCAGTTCCTTTACTTGGGGCCTTTTTCGCTATTGCGCATGCGTGGCTTCACGCGCATGCGCAAATGGACCTTCCCGTTCTGTGCGCTCTTCGCGCAACTGCGCATGTGCAGCAAATCAAAACTGCTGTTCGTTGCTGCAAGCCTACCTCGTGGTGATTTTTGGCGCCTATTTTACCATTTTGTCTTGTATGTTCCTCGCAGAATTCTTGGAATTGGTCCAGGACTGCCTGGAAGTTGCTCTTGTTTTGCCCCTTTGAGTATTTGAAGGTCTGTAAGATTTCAGCTGTTTCTGGACCCGCAATGGTAAGTAGAAGCTTATTCTTTCTGCATCCGCCACGCCATTTAGGTCGGACACTACCAGGAAGGTCTCAAATCTCTGCCTGAACGCACGCCAGTTTTCACTAAGATTGCCTTGGTACCTGAGCTGCTGTGGAACCAGAATCTCAAACATCATCTTGCCTGGGTGCCGTTGATGGTTGTCACTGTTTGCTGAGTTTAGTGTATTAAAGCCCCAGTTATGTTCATCACTCGTCGTGTGTTATTGATGGTGTATCAATGGGGAGAATGTGCAAACTCCACACGGACATGACCAGGGCCGGGATTCAAACCCAGGTCCTCAGTGGCATAGGCGGCAGTGCTAATCACTGTGCCACGTGCCGCCCGAACAAAGGCAATTCTTGAATGAACATGATGGTTGTACGATACAAATGTGAGCCTTGCACCAGGGGATCTAATAATGTGGCTTCATGATGATTGATCTCTGAAGGTAATATATCATACTGATGTAGCAGCTCTGAAGCCTATTCATTGGCAATGCCACAGGACTTGATTGAGAGCCACATTGGTGTCGCTCCAACCAAGTGCACTTTGCATTGGCCTGTATTTAATGACTGTCAGGTTTTGCTCACAGTACGAATCATCTTTGAATCATAGTCTTTCATGACTGCCTGCAGCATTCTCTTGTTACCACATTTATGGCTGAACATTAATCTTTTATTAGTTCCGACTCTCTGCATGCATGATGCAGAATTATGGGAGTTGGTTCTACTCACTATTATTTATAATGTCTACTTGACAGCAATGAGTGCGCAATGTAAGAGCTGAGTGCCCAGTCTATTACACATCAGGATATTACCTTGCACATGAAGGGCTGCCTAGATTTCCGAGATGGAATCCCTTTGTCAGGCTGCAGACTGACATTCGGTCTGAGTCTCATTATCCTGACTGGGCAACCAGTGCAGCAGGGCACCTTGGAAATATTGCACTTTGTGAGGTCAAGAATATGGAGGACTGGAATGGGATGAAAGCGATGCTGAATCCGAGATATACAACAGCAGATCATCGGCATATAGGGACACCCTATGCTCCACCCCCACCCCCTCACTATTCCCTTGCACAGCCTGAGCTCCTTAGCGCAATGGCCAAGGGCTCTATAGCCAATACAAACAGAAGGGAGTCATAGGGCACCCCTGCCTCATGCCCTGGTGCAGTGCGAAATACCCTGAGTTTGTGGTGTTAGAGCGCACACTCGCTATCAGTTCCTTATGCAGCAGTCGTACCCACGCCACAAACTTCGGCCCAATTCCTAACCTCCCCAATAATGCCATCAGGTAACCCCAATTTACCCGATCAAACGCTTTCTCTGCATCCAGTGCCACCACCACCTCCGTTTCCCTTCCTTCCGCTGGAGAAAGAACCACATTCAGCAACCTCCTCACGTTCGAGAACAACTGCCTGCCCTTCATGAACCCTGTTTGGTCCTCCCCAGTCACCTTCGGGAGACACCCCTCTAATCTTAATGCCAACACCTTTGCCAATATCTTGGCATCTACATTCAGCAGAGATGTGGGCCTATACGACCCACACTCCACCAGTTCTTTATCTTTCTTTAGTAGCAATGAGATGGAAGCCTGTCCTATCGTTATGACAAGACACCCCTACCTATCACATCCTCAAACATTCCCACCATCAGCAGCACCAGCTTTTTTTTTACACAGAATACATTACATAGAATTTACAGTGCAGAAGCAGGCCATTCGGCCCATCGAGTCTGCACCGGCTCCTGGAAAGAGCCGGAAAGAGCTTGTCTTTAAATTTCTTAGAGAATTCAGCCGGGAACCCGTCAGGCCCCGTCAGGCTATCTTCCCTGCCTGCATCCTCCCAATCGTCTTCTTCATCTCCTGCTCCCTCCACCGGCCCCTCCAACCCTGTTCTAACCTCCTCTCCCAGCCTCGGATACTCCAACCTGTGCAGGAACTCCCTCATCCACCGTTCCTCCCTGGATGGCTCCGACCTATACAGATCTCAATAAAATTCCTTAAATACTTTGTGAATCTGCTCAGGAGCCACCACCGACTTCCCCATCCTACTCCGTACCTGAACTATCTCCCTCACCGTCACCTCCCTCCGGAGCTGGCCGGCCAGCATACCCCCCGGCTTCTCTCCATACTCGTACCCTTCACCCTTCTCAACTGACACACCGCTTTCCCCGTGGACAAGTGGTCAAACCTCGCCTGCAACTCCTTCCTCTTGGCCAGGAGACCCGGGTCTGGGTCCCCTACATACCACCTCCAAGACCTCCTCTTTTATAAAATATTTTATTCAAGACATTTTCATATAAACATACAAAAGCAGAAGAACAGCTAAGCAACATTGTAAACAACCACCTACTCCCCCCCTCGCTCCCCTAATACCACCTCTTCTCACATCCTGCTTCCCCATTTTAACCCCCTTACCCCCCCATTCCCTCCCCCTGCAGACCCTTCAAACCTCCTTAAAGAAATCAATAAATGGCTTCCACCTCTGAGTGAACCCATCGACCGACCCCCTCAAGACAAACATGACCTTCTTAAGCCTCAGAAATTCCACCAGGTCGCTCACCCACACTTCCGCTATCGGCAGCTCCAAGTCCCGCCACCCAAGCAAAATCTGCCTCCTGGCTATCAGGGAGGAAAAGGCCAAAACATCGACCCCCCTGGTCTCCTGTGTCTTCCAGCACCCCAAATATCGCCACCTCTGGACTTGGGACCACCTTCACCTCCAGCACCTCCGGAACCCCTTCAACTTCAAACACACCCAGAGCATGTGGATGTAATTTGCCAGCCCCCTCGCGCACTGCCCACACCTATCCCCCACCCCCTCAATGAACCTTCTCATCCTTGCTACCATCATATGCACCCTATGTATTACATTTGATGCGACCATCAATTCACTCAAAGACACGAGTAGAAGCAAACCGAGGTTTTAATCAGCTTAGAACAGTGCCTGCCTGCGACTGGTACAATACTGTGAACCTCCTACAGGTCAACTGCTCTTTATACTTCCTTTTAAGGGGAGGAGCCATGGGCGGAGCCCGTACATGCCCCAACATATCCCCCTGTGGGCGAAGCCACACAATGGCCCATAGGTGGATCCCACAAGGTCAACAACATAGCATAGATGTACCACAATGGCAGAACATGATACTAATACACTGGTGAATTATTAGTACTATACATTCACCACAACTTTAAACTGGATGAGGCTTAACTTTGCGCATGCCGAGGGCGCATTTACCCTCCGCAGGGCCTCCTCCTACGTCCCTGCACCCACCTCCCCTCCCAGCTTCTCTTCCCACTTGCACCTCATGTCCCCCACCAGGGTCCCCTCCCAGTCCATCAATTCCTTGTAGACATCGGACATTTTCCTCTCCCCAATCTCGTCCCTCGACAGCACCTTATCTTGCAACCCCAGGAGCGGCAGCCTGGGAAAGGAGGTACCTCTCTCCTTACGAAATCCCAGACCTGCAGGTACTTAAAACCGTTCCCCCTGGGCAACTCGTATCTTCCTCCAGGTCCTCCAACATCGTAAATTTGCCCCCTATGAACAGATTACCAAATTGTTCAAAGTCTGCTTGCCGCCACCCCCAAAACCTCACATTCAACCACCCCCCCCCCCCCCCCCCCAGCACTAACCGACACCCACATCGAAGCACCCTCCAGTCCTAGATGCTGCCTCCACTGCCCCATACTCTTACGGCTGACATCACCACTGGGCTCAAGGAGCACCCGGCCGGCGAGAAAGGCTGAGGCGCCAACAAAGAAGCACTCAAACTTGTTCCCCTAGACTTTGCCGCCTCCATTTGAACCCACACCGCCCCCTCCCCCACAACCCATTTCCTAACTGCAGAGATATTCGCTGTCCTGTAGTAATTCATAATTTTCAGCAGCGCCAGCCCCCCTCCCTACCTCACCCCTCCGCCGCACCTGCTCCAGAAAGATCCTCCGAACCCGCGGAGTCTTCCCCACTCACACAAACTCAGAAATCAACGTATTAACCTTCTTAAACAACGGCTTTGAGACGAATGTTAGGAGTTTCTAAAACATAAACAGGAACCTTGGCAGCACGTCATTTTTACTGTTTGCATCCGCCCTGCCAGCGACAGCGGGAGCACATCCCACCTCTTAAAATCCGCCCTCATCTGCTCCACCAGCCGAGTCAGGTTCAGCTTGTGCAGCTGTGCCCATCCCAGCATCATCTGGATGCCCAAGTATCTGAAGCTCGCCCCCACCACCCTGAATAGCAGCTCCCCTAACCTCCTCTCCTGCCCTCCTAGTCTCAATCGGGAACACCTCGCTCTTTCCCATGTTCATCCCGCAAACCAGCCAAATTCCTCTAAAATCACCATGATGCCATCGATACTACCCAACAGGTCTGAAATGTATAACAACAGGTCGTCCGCATACAGTGATACCCTGTGTTCGACGCCCCCAGTTCAATCCCTCTTCAGTTCCTCGATGGCCTAAGTGTCATTGCCAACAGCTCTATTG
The DNA here is from genome assembly GCF_902713615.1 of Scyliorhinus canicula. Classification (NCBI taxonomy): domain Eukaryota; kingdom Metazoa; phylum Chordata; class Chondrichthyes; order Carcharhiniformes; family Scyliorhinidae; genus Scyliorhinus; species Scyliorhinus canicula. The sequence continues at coordinate 87,432,096 of NC_052152.1, read as the reverse complement.
CCAAAGCAAAGACCAACGGGGACAGCGGCTCTCGGTTCGTCCGCACATTTGCGACCAACATCTTGTACAGCAACCGGACCCAGTCCGCAAACCCCTGTCCGAACCCGAATCACCACAACACCTCCAGTAGATATTCCCACTCCACCCGGTCAAACACCTTCTCCACATCCATCGCCACCACTGCTGCCTCCATCTCCAGCCCCTCCGGAGGCATCATATGCAGCCTCCTCACGTTCTCCGTTAACTGCCTCCCCTTCAACAGTTCTGCCTCCAGAGTCTCCGAATACCTCCTGTCTACCCTCAAAATCTCGTCTACCAGCCTTGTCATCTCCACCCTCTCTACCTTCTCCCTGTGTGCCCAAATTGAGATAAATTCCCCCTTGACAACTGCCTTAAGTGCCTCGTGCAGCGTGGCGATCGTGACCTCTCTCGTGTCTTTTAACTACACGTATCCCCAAATAGCAGCCCTCACCCACTCGAACACCTAATCATCTGGCAACAACCCCACATGCAGCCCCCCCCCCCCCCCCCCCCCCCCGGGCTCCCACACATTGACTGCAGCGGAAAAGAAGTACGCGCAGTTCGAGAAAGAGGGCCTGGCGATGGTCTTTGCGGTGAAACGCTTCCACCAGTATGTGTATGGCCGCCAGTTCACCGCCATTTCAATATCATGACTGATCATAAGCCTCTGCTGGGACTTTTCTGAGAGGATTAGCCAATACCGCTCATTGCTTCAGCGATCAAGCGCTGGATTTTGTTGCTCGCTGCCTACGAGTATTCTCTGGAGCATAAACCAAGGACCCAGATAGCGAATGCCGACGCACTGAGCCGATTGCCTTTATCGACCGGCCCCATGTCGACCCCCACGACTGGTGAGGTGGTTGCAACCCTAAATTTTATGGACTCCTTGCCTGTCACGGCATCACAGATCTGTTAGTGGACCCAAACGGAGCCAGTCCTGTCAAAGGTTCGGCACATAGTCCTGTATGGTGGGCAGCATAGACAGCTCCCAGGCGTGTTGTGGGCATTTTCCTCCAAGTTGTCAGAATTTAGCGTTGAAGACGGTATCCTCTTGTGGGGGACACGTGTGGTCGTCCCGGAAAAAGGACAGGAGCTGATACTAAGGGACTTGCACAATGGGCATCCGGGTCTGACCAAAATTAAAATGTTGGCCCCGAGTTATGTCTGGTGGCCAGGCCTCGACGCCGACATTGAGAAGGTGGCCCAAAACTACTCCATTTGCCAGGAGCATCAGAAGCTTATGTTGGCCGCGCCCCTACATCACTGGGAATGACCAGGGCGGCCTTGGGCGCGCTTGCATGCATATTTCACCGACCCTTTTCCAGGATCCATGTTCCTTCTATTAATCGATGCCCAGTCCAAATGGTTAGAGGTGCATAAGATAGTAGGCACAAAGTCCTGCGCAACGATCGAGAAGATGCGTGTGTCTTTCAGTATGCATAGCCTCCCCGAGGTGCTGGTCACGGACAACCTCACTCCGTTCACAAGTGAGGAGTTTGCGAGGTTCAATGAGGTGAATGGCATACGCCAGATCCGCAACGCTCCATACCACCTGGATTCGAATCGGTTGGCGGAGCGCACTGTGCAGACATTCAAACGAGGCCTAAAGAAGCAGTCTTCCGGGTCTATAGACACAAGACTGGTTCGTTTTTTGTTTTCATACAGGACCACTCCACATGCAGTGACTGGGGTAGCTCCGGCGGAACTCCTAATGGGTCGGAGACTTCGCACCCACCTTAGCATGGTTTTCCCGGATATTGGCGCAAACGTACGCCACACTCAAGAACGGCAGGGACATGGCCTTTCTCAGCATCGGCTGATTCGGCAGTTTGCGCCTGGTGACCCAGTGTTCATTCAAAATTTTGCTGGTGGTACCCAGTGAGTTCCTGGCGTTATCTTTCAATGAACGGGCCTGATCTCTTACCAGGTGCAAGCCCAGGGTCGTCTCCAGCACAAGCATGTAGACCATGTTCGGTCCAGAAGGCTGTTTCTTCCAAAGATTCCCCACCCCTGGAGCTCACTTCTACAGCCGCAGAGACCAGACACAGTGGAGAGTATTCCTCACGATCTTCCTCTGGCGCCGCAATCAAAGCCTGCGCAGGTCGTTGCAAAACCGTGTGGAAATCGTGACGCCGAGATGACAGATGCTTTGGACTCCAAGTCTGAGATGGAGTCACAGGATGCCTCAGAAGAGGAGTCCTCGGTCCCACGGGCCGTGGGACCAATATGTTAAAGCAGGCAAAGGACAGGAAATACGGCATTGTAAAAGTTCGCAGTCACCACCGTTCTTCCCCACCTGGAAATGTTAAAGCAGACGCCCTAGCAAAGGCAGGTTCTAGACATGGTTATTTTTGGAACCCCCCCCCCGAAAGCGCCCCAGCACGCGCAGTTCAGGTCTCACAGACCAACATCCAGGATTTAGCCCAGTCACAGAGACAGGATGAGAAACTCAGGGAAGTTTTAAAGGGAACCTTCCCAACCACTTATGACAAATTTAAGAATTCCATGACCACACATGACGGTGTGATTCTTAAAGACAGCCTTTATGTAGTTCCAGAGCAGGATAGGAACCAACTCATTTGTTTGTTCCATGACAATCATGGACATCAGGGAATTGAACCCACTTTAGCCCACCTCAGACCGCTCTGTTGGTGGCCAAATTTGAAAGCCGACGTAACGCACTACGTTGAGAAATGCTTGATCTGTGCCCAGAACAATCTGGACAGATACGCACAAAAGGCTCAACTCAGCCTCACCCACCCCGTTAATGGCCCATGGACTAACCTCCAGATAGACTTCATAGGACCCCCTACCCCCTTGCAGAAACGGATATAAGTATGTGTTGGTGGTCATCGACACCTTCACAAAATGGGTGGAAGCATTTCCATCGCGCACTAATACAGCAAAGACCACAGCCAAAATACTAACCCACCACATCTTTACAAGATGGGGACTCCCCCGCAGTATAGAGTCCGATCAAGGCTCCCATTTTGCAGGACGCATTATAGAACATAGAACATAGAACAGTACAGCACAGAACAGGCCCTTCGGCCCTCGATGTTGTGCCGAGCAATGATCACCCTACTCAAACCCACGTATCCACCCTATACCCGTAACCCAACAACCCCCCCCCCCTTAACCTTACTTTTTAGGACACTACGGGCAATTTAGCATGGCCAATCCACCTAACCCGCACATCTTTGGACTGTGGGAGGAAACCCACGCACACACGGGGAGGACGTGCAGACTCTGCACAGACAGTGACCCAGCCGGGAATCGAACCTGGGACCCTGGAGCTGTGAAGCATTTATGCTAACCACCATGCTACCGTGCTGCCCAACCGTTTATGAAAAACGTCCTCACAATTTTTGGAATAACTCAAAAGTTTCATATCGCGTACCACCCCAAGTCAAGTTGAACGCATGAATAGGACACTAAAAGCCACCCTTAGGAAAATGGTTCAGCAGAACAATAGCACCTGGGACTCAGTTCTCCCATTTGCATTGATGTTTTTATGAAACACGGTATCCACGTCCACAGGATACATCCCCCACACTCTCATGACCGGACGCCCATGAAATGAACAGAATATTTATTAGGCTTAGATTTGACCAGCCCCGCAGTGACAGCCCTCACACACAAAAACACTGTACAGCAGTTAATAGCAAATGTGAAGGCGGCCCAACTCGCAGCCGCTGTGAGAATGGGCACAAGGAAGGAACAAAGGATGGCTTGTTTCGATAAGACAGTGCATGTCACTGAGTTTGAAGTAGGGCAGCAAGTAATGCTTTCCCTTTACAACCCCAGCACATTCCTGTCACCTAAGTACTCAGGTCCGTTCTCCATTTCGGACAAAGTAAGCCCCTTTGTCTACAAGATAAAGTACCCCAATGGAAAGACTGTGTGGTTTCACATAAACCAGCTCAAGGCTTATGGCTCGCAGAACAACCACACACACCACATCCTGCTCGCAGCAGCAGACGAGCTCGCCCCGCCCACAGAAAACGCATTCCTACCCTCCCTCAGCCAGTCCAGCCGGTCCTCAGACTCAACTTCGACTCCGCCCCCTGACACACGACTCTGCCTCTCCCCGCCCCCAGACAGCCCAGCGACAGCGACAGTGACTGCGAAAGCACTGACGACAGCCACAGCACACCACGTTACTATTCCCCTGCACCAGGCCCCACTCCCAGCGACTCCGAGCACGATTCAAATGATCCCTTCGAGATCACATACATTAAAGCCCCTGACCCAGACCCACTTGCCGACGATTACGAATTAAACCCCTGCAATTCAAAACTAGACACATGATTCTGGCACCGAGACAATTCATTCAGGCTCATCAGGAACGATGAGATGGACCCCAAATCACCCCACGCAGCTTTGGCACGACTTCTGCAGTCAAGAGTATGGCAGCCGGGAGAAGATGATGACATTGAGTCTGACTCCCACCACACGAATCCCTTTGCGACCCTGTTCGCAACTGAAAACTGAGGTGACCAGATGATGTTTAAAAGGAACCGCTAGAGAGATACGGTGGCCTTTCTGATGGAACCTGCATGACATTCGTTACATGTTTGTTTGTATGTGTTTGTTCAGTGTTTAGAATTTAAACAGCTTTTCACAGCGCCACGCCACCATTCCTATAACGCCCCCTGGCAGTTAATGGAACAAGTTTGTCCACAGACAGCCGCCTAGTGTGTCCGCAGAAACCGCTGAGAATTTTCCCGACACCAGTTCATAACTGCTCTTCTAATTTGAGGGTAGAAGAGGCATTACTGCAACCCACCACGACGACTACATTCTTGCCGGTTACTCAGGCAGTGGAGAAACGGCACTGGTCCCCGCCCTGCCTGAGGACCCCCCTCTGGTCAGCTAAGCTTGGGTAGAGCACGTCCCGCCCTACCCGGGATTCCATCCAATTCTTACCCGCTGCGGCCCATACGCACCTCATATTGGCTCTTTCATTTCAAAAGTTTTTGTTTGTTTTATAGTGACCCTTCGGTTGCTTTCCTCATTCTATTTACATCCTTAAACATTGGGATGGTAAATCGCACAGACTGCGAGATGGCTCGCACTGTGTCAGTATTTTTCAAGAATGTCTTGTCCAGAAATTCGTTTTTTTTAAAAATGAGGGAGTCACAGATGGTGACCAATTATAAAGGGTAATTAGCAATAACGGACAGACAGACAAACACACGAGATCTTAAGCAAGATAATGACAGATATTATGCTTGTATTCACAGAATTCCAGAAGAAGACAAGAAGAGAAAAAAGACAAGAAGAGAAGAGAAGATGAAGACGACCTCCATCTTTGTTATATGGACACTAGCAGGATCCCTTTGGTTGCACGCAAATGCTAATCCCCTCACCCCCAGCCCACAGGCCGTCAATGATTCACTCCCCCACAGTACACAGAGCCTAGTAACAGTCAACAGTACCCTGACCTGGTGTGATAAGTTTATCACTTGGTATTCCCTCTCGTATGTCATTGAAGCACTTTTAGCACTGGCGATACTTTGCAGTTTCGTGCAGACCATTCAAATGAAGAAATTGCGAAGGAAAGCCTACCGCTCTCGCACCCCGGTATACAGAATTAGATTCCCTATTTTTGGTTTCCACCAGGCCCCCGAACCCCTTGACATGGATTAAAGTACATTAGTATTTTTGTTTTTTTGTGCTCATTTGTTGAATTAAGAAATGTGAACTCTGTGTTTGACTGCCAAACCAGAGAAATTTGAATGCTGCTATTTTTGTACAATTGTTTGAGTGAGGATAGTTTATTGAGAATAGTTAGAGGTTCCAGTTTTTTTATTTTGTAATGCATGTCCTTAATGACATAGCGCCCCACAGAATACTCGGCGATTACTAACGGAATACTCGGCGATTACTGTTTCGGACCATGCTCCACATTGGGTCGACCTGCTGGTCTGCAAAGAAAGTTATCAGCGCCCACAATGGAGGTTAGAGGTGGGATTGTTGGCAGAGGAGAGGGTATGTGAGAGGGTGGGGAAATGCATGCGGGACTATCTGCAGGTCAACGATACAGGGGATGTCTCAGCAGCAGTGCTCTGGGAGGCGCTGAAGGCGGTGGTGAGAGGGGAACTGATCTCAATCCAAGCCCATAGGGACAGAACGGATAGGGCAGAGATCAACAGACTGGTGCAGGAGATGACACGGACGGATAGGGAATATGCGGACTCCCCGAGGGCAGAACTGTTTAGGGAACGACGGAGACTGCAGCGGAGATGGGAGCGGTATCCACTGGGAAAGCTGTAGAGCAACTCAGAAAGGCAAGGGGCGCGGTGTACGAGTATGGGGAGAAAGCCAGCAGAATGCTTGCACAGCAACTTAGGAAGAGGGATGCGGCCAGGGTGATAGGGATGGTAGTAGACGGGGCAGGGAACCGGGTTGGGGACCCGGCAGAACTGAACAGGGTATTCAGGGACTTTTACAGTAAGCTGTATACCTCGGAACCCCCCACGGTGCCGGAGGGGATGAGGCGCTTCTTAGATGGGCTGACCTCCCCAAAGGTGGGCAGGGGGATGATAGAGGGGCTGGGGGCCCCGATTAGGGCTGAAGAAGTAATGGGGGGGCCTGAAGGCCATGCAGTCGGGTAAAGCCCCGGGGCCGGATGGGTATTCAGTGGAGTTTTACAAAATGTTTGCGGGTATACTGGGGCCGGTGCTGGTAAGGGTGTTTAATGAGACGAGAGTCAATGGGGTGTTACCCCCGACAATGTCGCAAGCCACCATCTCGTTGATATTAAAACGGGACAAGGATCCGGAGGTCTGTGGGTCCTGTAGGCCAATCTCCCTGATTAATGTAGATGCTAAATTGCTGGCCAAGATCCTGGCGTCCAGAATCGAAGACTACGTACCGGACGATTGTGGAGGACCAAACGGGGTTTGTTAAGGGCAGGCAGCTAGTAGCCAATCTAAGAAGGCTACTCAATGTGATAATGATGCCCCTGGAGGGCGGAGAGGTGGAGGTAGTGGTGGCAATGGATGCCGAAAAGGCTTTTGACCGGGTGGAGTGGGACTATTTATGGGAGGTGCTGGGACGGTTTGTGTTTGGAGAGGGCTTTATGGACTGGGTTAAACTGCTATATCAGGCCCCGGAGGCTAGTGTAACGACGAATAGGACGACTTCGGAGTATTTTAGACTACACCGCGGGACAAGACAGGGATGCCCCCTCTCTCCACTGCTGTTTGCGTTGGCCATGGAACCGCTGGCAATTGCTCTGAGAGCGATAAGGGGATGGAAGGAAATGGTCGGGGGGGGGGGGGGGGGATAGAACACAACGTCTCGCTCTACGCGGATGACCTGCTTTTGTATGTGTCAGATCCAGTGGCAGGGATGGATGGGATTATGGAAATCCTAGGGGTGTTCGGCCAGTTTTCGGGCTACAAATTGAACATGGCAAAAAGCGAGATATCTGTGGTGCAGGCGAGGGGTCAGGAGAATAGGCTGAGGGAGCTACCATTTAGGCTGGCTGGGGAAAGTTTTACATATCTAGGGATACAAGTGGCGCGCGACTGGGGTAAGATGCATAGGTTGAACTTGTCTAGGCTGGTGGAGCAAATGAGGAGCGCGTTTCGGAGGTGGGATGCACTCCCGCTGTCACTAGCGGGGAGAGTACAGACAGTGAAGATGACGATCCTCCCGAGATTCCTGTTTATTTTTCAGTGTCTCCTTATTTTCATTCCGTGGCCCTTCTTTAATAGAGTCAATAAAGTTATCCTGGGATTTGTTTGGGCGGGGAAGTCCCCACGGGTAAAGAGGGGGATGCTGGAATGGAACCGTAGCGAGGGGGGAACTGGCGTTGCCGAACCTCAGTAACTACTACTGGGCGGCTAACATAGCCATGATAAGGAAATGGATGGTGGATACGGGGTCGGTTTGGGAGCGGGTGGAGGCTGCTTCGTTCAGGGGCACCAGCTTTGCAGCCCTGGTCATGGCTCCCCTGCCATTTCTCCCGGCCAGGTATTCCACCAGCCCTGTTGTGGTGGCGGCTTTGCGGATTTGGGGCCAATGGAGGAAGCATGCGGGGGAAGTGGGAGCGTCTGTCTGGTCCCCAATATGTGACAACCACCGATTTGTCCCGGGGAAGATGAATGGTGGATTTCGAGCGTGGTAGAGGGCGGGGGTGGGAAGGATGGGCGACTTGTTCCTGGAAGGGAGCTTCGCGAACATGAGGGTGCTGGAGGAGAAGTTCGGGCTGGTGAGGGGAATGATTTTCGGTACTTGCAGGTGCGGGACGTTGCACGTAGACAGGTCCTGTCCTTTCCATGCCTTCCACCAAGGGGGATCCAGGACAGGGTAATTTCCAGGGGTGAGGTAGGAGAGGGGAAAGTCTCGGATATTTATAGGGAGCTTATGGGAGCGGAGGACACAGGGACCGAGGAACTGAAACTTAAGTGGGAGGAGGAGCTTGGGGGGGAGCTGGAGGGAGGCATATGGGCAGACGCTCTGAGGAGGGAAAATGCAACTGCAACCTGTGTCAGGCTCGGCCTGATTCAGTTCAAGGTGGTTCACCGGGCCCACATGACGGTGGCCTGGATGAGCAAATTCTTTGGGCTGGAGGACAAGTGTGCTAGATGTGGGGGAGGACCAACGAACCATGTCCACATGTTCTGGGCGTGTCCGAAACTCAGGGGATACTGGCAGGGATTTGCGGATGTCATATCCCGAGTACTGAAAACAAGGGTCCAGAGGTGGTGATTTTTGGGATGTCGGAAGACCCGGTAGTACAGGAGGGGATAGAGGCCGACGTTGTGGCCTTTGCTTCCCTGATAGCCCGGCGATGGATACTGTTGGCCTGGAGGGACTCAAAGCCCCCAAAGACCAAAGTATGGCTGTCGGACATGGCAAGCTTTCTCGGCTTGGAAAAAATCAAGTTCGCCTTACGGGGATCATTGTCAGGGTTCGTCCGGAGGTGGCAACCATTCATCGCCTTCTTAGCGGGGAACTAATCGTCAGCGGGGGGGGGGGGGGGGGGGGTGGGGGGGGGGGTAGAATAGTGTAGTGTAGGGGGGAAGAATAGGCGGGTCTATCTGCGTGAGTGGTACGGTTATTTGCACTATGTTTGTTTTTTGTAATTGCACACGAATGCATATTGTTACTGTTTACAATGCCAAAAATACCTCAATAAAATTGTTTGTTAAAAAAAAATGACTTAGCGCCCCCATAGAATTTTGATGATGTGTGTGTGTTGTTCCTCGTGTCTTAATAAAGCTCGTAGTCTCAAATGTGGAGAAGATGCTTTATTGTGAATTTGTTCTCTCTTCAGAGCTTAACATACGGCTACCTCAAGTGCTGCCTGCCTGCCTGCCTGCTCGTGTCTGTCCTGCTATCAGTTCTGCCTTCCGTGAAGTGTGTCCTCACTTCCTGTCCCGGTGTATTTATATGGCTCTCCCGTGCTCCCTCTAGTGTTTGCTCAGTTGTATTGCATCTAGTTAACTTGTGATCACCACATCCCCCTTTTTCTCTTTACATATTTTCTGTACATCGTTAAAGAAAATTGTACATCCTGTCCCGGTGTATTTATATGGCTCTCCCGTGCTCCCTCTAGTGTTTGCTCAGTTGTATTGCATCTAGTTAACTTGTGATCACCACAGTGTGTATGTAAAATTGTTTAGTTAAAGATATGTTGCATAGTTAGGGTCAGAGTAGAGCCTACTTGGTCAGAGAACGAAGACATTGCAGTAGTGTGATCCTTCACACTTCGCGTTGAGGATCACAAGGATGGAGTGTAGCCACCTGGGGTGGCCACGTCCCGATTCCAAAATGGATACTCGCAAAGAGTGCAGGGAAAAATGGACAGCACTAGAAAAACAAGCAGGTGCAAGGTTTCCTGTGGATTGGAACTTGCAGAACCCAGACATAACTGAAACTACAAGCCATTAGCATAGTAATGAGCTATCTCCGGGGACAAAAAGAAACATTGAAACAATCGGTACCAGGACAGACTCCCCGGCGCCAGTGAAGGCTAAAACAAAGGCAGGCCAATGGTTACCTAGAGCCCGCCCAGCGATTGGGGAACGACCCTGTTATTGGAGAGAATCGATACAAACGATTGGGACATGGTCCAATTAATTGGGACCAAGTCCAGGGTCCACCCAGAAGGGCGTGAAACCCTGGGGGCTATAAAACAGAGTCCCCAAGGTCAGTTCACTCTCTTGCTCTTACTCCTCTTCGTCATCTTCACCTTGGCATTTGGCTCTCAGCGACGAGAGGTCGCCAAGCACCAGCCAAGTCAGTCTAAGGTCAACGCACTCTACGAGATAGACGCTCCTAGCTACTATTCGATCCCAGTTCAAAGCCAACAGTATCAGAACCGAATAACGGCCATTGTTCCTCTGACTGAGTGGGCACTCGAAGCTAAGTATAGGCTTTTAGTAGTAGTTGTAATTTAGCGAGTAGAGTTTATGCATGAGTAATAATTGACTGTGTGTGTAAATAAATGTGCATTGATTTCAAACTTACTGGTGTATCGAGTCATTGATCAGTATTCGGCTTTGAACTTTGTGGTGGTATCAGAAAGGTACCTGGCGACTCTTGAGCAAAGGTAATTAAAACAGAGCAAATTAAGAGAAAGCATAATGAGCAATGTTTACTGGCGACTCCGCTGGGACTCGACTTTAAAGTGCGCCCCCCCCCCCCCCCCCCCCCCACTCCGAGAGAACCCAAAATTTGAATTAGAAATCCAATTGGAAACAGAAGAACCACAAGATTTTAAACAGTACTGATCAATCCTCCAGAATTCGGAAGTGTGTTAATGCATGCGTACTAACAGGGATATAAATTAAACCTGAGAGATTTTGTTGCGTAAAACTGTCAGGAGTTTTGTAGGCTGGAAATTAGCGTAAGCCGTACTCGTGTTTACATCACCGCTTTATCACCCCTGTTCCAAATTTAATAGAGAACCCAGATATAGGAAAAATGACAATGAAGGCAATGGAATGCCTTATGAACCCACAGGAATTTCGAGGTCGCAGTGACCAGCAGAGTAGGACAGTGTCCCGTTTGGGAAGATGACATAAGGAAGTACCTCAAAGGGAAAGGATGGCCCCTTTGGAGCGAATTTTGCGCGAATGAAGAAACAGGTCCCGGGAGTATAGGACATAATTGGTGGGAGAACCTGACAGAGCTTCAGAAGAAGAGTTTGGGAAAAGCTCGCAAGCCGTTGGCAATCATGTCCTGTCTGGCACAATTGCGAGGCACAGAGGAGGTCATTAGGACGCTCCGTAGATAGATAGAGGAGAGAGATAGAACGAGTAAGGTAGATGTGAGCGAGATAGAGAGAGAGAACAGAAAATTAGGAGAGAAGTTATCAGCAAAAGACAGAGAGGTGGATGATGCCAAGAGGGCACACCAGTCTTGTCTGGCCCACTTAAGCAGCTTCCAGACCCAGTATGACATGGCCTACCAGGACACACAACGTGCGGTCTTGGTAAGACAAGAAACAGAACAGCAGGTAGAGGCATTGCAGAAACAGTGCAATTACTTAAAAACAGCCTTATGAGCACTCCATGCTTCCACAACGGAACAAAGGCAGAGCTCAGTAGACCATGCAAAGTGCCGGAAGCAAATTGCAGAATTGCAATACCTGCTTTCAGTTCAAAATGGCTTTCATAGCACATTCGGATCCCAACTAGATAAGGAAAATGGCCCCGATTGGCAGGAATTAATCGAAACAGCCCATAGATACGTACATGGAGCATGTGCGCAGGAGAAGCCCCAGAAAAGGAGAGCACCCCAACCCCCCACCGAACAGGCAGAACACACCCCCATGAATCCGGTAACCACACACCGCAGAGCCGCAACAGGAGACATGGATTTCCTGTACACAACCCCCTTAACCGTGACCCAATTACGGGATGCGTGCGAGAAAATCACACCGTTCCTCCCCACTTCAAACCCCCACCAATTCTTCGCTAAGATTCAACAGCAGGCCACCATGTACGGCCTGGACGAGAGAGAGCAGGTAAAGCTCACAGTTTTGAGCCTCGACCCTTCAGACTTGGCAGCCCTTCCCGACCCACAGAATGTAGGGGGAGGCACCCTAACAGAGATGCACACAGCGATCATTGATGGCTACAACAGAGGAGACCCGGTAGAAGGCCTGAATAGATGCAGGCAAAAGAAGACAGAGCACCCCACAGCGTTTGCTGGACGCTTGTGGATTCATTTCACTGCAGGTTTTGGAGAATTAGCCCGCGCCCATTTGTCCCCAGATAACATGGCAAAATGTACTCGAATCTTGATCTCTCATGCAACAGAGGCAGGACAGAGAGCTTGCGCGAATTATGACCTCTCAGATGAGAAATGGGTTTTGAAAAGGTTATTCCGCGCTTGGGAGCAATCCGTTCAGAACAAAACCAATTTTAGGAAACCCGAGGAAGAGCAGGCAGATGCAGATATGCATACAGTTAATGCGCACCAGAACCCCGCATGGATAAATGAGTAGAAACAGCCCACCCCAGCCCAAATCACAGGAGTGTTACAACTGTGGTCAGTCAGGACACTTTGCACGAGAGTGCAACGCGCCACAGAAACCACAGAGAGCCAACAGACGGGCACCCTAAATAGGAATAGGGCAAAGCTTATTCACAATGTTAGCGCCCGTTCAGAACAGGGACACATGAACGGCACAGACTGACGGTGTTCTGGCTCCCCAACTTGGGTCTGCGATACCCTTTGGGATAGGTCCGGTCGACCGGTCGTAGCAGGCAGAGTCCGGGGTCAGCCACAGGAGGGTCCCGCACCACACTCAATTCCTCCACGATGTTTCAGAGGGACACATGGCCCACAATAGACACCATCACCCTCAGCAGCTTTACAGGCCACTCACAGCAGGGACACATCACAGCCCCTGTATCCATACAAATCGGCGACATCACCACAAAGCACCCCATAGTGTTAGTTGATCTGCTCCACACAGCAGAACACATTTTAGGAATCGACTTTATGAGCTCCCGCAACCTTTCATTTGATCCAGTTAACAAATGCGTCTGGAGAATGGCAAAAGCAGCACGAGCCCCCGCCACGCTCACAGTAGGAGAATATGCAAATAAGATCAGTTCAGTCGGAGATTACTGGTTTGACCCGAGAACAATTAGTGCAGATAAACAGGTTAGGGCAGTCCTGCAAGAATACACTGCAGCATTTGCACAGCACAAGCACGACTGTGGCAGAATGGCTGGCTCTGTGCAGATTACAGGTCCTGACCCCAGACCCAAGAAACGGTACGAATTTCCCCAGGAAGCAGAGGGAGAAATGTCAAAAGTGATAGATAGCTTGTTAGAACAGGGCGCACTGAGATCAGTAGCCCCCACTAATAATGCCCTGATTTGGCCCGTCAGGAAACCCGATGGATCATGGCAACTGACCATTGATTACCAGGAACTGAACAAAGTAACCCCAGCAGCAGCCCCCACCGTAGCCACAAGTCCCGAGACCATGCTCAAGCAGGGACTCCAGTCACGATTCTTTACGGTTTTGGACGTTAGTAACGGCTTCTGGTCCATTCCATTGGCTAAAGCGTGCCAGTACAAATTTGCCTTCACTTTTAAAGGACAACAGTATACATGGATGTGCCTTCCACAAGGCTTCCACAACTCCCCCTCCATTTTCCACCGACAGCTGGAAAATGGATTAGCTAAATTTTCCCGCCCCGAATGTCTGGTCCAGTATGTAGACGACAGCTCCAGGGTCCCAGGTTCGATTCCCGGCTTGGGTCACTGACTGTGCGGAGTCTGCACATTCTCCCCGTGTGTACGTGGGTTTCCTCCGGGTGCTCCGGGTTCCTCCCACAGTCCAAAGATGTGCAGGTTAGGTGGATTGGCCATGCTAAATTGCCCTTAGTGTCCAAAATTGCCCGTGGGGTTACTGGGTTATGGGGATAGGATGGAGGTGTTGACCTTGGGTAGAGTGCTCTTTCCAAGAGCCGGTGCAGACTCGATGGGCCGAATGGCCTCCTTCTGAATTGTAAATTCTATGATGTCTATACCTCCACCCTATCTCTGTAACCCAGTGACCCCACCGAACCTATTGGAAACTAAGGGGCAATTTAGCATGGCCAATCCATCTCTTCCCTCAGGTTTAGTTACTCCTCTATCTAGTTAATCAATTAGATTTAATTAGTTTTTCAATGCCATTTTTTCAAATTTAACAGGTTCCCTACCAGCCAATCTGGTCACAGCTTTACTGTGATGTCACTTCAGTTCCCCCCCCCTCCCCCTCCCCCCATTTGAAAAGGTATTAAAATCACTTACCGACCCAGGATGTTCTCTGGATCTCTCCCTGTAGATTAAAAGTTACAAACCAGAAGAAAATAAATGATAGGGAGAAAGGACCTCCACCCCAAGTGAAAGCTCGTCACTCGAAATTACAATGCAAAAGTTATCTTTTCCTGAAGAACCAAGTAATGGCTCATCGTCATCTTGTAATATTATATACGTATCATCCATTGTTGTGGAACTGCACACAGATATAGCCACATCTGGTAACATGGTATAAGTACCATCTGTTGTGGGGCTGCATACAGATACAGCCACATCTGGTAACATGGTATAAGTATCATCTGTTGTTGTGGAGTTGCATGCAGATACAGCCACATCTGGTAACATGGTATAAGTATCATCTGTTGTTGTGGAACTGCACACAGATACAGCTACATCTGGTAACATGGTATAAGTATCATCTGTTGTTGTGGAACTGCACACAGATACAGCTACATCTGGTAATATGGTATAAGTATCAACTGTTGTTGTGATTCAGTTGTGTTGTGATACAACCATCTTGTCACATTTTGGCCAGACTGCATAAGAATAAGTTTCCTTCCTCAAAATTGTATTTTTACAACAATTTGATCTGTCACCATTACTTGATTCTAATTTTCTCCACATTTATTTAATCAACTGAATTCAAATTCACAAGCTGCTATGGAAGGACTTGAACTCACTTTTCCAGAATATTAGCCATGGTCTCTGGATTACTTGTTCAATATAACATGATCATAACTATAAAACTGAACCATAAATTGTAACTTCAAAATCACTGATATATTGGTCAAGATTAATTCAGTTCATCGGCAAGTTATTTTTGTCAACTTTGTGTAATGTCAGACATTGTAAGTCCACACGTACGACCAAAATGTGGCAGCTGAGGGGTTATGGTCTGAGTTTACTCTCCCTGGAAGCAAAGCCCTTCACTGGGAACATATACCTGGATGATTCGTTGGCTGTTAGTTTGAACTGTACAGCATGCATTCAATTTTACGATGAGGACTCCCACTGGACAAGGTTCCCTAATTGGAAGCACACAGACAGAAAACTATACATTCAGGAAACATGCAACAGGGAAAAGTGATGAAGCCATTTCTGAAGCTTCAATGGAGGACAGTGAAAGGATGAACCAAAGAGGCTATCAAGGTCCTCAGTTTGATCCTGGGGTTCAAGCCCGACTGCGAAGCAATGGAAGAGCTTAATCTGGTCTCAGCATCCCAGATTATTGTACGGCGGGGAAGAACTCTGTTGTTGATTGCTGGTGTCCAACAATTGGATGTGTGCAGGTGTAGCCATTGGTAGATACTGACTAGCCCACACTGTCATTTGTGCTAGTCAGTATTGGTGCTCAGCCAGGCCTTGAGGCCAAACCCAACAAAGGTTCAAATCACAGGTCTGACAGAAAAAAGGAGGAAGAAAAGTGAGGTTGAGACAAAACCAGCAAATGTGAAGTAAACATGACACGCAAAAACATTGATGCTTTCAGATGTTTAATTGTCTTTCTGAAAACACTGAGGTTCGGCTTAACAGCAAAAACATGTAACCTACACATGATTGCAAATATAGATGAGCTGATGTTCTTTTCTTTTGCCCAGAAATGAATTGTTACAACTGTCCATTTGTGGTTATTGATCTCTTGCATTAAGTTCTGCATATATACACGGTGCTGCACATTATACTATAGAAATGGAAATAATAGGAGGTGACTTGGTCAAAAATCAAAACACGTCAAATCCTACATAATGCTTTCATAGCACAACTTGCTGGAGTGCAGTTTATTCAACACAGATTTCCTTGTCACGCATCCATATCAATGCCTGTACCTGTTATGGAGTAGAAATAGCCAGTTATCAAATATGTACTTTATTGTGCTCACTTTAGAGTAATCAAATACCTGGCTTGTGCTAAATTTAAAACACATCAACATATTCTGTGCTACACAGTCCAGTTTATGAGAAAAATAGAAAAATGTTATAACTGTAGAGAACTATTATCACAGTTCAACAAGCAGTTGTAATATTTTGGATGCAACTCAACCAAAACATTTATGTCAGTTTGGCCGAGTTTAACGGGTGTTTCCCGCCAGCTTTTTTGGTGAGATGCAGACCGGTATTCACCCAGTCATTTTTTGGGCCCCTTGGAGAGTTTCTCTTCGCTCTAGCCCACACTTAGAAGTTTTTCCAGCAGTGGGAGCTGAACTTGGCGGCAAGACCGGCTCCTCAGAGATCGAGGTTCCTTTTTTAAAAGGTGTCCTGATCGCTAAGGTCCCTCCCATAAGAGAGTTTGTTGAGGGTCCCTCCCACCCAATAAGAGAGTTTGTTGAGGGTCCCTCCCCCCCCCCCCCCCCCCCCCCCACCCCCCATCCACGGGAAATGCCACCCCCCGCAGACATGAGGTCACTCTGCTATAGGGTCACTGAGGGCCCACCTTTTCAGGCCCCCCAACCCCTTTCAGGGACCCCCCTCACCCCCCCCCCCAACATTTCGGAGGCCCCTTCACACCCCCTTCATCAACCCTCCACACCATTTATACACCCCTTTCATGCGCATGGTCCCCCTCAGGTCTTGACCCTTGACACTGCCAGGTTGTCCGATTGGCACTGCCAAGTTGCCCAGTGCCAGGGGGAGTGCCAGTGTACTGCCCTGCCCATGACCACCCAGGGAACTCCAATGGCCTCCGAAACCCCCAAAAGGTCATCACGGCTGATCCCCACTTGTAGAAACCAGTACTAATCGGCGCCCAGTTGAGGCCTTGCCGTCGCAGCCGGTGACTCTCAGGTGTGGGGTGAATGTGGCGTCGGCATATTTTAATGATATGCATCTAATGAGTTATTTCAATATCAATATCAAGATCATGCCCAGCGAGGGTATGACCCAGATCATGCCGGGCGCTGCAAGTCAGGTGACTCGGAATCGGCTTGCCACCTGGCGCGAAGCCCAGGTTTGGGCCTCTCCCAGGATTCACCAGGATTCACCTGTCGCACCCAGCTTTCCACAGGACTGAATCACGCCCTTTAACAATTCTTGAAGCAAACATCATAAACATTTTGTGGCGGAATCCAGAGAGAATAAAAGTAAAAATGTAACTGACTTAGATTTTTTAAAAGAAATGGAGGAATCGCCAACTCGCCTTGCTGGAACCCAAAATCTCAGAACAAGAAGCAGATGGAGAAAAACCAATACACTGAGATTTTCCCAAGAGGAGAGCAATATTTGGATTGAGAGTTTGAGAGGGTAGTCACACTAATGAGAGACAGGGAGCAGGTTTATGCAACTATCTCAGGGGTGGGACGAGGCAACAATGAAAGATTCAAGATAGAAACACCCAAAATAATTTGTGCTTTGAAAGAGATTGAAGCTCTAGCCCCCTCTGGGGAAAATGAGCTTTATGGCAAGGCCATCATATAAATAACTAACGAAAATAGGCTGTGTGTGGGGTGGGGAGGGGGCGGATGTTAGAGTGATTAATGGGTTGACTAGTAATTCATTAATAATTGGGGGTTCCATAGTTAGAGGTGATTTTGTAGTCTACACAAATATCACGTTGCTTCCCAGGTTTTCGCATAAAGATATCACATAGGCTTGAAAAGACTACACAAAGTAAAGAAGAGTAATCAGTTATCATGGTCCATTTGGATTATGAGAATAAACAATGGCATGTGTCGACCTGCAAAATGAATTCAGGAGACTAGAAAAGAAACTTTGGAACAAGAGTTAATTGGTGGTACTCCCAGAATTGTTTCCCCAGCCATGTGCTAAATTAGAGAAGAAAGATTAGGTGCGCATCTAATAGAAAAGTTTCAAAGTGTCATTTGTGGCGGACTTTGCTGGGAGTTTACCATCGGCTCTGTTAGCAAGTTCCCCACCACTATCTAACTACACTTAGTCACATTTTTGGGCCCTAGGGCATTTCTACCTGGTCAAGCCCACATTTAGGGCACGATCTACAGGCTGTGCTGCACTTGAGCAAGAGCACAACGCGGCTGAGAGATGCTGGCAGAGGCCTCCCATGAGCTTCCTGGCACCTTTAAGTTTCGTGGGATATACTCAACTCCCGCAAAGTGTCAAAATTAGAATCCCGACTAAAGGGGGCGTGACAAAATGGTTTAAATCTACATAAGCAAGCTTACCTGGGATCTACCGGCCTCCCGGGATCTACAAAACCCCCCAGCAAGGCTGCAGCCGGGCGCGTTTAGTACTAGTCCACACAACCAGGGACCAGGCAGAACAGCACCTGGGGATCACCCAGGCATTTGGAGGCCCCAGGCTGGTCAGAGATAATGCAGGGTGGTCCCCTCCCTCCCACCCACCCCCGGAACACAGGCACCTTGGCGCTGCCCAGCTGGCACCTTGGCACTGCCTCCCTGGCACTGCCAAGATGCCCAGGTGGCACTGCTAGGGTGACAATGCGAGGTGCCCAAGTGCCAGCGTGACACTGCCATTGGTCAGAGCCTGAGGGGAGCCATACCCATGATCGGAGGGTGGAGGGGGTTTGAAGGGTGGGTGGGGGGGTTGTAGGGCAAGTAGGAAGAGGCCTCCAGGAGGTTGGGCGGTGATGGGTGAGGGTCCTGGAAGGGGGGGCCTATAAGTGGGTGTGGGGGGGGCCTGAAGAGAGGGGTGCCCAGGGTCCCCATAGTAAGGTGTCCTCACTTGAAGGGGTAGTGCCCATGTGTGTGAGGGGTGACATAGTCAGTGGGTGGGGGCCACACAAGCTCACTTAGAAATCCCTTTCAAAATGGCGGCCCAATCTCAGAGTTCAGTGCCCCAATGATGAAAAAAATTCTAAGGCGGCGATTCTCCCAAGGGAATAAAGTCCCCTAGCGAGCGCACTTAGCCACGTCTTTCCCGGCGCTCGCAATGCCAGGAAACGCATGGCTATTCAACACGACTCATGTTGAATAAGGGGCCTGAATGGGAAATGCATGGCCAAGGCCACACATAACCCTCGCCGGAACTCCCCAGTGGAGCGAGAGATCGGGACGCCATCCTGATCCCTGACCTCCAATCCAGCCCACCCCACCTACCGCACGGCCCCAACACCCATGCCAAGCACAACCGGCCCGATCATGCATGCACAAATAATGGCAGCTTGGTACTTTGGTGGTGCCAACCTGGCACCCTAGCAGTACCCATGTCATCTGGAAATGTCCTATGGGCACCTTGGCAATACCAGGCATGCACTGCTAGGGTTCCCAGGTGGCACGACCCTGCCCAAAGGGTAGGCGGCTGGGGGCCTCCGATCCCCTTAGAGATCCCCATGAATTGCATACATACATAGAACACACAGTGCAGAAGTAGACCATTCGGCCCATCGAGTCTGCACCAACCCACTTAAGCCCTCACTTCCACCCTATCCCCGTAACCCAATAACCCCTCCTAACCTTTTTTGGTCACTAAGGGCAATTTATCATGGCCAATCCACCTAACCTGCAAGTATTTGGACTATGGGAGGAAACCGGAGCACCCGGAGGAAACCCACGCGGACACAGGGAGAATGAGCAGACTCCGCACAGACAGTGACCCAGCGGGGAATCGAACCTGGGACCCTGGCGCTGTGAAGCCACAGTGCTATCCACTTATGCTACCGTGCTGCCCAAATGTTCCATTCCATCTGGTCCCCGTTTGCGGGGACCAATGCTGAATGGCACTCGCCCGCGATCTCTGAGTCGAAGGGGTTGAATCCCAAAGCCTCAGCTACCTGGGGAATCGGCACATTAGAGTGAGGCTTGCCTCACCTCTAATATGTAGATTTTCCAAAAAGTGATCCCGTCCATTGTGCGTGGATTTACATCACAATGCCTCGCAAGATCGCATTGGATCTTGCAAGGCATGGCGAATCAGGTAGATCCGGAAGCAGGGATCTCCCGGCTTACATCAGCCATGCAGCGCCGAAGCGAGCTGCTTTTCCGGTGCAGAGTGGCCATTGGATCGCGGCCAACGTGTGGACTATACCGGTCAGAAACTCCACAGCGCCCAAAAAAGTGCCTATCTGTCATTCGATAGTGGTAGAGAACCCACCGGCTGAACCGATGGGAAACTCCCAACAAAATCTGCCTCAAATGGCACTTAGAAATCTTTCTGTTAAATTGCACCCTTCAAATTATTTTCATCACTGGGCATCGGAACTCAATAGTCAGACCGGCCCCAAAACGGTGCTAAAATCTCTAAGTGGGCTTCTGGGTCCACCACCCCCTCCCCCAACCCCCCATGAGGAATGTCATCCCCACACACATGGGCATTGCCCCACCCCCTCCCCCCAAGTGATGGTACCCCACTCTGTTGGTCGCTAAGAGTCCTCATTTTCAGGCTTTCCCGCACTCTTTCGCTCCTCTCCTTCCAGGAACCTCCCCTTTACTTCCCCAACATAGCAGAGGCCCTTTATACACACACTGAACCCCACCCCCACCTTTCATACCCTCTCCACCCTCCTTTTATGGGCCCAGGCCCCATCAGGCCCTGACCCTTGGCAGTGCTAATCTGGCACCCAGACACCCTGGCACTACCATCCTGGTACCATGGAAGTGCTCCTGCCAACTTTGCAATGCCACCCGGGCACCTTGGCAGTGCCAGAGTGATAGTTCCACGGTGCCCACATTCCAGAGGAGGGCCAGGGGCTGCCCTGCCTTATATCCTTGACCATCCAGGGACCTCCGATATCCCAGGACACTCCCTCAGGTGCCGTGATGTCTGGTCCATACTTGTGTAACCAGGACGAATTGGCACCCACATGATCACTCGCTGGGTACATGATGAAAGGCCATTAGGTAGGGGATCTTCACATTATTGTGATGGAGATTGGCCTAAACTGGTGATTATTGGTTTTTCGCCAGACCACGGCGAGATGCACATCTCACCAACCAGAGCGAGCTGGTTAGATTGTAAACCGATTTGTGCCTGGCACGGGTCCTGATTTTGGACTCTCGCGCGATCTAACTGACTCGCTCGGATTCGCTCCCGGCACGACACGGCCGTTAGTTCGCGCCCTAAGTAATTCATTTTTAAAAAAAATTTAGAGTACCCAATTCACTTTTTCCCATTAAGGGGCAAATAAGCATGGCCAATCCACCTAGCCTGCACATCTTTGGGTTGTGGAGGTGAAACCCACGCAAACACGGGGAGAATGTGCAAACTCCACACGGACAGCGACCCAGAGCCGGGATCGAACCTGGGACCCCGGCGCGTGAGATAGCAGTGCTATCCACTGCACCACCGTGCTGTCCTGCCCTAATTAATTCAAATAGTTGCTTGGTAGTACAGCATTGAAGTATTGTTTTAAAACAAAATATGCTGTTGAAGAATTTTGGCTTGCACTCCTGAGGGGCGATAAAAGAATATCCATTTCAAAGGGAACAGCAATTTATGCTGCATGAGAAAAGAATGTTGATTGGTTGGCAAGTAGACTCTGATTAGTCGGTGTGTTGTCATAGAGAATTTACCAGGAAGCTGCTGAAGAGTTTAAGGTGAGGAGATTTTGTGCAAAATAAAATAAAGCAACAGATGCCAGGGGCGGGATTCTCTGATCCTGAGGCTAAGTGTTGCCGCCATCGTAAACGCCGTCGTGTTTCACGACAGCGTCAACAGACCCTCAGGAGATGCGATTTCAGCCCCTCAGTAGGCCAGCACGGCACTGGAGTGACCCACACTGCTCCAGCTGCCGATGCCAATGTCAAATGGGCACCGTGGGTCTGCGTATGCTCAGTGCGACCGGCGCGGTTGCGCGCATGTGCAGTGGTTCCCTTTTCCGCGCCGGCCCTGACGCAACATGGCGTAGGGCTACAGGGGCCGGCGCGTAGCAAAAGAGGCTCCCAGCCCGAGAGGCTGGCCCACCAATCGGTAGGCCCCAATCGCGGGCCAGGCCACAGCGGAGGCCCCCCCGCCGCCCACCAGGATGGATGTGCGACGAGGTCCAGCCGCTTAAGATCACACGTGGACAGCGCTGGCGGGACTCGGATTTTTTTTACGGCCGCTCGGCCCATTCCGGGCGGAGAATCACTGGGGGGGGGGGGAGGCTCGTAGAGTGGCACCCAACTGGCGCCGCGCTGACCGCGCCACTCTCTGGAGAATCGGCGGACCGGCGTCATGTGATTCGGCCTGGGCTGAGAGAAACCTGCCCCCGAATCCCGAACAGGGAACATCATAGATTTCCCAAACTTTTGATAAAATTGAAAAACAGAAAGTCTGCCCTGACTGGTCAGTGTGTTTTCATGGGGAATGCACCAGGGAACAGTTGTTTTCCCATGCTTTTGTTTAATTGAAAAAGACACCTGGACATGTTGGCCGGGGTTCTCCCTTTCCGAGACTAAGGGCGCTATTCTCAGGAAAAATTTCCAAGTGTGGTAGCGAGGGTGAATTGCCGCAAGCTTCCTGCCGCTCAGTCCAGCAACACAATTCATCATTTATTGGTCCACTTAACGAGGCCTCAAGGACTTCTTGTCACAAATGAAGGCTCGCAGCTGATTCGCCATGACTGCGCTCGCCAGACCCCCCGCTAACAAGATTGAGCAGCACTTAAGCTGCACTTGCTCAGCCAACCCAACCAGCTCACAACAATAAAATTAAAGAAAATTACTGCAGATGCTGGAATCTGAAATGAAAGAGAAAATGCTGGAAAATCTCAGCAGGTCTGGCAGCATCTGTAGGGATAGAAAAGAGCTAACGTTTCAAGTCCGATGTCAAAGAGTCATCGGACTTGAAACGTTAGCTCTTTTCTATCCCTACAGATGCTGCCAGACCTGCTGAGATTTTCCAGCATTTTGTCTTTCGTTTCAGCTCACAACAATGGCGTCCAGGAGACGGGCCCCAAGATTCCAAGATGCTGACCTGGGAAGGCTCCCAGATGCAGCAGAGGCCAGGAGGCAAATGTTTTTTCCCCTGCGGTCCCGGAGAGTGAGCCATTCGGCAGCCAGTGCTGCCTGGGATGATGTGGCAGCAGCTGTCAGCTC
Organism: Scyliorhinus canicula; assembly: GCF_902713615.1. NCBI lineage: Eukaryota > Metazoa > Chordata > Chondrichthyes > Carcharhiniformes > Scyliorhinidae > Scyliorhinus > Scyliorhinus canicula. The sequence goes on along the minus strand of NC_052152.1, from coordinate 87,408,843 downwards.
GGGGAGTGTGACCAGGAAGATTGGCCTCTAGTGCTGGAAGAAGGTCAACAACCAACACCGAGCAGCATGAAAAAGTAGACACAAATGCCACCCCCCTTCCAAGGGAGCATCCATCCTCCAACTCCTCATGCGACCCCCAACCCTTCCTCCCCCCTCAACCTCTCCCCCTCCCCAACCCTTCCTTCAGAACCCCCCTCCCACCACTGTGAACCATGCGGGTGGCTAACGATGCCCTCTCTGTGTCTCCTCAGTAAAAGCTGTCCCACTATCGTCAGGAAGGGGCCCATACTGGCGGAGGGTGCCAGACATAAGAATCCTCACCACCTTTGAGGAGGGGGCCCTGGAGGTGACTGGGATGGTCAAAGACATATCGGTCAGCCAGGCGGAGGCTGGCAGACACCGCAGAGATGAGGAACCACCAGGCTCCACCCAGAGGACCTGTCAAACGTGAGTTGTTATTGCCCTACTGACTGACCCATCCCTCCCACTGACCACATGTCCATTCTCCCGCAGGTCCTCCAGCCGAGAGTGCTGGCCCATCTCTTCTCTTGACCCTGAGGAGACCACGTCGGAAGAAAGATCTGAGGATGCCACCATAATATTCCCAGCACAGCTGTCATCCCCACCCTCCACCAGCCCAGATACATACACTTTGGTGGGAAATATCATAGAATCATAGAATTTACAGTGCAGAAGGAGGTCATTTGGCCCAATAAATCTGCACCGGCCCTTGGAAAGAGCACCCTACCAAAGCCCCCACAATCACTCTATCCCCTTAGCCCAGTAACCCCACCCAACCTTTTTGGACACTAAGGCTAATTAAGAATGGCCAATCCACCTAATCTGCAAGTCTTTGGGCTGTGGGAGGAAACCAGAGCACTCGGACGAAACCCACGCAGACACAGGGAGAACGTGCAGACTCCACACAGACAGTGACCCAAGCCGAGAATCGAACTTGGGACCCTGGAGCTGTGAAGCAACTGTGCTAATCACTATGCTACCGTGCTGCCCACTAAATGTTAGTGAACAGACGTCTGGGGCACAATCTGGTGAGCACCACACCGCTGATGATGCACATCTGGTGGAGGCAGGAGTCCCCAGGCGAGACAGCAGTTAGAGGCCTACTGGATCCCAGGACCCAGCTGGGTCCCAGCTGCTGCTGAGCCTCAGGTACAGAGGTACCCGGATCTGTTGGAGATGATAGGGACCAATCTGAACGTTCAGAGGGAAATATCAGCATCACTCCAGCAGACCCGGAGCCGGTTGGAGGAGCCCCAGAGGCTAAAGCACAGGATATGGCGCCGGCAATGAGAGGCACCAAAGCCAACACTGCTCGGGTGGCGATCACAGTGGAGAGCCTGGTGCACGCGTTGGCACCAGTGGTGAATGTGTCCAACCCCATCAAGGTCGGTCTGGCACTCGGTGACATCCCCCAACGAGTCGGACATTCTGGCGTGACGCTCAGCCATGGCCTCCCAATGACAGGCCAGCTCATTTAACATCTTCAATAGGGAAAATCTAGAGTCTTGAATGAAAAATGAAGTTACAAGATATGATTTCACACGAGCTGATCAATGTCCACCACTTCAAACCAATTAACTTTAATCATGTGTAGAATTGGATGCTGAATGATGGGCAGCCTAATCAATATTGGAGTAACAAAACACCCAAGCCCAGTTCTTTCCTTGTCTAACAACTGTAGACAGCATAGTGGCACAGTGGTTAGCACTGCTGCTTTACAGCTCCAGGAACCCGAGTTCAATTCCAGCCACGGTTGTCTGTGTGGAATTTGCACTTTCTCGCCGTGTCTGCGTGGGTGTCTCTCCGGGTGCTCGGATTTCCTCCCACAGTCCAAAGATGTGCAGGTTAGGTGGATTGGCCATGATCAATTGCCCATTATTGTCCAAAAGATTAGATGGGGTTACTGGGATACGGGGCTAGGATGGTGGCGTGGGATTAAGTAGGGTGCTCTTTCTAAGGGCCGGTGCAGACTTGATGGGCTGAATGGCCTCCTTCTATAATAATAATCTTTATTAGAGTCACAAGTAAGCTTACATTAACACTGCAATGAAGTTACTGTGAAAAACCTAGTCGCCACACCACGGCTCGGGTACACTGAAGGAGAATTCAGAATGATCCGATTCACCTAACATCACGTCTTTCAGGACTTGTGGGAGGAAACCAGAGCACCTGGAGGAAACCCACGGGGAAAACGTGCAAACTCCGCACAGACAGTGACCGAAGCCGGGAATCGAATCGGGGTCCCAGTTCTGCACAGTAAATTCTGTGGGCTGGATTCTTGCCCCGCCGTGCCACATTTCTGTTTCACTCCGCCGGTGGGATGCTCCTTTACACCTAGTCAACTAAGTTTCCCATAGTGGGGCAGTCCCACGCCATCGGGAAACCCCCAGGCTGCTGGCTAAATGGAGCATCCCGCCGGCAGAGAATCCAGCCCTATGATTCTGTACCCATTAGCCAACAATTAGTAAGTGGAAAACCATAAACATATCCCTTGTCTAAACTAGGGACAATTATGTCAATTGTAGCACCCTGAGTTTAGATCAGGGATCCAATCAGGACTTCCTTGTCTCTTTACCTTGGTACTGCATTTCACAGCACATTTACCCACTGAGCTACTTAGCGAACCCTGGTCAACAGGTCTTCATTTAAAAAGGTGGGTGATGTTTCTCATACCTGATGTAACATGAACTCAAGTGGGTCATCTGGTCTCTCATACACTAGATTTTCAGTCATTCTCTGTAAAACAAAATATATTTAAAATAATTTGACATTCAGTCTGACATGTAAATCGTGAGCGCTGCTGCTTGAGTTATTTGGATATTCACAAATTGATTATAATTTAATTTTACAAGCGTCAACTAATAAAATGTGTTTATTTTATAAAAGATAGTGTAATAGGTGAACTAATTAATTGCACATGCATATAAACTGTACAGTGAAATTCATTGTGATCTAATCCCGTATGTAATGCATTATCCCTTTGTTGGAACCAACAATTCTACGGACACGTGCTTGTAAGATTAGAATAGCGGTTTTAATATACTTACAACAGAGCCAGCCTGTTAGCCGTTGAACTTTCGGTGAACTGGCCGGCTGACCCTGTGGCACGCACTGATCTTTATACAGCAGCTCCCAGGGGGGGAGTCCTGGGCGGAGCCAAGGGAGAAGTCCTGTACAACTCTCGAGCATTCCCAGAGCTACTCCCCCTGGAGGTCAGGTAGTGCAACTGCACTTACAATATAAGCACATGTATATACAGGTTATAATCCGGTGTGAATCATATTCACCACATTCACCCCCTGTGAAAAAAAATCGAGTCCAGCGGGGGTGGTGGTTCACAGAGTTAGTCTGTCCGGTGGACAAATTGTTCTTTTCGATCTGCGGAGCACCGGGGTTGCAGCCTCTTGCGGTGGCTGGGTGGGTGTTGAGAGCTGGGGTACGATGGCAGACTCCGGGGCGGGTCTCGTCCGAACTTTATACACCTCTGGCTCGACCGGAGACTGGGGGCACTGGGGGCAGGCTGGTTCTGGCGCGTGGAACCGGTGGGGTGAGCTTGCGGAATCGGGGGCGCGAGGGGGCGGAAGCATAGGAAACGGGGTAAGGGGTTCCTCAGTGGGGGTGGGGGGGGGCTGGATCCAGTGGGTGCCAGGTCCCGAAGGGATACTGTGTCCTGGCGAACGTCCGGGAACTCCACGAATGCATACTGGGGGTTGGAATGGAGGAGGCGCACCTTTTCAACAAGGGGGTCAGTTTTGTGCCCCCTGACGTGCTTCCTCAGGAGGACCGGGCCTGGTGTCCTTAGCCACGCTGGAAGTGAGACTCCCGTGGTAGTGCTCCTAGAAAAAATGAAGAGTCGCTCGTGAGGGGTTTGATTTGTAGCTGTACAGAGGAGGGATCTGATAGCGTGGAGCGCATCTGGGAGGACTTCTTGCCATTGGGAGACTTTGAGTTTTCTAGACCGGAGGGTCAGCATGACGGTCTTCCAGACCGTCGCGTTCTCCCTCTCCACCTGTCCGTTCCCCCTGGGGTTGTAGCTGGTAGTCCTGCTCGAGGTGATGCCCTTGTCGAGCAGGTACTGACACAGCTCGTCGCTCATAAAGGACGAACCCCAGTCGCTGTGCACGTAGCTGGGGAAAACGAACAGGGTGAAGACACTATGCAGGGCCCTAATGACTGTGTGGGAGGTCATATCAGGGCATGGAATGGCAAAAGGGAATCGGGAGAACTTGTCGATGATGTTGAGGAAATAGATGTTCTTGTTAGTTGAGGGGAGTGGCCCTTTGAAATCGATCGCAAGGTGTTCAAAGGGCCTAGAAGCCTTGACCAGGTGGTCCCTGTCTGGTCTATAGAAGTGCGGTTTGCACTCCGCACAGATCGGGCAGTCCCTGGTGACCGCTTTTACATCCTCGTTGGAGAAAGGCAGGTTTCGTGCTCTGATGTAGTGGGCGAGCCGGGTGACCCCTGGATGGCAGAGGTCCACGTGGATGGCTTTGACGGCTGATCTGCGCGCTGGCGCATGTCCCACGGGATAGGGCATCCGAGGGCTCATTGAGCTTCCCCGGTCAATATTTAATATCATAACTATAGGTGGAGAGTTCGATCCTCCACCAAAGGATTTTATCATTTTTTATTTTGCCCCTTTGCGAATTGTAAAACATAAAGGCAACTGATCGTTGGTCGGTGATGAGGGTGAACCTCCTACCTGCGAGGTAGTGCCTCCAGTGACGAACAGCCTCCACAATGGCTTGTGCTTCTTTCTCGACTGAGGAGTGTCGGAGTTCTGAAGCGGATAGGGTACGGGAGAAAAATGCAACGGCTACCTCTGAGGCGTCGCTCTCAACCTGAAAGGGAGTGGATTCATCCATCGCCCGCATGGCTGCTTTGGTGATGTCCTCCTTGATGCAACTGAAGGCCTGGCGCACCTCAGCAGACAGGGGAAATCGAATGGGCGGGCTTTGTCCGCATATTGAGGGACCCACTGGGCGTAGTATGAAAAGAACCTCAAGCCCACACCCTTTACTTGCTCATTTTGCTCCTGAAATTGCTTTGTTTCACTTGCTGTGATATTTCATTTTTGGTTTAAATTAATGTACATTTTTTCCCAGAATATCTTTGTTACACCAGTTACTGTATTTGTTCTTGTAGACCCACAGACCGCATATTAAAGTACTATTCTAATTTGAGCACATGAAATCTCCTTTGTTCTAGACCTCTGCCAAAGCTGTTTTCAGTTTGCAACCATTAACCTATAAGTCTTTCTCTAGTCTGACACATCTTGTGCATAACCATAAATAGAGCAGCCAGAGTTTTCCACATCTGCATAGCCCAGTCATACGTTTTGACGTGAAGAAACTGAAAACCTCAGCTAGTATCTCTGGCCCTATCGTGTGTGAGGACAAATAACTCCACTTACAGAGTTTCCAACAATCATTTGTGATTTAATGCAACTTTCTCACCAGGGTAGATCCTACCTATTTCACAAATGAGGAAGTACGCTGCCCAAATCCAGGCATATATTTAATTAGTTTTTTGAGTGCATGTGCTCAAATGCAAGAATATTTCACAAGAAACTTCAGAAGCATTAATTCATTTTTAAAAATAAATTTTGAATGCCCAATTCATTTTTTCCAATTAAGGGGCAATTTAGCATGGCCAATCCACCTACCCTGCACATCTTTGGGTTGTGGGGGTGAAACCCATGTAAACACGGGGAGAATGTGCAAACTCCACACAGACAGTGACCAGATCCGGGATCGAACCTGGGACCTCGGTGCCAAGAGACAGCAGTGCTAACCACTGCGTCACCGTGCTGCCCCAGAAACATTCATTCACAACAATACCAAGTTAGAATTATCCAAAGACTCAAAAGGAACTAAATGCTAATTGGAGGGGGTTGCTGTTCAGTACGCAGCAAAGTGTCCTTCTTCTCTGGGACCATCAGGTTCAGTATAAACAGCTGCATTTTAAATGAAAATGAACAACCTCATCTCTTTCACAATGAACATGAGAATACAGTACAAACCTCTCAAAGACACCGAGCTGACATTCAGAGAGCTAAAAGATTTAACTCTTTTCAAAAATAAATCACATCAATCTGAAATGGACTCTCGCGGTGTAGGTTTCAAGGAACATATTGAAGTTTAAATTCCATTGATAGCAATTTGGCTGCACCATTGCATTTTGGGATACCAGTGTACTGAAGGAATCAGTCCCTCATTGATTCAGTACTAATATATTCCCAGTAAGATATTCACTGTGCTCTCTCTGAGCACAGTTATTATCCGAAAAATGGTTTCATGGATAAGAACACAACTATGCAACTTCACTTGCAGAGCTCAGTGAACTCAGACATTTTCTACAGTGTGTTTGTGCTAAGGTAAGACAGGAATCTGCTAATGTCCAGAAGGCAGCCTGTGGCCGAAATTCTCCGGCCATTGGGATTCTCTTTTCCTGCCGGCAGTGGACCTCCGCCTGCAGATTTCCTGGAGGCATGGGGTGGCATCAATGGGAAATCCCATTGATAAGCGGCAGGAAGAGACAATGCCTCCCCCAGCAAATAGCACGCTGCTGAGAAATATGCGGCTGGGGGACTGGAGAATCCCGTCCTATATTTTTATATTTCAGGTCACCAGTTGGTGAGGAATATTACTGAAGCCAATCTTTATTCGGTCTGATATTTATTTGCAGAACGAAACATTTGAAGCATACACCTCCTAACTCAACTACATCCGAGTGACAGTACTTTATACTTTATACTTTATAATTTTTGAGTAACACAAATGAACAAATTAACAACTTAATAATTTAAGGTGACATTCCCTAAAGAGACAGTGTCTCTATATGTGCTTAAGTGAAGCCCGCCCCCATTAATTCCCTTTAGCTGCATATAGTTTAACACAATTGATATACAATTAACATAGATTGGATAATGTATCTCAGCAGTACAGTAGAAAAGTTGGAAGAAAGGAAAAGGGAACATGTTGATCCAAAGAAACAAGCACGAAAGAAATTCAAAGAAAAATAGGCACAGTCCAATATTGAAGACTAATCTGACTAAAACATGAGGATAACTATGACTTTGCGTATAGCTGTTCCCCACACAACTTTGTACCAATATAATGTCTCCAAACGCCATCCCCAAAATACCTTAATATTAATCTCACAAGAGCAACTCCATGCCCCAAATTAATGCACTTAATGGGGCTTGTGTAACACAAGACAACAGCCCTCTCTGCATCTCTTCTCCATATCACTGGAAAACTATAGAGCCTAATCCTGATGTTTTCCTCCCTCTTTGTTGACAAGGAGAATTTCAGCCCGATTGTTGGAACTGACTAGTCAGAGCGTTCCTGTACCTTTACTTCTGCAGCATACAATCTGCTGCTGACCAAAAGGGTAATATGCCCAAGCACTGATATATGTAACTGAGCAGAAAAATTACACAGGTACATCTGGCTTTGAGGCAGGTATTTTACACCATTCCAAATACACTAAATAGTTCCTTACATTTGACATTCAGAAAGTGTTCTCGCTTGTTTTTATTATTATAACCCATATATATTTAGTCTGATATATTTAAGCAAAACAGAATTTTAAACTAATCTGAAATTAGTTGTGAAAAAAATTCAATGTGACTTAATTCAAATATAGTTGCTTTAGAAACATATGTGGCCATGTATGGGTAGTGATGTTGAGTTTTATGTTTCAGTTCAATGTCATTTTTAATTTTGTGATGTGCATTTATCTGTTATCCTATTAGAAGATATTGAGTAGAATATGCCCATATTTTCTCGTGTTTAGATGAATGAGAGGTGATTTAATTAGGGTAGATGTTGAGAGATTCCCCAGCTGAAGAGTCTTGAGTCAGGAGTGATAGTCTCAGAATAAGGAGTCAGCCATTTAGGACTGTTATATAGAGAAACATATTCACTCAGGGGTTGGGATTCTTTGAAATTCTCTGATCCAGAGACTTGTGGATGCGAAGAGTATACTCAATACTGGGACTGATAGATTTTCGGATACTAAAGGAATTAAGGAATATGAAGATAAATTGAAATGGTAGAGTTGATGGCAAAGTTCAGCCGTGATCTTACGAATTCAAAGGCTTAATGGCCCATATGGCCTACTCTTATTTCTATTTCTTATGTTCTTCTTTAAGTGGTATCTGACACAGTAAGAAGTCTAAGTATAGAATTTGGAATAAAGGGTGACCCTGCCCTGTACATGTAAGGGACACATTTGGCAACATTATATGGAGAGTGCTTTCACTTGTACTGAGGAACAAGTAAAAACTAATTCCGTTAGAGCTGAATTCTTCCTAGGCGAACAAAGACTGCTTCGCTACTCAATGATGCATGCAGCCTTAAAGTGAAGACTAGATTTGAAATCCATGAATAATTTATTTTACAAAGCTGCCTTGAACTCTAATGTGTGTTGAATATTCGTTCTCCTTCAGATACATTTGGCGACCATGGACTTGCATTGGATTGGTCCATGATTGGGCTTGGCAAAATACTGCAATAGTTTGCTGTTGCTTTTTGCAGTATGGCTGAACCGCTAACTCTCCCTCTCTTACTGCCTGCAATCAGGCATATCAGAAGGATTTACGAGCTGATTATTGAGTAACTAGTGGGGTACCACACGGATTGGTGCTGGGACCCTAGCTATTCACAATATATATTAATGATTTTCATGAGGCAACAAAATGTAACATCTCAAAGTTTGCAGATGATACCAAGTTAGGTGGGAGGGTGAATTGTGACGAGGATCCCACAGCATGATCTGGACAAGTTGGGCGAGTGGGCAAATGAATGGCAGATGCAGTATAATCTGGATAAGTGTAAGATTATTCACTTTGGAAGCAAAAACAGGAAAGCAGATTACTACCCGAATGGTTGTAAATTGGGAGAGGGGAGTGTGCAGCGGGACCTGGGTGTCCTTGTGCACCAGTCACTGAAGGTAAGCATGCAGGTGCAGCAGGCAGTAAAGAAGACTAATGGTATGTTGGCCTTCGTTGCGAGAGGTTGGGATTGTTCTCGCTGGAGTTCAGAAGAATGAGGGGGGATCTCATAGAGATATAAAATTCTAACAGGACAGGAGAGGGTTAATGTTACCAATGATAGGTATATCCAAAACCTGGGGTCACAGTCTGAGGATTCAGGATAAAGCATTTCAGACCAAGATGAGGAGACATTTCTTCACCCAAAGAGTGGTGAGCCTGTGGAATTAATTACCACAGGATGTAATTGATGCTAAATCATTGAATATATTCAAGAGGTGGCTAGATATAGCACTTGGGGAGAATGGGATCAAAGGCTATGTGGAGAAAGCAGGATTAGGCTATTAAGTTGGATGATCAGCCATGATCGTGATGAATGGTGGAGCAGGCTCAAAGGGCCAAAAGTCCTCCTTCTGCTCCTATCTTCTATGTATTATTAACCTGTTTGGGCATGTTTAGAACATACTTATCTACTGTGGCCATAAAGTCCTGAAGTGGGACTTGAAGCTGGAACTTCTTGCCCAGAGGTAAGGGCACTATCACTGCACCACAAGTGATTTGAGGATTGAGTAGTGTAGTTCAGTACCATGTAGACTCAATTAGCTGAATTGTCCATCCCTGCCTCCTCAAAACCATATACAGTATTGAGTGGAATACCCATTATCCAAGCTATTATGCCAAGTAATTTAGAACTGCAATATAATGAACTACAGGTGAAATTATTCAAGATGTTTTATGATTAATCTTCAAAGAGGCCAGGTCATCCTACAATAGAGGATCAGTTCAGGGGTATTCAATACTGCAGCCATTAGGAAATCCAATATTAGTTATTCAAACACATTTCTAAACAGATTCATGATTTATCTTCACAACTTGATTCCACAATATTTGTGCAAAAAATGATTCAAAAGAATGATTACAGTATAAGGCAGACTGAAAAACTTTAATTACCCAAAGTAATTCCTTACCGTTGACATTCAAAAAACATTCTAGCTAATTTTTATTGTAATAACCCATAATACTCAGACGAATTTTAAACTACATTGAAATTAATTGTGAAAAAATTTTAAGGAGACTTAATTCTTGTCTGAAATCACAATATCATAAAGCTAATGCAGCTGGTCTATGGACAGCTTCATTCTTTTAGATGTTATATTCCTTTAGATACATTGGCGAAGGCGACATGAGGAAACTATTTATTTTTGCACAGCAAGTTGCTGTCATCTAGAATGCGCTCTCTGAAAGGGTGATGGAAACAGATTAAATAGTAACTTTCAAAAATAAATGAACTGGATAAATACTTGAAGGTACAAAAATTACAGAAGTATGAGAAAAGAATAAGGAAATAGGGTTAACTGGATAATAACACGGAGCTGGCATAAGCACATTGGGCCAAATAGCCTCCATGATTCTATGATTTAAATCCCCTTTGGATCTTCTTCCTTTCTCTTCTGAAATTGGTCTGTTTCCTGGGGTAAGATTCATAGTTTCCTGCAAGATCTCTCCCAAGAGGTCATCCCTCATGTGTGAATCTAAACAGTGAGTGTCAGCATCAGAACTGGAGAAAATCATGTCCTAACCTTCTGTCCACAGTGGTATTTTCCAGGAAGAATCAGAATCTTGTACAGGAACCATGACTGAGCTTTCTCCTTCCTAACCCAGGAACATGGGTACCAGTTGAAAAGGTCCTAATGCAAGGTGACATCATCCAATTTATCTTTTTTTTATAGTTAGAGTACCCAATTTTTTTTTTCCAATTAAGGGACAATTTAGTGTTTCCAATTCACCTACCTGCTCATCTTTGGGTTGTGGGGGTGAGACCCACGCAGATATGGGGAGAATGTGCAAACTCCACACAGACCGTGACCCGGGGTCAGGAATCAAACCTGGGTCCTCGGCAACGTGAGGCAGTCATGCTAACCACTGTGCCGCCGTGCTGCCTTAACGTCATCCAATTTAACAAAAAACAAGTAACTTTTCTGCAGCAAATCATGTTAGTGGTAGATTCCACGATTTCTATGGGACTGAGCAGGGGGTAACAATGGACAACTGAAGTAACCATTTCTAATTCACACACAGCTATTCTTCCCTAAGAGGGAGCTATGTAAACAGATATCACCAAAGGAGCTTCCTTTCCTGCCCTAAATTAAATTCCAGGTAATGAGGCAGAGCAGTAGCAACCCATAGACTTTGAACAGTGCACCAACCTGAAACATCTGTAGAATATTGTGTTTCTCCATGTACAGCACAGATCGAATATATGGATCTTCAAAACAAGCTGAAAATTTTTCTTCAGAAACTGAAGGTGCCTGGGCCATTTGAGATGTTTTTAAGGGCAGAGGGAGAGATGGAGCTGCAGGCTGGCTTATAGTATAAGCTGTCGGCTGAATCGCTGACTCAGATACAGGTTCAACGGGATATTCACCTTCAACTATTGGCCCAGTTTCAGGTTTGATGGTTGCTTCTTCTGATTCAGCTACAGTCTGCACTTCTGTCCCTGTTTCAGCTGTTGCCTCAGCATTTGGTTCAGTTTCTGCGTCCGCTTCTGGTTCAGCTCTCCCCTCTGCTTCTGGTTCAATTGTAGACTCTGCTTCTGGTTCAGCTGTTGCTTCTTCATTTGATTCCGCTTTCGCTTCTGATTCGCCTTCAGCTGTTGCCTCTGCATCTGCTTCAGCTGTAGCCTCTGCTTCTGCTTCTGCCGTAGGCTCTTCATCTGGTCCAATTGCTGTCTCTGCATCTGGTTCACCTGCAGCATCTGCATCTGCTTCACCTGCAGCTTCTGCATCAGTTTCAGCTGCAGCTTCCATTTCTTCTGCAGGTGCCCCCTCCATTTCTGCTTCTGTAGTTCCAGCGTCCGTTTCTGGTTCACCCGGGGCTTGCGCATCTGGCTCAGCTGTTTCCTCTGCTTCTGCTTCAGCTATGGGTTCTACTGAAGACTCTTCTAATTGATTTTCTGCAGGATTGGGATCATTATTCTTTTTGATTGAAAAAAAAGTGGAAGAGTTCAATGTCAATAAATATATAATCGCAATAGTTTGATGCAAGATGCTGACAAAATATTTACTTATTTTTTTGGAATTTCAATTATATAACTAAATGTGTCACATTTGCTGTTGGTACTTGATACATTTTGCTCATCGTAAGGGCCAACAAACTGGCGGTGGAATGGTCGCTGATTCAAGAAGAAAACATTTTATGAAATTTCAAGATATTGGAAACCTGAATTAAAAACAGAAAATTCTTAGCAGGTCAGGCAGTATCTGCAGAAAGAAACAGAGTTAACTTTTCTGGTCTGTTTACTCTGTTTCTCTCTCTGCAAATGCTGCCTGACTTGTTGGGTCTTTCCAGTATTTTCTGTTATGTGATTTAGTTGCTAAAGGTATTGTTTTATCCCTTTGCAATGACTTAAACATTTACAGCTGAACTTTTACTGCAGTATCCTGATGGATCATTCAGGATGGGGCAACATAAAACGGAAAGAAGCAGCATGCAATGTAAAACTCAGGGTAATGGTGGGATAATGTATAATACATATGTGGAAATAAGTGCAGTTTTAACATAAGTACTTAAGTAAAGCAACTGTCAGTGATAAACTGCTTTCTGGTTCCACCTATCCACCACCTCCCTCCCCCCCCCCGCTCAAGTGTTTCCAGTGACTCTTCTGTCCATGTGTCATCGCCATGTCACTTTAGATGGTGAAGTTATGCAAGGAGCAACTGACTACATTGATCAAAGAATTTGTTTAGCAGGGCTGTTTACAACCCTGCTAAACCCTGATGTACTTTCTTTTATTTCTTTTCTTTTCATGTACTTAATGATCTGTTGAGCTGCTTGCAGAAAAATACTTTTCACTGTACCTTGGTACACGTAACAATAAACAAATCCAAAAATCATGTTCTGCCAAGGCATCAGAATGTTATTTCAAAATCTCAGCATCCTGGTACAAAACAATCCCAGTGATGGCCTGTTCCTCATTATACATTGGAGGCTATTGTAGAAGATTCACACCGGTGGAATTAGGAGAAAACCTTGGTTAAAAGCTATGTAGAAGGGATAAACAAAACAAGAGTTAAGGGAAATTGAAAGTGGATGGTGTCGTGCCATCGGGTTTGTTCTAGGACTGCTGTGTACTTCAATGGTTTAGGGCGAAAGCAAGGAAGGCTGGTGTTCAGATTTACAAAGAATACCAAAATAGGAGGCATTGTAAAGAATTCTGAGTGCCAAATAAACTATAAGGAGATTTTGGTGAGACGTTGGAACGGGCAAATGAACGAGTGGCAGATGAAGCTCAATGTCAAGACATGTGTACCTTGGATGGGTACTTATGGGTGGTTGTCTAAAGCAATATGGACTGCCCAAGATCTAATGCCACCAGGTTAAAGTCCAACAGGTTTGTTTCGAATCACTAGCTTTCGGGGCACTGCTCCTTCTTCAGGTGAAGGAGCAGTGCTCCAAAAGCTAGTGATTCGAAACAAACCTGTTGGAATTTAACCTGGTGTTGTAAGACTTCTTACTGTGCTCACCCCAGTCCAACACCGGCATCTCCACATCAAGATCTAATGGGTCTACTTGTTTAGATACCAATGATGTGGACAAAATGGTTGACAGAATGAAAACTGATGACGGTAATCATAATGGACTACAAGGCACTGAGGAGCAAGTGTATACCCATGGTACAGATAAAAAGAATAGATAAGTTTTGATTGTGGCAGATTTTATAATGGGCGATGGTAAGGCAGATGGTGGAATTTGGGTATTTTCTTTAGTAGATATGGCCAAGAGTTTCTGCTTCCCAGCTGGGAGGATTCGGAACATCACAGAGTAAATACAAAATAGGTTTGAGTTTCTGTAAAGGAATTTAACAAAATTAAGTTCTGAATCATGGTGGAAAATGTCCAGGGTAGCAATCTCTGGAATTTTCCCTGCGCTATGTGCTGAGCCAGACAGGAAGAAAAGGAGTAGGTTTGCAATGGGTGGTTTAAAAGGGAGGGAGGGTTTCAAATTACTGGGACCCGTTTTGAGACCAGGGAAGGCTGTGCAGATAGGATGGGATGGCTTTGATCTAAACCAGCAAGGTGTGCAAGATTTTCCAAAGAGGGTAAATAAGATTTTGTGGAATAATTTAAACTAATTTGAGGAAGATAGGGATAAATTCACACGGTAGGTTAAAAAGGCTGTCACTTTGATCAGTACTGAGTGAGTGCTGCACTGTTGGAGATGCTAACATTCGAGGATATTAAACTAAGGACCTGTCTTCTCTGTTAGGCACATGTAAAACATTCCACGGAACCTTTTAAAGAAAGGTAAGTGAGTTAGCCAGTGTCCTAGTCAGCGTTTATCTCAGTACCAAAACAGATTATATGTTCATTTATATCATTACATTTTTGTGATCTTACTGTGTGCAAATTGCTTACCAATTTCCTGCCAATCAAAAAATACTTAATTTGATGTGAGGCAGTTTGGGACATCCTAAGACAATGAAAGGCATTACACAGATGCCAGTTCTGGCTTTTAGCACCTCAGTCAAAGATTAGCATCATGACAAAGTAGCACGTGTGAAATACAGCACAAGTGTCAACTCAGTCAGAAGTCCCAGAGTGTCATCACTTAAACCAAGTTGAAAGTTTATTGGCACTCATGTATTCTGCCCCAAGATAATTTCTTTCTGAATGTAATAAAACTAGAAAAAATTTCGAAACACTTGACCTTCATTGACCTAAAACATTAATTCAGTTTCTCGCTCCACAGATACTACTGTGACCTACTAAGCATTTTTTGTTTTTAATTCAGGATTCCAGCATGCACAATATATTGCTTTTATCGTTTCTTGGATTTGTCTGGAGAGCAAAATTTAACATATACAAGTTGGACCAAGTGACCTGTTTCTGTGCTGTATATTCTATGTTTTCGTTCATGGTGGCAATTTATTTGGATGCCATCTGGAACCTTTTGAGCATTATCTTATGATACAATCATGAATTACTCTACCAAGAATGTACAGTATGAAAAATCCCAAGCCGTGTTGCTTTTAGTTTAAGAGTACAAAAGAAACTTGTCATATACATGCATTTAGTCACAGATAATCTTACAGTCATGGACAATAGGATTAAATAAAATTGCTCCAGACTATTTCCTTTAATTGAAAATAGGCTTCCAGGGTATGTTAGCACATCTTTAATTCTAGCAGAGAACATAAGGGGCTGGATTCTCTGTCACGCCGCGTCAGATTTCTGGTACAGTACGCTGGCGGGATGCTCCGTTTCGCCGGCAGGTCAATGGGCTTTCCAATTGTGGGGCAGCCCCATGCTGCCAGGAAACCCCCGGGCTGCCGGCAAAGCAGAGCCTCCCGACGGTGGAGAATTTAGCCCAAGATGTTCAATCTTGCACATGTTAATCATATACCTTAGTCTTTTTAGCACACATCTGTGTTTCATGGAAAAATAGACATGGAATGACAGGACAGCACAAAGCAAACATCATGGGTGGAACAGTGATTAGCACTGCTGCTTCACAACACCAGGGACCCGGGCTCAATTCCAACCTTGGGTGACTGTGGAGTTTTCACGTTCTCCCTGTGTCAGTGCGGCTTTCCTCCTGGTGCTCCAGTTTTCTCCCACAGTGACCCAAAGTCAGAATTGAACCCAGGTTACTGGCACTGTGAGGCAGCAGTGCTAACCACTGTGCTATCATGCCACCCTTTGGGCTAACATCTCCTTATATGACTCAGTGTCATATTTTGTCTTCAAAGGCTCCAGTGAGGTGCCTTGGGGCATCTTATTAATAATAATAATCTTTATGGTCACAAATAGGCTTACATTAACACTGCAATGAAGTTACTGTGAAAAGCCCCTAGTCGCCACATTCCGGCACTTGTTTGGGTACACCGAGGGAGAATTCAGAATATCCAATTCACCTAACAACACGTCTTTACGCCACTTTATTATTCTGAACTCAGTGGAATCGAACCTGGAGCTGTGAAGCAACTGTGCTACCCACTGTGCTACCATGCCACCCATATTATGTTCAATATCAATATGAATTGTTGCTATTTTGGTTATTCACCTTCAGATATTGAATGACCATTTTGAACATTTTTTCTATTCATTTTGCAGCCCATCGCTGCCACCTACCCTATTTTGACATACGTTCCTTAAGGAACCAAGTCTACAGTGATCCATTTTATGGAACACTGTCCTCAGCTACTGGAACAGGAAGAAATTGCAGCACATTTTGGGCTGCACCTGAAGTGGAATGGAACTATGGTCCTAACAGAACTGAAAAATAGGGCAGTAGGCAAGACTGTAAACAGGGAGATAAATTAAATAAGAGAAAGGAGTGAGTTCAGAATAATAAAGTGGCATAAAGGATCAGGAATCCGATAAAGTTACAAAACATAAATGCAAATTAACCTACAAATAAAGTGAAAAGAACAATTAATAGAAAAAACTGTTCCCATTGGCGGAAGGATCCAGAACAAAAGGGCACAGATATAAGGTAATGGGCAAAAGAAGCAACAATGACACGAGGAAAGAGTTTTTCACATGCAGCGAATGGTTAGGATCTTGAATGTACTGCCTGAGAGTCTGGTGAAGACAGATTCAATCCAGGCATTCCAGAGGGAATGGGATTATTATTTGAAAAGGAAAATTAATAATAATCTTTATTATCACAAGTAGGCTTACATTAACACTGCAATGAAGCTACTGTGAAACTCCCCGAGTTGCCACACTCCGGTGCCTGTTCGGGTACACCGAGGGAGAATTCTGAATGTCCAAATTACCTAACAGCACGTCTTTCGGGACTTGTGGGAGGAATCCGGAGCACCCAGACGAAACCCATGCAGACACGGAGAGAATGTGCAGACTCCACACAGACTGTGACCCATGCAGACACGGAGAGAACGTGCAGACTCCACACAGACTGTGACCCAAGCCGGGAATCGAACCTGGGACCCTGGTGCTGTGAAGCAACTCTGGTAACCACCGTGCTGCCGTGCCGCATGTGCAGGGCTAACAGAGAGAATGGGGAGGGCGTTGGAGGGAGTAGCAATGCATGATTTGCTCCCTCAGAGAGGCAAACACGGAGCCGGTGGGCTGAATGGCCTCCTTCTGTGCTGTAACCATGCAATGATATGCTTGATAAAAGAGCGAGGTGAGGATATGAAGTGGGAGGAGGACCATGTGAAGTGTGAACACCTTTGAATCGAATGGCCGGTCTCTGTGCAGTATATTCTGTGGAATCAGAAATCACACAGCAAGTACAAGCTCTGAACACAAACTGATCCACATCCAAACGGTAAACTAGGCACCTCGAGTCCGCCCACAAGTAAGTGGTGAAAGGTTTACAGTAAATCCTGCACCCCCCCCCCCCCCCCCCCTCCCAATCCCCAAGGGGTTTTAATGTTGTTTTCTCACCAACACCAGATTTGAGAAATGCAGGAGCTCATTTCAAGCCTTTGCCGTTGCCGTTGCTGGACAATGATTTTGTTCTCCAGCCGCTGGAGGAAGCGCATGGCTCATTGTTAAACCGCTCGGGAACGGACGGGAGAATCCCAGGAGGACGCGATTACCTCACTCATGGCTGCACCGATGGAATTCCACACTCTCGTCCTGAAACCCCAACACTGGGGAAATTAAAGCAAGTTATTTCCAAATTAGACTCCCGAAAGTTTCGCCCTCCCACCCTCCCGTCCGCCCGTCCTCCAGCCCCCTCCAAGTGTATCTGCTGCGGGTGTCCGGTTACCCTGGAAACCGGTGACATAACATACAGCCAGTCGCCCTGGGAACGGGGGCTCATCCCGCCCCCGCCGCTCGCCATTGGATAGTGCGCTTCAGGGGGCGTGGTCAACTAGCAGCACCCGTGGCCACGCCTCTACAGAGGGGGGGGGGGGCGACGGTGCGTTGGCCCCGGGCATCCGTCGCCCCCCCTCTCTGCACGCCGCTGCCCCCTACCCCAACCACCCCCCCTCACCACCCCTACCTCCCTCCAACGCCCCTACCCCCCTCCCCACCACCCCTACTCCCCTCCCCACCACCCCTACCCCCCTCCAACGCCGCCCCCCCTCTCAACTCAACACCGCAACCCCCCCCTCTCAACTCAACGCCGCAAACCCCCCCCTCAACTCAACGCCGCAAACCCCCCCCCCTCTCCTCTCAACTCAACGCCGCAAACCCCCCAACGCCGGGTCTGTCTCTCTCCTCCTCCCCCCCCCCCCCCCCAAACGCCGGGTCAGTCTCTCTCCTCCTCCTCCCCCCCCCCCCAATGCCGGGTCTGTCTCTCTCTCCCCCCCCCCCCCCAAAATGTCGGTCTGTCTCTCTCCTCCTCCCCCCCCCCCAAACGCCGGGTCAGTCTCTCTCCTCCTCCTCCCCCCCCCCCCCCCCCAAAAAAACGCCGGGTCTCACCACTTCCGCAGCTGGTGAAACTGACGCGTATCGCGTCAGTCCGCTGCTGGCCCCTCCGGGAACGGAGAAAAGCTGCCTAAAAGAAGGCCCCCACGCCGGAGTCATCTACACCAATTTTGCTCGCCGGAAATCGGCGTTACGACGGTCTGCAGAGAATTTCGCCCCTCGATCTGGGAATAACGCTGAAACTGTAAACACTACAGACTGGATCGTTGAATAACACTGGGACTAGGAACTTTACACCCTGGTTCTGGGAATAAAACTGGGACTGCGACACGACACACTGGACCTAAGAATAACACTGGGACTAGGAACACTACAGACTGGGATGTGAATAACACTGGGAATGGGAAAACTACAAACTGGGATGTGATTAACACTGGGAATGGGACTGTGTTGAATGTTATCAGTAGCTGCTGTAACGGTACCATACCTTTAATGCATTAGCCCTTTAAGACCGGGCTTGGAACCCAGGAAACAGTATATAAGATGAGGCTCACTCTGCAGCATGTGATGAGCACACTTCTCTGCTGCTGTTCAGTTCTCAGATGATTAAAGCCTTTGAATCACCTATCATCTCTCCTGTGTCGTAATTGAGGGTATCTCAGGAACACTACAGACTGGGATGTGAATAACACTGAGAATGGGAACCCTACAGACTATGATGTGAATAACACTGAGAATGGGAACCCGACAGATTGGGATGTGATTAACACTGGGAATGGGAACACTACAGAGTGGGATGTGAATAACACTGAGAATGGGAACCCTACAGACTGGGATGTGATTAGCACTGAGAATGGGAACCCTACAGACTATGATGTGAATAACACTGAGAATGGGAACACTACAGACTGGGATGTGAATAACACTGAGAATGGGGGAACCCTACAGACTGGGATGTGATTAGCACTGGGAATGGGAACACTACAGACTGGGATGGGAATAACACTGAGAATGGGAACCCTACAGACTGGGATGTGATTAGCACTGAGAATGGGAACCCTACAAACTGGGATGTGATTAGAACTGAGAATGGGAACACTACAGACTGGGATGTGATTAACACTGAGAATGGGAACCCTACAGACTGGGATGTGATTAGCGCTGAGAATGGGAACCCTACCCACTGGGATGTGATTAGCACTGAGAATGGGAACACTACAGACTGGGATGTGATTAGCACTGAGAATGGGAACCCTACAGACTGGGATGTGATTAACACTGAGAATGGGAACCCTACAGACTGGGATGTGAATAACACTGAGAATGGGAACCCTACAGACTGGGATGTGATTAGCACTGAGAATGGGAACCCTACAGACTATGATGTGAATAACACTGAGAATGGGAACACTACAGACTGGGATGTGAATAACACTGAGAATGGGAACCCTACAGACTATGATGTGAATAACACTGAGAATGGGAACACTACAGACTGGGATGTGAATAACACTGAGAATGGGGGAACCCTACAGACTGGGATGTGATTAGCACTGGGAATGGGAACACTACAGAGGGGGATGGGAATAACACTGAGAATGGGAACCCTACAGACTGGGATGTGATTAGCACTGAGAATGGGAACCCTACAAACTGGGATGTGATTAGAACTGAGAATGGGAACACTACAGACTGGGATGTGATTAACACTGAGAATGGGAACCCTACAGACTGGGATGTGATTAACACTGAGAATGGGAACCCTACAGACTGGGATGTGATTAGCACAGAGAATGGGAACACTACAGACTGGGATGTGATTAACACTGAGAATGGGAACACGACAGACTGGGATGTGATTAACACTGGGAATGGGAACACTACAGACTGGGATGTGAATAATACCGAGAATGGGAACCCTACAGACAGGGATGTGATTAACACTGGGAATGGGAAGACTACAGCCTGGGATGTGATGAACACTGGGAATGGGAACACTACAGACTGGGATGTGAATAATACTGAGAATGGGAACCCTACAGACTGGGATGTGATTAACACTGGGAATGGGAAGACTACAGACTGGGATGTGAATAACGCTGAGAATGGGAACCCTACAGACTGGGATGTGATTAGCACTGAGAATGGGAACACTACAGACTGGGATGTGATTACCACTGAGAGTGGGAACCCTACAGACTGGGATGTGATTAACACTGAGAATGGGAACCCTACAGACTGGGATGTGATTAGGACTGAGAATGGGAACCCTACAGACTGGTTGTGATTAACACTGGGAATGGGAACACTACAGACTGGGATGTGAATAATACTGAGAATGGGAACCCTACAGACTGGGATGTGATTAACACTGGGAATGGGAAGACTACAGACTGGGATGTGATTAGCACTGAGAATGGGAATCCGACAGATTGGGATGTGATTAACACTGTGAATGGGAACCCTACAGACTGGGATGTGATTAGCACTGGGAATGGGAACACTACAGACTGGGATGTGAATAACACTGAGAATGGGAACCCTACAGACTGGGATGTGATTAGCACTGAGAATGGGAACCCTACAGACTGGGATGTGATTAGCACTGAGAATGGGAACCCTACAGACTGGGGTGTGATTAGCACTGAGAATGGGAACCCTACAGACTGGGATGTGATTAACACTGAGAATGGGAAGCCTACAGACTGGGATGTGATGAACACTGGGAATGGGAACACTACAGACTGGGATGTGAATAATACTGAGAATGGGAACCCTACAGACTGGGATGTGATTAACACTGGGAATGGGAAGACTACAGACTGGGATGTGAATAACACTGAGAATGGGAACCCGACAGGTTGGGATGTGATTAACACTGAGAATGGGAACCCTACAGACTGGGATGCGATTAGCACTGAGAATGGGAACCCTACAGACTGGGATGTGAATAACACTGAGAATGGGAACCCTACAGACTGGGATGTGATTAGCACTGAGAATGGGAACCCGACAGACTGGGATGTGATTAGCACTGAGAATGGGAACACTACAGACTGGGATGTGATTAGCACTGAGAATGGGAACACTACAGACTGGGATGTGATTAACACTGAGAATGGGAACCCGACAGACTGGGATGTGATTAGCACTGAGAATGGGAACACTACAGACTGGGATGTGATTAGCACTGAGAATGGGAACCCTACAGACTGGGATGTGATTACCGCTGAGAATGGGAACCCTACAGACTGGGATGTGATTAGCACTGAGAATGGGAACCCTACAGACTGGGATGTGATTAGCACTGGGAATGGGAATACTACAGACTGGGATGTGATTAACACTGGGAATGGGAACACTACAGACTGGGATGTTATTAGCACTGGGAATGGGAACACTACAGACTGGGATGTGATTAACACTGAGAATGGGAAGCCTACAGACTGGGATGTGATGAACACTGGGAATGGGAACACTACAGACTGGGATGTGATTAGCACTGAGAATGGGAACACTACAGACTGGGATGTGATTAACACTGAGAATAGGAACCCTACAGACTGGGATGTGATTAGCGCTTAGAATGGGAACACTACAGACTGGGATGTGATTAGCACTGAGAATGGGAACCCTACAGACTGGGATGTGATTAGCACTGAGAATGGGAACCCTACAGACTGGGATGTGATTAGCACTGAGAATGGGAACACTACAGACTGGGATGTGAATAATACTGAGAATGGGAACCCTACAGACTGGGATGTGATTAGCACTGGGAATGGGAATACTACAGACTGGGATGTGATTAACACTGGGAATGGGAACACTACAGACTGGGATGTGATTAGCACTGGGAATGGGAACACTACAGACTGGGATGTGATTAACACTGAGAATGGGAAGCCTACAGATTGGGATGTGATGAACACTGGGAATGGGAACACTACAGACTGGGATGTGATTAGCACTGAGAATGGGAACACTACAGACTGGGATGTGAATAACACTGAGAGTGGGGGAACCCTACAGACTGGGATGTGATTAGCACTGGGAATGGGAACACTACAGACTGGGATATGAATAACACTGAGAATGGGAACCCTAAAGACTGGGATGTGATTAGCACTGAGAATGGGAACCCTACAAACTGGGATGTGATTAGAACTGAGAATGGGAACACTACAGACTGGGATGTGATTAACACTGAGAATGGGAACCCTCCAGACTGGGATGTGATTAGCGCTGAGAATGGGAACCCTACAGACTGGGATGTGATTAGCACTGAGAATGGGAACACTACAGACTGGGATGTGATTAGCACTGAGAATGGGAACCCTACAGACTGGGATGTGATTAGCACTGAGAATGGGAACACTACAGACTGGGATGTGATTAACACTGAGAATGGGAACACTACAGACTGGGATGTGATTAACACTGGGAATGGGAACACTAGAGACTGGAATGTGAATAATACTGAGAATGAGAACCCTACAGACTGGGATGTGATTAACACTGGGAATGGGAACACTACAGACTGGGATGTGATTAACACTGGGAATGGGAACACTACAGACTGGGATGTGAATAATACTGAGAATGGGAACCCTACAGACTGGGATGTGATTAACACTGGGAATGGGAAGACTACAGACTGGGATGTGAATAACACTGAGAATGGGAACCCTACAGACTGGGATGTGATTAGCACTAAGAATGGGAACACTACAGACTGGGATGTGATTAGCACTGAGAGTGGGAACCCTACAGACTGGGATGTGATTAACACTGAGAATGGGAACCCTACAGACTGGGATGTGATTAGCACTGAGAATGGGAACCCTACAGACTGGGATGTGATTAGTGCTGAGAATGGGAACCCTACAGACTGGGATGTGATTAACACTGAGAATGGGAACCCTACAGACTGGGATGTGAATAACACTGAGAATGGGAACCCTACAGACTGGGATGTGATTAGTGCTGAGAATGGGAACCCTACAGACTGGGATGTGATTAGCACTGAGATGGGAACCCTACAGACTGGGATGTGATTAACACTGAGAATGGGAACCCGACAGACTGGGATGTGATTAGCACTGGGAATGGGAACACTACAGACTGGGATGTGAATAACACTGAGAATGGGAACCCGACAGACTGGGATACGATTAGCACTGAGAATGGGAACCCTACAGACTGGGATGCGATTAGCACTGAGAATGGGAACCCTACAGACTGGGATGTGAATAACACTGAGAATGGGAACCCTACAGACTGGGATGTGATTAGCACTGAGAATGGGAACCCGACAGACTGGGATGTCATTAGTGCTGAGAATGGGAACCCTACAGACTGGGATGTGATTAACACTGAGAATGGGAACCCTACAGACTGGGATGTGAATAACACTGAGAATGGGAACCCTACAGACTGGGATGTGATTAGTGCTGAGAATGGGAACCCTACAGACTGGGATGTGATTAGCACTGAGAATGGGAACCCTACAGACTGGGATGTGATTAACACTGAGAATGGGAACCCGACAGACTGGGATGTGATTAGCACTGGGAATGGGAACACTACAGACTGGGATGTGAATAACACTGAGAATGGGAACCCGACAGACTGGGATGTGATTAGCACTGAGAATGGGAACCCTACAGACTGGGATGTGATTAGCACTGAGAATGGGAACCCTACAGACTGGGATGTGAATAACACTGAGAATGGGAACCCTACAGACTGGGATGTGATTAGCACTGAGAATGGGAACCCTACAGACTGGGATGTGATTAGCACTGAGAATGGGAACACTACAGACTGGGATGTGATTAGCACTGAGAATGGGAACCCTACAGACTGGGATGTGATTAACACTGGGAATGGGAACACTACAGACTGGGATGTGATTAACACTGGGAATGGGAACACTACAGACTGGGATGTGAATAATACTGAGAATGGGAACCCTACAGACTGGGATGTGATTAACACTGGGAATGGGAAGACTACAGACTGGGATGTGAATAACACTGAGAATGGGAACCCTACAGACTGGGATGTGATTAGCACTAAGAATGGGAACACTACAGACTGGGATGTGATTAGCACTGAGAGTGGGAACCCTACAGACTGGGATGTGATTAACACTGAGAATGGGAACCCTACAGACTGGGATGTGATTAGCACTGAGAATGGGAACCCTACAGACTGGGATGTGATTAGTGCTGAGAATGGGAACCCTACAGACTGGGATGTGATTAACACTGAGAATGGGAACCCTACAGACTGGGATGTGAATAACACTGAGAATGGGAACCCTACAGACTGGGATGTGATTAGTGCTCAGAATGGGAACCCTACAGACTGGGATGTGAATAGCACTGAGATGGGAACCCTACAGACTGGGATGTGATTAACACTGAGAATGGGAACCCGACAGACTGGGATGTGATTAGCACTGGGAATGGGAACACTACAGACTGGGATGTGAATAACACTGAGAATGGGAACCCGACAGACTGGGATACGATTAGCACTGAGAATGGGAACCCTACAGACTGGGATGCGATTAGCACTGAGAATGGGAACCCTACAGACTGGGATGTGAATAACACTGAGAATGGGAACCCTACAGACTGGGATGTGATTAGCACTGAGAATGGGAACCCGACAGACTGGGATGTGATTAGCACTGAGAATGGGAACACTACAGACTGGGATGTGATTAGCACTGAGAATGGGAACCCTACAGACTGGGATGTGATTAGCACTGGGAATGGGAACACTACAGACTGGGATGTGATTAACACTGAGAATGGGAAGCCTACAGACTGGGATGTGATGAACACTGGGAATGGGAACACTACAGACTGGGATGTGATTAGCACTGAGAATGGGAACACTACAGACTGGGATGTGATTAACACTGAGAATAGAAACCCTACAGACTGGGATGTGATTAGCGCTGAGAATGGGAACACTACAGACTGGGATGTGATTAGCACTGAGAATGGGAACCCTACAGACTGGGATGTGATTAGCACTGAGAATGGGAACCCTACAGACTGGGATGTGATTAGCACTGAGAATGGAAACCCTACAGACTGGGATGTGAATAATACTGAGAATGGGAACCCTACAGATTGGGATGTGATTAGCACTGGGAATGGGAATACTACAGACTGGGATGTGATTAACACTGGGAATGGGAACACTACAGACTGGGATGTGATTAGCACTGGGAATGGGAACACTACAGACTGGGATGTGATTAACACTGAGAATGGGAAGCCTACAGACTGGGATGTGATGAACACTGGGAATGGGAACACTACAGACTGGGATGTGATTAGCACTGAGAATGGGAACACTACAGACTGGGATGTGATTAACACTGAGAATGGGAAGCCTACAGACTGGGATGTGATGAACACTGGGAATGGGAACACTACAGACTGGGATGTGAATAATACTGAGAATGGGAACCCTACAGACTGGGATGTGATTAACACTGGGAATGGAAAGACTACAGACTGGGATGTGAATAACACTGAGAATGGGAACCCGACAGATTGGGATGTGATTAACACTGAGAATGGGAACCCTACAGACTGGGATGCGATTAGCACTGAGAATGGGAACCCTACAGACTGGGATGTGAATAACACTGAGAATGGGAACCCTACAGACTGGGATGTGATTAGCACTGAGTATGGGAACCCGACAGACTGGGATGTGATTAGCACTGAGAATGGGAACACTACAGACTAGGATGTGATTAGCACTGAGAATGGGAACACTACAGACTGGGATGTGATTAACACTGAGAATGGGAACCCGACAGACTGGGATGTGATTAGCACTGAGAATGGGAACACTACAGACTGGGATGTGATTAGCACTGAGAATGGGAACCCTACAGACTGGGATGTGATTACCGCTGAGAATGGGAACCCTACAGACTGGGATGTGATTAGCACTGAGAATGGGAACCCAACAGACTGGGATGTGATTAACACTGATAATGGGAACCCTACAGACTGGGATGTGATTAGCACTGAGAATGGGAACCCTACAGACTGGGATGTGATTAACACTGGGAATGGGAACACTACAGACTGGGATGTGAATAATACTGAAAATGGGAACCCTACAGACTGGGATGTGATTAACACTGGGAATGGGAAGACTACAGACTGGGATGTGATTAGCACTGAGAATGGGAATCCGACAGTTTGGGATGTGATTAACACTGAGAATGGGAACCCTACAGACTGGGATGTGATTAGCACTGGGAATGGGAACACTACAGACTGGGATGTGATTAGCACTGAGAATGGGAACACTACAGACTGGGATGTGATTAGCACTGAGAATGGGAACCCGACAGACTGGGATGTGATTAGCACTGAGAATGGGAACACTACAGACTGGGATGTGATTAACACTGAGAATGGGAACCCGACAGACTGGGATGTGATTAGCACTGGGAATGGGAACACTACAGACTGGGATGTGATTAACACTGGGAACGGGAACACTACAGACTGGGATGTGATTAGCACTGGGAATGGGAACACTACAGACTGGGATGTGATTAACACTGAGAATGGGAACACTACAGACTGGGATGTGAATAACACTGAGAATGGGGAACCCTGCAGACTGGGATGTGATTAGCACTGGGAATGGGAACACTACAGACTGGGATGTGAATAACACTGAGAATGGGAACCCTACAGACTGGGATGTGATTAGCACTGAGAATGGGAACCCTACAAACTGGGATGTGATTAAAACTGAGAATGGGAACACTACAGACTGGGAGGTGATAAACACTGAGAATGGGAACCCTCCAGACTGGGATGTGATTAGCGCTGGGAATGGGAACCCTACCGACTGGGATGTGATTAACACTGAGAATGGGAACACTACAGACTGGGATGTGATTAGCACTGAGAATGGGAACCCTACAGACTGGGATGTGATTAACACTGGGAATGGGAACCCTACAGACTGGGATGTGATTGGCACTGAGAATGGGAACACTACAGATTGGGATGTGATGAACACTGAGAATGGGAACACTAGAGACTGGGATGTGATTAACACTGGGAATGGGAACACTACAGACGGGGATGTGAATATTACTGAGAATGGGAACCCTACAGACTGGGATGTGATTAACACTGGGAATGGGAAGACTACAGACTGGGATGTGATGAACACTGGCAATGGGAACACTACAGACTGGGATGTGAATAATACTGAGAATGGGAACCCTACAGACTGGGATGTGATTAACACTGGGAATGGGAAGACTACAGACTGGGATGTGAATAACACTGAGAAAGGGAACCCTACAGACTGGGATGTGATTAGCACTGAGAATGGGAACACTACAGACTGGGATGTGATTAGCACTGAGAGTGGGAACCCTACAGACTGGGATGTGATTAACACTGATAATGGGAACCCTACAGACTGGGATGTGATTAGCCCTGAGAATGGGAACCCTACAGACTGGGAAGTGATTAACACTGGGAATGGGAACACTACAGACTGGGATGTGAATAATACTGAGAATGGGAACCCTACAGACTGGGATGTGATTAACACTGGGAATGGGAAGTCTACAGACTGGGATGTGATTAGCACTGAGAATGGAAATCCGACAGATTGGGATGTGATTAACACTGAGAATGGGAACCCTACAGACTGGGATGTGATTAGCACTGGGAATGGGAACACTACAGACTGGGATGTGAATAACACTGAGAATGGGAACTCTACAGACTAGGATGTGATTAGCACTGAGAATGGGAACCCTACAGACTGGGATGTGATTAGCACTGAGAATGGGAACCCTACAGACTGGGATGTGATTAGTGCTGAGAATGGGAACCCTACAGACTGGGATGTGATTAACACTGAGAATGGGAAGCCTACATTCTGGGATGTGATGAACACTGGGAATGGGAACACTACAGACTGGGATGTGAATAATACTGAGAATGGGAACCCTACAGACTATAATGTGATTAACACTGGGAATGGGAAGACTACAGACTGGGATGTGAATGACACTGAGAATGGGAACCCGACAGATTGGGATGTGATTAACACTGAGAATGGGAACCCTACAGACTGGGATGTGATTAGCACTGGGAATGGGAAGACTACAGACTGGGCTGTGAATAACACTGGGAATGGGAAGACTATAGACTGGGATGTGAATAACACTGAGAATGGGAACCCTACAGACTGGGATGTGATTAGCACTGAGAATGGGAACACTACAGACTGGGATGTGATTAGCACTGAGAATGGGAACACTACTTACTGGGATGTGATTAGCACTGAGAATGGGAACCCAACAGACTGGGATGTGATTAACACTGATAATGGGAACCCTACAGACTGGGATGTGATTAGCACTGAGAATGGGAACCCTACAGACTGGGATGTGATTAACACTGGGAATGGGAACACTACAGACTGGGATGTGAATAATACTGAAAATGGGAACCCTACAGACTGGGATGTGATTAACACTGGGAATGGGAAGACTACAGACTGGGATGTGATTAGCACTGAGAATGGGAATCCGACAGTTTGGGATGTGATTAACACTGAGAATGGGAACCCTACAGACTGGGATGTGATCAGCACTGGGAATGGGAACACTACAGACTGGGATGTGAATAACACTGAGAATGGGAACTCTACAGACTGGGATGTGATTAGCACTGGGAATGGGAACCCTACAGACTGGGATGTGATTAGCACTGAGAATGGGAACCCTACAGACTGGGATGTGATTAGTGCTGAGAATGGGAACCCTACAGACTGGGATGTGATTAACACTGAGAATGGGAAGCCTACATTCTGGGATGTGATGAACACTGGGAATGGGAACACTACAGACTGGGATGTAAATAATACTGAGAATGGGAACCCTACAGACTATAATGTGATTAACACTGGGAATGGGAAGACTACAGACTGGGATGTGAATAACACTGAGAATGGGAACCCGACAGATTGGGATGTGATGAACACTGAGAATGGGAACCCTCCAGACTGGGATGTGATTAGCACTGGGAATGGGAACACTACAGACTGGGATGTGAATAACACTGAGAATGGGAACCCTACAGACTGGGATGTGATTAGCGCTGGGAATGGGAACACTACAGACTGGGATGTGATTAACACTGAGAATGGGAACCCTCCAGACTGGGATGTGATTAACACTGAGAATGGGAACACTACAGCCTGGGATGTGATTAGCACTGAGAATGGGAACCCTACAGACTGGGATGTGATTAACACTGGGAATGGGAACCCTACAGACTGGGATGTGATTGGCACTGAGAATGGGAACACTACAGACTGGGATGTGATTAACACTGAGAATGGGAACACTACTGACTGGGATGTGATTAACACTGAGAATGGGAACCCTACAGACTGGGATGTGATTAACACTGGGAATGGGAAGACTACAGACTGGGATGTGATTAACACTGAGAATGGGAACCCTCCAGACTGGGATGTGATTAGCGCTGAGAATGAGAACCCTACAGACTGGGATGTGATTAACACTGAGTATGGGAACCCTACAGACTGGGATGTGATTCGCACTGAGAATGGGAACCCTACAGACTGGGATGTGATTAACACTGGGAATGGGAACACTACAGACTGGGATGTGAATAATACTGAGAATGGGAACCCTACACACTGGGATGTGATTAACACTGGGAATTGGAAGACTACAGACTGGGATGTGATTAGCACTGAGAATGGGAATCCGACAGATTGGAATGTGATTAACACTGAGAATAGGAACCCTACAGACTGGGATGTGATTAGCACTGAGAATGGGAACCCTACAGACTGGGATGTGATTAACACTGGGAATGGGAACACTACAGACTGGGATGTGAATAATACTGAGAATTAGAACCCTACAGACTGGGATGCGATTAACACTGGGAATGGGAAGACTACAGACTGGGATGTGATTAGCACTGAGAAAGGGAATCCGACAGATTGTGATGTGATTAACACTGAGAATGGGAACCCTACAGACTGGGATGTGATTAGCACTGGGAATGGGAACACTACAGACTGGGATGTGAATAACACTGAGAATGGGAACTCTACAGACTGGGATGTGATTAGCACTGAGAATGGGAACCCTACAGACTGGGATGTGATTAGCACTGAGAATGGGAACCCTACAGACTGGGATGTGATTAACACTGAGAATGGGAAGCCTACATTCTGGGATGTGATGAACACTGGGAATGGGAACACTACAGACTGGGATGTGAATAATACTGAGAATGGGAACCCTACAGACTGGGATGTGATTAAAACTGGGAATGGGAAGACTACAGACTGGGATGTGAATAACACTGAAAATGGGAACAAGACACATTGGGATGTGATTAACACTGAGAATGGGAAGCCTACATTCTGGGATGTGATGAACACTGGGAATGGGAACACTACAGACTGGGATGTGAATAATACTGAGAATGGGAACCCTACAGACTGGGATGTGATTAACACTGGGAATGGGAAGACTACAGACTGGGATGTGAATAACACTGAGAATGGGAATCGGACAGATTGGGATGTGATTAGCACTGAGAATGGGAACCCTACAAACTGGGATGTGATTAGCACTGGGAATGGGAACACTACAGACTGGGATGTGAATAACACTGAGAATGGGAACCCTACAGACTGCGTACGATTAGCACTGAGAATGGGAACACTACAGACTGGGATGTGATTAGCACTGAGAATGGGAACCCTACAGACTGGGATGTGATTAGCACTGAGAATGGAAACCCGACAGACTGGGATGTGATTAGCACTGAGAATGGAAACCCGACAGACTGGGATGTGATTAGCACTGAGAATGGGAACACTACAGACTGGGATGTGATTAACACTGAGAATGGGAACCCTACAGACTGGGATGTGATTAGCGCTGAGAATGGGAACCCTACAGACTGGGATGTGATTAGCACTGAGAATGGGAACCCTACAGACTGGGATGTGATTAGCACTGAGAATGGGAACCCTACAGACTGGGATGTGAATAATACTGAGAATGGGAACCCTACAGACTGGGATATGATTAGCACTGGGAATGGGAACACTACAGACTGGGATGTGATTAACACTGGGAATGGGAACACTACAGACTGGGATGCGATTAGCACTGGGAATGGGAACACTAGAGACTGGGATGTGATTAACACTGAGAATGGGAAGCCTACAGACTGGGATGTGATTCACACTGAGAATGGGAAGCCTACAGACTGGGATGTGATGAACACTGGGAATGGGAACACTACAGACTGGGATGTGATTAGCACTGAGAATGGGAACACTACAGACTGGGATGTGATTAACACTGAGAATGGGAACACTACAGACTGGGATGTGAATAATACTGAGAATGGGAACCCTACAGACTGGGATGTGATTAACACTGTGAATGGGAAGACTACAGACTGGGATGTGAATAACACTGAGAATGGGAACCCGACAGATTGGGATGTGATTAACACTGAGAATGGGAACCCTACAGACTGGGATGTGATTAGCACTGGGAATGTGAAGACTACAGACTGGGATGTGAATAACACTGAGAATGGGAACCGTACAGACTGGGATGCGATTTGCACTGAGAATGGGAACCCTACAGACTGGGATGTGATTAGCACTGAGAATGGGAACCCTACAGACTGGGATGTGCTTAGCACTGAGAATGGGAACCCGACAGACTGGGATGTGATTAGCACTGAGAATGGGAACACTACAGACTGGGATGTGATTAGCACTGAGAATGGGAACCCTACAGACTGGGATGTGATTAGCACTGAGAATGGGAACCCGACAGACTGAGATGTGATTAGCACTGAGAATGGGAACACTACAGACTGGGATGTGATTAGCACTGAGAATGGGAACCCTACAGACTGGGATGTGATTAGCACTGAGAATGGGAACCCGACAGACTGGGATGTGATTAACACTGAGAATGGGGATGAACTGACAGAGAAATTTCAGCTAGCTGGGGGGAA
The DNA here is from genome assembly GCF_902713615.1 of Scyliorhinus canicula. Lineage (NCBI taxonomy): Eukaryota > Metazoa > Chordata > Chondrichthyes > Carcharhiniformes > Scyliorhinidae > Scyliorhinus > Scyliorhinus canicula. The sequence continues at coordinate 87,376,357 of NC_052152.1, read as the reverse complement.
CGAGCTACGGTACCTGCAGCTCAAAAACTTCCTACGAAAAGAGACAAGGACGTACCCACAACCGCCACGACAGACACTACTGGAAGACCAACTGGACGCAAGTATCCTAGAGAAAGGGAACTGTAGTGACATGTATGGCCGACTGGTAGATAGGGACGACACCGTACTGGACGCAACAAGAAGGAAATGGGAGGACGACCTGGGGATGGAGATAGGGTGGGGACTCTGGAGCGAAGCACTGCATAGGGTCAACTCCACCTCCATGTGTGCAAGGCTCAGCCTGACGCAACTAAAAGTGGTACATAGAGCCCACTTAACGAGAAACCGTATGAGTAGGTTCTTCCCGGAGGTGGAGGACAGATGTGAGCGGTGCCAAAGAGGCCCGTCCAACCACGCCCACATGTTCTGGTCTTGCCCCAGACTTGTGGAGTACTGGACAGCCTTCTTCGAGGCTATGTCCAAAGTGGTGGGGGTGAGGGTGGAGCTATGCCCGATAGTGGCGGTCTTTGGGGTTTCAGACCAGCCAGATCTATTCCTGGGGAGGAGGGCGGACGCCCTTGCCTTTGCCTCCCTGATCGCCCGCCGTAGAATCCTGTTTGGCTGGCGGTCAGCAGCACCGCCCAGAGCTGCAGACTGGCTGTCCGACCTCTCGGATTCTCTCCAAATGGAGAAAATCAAATTCGCCATCCGAGGGTCGGACGACGGCTTCCACAGAACGTGGGAGCCATTCATGCAATTGTTCCGGGACCTGTTTGTGGCCAACGTACAAGAGGAAGAATAGTCGGGGGAAGGTAGCCGGCGGGGAGGGGGGGGGGGGGGGGGGGGGGGGGCTACGGGCTCGTTACGGGGATTTGATGGCTAGGTAAGGCCCAAAACCAAACTAAATAAATGCCAATAAACATGTTGGGGAATGTAAAATATGTATGCCGGCAAAGAGGGGGAGGCCACAGTTATTACTACGAAGATGCTCACCTGTAAATATATATGTTAATTTTTGCGTGTTTTTTTTTCACTCTCTAACAATTTGTAATTTGTTCAATATAAAACATGAAAACTGAATAAAAAACATTTATTTAAAAAAAACACTGAGAATGGGAACCCGACAGACTGGGATGTGATTAGCACTGAGAATGGGAACACTACAGACTGGGATGTGATTAACACTGAGAATGGGAACCCTACAGACTGGGATGTGATTAGCGCTGAGAATGGGAACCCTACAGACTGGGATGTGATTAGCACTGAGAATGGGAACACTACAGACTGGGATGTGATTAACACTGAGAATGGGAAGCCTACAGACTGGGATGTGATGAACACTGGGAATGGGAACACTACAGACTGGGATGTGAATAATACTGAGAATGGGAACCCTACAGACTGGGATGTGATTAACACTAGGAATGGGAAGACTACAGACTGGGATGTGAATAACACTGGGAATGGGAACACTACAGACTGGGATGTGATTAACACTGGGAATGGGAAGACTACAGACTGGGATGTGAATAACACTGAGAATAGGAACCCTACAGACTGTGATGTGTTTAACCCTGGTTTCACGTCACTGTGGTGGGGTGGGCCTTATAGAGCTGGCAACGCTGGCTCCACAGAAATTGGGCGCCCTTTAGCTGTGATAAAAGATAAACTCCCTCTCATCCTCCCCCATAACACGAGGAACCCCACAAAAGAATCAGTGCAACCGCCCCCCACCACACATGCTTCAGGGAAACCTCCCCCACAAGAATCCCCCCCTCACAATTATCGAGTGCCCTACCCCCCCCCCCCCTCCCCCCCGCCCCACCACACATAAGGGGAACTCCCCAATGGGATCCCCTAGAGGTCCTGCCCGGCACTGCAACTCGAGAATTAGTAGGAACTCGTTGCATCACCGGCTAGGGGCAGTGAGATTTTCATCCCCATGCTATCCCGTGCTCGGATTTGGAAGAATATGGGTGTAAATATCGGAAGAGGTTCAAAGCCACAGCGAATTTGATAGCTATCAGCAGGGCATGGCAACGTGTTGCAAGGAATGAGGTCTTCGGCAACATTTACCTGAGGAAGGAGCTGCGCTCCGAAAGCTAGTGATTCCAAACAAACCTGTTGGACTTTAATCTGGTATTGTAAGACTTCTTACTGTTCAGCAACAAGGACACAGATGTCTGTGACTACCTGGAGAGTTGCAGTTTCCTGTGGCACTGGATCTCAGTCACCTCCAAGTAGCTTCAGCTTTGAAGGGAGATGCTATGTTGAGGTTATGGCCTACATTGCCTTCCTGCCTTTCCCTATCCCAAGTCAAGTTGCTGCATGGATGTCAGGCTTTACTGGAGACAAGGATCCCCCTTATCATCAATAGGCCAAAAGTCTTATGATTACTGTGTGCAGTTTCAATCATAATTCCTCAGATACCGAAACAATTTATTATGCCCACCTGCAGCAAGACCTGGACAACATTCATGCTGGGGTTGATATGTGGAAAGTAACGTTTGTGCCACACAAGTGTCAGGCAGTATCATAACCAAAAAAAGTGTCTCACTAACTTCCACTGACATGCACTGGCATGAACATCATTGAATTCCCCACTATCAATATCCTGGTGGTCACCATTGTTACGAGGATGTGCTTTAATAAAAATAGTATTTCTAATTCTCATTTTTCTGCGCTGTATTTTTAAAAACTCAATAAACTAAATCCTGTAAAGACAATGGAGGCCCACAAGCCAGTTGGAATGTACAATTTGCATTTCACCAAATTTGGGTGAAAGGGGAACAGAGTATGAATGTCGCCATTTTCTGTTGGATTTCACAACATCTTGTTTCTGAGATGAGACATCAAAATGTAATCCTGTTCTATGCAACAATGATGACAGCAGACATGGTAATCAAATTCCTCTGGAAAATACAGCCAGCACAACTCTTAAGGAATGTTTACCAGAGCAGCACGGTGGCACAGTGGTTAGCATTGCTGCCTACGGCTCTGAGGACCCAGGTTTGAATCCCGGCCCTGGGTCACTGTCCGTGTGGAGTATGCACGTTCTCCCCATGTCTGTGTGGGTTTCACCCCCACAACACAAAGATGTGCAAGTTAGTTGGATTGGCCATGCTAAATTTTCCCTTAATTGGAAAAATTAATTTGGTACTCTAAATTTATTTTTAAAAAAGGAATGTTTACCAAGCTGGAGAGATCAGAGGAGAGAGCAGAATGCTGTAGAGAAAAGCTGCATGGAAGCCGTCTCTCACTCTCTCTCACAGGTATTGTGTCTGGATTTGCAAAGTAAACATCCTGAGTAGAGAAACCTAATGTAAACCAAATCTTTTGGGAATCAAACTTGGAAATTTGCTCCATACAACTACACCCAAGAAGGCGGCTGAACAAAATGGCCGCAATGTGGAATCGCCGTATTGAGACCCGCCAAATGACGATTAACCGTAAGCTTCTTTGATTGATTATTTTCTTCACAAGCTGTAAAATATTTTTAAGTCTATCCTCTTATTCTACCATCTGTACCAGTGTGTGTTTGGGTCCTGGGAATATGTGTGACACTGGAATTCTGGTTTACCTAGTTTTTCTTATATTCTTTTTTAAACTCTGAAAACCTGTCTGGCTAATTTTTTATCATTTGAAAGTTTACATAGGTTTCATCACTAGACCCCACACTCTGTGCGTGGCATGGTCACACAGTGGTTAGCACTGTCGCTGCACTTCTCCAGTGTCGCAGGTTCGATTCCCGGCTTGCGTCACGGTGCAGAGTCTGCACATTCTCTCCGTGTGTGCGTGAGTTTCCTCCGGGAGCTCCGGTTTCCTCCCACAGTCCAAAGATGTGCAGGTTAGGTGGATTGGCCATGTTAAATTGCCCTTGGTGCCCTTGGGTTACTGGGTTATGGGGATAGGGTGGAGGTTTGGGCTTGTGTAGGGTGCTCTTTCCAAGGACCAGTGCAGACTCGATGGGCCGAATGGCCTCCTTCAGCACAGTAAATTCTATGATTTGTCAGCCAACACATCTATCCTTGTGTTGCACTGCCTTTTGGAAAGAAAACAAACTCATTACCCAGTTGGATGATGCTTGAGTGTCAGTCTATCAGCTTCAAGTCCCAATTTTCAATATTTTTACATCTGGTTAAAGATAAATGGTTTAAGAAAATGAAACAAAACAAATATTTTTTAATGTCTTGATGCCTTTCCTCCAGAATTGTACACATCAGTGTACTGGAGATTGATCATCAATTGCTGGAGACTCCAGGCCAACCTGGAGGGTTGGAAAACCTAAGAGCTGGTTGAGGATTCTTTGCTGCCTACCCCCTCAGGTATCATGTTAATATGGCAAATTAGGCCCAGTTGACATAATTGGACTCCAATCTGCATATTAAAATAGGATCCCATTGGCGTGGATCAGGTTCCCTTGCTGCAAGCAATTTTAAAAATACAGTCAATCGGATCAAGGTGGGAAAGGAGTGAGTGATCTCGACACTCCATTTTAACCGATTCCCATTACCTGTAATGCCATAGCGAAAAGTATGATAGATTATTTCCCTCAATAGATAAAATAAAGACCCGGGGCTATGATTTCTCACAAATTGAGCTGTTTAATAGCAACTGGATCAGAGCTCACAGGTCTGCCACAGTATTTCACTGCGTCCTCAACTTTTGGTGGTGGAAAATTCGTGGTCATTTGCAATGTCCTTCACGCTCTACCCATTCGATGTATCCACCTTTGTAGTGACGAGCCCTAGAGACAAAATATAAAGAGCATGATGTGTATAAAATAAAAACTTGCAGATAATTTCTTGACACAACTCATGCAAACATTCAGTTATCTAGCTTCCCACATCTACGAATTCATCACTTGACCTTTTCCATTTGAAACTGTTAATTGCGTCTGATTAACACAGATGATGGATCCAAAGGTCATTGAGCTAGCTGGTTTTCAATGAAATTTTAATTATATTTGTGTCAAAATGGTTGGACTAATGTAATTTTATTTGCGTATTCTGTGCTCAATGCTTTGATTATAATAATAATCATCTTTATTGTCACAAGTAGGCTTACATTAGCACTGCAACAAAGTTACCATGAAAAGCCCCTAGTTGCCACATTCCAGAGCCTGTTCAGGTACACGGAGGGAGAATTTAGAATGTCCAATTCATCTAACAACATGTCTTTCGGGACTTGTGGGAGGAAACCGGAGCACCCGGAGAAAACCCACGCAGACACAGGGAGAACATGCAGACTCCGCACAGACAGTGGCCCAGGCCGGGAATCGAACCTAGGGTCCTGGCGCAGTGAAGCAACAGTGCTCCACATTGTTGGGTCAACAGTTAATTGGTCACCTTTCTATGGTTCACAACACAACTCAAACGTGCGTGACACATTTCATAGAGGAACATATTCATATACAACATAAGTAATCAATCTAATCCATAGAAAAGAGGAGTTTCACTTTCTGTATCTTTTGAGCTTTCCAACTAATTCTAGAAAACCATACTCCTTTATATATGCATTTCAGATAAGTCTGCATGATTTATCTGATCTTCAATCCATTCAAAGAATACTTTCCACAACCAAGGTTTCCTGATCTATATGTTATTGAATCCTTTGAGAACTAGTTTTATTTGCAAAGTATCTTCCAAAATATCCCTCCATACTATTGTTATTTGGGCCCGTTTGGGATTGCACTCGGCACTAAAAATTATGGTCATGATCGATGCCATCCCAATCACTATTTCCCTACTGAAGCATCCTTCTGTTTTCTTGCTTATTATAGAAAAGATTTTGCTCTATGACCAGTTACTATTACATAGGTCAGCTTGACCTTTAGCCCCCAAACTCCAGTATGTTCAAGTACTTCATGGGTCATAAAATACTCTGAATGATTCCTTTTATTGTTACGACACCTGATCAATTCCAGTCCCACTCATCCTGGAGTCACAACACAAATGAATTAACCAATAATTCTTATAAAAGTCTGTAGCCCTTAGCTGCCCATTAAACAACACCCATGCAGGCTCATTCCACGATATACACCCCAGGTACAGACGGAGATGGCTGATTTACGTAAATGCAAAACAGGACACCCTGACAGAGTTAATGAAGGACTGAAGGCTAGGAAACAGAGCATGGGAACTTCATCCAGAAGAAGGTATCAGTGGTGGTTACATGTAAAAAAAAAAAGCTAGCTTGGAAAGGCAGATTCGAAGAAAGCTGAGATCCAGCCTTAGGTTGCACAGGAACCCGATCATACCAGCAATCATCTGTCATGAGATTAAAGAGGAGCGACAACAACTTCAACAAGGGAGAGAGCTACTCACAAGACTGCAGATTGCAATGAAAAAAACTGCAGGAACTGTGGAGCTCCAAGAGGAGTTCAATTCCGATCACAATGGTGGCACAGGAACTGATGACACTAGGATCTGGTCAGGAGGGACAAGCGAAGGGCTGAAGCTGTCTCATTGTTTCACAGAGAACATCGTCCATGGTGGAATATGGATGCTGAACAGCTGGCACAAATGTAGCCAGGAAATTCCACAAACTTTGAAGATGCAAAAAACTGGTGTTTTACACTGACCAACTGCACCGCTGTTGCCAATGACTTTTGGCTATCCTCAACAGACCGCAAAGAAAGTGGAGTACAAAACTGTTGGTAAATGTGATGAACTGATGATGAATTCTGCAACATCGATCAACAACCGGTCTTCCCAGGGCAGCATGGTGGTGCAGTGGTTAGCACTGTGGTCTCATGGCGCCTAGGTCCTAGGTTCGATCCCGGCCCTGGGTCACTGTCCATGTGGAGTTTGCACATTCACCCCGTGTTTGCGTGGGTTTCGCCCCCACAACCCAAAGATGTGCAGGTGGATTGGCCATGCTAAATTGCCCCTTAATTGGAAAAAAATGAATTGGGTACTCTAAAAATTATTTTTTAAAACAATCGGTCTTCCATCAAGTGGAACACTCTGCTGGTAAAGCCAGACAATTGCAATTAATTAAATTGTTGATGAAGTTTTACTGTGGAAAAGTATGGAGACTATCACAGAGACCCCATCTTGATGTTTGATAATACCTGGACTGCTTAGACAGAACTAGTGCAAAGGTTTGTCTGAAAGAAAATGTGATTGATGATAATTATCAAGATGGTTATATGGGAGAAGACTACAATGGACTATATTCATGTGATGTTTGCTCGTTTGAAAAATGTAAAATTATATGTTGTATAGAATTTAGCTTGTATGTAGCCATAAGAAATGTTTAAAGTTGGAAAGGGTGCCTAAAATGAAGCCATCTATGTATCGTGATGGTTAATTTTTTCTGTAGGAGGGAGGTGCTGCGATAGAGAGATGTTAAAAAATTGGATCCGGAAATGGGATCTGAGATGTAGTAGGCTACTTAAGAGTTAACAAACTGAGGGTAAAACTACTGGCACTGAGTCAGAGTTATACTCCCACATCTGACCTTAGTTACACTGTCCCATTCAGACTTAAACTTGTTAATAGGAATAAACAGAATTACCGCGTTCAGCCAGGGTGATTCACTCAAGATCCATTGTCCTCTGGGACATTAATCTGACCAGCAATTAGCCCATTACAGAGTCTGATGACCTCTTTGTGCGTAAGGTGTGGAGGTTAATTTCATATTCATAGCATGGCCCTGTACTTTTGTGTAAACGGGAGTCGGCAATCAAAAGCCCAGATAGCAATGATGGGTTCAAATCTGGAGACCCTCAGGCAGAAGCATTGTTTGAGGAGTTTAGCTGTGCTCAGAGAGAGAAAAGAATCCTGTTCAATCAGGTCAGGGCAAAAGGATTTGGAAAGCCACCGAGAGAGGTCATGAAAACCTGCACAGGGACCGGCTTTTGCAAGGAGTCTGAAGGGGCGACAATAAGAGTCTATTCTGTAAATGCAAATATCATTGTAGCCTGCCTGCCTAAGTGCAGCTGAGAGCTGTATGTTCATTTTACGTGCTGTTTAATGGGAAATTGTGTGTTATGATTAAAAGTTACAAGTAAGTTATTCTTATTAGGTTTGAAGTTTAAAAGTTTAAATATTGTTTTTCTTTTGTTTTAATAAAGTTTTGTTTGTAAAAATAACCAAACCATATTTCTTATGCAATCACTCCTGGAGTGAATCTATCTTACTGCACAATCTTAAAAAAAATTTTAAAATTGGATTCTGGTCCAGTATCTTAGCCACAATTAGGATCTGTCCAGGCATCCATAACACTTGCAGAGTCATTCATTCAGTCCTAGCAAGCTTTTGTTTGGAGAGCTAGTTTAATTTTTATTAAACTGGGCCCTCAGGCCTTTTTCTTTCATGAGGCACTTTATCTCACACCAAACCCTGGTTCCAGCTCTTCATGTGACTTCAGGCCTCTGGAATCTCGGAGAATGGAACCCCTATAACCCAGCCTCCATCTCCCCCCCCCCCCCCCCCCCCCCCCCGCCACCCCCTCCCCCCCAACACCCCTCCACGCTTCCTCCCACTTCCAGTTACCTTCAATTCCTTATAAATCTCCGGCACCCTACCTTCGGCAACTCCTGTTTTTGAAACCACCTTCTCCTGCAGCCCGGGGTGGCTGTTCGGGAAAAGATGACACCTGCTTCCTAACATAATCCCCTGTAATTACCGGAACCCATTCCCGCTGTGCAGCTCATACTCCTTCCAGTTCCTCGAAGCTTGAAAAACTGCCCCCCACAAATAGGTCCCCAAACCATTCAATCCCCGCTCGCCGCCACCCCCGAAACCCCACAGACCGGTGCCCAAACCGAGGTACCCGCCAACCCCAGGTGCTGCTGCCACTGTCCCCACACCCTTAGAATCACCACCACCACTGGGCTCGTGGAGTACCTGGCCAGTAAGAACGGCAGAGTCAACAGTGCCCCTAAACTAGTGACCTTACAAGAGTCTGCCTCCATCCACTCCCACACCGACCCCTCCCCCACTCCCACCACCTCATCATGGCTATATTAGTTGCCCAGTGGTAGTTCATTAAATTTGGCAGGGCCAGCCCCCATTCCTGCCCCATCCCCAAGTCCTCGCTGCAGCTACGCGTTCTTTACCCGGGGGGGGGGGGGGGGGGGGGGGGGGGGGGGATTTCCCCATCCAAACATACCTTGAAATCAGGGTGTTAACTTTTCTTAAAAAGGCCTTTGGGATAAAAATTGTGAAGTTCTGAAAAACGAATAGGAACCTCGAGAGCACCGTCATTTTCATGGTTTGCACCCGCCCTGCAAGCGACAACGGGAGCATATCCCACCTCTTAAAATCCCCCTTCATCTGCTCAACCAGCATCAACCTGCGCCCAGTTCAATTTGTGCAAATGTTCCCATTCCTGCGGCAGCTCACTCGCTTGCGGCTTCCTCATAACAGGCTTCCTCAAAAGAAATTTGTCCTTATTTGAGTCCTAAATGGCCAAATGGCCAACCCCTGATATTTAGAAAGTGTTTCCTAATTTTTACGGCATTGGAATTTTCAAAGCGGGGGGGGGGGGGGGGGGGGGGGTGCACGACGAATCCTCGTCAGACCCAAAACAGTGTGGAGTTATAGTATCCATAGAATCTCCAATCAGAAGTCAGAGAGGCTCGACGTCCTGTTGGGTGGGGTAACACTATAGAAGGTGCCACAGCCCAGGAGAATGTAAGTTTGTGCTGTTGAGATTGGTGTAGCGGGCAGTGAGGGGTGCAGCGTAGCTTGTAGGGTTGGAGTTGGAGTTGATCAAGGGGTCAGAGGTGAGGAGCCGGTGATCGCAGGTGTGGGGTACAATTGTGTGGAGTAAAGCGATTTAGTTTGGGAGCTTCAGAGGCTCCACCCCTTGTCCTTCTGGTCCTCTAACAGTGCTAGAAAGGTACTTACCACTTTCAGTCCTTGCCTCCCACTTCCATTAGTGAGGTTAAAATTCCTCTCCAAGTCCCTGGTGGTAGATTCCCCAGCAAGAGGAAACAGCCTCCCAGTGTCTGCCGTGTCAAAACTTCTAAGAATGTTATACATTTCAATGAGATCCCCTCTCATTCTTCTAAATTATACAGAATGTATGCCCAATGTACTCGATCTCTCCTCATGGGGAAACCTCTCAACCCAGTATTCAATTTCATAGAATTTACAGTGCAGGAGGCCCTTCAGCCCATCGAGTTTGCACCAGCTCTTGGAAAAAGGACCCTACCCAAGGCCAACACCACCATCCTATCCCCATAACCCAGTAACCCCACCCAACACTAAGGGCAATTTTGGACAATAAGGGCAATTTATCATGGCCAATCCACCTACTGCATATCTTTGGACTGTGGGAGGAAACCGGAGCACCCGGAGGAAACCCACGCACACACGGGGAGGATGTGCAGACTCTGCACAGACAGTGACCCAAGCCGGAATCGAACCTGGGACCCTGGAGCTGTGAAGCGACTGTGCTATCCACAATGCTACCGTGCTGCCCATTTGGTGAGCCTTCAGTGCAAATATATCTCTAAGGCAAATATATCCTTCTTTAGGTAAGGGGATCAAAATTGTAGGTACTCCAAGGTGTCGTCTCACCGAAGCCCTATGTAATTGAAGCATAAATTCCTTACTCTTGAGCTCCATCCCCCTTGCAACAAAGACCAACATCCCATTTGCCTTCCTAATTGCTCATTGTCCTGCATATTAGCTTTCTGTGATTCGTGAACAAGGACCCCAGATCACTCTGAATGTAAACATCTCTGAGACTGACACCAATTTTTAAAAATGCAGATTTTTGTAATCTTCCAAACAACGTGGATAACGTCATGTTTCCCCATTTGTCATCTTTTTGCCCTCTTACTTAATTTTTCTATATCCTTTTTCAGCCTCCTTGCTCTTGTTATGAATTGTGCCACTGGATCTTTAACACCCACCTGAATCAGATGAACAGGCAGCTCAGAAAATAAGAGAGAACTGCATCAAGAAGGGAATAAACTGTTCTGAAACAACTTGTTTTCCTCTACATAACCTCGTGTATTCTCCTCTCCAGCAGGCACAAATAATATCATGAGGTCATATTCTCTCTGATTAAGAATGAACAATTATTTAACATTCGCATGAAATCCTTCGATTTCGGGTTTAGCGGAGGCATGACCCCTTTTAAATAATTTAGCATATATCATCACCTATCAAGAAAAGAATGATAGGTTTCTAGATCTGTTACATCGTCCATTGTGGAAAATGATTGTTCTGATCCTGATATTTTTGTAATGTTTTAGAACTGTACATACTTAGAATATCCCAGATTCCAAGCTGTTTCTAAGGCAGTAGCACTTCTTACACCAGAACGACACTGAAATACAATGTTAGGGTCGTCCCTTTTCGGCTTCTGCAACTGATATGTCTCCTGAAATGTCCCAGCATCCATCTTAAGGGCTGTCTCAACCTGACCTACTGCAAAAGCAAGATCAACATCAGTAAGGTTGGCAAAAAAATATATAATTAAATCTTAATCGTAATTATTGACATATAAAGTACTGAACAGTTCATTGAACAATGGAACTCTATTTTACAGGGAATGTTGACCGAGGTGGGAATCCTGCCCTCAGCCACCTCCTCTGGCTGTCGCACATCATAGAGTTGGATATTATGATTTGCAATCATCTGCTTCAGCTCTTCATAAGAAACCACCTTAGCTGGAAAACAAAAAATATGGGCATATGAAATGAAATATAATTTTTAATGAGCTAGATATGGGATAAATTCAGGTTAAACAAAACATGCGGCAATGGAACCTGTTTTTCATTAGAAAAAGATGCAAATGCACATCATATCCTATAGTATATGATGAATGGTATCGGTATAACTGCTGTAACTGTACCTTGCCTTTAATACATTGGCCCTTTAAGATCGGGCTTGGAACCCTGGGGGACTCCACCTCTGGCTCCGCCCCCAGGAAACTGTATGTAAGGTGATGCTCACTGGGCAGCATGCTGTGAGCACACTTCTCGGCAGCTGTCCGGTTCTCTGGTAATTAAAGCCTTTGAATTACCAATCTGCTCTCCTGAGTCGTAATTGAGGGTATCTCATAGTAACAACGAGGGGTGTCCGGCGAGTTCACATGGAGATGTTTATTCAGCTTTACAGCGGCACATACATTGGACCCAGTTACACATTCCCGGGTCCTTACTCCTTTCTGTCAGCTACTACAGAGGCCGACCTATTACACAAATATTGGTTAATTCCCGGTCCAATAAGGACAAGGGAACAGTCAACTCCAGCTGCATGAGCCTCATGTATGTCAGTTGCAGGTTATTACACCCCTCCCCCCAACGTCTGAAAACCCATTGAAAGGTGACCCCCAGAGGAGGACAGAAGCAATATAAAAAATAGACAAAACCAGTGTGACAACCGCAATGGCCAAGCGACAACAAAAAGACACAAAGCGTTTCGGACCGCAGGAGGCCCCACCGAATGCCTGGGGGTGGGGTGGAAGCAGGAAGGAATGGTGCACGCTGTGGTGATCACAAGTTAACCAGATGCAACACAACTGAGCGACCACTAGAGGGAGCACGGGAGAGCCATATAAATAGATCAGGACAGGAAGTGAGGACACTCTTCTTCACAGCAGGCGGGCTGGTAAGCAGGACACACAGCAAGCAAAGCTGGTAGTTAGCACTGGAAGGTAGTTCTAGGTCGAGCTCTGGAAACTGAACGAACTCACAATAAAGCATCTTCTCCACACTTGAGACTACGAGCTTTATTAAGACACGAGGAACAACACATGGTACCAGCAGTGATTTCAGGATGCTTACGACAGGACAACTCAGCTGCAGATACAGAAAGCACAAAATGGCATGGAAATCTCCTACTGGACATTTGACTGGGGAAGACATCGCTGATTCGAGGATGTGGCATGGATACCCACCTCAGCTGGACATGACTGGTAATGTAAGAAATGTCTGGAAAAGGTTTAAACAAATGTTCGATTTTTATCTCATAGCTAATGATGTAGCAGAAGCCTCAGACAAAATTAAAATAGCAATTCTCATCGAAGGGCCTGTCAATAGGAAAGTGTATAATGGATTTAAACACTCAAAAGGTGAAGACAGGAACAGCTTACAAACGTTACTAAACAAATTTGAAGAGTACTGCGAGAAATTTGAACAGCAAGGCATGCTCACAGTCCAACCTGCACAGAGACTGAGTGATGCAAGACTTAAAAAATCACAAAAAGATCAGGAAATCGCGAATGCACAGTACAGATCAAAAAGAAGAAATAACATGAATTTTTCACAAAGCCAAAACGCTGAAATCCAGTCCAGATCGGAAAGAAAAGGTAACTTACAACTTTTAGAAAGAAAAAACGCTGAAATCCGCGATAAAATGGCGTCGGAGCACATTTTGCAGTCTCTGGTAAGCAAAGAACTACAAATCGCGTCTGCGCATGCGCCGGAACCGGAAGTCGCGCATGCGCCGGAACCGGAAGTCGCGCATGCGCAGTTTACAAAAGATCGCGGCGCCGATCGTTATGCGCATGCGCAAGCCGCGCATGCGCAGTCAAAAAAAGTCTTCGTCGCGGACCGTCATGCGCAATGGACACCGAACCGCACAAGGAAAGAAAGCCGATTTGCGCATGTGCAAGTCGTTCCTACGCGTGACGTCATGACGTCTGAGAATCCTGACCACGCCCACTTAAAAGGGAAATGCCCGAAAATTGAAAACAAGACACTTAAAGTGGTAAAACCAAATTTTCTTGCCTCAGAACACAGAAAAACGCCTGAACTTAAACCAACAGTGAAAAACAACTTGCACAAAACCTTGGAAAAAGCTGCCTTCACCACACACAGTGAAGCGAACAAAAAGAATTCCGAAACAACAAAAGATGATTTGTTTTTCGACGATTACCTCTCAGACCTGACTGGGTCAGTCGGATATGCTTATCACAGCATCAGAGGAGGGCGGATGCCCTTGCCTTTGCCTCCCTGATCGCCCGCCGTAGAATCCTGTTTGGCTGGCGGTCAGCAGCACCGCCCAGAGCTGCGGACTGGCTGTCCGACCTCTCGGAATCTCTCCAAATGGAGAAAATCAAATTTGCCATCCGAGGGTCGGACGACGGCTTCCACAGAACGTGGGAGCCATTCATGCAACTGTTCCGGGACCTATTTGTGGCCAATGTACAAGAGGAAGAATAGTCGGGGGAAGGTAGCGGGAGGGGGGGGGGGGCCTACAGGTTCGTTACGGGGGTTCGATGGCTAGCTAAGGCCCAAAACCAAGCTAAATAAACATGTTGAGGGGGGGGGGGGGGCGCAGTTACTACTACGAAGATGCTTACCTGTAAATATGTATGTTAATTTTTGCGTGTTTGTTTTTGTTTGTTTTTTTTTTTTTGTTTCTCTCTCCTAACAATTTGTAATTTGTTCAATATAAAATACGAAAACTGAATAAAAACATTTATAAAAAAAAAATCACAGCATCAGCGACACGGTCGCAAAGTACAACACGAACCAACTCGTGGTAGATGAATCCAACCAAAATGCTTTGGTTTTCGAAGAATACTACTCAGACATAGCTGAGTCAGTCGGATATGCTTATCACAGCATCAGCGACACGGTCGCAAAGCACAACACGAACCAACTCGTGGTAGATGAATCCAACCAAGATGATTTGGTTTTCAAAGAATACTACTCAGACATGGCTGAGTCAGTCGGATATGCTTATCACAGCATCAGCGACACGGTCGCAAAGTTCAACACGAATCAACTCGTGGTAGAAGAATCCAACCAGGATGATTTGGTTTTCGGAGAATACTACTCAGACACAGCTGAGTCAGTCGGATATGCTTATCACAGCATCAGTGACACGGTCGCAAAGTTCAACACGAATCAACTCGTGGTAGAAGAAGCCAACGAAGATGAAATGGGTTTCAAAGAATACTACTCAGACATGGAGGAGTTATTTGGACATGCTGATCACAGCATCAGCGACACCGTTGCAAAGCTCAACACGACTCTACTCATGGTGGATGAATCCAACACCATGGTGCCATGGCAGCTCGTCGATACATTGGATGACAGCAATACCCAAGACGAAGACGACGCCACACAGAGAGCACAGGAAGACTCCACGGAGCGAGCGATGACAGGCTCCACAGTGCGAGTGATGAAAGACGCCAACAGGGATGCAAGCAAACACTCCCGGGCGGACACCAAGCATGAACAAGACCATGAAGGTAAACCCGCTGTACCTGAGCAACCGCAAGCAGACTATGAAAGTCTACCAAGCTCACAGGAACAAGAAGAAAGAGCGGACTATGAAAGTCCAACACGCTCACAGGAACAAGAAGAAAAAGCAGACTATGAAAGTCCAACACGCTCACAGGAACAAGAAGAAAGAGCAGACTATGAAAGTCCAACACGCTCACAGGAACAAGAAGAAAGAGCGGACTATGAAAGTCCAACACGCTCACAGGAACAAGAAGAAGACAATGCACCTCTGCCCACTGCATGCGAAGACAGTGACAAGGTGATCACACTCAACGTACAGGATCACAGTGAGACTGACAGTTCTCAGCTTGTCTGTACCGAAGCACAGAGCGAAAACAGTGACAAGGTGCTCGCACTCGACGTACAGGATCACAGTGAGACTGACAGTTCTCAGCTTGTCTGTACCGAAGCACAGAGCGGGAAACAGTGACAAGGTGCTCGCACTCGACGTACAGGATCACAGTGAGACTGACAGTTCTCAGCTTGTCTGTACAGAAGCACAGAGTCGGGCCACCCAACAGTCCAGAGAGACGATGCCGAAAGAAAACATGCAGATTTTGACTCCAGAAGAGGAGCACCTGGAGCCCAGAGAGACAACGCCAAAAGAAAACATGCAGATTTTGACTCCAGAAGAGGAGCACCTGGAGTCCACAGAGACAATGCCGAAAGAAGCCATGCAGATTCTGACTCCAGAAGAGGAGCACCTGGAGTCCAGAGACATCAAACAAAAAGAAACCATGCAGATTTTGACTCCAGAAGAGGAGCACCTGGAGTCCAGTGAGATAACATCAACAGAAATCATGAAGATTTTAACTCCAGAAGCGGAGCACCAAGAGTCTAGAGAAACCACGTCAACTGAAATCATGCAGATTTGGACTCCAGAAGAGGAGCGCCGAGAGTCCACAGACACCGCGTCAAATGTAATCAAGAAGACTTTGACTCCGGAAGACGAGCACCAAGAAAGCAAAGATGCGGAATCCAATTCTCCACAACTGGTTGATGTCACCTGCACCGATGCAACATCAGATCATTCGCACCACTCGCGAGAAGACGAGCACCAAGAAAGCAAAGATGCGGAATCCAATTCTCCACAACTGATTGATGTCACCTGCACCGATGCAACATCAGACCATTCGCACCACTCGCGAGACGGAATGCTCAATGACTCAAATTATCCACTCGGGACACTCATAGAGTATAACAAGAAAAACAAAAGTCAAAAGAAACACAGCAAGAACAAAAACAACATGAAGCGCGACAAGACCAACAACAATAGCAAGAAGCACAGCAGAAACGAGAACGACAACAGCAAGAAGAAAAGCAACATGAAGCGCGACAAGACAAACAACAATAGCAAGAAGCACAGCAGAAACGAGAATGACAACAGCAAGAATAAAAGCAACATGAAGCGCAACAAGACAAACAACAACGTCAGGCACAAAGATAGCGACAACGACAGAGGCAGAAACAACAAGAATGGCAACAAACACAACAAAGTCAGGAGCGAAGATAGCGACAAAAACAAAGACGGAAACGACAAAAACAGCGACAAGTACGGCAACGGAAACAACAAAAACAGGAACGACAGAAACAACAGCAATGAAACAACGACTTGTACACAATGGCACTACTTGGCACATGATGGACGATGCCACAGCACACTGCAAAACGATAACAAGACAACAAACATGTCATGGGATGACAACGAATCGCACAAACTCACGTCTGCTCCAGAACAAGCAAGCACACCAGCATCCAAGGCGGATGAGACAATAAATCAACACCACAAGCACAAAAAAAGTCCATGCCAGTCAACATCAGTGATGTGACCATGCAAACACCTCGGGATGACGCATTGGGTACTTAAGATAACAAGGAACACCAACAACATTCACAGCGGACTTGCAATATCAATATCACCACGTCATCAACAACAAAAAGAAAAAAAAAAAAGCTCTGAACAAATTCATCAAGTTTGGACTCATAAATGTGTTTATTAAGTTTGGACATATAAATACATTGGCTTTGTTAACTAAGGCAATAGCATCATCACTTGTATAGATACGCATATCATAAGTTACTGTTTTGTATAATTTTCCTTAATGATGTACAGAAACTATGTAATGAGAAAGAGGGGGATGTGGTGATCGTAGATTGACCAGATACAAAAACAACAGAGCAAACACGAGCGGGAGAGCTATAAATACACTGGGACAGGATGTACAATTTTCTTTAACGATGTTCAGAAAATATGTTCAGAGAAAAAGGGGGATGTGGTGATCACAAGTTAACCAGATGCAAAACAACTGAGCGACCACTAGAGGGAGCACGGGAGAGCCATATAAATAGATCAGGACAGGAAGTGAGGACACTCTTCTTCACAGCAGGCGGGCTGGTAAGCAGGACACACAGCAAGCAAAGCTGGTAGTTAGCACTGGAAGGTAGTTCTAGGTCGAGCTCTGGAAACTGAACGAACTCACAATAAAGCATCTTCTCCACACTTGAGACTACGAGCTTTATTAAGACACGAGGAACAACACACACACCTCACCGAACATTACATCTGACCCTGCACTTGCACTGAACAGACACAAAGGGCAAAATCACTATCGGCCGAGTCTGGGTGCTCATCTTGGCGCCTGACCCACCAACCCAAGGACTGACTGGCACAGCGTAACTTCCAGCCACAGGGGGTCCAGGTATGGAGGGCACAGACAATGTCCAGCTCCGTCCCCCCCCCCCCCATACACCCTAAAGCCTGCCACAGCATCAGCTTACAAAAGGGGAGGTGGGATTTATACATACACCGAAAACGCTAAGGGAGCTGTCGCCCCCAACATTTTGCACCGTATTAATGTAGTTTAAACATAATATAAATAAAAGAGTCTCTCGCAAAACATCGCAAGACTAGCATTCACACCCGGAACGTCCAGTCAGCTCAATGTAAACAGAGTCAGTCACACGCATATTCATTCAACAGAGTCTCCAGGCTCAAATTTTGTAGGCGTGCAGCAACTGTCAGCACCTATGTAGAACATCGCTGTTGTAGAGCTCGCTTTTCCAGCAGTCGCGGAACAGACTCTCGAAACCAATGCCACACTCACAACCCAAATGACAGCCCAAAGAGGCAGCAGCAAACTCACAAACGGACTCCTTGGTGAACCCACTGCCGCAGCAAGCCAGCAGCACAATAGGACGGCAGATGGAGATAAATTAAATTGTTGCCCGACCTCCACCAGAATTCACCTCCAACTATGCCACTTCCGATACTGCCGGATACATCGGACCCCAGAACATATGCAGCATACGCGTCCCACAAGGCGTCTTCAGAAACCTCGGCCCGCCGCTCACCTTCCATCTTACACAGGATCCGGAAAAGGCATCACAGCAACAAAATCAGTCCTTACCTCAGTCCACACAGTCGCAAAAAATTCTTTCAGCGAGGTGGTCGACAGTCCCAATCCTATCCTCGTCGCCAATATAGTAATGACAAGGGGAGTCCAGTGAGTTCACAGGGAGACGTTTATTCAGCTTTACAGCGGCACATACAAATGGTCCAGTTACACATTACCGGGTCCTTTCTGTCGGCCACTACAGAGGCTGACCTATTACACAAATGCTGGTTAATACCTGGTCCAATAAGGATAATGGAACAATCATCCACAGCTGGATGAACCTCATGCATGTCATAGGCAAGCTATTACATTTCCATTTGCATGTAAAAAGAGGAATGACAGTTCTGACTGTTTTGTGTTTAAAGACAGCAGAGCTTGATCAGTGTCTTCTCAGCAACAGATCTTTATTGAACTGATTCTAAGATGGCAGTTTACAGAGATTACCTCATGGCAGATCTGACCTGACTTCAGAATGTCAGATTGGACATGTAGAATTGATTGCATTTCAAACCCAAACACTGGCAAAAGTCTCTAACCAAAATATCAGTCTAGGTCATCTCTCAATAAATATTTTTCCAACATAATAATATTAATAATAACAATATTTATTATTGTCACACTGAGGGAGAATCCAGAATGTTCAATTCACTGACCAGCACGTCTTAGGGAACTTGTGGGAGGAAACCGGAGCCCACTGAGGAAACCCACACAGACACGGGGAGAACATGCAGACTCTGCACAGACCGTACTACCCAATATCTTGCCTTTAAAATACCTCAAGGTGCTTCTCATCGGCATATACAAAAAACTTCTATAAATATTAGGAGGGCTTTAATCATTGTGGGCAGCGCAAGGTCCCAGGTTCAATTCCTGGCTTGGGTCACTGTCCGTGTGGAGTCTGCACGTTCTGCCCGTGTCTGCATTGGTTTCCTCCGGGTGCTCCGGTTTCCTCCCACAAGTGCTAAAGACGTGCTTGTTAGGTGAATTGAACATTCTGAATTCTCCCTCTGTGTACCCGAACAGGCGCCGGAATATGGCGACTACGGGGTTTTCACGGTAACCTCATTGATGTGATAATGTAAGCCTACTTGTCACAATAAAGATTATTATTATCAAAGCTTTGTCAAGGAGATGAATTTCAATGATGATCTGAAATAAGAGTGAGGCAGAGTGAATAAGGTAGAGACAGGTGGGTTTAAAGATTGAACTTCATGGTGGGAGGTCTTCGTAGCAGAAGGCAAAGGATGGGTGAGAAGCATGGGGCCTAGAGCCAGAGGAACAAAGTGTTCAGTTGGAAAGGGTTGTAAGGTCGGAGGACTTTACAGAGATAGGGGTGAATTATAGCATTTGAACATAATAATCAATTTTAAATTTGAGTTATCGGAGGACTGGGAGACTGCCTAGAGCAACTAAGCAGCAGAGCTTTGGATGAACTGAAACTGAGAAGGTTGAGGAGAGTAAACGATCAGGGGAGCACTGGACAGACATGTCTGGCAGGTAACAAGACTTTTCCACCAGCAGATGGGTGATGAAGTAGTGGTGTCCACTGTTTTTGTGATGGGGAGAATATGGGGACACAAGTTCCATTTCAGGTTGAAAAGGATGCCAAAGCCATTAACAGATTTTACATAGAACTATTGGAGCAACCCTTCCAAAAAGCTTTCAGTAAGGCGCTACATAATAAAGAAATGAATAATGTTGGGCTTGCAGAGTCAGAGTACGAGTGCCAAATAGCTAGTTGGGTGCAAATCAAAAAACAAAGAGCATGGGTAAAGGGCAGCTATTCATGGTAGAAGAGGCAGAAAGTGGAGTCTCACAAGGATCACTGCTGAGATCACCGTTGTTCACAACTTTCATAACAACTTGGACCTTGGGAAGCAAAAGAATTTCTAAATTGGGGGTATAGTCAATGTTGAGGAGTGCTGCAACACATTGCTGGAAGACATAAAAACACCCGCGGAATGGACAGGTAATCGGTTAATACATTTTGCCACAGATATGTGTTGTTACAGCCCTGTAAAGACCGAGAACTCCTATATAGCGATATCAGTTTCCCAGTGAGCATCTCAAAGGATCGCATGATAATATATCACATTTTAAAATTGTTACTGTAACAAACAGACATATTCAACAGAGGACAAATATTACTTAGTGGACAACTAATACACTAAACTACAGAAAATGAATTCCTCATTAACTTCTTAACACAAGCCAAAACTTTTATTTTCTCCTGTTTGGCAGAGAAGCATCTTTTGTGGATCTTCTTCCCAAAAACCTTCATTCTGACTGACTCAATGAGTCTGTGAGGCTGGATAGCACCAAAGCCAGCTGCTTCTTCCTTTGTGTCGAGGTATTAAAACCTGCACTTGACTTTAAGTTAATGGCCAAGTGTTTGCATAAATCTAAACCAGGCATGTTGGCTCTGATTCGAAGTATTGCCATGGGGAAGGGACACAGGAATAACTGTTCCCCCAAGTTTTCATTTAGCTGAAAAAGACATAGGGCGGGATTCTCCGACCCCCCGCCGGGTGGGAGGATCGCCGGGGGTCGGCGTGAATCCCGCCCCCGCCGTCCTCGCAATTCTCCCGCCCCTCCCGAAAACCAGCACGGGGTGAGTCGCGCTGCCCACCTCGGAGAATGGCGGGGTCCAGCGCGACTCAATGGGCACCGGGGTCGCCCGAATTCTCCGGCCTGCGATGGGCCGAAGTCCCACCCGCCTGTAGCCGGTCCTGCCGGCGTAAATCAGAGTAGATCCCTTCCCGGCAGGACCTGGCGGCGTGGGCGGGCTCTGGGGTTCCTGGGGGGTCGCGGGGCATCTGGCCCCAGGAGATGCCTTCACGGTGGCCTGGCCCGCGGTCGGGGCCCACCGATCCATGGGTGGGCCTGTGCCATGGGGGCACTCTATTACTCCGCATTGGCCGTTGTGGTCCTCTGCGATGGCCGATGCGGAGACGAACCCTCACGCGCATGCGCCGGCTCGCACCGGCCGGCAGAGGCCCTTCGGCGGCAGTTGGCGTGGCACCAGGCCCCTATCCTGCCGGCTGGCGGGGCGCAAACCACTCCGGGGCGGGCCTAGCCCCTTAAGGCAGTGTTCTTCAAACTTTTTTTCCAGGGACCTATTTTTACCATCCGGCCAACCTTCGGGACCCAACCGGGCCGACCTTCGCAACCCACGCCGGCTGACCTGCGAGATCCACGCCGGCCGACCTGCACGACCCGCCATTTTCTCTTACTTTGTTTGCTGCTGACAAAAATGGAAGAAATGGTTTTGGGTCATTTGGCCCTCGTACACGCTCCTCCAATGGAACCTGTTGGATGAAGGTGAAGCCTTCCGGTGTCGGAAAGCATGGAGTCCATCTGTCCAAAGTTCTGCATATTTTTCCTGTAAATTTTTATCAAATAAACCACCCCCCCCCCAAGTTGTAAAAAAAATAAAATGAATAAAATAAATGAAAAAAATAAAATTAAATGAACAACATAAATGAATAAATGAATAAAAACCACTACAGAACTTGTAAACCAAAAAATTGCAACCGTTTTAAAAAATAGTGGCCGCACTGCGCATGCGCACCCGATTATTGGCGCGCATGCGCATTCTGCGAACATGTTAAAAGAATCGGCCGCATTGCGCATGTGCGCACGATGATCGGGCACACATGTGCAATGCGGCCGATTTTTTGTTAACATGTTCGTAGAAAGCGCATGCACGCCGATCATCTGTGGCCGACTTTCTTTTAACATGTTCGCGGCCCCTTGTTGCCGGCGTTATTAAAAGCCGGCTGCTGCGCGGGGATTCGCGCGATCGGGAGCGCCACGGACAACGGCTCCACGACCCTCCCGACACCCGCCCGTGACCCACCCGCGGGTCTTACCCCCGACTTTGAAGAACACTGCCTTAAGGTGCGGAGCATTCCGCACCTTTGGGGCGGCCCGATACCAGAGTGGTTCACGCCAATCCGTCCCACCGGGACCACCCGCCCCGCCGGTTACGGGAGAAACCCGCCCATAATGCGTGGACATGGTCTCTCTGTTTGCAAAGGTCAGGGCTCTGTTAATTAATGTGTAGCTTCTGCCCATAAAATGAGTCACACTGCAAGCCCGATTGATCATCTTAAATTGGTTGTTAGTGGAGTTCTAAGTGGAATTAAGATTGTTTAGTTATTGCTGTTCAATTGCAAAATCATATCTAATGTCGGACACACGTGTTCTGAGTTTTACAAACATGGGCTAGTTATATAGGGATAGTACTTGGATTGGATTTGTTTATTGTCACGTGTACAGAGGTACAGTGAAAAGTACTTTTCTGCGAACAGCTCAACAGATCATTAAGTACATGAAAAGAAAAGGAAATAAAAGAAAATACATAATAGGGCAGCATGAGGTACACAATGTAACTACATAACAGCAGCATTGGATGAAACATACAGGGGTATGTTTAGTGTTAATCAGGTCAGTCCATAATAGGGTCATTCAGGAGTCTGGTAGCAGCGGGGAAGAAGCTGTTTTTGAGTCTATTCTTGCATGTTCTCAGACATTTGTGCCTCCCCCAGGCAGCAGGAGGTGTAGATGGAGTCAATGGATGGGAAGCAGGTTCGTGTGATGGACTGGGCTGTGTTCACGACTCTCTGAAGTTTCTTGTGGTCTTGGACTGAGCAGTTGGCATGCCAGGCTGTGATGCAGACAGATAGGATGCTTTCTATGGTGCATCTGTAAAAGTTGATACGAGTTAATGTGGACATGCTGAATTTCCTTAGTTTCCTTAGTTTCCTGAGAAAGTATAGGTCTGTGCTTTCTTGGTGGTAGCGTCGACGTGGGTGGACCAGGACAGATTTTTGGAGATGTGTACCCCTAGGAATTTGAAACTGCTAACCATCTCCATCTTGGCTCCATTGATGCTGACAGGGGTGTGTACAGTCCTTTGCTTTCTGAAGTCAATGACCAGCTCTTTAGTTTTGCTGGCATTGAGGGATAGATTGTTGTCGCTGCACCACTCCACTAGGTTCTCTATCTCCCTCCTGTATTCTGACTCGTTGTTATTCGAGATCCGGCCCACTATGGTCGTATCGTCAGAAAACCTGTAGATGGAGTTGGAACCAAATTTTGCCACGCAGTCGTGTGTGGACAGGGATTATAGTAGGGGGCTAAGTAAGCAGCCTTGTGGGGACCTGGTATTGAGGACTATTGTGGAGGAGGTGTTGCTGTTTATTCTTACTGATTGTGGTCTGTGGGTTAGAAAGTCAAGGAGTTGCAGAGTGAGGAGCCAAGTCCTAGGTTTTGGAGCTTTGATATGAGCTTGGCTGGGATTGTGGTATTGAAGGCGGAGCTGTAGTCAATAAATAGGAGTCTGATGTTGGAGTCCTTGTTGTCGAGATACTTTCGGGATCAGTGTAGGGCCAAGGAGATGGCGTCTGCTGTGGACCGGTTGCGGCGGTATGCGAATTGCAGTGGATCAAGGCATTCTGGAATATGGAGGTGATGCACTTCATGACCAGCCTCTCGAAGCACTTCATTACGACTGAAGTCAGGGCCACCAGACGGTAATCATTGAGGCACGTTGCCTGGTTTTACTTTGGCACCGGTATGAAGCAGGTGGGGACCTCGGAGCGGAGTAGGGACAGGTTAAAGATGTCCATGAACACATCTGCCAGCTCTTAGTGCACGACCAGGGATCCTGTCCGGACCCGTCGCCTTCCGAGGATTCACGTTCAGGAAAGCCAATCTGACTTTGGAAGCTGTGATGATGGGTATGGGTGTGTTATGGGCTGCTGGGACACTCAACAGCGAATCGTTGGTTTCTTGCTCGAACCGAGCATAAAATGCATCGAGTTCATCGGGGAGGGGTGCGCTGCTGGAGATACTGCTTGGCTTCGCTTTGTAGCCCGTTATTTTGTTTAGGCCTTGCCACAACCACCGAGAGTCTGTAACGCTTGTCTGTGACACTGGCTTGGTCTGATATTCACTCTTGGCATCTCAGATGGCTTTGCGGAGGTTGTATCAGGATTTCTTCTATAGGTCAGGGTCGCCTGAATTGAATGGCTCAGACCTGTCCTTCAGTAGGAAGTCAATCTCGCGATTGAGCCATAGGTTCCGGTTGGGGAATGTACGTACTGTATTCGGTGATTGATGGGGTGATCGATGAGATGCATGTCCCTCTACGAGAACCTGCAGATGTCAGGCCACTCTACACCAACTAAAAGTAGTTCCATTCGATGAACATGTGACCATAAGCTGTGCATCGTACACGTCTGCGACCGATACTCAAGCAGTGTGCAAGATGCGTTTATCCTGGCACACTCGACAATTCCTGACATGTTCGAGATGCCCCCTCCCGGCTCCTGGGTGACAGGGGTTATCCACTGCGATCATGGCTGATGACACCGATCCAGAGGCCACAGACCGACGCGGAGACCCGCGACAACAACACCCATGCACGGAATGCTCTGAACATCTCCAGGTTCACCAACTGGGGTGGGGGGGGGGGGGAAACTGGCCGAGGGCATGGACACCATATCCCCCCCCCCCCCACAACAACCCCCTCACCTCCCCCTGGCCATCCCCCACTACCTGCAACCCCTCCGTGGTACATACCTGCCGCACTACGAGGTCCAGGCACTGGGTTGGCAGTAACAATGGGTCTGGTCCGTGGGATAGATGATGGTGACAACCTGTTCTCCAGTTCTGCGATGAGCTCCACATCATTTGACAATGTCTGACTGCTGGCCAAGGTAACACTTTCCACTGTCCACCTGGGTGATCCCTGCAAGGGAGCTGGCCATTCCATCACATGGTCTGATCTGTAGTGTCAGACAATGCTCATTATCTGAAACTACTAATGGAGTAGGCAAGGCCTGGAGCTCTTGCAACAGTGGGAAGCAGGAGACAAGACAAGTCTCCTGTGTCTTGCAGGAGGAGCTGGAGAATGTGGTGATATGCATCACTGCAGATACACAAAGGGTTAATGTAAGTACACGTAGACTAGCTAGACACCAGAGGGAGCACCAGAGACATGACACACAGACACTCAACCAATAGGTCAGTAAGATAGGACATGACCAATGGACATTCACAATACACACAGAGGTGACACTACCACAGGGGGGCATTACATCAACCAATATATAAAGGGCACAGCACACATGATCTTCCTCTTTCCAGTGGAGACACTCAGTGAGTACAGACACAGGGTTGATTCAACATCACACCCACCACGTGGATTGTAGCAGACTGGTTCGTCAGTCTGAGTAGCTCAAAGAAGGATTAACAGTAGAGGCGAATCTAAGTAGGAGAATTGTAAATAGTTTAATAAACGTGTTGAAGTTATCTCCATGTCTGAACCTTCTTTTGTCAGAATGAACATCAAGGAAGCAGCTTATGCTACGCCAAGAGCATAACAAGACATGGTACCAGTTGAGTGACTGTTTCAATCCATATAGTTACAACTCAACACGCCGTGACAACCAGCAACAACAGCCAGGCAAGATGATGTTCGGGATTTCGGTTCCGCAGCAGCTCAGGTACTAGAGCAATCTCAGTGAAAACTGCCGTTGGTTCAGGCAGAGATTCGAGATCTACCTGGTAGCGTCTGACCCAGATGGCGTGGCGGATGCAGAGAAAATAAAGCTTCTACTCACCATCGCGGGTCCAGAAGCAGCTGAAATCTTCCAGACCTTCAAATACTCAAAGGGGCAAAACAAGAGCAATTTCCAGGACAAATTCCAAGAATTCTGGAGGAGAATACAAGAAAAAACGGTAAAAGAAGCACCAAAACTCACCACGAGGTAGGCTTGCAGCAGAAATCTGCAGTTTTGAATTGCAGCATCTTGGTAAAGGTGCTGCACATGCGCAGTTGAGAAAAAGGTCCCAAGTAAAGGAACAGCGATCTGAGCATGCCCAATTGCTTCCTACTACCTACGTCACACGCTTTGTAACGTCAGCGGCCCCAGGCCACGCCCACTTAAAGGGGAAATGTCCCAAAACACGAAAAAAAAAATTTAAGCCGTAAAACAAGATTCTTTCACCTGGACTAACAGCACAATGCCTGACATTCGACCAGTAGCTGAAAGTAACCGCCGCAGAATCCTGCAACAAGCAGTTAGTACCAAAGAGATGATACAATCCTTGAATACTTCGACTCCGACCTTGATTTCTTCTTTGGACATCACGAGCCCAATGCCAGCTCCAACACAAACAGTGATGACATGTTCCTAGAATACTACGACTCAGACGAAGGTTTTTTCATTAGAGATGGCGACCCCAGTACCAAATACGAACCGCAACGAGATGTGTTCCGACACAGACGCGGATGTGTTCTTCAGATTTGAGGATCTTCAGCCCAGCATATATGACATCCCGACTCGTGAGTGCAGGATTATGCTGCGGCCTGTCACCAAGAGACAGAGAGCGGTACAAGCCCACAGAGAGCGGCCTGCTACCACACAGAGAGTGGTCCACACACCACTAAGGGTTCCCCACTCCACACAGAGAGTGGTCCACGCACCACAAAGGGTCCCAGCCTCTACACAGGAAGTGATGAAAGACTCCACAGCGAGACAACTGCACATCTCCACACAAGAAGTGACTCCAGTGACACAAGCCTCCACAGCGAGCTCGTGGACAGCCTCCACAACAGAAGGAACACAAGACTCCAAAGCGCAGGCCTTGCATGAACAAAACCATGAGGGTCTAAAAACCTCCTCTGAGAAACCAGCAGCAGACGATGCAAGTCTGCCACGCTCAAGTGAACAGCAGAAAGACTATGACAGTCTGCCACTCTCCAGTGAACAACAAAGCAACTATTGCAGTCCACCCACATTGTTTGAGCCACCAGAAGAAGACTCTGACAGTCTACCCAGCCCAAGTGAACAACAAGAAGCTACTGAGGCTATATCCACTGTGAGACAAGTAACGACGGCGTCCCACTTCCCATACAAGATGTGCAATGTGACAGACCTCAGCTAGTGTGTACAGAGGCTCTCGATGATCACAGTGAGACCACTGGTGACTACGGTGACACCACGTTATTTCAAACCTCATTTGCTCGAGCCTCTCCACAAGCAAATGCATTCCTGAATGTTTTGACTCCAGACGTGGAGCATCAAGAAATCTCAGCTGACTCCAGTGAACCTGCTATGACTCCAGACGGGGAGCATCGACAAACCAACACTGACTCAGGTGAAACAGACCAGACTCTGGATGGGGAGCAACCACAAGCCAAAGCTGATTCAAGTAAGCCGGACATGACTCCTGACAGGGAGCGGCGCAAACTCAGTGACGGCACGCTTAAGAAAACAGCAGATGCCACAAAGCACACTGACACAGGTAACTGTGTGAAGGACTCGTATTATCCAGAGTGTGGTCCTTGAGAGCAGCGAACACAACAACAGAACCATCCAACAAAACATCAGAACCTATGAATACCATATCAAAGACAACGACACGACGCGTACTAAAGACAACATCGTCGACAGCAAGCAGACAAAGACTACACCAATGGAACTACGACTGGTACGACATGGTACAACTCTGCCCATGAAGGACACTGTTACTGCTCAGCTCAGTACAATGACATACCATGGCAGGACGATGCATCTTCCCAATTCACATGTGCGGCACTACCAACAGGCAACCTGGCTTTCAGGATAGATGCCATCCAACATCGCTATCACAAACATCGGAAGAAAAAAGGACTCCAAATCAGACAACAAAGTGATTTGACCACTTCTTGGTTCCTTATGCACAGGGACACTGATGGCGTTCACAAGGACATGCCACCATCAAAATCACCAACTCACCAACCCAACAAGAAAGACATTCGACCATGATAATTGATGGCTTTTGGACTCATAAATATGAGTTGGACTTATTGTTTAATGACTGTAATCATAATTTGTACAGAGCATCGCTTATCTTTCTGTTTTTTGTTCAATTTTCTTTAACAGTGTACAGAAAATATGTAACACGAAACTTCCGGTTGCGACTATGCCGAGGTAGGTCGCACGTTTGGCAGCTCCTACCGGGAACGGACTATTGGGCTCTTTTGAGGGGCCCCAACGGCAATTGTTCGACGGTTCCCAGTGTGGGAAGGTGACAGCACGGTTCCCCCGGCATTGGATGGATTGGACCAGTAGTGGAGCGGTCAAGAAAGTGATTTTAGAGCAGCGAAAAGTGCGAGGGAGGAGAAGCAAGATGGTGGTGGGTGGAGACCAAGCAGCATGGGCGCAATGGTCACAGGAGCAGCAGGAGTTCCTCAAACGCTGCTTTGCGAAGCTGAAGGCAGAAATGCTAGCACCATTGAACGCGTCGATTGAGAAGCTTGTGGAGAGCCAGAAGGCCCAAGGGGCGCCGATCCGGGAGGTGCGGCAAAAAGCCTCGGGGAACGAGGATGAGATCTTGGGCCTGGCGGTGAAGGTGGAGGCGCATGAGGCGCTACATAAGAAGTGGCAAGAAAAATTTGAGGACCTGGAGAATTGGTCGAGGAGGAAGAATCTCCGTACTCTGGGTCTCCCTGAGGGAGTGGAGGGGTCCGATGCCGGGGCATATGTGGTCACAATGCTCAATTCGTTGATGGCAGCTGAATACTAATGTCCGGAGGCTCCTCAATTTGATTATGAAGCCTTTGGTGGAGGGGGAAGCGGAGGTAGTGGCGGCTATGGACGCGGAGAAGGCCTTCGATCGGGTGGAGTGGGAGTATCTTTGGGAAGTGCTGCGGAGGTTTGGGTTCGGGGAAGGGTTCATAAGTTGGGTTAGGCTACTATACAAAGCCCCTGTGGCGAGTGTGGCTACGAACCGGCGGTGGTCGGAGTACTTTCGGTTGTACCGGGGGATGAGGCAGGGGTGCCCCTTATCCCTTTTATTGTTTGCACTGGCAATTGAGCCATTGGCCATGCCACTGAGGGAGTCCAGGAACTAGAGGGGACTGGTTTGGGGGGGGGAGAGGAACATCGAGTGTCGTTGTACACCGATGACCTGTTATATGTTGCGGACCCAGTTGGGGGGGGGGGGGGGGGGGAGATCATGCGGATCCTTAGGGAGTTTGGGGACTTCTCGGGGTATAAACCCAAAGTGGGGAAGATTGAGCTCTTTGTGGTGCATCCAGGGGACCTGGGAAGGAGGATAGACGAGCTTCCGCTGAAGAGGGCGGAAAGGAGCTTTCGGTACCTGGGGATCCAGGTAGCTAAGAGTTGGGGGGCCCTGCATAAGCTAAATTTGATGTGGCTGGTGGAGCAGATGGAGGAGGATTTTAAAAGATGGGATATGTTGCCACTCTCACTAGCGGGTAGGGTGCAGTCGATTAAAATGACGGTCCTACCGAGTTTTCTTTTTGCGTTCCAGTGCCTTCCCATTTTGATCCCTAAGGCCTTTTTCAAACGAGTAAGGAGGAGCATCATGGGATTTACGTGGGCGAATAAGACCCCGAGGGTGAAGAGGGTGTGTTTGGAGCGTAGCAGGGACAGAGGGGGGGGGCTGGCGTTGCCAAACTTATGTGGCTATTATTGGGCAGCCACCGTGGCGGTGATTCGCAGGTGGGTAATGGAGGGAGAGGGGGCAGCGTGGACGAGGCTAGAGATGGCGTCCTGTGTGGGGGCGAGACTGAGGGTGCTGGTGACGGCACAGCTGCCGCTTAAGCCGACAAGGTACACCACGAGTCCGGTGGTGGCGGCGACTCTGAAGATCTGGGGGCAGTGAAGGCGGCACAGGGGCGAGATGGGAATCTCGATTTGGTCCCTGATTCGAGAGAACCATCGGTTTGTTCCAGGAAGGATGGATGGGGGGCATCGGGCAGGGGTCAAGAGAATGGGGGACCTGTTCATTGACTGGACATTTGCAAGCCTAGGGGCGCTGGAGGAGAAATTTGGGCTGCCCCCGGGGAACGCTTTCAGGTATATGCAGGTGAGGGCGTTTGTGAGATGACAGATGAGGGAATTCCCCCTGCTCCCAGCATGCGGTATTCAGGACAGGGTGATCTCGGGGGTATGGGTTGGAGAGGGCAAGGTCTCGGCGATTTACCAGGAGCTGCAAGAAGAGGAAGAGGCCTCGGTGGAGGAGCTGAAAGGCAAGTGGGAGGAGGAGCTTGGGGAGGAGGTTGATGTGGGTCTGTGGGCTGATGCCCTAAGTAGGGTTAATTCTTCCTCCTCTTGTGCCAGGCTCAGCCTGATACAGTTCAAAGTTGTTCACAGGGCGCATATGACAGGGGCGAGGTTGAGTAGGTTCTTTGGGGTGGAGGACAGATATGTGAGGTGCTCAGGGAGCCCAGCAAATCACGCCCATATGTTCTGGACGTGCCCAGCGCTGGAGGGATTCTGGAGGGGCATGGCGACGACTATGTCCAAAGTGGTGAACACCCAGGGTCAAGCCGAGCTGGGGGATAGCAGTATTTGGGGTATCGGACGTGCCGAGAGTGCAGAAGGTGAAAGAGGCCGATATTCTGGCCTTTGTGTCCCTGGTAGCCCAACGGAGGATTTTGCTACTGTGGAAGGATGCAAAAACCCCTAGCGTGGAAGCTTGGATCAATGATCAAGATGGAGAGGATAAAGTTTGCCTTGAGGGTCTTTGCAGGGGTTCTTCAGGCGGTGGCAACCGTTCCTAGACTTTCTCGTGGAGCGTTAGGAGGAGGTCAGCAGCAGCAACCCGGGGTGGGGGGGGGGAGAGATGGAGGCTGGGTTATAGGGTGGGGTGTTTCCCGATCTGTGTTCTTATTGTTATATAGGGGGCTATTGTACTTTGGGAAATCCTATGTATAATGATTGTGCGTTGTGTTCTTGTGTTTTTGTTTCTTTTTTCTGTAAAATCTGTTGAAAACTTGAATAAATTTTTTTTTTTAAAAGAAAATATGTAACACGATAAAAGGGGGATGTGGTGATATGCATCACTGTAGATACACAAGGGGTTAATGTAAGTACATGTAGACTAGCTAAACACTAGAGGGAGCACCAGAGACATGACACACAGACACTCAACCAATACATCAGTAAGATAGGACACGACCAATGGGCATTCACAATACACACAGAGGTGACACTACCACAGGGGGGCATTACACCAACCCATATAAAAAGAACACATGATCTTCCTCTTTCCAGTGGAGACACTCAGTGAGTACAGACACAGGGTTGATTCAACATCACACCCACCATGTGGATTGTAGCAGACTGATTCGTCAGTCTGAGTAGCTAAAGAAGGATTAACAGTAGAGGCGAAGCCGAGTAGGAGAATTGTAAATAATTTAATAAACGTGTTGAAGGTATCTCCACGTCTGAACCTTCCTTTGTCAGGATGAACATCAAGGAAGCAGCTTATACTATGCCAAGAGCATAACAAGACTGAGAAGGGACAGGTCCATCCGGTGTACCCCGCCCCCAGCCAGTGCCACAGCCGGAGACCCCCGTGAGCCGAGCACTGACACTGAGAGCAGCTTGGACACCAGCAAAGGTCAATGTGGAAGTGGAGAACAGTGCTACCCACAGTATGATGTCAAGAGTCACATGATCGTACACTGAGTGTAATGTAATCTAACAGAAGCCAGCATGGAGACTGTATCTCATAAGGGCTATAATTTGAATATGTATATGGTTGTGTGTTAACAATATATAGTTACCACACAAGCCTCCAGACCTCTTAGTGAGATACCAAACAACCTTACAACAACTAAGTGTGGGAGTTGTAAACCAGCAGGAAATAGGACATTTTGTAGAAATTACAAGCCACATCACTTGATATAACCACATCACTTGATTCCAACAGGAAGAGTGACTGTTAAAATAGC
The DNA here is from genome assembly GCF_902713615.1 of Scyliorhinus canicula. NCBI lineage: Eukaryota > Metazoa > Chordata > Chondrichthyes > Carcharhiniformes > Scyliorhinidae > Scyliorhinus > Scyliorhinus canicula. Next base: position 87,344,016 of record NC_052152.1, on the reverse strand, counting down.
TTCATGATGGGTCACTGTCCGTGTGGAGTTTGCACATTCTCCCCGTGTTTGCATGGGTTTCGCCCCCACAACCCAAAGATGTGCAGGCTAGGTGGATTGGCCATGCTAACTTGCCCCTTAATTAGAAAAAATGAATTGGGCACTCTAAAATCTAAAATAAATAGCTTCATGATCCAACCAGGATCACATAAATGCAATTTCCTAACTATTGCATGACAAAAATTCAACCACAATAGAAATGCATTACAAAAAAATCTTGACAGCCTCAAATGTTACGAAAAGTAGGAGTCAGATAACAGGAAGAGCTTCCATGCACAATACATTTCATGCAATGCTAGTAGAGCACTTACGGTATTCTTCATTGTGAGTCAGAGGATATGCTTCAATGTGTGACAAGGAAATTGTGATGGGGATAGTGCTAGTGAAAGGAAGTGTAACTTTGAATGTAAACATATGCTATTTGAAAACGTGGAAGAGATAGATATAAATAGGACACAAACTAACCAAGTTGTGAACACTAATTCATGTAACTTGATGGTGTATCAACATGCATGAATAATATATGAATGATCATTGTCTGACACTACTAATGGAGTGGGCCAGGCCTAGAGCTCTTGCAACAGTGGAAAGCAGGAGACTTGTTTGCAAGAACAGGGAGGGTGGGAAGGATTGGGCTTGAAGCATTGTGGCAGTTATTAAATGATTTCTTGATAATGTGCACAGCACCATTCAGTTTGATGACACCACCTCTGACATTTATGAAATTAAGGACGGGGTGAAAGAGTGCTGTATTTTAGCCCGTACTCTGCTTGGTATCTTTTTCTCTCTCCTGATCTATCATCACTGCCGACATGGAAGGAGTCAACCTCCATACACAATCAGATGGGAAACCTTTCAACCTGTCAAGACAGAAAACCAGGAAAAAAACACGCAAGTCCTGATCAGAGAACTTCTGTTTGCTAATGATGCAGCATGAGTTGCCCAGACAAAAGACCAGCTCCAAAGGTTCATGGATTGTCTGTCCTCTGCCTGTGTCATGTTCTCCCTCATCATTATTGTCAAGAAAACTCTAGTTGTGGCACAGCGTATTGTGGCTCCACCTGTGATCAGACTCAACAACACACCACTTGATGCAGTCAGCAAATTCTGCTGTTTTGAATCGATGGTGACAAACAATCTGTCTCCTGACCAAGAGCTCAGCACATACATTGGGACGGCATCCACCAACTTGGTCAGCTAAAAGAACGGCATGTAAAAGAACAAATTGAGCCACAGGACATTGATGCTCAGCTGCAAGGCCTGTATTTTCAGCACATTGTTGCAGAAAGCAAACTCTAGACAAGTAACATCTACCAAGATAAAAAGGCTCAATAACGTCAATCTTCAGTGTCTGCCAAGCATCAAAGTCACCAATAAAGTGGTCCTTTCTAGGGTAAACATGCCAAACATGCTAGCGTTAATCAAGCAAAGCCTGCTGGCTTGGATATGTGCACAGGATGTGAGATGGCCATATCCTCAAGCTTATGCTGTACATGGAGGTGCCAAGAGACCAGATGGGTGACAATTCTTCGATTCAAGGATGCTATCAAAAGAGACATGAACGTCCTCAATGTCAATCATGACAAGTGGGAAACATTAGTTGACAATCGATGCAAATGGTGGAATCAGCTATGGACAGGACGTTGACCCCACCATGACATGTGGTTTCAGAAGCTCCAAAACAGACACCAGCCCTGCGAACAGGGCAAAAGCAGAGATCGTCCTGCACACCGGCAGGGAACAACTTCACATGTGGCACTTGCGGCAGAACCTGCCTTTTCAGAATAGGTTCAGCCATCAAAGGAAGTCCAGCAGATGACCTAATCTGACCTCACAACGTCTTGAGGCTGCATTTCTCTCACAGTTGGAAGGCTGCCAACCAACAATGTGGCTCACCACGCAATTGAAGGCTGAAAGAAGTGCCAACAAGAGAGGCTTTCTTTGATTGACTTTATCAGGAGATTAGAAATAACTGGAGCAGCCCCAACTCATGCACTATCATAAATTAACTTTAATTGGATAACATTGATTACCCTTACCATATCACAAGCCTTAATTTTATAGGTGCAAAGTTGCAAAACAAATCTTTAAAACCTGCACCAGGATACTGTCTGGTTCCTACAACATGGAAAGAAATCCAACACTGTATATTCAAAACTTCCTGCTTATTGCCATTGTTTTTTTAACCTGGACTTTTTCTGCTGAACCCAAAAACCTTTAGATGGTTGTTACAAGTCACCTGATCACAGGGTTGGCCCTCTATCTGACAGCTATCCCCAACAGATTCAAATACAATAGAATTATTTTTTTCAGCTTCTGAAATTTCACACTCCATTGTGCAAACATATGTAACCAACAAAAGCAGAGCAAGTGCAGAAGAACTGGTTTCCCCTCAATCCTGAAGTGTCACAAAAGAGAAAGATCAAAACTTGTTGTACTAGAAGAGATGTTAATAATAAATTCATCTCTTTGCTAAGGAATCCTGACCAGGATTCGGTAGGTAGCAAAGTCTGCCTACAGAAACAAATTGTTAAGATGCAATCAACGATTATTGGCCATGTCACATGACCAAAATCTCTGGCCTTTTGGACAGCTTTAACATTGCAGCTTTGGGCTTCATATGAGACTGCCTTTTTAACATCAAGGGACAGAACTCCACAATGCCTCCTGGATTTTAAAAGTCTCTGATCAACGCTTGCTAAGCGTTCGAAACACAGAAAGCTCATCATGCAGCAGCACCATTCATTCAAGAATATTTGTATCACCCAGATTACCAGGAACTCATTGAAGCTGAACTCTGCCGTGTTGGAAAGACCCTCCGGACTCTGACCAAAAATATTCCTTCTTTGTGATCTTTGTAATGTTAAACTCATTTTATCTGCCCCCCTCCCCCCTCGGCCCCCACGTTTTACTGTGTATTTGTGGGCGGATTGGGAAGTAGTGAACACTCCTTTTTCCGGCTTTTGAATATTGGGAAAACATTTTTAAAACTAATTCAAAACGCCTTCTCACGAATGGGTGATATGAGGAAATCAGTACAGGTTGTCTGTCGTACCAATACCTACCTTGCTTTGATTCTAACGCCAACTGGATAATTTAACTTGATTATAGACACAGTTTTGTGAACTATCTTGTTTCTGACTGGCTTTTGTTGGTATAAAAATGACTAGCCCTTCGAAAGGAACTGTCACAAATATATGCATGCCTTCTCCCCATATCACATTGTGAAATTCTACATTCTTTTATTTCCTAATGCACTGTGGTATTATTAAAAGGATTAAATCTACCTCCACATACACAGGCAATTACATTATAAGATCACTTACAGGGACCTTATTAAGAGAAAGAAAATGCCACCTACCAAAGTGCACAAGAAAATCATCTTTTTTACCTGCTATATGTCTGCAGAGTGTGTTGTAGGTAAACTTGGCCGTCACCATAAAAAGTGATCTTGACTGTACGATGAACATAGCTCAAATTATTTTACCAAACTCTCACACGCAGCAGAAGGAGTAATGCCAAAGAGCAAAATGTAAAAAGCCCTTTAATCATTGATTTTTGTGTTAGCCACTCCTCTTCAACAGTGGTTGAGCAATATTCATTTCATCAAGCAGGCTTCCTTCCAAAGTTCCAAACTCATTCAAATGTTTGTTTAGCAACTTGAGGAATCAGGCAAAGAGTGAACATTAATTTATTTTAACCATGTACAAAGTTCTGCGTAAAGCAGCATCTTGCTCCCAGTACAATCCTTGCTGGGAGGACTAGTCTGCCTAGACCCTGCTTTTATATCAGTACAGAATGAACCCCAGGCTGGTGTCCTCCGCCCCTATCTCGGAAGGCCGTACTCCACAAGTCCAACGGGAAGATCAATGATTGTTTCCCAATTGGTCCACGTGGGAGTTATGACACCCCGCCCCCTAAAAAATCCAAACGTCCTCCTCCAGCCGCAATGATGGGGGTCTTCTGCGCCATTTTACCAGCGGCTGCGTTTCTGCCTGAAGCTCTAGGGTCAGGTGAGTGTAGCGGTTCACTGATCATCGTTTCCTGGCTGTCCACCGAAGAGTGAATGTTGGGGCCTCAGTCCGCAACACGCCATCATCTGCTGGAACAAATTCCTCTGTCTCCATGTCAGATCTCGAGTCATCCACTCCTGCCAGATCAGGCAATGCGACCCAGGAGGTTGGGACCTCAGGCTGGGGGTGGTTCCTGATGCGGCGGAGATGCCAATTCTGCTGGTTGGCTGTTGATTCCTGCTTCATCGGATGGTCCAAATGCTTCCCCTGAACATGGACCTCGGGGACCCATTTGTTCAAGCACAACACCTGGGAGCTACAATGCACCATCCCCAAAATTGGCATCACAGACAGCATTCCCAGAGTGAAACGTTCAGCCTGGCATCTTCAAGTTACGGTGAAGGTTTGAATCGCTTGTTCCGCTGAACCATTGGCGTAGGGATGGTATGGGCTGTCCGAACATCATGAATGCTTCACAAAACTTGCAAATTCCTCACTGGTGAACGGTGCCCCATTATCCGTCACCAGAACCTCAGGGATCTCATGGGTGCTACATATGCCCCAGAGCTTCTCTATAGTTTGCTCTGGACATTATGGAGGCCACCTTGCACACCTCCAGACAGTTTGTCTGGCATCCACAGCCACAAGGAAATGGAACCCATGAACGGTCCTGCATAATCTGCATGTAGGCGCACCCATGGACATCCTGGGCATTCCCACGGTCACAATGAGACCATCAGCGGGTGTTTCTGATGTTCTTGGCACGCTGGGCAGCTGCACAGATCTTCTCAATGTCCCCATCGATGGTGGGCCACCGGACATAAATGCGGGCCAACATTTCCATTTTAGATGGCCACTGTGAAGGCCCTATATAGGGCCCCCTGCTCCTGTGGGAAGATGGTGGTCGAAACCCCCATAATATGATCCCGTCTTCTACACTAAGCTCGGAAAATCTGTGGGTGAAAGACCGGAGGATTCTCAGAAGGGCCTCCTTCTTCCCACCACTCAACAGCCTAAGGCGAAGCTTAGTCAACACCAGGTCCCGCTGTGTCCACATGGGTAACTGAGAAGCCTGAGGGTCGCAGTGGTGGCGATGGGACGCTCACGGCCAACAGCTGAGGGTGTTGGCGTGGCCAATTTGTGTTCCTGGGCAGTACTGAAAGGGATATTCGTACGCTGCGAGCAACAGCGCCCAACGCTGGATCCGAGAAGATGCACACGGTTGGATTCCTTTATCCTTCCTGGAAAGGCCGAGCGGCAGCTTGTGGTTGGTTACAATCATAGAATTTACAGTGCAGAAGGAGGCCATTCGGCCCATCAAGTCTGCATCGGTTTCTAGAAAGAGCACCCCACCCAAGCCCACACCTCCACCCCATCCCCATAATCCAGTAACCCCACCCAACACTAAGGGCAATTTTGAACACGAAGGGCAATTTAGCATGACCAATCCACCTAACCTGCACATCTTTGGACTGTGGGAGGAAACCGGAGCACCCAGAGGAAATGCAAGCAGACTCGGGGAGAACGTGCAGACTCCGCACAGTGACTCAAGCCGGGAATCGAACCTGGGACCCTGGAGCTGTGAAGCAGTTGTGCTAACCACTATACTACTGTACTGCCCATAATGACAAAACGTCGTTCATAAATGTATGACGGAATTTCTTTATTCCAAAAATTACTGCCAAACGTTTTTCTCTATCTGAGTGTAATGCTGCTCTGCATTCGCCAGAAGCCTCGAAACAAATGTAATGGGTTGTTCCTTGTGATGTGGGGGTGAGGATGTTGTCGGGTTGAGGGTGGTGTTGCTGGGACGGGGGGGGGGGGGGGGGGGGGTGGTGACACAAGTGTCACGGGGACCTGAAACAAAGCGGGGCCTCCCTTCCTCGCCCGAGGCGGATCTCCACCCCGCTGACTTCCCTTTCCTCAGGCCCGCCGACCATTGTCCAGGGCCCACTGCTCTGCCACGGTGAGGGGCCGCAGTTTGACGGTTGCCAACCTGTCTTTTCCCGCTCCCTGGGGTTGTGAGCAGACCTCTCCCGGGGCGCGGGAGGGAAATGGAAAATGCAGCGTGTTAGACAGTCAGCATATGCAGCCCAGGGGTGGGTAGCTGGTGGATTCAGTGGCCAGGGCACCCAGCCTTGGCTACTGGTGTGGGTGCCAGTATGTGGTGCAGGCTGGGGGTTCGGCCGCCCTCTGGGTTGGGGGGGAGGGGGGGGGGGGTGGAGCAACAGGTATGTGCAAAGGGGGTTAGCACAAGGGGCACAGTGCTGCCTACTCACCTTGGCTGTCCTGAGGAGGTTGTGCAGTTTTCTCCTGCACTGCAGGCTGGTCCGGATGGTGTTGCTGGTGGTGCTTACCGCCTCTGCCACCTGCGCCCAGGCACGGCGAACGGTGGCCTCCGACCCGGGCTGGGGTACACGATCACTTGCCTCTTGTCCACGATGTCCAGGACGGTCTCGAGCTCGATGTCTGTGAATCTTGGGGCCATTCTCCTTGCTGCCATCTTGTTGGCTGCGATGGTGTGTGTGGGAGTGCAGTGTGTATATGTGGCTGCAGCTTGTCAGCCTCCTGAGTGTCAATCACGAATCTGGCGAATCCTGTGGCGTTTCTCATTGTAATCACTTGTGTTCCACGTGGCACCGGTGCTAACCCCTTAACAGTAGCTGAATCGGTCCAGGTGCAGCACCAATTTTAATGTCATAGAGGTCCACGAATCCTGCCCCGGCAACAACACTTAGCCTCAGGAACGGAGAATCCGGCCCACAATGTTTTGGACTCAACTACTTCCCGTGGTAATGAATTCCACAGGCTCACCACTCTCTGGATAAAGAAATTTCTCCTCATCTCTGTGGTGATATGCCTATGGGCTGTATCATAGTTGGATCGTGTGAGACCTCCAACCAGCAGGTAGTGGCACTGACACACCTTGTGGTCTCCAGACCAAGATCATGTGATCTGGGCCTTGGATATAAACAGAGGCACATCTGGCCATTGGCAGACAAGATATAGAGGGTAATAAGACGTACATGTAATTGGTCAGCACAAGGTGTAAGTTGCAGAGGAGTAGCAAGACTCCATGATAATGTGACCTGTATCAGATTGCCATCCTACCGCACGAGACAAAATAAAAGTATCGTGGTTGAACAGATCGAAGTGTTTGGTGAGTTGTTCATAAAGAACAAGGGGCCTAACACAACATGATACCAGGTGCGCTGAAGATTTGAAGTTGGCAAAAGCAGTGACAACGTAAGGCATTTGGCTTGAATACCGGTCTGGTGAACTTCAACCGGCTTGAAGACTGGTCTGGCAACCCAATGTGTAAGAAAATGCTGGAGCTACGAATGAATAAGGTTCGGAGGCCCTGCCGTCTCTGCTTCATGGGTAATGTAGAACAAAATTGGCTCTTGTTATGCAGCAATTCCAACTCTACCTTTTGAAAATCGCTTATTGTCACAAGTAGGCTTCAAATGAAGTTACTGTGAAAAGCCCCTAGTCACCACATTCTAGCGCCTGTTCAGGGAGGCTGGTATGGGAATTGAACCGTGCTGCTGGCCTGTCTTGGTCTGCTTTAAAAACCAGCTCTATAGCCTTGTGCTAAACTAGCCCCTTTAGACCTAGGTCTGCAGGGGCAGCCTAAAGGAAGGCTTTTCACGTTGCTGTTAAAGATGATATATCCAAAGACGGCAGAGCAATATATTACCTCAACCTGTGGTGCTGAAGAGTAGAACAGAAGCTATAATGACACTTTGTAATACTTCGAGCGATATTGTTCCATGAGAAATGGTGAAGCATGCCGCCTTAATTTAGTGAGCACGCGTACCCAGGTAGGAGGGCTTCAATTGGACACCCACAGTGAAATGTGTTTTGCCGACGAGGTGCCTGCACAACAGAATAATGCACCTCGCTCAATTAATCTTCGCGCCACCAGGAATGAAGAAGCCAGCGGCATTATTGCTGTGATGCACATCATAACGGAGCATGGTCTCAGCGCAGGTGGCCATTTTGAGTGCACCGATAACACACAGCAAACGACCGTGGTCTCGATGTGGGTGGCCATTTCGGGCTACAAGCCCCCTCCCCATTTTGTGCCAAAAGTGTGGCACTTGACATGGCCCATGGAGGTGTTTGGCTTCTGGCAAAGTCTGTGTCAGGGGCAGCCGTGCTGGTCATTTGAGGAAAAGGTGCTCCGTCCGTGCTCCTGAGATCCACAGGTGATCTCTTGACAGGTCGTGGTCGATAAATGCAGCTGATGAGATGACCTTTGGTGACTTGTTTTTCACGGATTCAATATCGACCACTGACACGGTGAGTCGAACACCGGGCGGGACGGAAATTTTGGTGACCGAATGCAATGACGGTCATGGCCCCACTGATACCATCGAAAACAGTTGGACCATTCCAGTACAGTTAAATGAGTCGATGGTGAAATCTAAACTTGATATGGGAGCAAAGGCAAACCTCCTCAGCCTGCGTGATTTGCACTCTCTGCGGCAGACGCCACCAATTGGTAAATGTTCCACAAACACTGGTTAACTACAGTAGACATGAGTTTGAAACTAAGGGGGAATGGGAACTAGAAGCCTGAGTGCACAATAAAAGACAGGTTGTCCGTTTCTCTATTGTGAACACAAATCGTGAGTCCATCCTATGAGCGGATGTGTGTAAATCCCTGAATTTGTTTCAGCGGATATGTAGCCCAGAGGATGGATGGCCAGCTGAACACTGCACATCCCCACAGGATAATAGAGGATGCGCTGTTTATAAGGATTCGGAAAGAATCCTAGTGGAGGAAGACAAACCAGATGAGCGGACGGAACTGCTGGTGAGCATTCCGCAATTCTTGTTGCCAGTCTTGAAGAACATGCAGCGACTCAATGGCATGATACGAGATTATGATGAACCCGTATTAAAGCATCTGCGAGATGTGAGTGTTAAATGGACGGAGGTTGGATTTCACTCTGGAGTTTACATTCAGGCCAAATGAATACTTTACAAATAAGGTGCTCACTAAAGTGTATCAGTTGGACTCACAGCCGCTGAAATCATGCGTGGATGAGCCTCACATCATCGGCTGCACAGGCTGCACGACTGACTGGCTGGAAGGCAAAAATGTAACAGTGCAAACAATTGAAACAAAACTTAAGTACAGGAGTCGAAGCAATCCAAGTACAGTGACAAGGACCATATCCAAGGAATCATTCTTCAACTCAGTCCTATTGAGGTTCTACAGGGTGGATTGAATTGAATTGGATTTGTTTATTGTCATGTGTACCGAGGTACAGTGAAGAGTATTTTTCTGCGTGCAGCTCAAATAGATTATTTAGTACATGAAAAGAAAATACCTAATAATAATAATAATTGCTTATTGTCACAAGTAGACTTCGATGAAGTTACTGTGATAAGCCCCTAGGCCAACATAGGCCAACATAATAGGTCAACATAAGATACACAATGTAAATACATAGACACAGGCATCGGGTGAAGCATACAGGAGTGTAGTATCAATCAGGTCAGTCCATAAGAGGGTCGTTTAGGAGTCTGGTAACAGCGGGGAAGAAACTGTTTTTGAATCTGTTTAAGCGTGTTCTCAGACTTTTGTATCTCCTGCCCGATTGAAGAAGTTGGAAGAATAAGCCGGGTGCAAGGGGTCTTTGATTATGCCACCCACTTTCCCGAGGCAGTGGGAGATGTAGACAGTGTTAATGGATTGGAGGTGGGTTTGTGGGATGGACTGGGAGGTGTTCACGACTCTCTGACGTTTCTTGCGGTCTTGGGCCAAGCAGTTGCCATACCAGGCTGTGATGCAGCCAGATAGGGGGCTGGATTCTCCCAAAACGGGACTATGTCCTCACGCCGGCGTAAAACGCTGGTGTTTCACTCCCGTGTGTCCAATGGAAAAGATTTGTCGATTCACTCACCTGCAGGGGACTAGCAGGGATCTTGGGTGATTCATGCAGCTTTGGCTGCGGCTTCGGGCCCCACACTTCTGGTCTCGAGTCCGCACGTGCACACGGTGGCGGCCTCCAGCGGCTGCGCCGAGCGCCATGGGGGACTCGGACCGCGGAGCCAGCTGGAAAACGTAGGCCTTCCCGATCGGCTGTGCACCTGAAGATTTGACCGGCCCGATCTGTCCCCTGGGCGTCTATAAGCCCCCCCCCCCGGTGCCTGGTCCCCCCTGCCCACAACCAGGGCGGCCGCGGAATGAGTCCACAGCCGCCACGTGAGGTTCCCGAACGGCAATAGCAGGTTGGAACCACGCCGTTGGTAAATTGGCCGGTTTGGAGCGGAAGGTCGTTGGGCAGGCCTCTGGCAATGGCCCCCAGCCACGCGGAGTACTCCGCGAACACGTCTGATTCTCGGGGTCCCGGAAAATCGCTGGACCGCCGCCGGGTCCGATTTTGCCGTGAAAGCTGATTCTCAGCCCCCACGCCAAATGCAATTTCGCTGCTGGGCTGCAGAGAATCCAGCCCAAGATGCTTTCTATGGTGCACCTGTAAAAGTTGATAAGAGTCAATGTGAACATGCTGAATTTCCTTAGTTTCCTGAAGAAGTATTGGCACTGCTGTACTTTCTTGGTCATAGCGCAATGTGGGTGGACCAGGACAGATTGTTGGTGATGTGCATGCCTAGGAATTTGTAGCTGTCAACCACCTCTACCTCGGCCCTGTTGATGTAGACAGAGGTATGTACAACAGGGGTGGGATTTTAAACCAAGCTCTGGCAGCCAAACAAAAGGCTGATTTTAAACTGGGCGCACTATTTCAAATACAGATAATTCCATATGCAAAGTTATATTTTTCAGGTGAAATGACTGACAGTGATGAAGGTCAGGCAGATGGTGAACACGATGAGCTGCTCGTACATCTTTTCGCCAGCAGCACAGATGAGGTTCCAGAGACAAAGTTCCGGTAGTCTGCAAGCAATGACTGTGATGTTCTCTGTTGGGTCTATCAGGATGCTTTGAGAACATAGTGTTAACAAAGAACACCAAGCTGAGTTATTGAACAAAGCTGATTTATTTTACAGTACTAAATTAAAAATACTAACCAGTCAACAAGGAATAAGGTTTAAATAAAACAATACAATATGTTTTACAACAGAACTCTATGATATGCATCAAATCTCTCTAAAACCTTACAACCTTCTCCCAGAATACCAGAAGTCACAGGATATTTATATCACTGCTCCTTATCTCCATCTGGTGGTGAGAAGTATTATTACCTTATTGTTAACCCCTCGTATTCCTTACAATACACATATTGTTACAATGATGAGGTGGTCACGGGGGACGCCCTAAACGCACTGGACTCTTGTGAAGTACGACAGTCTCGAGATGGTGCTGGCAAAGAAAGATGGTGGCAAAGCGATGTCAGATTCTGCAGAGGAGTCGCAGTTCACTGAGAACAAGCTAATCATTGATGACGTTGATCCGATTAGGGAGCAGGTTGCTCCAGAAGCAGATGGTGACACACATCATGCACACAAATTAATTCCGGCAGTGCACTCCTCACCACATGAAGCCAGCCCATTGCACGGTGTGCTCGACGAGCATTTCAGAAGACGAGCAGATGAGCATTTCAGAAGACAGTTACACAGCTATAGTCAGTTTTTATGTTCCCTCCAAGCTTACACTCGTACTCTGTTTTCCCCTTCTTAATCAATCACTACCACAGGGTGACAATGAGCTGGTACCATCCTCTACAGATGCGGATCACCCAGTAATCAGCAATCTAGTCTCAAGTGACGAGGACCCATCACCTGCAGCTCAAGTGCAAGATACGGGGACAATGCCCAACGTTGCAGGGGGGGTGGAGCCGACAGAGCCACCACAGCCAGCATGCACTGGAGGTAATTGCTGAAGCTGAAGGTTTCAGCAGACTGCCACAGCCTACCAGGTCGGCCTGACATATTCAAGAGGTCACAAGCAGACAGACCGGCCATAGTGCAGGCCAGCAGCAGGAAATCAAATGCTCCAAAAACTAAAAGAAAAAAGAATGGCGCTGGCAGGTGCACTCACAAAGTACTTTTAAAGAAGACATCAAAGAGGAAGAGACGGAAGATGAGTGATGAAGCCAGGAAAATTGACATCAGCAGTGCGGCTGAAGCTGGTGATGTTCAGTCACAGGGAAAAGCAAGTCACTAATACTCCAGCATGCCGAGAAGAGATGAAACCGTCAACCCCAGTTCCATCTCCATGCCGGCACTGGAAACCAAGGGGATCCTGCATGTTGATGAGGCCACAGACAAGGGCGTGGTCACATTGCCTGGAGGTAATGACATGTTTAACCCTCTACGCATGCATCAGCACACAACAACCAGTGCCACACCAGAGGCTGCTACAAAGAAGACAACCAAGAGACACACTAACAGTGGTTAGCACTGTTCCTTCACAGCGGCAGGGTCCCAGGTTCAGTTCCCACTTGGGTCACTGTCTGTGCGGAGTCTGCACATTCTCCCTGTGTCTGCGTGGGTTTCCTCCAGGTGCTCTGGTTTCCTCCGACAAGTCCCGAAAGACATGCTTGTTCGATGAATTGGACATTCTGAATTCTCCCTGTGTGTACCCGAACAGACGCAGGAGGGTGGTGACTAGGTAACTTCACAGTAACTTCATTGCAGTGTTAATGTAAGCCTACTTGTGACAATAATACAGATTATTATTATTGTTATTAAAATAAAAAGGAAAAAGATGAAAAGACTGGGAGAACAACCGCATCCCGCCAGCCAACCAGCATCGAAACTCTTGCAGGTAGTAAGCAATAACCTGTCCAAAATAAAAGTGAAAGCGACTGGTAACGAAGATATGGCAGTCTTGGAAACAGGTCTTTCAAAAACACAGGGCGAAGCATAAGACAAGCAAGAAGCCGGCAAGTGAACCAGATTCTGCCGAAGTGGGCACTGACGTGAAACAATGACGTCTGCACAGAATGCAAATGGACACTTTTTGTAAAACATGCTCACCGTACCAGCTACATGCCACCTCTGTATAAAATGTAATGTATAACGTTGCCTGTAAAAATAATTTTATGTTAATGTTTTGTGAGGAAGGGGGATGTAGTGATATGACTATGGGCTATATCATTGTTGGATGGTGTGAAACCTCCAACCAGCAGGTGGCGTACAGACACACCATGTGATCTCCAGACCAAGGACATGTGACCTGGGACCCAAATATAAAGAGAGGCACATCCAACCATTGGCACACAAGATATAGAGGGTAAAAAGGCGTACATGTAATTGGTCAGCACCAGGTGCAAGTTCCAGAGGAGTAGCAAGACTCCATGATAATGTGCTCTCTATCAGATTGCCATACTACCGCACGAAACGCAATAAAAGGATCCTGGTTTGGACAGATCAAAGTGTTTGGTGAATCTTCATAAAGTACAAGGGGCCAAACACAACAATTTCTGTCCTAAATGGTCTACCCCGTATCCTTAGACTGTGACTGCTGGTTCTGGACAAATCCACCACCGAGAACATCCTTCCTGCATCTACCCTGTCCAGTCCTGTTAGAATTTTATAGTTTTTTATGAGTTCCCTCCGTCATTTTTCTGAACACCAGCGAATACAATCCTAACCGTTCAATTTCTCCTTTTACGTCAGTCCCACCATCCAAGAAATCCATCTGGTAAATCTTTGTTGCACTCCCTCTAGAACAAGAACATCCTTCCTCAGGTAAGGAAACTCAAACTGCACACAATATTCCAGGTGTGGCCTCACCAAGGCCCTGTATAATTGCAGCAAGACATCCCTGCTCCTGTACTCGAATCCTCTTGCAATGAAGGCCAGCATACAATTTGCCTTCTTCACCACCTGCTGTACCTGCATACTTACCTTCAGTTACTAGTGTACGAGGACACCCAGATCTCATTGCACGTCCCACTCTCCTCATTTATGGCCATTCAGATAATAGTCTGCCTTCTCATTTTTGCTACCAAAGTGGATAACCTTGCATTTCTCTAAATTATATTGCATCTGCCATTCATTTGCCCACTCACTCAACTTGTCCATATCACACTGAAAGATCTCTGCATCCTCCTCACAGCTCACCCTCCCATCCAACTTGGTGGCATCTGCAAATTTGGAGACATTACATTTTGCTCCCTCATCCAAATCATTAATATATATTGTGAATAGTTGGGGTCCCAGCCTGGAGCCCTGACTGATCCTGCCACTGTTTTCTCAGTGCTCTGCTATAAAATCTTTGATAATGGATTCTAGAATTTCCAACGGCAGATTTATTGGTCTATAATTCCCTGCGTTCTCTTTACCTCCCTTTTTAAATAGTGAAGTTAAATTAGCTACCCTCCAATCTGCAGGAACTGTTCCAGAGTCTATGGAATTCTGGAAGATGGCAACCAATGCATCCACTATTTCCAGAGCCACTTCCTTAAGTACTCTGTAGATTATCAGGGCCATTTATTTCCTAATATTGATCTCCTTCAGTTCTTTCCTCTAACCAAACCCTACCTTCTCCAACATTTCTGATATCTGATTTGTGTCCTTACTTGTGAAGACAGAACCAAAGTATGTGTTTAGTTGCTCAGCCACTTCTTTGTCCCCTATTTTACATTTCCCTGTTTCTGACTGTAAGAGACCAATATTGTCTTCACCAATCTTGTTTTCTTCACGTACGATAGAAGCTTTTACAGTCAGTTCATATGTTCCCTCCAGGTAACTCTCGTACTCTACTTTCCCCTTCTTAATCAATCCCTTGGTCCTTCGTTGCTGAATTCTAAACTGCTCCCAATCTTCAGACCTGTTGTTTTTCTTGGCCAATGTGTATGCTTCTTCCTTGGATCGAATACAATCTCTAATTTCCCTAGTAAGTCAAGGATTGGCAACATTTTCCAATTTACTTTTGTGCCAGGCCAGGAATAAATAACTGTTGCAGTTCCATCATGTGTTCCTTCTTTTTGGTTTCAGATTCCAGCATCCGCAGTAATTTGCTTTTATCCAGCATAAGCAATAAGTAATAGACAGAGCTAAGTGATTCCACAACAAATGCTGTGCATTTGATCTAAGCTCTGCAGTCAAGCCACATCCGGTCTTGAACAGTGGTGAACAATTAAACAACTCAGTGGACAAATACTGCTTGCCATTGACTATCCACTGTCATACCTTTAAGTAATGTTCCCCAATCGATCAAAGCCAATGCGCCTCATATCATCATAGTTTCCTTTATTAAGATTCAGGATCTTAGTCTCAGAATCAACTACTTCGCTCTCCACCTTGATGAAAATTTCTAGCATATTATGATCGCTGATCCCGAAGGAGTTTCGCACAACTAGATTTTTTTTTAATTCATTTACGGGATGTGGGCATAGCTGGTTAGGCCAGCATTTACAGTCAATCCCTAATTGCCCTTCAGAAGATGGATGGTGAGTTTCTTTCTTGAACCTCAGCAGCCCTTGAGGTGTAGGTACACCCACTGTGCTGTGAGGGTGGGGGTCCCAGGATGTTGCCCCAGCAATAATGAAGGAACGGCGATATATTTCCATATCAGGGTGGTCAGTGACCTGGATGGGAATCTCCAGGTGGTGAGGTTCCCACGTATCTGCTGCCCTTATCCTTGTAGATGGTAGTGGCCATGGGTTTGGAAGATGCTGTCTGAGGAACCTTGGTGAGTCACTGCAGTGCATCTTATAGATGGTACACATGGCAGCCACTGTTTGTCGGTGGTGGAATGTTGAATGTTTGTGGAAGGGGGAGCAATCAAGTGCGTTGCTTTGCCCTGGATGGTGTCGAGCTTCTTGAGTGTTGCTGGAGCTGCACTCATCCAGGCAAGTGGAGAGTATTCCATTACACTCCTGACTTGTGCTTTGTAGATGTTGGACAGGTTTTGGTGGGTCAGGAGGTGAGTTACTCGCCGTAGAATTCCTAGTCTTTGACCTGCTCTGATAGCCACAGTATTAATATGGCTAGTTCAGTTCAGTTTATAATCAATGTTAACCCCCGGGATGTTTATTGTGGGGGATTCAGTGATGGTAGTGCCATTGAATGCTAAAGAGTGGTGTTTAGATCCTCTCTTGTAGGAGGTGGTCATTGCCTGGCACTTGTGTGGTGAGAATGTAACTTACCATTTGTCAACCCAAGCTTAGATATTGTCCAGGTCTTGCTCCATTTGGAGGTGGTCTGCTTCATTATCTGTGGAGCCGCGAATAGTGCTGAACATTGTGCAATCATACACTTCTGACCTTACAACGGAAGGGATGTCATTGATGGAGCAGCTGAAGATAGTTGGGCGGAGGACACTACCCTGAAGAACTCATGCAGTGATGTCCTGGAGTTGAGACGATTGACTTCCAACCACAAAAAACATATTTTTTTGTGCCAGGTAGGCCTCCAACCAGTGGAGAGTTTTCCCCCTGATTCCCATTGATTCCAGTTTAGCTAGGGCTCCTTGGTGCCATACTCAGTCAAATGCTGCCTTGATGTTAAGGGCAGTCACTCTCACCTCACCTCATGTTTGAACCAAGGCTGTAATGAGGTCAGGAGCTGAGTGACCCTGGCGGAACCCAAACTGAGCATCTGTGAGCAGGTTATTGCTGAGTAAGTGCCACTTGATAGCACCATTGATGACTCCATCTATCACTTTGCTGATGAAGGAGAGTAGACCGATAGGGTGGTAATTGGCTGGGTTGGATTTGTCCTGTTTCTTGTGTACAGGACACGCCTGGGCAATTTTCCACCTCGCCGGGTAGATGCCAATGTTGTAGCAGTTCTGGAACAGCTTGGCTAGGGGTGCGACAATTTCTGGAGCACAAGTCTTCAGTACTATTGATGGAATATTGTCAGGGCCCACAGCCTTTGCAGTATCCATTACCTTCAGGCATTTCTTGATATCAGGTGGAGAGAACCGTATTGGCTGAAGACTGACATCAGTAATGCTAGGGACCTTCAAAGCAGACTGAGATGGATCATCCACTCGGCACTTAAGGCTGAGGCATTTACAACAATCTTCAACCAGATCTTTTGCACATATGTGCTGGGCTCCTCCATCATTGAGGATGGCGATATTTGTCCAGTGAGTTGTTTAATTGTTCACCACTGTTCATGACAGGATGTGGATTGACTGCAGAGCTTAGATCTGATGCATTTGTTGTGGAATCGCTTAGCTTTCTCTATTACTTATTGCTTATGCTGGATAAAAGCAAATTACTGCGAATGCTGGAATCAGTAACCAAAAAGAAAATGCTGGAAAATCTCAGCAGGTCTGGCAGCATCTGTAGGAAGAGAAAAGAGCTAACGTTTCGAGTCCAGATGACTCTTGTCATCAAAGGGTCATCTGGATTCAAAACGTTAGCTCTTTTCTCTCCCTACAGATGCTGCCAGACCTGCTGAGATTTTCCCGCATTTTCCTTTTGGTTACTGATCATGCTGTTTGGCACACAAGTAGTCCTGTGTTGTAGCTTCACCAGCTTGACACCTCATTTTTCGTTATGCCTTGTTTTGCTCCTGACATGGTCTCCTGCACTCTTCATTGAACCAGGGTTGGTGGTAATAGTAGAGCGGGGAATATGCCGGGCCATGAGGTTGCAGATTGTGATTGAGTACAGTTCTGCCGCTGCTAATGGCCCACAGCGCCTCATGGATGCCCAGTCTTGAGTTTCTAGATCTATCCCATTTAGCACAATGGCACTGCCACACAGCACGATTGAAGGTATCCTCAATGTGAAGAAGGGACTTTGGCTCCACAAGGACTGTGCGATAGTCATGGACAGATGCATCTGCAGCAGGCAGATTGGTGAGGATTAGGTCAAGTATGTTTTTCTCTCTTGTTGGTTCCCTGACCACCTGCTGCAGTCCCAGTCGAGCAGCTATGTCCTTTATGACCCGGCCAGCTCCACCTGTGGTGATATTACCGAGCCATTCCTGGTGATGGACGTTGAAGTCCCCCACCCAGAGCATATTCTCCGCTCTTGCTTCCTCCAAGTGGTGTTCAACATGGAGGAGGACTGAATCATCAGCTGATGGTTGCCGGTGCTCAGTAATCAGTAGGAGGTTTCCTTGTCCATGTTTAACCTGAAGCCATGAGACATCATGTGGTCCGGTGTCAATGTTGGAGACTCCCAGGGCAACTCCCTCCCAATTGTAAACCACTGTGCCGCTACCTCTGTTGGTTCTGTCCTGTCGATGAGACAGGGCATACCCAGGAATGGTGATTGTGGTGTCTGGGACATTTTGTGAGTATGGCTATGTCAGGCTGTTGCTTAACTAATCTGTGAGACAGCTCTCCCCACTTTGGCACAAGCCCGCCAGATGTTAGAAAGGAAAGCTTTGTAGGGTCGGCAAGGCTGGGTTCGCCAATGTCGTTTCCAGTGCCTGGGTTGATGCTGGGTGGTCCGCCCGGCTTCGTTCCTCTTTTTATGTTTTCATAGTTTTGATTAGAACTGAGTGGCACTGGTGAACCAGATGGGTTTTACCACAATTGACAATGGTTTCATGATCAGCATTAGACTTCTAATTCCCGATATATTCTATTGAGTTCCGCCGATACGGTGACGCAGTGGTTAGCACTGCTGCCTGCAGCGCTGAGGGCCAGTTCGATCCCAGCCCTGGGTCACTGTCCATGTGGAGTTTTCACATTCTCCCTGTGTTTGTGTGGGTTTCACCCTCACAGCCCAAAGATGTGCAGGTTAGGTAGATTAGTCATGCTAAATTGCCCCTTAATTGGAACAAAACTTAATTGGGTGCCCTGAATTACAAAAATATATATTTCATTGAGTTGAAATTCACCTCCTGTGGTGGGAGGCTGCAAACTGAACGTGAGCAGCTATCTGGCAAATTAAGCTGTCATGATCACACGGAGTTGTGATCGACCTTGAGAGGGCATCGGCAACGGCAAAGTCCTTGCCAGGGGTATAGATCAGTTGAAAGTCATACCTGCGCAGCTTGAGTAGGATACGCTGGAGGCGAGGCGTCATGTCATTCAAGTCCTTTTTGATAATATTTACAAGGGGGCGGTGGTCGGTTTCAACCGTGAACTGCGTAAGTCCATAGACGTAGTCGTGGAACTTCACGACTCAAATGAGAAGGCCGAGACACTCTTTCACAATTTGCGCATAGCGCTGCTCTGTGGGAGTCATCGCCCGCGACGCATATGCAACGGGGGCCCATGACGAGGCCTTGTCTTGTTGCAGGAGCACGGCACCAATCCCCGACTGACTGGCATCAGTAGAGATTTTGGTCTCTTTGGTCGGGTCAAAAAAGGCCAACGCTATGGCCGTGGAAAGCTTGGCCTTCAGCTCCTGCCATTCACGCTCGTGAGCGGGGAGCCATAGGAAATCTGTGGTTTTGCGAATCAGGTCTCTGAGGGCCGCGGTGCGTGAGGCGAGATTCGGGATAAACTTCCCGAGGAAATTCACCATACCCAGGAACCGGAGGACCGCTTTCTTGACCTCAGGCGTCTTCATGGACGTGATTGCTGCAATCTTGTCCTCGTCCAGACGCACCCCCTGGTGGGAGATGTGATCCCCCAGAAACTTGATACTTGACTGGCCGAAGGAGCATTTGGCCCTATTGAGGCGGAGGCCGTGTTCGTAGATGCGCCTGAAAACACGCTGAAGGCGGACAATGTGTTCCTGCGGGGTGGTTGACCAGCTAATAATGTCGTCGACATATACCCGGATGCCGTCGATCCCCTCCATCAACTGCTCCATGATCCGGTGGAAAACTTCGGACGGAGAGATGATGCCGAATGGCATCCGGTTGTAGCGGAACCTGCCAAAGGTTATGCTGAACATACACAGCTTCCTGCTTGACTCACCCAGTTGGATCTGCCAGAAACCCTTCGAGGCATCCAGTTTAGAGAATAGTTTGGCGTGGGCCATCTCGGACGTGAGCTCCTCATGTTTCAGAATCGGGTAGTGCTCCCGCATGATATTCTGATTCAGATCTTTAGGATCAATACAGATCCGCAGCTCGCCTGACGGCTTCTTGACGCAGACCATGGAGCTTACCCAGTCTGTGGGTTCCATAACCCTAGAAATTACTCCTTGGTCCTGGAGGTCCTGGAGCTGTTGCTTGAGGCGGTCCTTGAGGGGCGCTGGGACTCTGTGAGGTGCGTGAACGACAAGCGTGGCGTTGGGCTTGAGTAAGATTTTGTACGTGTTTGGGAGCGTGCCCATTCCTTCGAAAACATCATGGTATTGCTGGATGATGGAGTCGATTTGCGCCCTGAAGTCTGTGTCAGAGGATGCAGGTGTATCACTTGAAGAGAGAGAGTGTACTCTCTGCACTAAGTGGAGCAGCTTGCATGCCTGCGCACCAAGCAAGGAGGCTTTTGAGGCAGCAACAATCTTGAACGGGAGAATGACTGTGTGAGCACGATGTGTCACCTCAAGGCGGCAGGAGCCGCTGGAGGCGATGGCATTGCCATTGTAGTCCAGCAATTTACACGCGGATGGCAGGACAGCAGGCTGTACGCAGAGCTTGCGCAAATCAGACGACGTGATGAGATTGGCAGAAGCGCCAGTGTCCAGGCGGAACCTGACAGGGGACCTGTTGACTGTAAGGGTGGCACACCACTCATCATCCTGGCTGACGCTGTGCACGTGGACAGGTTCAGTGCCACGCTTGGTGGACATCCTGTTCGTAATAACAACGCCGATTTGGAATGGGACCTGTGGGTCATTGCAGGCACAGTCGGAATCAAGGTCTCGAGTAGATTCATTGATGGCAGGCTGGATAACCCTGACGTCTCTGTAGGGCTGGGTGGATCTTTGAAAAACAGCAGGCATGGAAGATCTGCACATTGCAGCGTAGTGGCCTCGTTTGCCACACTGCAGGCAGCGTCGGGACTTCGCGGGACATTGCCGCTTTAAATGGGCGGAGCCGCAGTTGCTGCACGCCGGAGCGTCGGGACGTCCGTCGCGCCACCACACATGCACGGGGCAATCCAGCGTAGCGCGAAGCGGTCCGTGACATCAGCACGCTCGCTGTGTGTACGCACGGGACTCCACGAAAAGCGCGCGAAATGGCCACCATCGTTCAGATCCAGAGCTTGAAAAGATTTAATCATTACGTTCTGCCTCATAAGGGGCTTGCCGTGCCGTTTCAGCGGCCTGGATGCAGGAGTAGCGCGTGGAGGCATGTTCATGAAGCACACAGGTCTCAATGGCCGTGGAGAGAGTGAGCTGCTTTACTTTTAGTAGCTGCTGGTGCAGGGGCTCAGATTGAACACCAAAAACAATCTGGTCACGGAGCATGGAGTCAGAGGTGGACCCGTAGTTGCAGGACTGCGCAAGGACGCAGAGGTGGGTAATAAAGGACTGGAAAGGCTCGTCCTTACACTGAGTTCGCTGCTGGAACATGTAGCTCTCGAAGCTCTCGTTGACCTCGACCACACAGTGGCTGTCGAACTTCAGAATTATGGTCTTGAACTTCGATTTATCCTCCCCCTCATCGAAGGTGAGTGAGTTGTAAATGTGCAGAGCGTGGTCACATGCCACTGACCAGCCATCTTGGCCCCTGGTTCTGCAGTGTGTCACCGGCCATATGGGCGACCCCACTCCCCCATTTCAACTCCCGCCCCTGCACCTCACCCTCCGCCACAGCCCCACCACCCAACTGGCTGCTACTCACCGGCGATGCATCACAGGGCCCACTCAAGGTCAGCGCCCACTGTCGTCCCTACGAGGGTGCCGGGTGGGGGCCTCGGAGTGTAGCGCTGGCAAGGGCAGTGCCAGCTGATGGTACCCCTAGCATCAGGAACGCCAGGGCCAGAGGCTCCACAGTACCAGGGGTGTGGGGATGGTAACATGAGGGGGCAGAGTGCGCTGTGCCAACAGGGGGCACCGTGTCGCCGTTGGACCTGGTTGGGCATGGTTGTACGCACCATGCTAACATGTTGGCCTTTCACTCCCTGCAGACAATGGATATTGGAATTCACCAGCAATGGTGGCCTTCCTGCTAATCGCCGCTGCCCTGGGGCATGCCCTGTGGCTGTATGAGCTGGAGCTGCTCCAGGAGGAGGAAGCTGCAGCAGCAGAGCATGCCCCAGAGGAATGTGAGGCAGCCGCCCAGGGTGGAGAGCTGGCCACCCTACAGGCCGAGGAGGAGGTGGTGCTAAGGAGGCGCTGCATGAGGCCTCGCGTGTACCAGCAGCGCCTGTTATTAAGGCACCTGCCAGACTTGGCATGTCGTCGTAGACTCCGGCTGAGCAGGGAGACAGAGCGACATATCTGCCAGATGATGGTGCGCTTGGCACTGTGGGAGAAGAGGGAGTACATCTGCTCCCGGTGGCCATCAAGGTGACGGTCACCCTGAACCTTTACCTTGGCTCCTGGGTGACAGGGGCTATCTACTGTAGTCATGGCTGATGACGCCTATCTGGAAGCCACAGACGATGCAAGGACCCGCTACGACACCCATGCCATGACCAGGGGTGTGATCCTGCGGTGCTTCAGTTCAGATGTCTGGACCACTCTGGAGGGGCCCATCTGGGTGATCCCTGCATGCGAGCTGGCCATTCCATCACAGGGTCCCATTGGACCCTGGGGGTGATGGTGGTGGGGACGGTCGGAGGGGAAGGTGGGCCCAGCCCACCCACAATGTCTGCCCATCCCCCTAACTCCCTGCCTGGCCAGCCGACCTGCCCATCCCTCACACACATCTGACAAAGCACCGAGGCAGGTTGTAACAGTGTTAACAGGTGTTTAATGTGCACAAATATTTACAGATACATGCCCTAGCCCCTATAACTAAACTGTGCCCTGCACCCATGTCAACTTTACTTTGTCTAACTTCCTGGCCTTACGGTCTCTAACTCAACGTCCAGGTGGATTCCCAGCCGGTACAGCAGAAGTGGAGGCGGCATGCTGTCATTCCCATCCTGCAACCTGGGTCCCTGATGGCGGCCGTCGTCTGGGGCGACTGGCCTGGATCAGCCCAGCTGCTGCTCGGGTGTCCCGGGTGACGTGGTGCCACTCGGTTTTATTTGTTGCCCACGAGTTGCACCAGGGACAGGGGGGGGCAATCCGAGGTGCTGCGGTGTTCCAGCACCTCTCCTGCAGGAGTCACAGGCAAGTGCCCCAGCACCACCTCCTCCCTCGGGGTGCCCGATGGCCCCCATGCTACTCCATGGAGTGGAGGTGCTGGCAGAGATAACTCCTGAGGCTCCCCCTCCACCTGGCACTGCCAATCCTGAAGGCCCGCTCTGCTCTCAATCAGGGACTGCATGCTCACGGCCGTGCAGCATAGGGAATGGATGTGGTGAATGTATTACGACAACCATTCACCACTGTATTGCATTGTACTATGTTGTTGCCCTTGTGGGCTCCACCTATGGACCATTGTATTTGTCCAGTGCTTCTCAGTGTGGTACGAGTACCGGTGCCGGTACTCGAGCCATCGTCTGCCGGTACTTGGAGTGTTTCCAGAAAAGAAAGAGACAGTAATCCTGGATTGGCTTGTTTCGCTTACCGGTCCCTGGCACATTGAAAAAAAAAACTGCCGGTGCACCACATCAGATAGTTTGAGATGCACTGTATTACACCACTTTGTATCAGGCCCTTGTGGGCTCTGCCCTTGTCTCCGCCCCCTGAGGGGAGGTATATAGAGCTGCTGCCCTGCAGGCGGCTCTCAGTGCAGAGCAGTCACAGGCAGGCAAATTTCTAGCTGATTAAAGCCACAGTTCAGTTCAACTCTCCGTCTCGTGTGGATTGATGGTCGCATCAGTGGACCATCATCTGGGACTGCACTACGTCACTCTGTGACTGTGCCACCACCGTCTGTGTCTGTGTCATATCAGCCAGTGACTGCACCATCTCCCTCTGGGATTGAACCACCACCTTCTGTGTCTGCGCCACGTTGGTCAGCGCCTCGGCAATTCCGCCGATGTTCTCAGCCATGGCCTGCTGTGACTGGGCCATCCTCAGGAGCGCTGCTGCAATTTCCAGGTGGCACATGGCTGCCTGTGAGTTGGCAACCCTGTCCTGGGCCTCGCCCAGCACCTGCACAGAATGCCCCAGGCCTTGGACATAGCCAAAACCCTCCACCAGTGGTCGCCGCCCGTGCGGTGTTGTCCTGCAAGGCACGCATGGTCCCAAAAGGCAGTCACAGGTAAGTGACAAAGCCAGGGGACAGAAAGTTTGCTTAAGTTAAATTAAATAAAAGAGTAGAGTAACAGACTTTCAATTCAAGGAAGAGCTGCAAAGAGCAGGATTTGAGCAACGTCGGCATGAAAGGAGCCCAGAAGATCCAAGACAGCAGCTGAAGGCTGGTGACTCCTTGCTGCAAGTTGTTGGCACAAAGGTGGGCCTTTGGAGTGGTGGTGTTGTGCTTGGCACAGCTGAAGACCTGATATTGTGTGTGGAAAGTGAAGCTTGAGTTTACTGGGAGATCCGGGGAAGAGAATCTTGGAAGGTGAGATTGAAACCCTGAGAGGTGGATCATTCGAGTGGGAGCAACCTTTGAAGAGAATTTCAAGGCAAGATATCCAAATATGAAAATTGGAAACCCCCTTGAGAAAGACAAGTTTCAGTGAGATTGGTTAGCCCACAATGTGACAAACATTTGGGTGCTTTGACAAAGGATCATCTGGACTCGAAACATTAGCTCTTTTCTCTCTCTGCAGATGCTGCCAGACCTGCTGAGATTTTCCAACATTTTCTCTTTTGGAAACATCTGCGTGGGTTTTGGGAAATCTATTTTGGTTGCATCTGTCACCTGTGCAGCATGGGTGTCCAACCACATTTCGCCTGTAAATTCATATATGCTTCACTTACCCTGTATGTTAGAGTACAAGATGGATATTGGAAATCGTTTTATCTTTCTGAACTTGCACAGTAAAGTTTATTTTTGATTCTTCAAATCTTGCAGAATCTGAGCAAGAGTTTTGAACCTCGGCAATGTTGAGCCTGATAGTTTAAAGTGGTGCACAGGGTGCATGACTCGGGCGAGAATGAGTGGGTTCTTTCAGGGGGTAACAGATGAGTGTGAGAGGTGTGGCCGAGGGGCCAGTGAACTACGCACACGTTTTGGGTTTGCAAAAAATTGGGAAAATTCTGGGCCGTCTTAGCTAGGGTAGTGGAGGAGGAGGTGGACCCAGACCCTTTGGTGGCGATATTTGTGGCTTCAGAGAAGGTGGTACTCATGGAGAAGAGGAAAGCTGATGTCGTGGCCTTCGCCTCTCTGCTTGCACGGCGACAAATTTTGCTGGAGTGGCGGTCGGCATTGCCATCGGGGGCAGCGGCATAGTTGGGTGACTTCCTACGGTTGGAGAAGATAAAGTATGAGTTAAGGGGCTCGGCAGGGGAGTTTGAGAAAAGGTGGGGGATGTTTGCGACCGTGTTTGAGGAGCTGTTTGTCGCACGGGGGGGGGGGGGGGGGGGGGGGAAGAGGGTGAAAAAGGGGAAAGATCTGTACAGACTGTATAGTTAATTGTTGGGAAGTATGTTTCCCAGGGTGTTTATTTGCTGTAATCTGCTTTGATACATGTTTGTAATAAAATACATTTTAAAAAGTCTTAAATCTCAAACTTCATCTACTTAAACAAAATGTTATTCGTCCCTTGCCAGATATTCCATGATCCAGGGTCTGGGCAAGGATCATAACATCCTCTTTAACTCTATTTCCTTTCTCATTTTTTAATCTTGGTCCTTGGTTCATTTTGCTTTATGGGACCGATTTAAGTAAAGGAGAGCATCTAAATGTGGAGGATAATATGGAAATCCTTAACGAAATGTTTCTTGGAAATGGCTGTAGAATTGAGAGCGTAGGTGTCAAGGAGGAAAATATGGGACAATTGTTACATACTTGTAGAAAAGAAATTGGTCTCTGAAAACATTGAGCTAAAGTTTAAAAGTCCGAATTCTGTGCACCCTGGACTGTGAAAAAAATGTTAGAATTGAAGTCACCATTTGGTCCATCAAGTCAGCACCAAACCTTCTGAAAGAGCCCCCTATCTAGGCCCACTCCCCCACATAGTCTGCACATCTTCGGACTGTGGGAAGGAAACCAGAGCACCCAGAGGGAGCCCACGCAGACACGGGGAGAACATGCAAACTCACCCAGTCACCCAAGGCTAGAACTGAACCCGGGTCCCTGGCACTGAGGCCTAAGTTACCAATATCTAGGCCCCAAGCTCGGAATCTCCCCACCTTTACGCCTCTACCTCATTTTCGGACACTTGTGAAAACCTCAACCTTTCATCATGTTTTTAGTCATTTGATGGTGGGTTGTGAGGGTCCAGGCAATCGGCAATTGTCAGCCTGCCTTCGCAATGTCTGCGGGAAGCTATGCTGCTCTCGCCGACCGGAACGCTCCAAAATCCCAGAGCTTCCGATGAAACTGAACAAACCCCTGCCGGACGATGTTGGCTGAGAACAGACCCGTTCCCGTACACAGAGCCCAACCTTTAACCTGCCAATCAACACCAGACGCCGCCCCTTTGGTTATGAACTCCAGACCCCGCCCCCTTTGTCCTGAACATCAGACCCCGCCCCCTTTGTCCTGAACTCCAGACCCCGTCTCCTTTGTCCTGAACTCCAGACCCCGCCCCCTTTGTCCTGAACTCCAGACCCCGCCCCCTTTGGCCTGAACTCCAGACCCCGTCTCCTTTGTCCTGAACACTAGACTCCGCCCCCTTTTTCCTGAACTCTAGACCCCGCCCCCTTGGCT
Source organism: Scyliorhinus canicula (assembly GCF_902713615.1). Taxonomy (NCBI): domain Eukaryota; kingdom Metazoa; phylum Chordata; class Chondrichthyes; order Carcharhiniformes; family Scyliorhinidae; genus Scyliorhinus; species Scyliorhinus canicula. The sequence continues at coordinate 87,317,344 of NC_052152.1, read as the reverse complement.
CTGAACTCCAGACCCCGCCCCCTTTGTCCTGAACGCTAGACCCGCCCCCTTGGCTCTGAACTCCAGACCCCGCCCCCCCATGCCTCTGACCTCCTGGCCCCTCCCCTTGCCTCTGAACTTCTGACCCCGCCCCCTTTGGCCTGCTCTCCAGGCCCCGCCCCTTTGCTCAGAAGGACTGAGCATACAGTTGGTTTGAACTCCAGGCCCCGCCCCCTCCCAGACCGCGTGGGAAGAACTTTCGCCGGAAGTGCTCCTCGTTGTTTTGGTGGTTTTCGGGGAAGTGACGTCAAACGCCATTGGCAGCGCACACCGGTGGAAGAGAAGATGGCGGCGGTGGGCTGCAGCTGACACTGAGTTTAGGGGTTGGGGGGAAACGGCGCCAACATCACTGGCGGTTTAGCGCCGACAGAGGCCGAGCGCGAAGAGGAGAGAGCGCCGGGGCCCCCCCAGGAGTCGCTTTTAAAGGGAGGGTTACATTGTGAACGCGGAGCGGCAGCTACTGATGTTGGTGAGTGTGAGGCTGCACCCACCCGGGAAATCTGCTCGACTCAGCGGATGCCCTTACTGCTGGCAGGTTAACGGGCGTCAACATTCAGTTCAAACCTTCCCATCATTCGGCCTGTCTTGTAGTCAACTACCTCCTGAAGCGCGCGCCCGAGAGCGCAACACCTGCTTATTTTCTAATTTTAGTGAAAATTCTCAAGACGAAATTAAGGGTCAAACTTGGGGACTAGAGGTTTTTTCATAGAAAAATACTTTTACCCTGATTCTCCCTTTCTGCTAATTTTCTGCATGTATTTTTAAATAAATTTACTGAGGTTGGCACTTAAAGTCTATTTTTAAACATTAGATTTTTGTACATGACTGAACTTCATTCAACCCATTGGTATGTTTTTCCCTTGGGTAACCGGGATTTAAATGAAATGTAATGCTCTTAATGCGTTGATACAAAAAATTTTAAACGCTGAAATGTTTTAGGCCAATAAATGAAGAACTTAAATTTCGAATGTTTTACTTGTGTGATCTTGTAAGAAAATACTATGAGGCAACCTGGCACTGTAATCACTGGTATTTTAAAACTTTGTATTCTTCAAATCTCATTTTGAATTTTCAGATTACAAGGATCACCCTGGCAAGGTGTTGAGAAAGGCAGTTGGTAGTAACTCTTGAGATTGCAATATTGCATAGATGCTATTGAGTGTGATGCCTGGGGCCTTCGTAGCCCAAATGTAAGTGTCAAACAGTTTCCTTCTGTTCAGTCATGGGGTGTGGCATGGCTAGAATTTGTTGCCCATCCCTGATTGTCTTTGAGAAGTTGGTGGTGAACTGCCACCTTGATTTACTGAAGTCCATATGGTGTAGGTACACCCACTGTGATGTTCGGAAGGGATTTCCAAGACTTTGACCCAGTGACAGTGAAGGATTGGAAATATATTTCCACGTTGAGATGGTGTGTGGTTTTAAGGGGAACTTATAGGAGATATTTTTTCCATGCATCTGCTGCCCTTGCCCTACGTAGTTGCAGTTGTGGGTTTGGAAAGGAGGTTTGACAAGTTGCTGCTATGCATCCTGTAGGTGGTATACACTGCTGGCACTAGTGGAGGGAGTGAATGTTTAAGGTGATTGATGAGGTGCTGATCAAGATTTGTCCTAGATTGTATTAAGTGTTTTCTGTTGTAGCTGCACTCACCCAGCAGTGGAGTGTATTCCATCACAGTCCTGACATTGGATAGACTTTGGCATGTTAGGGAGCTACTTGTCCCAGAGCTCCTAGACTCTGATCTGTGGTAATAGCTACAGTATTTATGTGACTGGTCTTTAGTCATGGTAACCACCAGGAGGATGTTCATGGTGGGATATTCAACAGCAATAATGCTGTTGAACCTGAGTGGAGAGAGGGTTATATTCTCTCCTATTGGGAGATGGTTATCACCTGGCACTTTGGCATGAAAGTTATCAGCCCAAACCTGAATATTGCCCATGTCTTGCTGCATATGGACACTGACTGCTCCACTTTTTGAGGGGTTGCAAATAGTGTTGGAATGTTGTCCAATCATCAGCAAAAAATCCCACTTGATCTTATGATAGAGGGAAAGTCATTGATGAAGCAGCTGAAGATGGTTGAGCCTAGGGCAATGCCCTGAAGAATTCAACAGTGATGTTCTAGGCTTGACATGATTAGTCTCCTTTGTGCCAGTTATGACTCCAACCAGTGGAAAGTTTTCCACTTGATTCTCACTGACTATAATTTTGTACGGTTTCTTTGATGCCAAACTCTCATTGCTGCCTGATGTCAACGGTAATCATTCTTGAGTTACTTCTTGAATTCAGCTCTTTTGTCCATCTTTGGATGAAGGATGCAATAGATGATGAACCAAGTCATCCTGGGGAAACCCAAACTTGAGTATCAATGTCAATGGGAGGTTATTGCTGAGTAAATGCTTTTCGATAGAACTATCAATGTGACCAACCATCACTTCACTGTTGATTGAGGATAGATTAATGGGACAGTAAGTGGTTCAGTTGGGCTTGTCTTGTTTTTTGTGGACAGGACAATTTTCCATATTGCCAAGTAGATGCTAGTACTGGAACAGCTTGGTTCAGGGTGTGGCCAAGTCTGGAGCACAAATTTTCAGCACTTCAGCTGGTATATTGGCAGGGCTCAGCCTTTTCGGTATCCAAGACCTTTAGCCTTTTCTTGCTATTCCATAAAGGTAAGCAAATTTGCTGTGCCATCTGTGATGGTGGGACCTGAGGAGAAGGCTGAATAGAACATTCATTTTGTAATTCTGACTGAAGATGGTTGCACTAATGTGTTGGTCTCCCCCGTAGCTGAGGATGTATACCAGTGTCTGCTGGTAGGTCTGGACTACCAGCAAGATAGGACATATCCAGGGATAGTGACGGAGGTGTCTGGGATTCTGTGAGTATGACTATGTCAGGCTATTGCTTGACAGGTCTATGGCACAGCTCTCCCAATTTTGGCACAAGTCCTCAGGTGATTAATGCAGATCGCTTTGGAGGATTAAATGGCAGTGTGCCTTTGTCATGGTCACACAGCTAAATCGCTGGCTTTGAAAGCAGACCAAGGCAGGCCAGCGGCACTGTTCAATTCCCGTACCAGCCTTCCCGAACAGGCGCCGGAATGTGGTGACAAGGGGCATTTCACAGTAACCTCATTTGAAGCCTACTTGTGACAATAAGCGATTTCATTTCAAGTCCTGTGTCTAGGTAGATTCTGGGTAGTCTTTGATTTTATTTTTCCTTGACTTTTCTGTAGAAGTTTGATATACCTGAATTGCTAGACCATTTTAGAGGACAATTAAGTGTCAACCACACTGCTGTGGCTCTGGAGTAACATGTAGGACAGATTAGCTAAGGACAGCAGATTTCATTCCTTCCAGGACATTAGTGAACTGGATGTTTTTTTACAATAATTCAGTAGTTTCATGGTCACCATCATCAAGATTAGCTTTGTATTCTATATCCAGTTTAAATTCTCACAGCTGGGCCACTGATTTACTAGCCAAGTAATATTACTGCTATGCAGCAGGATAGGTGGGGTTGCGGGGGAGTGGGCCTAGTCTGGATCTTCTTTCAGAGCATCAGTGCAGATTCAATCGGTGGAATGGCCTCATCCACTGTAATGATTCTATGGATTCTAAAGCTGGAAAATGCTGTTCCCTTATTAGTGTTCCTGTTACTATCACAAGCTGAGATAACGTAATTTAGTATTTAAGGTTTGTTCACCAGAATGGTAACAGCACTAAGAACAGCGATTTCCAAATGTCCAACCAGGGCAAACAACTGGGCATGAAATTAAAACAGAAATAGAACTGAATTCACAGAGCTTTGTGGGTCATGTGGCCCAAGAGCTGTAGCGTGGGCATGCTTGCTTCAAAGCATCAAAATATATCAACTGATTATAATTTCCAAAAGACTTGAAATTTTAGCTTTGATCCTCGTGTGCTTCGTGGTTTGTTTCTTCGTAGTTTTGGCTCAGCAAATGTAAAATAGTTTTAAGAAACCTAATATTTGTGCTTTCTGATAACTAAATACAATTCTCGATAAGTGCCAGTGTCCAATTCCGTTAGGCTAACAACTCTTGGGGAAATATCTGACCATTTTTGCTGAATAAATTCAGTGCTGCATCTAACATGGTCAAGTGACTCCCTTTAGATAGTATATGTCTGGATGTCAGTTAAGTGTAGGATTGAGCTCGAGTGTAATCTCCTCTGCCGTTAAGCAACTCGCCACAAAGTTTCAGCTCAAGATACGAAAAGTAGCTGCTGGACAAGGTAAGATAGCTGCTGCAATCTAGGAAACTGAGAAGGGGAACCAAATTGGGGAAGCCGGAAAACCATAAATATGTCCTTTTTAGCTTTTTCTCTGTCGTAAAAGCATTAGGGATTAGTTATTTAAATTGAAGTAGGAAACCATATGCAAACCTTTGTTTATTTTCTCTCCTATTCAGACGAGTGTGGAGCCTCCTTTGGGCAGGAGCACAGGACGGTTGGGTCTGCGGCCATCCTCACGGGTTTCATCAATGTTGCTCCACGCTCATTCAACAGAAGGTGCACTTGCAGCAGGGTGAGATGGCTGTCAAATATTTCCTCTTTTGATGAGATTGGTGTGCTATTTCTGATTATACAATCTATCTTACAAGCAGCTCAGCCAAGCACTGGTGATGCCTACTTGATCTTCAACTCTGGGCTGTGTCAAATGGGCACCACTGGAACCATGCTCACTGCTGTGAGGTTGATGCTGTGTTGCCTTGCTACTGAGCTATAGTCGATAAGCTATAAATTACAAAATCTTATCAGCAAGCATGCAAATAATAGTTAAATTGTTTTGTGTATAAATGTGGGAGGTATATCTAATTATTCTTAAAGCACTATTCCCTGCTCTATTTTGAGGTATCTGTGCTACTTGAGGGATAGAGGTTTCGAAAGACATATTTTTCTTGTTATAAATTCCTTCCTGAGGCCACCCAGCAGAAATAAGACCTTATTGTACAGGGAAATTCAGTCATAGTCCTGTTTCTCACTTAGTATACTTAGTGGATATATAAATATATATTATATATATTTTTTTTTAAAGAAAAGCCTCAATGTGGTGTGATGTGATTTTTGCACGCTATTCTCTCAAAGTTAAAGTGTGCCATTTTCACAAGGGGGCTTGTTGGAACAAATCCAAAGCTCACTGGATAGCGAATGAGTGCGAGTGAGAAGAAGCTGGTAAAAAATGCGTGTGTGTAACATAATACAAATGAGAACCAAGCTGAAAATAGGAAGCTCAGAACCAGGCTGAATATAGGAAGTTCAGAGGGTAAGTAAAAAAAGTAATGTCAAGCAAAAAGAGAACATGAGAAGAGACTGGCAGCTAAACTAAAAGAGAACCAAAAGACTTCTATAAGCAAATAGGTAGTGAAAGGAAGGGTGGCGCCAGAGACATAAGAGGGGATTTATACATAGAAGAGGACATGACTGAGGTACTAAATAAGTAATTTGTATCTGTCTTCACCCAGGAAGCAGGTGCAACCAAAGCAATAATGAAATGAAAGATAGTTGAAATGTTGGGTGGGCAGAAACTTTATAAAAAGGAGATAGTAGAAAGGCTGGCTGTTCTTGGTTCATAAGTCACCAGGACCAACTGAGATGCATCCAAGCATGTTGAAAAAGTTAGGGTGGAAATTGCACTGGCCATAACCTTCCGATCATCGTCACTTACCAAGGCTGCTGCCAGAGGACGGAGGAACTACAAAATGGGTGTAAGGATCAGCCTGGTAATCATAGAATCCCTACAGTGCAGATGGAGGCCACTCAGCCCATCGAGTCTACACCGACCCTTGCTTCTTTAGAGCATCCTACCTAGGCCCAATCTCCCACTTCTATCCCCTTAACCCCACCTAATGTTTGGGCAACATTAGCATGGCCAATTCACCTAATCTGCACATCTTTGGACTGTAGGAGGAAACTAGAGCACCCAGAGGAAACCCACGCAGACACTGGAAGAAAGTGCAAACTCCACACAGTTACCCGAGGTTGGAATCAAACCCGGTCTCTGGCGCTGAGGCAGCAGTGTTAACCACTGTGCTGCCCATAGGTCAGTCAGTTTAACTTCGGTGGTGGGAAAGAGTTTAGAAATGATAATCTGGGAAAAAATTAAGTCACTTGCACAAATGTGAATTAATCGAAGAAAGTCTGCAGACATTTGTTAAAGGCAAATCATGTTTAACTAACTTGCTTGAATTTTTTGATCAGGCAATAGAGAGGGTTGGTGGGGATAATACCTGTAATGTGGATCACATTGCCTTCCAGAAGGTGTTTGATAAAGTGCCACATAATAGGCATGTCAGCAAAGTTAAATACCATGGAATAACAGTCATGATGGAAAGTGAATTGTGAGGTATAAAGGATTCTGCACTTTAAATTGTGGCATAGAGTACGAAAACAAGGGAGTCATGGTGAGTTATGCTAAACATTGATTCAGCCTTGCCTGGAGTAGTGTGTCCAATTCTGGGCACCACACTCTCGGAAGGATATGAAGGCAATAGAGAGGGTGAAGAAAAAATGTATAAGAACGGTCCCGCTTGAAGGGTTTCAATTACCTGTAATCCTTTGAGAAGGCATGGTTGAGAGGAGGTTCAAAATCATGAGTGATCTGGGCAGAGTATATAGAGAGAAACTAACCCCACTGGTAGAAGGGTCGCGGGCCAGAGGACACATATTTAAGGTGAATACCAAAGGTGAGATGAGGAAAAACATTTTTAAGCAACGAGCGGTTAGGTCTTGGAATATAGTTCCTGCGAGAATGATGGAGGAAATTTCAATCATGGCTCTCCTGAAGGAATTGGATCATTATCATAGAATTTACAGTGCCGAAGGAGGCCATTCGGCCCATCAAGTCTTGGAAAGAGCACCCTACCCAAAGTCAACACCTCCACCCTATCCCCATAACCCAGTAACCCCACCCAACACTAAGGGCAATTTTGGTCACTAAGGGCAATTTATCATAGCCAATCCACCTAACCTGCACATCTTTGGACTGTGGGAGGAAACCAGAGCACCCGGAGGAAACCCACGCACACGGGGAGGATGTGCAGACTCCACACAGACAGTGACCCAAGCCGCAATCGAACCTGGGACCCTGGAGCTGTGAAGCAATTGTGCTATCCACAATGCTACTGTGCTGCCCATATCTGAAGCGAAAATCTTTTGAAGGGCTACAGGGTAGTGGATGAAACTAGCTGATTTGCTCTTGCATGGAGTGGCATGGAAACAAATGCTGTAACTATATGATTAGATGAAGAAACATAAAGATCTTTCTCTACTTGTAGGTTATTCTGCATCATGCCTTCTTTTCCACATTGGAAGAGCCGGACAATCGTTGTTCATAACTGCATTTGAGGGAGGTAGAGTCAGTCACTGAATTACATGTCTCTCTAATCCATTTTGAACATAAATTCTTCTGAAAACTTTTATACAGCATCATAAGAGAACTGGAGTTTTCCGTTTGATTTTCATGGAACCATAGAGTGCACCACAGAAGGCAGCCATTTAGCCCCAGAGTCTTTGAGGGCTGTTTTGAAGAGTAACCCAGTTAGTCTCTCCTGCGTGCAAGCCCAATAGTCCTCCTTTCCTGCTTCAATTTATTAACCTGCCTAATTCCCTTCAAAAACTACTATTGAATCTGTTTCCATTGCTATTAAACAGTGCATTCTAACCACTTCTTGCGTAAAGTGTTTCCTCATGTCACCTCCAGTTCTTTTGTCTGTCACATTAAATTTGTAACCTCTGATTATCAACCCTTCAGCTATTGTAAATTGTTCTCTTTATTTATCCTATCTAAGCTGGTCAGGATTGTAGACACCTCTATCAAATCTTCTTTTTCTGCTCGAATGAGAACAGTTCCAGCTTTTCCAGTCTACCCATATAATTTATCCTTCATTACCATTTGTGTAAATCTCTTCTGCACCGTCTCTAAGGCTTTGAACATCCTTCTACATTATGGTTTCGAAATGCAATTATAGAATAATCTAACTAAAAGTATCTAAGAAATAGCATTGTAGGAATGTTGAATTTAAAACGTGACATTTTAATGATATGTGGGAAACAGAACGTGCTAGACTACTATTAAAGAGCAAAAAAAGCTGCATTGCCTCTAGGGAAGGGGCAATGGAAAACAAGGGATTTGTCCCTTTTTAAATTGCCAGTCTCTGTCATCCTCTGCCATGAGACAGTTGTGAGTGAAACTGAGGAGCATGGCCACATATAGGAAAAGCTTGTGTCTAAATTGCTGTTCACATATAGTTCTCGCCAGTTAATTACTGACAAACAGCAGCTACATTGGAATTAAAGGTCAAGAGTTGAGGCTTTTTTCCCCTCCCATCTAGAGATATGAACATGTTATTTTTCAATTTGCAAAAGGATTGTCTTCATCGAAAAACAGGTGGAATTCCAGCTCCAGAATGCTGCTCAGTGGTTCATTTTGGAAATTGTTTGTTGATTGGGTTTGGCTGTGACATCCACTGTGGGATAACATCCCGTTGACATGTTAGTCATAAAATTAGGATCTTGGTCATTACAGGCACACTGGTCCCAGCAGTAGAAACGACTGCCTGGGAAATTGAAGCTAGCAACTCCTGATTGTGATCTGCTCTCAGCAACAGACAATGGGAATTTAGGTTAAGAACATGGTTGGTTTAGGGCAGCACGTGGCACAGTGGTTAGGACTGCTGCATACGGTGCTGAGGACCTGACTTCGAATCCCGGCCCTGGGACATTGTCCATGTGGAGTTTGCACATTCTCCCTGTGTCTGCGTGGGTTTCACTCCCACAACCCAATGATGTGCAGGATAGGTGGATTGGCCACGCTAAATTGCCCCTTAATTGGGGAAAACAAAAGAATGCGGTTGGTTTAATAGTACAAGATGTGAGGCATGCAGGCCTCAAAATTGCAGTAGGTGGCAGCACTGTACGTAAGCGTATATGTTAAATGTTACTATGTAGAAATATTAAGATTAATAGCAGCTAAATGTAACTAAATACAAGTGCTACTTGCAAGAAAAGTACAACTTTTGACTGCCACCAATTGCAGCACACAGAAAGGACATTCCTGAAGTAATGGCCTGTCCAACACTAAAGCCCTGCATTGACATCAGCATTGCCTCAATGGAAGGGGGAAACACACGCATTTGGTGTTTTTACAGAGAACCAACATGGGCATGATGGGTCAAATGGCTTCCTTCTGGGCTGAAACCATTATATGATTTTGCAGCTTTATTGTATCAGAATATGTTTGAAGAATGGCCACATGGGCAACGGGCCACAGACCTATGTCTCAACACGAGTTGCTGCCTATTTGTATGAGGGAGAACAATTCATGTGCCTGGTTGTATTTTTCAGAATTGTTGTGAGCCTTATTAATAGGCTTTGTTCCATGTCTGACAACAGGTGCTGTCTTGTACTTAAGGATTTGCTCCTCCTTTTGTTAGTTCATTAATATTCATTTGTAGTTAAAATGAGTGTGATTTATGCAACAAATCTGTGTTTGTGTTTTATGTTACAGAGTATTGCAGTTTTAGAATCACTGAAAATTCAAAACAGTAGGAGGCTATTTGGCCCATCATGTGTCTCAGCTGGATTTTTACATATAGAGTTTATAATCTAATTTCCACACCCTTTATCTGCCATCTTCTTAAACCCTGTATCAACTGCCAGATGCTCTGTTCCTCTGATTCCAGCTTTCTATGCATCTCCCATTCTTTTTTCCCCATAGAGTGCTCAACTACCTACCTTGGTCTACATTTTGAATCTCTCCCTGAAACATTGCCACGTCGTTCTCCACATTTCTAAATAATCTCAGTACCCATCTATTTGGCTGGGTTTTATTCACCCTCCCAGGGTTCTTTCCCAGATAGCGACAGATTTTCTTGTGCCGTGGGGTTTTTCTTTCACTTTTTTTTTTAAATTTAGATTACCCAATTATTTTTTCTAATTAAGGGGCAATTTAGCGTGGCCAATCCACCTACTCTGCACATTATTGGGTTGTGGGGGCGAAACCCACGCAGACACGGGGAGAATGTGCAAACTCCACACGGACAGTGACCCAGAGCTGGGATCGAACCTGGGACCTCAGCGCCGTGAGGCGGTTGTGCTAACCACTAGGCCACCGTGCTGCCCTGGTTTTTCTTTCACAAAGGTGCTATGCAAATACAAGTTGTTGGAAAATGGCGATTGACGTTGAGCAGCATTGTGTTTCTATTACTCATGATAGAATGAAAACACAGCCAGACTGGTTGAATTCCAATCTGATAATAGCGAAAGTTTATTTTCCTTTTGGAAAAAGTGTCCTGCTTATCAGTGTGAAAACTATTGACTTACATCTTGTGTATCAAAACACAGGCGTACATCCCTCTTTAGATAATAAAGCAAAAAGGATAACATTTTTATGAGAAAAAGCAATGGATTGATGTTGAGGTCAACTCATTTGTCTTATTTTGCTAGCTAAGAACTCTTCAGTGTTCAAAGTGGCTTGGCTAGGATTTCAACTGCTGAATAATTTAAAGTTGCAGCAGATTTGCTATTTTATGTTTCTGGCAAGGCAGTGTTTTCTGCTTGTCATGGTTTAGGAACAAACAGTGACTTTTTTCTGTTTGTAAGTTGCAATTTTTATTAATTGATTTCTGACCCTTTTCCCCACTCTGATGACAGTCCTGCTACTAGATGTTTTGCATTTAACAATTTATTGATGTACAGAATTGAGGGGAAGGGCTGAAATCAGTATTTTTTTTCAATAAGGAGGCATCTTAATTTATCATAGAATTTACAGTGCAGAAGGAGGCCATTCGGCCCATTGAGTCTGCACCGGCTCTTACAAACAGCACCCTACTGAAGCCCACGAATCTACCCTATCCCCGTAACCAGTAACCCCCACTTAACATTTTTGGACACTAAGGGCAATTTAGCATGGCCAATCCACCTAACCCACACATCTTTGGACTGTGGGAGGAAACCGGAGCACCCGGAGGAAACCCACGCAGACACTGGGAGAGCGTGTAGACTCCGCACAGATAGTGACCCAGCCGGGTATCGAACCTGGGACACTGGAGCTGTGAAGTAACTGTGCTAACCACTATGCTACCGTGCTGCCTTAAACAGTAAATTTGTCTGCTCTAAACAGTAAATTAAATCTTAATTTGCAGGTTCTTAAAGGGCATAATAAAAAGAAAAGTCTAAGAAATAATTGACTAGATATGTAATATATGCAAGGTGAATTGTCTTTGAATCTGGATTCCAATGTCAGGAAGAAAATCACAAAGTTGAGTGGGTGTCGAAGTTGTGTGGTTGCTGGTTTCTAATGAAACCCCTGCTAAATACTGATTGATTGGGTCAAGTGAAACTTTTGAAACTTAATTTCAGGTCCATTATGCAGGACATGCTGTCAGTTTTTACATATATGATATTTACATACAACTCTACTCCTCTCGACTCCTTCACTGTCTCTAAATTATCAGATTGCCTATCTGCTATCCAGAGCTGGGGGACACAGAAATTCCTCCCAACTAAGTATGGGAAGGTCGAAGCCATTGTTTTTAGTCCTCACCACAAACTCTGATTCCCACCTAGCAAATCTATATCTCTCTGGCAACTGCCTGAGGCTGAACCATGCTCTTTGCAATCTTGGTGTCATACTTGATATGCCTGTGCCATCACTAAGACTGCCTATTTCCATCATTGTAAGATTGCCCAATTCTGCCAATATCTGTTTATATCTGTTGCTGAGATTCTCATCCATACCTTTCTTACCTCTTGACCATATCAACATGTTCCTGACTGTCTCCCACATGCTATACCCGTCAACTCCAAGTAATCAAAAACTCTGATGCCTTTGCCCTGTCATCCATCACCCCATGTGCTCACTGATCTACAATAGCTTCTAGTTAGGCAACATCTCAATTTTAAAAATTCTCATCCTTTTCAGATTCCTCCATTGCCCCACAGGTTAGGACGAAGGGGCTCCAGTTCTTTATTACTACTCAATAATTGGAAGTGTACATATGTCACCACTGGATGAAATCTGGATCAATTTAGTTATGTTGACCCACTGGATAAATAGCCTAACAACTCACAATTGAAGCTCATTAGAGAGGATCATAATTCTCATGCCACTGATTCGAATGGCATAAAATAAGGTGGGCTGTAAAACGAGGGTGATCGAATCTGCCCAGCTAATACCCAGGTGTTGAAGATGGAAACCTATCCCAATTAGTGCACAAAGCACCCCTCTGTGGGAAAAGCAGCTTGCTGTTTTGTTAAATAGCACTGAATGAAAAAGGTCTGTTTGAATTTCAATATGGCAGATATGTATTTGCATATCAGAATGCTGAATGTGTGAGAACATCAGAGGATTAGCTAAAGATATTTGTTTTCAAGGTTGAAACCTTTGACTAAAAATGATTTTAGTCACTTAGTGGTAACACTCTTTATAAAATGAACTTTTAAAAATGTGATGTATATTGTGTTGTACTAAATATTTAAAAGGGGTTCAAATGAAAAGCTAAAGTGTTAGTCATTTTGCTCTGCTGGGCTGGGCAAAAAACAGGAGTGGAACTGGAAGTAAGTGATTTAATTGAATTCTAAACATGCTTCAAACATAGTTGGTATTTCAGGCTATCTATGAAGAATTTAGACTGGAAACAAATACTAATAGCAAAAGTAATCACCATAAAATGATACTGATGGTAAACACTGAGGACAATAGAGAGAATGAGCAGAATAAATACAAACTGATGATGGTGAGCACTACTGAAAAGGTATATTTTAATGCAAAATCTTGGACAGAATGTTCTTGAACATTGGAACAATAAAATCTGCTTTGGTTGAGCAAATGCAATGACTGCAGGTGCAGATGAATACCAGTGCTACTGTAATTAATTTATTTTGTCTGATCTAATTAGTTACCATGCTAAATCTGAGACCTGCAGTAAATTTCTGTACAAACACGTTTTAATTGTTCTTGGTGTTAGCCTGGTATAGATGTAAAGTTTCTAAATTATAGCTACCAGCAGAAGCATTGTACTACTTGTGCTAGAAGTTATAACGGTTAATGTTAGTTGTCAGGAAATGGGAGCAGCAGCTAGGGTGCGCATTTGTGGCCAGTAATTCTATAGGGTTTTTTTTTAAAGATTAAGTGTATTAATCCATATTAAGATTAATCCTTTTTGACTGTTTCAGGGCATTAATGGCAGGAAACGTGGATGTGTACAACTCTTCTGTTCATGACTCCTGCGTGTCTTCAGGGTTTAAAACCTTGTATGAGGAGGGATTGCTGTTTGATGTCACCCTTGTGATTGAGGATCATCAGTTCCAGGCTCACAAGGCGCTACTTGCTACGCAGAGTGACTACTTTCGAATAATGTTCACAGCTGATATGAGGGAGCGGGACCAGAACAAGATTCACCTTAAGGGACTGACTCCAACAGGTTTTAGTCATGTGCTTCAGTTTATGTATTATGGCTCCATTGAACTGAACATGAGCACTGTCCATGAGATCCTGCAGGCAGCCATGTATGTCCAGTTGACTGAAGTGGTGAAATTCTGCTGTTCTTTCCTGTTGTCAAAAATCTGCTTGGATAACTGCGCAGAAATCATGCGGCTCTTGGATGATTTCAGTGTTAATATAGACGGTATCCAAGAACAGCTGGACAAGTTCCTGCTCGAGAATTTCGTGCCACTCATGTCCCGAGCTGACTTTCTATCCTACTTGAGTGTTGAAAAGCTTTTGTCATGTTTGGAGAATGATCAGCTGAGCCGATTCCCAGAGATTGAGCTTTTTGAGGCTGCGCAGGCCTGGCTGCGACATGACAGAAGCCGTTGGAGGCACACAGATACCATTGTTCAGAATGTCAGGTTTTGTCTGATGAATACAACAAACGTTTTGGAAAAGGTTAGTATGTTTGAAAGCAGTAACCAAGAATCAGCATTTAGTTAGGTCATTGTGTGCTGTGGGGAAAACATCAGTCAGGGTCCGTTTACTCTTTGCTTTAGCTTGCTGATCTATTATCGTTAGCAATTACTCTTTCCCTTTTTTTTGCTTCTTCCTTCACTTTTTAGCTATTATTTTATGCTGACGCAGATTATGCAGGCTTCTTGTGTCATGGGGTGACTTACGACATTTATGAAAAACAGAATTACATTAATCTTTTTGCGTGTCATATATACTGGATGTAGAAGTTCTGTGATTTTAAAAAAACAAAATTGATTAAAATGTTTGGTCTAGAATGCTGTAGAATTGATTTCTTTTTGTATTTGGGGAAGAAGATAGCTTTTGGAATGTCACTCTAATGCAAGCAGTTCTATTAAGATTTTATAGCAAAAGCTAAATCCCTACCGTAAAACTTCCTTTCAAGCTAGTGTTTCCCATCTCTGAATCAATTTTGGTTGTGGTTGTGAATGGCATCACAAACACTTTGGATTCTTGAGAAGCTGACTCTAGTGAACTCTTTAGTCGCTGGCGGTTATTTCCTGTGGAACTAGGAATGAACTTGAGTGGTCCTGAATCCACTTGCACCAGGAGCTAGTGTAAGATAATAACAAAGATAGGACAGAAAGGCAACTAATCATGGGTTAGGAGTCAGGATCAGATCAAATGGTTGACATTCCTCTACAATTGGATTATCCACCAGGCTTTGGTTGGTTATCCAGCGTTACTTACCATTTCAGTGAAATCAACTGACTTTAAATTATCTTTCCACCTTTTCAGAAGAACATTGTTTTCCAGCAATCATTTCATAGATTTGCTTTATTTTTCGGCAGTTTACTGGTGGTCCTGACTTTTTTTTAAAAACAGTACAACTAACTATAGGAAGAGGTCCAAGTGTGCTTGTGTTCAAAATCTTGCATTAACATGTTGGGAGGAACTTTTGGACAGGAACCTTTGTCTGTAGCAAGCTTTGTTTGAGTTACTTTGTTTGGATCTGCAAGTATCGCAACAAACTCTGCCAAAGCTGTTATACCTGTGTACATCGTAGTCACCGTGAATTCACAGGAACCAAATGAACATAGAAAGCTCAGGAGATTTGAATTCAGGCAGGTCTTGGTAGGACTTAGTCCCTTCAAAGGATAATTATGTACCTTTTTGTACTTGTGTGTATTTAAATCTGCACACAGTTTAGTACGTTCTATTTAGCAAGAAATGTCTTGTTCTGTCTCCAATGTTTGTGTGGAATGATTGCAATACAATTGGTTATAACTTCTGTAAATATGATAATTCTTGTAGTCAAGAAATACAGTGGAGCACACTTAAGATCAATTATTTGTCTCTCCAGGCTATGCACTTATTGCAACCAAGTGGACTGGTGTAAGAGTTGCTATGGGGACACCTATTAGAAGACCAGCGGAAGGGTCTGCTGAGCATGAATTTTAGTTTTCTCTTCCCTCCCTTTTAAATCGTTAGGGTGTGACTGTAATAAAGTGGAAGCTTGAGCCTGTGCTCTCCCCTCGCCTCTTTACTTACTCATCTTCTCCAGCATCTTCAGCTCTGCACCACAAATAGCTCATGATCAGTTCATAGCAGATTCAATTGTAAGCCACAAACAGAGCCATTTTGATTCTCAAATTAAATACCACATGTCAGCCTTTTTAAAAGCAGCGTTATCAGCAATGGTCACTTTCAGAACCTGTTGCTCAAACAACACAACTTGTTAATTCAGTGAATTACTCATCACTTTTGTATCCGTACATCCAGTTGTCCTGAATTGATTAATATATGTAACATAAAGCTGACATTGCTCTAATATGACATTTAGTGGTGCTGTTTAATATCAGCCTACAGCTGCTATACCTCATCAGCCCTGGGCATTGATATATTTGTAGCTGTTAATGATCACTATATGCCTGTAGTCAAATGCAGTGCAATATTCACAGTGAGCTGGTGATACCTATCTGCTTAAAGTAGGTTCTGCCCTATTCTACTCAATCCAGCCAATACCAATGGTGAGTGATTGGATTGAGACTGAAATGGTCTCAGGCAGGTGAGAATTGAGCTTAAGATGGTTCCACTGTTATCAATAGATGGCACTTGTTCCAGATACTGTTTTTCAAAGTTGTGATCTGGTAAGGTGGGAATGAAGGAAACAGTTAATATACCAGTTTTAGTGTCTGTAATTACCATTCATCTTGTATGTGAAAATGTACGCACTTGTGATGTTGATTTAATTACAGAAACTTTCTTGAGCAAAATAGATGTGTTTATTGTTTTTGTTTGGTGTTTTATTTGGTGGTGGGAGGGAGGGAAGGGGCAGGTCACACACTTTTACTCTAATACAGCTCACCTTTTGCAGTAACACACCAGCCGTGTGGCGTGGACTGATACTCCCAGCACACATCAAAGTGTGGAGAGCATTTATACTGGGGATACCAACCTAGCCTGTAAGTCTTTGTGCATTTATTTGTACATAACGAGTGTAACTAAAACACAAGCTTTAAGAATGATTGGAACACAATGTGCCGATTTGCGCAGACTGTGTAATAAATAAGATTGGCCATTACCTGAGGAAGAAAGACACGATAACATAGGTTTAAAATTTTAAATTCATTTGCAACTTTCCTCATAATTACAGGGGATCTTTGTACGATTTGATTTCTATATCTCCATCCTCTTTCCCCCCCCCCCCCCCCCCCCCCCAAAACCATGAAGTATGAGGTATTTCCGTGTGAGGCTCACCAGGTAACTTGGAGCAATATCCCAGTAAATTCTAACTTGAATTTTTGAAAAATTGACCGATCTTACTTTGGGAAGAGGAAAATTATTGTATGGTGCATTTTAATTTTGATTGTGCTATAATGCGCCAGGACTTTGTTTTCTTTCCCCACAAAAATGATGCAATTTTGTATATTCAAGTTAAATTATTACTAAAATGAAACAACTGTAGCATGAGGTTAGCTATATTAATCCAGAGTTTTCACACTTACACAATTTCCCCTTTATATGTGTTATATTATTCTGCATTCAGATGCAACAAAATAACATACTAAAGGCAACTCTGACTTTCAGACATTCATGCTGTATTCTCTCCTATATATTCATGCTAATAAAAAGGATTCTTTGTAGCTTTATCATCCAGTTTTAAATTGCCAGTGTTATCTCTTTACCAACTTCCTTCCATTTCAGATGCTCATAGTTTTCAAAATAATTGGCATGATCTGATTATATTTAAACTTGGGGAAGCAGCAAATTCTTCCCATTAAAACATTTGTGCTGTTTAAGGATCAAATAAGGTTGGGTGCCGTACTGCAGTTTTAGAATTACAATTTTGTTTCCTGCATCACTCTCACCCAACCTCCAAAACTGTCCTCCCCCAAAGTTTCTATTGATCCATGAACACAGTTCTTTTTCAATTTGGTTTTTGTCTCCAGTTAAATGTTTTGTTGGATTTATTGGGACTTGTGCACTTTATTGGTTAACATCTAAAGCCAGACATGCTAGGAATGGCTTTGGTGCTGAAATAAATATTTTTGAAGGATCAATTTTATGAATTGAATGCTTGGCCTGGTAACCTTTACATCCCAGATTTGCAACTGTTTTGATATTTAATAGTTATTCTTCCTTTTGTTTACTTGCAAGGATAAGCCTCAACTCCTGAGATATTAAGTACACCATTCAGATATAGCCCATCCTTGAGGGATTACCATGCAGGTGTTGTGGAAAACCTTTTAGTGGACTACTCATTGAAAGTTCCAGGCTTCTAAGGTGTCTGCAACATATTTTTACGTTCTTACAAGCAAGAGTCTCAGCTACCCCCTGTACTTTATTTTCAAAGAAAGAGTTTAGTAAGGGGATTAGTAAGGAGAAATAAAATGTGGGGTATTTCTAATGAATATTTTCTTAAAAAGTGAATTTAGTAAATTTGCATGAGTCCCCAGTTTGCTCTCTGAACCCTCAGCCATGGGATAGGAAAAATCAACCAAGACGTCAAGTTTTTGATCACTATATCAAGTTCCCTTTGCTGAAGGTGGGTGACAGCGAGCATGGTCTTGACTGTGATGCTATTGCCCTCAGTTGCCAGTATTCATTATCTAAGCTTAGTAAGAAGTATAAGTCCTTCAGAAAAGGTCTCGGGGACGGAGGGAAGGGTGGGCGAATGCAAATATCCAGCAATATATTTTCAATTTAGAATGAGACTTCTGTGTCATTATATAATCATAGCATTTATTTTGAACATTATTTTACACAAGGTGCAGTTGAGGGTGATCCTTCACCAAGTCTTAAGATATCACACAAAGTGTTAGGTGGAAAATCTATCCATCCCTATGATGTTTTCTAAAGTAAAAAGAAGTTACAAATTCAACTATTTACTTCACGAGGAATCCGATAATGAAAGAACTGTATAATGTGTCTTACGGATGGAATTATTTCTTGTGGAAGAAACGCACTGTCATTAGGTGATTTTAAAAAAGTTACTTCTCTTATACAAATTTCTGAATTTTACATATATTAAGTTTACATTTGACAGTTGTAGGGTAGTGTTTGCATTGCAGTCGCTGGCCACTTTAAGTGAAGGGGTGGTGTGTGTGTTGATTGTTGCATATGACTGCAAGAAGTTGAAATTAAACTTGCAATATAATATAGTTTCAATTTTTTTTGTGTTAACCGTGTAAAGTCAGTCCAGGTCAACAAGTATGGATTTTTGTTGCAATATTCCAATCCTTTTATGCCTGCAGATTATTGCCAAGTCTATTGAGCCTTGTATAATATCTCCAAATGAGAACCAATATTGTCCCAATAGTCTGTAAAACATAAAATTCCTATCATAGAATCCTGACAGTACAGGACTCAATTCGGTCCATCGAGTCTGCACCGACCCTCTGAAAGAGCACTCTACCTAGACCCACTCCCCCACCTTCTCCCTGTAATCCCAGCTAACCTATGGACACTAAGGGGCAATTTAGCATGGCCAATTCCCCTAACCTGCACATCTTTGGATACTCATCAAATTATGTAAATAAAGGATATTAACATGCATTCTTGGTTGAATCCAGACGGTCGAACATAACTATTGTACTTTCAGAAGGAAAAGGTAATGAGTATGGCATCAAAATAATTACATATTTAAGTGAGACTGTTATTAAATATCCAGGTTAAGTTGGAGGTGGTCAGATATTTGATTTTTATTTTAATATAGCCAATGCCGTTCTATACCCCTGTGTCATAGTGACTTGTTAACTAAACCATTAAGAACAAAGCAAGGTGGCGAAGTTAACCAATTCTTAAAATATTGCCATTGCTGAAGTTTAGCTTGCTGAAAATAATTTGATTGAGCTGCACAGTAAGAGATGGTGGAATATAAACTAAGTATTAATAGATGTATTTTATCACATTTTGGTCTTAGCCATTTGCAAAGAATTTGGGGCAGAAAGCGCAACAGTAAGTTTCACGTTTTGTGACAGAACACCATCCTTCTAAACAATCTGCAATAAAGAATGAGCTGAGTAATTAGAATTAACATCGGTACTTGCACATTGTGTGTAGTTTACGCCACAGCGCTATTGCTAACCCATGTGTGAAGACTAGTTTGTAATGTTATGCCAAAGTATTTGTTGTGGTTTATCCTAAAATTGCACAACCATGGAGTATAGCGCTTTTGATATTGATTGTGTATTTGGTCTCTTTATTGGACAAAGATTTCCTATTGTAAGTACTAATTATATTAGGATTTAGAACTAGACTGGAGCAGAGGTATTCTAGCTGTTTAAAGTTGATCTTTCCTATTTCCAAATTGTCACCATGTTATATATTCTCATTTCTTCTCAGGTGAAACCATCTGAATTTTATCGCTACTCACGACAGCTTCGATTTGAGGTTGAGCAGGCTTTAAGTTACTTTCAAAACATTAATCAACAGCCTCTTCTGGAGATGAGATCTAATCACATTCGCTCTGCCAAGGCACAAACTGCAGTTTTCCGAGGAATGATTGGACACAGCATGGTGAATAGCAAGATTCTTTTGCTGCACAGGCCAAGGGTCTGGTGGGAACTGGAGGGTCCACAAGTACCACTGCGACCTGACTGCCTTGCAGTAGTGAACAACTTTGTGTTTCTATTGGGAGGGGAAGAGTTGGGTCCCGATGGTGAGTTTCATGCCTCTTCCAAAGTTTTCAGGTATGATCCCCGACAAAATTCATGGTTGAGAATGTCCGATATGTCTGTCCCCCGATCTGAGTTTGCTGTCGGCATCATTGGAAAATTTATCTATGCTGTGGCAGGGAGAACGAGAGATGAAACCTTTTACTCAACAGAACGTTATGACATTACGCAAAACAAATGGGAATTCATTGATCCATATCCGGTTAATAAATATGGCCATGAAGGAACAGTTCTTAACAATAAGCTGTACATAACTGGTGGCATAATGTCCTCTTCGACCTCTAAACAAGTGTGCGTATTTGATCCCAGTAAAGAAGGGACTGTAGAACAGCGGACAAGGAGAACACAAGTGGTTACAACATGTTGGGAGAACAAGGCCAAAATGAATTATGCACGCTGCTTTCATAAGATGATTGCCCACAATGGGAAACTCTATGTATTTGGCGGTGTGTGTGTAATTTTACGAGCATCTTTTGAGTCTCAAGGCTGTCCATCTACAGAAGTTTATAATCCTGATACTGATCAGTGGACCATCTTAGCATCAATGCCCATAGGTAGAAGTGGACACGGGGTGGCAGTTGTTGAAAAGCAGATAATAGTTCTTGGTGGCCTTTGTTACAATGGTCAGTATAGTGACTCCATACTTACCTTCGATCCAGAAGAAAATAAGTGGAAAGAAGATGAATACCCAAGGATGCCTTGTAAGCTGGATGGTTTACAAGTCTGCAGCCTTTACTTTCCTGACTTCATATTGGAGCATGTTCGGAGATGTACCTAAGACGTGGCTATGGCTACATTACACTAATCAACTGGAGGGGAAACAGTAGATCTTTAATGGATTTGGGTGAGAGCAAGTTATGCAGTATTGAAAATGTATTGCCCTTGAACACAAGATGCCAAAAGAAGAAGCTATGTACGTCTTTTCTGTGCAGTACAGTGTTATTTTAAAAACATTTTATTAGATGTAGTCTTTTGTCAAAGTCTATAAAAGATTTTAAATTAATTCTCTACCATTTAACTTTTAAAAAATCATTTGTTGTGAAAGGGGAAGTTTATGTTTGTACCTGTACTTTACAATTTACACCTTGATGGCCTCGCACCTTCAGCTTGGCACTTAGTACCTGGTACAATTTCAGGAGAGCTTACTTGATTTTTTTCAGCCATGTTTATCATTTATTAGGTTTTGTTTTCCTTTTTGTTTCCTCTCCTGTTTATAATTCTAGCAACAACTTTGGCCTTTCCACTAAATCTTATTTCTTATGAAATTGAAACCAAGGTTTCCAGTACTGTCTTTCATGGTCTGATCATTCCGTCATAGAATTATGCACCCATTAAATAATGAAATCTTTAGGACTGTAACATTATGAAAATACCCCGTTGTGCAGTTAGTTTAATACAGGAGGCAGCAGAGCTCATGAGACCCTGCTAGAACTATTTGAGGGGGGCAGGGGCGCAGCTAGGATAATTTGCGTGAATCAGACGATTATTTGGAGGAAATTTTGTGTTTTCTTCTGTGTATAAACCTGTGTTTAACATTTGTTTTGTGTTCACTTTTTATAAATTTTAACATGATTGGTTTTTACATTTATCTGTGATGTAAAAGTTAGATTTTTCGAGTTTCCAAAGGACAGCATTGGAAACCTAAACTCCAGCGTGAATTGTATCCTACAAATAGCTTAAACCCATATTAGCTAATTTAAGAAAGGATTGCTGGGAAATCCTTTATTAGGTCACTGCAATGTCTTGTATGTTTGAATTTCATCACCTTTCTGTGAATGTAGAGTTTGATATAATATGGTAAGTTTTAGGTAGAACTGCAAAAGTAGGGTAGACAAGTCTCATATTGATTTGAGTTGAAATGAACTGTATTGTATTTGGATGGTGATAACACTGGAAAGGCTTCTGTTTTAAAAAGAAAAAATGTTCTGTTCTAAGAACAAACCGTTTTTCAAAATGCACGTAAATGTACATTTTAGTACCATCTCTATGCCATCATTTATTGTAGAATAGGCAGTAAACTCTGCAGCTTAAACAATTTATCTTGCACATTTGTAACTATCTTTATTTCTCTTTGTGACTCACAAAGCTTATTTAACAATATTGGACACGCCTACCATTTTAACCATTCTGGAAACCAAAAAAAGTCATGGATTTGATTGTAGGAAAACTAGTAGATTTATCAAAAAAATGTAAAGGGACAAAAAAAAAATCAGGAAGTGTAAAAAGTGTTGCAGTGTAAATACTGAATCTTATTTTTCACTCTGGGCAAAGTGGATGCATCAAGCTTCCAAATGAAGTGTATTTAGTTAGCCATAGTCTTGAAAAGTTGTGCTACAGAAAATTTAAATATTAAAAATTATCACGGACATGTTATTGTAGTAGCAGTTAAACAATCTGAATTGTTAAGGCCTCTCAGTTACAAGGTGATATCCAAAAATCAACAAGCTGTATTCATTAATTCTGTGGAGGTGACTAACCATACTTGTCACTTTATAATGTGTTCCAGTTCAGTAGGATGCACCTTTGCAAATACCATCTTGCTTGTTTTATAGATTCCATTTCCACTATTCTAAATCGATCTACTAAACTGCAAATTACCACTTCTTTTAAATGAAACTCGCTGTATTGAATAGACTGCGTTTTATATAAAGTCTTTAAGATGAGGCTAATTTATACTAAAGATTTGAGAAAAGTATGTATGTGTAGGATGAGGGGAAAGAAATTGAATCAATCCATAAAAACAAATTAGTCATAAGAAAAGACCTTGTACAGAAGTATATGTAGCTAACATTTTGGTGCCTGGAGACTTTACACTCTGTTAATGGATGACACTATTTGTGTATAAGCCAGATGCACTGTTCTGTTCTTTTTTAAAAAACTTTAAAGATCTTGCAATTAGCAACCGCGAAATACATAGTTCTTTAATTTCATGAACATTTTGGTAACTATAAGAAGCTGAGCATTCAGACTGTTGTCCCAGGGGTTTTAAGTGCCTGCGTTCACAAATTAAATGTGAGGTTAAGATCAGTCTGCAAGGGTTCTTTAAATCATTTTGTTCCATTGTGACTAAATGGGGACACTGTAAAGCACAGTAAACCTAAACTTCTCTAATGCATTGTCAAGATTTTGAGTAAAAGGGAGATTTTTCTACATTTGAAACAGACTGTAAATCATAAACATTGGGCTGTTCTTGGACTATTTCACAAATGCAGCCAATGTAGTTAAAGTACGACAAAATAAATTATAGTTTTCTTAAATGCTGTAACATTTTTTTTAGATCTTATTCTCCTACTTGAAGCCTACTCATCTCTGGTCATTGTAGAATCATGGACCAGCTGTTCTGTTGGTGCAGGGGGCCACCTTTACCAGCAGGAGCAGGCAGTAGCACTTGCAGCCTAAGACAGACCCAAGTTGGAATGCATTTACATGTTAACTATTTGACTGAATGTTCATGTCTTATTTATATTAACTATATCCTCACTGGAAAAATTGGAACCACACTGCAGTACAATATACAAAATATTCAAATATCCACTTAATCAGTGCAAAAAATATTTTGTGACTTTTTAAAGCTGAAGATATTTGTAAAAACTGTAAAAAGTGTTAAATAAAAGAGTTGACTTTTAAAAAGGAGTCCTTTATTTGTAAATTCTCCTTGACTATTTGAACATCTATCAACACGCATTGACTTAATTCCTATTAAAAGTAATGCCAGTAAGACAAAAATGGTATTTGAATTTGCCTTGATTTCTCTGTTTGAAGGAAAAATTGATTTAAATTTGTTTTGTATCGTATTAATGTATCAATTAATATACAATGATTGTTTTTAATGGTGGCAGTAGTCAACTGATCATTGGATGACAAGTAAAAACGAAAGCGTGCAATATCTTTACATTTTTCATCTCATGACAAATCATCTGTATGAAATCCAATCAGTGTTCCAGTGATTTCCTGATGAGTGCATTTCGAATTTTTTGACAAATTGTCAAATGTGTTTTTATATTTTATTTGCATATGCAAATGTATTTTTTTTGTAATTTATTGTATTTATAATTACTTCAATTAAACCATTTAAC
Source organism: Scyliorhinus canicula (assembly GCF_902713615.1). NCBI lineage: Eukaryota > Metazoa > Chordata > Chondrichthyes > Carcharhiniformes > Scyliorhinidae > Scyliorhinus > Scyliorhinus canicula. The sequence goes on along the minus strand of NC_052152.1, from coordinate 87,293,121 downwards.
CCCCTTCTTCTCTACCCATTTGAAATGTTTAAGTGAATATTTATTTCACTAAGGAAACAAAATTTTCTTTTTGAATGTGGCATGTTTATTTGCCTTGACTGTTTCTTTTCTATGTTAAATTTATGCATATACTCTGTAAAATAAAGATGTTATTTTATTTGCTACAATAGTGATAGGGTGGATCTCTTTCTACCTGTTCAGGTAACGCAAAGCTTAATCAGAAATGGAACCCAAATTTCCTCCACTCTAAACTCTTGAACCTTAAATCTGCACCTGATGTGGAAATTTATAGTAACTTTTGTTTTGCCCAGTAAAATCTTTGTTCAGCTAACAGTAAGTATAGTATGTAGAATTTGTCCTTAAAAACTGGATAAAAGCAAATTACTGCGGATGCTGGAATCTGAAACGAAAGAGAAAATGCTGGAAAATTTCAGCAAGTCTGGCAGCATCTATAGGGAGAGAAAGGAGCTTTGTTAGCTTTGACAAAGTCATCGGACTCTAAACGTTAGCTCTTTTCTCTCCCTACAGATGCTGCCAGACTTGCTGAGATTTTCCAGCATTTTCTCTTTCGCATCTGTCCTTAAAGTAAGTACCACTCTTTGTGGATTAACAGCCTTGTGGCTTGTTGTTACACCATTAAGGCCAGATTTGTGATCTTTTGTCTGTTCTTGAGCAAACTAAATTCATCAGGGGTAATTGGAATTGGCCTGAGAATATTTGGGCTGCTTGGTAGCAAGATCAGCCACAAGTGGGTAGTTGTTGTTGACTTGATTTAGTTTAGCTGTGATTTCTCCTTGGTCAAATTGTTTGCTTAGTACCTGGATTTTCACAGTATGAACAGCCGATTAAGCGGGTTGCTCAGTATACATGAGGAGTTACTGGTACACATGAAATTACTATCTTCAGATCAAGAGGAGGAAAATGTAAAATAAAATATTTTCATGATAAGGAAGTGTGTAATTCGTGGCAATTAATGTTAATAATAACCAGTCCACCAGGTCAATGCTAAATGGCGAGAGTTATGGTTGTAATGCACACTACATTGAGTAGCTTCCCAACTATTCAAACATCACTCATGCTCGTTCCGAAGAAGACTCTTACTGGATTTGAAACATTAGCTCTGTTTCTTTCTGAGCGTGCTGCCAGACCTACCGAGTTTTCCCAATACTTTGTCTTGCTAATGCTTTCTCTTTGTGGCTTTTACTGATGTTTCCCTTAAACGTACAAATTTGTAACTCTTGATTTCATATTTTACTGCATGATTTTCCACAACCTGTTTTATTGGTATTTTAAAAAATAACATGGTGCTCCTGTACCAACATACATTTCTCCGTTTTAGGACGTTACCCAGGGATTTCTGCCAGCATAAAGACATGACCACCAGTATAATCTTGCTGAACATGATTAGCATCACTTTTTTGAAGCCTTTATATATGAAGCTTAAGATCTTGTTCAGTAGCACTGAAGTTCTCCAGAGAACTGTTGAAAGTTTCCAATTTCAATATGTTTATAAAAACATACCTAAGATTTTAAAGTATCGTATTGCATCTTTTACTTTGTCCATATATATGCTATATATAGGTTTCTGGAACCTACCTTTTCATTCACCTGAGGAAGGAGCTGCGCTCCGAAAGCTAGTGATTCGAAACAAATCTGTTGGACTTTAACCTGGTGTTGTAAGACTTCTTACTGTGCGCATCCCAGTCCAACACCAGCATCTCCACATCATTAAGATTTGAAAAGTAGTGAATACAACTTTGCTTATTTGGGTCTAATTCCTACCATGTGTTAGGTGCAGCCTTCACAAATGTTTTATCAGTACACCTTTAACCCCATTCTCCCCTGAAGGAGCTGGTCTGCTATTTCTGGAGGTACTATTATTATGGTACCTTGCCCAAGTAGGTAATGATTCTTATCCTCACCTAGAGCTTTGGAGCAACTTTTAAGTGTCCAACTGGATTGCTACAATCTACCAGGTTTAGTACTTTTGCACTTCTATCTAGGTTATAGGTCCAATCCTTGCTGCAGAAAAGGATCTAGGCTAACACTTCAGTGCAGTACTAATGGATTCTTATTCAAAATGTGGCAACTCTAAGGGAGAGCAACTGTCAATTACTGTTTTTTGGATGAGATGTTAAACTAAAGCCTTTGCACTATAAGTGATCTCATGGCACCATTCAAAGAAAAGCAATTAGAACTTAGAGACTTTAGCTTCAAAGGAATATCATCAAACAAAGTATTATGCTAACCCACAGAAGGAGATATTTGGTCAGGTGGGTAGGGTTCAAGGAGTGCCTTAGGAGGGAGTGTGGTGGAACGGTGTATGGAGGGAACTCCAAGGCTTGGCACCAAGGCCAACTGAAGGCACGATTAGCGATAGTGGAATGATTAAAAAAGGGATGCTCACGTGGCCAGAGGACTGTGGAATTAGAGAAGATTACGGAGGTGGGGAGGGGCAAGGCCATGGAGAGATGTGCAAACAATGAGATATTGAAAAGCAAAATGTTGCTTGACTGGAGTCAATTTAGGTCAGCACATACAGGAGTGAAAGAGGAAAATGACTTGCGAATTAAGACCTGGGTAATAGAAAATGGAATGCGGAGAGCAGCCAAAGGTGCAATAGAATAGTCAAACATAGAGTTAACAAAGGCATGACTGATAGTTTCAGCAGCAGATGAGGGGTATATAAGATACAAGATTGGATTTGGCTACATAATTTAATGCAATATGGTCACTTGACAATATAGTGTTTTGAGTTTTTTGGGATATACAAAACAAGGATAAGTGTGGACAAATATTAGGAGACTGGATAAAGAAAAATATTTACACATCAGTCAGTTTGAGTTTACATACCTACATCGCCGTTCTTGCATTATTTAAAGTGGTGGTCACGGTTCCCTGTTTTTCGTTCTCCGGTAGTTTTTCAATTCTGGCTGTTTCCCTTGCTCCCTGCTGCCTTATGCATTCTCACCCCCTCCCCTTCTTGCTCATTTATCTTGCCGCCTTCACTCATCTGTACTTGTACCCTACTCCAGTCTGTTGGTGTGATATTGCCTCATGTTTCTTTTGTTGGGCATGGTTGGGTTCCAAGTCCCCCAGCTGCCTCTTCCCCCCCCCCCACCCCCAAACCCCACCTTTGCTGTGTCATGGCTACCCTCTCCTGTTCTTTGACTTCTTAGCTGTTGGCTACAAACTGGTCTTGGAACAACCGAGTGAATAGCTGCCACGTTTTGTGGAAGCCCTCCTCCGACCCTCAGATGGCAAATTAAATTTTCTCCATTTGGAGAAATTCCAATAAGTCGGACAGCCAGTCTGCAGCTTTGGTGGTGCTGATGCCTGCCAACCGAGCAGATTCTCCAACAGGGTCGATTACGGAGGCACGGGCATCGGCCCTTATTCCCATGAAGAGATCTGGCTGTGCTGATACCCCAAAGACTGCCACTTGTGGGCAAGGCACCACCCTCACCCCTACCGCCTTAGACATTGCCTCAAAAGTCTGGGGCAAGACCAGAATATGTGGCCATTGTTGGCTGGGCCTCCTTGGACCCGTCCACATTTGTCCTCAACCTCTGGGAAGAACTTGCTCATTTGGGTTCTGGTTAACTGGGCTCTGTGTACCTGTAACAGCCTCCCTGAACAGGTGGCGGAATGTGGCGACTAGGGGCTTTTCACAGTAACTTCATTTGAAGCCTACTCGTGACAATAAGCGATTTTCATTTCATTTCATTTTAGCTGCATGAGGCTTAGCCTTGTGCATGTGGAGTTGATCCTGTGCACTGCTTCGCTCCAGAGTGTCCACCCTATTTCAAACCCAAGTCCTCCTCGCACTTCTCTCTCGTCTAGTTAGGTATTGGCCCTCGTTAGCAGTCGCCAATACATGTCACCACAGTTCCCTTTCTCTAGGATGTCCGCATCCAGTAGGTCCTCTAACAGTGATTGTTTTGGTGGCTGTGGATCCATCCTCATTTCACTTTGTCGGAAGTTTTTGATCTGCAGGTACCGTAGTTTGTTCCCCCTGTCAGCTGGAACATCTCTGTCAGTTCCTCAAGTGTTGTCAGCCTGTTGTTGGTGTAAATTTCTTTAACTATCAGTGCCCCCTGGGGCCGGTCTTCGACTTTTGAAGGTGGCGTTCATAGTCGCAGGGTCATGATCACGTTCAGCAGGCGCCTGATGTTCGATGTTAGCTGTCTACCCTTGACAAAGCCCATCTGGTCTTCTGCTACCACCTCTGGTACGCAGCCCCCCAGTTTGACTCTGATCTTGGCCAGTATTTTTGCATCTGCGTTTAGTTCATAAGATATAGGAGCAGAATTAAGCCATTCGGCCCATCGAGTCTGCTCCGCCATTCGATTATGGCTGATATGTTCCTCTTCGGCTGCGTACACCGTCACAGACCAAGAACTGGATTGCATCTCCTCCCTCGAACACATGACCTAGGAGCGGGAGTAGGCAATTTAGCCTTCTGAGCCTAACACCCTCCGTGTGATCATGGCTGATCCCATCCTGGCCTCCAATCCACTGATCTGCCTGTTGCCCATAACCCTCCAATCCATTATCAATTAAAAATCTGTCTAACTCCTCAAATTTACTCACTGTCCCAGCATCCACCGCACTTTGGGGCAGCGAATTCCACAGATTCAGTACCCTTTGGGAGAAGTAGATTTCCTCAAATCTGTTTTATATTTGCTACCTCTTATTCTTAAGATTTTGACCTCTTGTTTTAGAATACCCCACAAGAGGAAGCATCAGCTCCATGTCTACTTTATCCCTAACTTTTAGCATCTTGTATACCTCCAATGACATCTCCCGTCATGCTTTCATGTTCGTTTTCTGTTTAGCAGCGAGATGGGCCTGTAGGAACTGCATTCGGTTGGGTCTTGTCTTTCTTGGGTATCAGCAAGATTGAGGCTTGTGCCAGCGCAGGTGGCAGGGTGCCCATCACCAGTGAATCTCTGAACATCTCCTGCAGGTGCGGGGCCAGAAAGGTCACAAATCTTGTAGAAGTCCGCCGTGAAACCATCCGGTCCAGGCATCTTCCTTGCCTGCATGGAGCTGATATTCTCCATGATTGATCCCAGTTATAGCGGTGCTTCCAGACCCAGTCCTATGCTCCCCACGACTGGCATGTCCAGTCCATTGGGAAACTGCTTCATCTTCAAGTCCCCTGCTGGGGGCTCAGAGGTGTACAACCCCCAGTAGAAGGTCTTGAATACCTTGTTGACCTTATCTGGCTCCGCCTGTAAGTTACTTTTGCTGTCCATGATCTGGGCTATTTCCCTCAAAGCTGCTTGCTTTCTCAACTAGTGAGCCAGCAGGTGGCTGACTTTGTCTCCGTGTTTGCATAGGGTTCCCCATGCCTGCCAGAGTTGGTGTACCGCTTTCCTTGTGGAGAGCAGGTCTAAGTCCATCTGTAACTTTTTCTCTCCGCCAGGAGCTCTATGGTTGGACCCTCGGTGTATCGCCAGTCTACCTCCAGTATGGAGTGGACTAGCTGTTGCCTAGCCACCCTCACTTCGTGCTTTTTAATAATACCACCCCTGATCACAGCCTTCAGCACCTCCCAGAACATGGAGGGTGAGACCTCCGCATTCTGTTTGTTAGTCACAGTCATCACAGTCACAGTCACAGTGTGAGATATTTTCTCGCAGAAGGCCTTGTCGGTCAGGAGGGCCGTATCCAACTTGCATGGGAGGCATTGGGCACGGCCCGTCTCCAACCTCACATCTAAGTAATGAGGAGCATGGTCAGAGATTACAATCGCAGAATATTCCGCTCTTGGTTGCCCTGGAAGCACTGATTTCCCCACAACAAAGAAGTACATTGTGTAGTTGGGAGAAAGCGGCGATCTCCTTCTCCACTGGGTGGGTGAACTGCCATGGGTCCACTGCCCCCATCTGCTCCATGAATGTACCGAGTTATTTTTCCATGTTGAAGGTCTTTCCTGTTTTGGGGGTCGACCTGTCAATTCGTGGGTTCTGTACACAATCAAAGTTTCCCCCCATGATCAGTTGTGTGTCTATGTCGGGGATTTCCGCCATGGTCGTCTTTATAAACTCCTTGTCGTCCCAGTTGGGAGTATACACATTCACCAGGACTAACGGTGCCCCATCCAGGACACTGCTGACCATGACGTACCGTTCCCCTGGGTCCTTAACCGTCCTCGTCATCATGAATACCATCCTCTTATTTAACAGCTAGTTGTGCATCCTCCTGTCGCCTGATCCCTGAGCTTCTTGTTCACCATTCCCCTCACAGTCTTCTACGCTTTCCTGCACATATCCCTACCTTCCTCTCCCATCCCCAGAACAAGGCAGCACAATCCCACGCAAAGTGGTGGATATGGTGGTGGTTCAGTTGGCAATTCTGAAAGTAGAAAGTAAACATTAAGAGTCTCTTCCTATGGGCCCTTCATCGTTGTTCCTGCTGCTGCTTCTCTAGTCCGTTTTCCGAGATGAACTTGTCTGCATCCGCATGGGGCCGTGAAGAGGTGCTCCCTGCCTTGGAACGTCTCCCAGAGTTTGGCTGAGTACAGCATCCCAAACTTTATGCCGTTTTTATACAATACAGCTTTCATCCTATTAAATTCTGCCCGTGCTTGGCCAGGTCGGCTCCAATGTCCTGATAACTCTGAATACGGTGGCCTTTCCAGTTACAGTTTTTAGTTTGACGCGCCCAGCGCAGGATTCGTTCCCAGTCCTGGTACCAGTGCATTTTGGTGATTATTGCTCTTGACTGTCCCCCGGCTTTAGGCTTTGGGTGTGCTCTTTTGATTTCTGGTGGGTTGAGGAAGCTACCCTTCCCACCAGGTTACCAGTATTTGGGCCACATAGACTGTGGGGTTCCTACCTTCGAACCAAATTGGCCCACAATTTGTAAGTTTGCCAGTTCTCCTGATCCTAGATTTTTCCCTTTCAAATTCTCCTGTGTTGCGACCAGCCTTGTCATCTCCTTCTCCAGGGTGATGAGCTGGTCGGCCTGGTCTGTTGCAGCTTTTTCCAGCTCTTTGAATGTTTCCTCCTGGGCTTCCAGTCACCTCTCTGCCTTATCCAGGGCCACCTGCATGGTCGCCATTGCTTCGGCAACCCGACCCTTCACCGCAGCTTGAATGTCTGACTTCATCTCATTCCAATGCTCAATTCTCTTGAAAGAAACATCCTCCACCAATCCGCTGGTGTGGGTGGGCTTCTCGTATGGCGGGCCGGTCTCTCGCTCTGGCAAGGCCCACGTTTTGCCGCCTCGTGCGTCGGTTGGCTTGGTTGTTTGTTTGTCCAGACTTTTTCCACTCCTGGTTTCCACACATTCTCTGAAATGGCTGCTCTTTAGCTTTTTCCCTTCGTCATGTTGGGATGCATTTTTAGTGTCAGCGGGCTCTTTTGGGCAAAAAGAGCCTATTTTTCAGGTTTGTGAGAAGAGAGCCACCTGATGTGCAAGTTCTCAGCGCATCCCTGTCACCAGAAGTACAGTTGACAATATATTAAGGGGTGGTTAATTCCCATGTTTCATTGTGCAGCATGAGTCACATCTTCAGAAGAGAAAGGGAAAAAGATTTGTAGGGGTGGAGGGAAGAGTGAAGGAAGGGCAATGTTGATTGCAGCTTCTTGCAACAATGTAATCTACTGTTACATAGAGCACTTAATTTCATGCACTTTAATGCTTAACATTTACACTGAAGACTTAAAGTCATTCAATTTACAATTCATCATGTGTGTATCTAACAGATCAATTCTGTGTATACAATCCAAACGTTAATAGAATACAGCTTGTACATAGTGTGTCAAAGTGAAAGCTAACGAAAAAAGCCCTTCAAAGGATATTGCTTTTTCTTAACAGTTGTTAATAGTGCTGACAATGCAACAATCAAAGTGTGGCAGCCCACATGTCACTTTCAAGAGTCTTATTTCAGTCAGGGAAAGGTGCATCTAATAGTCAAGTGAAAGCTCCTGGGTCCAAGTATAGAGTTCATCCACTTCAAGCTCCCACTCTTCATCCGAAGCTAAATAAGCAATTTGACTTTTCTTATCTTGATCACAGCTTGTGACAAACTGAGAGCCATCCTGTGCAGGACTATGTTGAGTGGGTTTATTTAGTTCATCCTGGAAATCACATTGATGCAGAGTCATTGTTTAAAGAAAGTCGAAACAAAACCATCAACAAATAGGGTCTTAACATCTGATGACAGTATTGATCTTTGTTTCCAAATAGGAAAGACATTTTTAAATTTTGGAATAGCCCTCATTGTAATTTTTCTTCTCTAATAAGGTAATCAATCATCTGTCAATGGTACAATATACTAGTGCCCAATATGTATGTGGATTGATATCGTACATTAATTCAGACAATGCTGAAGTAACTCCACCTCGCTTGTCTTGCCTTGCTCCCTAACCTTAATAGAGAACAGCAATATAAGGCCACAGCTGGAACTTTGTGTGCAATTCTAGTCACCACATTAACGGAAGGACATGATTGCTGTCGAGAGAGAGATTTGCAAGAACGATGCCGGGGCTTGACAATTGTAGATGTACGAGGACAGATTGGACAAGCTAGGCTTGGTTTCTTTAGAACAGAGGAAGCTGAGGGGTGACCTATTTGAGGTGTACAAAATGATGAGGGGCCTAGATAGGGTAGGCTGAAACAACCTGTTTCCATCTAACTAAGGGGTCAATTACTAGGGAGCATAGATTTAAGGTGAATGGCAGAAGGATTAGAGAGGATAAGAGGAAAAGATTTTCCACCCAGAGGGTGGTGGACATCTGGAATTCATTGCCTAAATTGCGAGTTGAAGCAGAAACGTTGAACTTATTTAAAAGGTACCTACAAGGCTCCGGACCTGATACTGGAAAGTGTGATTAAAATGAATGGATGGAAGGGTGGTGCAGTCGTTAGCACTGCTGCCTCACAGTGCCGAGGATCCGGGTTCGATCCCGGCCCCAGGTCACTGTCCGTGTAGAGTTTGCACATTCTCCCCTTGACTGTGTGGGTTTCATCCCCATAACCAAAGAAGTTCCAGGTAGGTGGGTTCCATTTAAATTGTTCCTTATTTGAAAACATTTTAAAAAATAAATGGATGGTTTATTTTTTTCAACCAGTGCGGGTACGATGGCTGAATGGCCTCTTTCTGTGCTGTAATGTTTCTATGATTTTCTGGTAAGCAAAACCTTCAATGCAAAGTCCTTTATTATTGCATGTGAATAAGGTTCCGAGATATCCTGCACTTTACATAACCCACACAGGCAAAGAGGTCTTATCTAGCAAAACTCCCTGATATGTACTAAATTCACTGGTCCTTATAACTTGCCCAGTAATCCTTTCATTGTGCCCATCAACGTGAGGATATGCTAGGAATGGAACACCTAATGGCAGCAACATGTATTCTCAACAACACCTTGCATTAATCTTATTCCCTTAAAGTAAAAAGAAAGTTCGAAGATGGTGGTTTACAAAGGGTTGGAAAAGTAAGATCAAAAGATAAAGATGTTAAGCTTTGAAGTGGAGATGTTGGCATCGGACTGCAGTGAGCACAGTGAGAAGTCTTACAACACCAGGTTAAAGTCTAACAAGTTTGTTTCAGATCACTAGCTTTTGGAGCACTGCTCCTTCCTCAGGTGAATGAAGAGGTATGTTCCAGAAACTATACAGACAAAGTCAAAGGTGAAAGACAATGCTTTGAATGCGAGCATTTGCAGGTAATTAAGTCTTTACAGATCCAGAGATAGGGGTAACCCCAGGTTAAAGAGGTGTGAATTGTCTCAAGCCAGGACAGTTGGTAGGATTTCACAAGCCCAGGCCAGATGGGGGGGGGGGGGGGGGGGGGGGGGGGGTGTGAATGTAATGCAACATGAATCCAAGGACCCAGTTGAGGCCGCACTCATGTTTGCGGAATTTGGCTATAAGTTTCTGCTCGCCAATTTGCGCTGTCGCGCATCCTGAAGCCCGCCTTGGAGAACGCTTACCTGGAGATTAGAGGCTGAATGCCCTTGACTGCCGAAGTGTTCCCTGACTGGAAGGGAACATTCCTGCCTGGTGATTGTCGCGCAATGTCCTTTCATCTGTTGTCGCAGCGTCTGCATGGTCTTGCCAATGTACCACGCTTCGGTACATCCTTTCCTGCAGCGTATGAGGTAGACAACATTGGCCGAGTCGCACGAGTATGTCCCGCGTACCTGGTGGGTGGTATTCTCACGTGTAATGGTGAGAACGTGAGAACATCACCCACCAGGTACGCGGTACATACTCGAGCGACTCGGCCAACCATGGTGCAGACATTGGGGAACTGCCAGGGATGACAGAGCCAGATGATGAAGGGCAGCCAGGGCTTGAACCAGCTGTCCCTCTACCCCAACATCACACACGTAATATCCGAACACCCAGCGGCTGGGACACAGCTCTGGGGACATTTCCACGACTGGAGGGTGGGTGAGTGCCACGGGGAGGGGGGCGATGCCTGGAGAGATGGGCACCAATCAGGAGAGGGGGCCCTGACTGCCAACCTAGACCTGTCCAATGGAATGGCGATGGTGGGCACCAGCTCCCCCGAGTTCCACCTCCTGATGAGACCGCGTCTCAAGGTCAGCACATGGGACAGGGAGCGGAGTTTTGGGGGTGGCATCACCGGGAGTGGGATATTGTACAGAACATTAAACTCCTTTTTGCACAACCATTATGATGCCTTTGTCACTTTATTCCGCAATGCTGGCTGACCCCCCATCTCTCCAGGCATCCCACCCTCCCCATGGCACGCACCCACTCTCTGGCCGTGAGCATGTCCCCGGAGCTGTGTCCCATCCCCTGGGTGTTTGGACGTTGCGTGTGTGATGGTGTCTCCCGCAGATTTCAAGCAGTGTTGAGGTATCAAGGTATGATTGGGATGCCAGGCAATGACTCCCACATGCTACGTGGTCCGCCCACCCACGGGAATCCAATTGACATCTGTGAAGTGCTCACTTAACCACAATTGCCTTGCCAATTCCCTATCAAATAGTCTTTAGCTGTGCAGCCAGAGGCTTCTGCAGTGGGGAGTATGGGTGATCAGTGGGGCAGGGGTTGCCCCAGGAACGAGTAAACATGATCCAATTTTGGCTTGGTGGTGCCACAAGCAGTTGTACGCCCGGTTGCATCCCCCCCCCCCCCCAAAGCGCCTCCCCCCACCCCCTCCCCCGCTGAGCACTGGGGTGGCAAGTTCAGCGCCCCCGTCTCTTTGCCTGTGAACAAAGATGGCTATTCACCTCAACTCCCCACAGAAGCCCTTCCACCAATTTCATGTTTTTCAAAAGAAGTACTAATCGGCGGCAGCGTGACCACTTGCTGGGGTGGCTGCTGAATGACAGAAGGCCATTGGATGATGGGTCGTTCTCGTTAATTATATGAAAATGGGGCTTAAGGGCTTATTGGTTTCTTTCAAAGTTACGGCGAGATCCCGATTTCGCCGACAGGAGCAGGCTGGTTGCATCGCAAACTGTTTGGCGCACAGCGCAGTTATCATTTTTGACCTGTCCCGTGATTCACTGGCCTCGTTACACTTGAGCAAGAGCATAACGAGGCCAGAGAATTGCGCCCATGGAATTTATAGATGAGGGAAAAACAAGGCTAAGTGTTTCAGCAATAGTCAAACTGAACGAGATGTGACTGCAATCATGGCCGCTTTTGAACAACAGGGTAAGGCAGAACAGGCTACTACGATTTTGTACAATCTGGTTCAGTCCAAGTGAGTGGCTGAGGAGGAAGACGGAATCACTGGAAGGAGTGCAGGATTTTGTGGTTGAGCTAAAAGTTATGATTTCAATCTTCCAAACATTTCATTAGGATAAGTTGTGACACCATGAGAGTGACAGCACAGAGGTGGTCAGGGAATGGACAGGTGGAGTTGGAGGTCCCAATGTAAAAATGGAAGCTGTTATCAGATCATTTCACAAAGCGGGTTATGTAGATAAGAAAGAGGAATCGACCATGGATACATCCTGGGGGAAGTTTGGAGGTGATGATGCAGAAGTGAGATGCGAAGGCTCTGCTGGAGATCAGCTGGCTGTGCTCAAAGGTAGAATTAAACCACACAAGCCCATTTCCAACGGGTGAAAACGGTAAGTGGACCATGTAATTGATCGCTTCACTAACTTACTTGATAAGTAAATATGAAATAAAATGAATTTAACTTTTGACAAACACTAGATTAACCCATGCAGTCATCATTCTTTAGAGAACAAAATATAGGGAATTAAAACATTGGTATGTAAATCACATGGTTTTACCTGCTTGATTTCATCCAAACCATACATCTTTCTCATTTTGGAAACTTTTAGTTGTGTTTTGTAAGAACGGCGCTGTGACTCTCTTGATGTTTTTGACGATATTGAGGATCGCCGTGGAGGAAATTGTGTGGCTGGACATGGTGATCTAGGAAAATAAACATTGAAACATAGATCTTTCTACGCAGGTTTTGGTATTTTTCTCATCAACAAGCTCCTAGTTTGTCTGTACAGAGTATCTTGCGTGTAAATGGGGATGACTGGCAGGGTTATGTAGCTAATGTGCATGTGGTGATGCAAAATTTCCATCCACCCAATTCATTTTCTCTCCAGTAACTGGTTTAAGCACTCCCAGATTAGTCTAGACTAGAGCTGCCCAAAATATTGCACAGCAGGGGCAAACTGACTGTGTGGAAGATCAGGAAGAGATTTCCTGAGTGTCCCCATGAATGGATTCACTGTGCAATATTATCAGTGCACCAGACTTGTGACCCCGACACCGTCCATCAACCTTTCTTCGTGAGAATTCCAAATATCTCTGATGCAAATCATGGACCTGAAACATCAACTGTTTCTGTGCCAGTCATGCTGAGTGATTCTGGCATTTTCTGTTTCTATTTCAGAATTCTGACATCCGCAGTATTTTGCTTTGCGTTACCAAAGTTCTCAATCTCTTTGGGAAACTAGTCTGATTCTGGTGTCCAGGATCACTTGCAGCCAGCCATCTCCTTAGCTGCAGTCCTCAACAAACCTGATGCTTTCTGTGTCTGGGAGGTAAGAACAGCCTCCGGCAGGAGGAAGGGGGGAGGGACCCACTTGGGCAGTGTCCCCTGGAAACCTGGCAGCGCACTCTTGCCACTGCCAGGGGCAGGCCCTCTGGGAGCTACTATTGGGGGTTCCCCTTGAGTGTGGAAGGGGTTGCCCTGGTGCTTGTGCGGGGATGAGGTGTTGCCACGGTGCGTGTGTGTGGCGGGGGGAGGCAGGAGATGGTGTTGCCCTGGTGCTTATGTGTGTGTGGGTGGGGTGGGGGGGGTGAGGGGGAGGCAGGTGGTGTTGTGCTGGAGCTTGTGTGTGTGTGGGGAGAGTGTTGCCCTGGGGTGTGTGTGTGTATGTTGCCCTGCTCCTTTGTGTGCACGTGTGTGTGTGGGGGTGAGGGCAGATGGTGGTGTTTTGGTGTTTGTGTGTGTGTGGGGGGGGGGGGGGGGGGGGGGGGGGTGCCCTTGTGTGTGAGTTGCCGGCTCCTTTTGTCTGCACATATGTGTGTGGGTGGGAAGTTGCACTGGTGCTTGTATGTGTGTGTGTGGGGGGGGGGGGGGGGGGGGGGGGGCATGGTATTGCCCTGGTGCATGTGTGTGTGTGTGGGGGGGGGGGGGGGGGGGGGTTGTTGCCCTTCTGCTTTGTGTGTGGGGGTTTTGCCCCGGTTCCTCTGAACGTATGTGTATCTGGGGTTTGGGGGGGGGGGGGGGGGGGGGAGGAGACGAGATGTGGGAGTTCCCCATTGCATGCTGGGGGTACCCAGTGTCCATGGGGGCTGGGGTGAGTTTTGTTTTAATGCAGATTGAGATGCCCTTTAAAAAGTGAGCCCGATTACTGTGGAGCTGTCATTGCCGGCTCCATCTGGCCGCACCTCACCAGTGTGACACTGGAAGCCAGGCCTCCAGATTTTAGCGAGAGAATGTGGAGAGAAATCTCAGCTGTGCAACTGGAGAGCTACACGCCGGTTTTCTCGCTCCCAGCCAGCACAAAGTTCTGCCCATGAAGTTGGTTTCTAACAGGTGGGGCTGCTGCAAAACAACGGCTCATGATTTATGAGATTTGTCGAAAATTTCTGAATATTCCAGTCCCAACAGCTAAATGCTTCAAGAAGTTACATTTAGTTAACCATTTAAATATTAAAAAATGTCCTAAGGTGCCGAGACATAACAAATGCTGAGCCAAAGAGGAAGCAATTAGGAAGGTTGAATAAAAGTTTAGTCAGAGGTCGGATTTTTTTGGGTGGTGGGAAGTTGTTGAAGCTGAGCAATATAGATAGAGAATTTCAGAGCATGACTATAAATGGCAAGATAGAGGATGGTCTGAGGTAAGAGGAACAGACAGTTGGAACGATGGGGGTTGGGTTTAACTGAAGGAAATCATAAAAATAGGAGTTTTGAGGTCATCGAGGGATTTCTAAACAAGGATGCAAATTCTGAACTTGAGGTATTGGGGCAGCAGAGGTGAATGTAGGTCAGTGAGAACAGGGCCTGAAAAGTGGGATAAGATACAGAAGAGTTTCGATGAGCTGATGTACTCGGAGGATGGGAATCTGGCCAGTAAGGCATTGCAATAATCTGATTTGGAGGTGACAAAGACATGAATAATGGTTTCAGCAGTAAATGGTTTGAGGGTGGAGCAGAGGTGGGTAGTCTTTCGATGGAGAGCAGGATAGCAACTGATCTCAGGTTAAAGGACATTGAGGCTATGAACAAACCTGTTCAGACAATGGACTGGGATAATTTTGTTTTATTTTTATCTGCTCATGCATTGGAGGTGACAATGGCAAAGCCAGAATTTATTGGCCGACCCTAATTTATTTATTTTTAATCAATTTTACAGTACCCAATTCATTTTTTCCAATTAGGGGGCAATTTTAGCATGGCTAATTCATCTAACCTGCACATCTTTGGGTTGTGGAGGCGAAACCCACGCAAACCCGGGGAGAACGTGCAAACTCCACACGGACAGTGGACCAGAGCCGGGATCGAATCTGGGACCTCGACACCGTGAGACAGCAATGCTAACCACTGTGCCACCGTGCTGCCCATGGCCAACCCTAATTACTCTTAAAAAGACAGTCCATCTTCTTGAAGCACTGCTGTTCATGAGGTGAAGGTTCTCCCAAAGTGTTGTTAAGTAGGGAGTGCCAGGATTTTGACCCAACAAAAGTTAAGGTATGGCAATAATTCCAAGTCAGGATGGCTTGTGACTTGGAGAGGAACATGCTGGTAATGGTGTTCCCGTGCAACTGTTGCTCTTCTAGTTGGTAAAGGTCAAGGTTTTGGACGTGCTGTCCAAGGAACCTTGGCGGGTTGCTGCATTGCATGGGTGTAGATGATTCAAACGTGTCATATTGAACTGGTTGGGGAGGGTGTGAATGTCTCAGGTGTTTATCAAGCAGGTTGTTTTGACCTGGATGTTATTAAGCTTCATTAGTGTTGTTGGAGCTACATTCATCCAGGTAAGTGAAGAGGGCACCACTCTTCACTTTGTGCCTTGTAGAAAGCCGAACCATTGTCTGCTGATGATGTCATCAAGGGACTTATTATAGATGAGGTAAAGGAGGGTGTGTTATTCCTTGTGTCTGAATAAAGCTCGTAGTCTTACAGCTGAAGTCGATGCTTTATTTTGAGCTTGTTCTCTCTCCAGCGTTTATACTATGTTACAGCTGAGCTGCCTGTCTGTGTCCTGCTCACCAGCTGCCGTTCCCGTGAAGAGTCCCTGACTTGCTATTTGTCTGTATTTATACATCTCCCATGCTTCCTCTAGCGATTGCTTAGTTGTATTGCATTTACATTGACCCCTTGTATATAGACACAGATATGCAGATCACTACAGAGGGAACTTAGGATGGATCCTTTGGGAACCCTGGAGATGAATGTGTGGGAGTGGAAATATTCTAGTTACAATTGAATAAGAGTGTGACCAAGTGAGGGCAGTTGCTCAAAGCTAGATAATGGAGGAGAGGCATTGTGAGGAGAATTACCTATCACATAAATGTCAGGGAGTTTTGTGACAAGTATCGAATGTAATTAAATTGTGAAACAAATAGCGCAAAAAAATTCTTATCAGACCACTCAACATCTGAGGTGAGGACATGTAACTTAATGATTCAGACATAATGTCCTTCATTGGAACTGAACAAAGTGAAAGCTCAGGAAACATTTAATAAAAAACATTTTATTGGGGTATTTGTAGTGTTTAGAGTAATAACAATAACAGCAACATAAACATGGTACATAAAACATTTCCATCCCTATCACGTTCTTTGCACCCCTAATCAATGAAACAATAGCCTAACCTCCACCCCCAACCCTTGATTTCTGTCTCTGCTGACATTTTAATTTTCTCCGAGAAAGTCGACAAACAGCTGTCACCTCCGGACGAACCCTAACATTGATCCTCTCAGGGCGAACTTTATTTTCTCAAGATTGAGAAACCCAGCCATGTCACTAACCCAGGTCTCTAATTTTGGGGGCTTCGTGTCCCTCCACATTAACAGTATCCGTCTCCGGGCTACCAGGGAGGCAAAGGCCAAAATGGCAGATTCTCTCTCTCGGCTCTTCCAACTCCAAAGATCGCAACCTCTGGACTCGGCACCACCCGTGTTTTAAGTATCGTGGACATAACCTCAGCAAAACCGTGCCAAAACCCTCCAAGCTTCGGGCATGCCCAAAGCATATGGACATGGTTTGCTGGACCTCCCTCGCGCATCTGTCCTCTAATCCAAAGAACTTGCTCATCCGGGCCACCATCATGTGTGCTCGGTGAACTAACTTAAATTCTATCAGGCTAAACATGGCACATGATGAGGATGTGTTAACCCTGCACACACCCGCCTCTATCTCTCCCCCTAGCTCTTCTTCCCACTTACCCTTTAGTTCCTCTATCTGAGTTTCCTCCGACTCCATAAGTTCTTTGTAGATATCCGGTACCTTCGCCTCTCCCACCCATGGTCCGGAAAGTACCCTGTCCTGTATCCCCCAGGATGGGGGCAGGAGCGGGAAGGTCAGAACCTGCCTTCTCAGAAAATCCCGTACCTGCAGATATCTAAACCCATTCCCTTGTGACAGTTCAAATTTCTCCTCCAAATCCTTCAAGCTAGGGAAGCTCCCATCTATAAATAGATCTCCAATCCTCTCAATTCCTACTCTCTGCCATCTCCGAAACCCTCCATCCAGCCTTCCCAGCACAAACCGATGGTTGTTGTAAATCAGGGCTAAGACAGATGCTCCCTCTGCTCTCCTATATTTCCTCCACTGCCCCCAGACTCTCAAAGCTGCCACTACCACTGGGCTTGTGGAGTACCGGGCCGGCGAGAACGGCAGAGGTGCCATTATCAGTGCCCCCAAACTTGTGTTCTTGCACAATGCCGTGGCCTGCGACATTGTTGAGGGAAGGACTCCCCTCTCCCTTTCCTTATTAAATGTCCTCACCAGCAGTGAGCCCAATATCTCCGAGAACTTCTTGCAGAATTCCACCAGGGAGCCGTCTGGCCCCGGGATCTTGCCCGACTGCATGACCTCCAGCCCCTCCATTATTTCCTCAATTTCAATTGGGCTCCCAGTCCTTCCACCAGTTATTCCTCCACACTCGGGAGCCTCAGCTGACCCAGGAACTGCCTCATCCCCTCCACCCGGGGGTTCCGACTCATATAACTTGCTATAAAAGTCCTTAAACACCTCATTCACCCCCACTGGGTCCAGGACCACATTCCCACCTCTGTCCTTTACTCTCCATATCTCCCTGGCCGCCTCCCTTTTCCTCAGCTGGTGTGCTAGCATTCTACTGGCCTTTACCCCATACTCACACACCACTCCCCTTGCCTTCCTCAGTTGTCCACTGTCTTCCCTGTAGATAACAGCCCAAACTCCGCCTGTAACCTCCGCCGCTCCTTCAGTAGCCCCGCACCCGGGGCTTCCGAATATCTCTTACCACCTGGAGTACCTCCCCAACCAACCTATCCCCCTCTGCTCGTTCCACCTTTTCTTTATGGGCCCGTATCAAAATTAACTCCCTTATAACCACTGCCGTCAGAACTTCCCAGACTGTTGCTGCCGAGACTTCCCTGGTATCATTTATTTCCAAATAGTTCTGGATGGACTTGATCACCCGCCCACACACTCCCTCATCTGCTAATAGCCCCACATGCAGCCTCCATGACGGACGCTTCCTTCTCTTCATACTAACCCGTAGATCCACCCAATGTAGGGCATAATCCGACACCGCAATTGCCGAATACTCGGTATCCACCAGCCTCGGCAGCACAGCCCTGCTCAGGATAAAAAAGTTGATCCGAGAATATACTTTGTGGACATGGGAGAAAAAAGAAAACTCCTTCACTCTTGGCCGTCCGAACCTCCATGTGTCTACTCCCCCCATCTGCTCCATGAACCCCTTTAATTCCTTTGCAATGGCTGGCACCCTCCCTGTCCCAGATCTTGACCGGTCCAATCCTGGATAAATGACTGTATTGAAATATCCTCCCATGATCAGATTATGTGACTCTAGGTCCGGGATCTTACCTAACACCCGCCTCATAAATTCCACATCATCCCAGTTTGGTGCATATATATTCACGAGTATTCACGCATCCCCTGAAGCTTCCCACTCACCGTAATGTACCTGCCTCCCGCGTCTGCCACGATTCTACCTGCATCAAATGCCACGCGTTTGTTAATCACGACTGCGACCCCCCTGGTCTTAGAGTCCAGCCCTGAATGGAATACCTGGCCGTCCCACCCCTTCCTTAATTTGGTCTGGTCAATAACCTTTACATGTGTCTCTTGTAACATTGCCACATCCACCTTCAATCCCCTCAGATGCATGAACACGCGAGCCCTCTTAATCGGCCCATTTAGCCCTGTGACGTTCCAGGTAATCAGCCTGGTCGGGGGCTCTCCCTGCCCCTGCCGATTAGCCATCACCCTTCTTAGGCCAGCCACCAGCTCGCGTCTCTCGCCTCCTCGGGGCTCCGTCGTCCTCAACCTCCCTTTTGTCCCCTAGCAACAGTTCCTCCCCTGTCAGCAGAGCAGATCTCAACACCCCCTCCCCCCTGGTAACAGCACCAGAAAACCAACCCATATCAAACTTATCACCTGCTTCTCTTCTCCCCCCCCCCCCCCCCCCCCCCCCCCCCCCCCCCCCCCCCTCCCACCGTGCTTCCGTGAGCTAGCTAACCTAGCCAGCCTGGTAGCTTCCGCCCATGGCACCAGACATCCTATCTCCCCATTGTTCTCCCTCCCCTACGCTTGGACATATATTTTCAAAGCATCACAGTCCCCAGTAAACGAACAGTAGAAGAAATCGCTCCACCCAGCTTCCAATGGAATAGAGTTAACTAACATTTCTGAGCAGCTGCTCAAACATCTTATCACAACGAAAACCAAAGAAAAAAGGAAGGGGAAAATAACTCCTTGTTACAGAGAGCACTGCATATTCAAAACAACACAGAAGTGATTTTGACTAAATCGCCACTACAATGCCCTCCCCCAGGGTTCAGTGACCTTAATCCCCTGCTAGCCTTTTGTCATTGATAAAGTTCATAACTTCGTCCGGTTATTCAAAAGAAAGTTCCTGGCCCTCAAACGTGACCCAAAGATGCGCTGGATACAACATCCCGAACTTCACCCCCTTCTTGAAGAAGGACGATTTTGCCCTGTTAAATGCAGCTCGCCTTCTGGCCAGTTCCGTGCCCAGGTCCTGGTAGATGCGCAGCTCACAGTTCTCCCACACGCAGCTCCGTACCTGCTTGGCCCACCGCAAAATCTGTTCCTTGTCCAAGAACCGGTGCATTCGCACCACCATCGCCCTCAGCGGTTCATTCGCTTGCGGCTTCCTTGCAAGAGGGCAGCACAGTAGCATTGTAGGGCAGCAGAGTAGCATTGTAGGGCAGCATTGTGGATAGGTGGATTGGCCATGAGAAATTGCCCTTAGTGTCCAAAATGGCCGACAGTGTTGGGCGGGGTTACTGGGTTATGGGGATAGGATGGAGGTGTTGACCTCGGGTAGGGTGCTCTTTCCAAGAGCCGGTGCAGTCTCGATAGGCCGAGTGGCCTCCTTCTGCACTGTAAATTCTATGAATTCTACGATAAGAGCTCTATGCACTCTGTCCACTTCCAAGAGCCGCGTAAACGCCCCATCTCCCATCACCTTTTCCAGCATACTTGCCACATATGCCCTCGTGTCCGAACCCTCACTGCCCTCAGGGAGGCCGACGATCTTCAGGTTCTGTCTACTGGATCTGTTCTCCAAGTCCTCCAACTTCTCCGGCAACCTTTTCTGGTGGTCCTTCATCATCTCCACCTCGACCTCCAAAGCGGTTAAATGGTCCTCTTGCTCGAACATCATTTCCTCCACCTTCTGAATCACCTGTCCGTGGGTTTCTAGACCCTGTTCCACCAGATCGATCGATGCTTTAATAGGGTCCAGCGTATCTTTCTTTAGCTTGGCAAAGCTCTCCTCAAAGAACTTCACCAGCTGTACCGTCGACCATTGTGCCACCGCACCATGATCCTGCGACTCCGCCATGCTTTCCTGCGCTGCCGGCTTTGCACGCGTCTTCCTTGCTTGACTATGTCTCCTTACATGGCCACATCTAGTCCACTGCTCCATACACTGGTGGGATTTCTCCTCACTGTCTCACTCTCCATCGATTTATCAAGTGAAATTCCGAAAAAAATGGGAGAAAAGCGGGAGCTACCAAATGTGCGACCTCCTACTCCATGGCCGCCACCGGAAGTCGCTCAGCAAACATTTTAATCGATTAGGAACAAAATGAAGAAAGAAGAGAAAACCTCAGCATGGAATGACTGGTTAACTGATTTTTAAAAAAAAGCAAAAGATAGATACATTATTGTGATGATCTTCACATCAGACAATGAAAAGAAATTAGAAAAGCAAAGAATATGTGAATAGCAGTGAGGAAATACCTGTTGAGAAAATGGATTGAAAGGATCCACATCTGTTCTGAAATTAAACCAGCTGTTAAAATTGTGGTCTCCACTGGCCCCCAAAAAATCAAAGAAACACAGGCCAATACCAATAGGGTAGATTTCCCCATTGGTACATAGGATCTCAACTAACTGACACTGACAGACTCATCTCACATCACCAGAAAAAGAAAACATTCTCATGCAAAATATTTTTCTCTGACCTCTCATCTGTCCTTGTGTAAGAAGTTTGTCACATAAGGTATTAAATGTAAGTTTACAATTTTGCATTTGTAGGTTTATAATGCTGTTATTTCCTATTTATTACTGCTTTATCCATCTTATGTAGTTGGAAACTGATTTCTGAATATAAAATATTACAAGCATTTCACAAAGTCACTCCTTTCAATTAGGTACCTGGTCTGAGAGGTGGTTCTAATGTGTTGAAGTTGAATCTCTTCAGTCATCGGTTTGGAAAGCAGAATTGGCAATTCCTCCTTCAAACGCTGAGATAAAATTCTACTTTGAGCATAGTCCATAATGTCATACATAATTGTTGTTCTGGGTAGGTCTGTCAGAGTCAACATTCTCCAGCAATTGTCCCTACCTCCAAGATAAGCTGGAGTTTCATCCAGATTACTTGTGTACTACACAAGAAAAATACAAATGAGAATATGAACTGCAATAAATGAATTTTTGCATTGGAACATCATCAATGTGAGTCATGTGACGTAGGTGAACACCAAAAGCAGCACAAAAATAGATTAGGGCCTGATAACATCCAGTTAAAAATGACATTAATGCAATTAATGGAAGGAGAAGGTTCCAGCAACGATGCACAAAAGTGCTAGATGGCAGAGTGAATTGTTTACAAGTATATCAGATACCCATTTAGTGCATCACGTGGATTTTCAGGGCTAAATTAAATGGTGGCTGAGAGGTCTTGTTTTTAAACGTGAGAGCTTAACTGTAATACTTAAATGAAGTAACAACAATATTATTTTAAACATATAAATGGTACCCTGTTCTTTGTGAACACAACATTCAGTGACCTATACTATGCACAACGCACACCCAAAATTGCCATGGACTGATGTGTAAGTTCATTCAAATAACACAGAAATATGATCCAATTATTGATTTTCAGGCTATTTCTGCAGTGCATTGTTTGCTCTTTTCCTGTTGTGACTGAGGGCTTTAGGAGCCTTTGTAATAATACTGTTCTTTTATTTCCACCAGCTCCAACAGTGCCACATTGGGGTTCTCCACAGAAGGAGAAAGGACCAAGAGAGAAATGCCAGGTAATGAATAATATAGCAGACATATTCAGCACCCACCCAATTATGAGCTGCCATGTTTCCAACTGGATTTTCCATGCAGAAAATATAGGCGAAATATATAAACAACTAAACGTAATCTGTTTCACCTCTGTAAGAGGTCCCAACAGAAGAACTGCCCAAAGGAAGCAAGTACCATTATATAGGGTTGCCAATTCTGATTGGGTGTAGGGCTGGAGATTTCAGCACATGACCTTCCATCTTGAATCATTATGTCCCCAGATTCTTAGCAGTGTCCATTCTCCAGATGCACTGCCTTTCCACAACAATTGGAAAGGAAACAGACTCTTTACCACTCAATTGGATTAATCTTGATTAGAACATAGAACATAGAACATAGAACAGTACAGCACAGAACAGGCCCTTCGGCCCTCAATGTTGTGCCGAACAATGATCAACAATGATTGTTGGGGAACAGCCAATTTTCCTCATATTCAATATTTTTGAAACTAATGAAGTGGTCAAAGAAAAAGAAAAGCAAACACTATTATTTTTAATGTCCCTTTGATTTTTCTCCTGGTTTTCTTGCAGCTGTGTCCTGAAGATTAATCTTCAGTTTAGAGAGATTAAAGGACAATCCCGGAACATTGGCTAGAAATAAGGTGACAACACAAAGGTTGCCAATGTTCCGGGATTGTCCTTGAATCTACACTATGGTACAACTCCCGGCTGGGAATGCAGATGAGCTAAAATTTACCTACAATACCATCAACTCTATTATTAGCATTACAAATCCAGCTTTCGAACCTGCATATAATCCTTCATTGTAACAATATCAACTTCTTCGGCTATTTTAGTTCTTTGATACTGAAGGTTATCCTGTATTATAAGATCGTAGAATTTCCTGTGTCCCATCATTTTGCAGGAAGAAGCAGCTGCCTGTTGAGAAAAAAAAGAATGGTTTTATCCATGAATGAAAGTAAATCTGTGAATTATATATTTTTTCCTTTTTAAAAATAAATTTAGAGTATGTAATTATTTTTTCCAATTAAGGGGCAATTTAGCATGGCCAATCCACCTACCCTGCTCATCTTTGGGTTGTGGAGGTGAGACCCATGCAGACACGGGGAGAATATGCAATCTCCACACAGACAGTGACCTGGGGCCAGGATGGAACCCGGGTCTCAGCGCCATAGGCAACAGTGCTAACCACTGCGCTACCATGCCACCTGAATTATAACGTTAAAACCCAAAAAAGAAAGGCAATTCACATCAGCTACTTCTTAAATCCTCCCCCATAAAAAACAAAGCAAATCAATTATTGAAATCTAAGCAATAATGTAGCATAGTTTCATGGGAGTGTCCCTTTACGAAATGTTTTTGTCTTATCACATGGCTTCAGTGATGTCATGGTGTGCGTGGAGCTGGGCTGTGGCTCTGTGAGTTTTTACTTTTGCTTTGAGTTTTGTAGCTGGTTTGTGGCTCTGTGAGTTTTTACTTTTGTTTTCACATTTGGCTGCTGTAGACTCAGACAGAAAATTATTTTGGCCTGTCTCACTATTTTCAATTTTAAAGAGTTATTCCAAGGAAGAAACCCAATGATTATACTTATCTGCTGTGTTGGTAAAAAGTTTTTTTTGGTTTATGGGATCTTGTTATTGAATTAGAACAGTTAAGGGGGAATTCATTAAGGGTTATACATAGATTACTGTAGCTGTGTGGAGGCTTTATATTTATGGTTGATAATAATTCTTACTGTGTGTGTTTATACAGATGTTAATTAAATTCATAGAACAAAGCTTGTTTTTGATTAAAAGCACCTAAGAACTCTGTTGAATAACACCGAAAAGACAGGCTCTTGTGCTCATCGTAACCAAAATCAATAAACAGTTGTAGGTCAGGTGAACTCCATGATACACTTTGGAGTTTCTTAAACCCTGGCCCATAACAATAGTGGGTTATGTTATTGGACTAATGTGAAGATGATTGAAAATCAGGAATTATTATTTTTCTAACTATCAGTAATGCTGACCATGAAACTACTGGTTGTCACAAAATCACAACTATTCACTAATTTCTTTAGGGATTAAAATCTATCCTTACCTGGTCTGGCCTACATGTGACTCCAGATTCACTGCAATGTGATTGACTATTAACTGCCCTCTGAAATGGCCTGCAAGCCACTCCGTCCTAGCAAAGTTGATACATAAATCTATAAGCAGAATTTTCTGCCCCCGCCCTGCTATGGGATTGTCCAGTCCCGCCAAAAGTCAACGGGGCTTTTAGTTGGCCCACTGCATCTCCTGCTGAGTCAGAAAATCCCGGCCGATGATAGGATTAGAACTGGATAGATCTCCGGACATTGACATTGGCACCAGATTTGGACACGTCGGATTAACCGGTGGAGAGGGGTACATTCAACGGGACATCCATTGACAACGGTAGAACAAAATCTCGCTGTTGGTCAATGGCAGGTCACCTCCTGCCGCTGAGAACCACGCAGCGTGTTGCTTGGCAAATCCTACCCGACATGTTGAAGATGTATCTGTCCATGACAGTATTGGTAGGAGTGGAAGGCAAAATCCTGTTTTCACACCGAGGATACCTTCCATTACTATGTGTTCCACTATCAATGTGTTAATTGGGGTAGATTCCGAATAATTGCTGCAGCTCAAAACTGGGCATCCATGAGACACTGTGGCCCATGAGCAGGCAACAGAATTGTATATTGCCACAATCTATGACCTCATGGCCCAACATATTGCTTACTTTACCATTACCATAAATCCAGAGCACCAAACTGGGTCAATGAGGACTGGAGATGAAAATGCCAGGAGCAGAATCAGGTATACCTAAAAATGAGGTGCCAATCTAGTTGTTGGTGATTGCGCAGTGTTCAGTTCCATTCTCAGCTCCTCATATAATGATGCAGTCTGTGTCCAAATTCAGCATGACCTGGACAAAATTCTGGCTTGAGGTGGTAGGTAGCAAGTGACATTTGTGCCACATAGGTGTCAGCCAATGACCACCCCAGCAAGAGAAAATATAACCATGCCCCATTAACAGTGGCATTACTGTCATCAAATCCCCCATCATCAATATCCTGCGAGATTATCACTGACCAGGAACTTAACTGGGTCAGCCACATAAATACTGTGGCTACAACAGCTGGTCAAAAGCTGGGAATTCTGTGGCACATGAATCCTCTCCTGATCCCCAACGCCCGTTCATTATCTATAAACCACAAGTCAAGAGTGTGATGGAATACTCTCCACTTGTCTGGGTGAGTGCAGTTCCTACAACACTCAAGAAGCTCAATACTATCCAGGACAAAATAGCCCGCTTGACTTGCACCCCTTCACCTGCATTCAATGTTTACTCCCTCCATCCTAAGTGCACTTCACCTGCAGTGTGCAGCAATGGGTTCCACAAAATGCATGGTTCCAATTCGCCGAGATGTCTTCAACAGCATCTTTAAAACTCTTCACCTCTAATAATAATCTTTATTGTCACATGTACGCTTACATTAACACTGCAATGAAGTTATTGCGAAAAGCCCCTGGTCACCACATTTCGGTGCCTGTTCGGGTACACAAAGGGAGAATTCAGAATGTCCAAATTACCTAACAGCGCGTCTTTCAGGACTTGTGGAAGTAAACCGGAGGAAACCCAGAGACACGGCGAAAACGTTCAGACTCCACACAGACAGTGACCCAAGCTGGGAATTGAACCTGGGACCCTAGCGCTGTAAAGCAACAGTGGTAACCACTGTGCTAGCGTGCCGCCCATAAGAACCGCCTAGAAGAACAGGGCAACAGGCATGTGAGAACACCACCGCCTCAAAGTTCCCCTCAAGTCACATCCCATTATGACTTGGAAATCTATTGCCAGTATACTGAGCATAAAAATGAAAGATACTGATGTCAGCTTGTTTGCAATATAATTAATTAAAATATACTAACTTTATAAACTTTCTGCCAGCAAGATTCAAGTGTTGATGTCTGAACAAAATAAATGCTACAGGCACAGTGCTAATGGAGGGGTTAAGAGTAATATGTGCCTCTACATACCAGGATAATCCCAGCAGTGCATGTGTATGGGCGAGTGCCAGGCAGGGGTTGGGGTCAGATTCATGTAGATGGACATCAGGTAAAGACAGGATTCAGCTAAAGGGTGATATCTTCCACAGGTGAATAGCTTATCAGCACTCACAGTCAAGCATTACATAAGATATTGAACAGTGATGTAAGTTACCCCCTGCATCGGAATCAGCCCCAGCAAGGGGATCAATACTTTCTGGAGAGGATAAAATAGAAAGGAAAAATGAGAAAAATTGAAGTTACCTCAGTTGCAGCTTTGATTATTCTTTTTCCACTGAAATATTGATTTTTATAATTCCCAAAATGTTGAAAAATCTTAAACACAAGGATAGGAGGAAACTCTTCTCCAGCAAATCTGAGGGAAAATCAGATGATTGATTTCTGTAAATGGCGCCAGTCTTTCTAGGTAACTGCGCTGTTTTATGTTTTAAATTAGAAGCCACAAGCAATGTATTCCTGGTCCATCATTCAATATTTAATTGTGCTGACTGCACAAATTCAAATAGGGGTTATCATTGCAATTCTGTCCTGTCAGCATTACTGTAGCACCAATGTAATCTGGTTATATGCTGTGCTATAAAACTTACAAAGCAGAACTTGTTAAGTATACAAGAGAAACAATGAAACAGCTCTTAATGTTTAGTTTATTTTAAAATTAAAAGTATTTTTCAGCTGATAGATGAAAATTATGAAAAACTGTATATTAGTTTTAGATCAATTATAGTTCTATGCTACAATACTATGCATTTCTCAAATACAGTCAATTCTGAGTTTGTTTATTTTGCACTTCTTTTCCTTATAATTACAGTTGTTTTGCTGTTTAGAGTCCCTCAGAACTTACCTGAATCTAACTTTATAGGACATGCTAGTATCCTTCAGGAGCTCAGCATCAGCGGGTTGCAACTTCCTTAGAATGTCAGTTGTCAGGCAGTGTTCCTATCACAGAAGAAAACTGGTAAACTTGTACAGATTTCCACACAGGTGCATTGCAAATAAACTGTATGTATTCTTTGGGGAAAATAGCCCTGACTAATTCAAGCACCATTATTTTCTGGGTATCTTGTAATGCCAGAAATAACCATTGCATTCAGTGAGTAAAATATTGTACATAGAAGGAATTGTTACCTTTTCATAAAGTTTTTCTTTTAGAAAGGGCAGCATGGTGGCACAATGGTTAGCACTGTTGCTTCACAGCCCCAGGGACCCGGGTTCAATTCCAGCCTTGGGTGACTGTCTGTGTGGAGTTTGTACGTTTTCCCTGTGTCTGTGTGGGTTTCCTCCCACAATCTAAAGATGTGTGGGTCAGGTGGATTGTCCATGCTAAATTGCCCCTCAATGTCCAGGGATGTGCAGGTTAGATTATGAGATTACAGGGATAGGGCGAGGTGGACATTTGTAAATGGGCAGCGTGCTCATTTGAAGGGTCAGTGCAGACTTGATGGACCGAATGGCCTCCTTCTACACTGTGGAGATTCTGATGATTCTGCGGAAGGATTGGTAAAACTTATATAAAAATTCTGAAAGCCAAACCTAAATTTATTGGGTGGGCTTTGCTGGTTCAATATCATCATTGGTGGTGAGCAGGCATTTGGACAATAAAATCTGACTAGAGAAACAGGGGTATGTATGGTATCCTACACACACTGTCACATAATCCCGAGTTCTGGAGAATTGCTAGGGGCATATATTATGGGGTCATAAAAGGCAATGAGTCCATTAGCAAAGAAAGCGGATCTAATTGAAAACAAAAGTGGGTGGTCACAACTGACTGCAATAAACAGCTGGAGAGATAGGTGGAACACTACCTTGAGTTGTAATCTAGGGAGAACACTGTCACTGAGGAAGCTCTAAATCTGCAGAAACCTGTCTATCGTAGCGGAGGGGGGAGGAGGGAGCGGGAGGAGGGGGGGGGAGGAGGGGGGGGAAGGAGGGGGGAGGAGGAGGGGGGAAGGAGGAGGGGGGAAGGAGGAGGGGGGAAGGAGGAGGGGGGGAGGAGCAGGGGGGAAGGAGGAGGGGGGGAGGAGCAGGGGGAAGGAGGAGGGGGGGAGGAGAGGGGGGGAGGAGGAGAGAGGGGGAGGAGGAGGGGGGAGGAGGAGGGGGGGAGGGGGGGGGGGGGTCCGAGGACTGGTGGTATGAGCAGCGTAAATCGAGAAAGATGGGCTGCCCACTGGCTCGTGGCAAAAAAAACAATACTACTACTACTAACTTAAGGTCAACAGAATAACAACAAAGTCCAAAACAAAATGCCCCATGGTCGCATCAGATGGACACGATCAGCCTGTAGGGTGCCCGTGGTGTTCTGGAGGACCGTCGCAATGGAGCCGGTGACGCCGGGCCGATGGTCGGCCTTGCCTCCGGGAGCGTCGGCCGTAGCTGTGTCTCCGTACCCCGGGCCGGTGGTGGACACGCTGTAATCGGGGGAGAGGGCGCATGTGCGCTGGGTCATGGGGGCGCGGGGGGCGCTGGGGGGGAGGTGTTGATATAGGGGGAGAAGGCCGCACGCCGGCGGGTGCCAGGTCCCGAAGCGAGACCGTATCCTGCTGACCGTCGGGATACTCTACGTACGCATACTGCGGGTTGGCGTGGAGTAACTGGACTCGCTCAACCAACGGGTCGGACTTGTGTAGCCGCACATGCTTCCGGAGCAAGATGGGCCCGGGGGTGGCCAGCCAGGTCGGGAGAGGGGATCCTGAGGACGACTTCCTGGGGAAAACAAGAAGGCGTTTATGAGGTGTTTGATTAGTGGTGGTACAGAGGAGAGACCGGATTGAATGCAGGGCGTCGGGGATGACCTCTTGCCAACGGGGGCCTGCAGGATGGTCTTCCAAATGGTGCCATTCTCCTGCTCGACTTGACCGTTACCCCGGGGGTTATAACTGGTCATCCTGCTAGAGGCTATGCCCCTGCTGAGCAGGAATTGACGCAGTTCGTCACTCATAAAGGAGGACCCCCGGTCGCTATGGATGTATGCGGGGTAACCGAACAGGGAGAAGATGGATAGGAGGGCCTTTATGAAAGTTGTTGTGGTCATGTTGGGACAGGGAATGGCGAAAGGGAAGCAGGAGTATTCGTCGATAACACTCAAGAAATATGTGTTGCGGTTGTTGGAGGGGAGGGGACCCTTGAAGTCTATACTGAGACGTTCAAAGGGACGGGATGCCTTGATCAGATGCGCTTGTTTGGGGCGGTAGAAGTGCGGTTTGCACTCGGCGCAGACGTGGCAGTCCCTGGTGACGGTCCTGACCTCCTCAACGGAGTAGGGCAGGTAAAATGGTAAAAACGGGTGACCCCTGGATGGCAGAGGTCCGTGTGGAGGGAGCGGAGGCGATCATTCTGCGCGCCGGCGCAGGTACCGCGGGATAGGGCATCAGGAGGCTCATTGAGCTTCCCAGGACGACACAAGATATCGTAGTTGTACGTGGACAACTCGATCCGCCACCGCAAGATCTTGTCATTCTTGATCTTGCCCCTCTGTGCATTATCGAACATGAAAGCTACTGACCGTTGGTCTGTGAAGAGGGTAAACCTCCTGCCAGCCAGATAGTGCCTCCAATATTGCACAGCTTCGACTATGGCCTGTGCCTCCTTTTCCACCGAGGAATGGCGGATTTCGGAAGCATGGAGGGTTCGTGAGAAGAAGGCCACGGGTCTGCCCACTTGGTTCTTGGTGGCCGCCAGAGCTACGTCAGACGCGTCGCTCTCGACCGGGAATGGGAGGGATTCGTCGATAGCATGCATCGTGGCCTTTGCGATATCCGCTTTGATGCGGCTAAAGGCCTGGCGGGCCTCCATCGACAGGGGAAAGGAGGTAGACTGGATGAGTGGGCGGGCTTTGTCGGCGTAGTTGGGGACCCACTGGGCGTAACATGAGAAGAAGCCCAGGCAGCGTTTGAGGGATTTGAGGGAGTTGGGGAGAGGGAGTTTCATCAGGGGGCACATGCGTTCGGGATCAGGGCCTATCACTCCGTTACGCACTATGTAGCCAAGGATGGCTAGACGGTCGGTGCTAAACATGCACTTATCCTTATTGCAGGTTAAATTAAGGAGTTTTGCGGTTCGGAGGAATTTTTGGAGGTTGATGTCATGGTCCTGCTGGTCATGGCCCGAGATAGTAACGTTATCGAGATATGGGAAGTTGGCCCGTAAACCGTGCTTGTCGACCATTCGGTCCATCTCCCGTTGGAAGACCGAGACTCCATTTGTGACACCGAATGGAACCCTGAGGAAGTGGTAGAGGCGCCCATCTGCCTCAAACGCGGTGTACTTACGGGCACTCGCGCGGATGGGGAGCTGGTGGTAGGCGGACTTAAGATCCACCGTGGAAAAGACTTTGTATTTCGCGATCTTGTTAACCAGGTCGGAAATACAGGGGAGAGAGTACACGTCCAGCTGCGTAAACCTGTTGATGGTCTGACTGTAATCAATGACCATCCGTTTTTCTCCCCAGTCCGAACTACCAGCACTTGGGCTCGCCAGGGACTGTTGCTGGCCTCGATAAGTCCTTCCTTAATGAGCCTCTGGACCTCGGACCCGATGAAGGTCCGGTCCTGGGCATTGTATCGTCTGCTCCGAGTGGCGACAGGTTTACAATCTGGGGTGAGATTAGCAAACAAGGAAAGGGGGTCCACTTTGAGGGATGCGAGGCTGCAAACAGTAAGGGGGGGAATAGGGCCGCCGAATTGGAAGGTCAAGCTCTGCAGGTTGCACTGGAAATCCAGGCCCAAGAGTGCCGGAGCGCATAGACGGGGGAGAATGAGGAGTCTAAGTTTTTGAAAATCCTCCCCTGGACCGTGAGGTCCGCTGTGCAGCACCCGGTGATTTGGACGGAGTGCGAACCCGAGGCCAATTCAATCTTATGCTTAACTGGATGGATGGGGAGCACGCAGTGTCTTACCGTGTCAGGGTGGACAAAACTTTCCGTGCTCCTGGAGTCCAGCTGGCATCTCGTTTTGTGTCCGTTGAGCTGGATCGTTGTCGTAGTCTTGGCGAGCGAGCGTGGTCGCGACTGGTCGAGTGTGCTGGAAGCAAGTCTTGGCGAGAGTTCCAGATCATCCTCGGTGGCAGAGTAATCGCTGGCAGGGCCTTCCGTGTTGGCCCAAGATGGCGGCGCCCAGGACCCGCACGTGGAGCCCGGGCCCCAAGATGGTGGCGCCCATGGCCCGCACATGGTGTCCGGGGCCCAAGATGGCTGCTGGCAGTGTCAGCGGCGTCTGCGGCCCGGTCGGGACAGCCGGGAACGAGGGTCAGGAGGACCGTTGCGGGGGCCGGGCGGCGGGCCGGAGAGGTCGGTGCACGGCGCTGGGCCCTAGGGGGGCCTGTGGGGGGCGATCCGCGGTCGCTGCGCGGAACAGCAGCGACCGACTTGGTCTGGCAGACCACTGCGTAGTGGCCCTTCTTCCCGTAGCTCTTACACAGAGCGGAGCGGGCCGGGCAGCGCGGGCGGGGGTGCTTGGAGAGGCCACAAAAATAGCAGCGGGGCCCCGCTAGTTTGTCGGAGCGACCCGCAGCGCAGGCCTGGGGGGGGAGGGGGGGGGGGGGGGTAGGGTCCATGGAGGACGGGGGTGGTGCGTGCCATGAAGTCCAGGGGGTTGCTGCACGGCCGGGGGCGAATGCGCGGGCATTCGGGTCAGCAACCTCCAGGGAAGTTGCAAGGATCCGTGCCTCAGCTAGGCTGAGGGCGTTCTTTTCCAGCAATCGTTGGCGGATAGAGGGGGATTGCATGCCAGCAACGTAAGCGTCTCTAATTAAAAGTTCCATGTGCTCAGTCGCCGAAACCTGGAGACAGGTGCACATTCTCCCTAGAGCTGTGAGGGCCTGGTAAAACTCGTCGAGTGACTCACCAGGGAACTGTTGTCTAGTCGTCAGGTGATGCCGTGCGTATACTTCGTTGACCGGCTGGAGAAAATGTCCTTTGAGAATCTCCATGGCTGCATCATAATCGCTTTCGTCCTCAATCACTGAATATACCGCCATGCCCACGCATGAGTGGAGGATGTGGAGTTTCTGCTCCTTGGTGGGCTTGCTGGCTGCAGTTGTCAGGTAACTGTTGAAACACGCCTGCCAGTGTTTAAAGATTGCAGACGCATTTGAGGCATGCGGGCTGGTGCGGAGGCAGTCAGGCTTGATGCGTAGATCCATTCCAAAACTCTAGCTGATTAAATTGATGAACCATCAATTGGACTCGAGACACGATGAAGATCCAAACTGTGGCTTTAATCAGCTAGTTGTTAGCCCGGTGGTCGACTACAGAGAAAGGCCGACCGCCGGGAACTCTGGGTACTTATACCCCACCTCGGAGGCGGGGTCTACTTGCCTCTCAACCAATTGGTGAGCAGTCACATGACTAGTCCCAGCCAATCGGACGAGAGGCATATGACCAGCCAGAGCCAATGGGAAACCGATGCTCTGCACCAATGGCAGTGCTCACATTCATACCACCACACTCTGCTGGCTGGAGAGGGCGGTGCCCCATGATATACACAATGAAAAGATGGTGGTTCTGTACAAAAGCAAGAGTAAGCACAGCTACATGATAACTGGCATGGCCTCTGAGCATCGTGGAAAAAGTATGTACCCGTGTTGCCCTTTTCAGATTGCAGACCTTGGTTGAACGCAGCACAGTAGTTAGCACAGTTGCTTCACAGCTCCAGGGTCCCACATTCGATTTCTGGCTTGGGTCACTGTCTGTGAGGAGTCTACACGTTCTCCCCGTGTGTGCGTGGGCTTCCACCGGATGTTGCCATTTCCTCCCACAGTCCAATGATGTGCCGGTTAGGTGGATTGGCTATGCTAAATTGCCCTTAGTGTCCAATAAAGGTTAGGTGGGGTTACGGGGATAGGGTGAAAGTGTGGGGATAGGGTGGATGTACGGGTTGGGTAGGATGCTCTTTCCAAGGGCCGGTGCAGACTCGATGGGCCGAATGGCCTCCTTCTGCAATGTAAATTCTATGATTATATGATCTCAAATCCCAGTGTAATTGGCATGATTTTCTCAGTCCAGCAGCTGCAAGAGAAATGCCGTGTAAAAAGATCCCAATTTTCTGCCTTCATGAATCTCACCATGCGCATTGATGTGACTTATTTAAGATGCTGGATAAAATGGGCTGTCCGCCGAGGCTGCTCTATGTGAGCTCTTTGCATGACAAAGTGATGGGTATGGTGAGCTATGATGGGGCAACATTGGAACCCTTTGTGGTCTGCAATGGGGTCAAACACGGCTGTGTTCTGGCACCGGCACTCTTTGGCATGTTCTTCTCCTTGCTGTTGTCATATGTCTCTCGGTCATCTACTAACATAACAGAAATGATGAATAGCTGTTCAGCCTTGTTTGCCTGAGATCCAAGACGAAAGTGCGCCAAATCCTCTTAAGAGAGTTTCTCGATGTTGGCATTAGCATTCCACAACAAAGAACATCTTAATCAGCAAATGAACAGACTCTCTCAGGCCTCTCAAGAGTTTGCTTTGATTGTAAGGCGCGTCAGTCAGGATCCTGATATGTAATAACTGGAAGGCGTGTCGGTCTGGACCGCCCGATATGTAATAACTGGAAGGCGTGTCAGTCAGGATCCTGATATGTAATAACTGGAAGGCGTGTCGGTCTGGACCCCGATATGTAATAACTGGAAGGCGTGTCAGTCTGGACCCCAATATGTAATAACTGGAAGGCGTGTCGGTCTGGACCCCAATATGTAATAACTGGAAGGCGTGTCGGTCTGGACCCCAATATGTAATAACTGGAAGGCGTGTCGGTCTGTACCCCGATATGTAATAACTGGAAGGCGTGTCGGTCTGTACCCCGATATGTAATAACTGGAAGGCGTGTCGGTCTGGTCCCCGATATGTAATAACTGGAAGGCGTGTCGGTCTGGACCCTGATATGTAATAACTGGAAGGCGTGTCGGTCTGGACCCTGATATGTAATAACTGGAAGGCGTGTTGGTCTGGACCCTGATATGTAATAACTGGAAGGCGTGTCAGTCTGGACCCCAATATGTAATAACTGGAAGGCGTGTCGGTCTGGACCCCAATATGTAATAACTGGAAGGCGTGTCGGTCTGGACCCCAATATGTAATAACTGGAAGGCGTGTCGGTCTGGACCCCAATATGTAATAACTGGAAGGCGTGTCGGTCTGGACCCTGATATGTAATAACTGGAAGGCGTGTCGGTCTGGACCCTGATATGTAATAACTGGAAGGCGTGTCGGTCTGGACCCTGATATGTAATAGCTGGAAGGCGTGTCAGTCTGGACCCTGATATGTAATAACTGGAAGGCGTGTCAGTCTGGACCCCGATATGTAATAACTGGAAGGCGTGTCGGTCTGGATCCCGATATGTAATAACTGGAAGGCGTGTCAGTCTGGACCCCAATATGTAATAACTGGAAGGCGTGTCGGTCTGGACCCTGATATGTAATAACTGGAAGGCGTGTCGGTCTGGACCCTGATATGTAATAACTGGAAGGCGTGTCGGTCTGGACCCTGATATGTAATAACTGGAAGGCGTGTCAGTCTGGACCCCGATATGTAATAACTGGAAGGCGTGTCGGTCTGGATCCCGATATGTAATAACCACAGGTTTCTACCAGGTAGGATGGATGGCTGGTTCCAGAGCTGGCAGAGGGCAGGTATCGAAAGGATGGGTGACCTGTTTATCGATGGGAGCTTTCCCAGCCTGCAGGCTCTGGAGGTCAAATTTAAACTGCCGCCAAGGGGACGGCTTTAGATATTTGCAAGTGCGTGCCTTCCAGAGGAAACAGGTGGTGGCCGTCCCGCTGCTGCCGCCACGGGGGCTACAGTATTGAATAATTTCCGGTACCTGGGTGGGGAAGGGGAGGGTGTCGGATATCTACCAGGAGCTGTTGGAGGCGGAGGAAACCCCGGTGGAGGAGCTTAAGGGCAAATGGAAGGAGGAGTTAGGAGGAGAGTTAGAGCTGGGTGTGTGGGCGGAAGCCCTAAGTAGGGTCAATTCCTTCACATCGTATGCTAGGCTCAGTCTAATCCAGTTTAAGGTGGCCCACCGGGCATACATGACGGTGGCGAGGATGAGCAAGTTTTTTGGGGTAGAAGACAGATGTGTGAGATGTACGGGAAGCCCAGCAAACCATGTCCATATGTTTTGGGCATGCCCGAAGCTTGGAGGGTCCTGTCAGGGGTTTGCCAAGGCAATGTCCAAGGTGCTAGGTGGTGTCGAGTCTAGAGGTCGCAATCTTTGGAGTGTCAGAAGACCCGGGAGTTCAGGGAGTGAAAGAGGCCGACGTTCTGGCCTTTGCCTCCCTGGTAGCCCGGAGACGGATCCTTTTAATGTGGACGGACTCGAAACCCCCGAGCGTAGAGACCTGGGTTAGTGACATGGCTGGGTTTCTCAGTCTCGAGAAAATAAAGTTTGCCTTAAGAGGATCAATGGTAGGGTTCTCCCGGAGGTGGCAATCGTTTGTCGACTTTCTTGGAGAAATTTTAAATGTCGGCAGTAGCAGCATTCCGAAGGGGATGGGGTAAGTGTTATTTCATGTTATTTCATGTGGTGAAGATAGACCCGATTGGGGAAATGTCTATTTTTTCACCATGTTAATGTTCAATGTTTACTGTTCTTTTTTTGTTATTGTTATAAAATTTTACAAATACTTCAATAAAAATATTTTTTTAAAAGAGTTTGCTTTGACTATCAGTATCAAGAAGACAAATATCATGATCCAGGATGATGCCACACCGCCATCCATCAGCATTGGCAATGTGATGCTGGAGATTCTGGATAGCTCCACATATCCAGGCCCCACAATCACCAATAATCTGTTACTTGATGTTGAAATCAACACATACATCACAAAAACTGCAGTCTTACGTCCAAGTCGAGTTAGAGAATGTGGAACAACAGCAAAACATGAGTCTACCAAGCCTGTATCCTCAGCACACCCATCTACTGGGGTGAAGCCTTGACAACATATGCTCGGTAGGAGAAAAGGCTCAACAGTTTCTATCTATGCTGTCTCAGATATATCCTTGGCAGCACAAGGTCACCAACTCAGAAATCCTCGAGTGTACTAATTCCATCGGCATACATTCATTGCTAAGCTAATGACATCCACATTGTGTTACAATCCCAACCCAGTTCCCGATTTTTGTTATTGCCCCAGATGACACCCTCAGAATTTTGTTATGATCCAGTTAGTGATCAATAATTTTTGTTTTAATATTAATGGAATTATAAATCTTAGTTACTTCCAAAGAGAATAAATCCACAAGATTCCACAATTATACACAAACAGAAGAAATGTTACTATACACTGTGATGAATGTAGGCAATTGTCATATTTTATATTTTGTTGCAGTAATGTTATTAAAACCTCGGTTCAGGTACATGCAGACAATATGATTGTTAGAGCTGGACTTCCGGTTGAGACCATGGAGTGAATGGTCACATACAGGTCTGCTCCTGCTTAAAGTCACAGAAAAGAGTTCTCTTTACACAGACACGTGTGGAATTTTGATGAAAAGGCGTAAGTGAATGGGAGTGCGATGTCTGCTGGTTAACAGACCCGGCAGAAAACAGTGAGAGGTTTGGCTGCAAAGGTGGAACAATCTTGTGCTGCAGCGACAGCCTCTTTAAGCATGAAGGCGGGGGAAGGGCTGATGCATGCTGGAAGGCCCCAGATACAGGAACTGATGGCTTTTTCAAGGAGGAATTCCAAGGGCAGCATGGCGGTGCAGGGGTTAGTACTGCTGCTTCACGGCGCCGAGGTCCCAGGTTCGATCCTGGCTCTAGGTCACTGTCCGTGTAGAGTTTGCACATTCTCCCCGTGTTTGCGTGGGTTTCGCCCCACAACCCAAAAATGTGCAGGATAGGTGGATTGGCCATGCTAAATTGCCCCATAATTGGAAACAATTAATTGGGTACACTAAATTTTAAAAAAATAAGGAGGAATTCCATAAACAAAGGAAAGAAATGCGTGAAGATTGCGCAAAGGCCATTGCCGAAGCTGTGGCACCCCTGAAGAGGTCTCTGGAACGGGGGGAGAGGTGTTTGGAGGTGCAGGGGTCACAGATTCGGGAGATCGAAGGAGTCATCTCGGCCCACAGTGATCGTGTGGTGGCTCTGGAGGCGGAGGTGGGGCTCCTAAGAGACCTTTGTAAAATGCTGAGGGCAAATGTGGAGGAGCAGGTGAATACCTCGAGAAGACAGAACCTGCGAATAGTGGGCCTGCCTGAAGGAGTGGAATGTATGAGTGCCAGGAGGTACGTCTCGAAGATGCTGGCGGGGCTGGTGGCAGAAGGAGTGCTAGATAAAGCGCCTGAAGTGGACCGAGTGCATAGGTCCCTGAGGCAGAAGCCTAGAGCTGGGGAGCTGCTGCGGGCGGTGATCATGAGACTTCATAAATTTGTGGAGAAAGAGAAAATTCTGTGATCGGCCATGGAGAAGCGTACCTACGACTGGGAGGGGAATTACGTCCGAATTTATCAGGACATTGGAGCCGAGTTGGTAAAGCGGCGAGCAGATTTCAACAAGGCCAAGGGGGTGCTGTACCGGTGGCAGATCAGGCTTGGGGTGCTTTAACCGGTGAAATTATGAGTGACGTTCGGAGGCCGGCAGTATTATTTCAAGACCCCAGAAGCGGCCGAAGACGCCATTAAGGAGCATAAACTGGGGGAGAACTGAGCAGACAATGCTTGGGAACCAGGGTGCTGACACTTTGTAATAGTCGGGAGCATGTCTGAAGTGGGTGTAGGGATTGGGGGATTTTCACCTGTTTTTGCGGGGGGGGGGGGGGGGGGTTGCTATTTAATGTTGAGATTGTAAGGAGTTGTAGGGGTGAAAAGTTTATGTGGGGATGGATGTTCCTATCCCCCCTCCTGTTTTATGGGACTGTTTGTGTTTTAACATCTGTTTGTTTGCCTGGAGTTCAGGAGAAGTCCTTGTTTGGGTGGGGGAGGGTATGGTCAGCAGGAAGCCTTCTTCCTTGAGCTGAGGAGTGGGGGGTAGAGGGAGGGAGAGGTCATTAGGAGGTGCCTTTAGGCAGGGGCAGCCGCACTAGCAGGTTATGCTGGTGAACGGAAGTGAGGTGGTGGGGGAGAAGGCCAAGAGGTATGCTCGTGTGAGGAGGGAAAGGGGGGGGGGGGGGGGGGGGGGCAGATTGTTGCGACGTGGCAGGGGGTAAGAGATGACATGGTCAAGGGCAGAGGAAGGGTCCACCTGGGATGGGCTTGGTATAGGGTAGAATTAAGGGGGCGGGAGTAAAATAGGGAAGATGATGGACGGTAGAGGGGACTGGAGGTTTGAGCCTCCGGTAAGGTTGGTAACGTGGAATGTCCGGGGACTGAATAGGCCGGTTAAAAGGTCACGGGTGTTCACGCACCTCAGGAACTTGAAAGCGGGGGTGGACTTTCTACAGGAGACACACCTCTATGAGAAGGACCAGGTGAGGGTAAGGAAGGGGTGAGTCGGACAGGTTTTTCACGCGAGGTTTGATTTGAAATCGAGGGCAGTGGTGATTTTAATGAGCAAAAAAATGATCATGGGAGGAGATTTTAACTATGTCCTGGAGCCGAGGGTGGATAGGTCGAGTCCCAGGTCAATAAGTAGGGTACGAATGGCGAGGGAACTGGAGGGGGTTGGGTATGAGAGGATGGGTATGGTGGACCCATGGTGCTTAGAACCCGGGGAAAGGGAGTAATTCTTCTTTTCACACGTCCATAAGATGTATTCGAGGATTGATTACTTTGTACTGAGTCAGGAGATTTTGGTTGGGATGGAGGAGGCAGAGTATGCGGGGATAGTTATCTCGGACCATGCGCCCCACTGGATGGAGATTCAGTTTAGAGTGGGATCAGAGCAGGGGCCGGGATGGAGGTTTGACTCGAGGTTGTTGGCGGCTGGAGATTTTTGCGATAAGGTGCAGTTGGCGATTAAGGAGTATGTGAAGTTGAATCTGAATGGGGAGGTGTCGGCAGCCATTTTTTGGGAAGCACTGAAAGCAGTGGTCCGGGGGGGAATCATTTTGTTTACGGTTCGTGCGGATAAGGAAATGAGGGTGGAACTATCCAGTGAGTGAGATAGTGGAAGTGGAGGTGGACAGGGAATATCCGAGGGTGCCCACCGTGGAGGGACTGGCGGGAAGGAAAACGTTACAGGGGCCGTTTGACAAGCTGACAACAGGGAGGGCAATTGGGCAACTGTGTAGGGCAAGGGGGGTGCAATATGAGTAAGGAGAGAAGGTGAGTCGCATGCTGCTGCACCAGCTGCGGAGGCAGTCTGCATCCAGGGAAATATTGAAGATTTGGACTCAGGCTGGGGCTGTGGTGTCAGAGCCAGGGAAGATAAATGAGACATTTAGTGAGTACTACCAAGGACTTTATGAGGGGGATCCAGGGGAGAGGAGGGAGACATGGGGCGGCTTCTGGACGAGCTGGAATTTCCCTAGGTGGAGGAAGCAAAGAGGCAGGCGCTGGAGGAACCCCTGGGGCTGAGGGAGGTGCTGGATGGTATCAGGGGTATGAAGTCAGGGAAGGCCCCTGGGCCGGATGGGTATCCAGCGGAATTTTATGAGGCATTTGCGGCCTTGGCACCACATTTGTTGGGGGCATTTAATGAAGCACTGGAGAAGGGGAGTTGCTGGAGACGATGATGCAGGCAGTAATCATACTAATGCCAAAAAAAGGGAATGATCCAGTGGAATGTGGGTCATATAGGCTCATATCACTATTGAACACGGATGTGAAAGTATTGGCTAAGTTGTTGGCGGGGAGGATGGAGGACTGTGTCCCGGGAGTGGTTGAAGAAAATCAAACAGGCTTCGTGAAGGGCAGGCAGCTCGCGAGTAATATAAGACGGCTGTTGAATGTGGTGATGAATCCATTGGGGGCTCTGGTACCAGAGGTGGTGGTGTCCATGTACGCGGAGAAGGCATTTGATCGGGTGGAGTGGCGCTACATGTTCGAAGTTTTGGGAAGGCTTGGGTTGAGATTTGTAGCATGGGTGCGGTTGCTGTATGTGGCGCCACGGGCGAGGGTGAGGACGAATGACATGAGCTGATGAATCTTTTTTTCTCTTTTTTATAAATTTTAGAGTACCCAATGTTTTTTTTTTCCAATTAAGGGGCAATTTAGCGTAGCCAATCCATCTAACCTGCACATCTTTGGGTTGTGGGGGCGAAACCCACGCAGATACGGGGAGAATGTGCAAACTCCACACGGACAGTGACCCAGGGCCGGGATTCGAACCCGGGTCCTCAGCGCCGTAGGCATCAATGCTAACCACTGCGCCACCGTGCTGCCCAGCTCATGAA
The DNA here is from genome assembly GCF_902713615.1 of Scyliorhinus canicula. Taxonomy (NCBI): domain Eukaryota; kingdom Metazoa; phylum Chordata; class Chondrichthyes; order Carcharhiniformes; family Scyliorhinidae; genus Scyliorhinus; species Scyliorhinus canicula. The sequence goes on along the minus strand of NC_052152.1, from coordinate 87,252,541 downwards.
TCTTTGACTTACACAGGGGTACTAGGCAGGGTGCCCAATGTCACCGTCGCTGTTTGTCCTGGCCATAGAGCCATTGGCGATGGCTCTCAGGGGGTCTGTGGAGTGACGGGGGAATTATGAGGGGACAGAGGGAGCATCGGGTGTCGCTCTCTGATGATGACCTCTTGCTGTATGTTTCCAATCCGTTGGAGAGTATGGGAATGATTATGGGCCTGTTGGGGAGGTTTGGAGGATTCTTGGGGTACAAACTGAATGTAAGGAAAAGCGAGGTATTCCCGGTGAATAAGCTGGGACAGTGGGATATTTTAGGGGAGATGCCATTTACAGTAGCGAGGGATAGGTTTAGGTATTTGGGGATTCAGGTAGCGAGGGAATGGCAGGGGCTCCATAAGTGAAGCTTAACGTAGCTGGTGGGGGAGGCCAGGGAGGATCTTAGGAGGAGGGATACACTGCACTTAACTTTGGCGGAGAGGGTTGACGTGGTGAAAATGAATATTCTGCCGAGGTTCTTGTTTATCTTTCAGGCTCTCCCGATCTTTATACCAAAGACCTTTTTTCAGAAAGTGGACACGATCATCTAGGGCTTTGTATGGGCAGGGTAGGTGCCAAGGATGGGGAGGACCCTGCTACAGAGGCAGAGGCAGCAGCGGGGGTTGGCGTTGCCAAAATTGCTTCATTATTATTGGGCGGTGAATGTGGACAAGATGCGGCGGTGGTGGGAAGGAGAAGGGGTAGAGTGGGTTAGGATGAAGGAGGAATCTTGTAAGGGGTCTAGTTTGAGGGCTGTGGTGACGGCAGCATTGCCAATGGCTCTGAGTAGGTATTCAGGGAGCCCAGTGGTGCAGTCCATGGTGAAGATATGGAATCAGCTGAGGAGGCATTTTAGGGTGGAAGGGATGTCAGTGATAATGCCGCTGTGCAGGAATCATGGGTTTGAGCCGGAGTGGGATGGATAGTATATTTTTAAGAGGTGGAGGGAAGTGGGGCTGGTCAAGGTGAGGGATTTGTATTTGGAGGAAGTGTTTGCCAGTCTGGAGGAGCTAAGGGAGAGGGTAGAGCTGCCATGGGGTAGTGAGTTCAGTTATATGCAGGTTAGGGGCTGTGCACAAAAGATCTGGAGGGGGTTCCCTAGGTTTCCGGGATACACTCTGCTGGAGTGACTGCTGCTTCTGGATGTGGAAGGTGAGGGAAAAATTGGGGAGATATATAAGTGTCTGGGGGAGCAGGGAGGTGAGCGGGTGGTGAAGATCAAGGAGAAATAGGAAGCAAAGTTGGGAGGGGATATCAATTGGGGAGTATGGAGTGAGGCACTGCGAAGGGTAAACGGGACCTCCTGTTCTGCAAGGATGAGCCTGATACAGTTTAAGGTGGTGCACAGGGTGCATATGACTCAGGCGAGAATAAGTGGGTTCTTTCATGAGGATAGCAGAAGAATGTAAGAGGTGTGGCCGGGGGCCAGCGAATCATGTGCACATGTTTTGGGGTTGCAAAAAATTGGGAAGAATCTGGGGCGGGAGTGTTCGTGGTCTTAGCCAGGGTGGTGGAAGAGGAGGTGGACCCGACAATTTGGTGGCGATATTTGGGTTTCAGAGAAGCAGAAGCTCATGGAGAGGAGGAAAGCCGATGTCGTGGCCTTAGCCTCTCCAATTGCACGTTGGCGAATTTTGCTGGAGTGGCGGTCCGCATCACCAGCGGGAGTAGCGGCTTGGTTGGGTGATCTGTACGACTTCCTGCGGTTAGAGACGATAAAGTATGAGTTAAGGGGCTAGCAGGGGAGCTTGAGAAAAGGTGGAGGATGTTTGTGACCGTGTTTGAGGAGCTGTTCATCGCAGGGGGTGGGTGGTGGGGAATGGGGGTGGGGGGAGGGAGAAAAAGGGGAAAAATCTGTATAGTTGATTGTTGGGAAGTATGTTTTCCAGGGTGTTTATTTGCTGTAACCTGCTTTGATACATGTTTGTAATAAAATACGTTTTTTTTTTAAATGACTGTTAGAGCAGAGATTAAGGGCTTGTAAAAGCAAAGTAATCATTGATTTTTCAGGTGAAGTGTCCTGTTATTAGATCTTGAGAACCATTTACTTGTTTACAAATAGCTAGCTAATGGAATATTGTTTAGGTTTGAAGGACCCCTGGGGCGTAGGTAATTTATGAGGGTGTTGTGTTTGTTCCTGGCTAAACAAGTCAAGGGACACCTTTAAGAAGGGACAAAAGAATGCCTGATGTTTTGGCTACAGATTCGGTGGTTAATGGGGGAACCAGGTCTGTCTGAAGAGTCAGTAGGTTCCTGAACTCTAATCAGAACAGAGGTGTTTCAGTTTGGTCCTGAAAGGATTTCTCTCCAAAGAGTCTACACAGAGAAAAAAAAGTAAAATGCTGGTTGTTAACTTTATTCAAGAGTGGTATGATATTACATTGGTTTCTTTAATTGGAATATAGTGGCAGGTTTAGGAAGTAAGTTAAGGTTTCTTCTTTTACTTAAGAACTGTTTTGAGTGTTAACTGTAAAACTATTTATTTGTTGATAATGTGGTTAATTCTGTGATTAAATTAAAGATTGTTTTAACATAAAAGATAAGAGATACCGATTGGTCAGTGTTATCTCTCCTGTGGTGCAGTACCATTTCCTCATAGTTCTACAAATTAAAATAGGTGGGTTCTCGTTCTGGATCCTAATAACACAAATTAACAAAGCAAACGATCAATACTTTCTATCTTTTACTCCGACATCCAGAATTAACATGAGGCAAACCACCAACGGCAGGTTAAATAGCAGACACAATCAGAACAGACTCCACCAACTATCTCAGCAAGCCATCCACATGCCATTGAGTCACAAATTTATTTTTAACTCTGTCTTCCTCCTGAGAAATTTCAGCTGCTCTCCTTCAAAGATCTAGCCTTTACTTTCCCTCAAAAGCCACTCAAGCTCAGACTGCACCAATGACCGCTCTCTTCCTAGTAGCTCAATCATAGAATCTCAGCAGTGCAGAAGGAGGTCATTGGACCCATCAAGTGTGCACCGACCCTCTGAAAGAGCACTCCACCCAAGCCCATTTCCCCATCCTCTCCCAATAACCCCTTAACCTAACCTACGCATCCCTGGAAACTAAAGGACAATTTAGCATGGCCAGTCCACCCAACCCACACATCTTTGGACTGCAGGAGGAAACCGGAGCACCTGGAGAAAACCCATGCAGTCACGGGGTGATGTGCAAACTCCACACATACAGTCACCCAAGGCTGGAACTGAACCCAGGTCCCTGATGCTATGAGGCAGCAGCGCTAACCACTGTGCCACCATACTGCCACTTCCTTCTCCCAAGACTGTGTCCCACTGGATTCATTAGATTGTACCCCCAGCATCTGGATACTGGCACAATTCCAGCTCCCTAGCTATTATGGGCAGAACCCTACTGTTCATGGTCTTTCCTTTGCCCCAACTGCCAGCTTCATAGAGCGATCACTGCCACCCAAGCTTCTCTGAGCTGCATCTTTTCAGAACTAATGGCAGCACTTCAACTGTACAGAGTTAGGACCTTTCAACTGAACAAAGAAGAACAAAGAAAAATTACAGCACAGGAACAGGCCCTTCGGCCCTCCAAGCCTGCGCCGATCCAGATCCTCTATCTAAAACTGTTGCCTATTTTCTAAGGATCTGTATCCCTCTGCTCCCTGCCCATTCATGTATCTGTCTAGATACATCTTAAATGATGCTATCGTGCCCGCCTCTACCACCTCCGCCAGCAATGCATTCCAGGCACCCACCACCCTCTGCGTAAAGAACTTTCCATGCATATCTCCTTAAACTTTTCCCCTCTCACCTTGAACTCGTGATCCCGAGTAATTGAGTCCCCCACTCTGGGAAAAAGCTTCTTGCTATCCACCCTGTCTATACCTCTCATGATTTTGTAGACCTCAATGAGGTCCTCCCTCAACCTCCGTCTTTCTAATGAAAATAATCCTAATCTACTCAACCTCTCTTCATAGCTAGTGTCCTCCATACCAGGCAACATCCTGGTGAACCTCCTCTGCACCTTCATCAAAGCATCCACATCCTTTTGGTAATGTGGCGACCAGAACTGTACACGGTATTCCAAATGTGGCCAAACCAAAGTCTTACACAACTGTAACATGACCTGCCAACTCTTGTACTCAACACCCCTTCCGATGAAGAAAAGCATGCCTTATCCCTTCTTGACCACTTTATCGACCTGCGCAGCCACCTTCAGGGTACAATGGACCTGAACACCCTGATCTCTCTGTACATCAATTTTCCCCACGACTTTTTCATTTACTGTATAGTTCGTTCTTGAATTGGATCATCCATAATGCATCACCTCGCATTTGTCCGGATTGAACTCCATCTGCCATTTCTCTGCCCATCTCTCCAATCTATCTATATTCTGCTGTATTCTCTGACAGTCCCCTTCACTATCTGCTACTCCCCCAATCTTAGTGTCATCTGCAAACTTGCTAATCAGACCACCTATACCTTCCTCCAGATCATTTATGTATATCACAAACAACAGTGGTCCCAGCACAGATCCCTGTGGAACACCACTGGTCACAGTTCTCCATTTCGAGAAACTCCCTTCCACTACTACTCTCTGTCTCCTGTTGCCCAGCCAGTTCTTTATCCATCTAGCTAGTGCACCCTGGACCCCATCGCTTTCTCCATCAGCCTACCATGGGGAACTTTAGCAAATGCCTTACTGAAGTCCATATATATGACATCTACAGCCCTTCCCTCATCAATCAACTTTGTCACTTGCTCAAAGAATTCTATTAAGTTGGTAAGACATGACCTTCCCTGCACAAAACCATGTTGCCTATCACTGATTAGCCCATTTTCTTCCAAATGGGAATAGATCCTATCCCTCAGTATCTTCTCCAGCAGCTTCCCTACCACTGACGTCAGGCTCACCGGTCTATAATTACCTGGATTATCCCTGCTACCCTTCTTAAACAAGGGGACAACATTAGCAATTCTCCAGTCCTCCGGTACCTCACCCATGTTCAAGGATGCTGCAAATATATCTGTTAAGGCCCCAGCTATTTCCTCTCTCACTTCTCTCAGTAACCTGGAATAGGTCGCATCTGGACCTGGGGACTTGTCCACCTTAATGCCTTTTAGAACAATGTCCTTCAACACGGGAGCGTGACCCGCAGGTGGGTCGCGGGCGGGTGTCGGGAGGGTCGCGGAGCCGTCCTTCGCGGCGCTCCTGATTGTGCGAATCAGCCGCAGCAGCCGGCTTTTAATATTGCCGGCTGCAAGCGGCCTTCAAAATCGCCACGACCATATTTTTTTTAAAAATCGGCCGCATTGCACATGCACGCCCGATCAAAACCGTATAGTTTTGCGCATGCACACCAATGATTGGGCGCGCATGCGCAGTGCAGCCGCTTTTTAAAAAACATTCGCAGCTTTTTGTTTTACAAGTTCGGGGGGTTTTATTCGTTTATTTTATTCATTTAATTTTTTTTTCCTTTAATTTATTCATTTTATTTTTATTTCTTTTTACAAGTTCGGGGACTTTTATTTGATAAAATTTTACAGGAAAAAAATTCAGAACTTTGGACAGATGGAGACTCCATATTTTCCGACACTAGAAGGCTTCACCTTTATCCAACAGGTTCCATTGGAGGAGAGTGTACGAGGGCCAAAGGGACCCAAAACCATTTCCTCCATTTTTGTCAGCAGCAAACAAGGTAAGAGAAAAAGGTGGGTCGTGCAGATCGGTGAATGTCGGCTGGTGTGGGTTGCGAAGGTTGGCCAGCGCGGGTCCCAAAGGTTGGCCGGTTGGTAAAAATGGGTCCCCGGGAAAAAAGTTTGAAGAACACTGTTTTAGAATACCCAACACATCCTCCCTCCTTATGCCGACTTGACCTCGAGTAATTAAACATCTATCCCTAACCTCAACATCCGTCATGTCCCTCTCCTCGGTGAATACCGATGCAATGTACTCGTTAAGAATCTCACCCATTTTCTCTGACTCCACGCATAACTTTCCTCCTTTGTCCTTGAGTGGGCCAACCCTTTCTCTAGTTACCCTCTTGCTCCTTATATATGAATAAAATGCTTTGGGATTTTACTTAACCCTGTTTGCTAAAGATATTTCATGACCCCTTTTAGCCCTCTTGATTCCTCATTTCAGATTGGTCCTGCATTCTCGATATTCTTCCAAAGCTTCGTCTGTCTTCAGTCACCTGGACCTTGTGTATGCTTCCTTTTTCCTCTTAGCTAGTCTCACAATTTCACCTGTCATCCATGGTTCCCCAATCTTGCTATTTCTATCCCTCATTTTCACAGGGACATGTCTGTCCTGCACTCTAATCAACCTCTCTTAAAAGCGTCCCACTCCACATTCCCCAGCTCCTGCCGAATTTTGGTATAGTTGGCCTTCCCCCAATTTAGCACTCTTCCTTTAGGGCCACTCTTGTCTTTGCCCATGAGTATTCCAAAACTTACGGAATTGTGATCACTATTCCCAAAATAATCCCCGACTGAAACTTCAACCACCTGGCCGGGCGCATTCCCCAACACCAGGTCCAGTATGGCCCCTTCTAGAGTTGGACTATTTACATACTGCTCTGGAAAACACTCCTGGATGCTCCTTACAAATTCTGCTCCATCTCGACCTCTGACACTAAGTGTATCCCAGTCAATGTTGGGAAAATTAAAATTTCCTATCACCACCACCCTGTTGCTCCTACATCTTTCCATAATCTGTTTACATATTTGTACCTCTATCTCACGCTCGCTGTTGGGAGGTCTGCAGTACAGCCCCAACATTGTTACCGCACCCTTCCTATTTCTAAGCTCTGCCCATCTCGCCTCACTGCTTGAGTCCTCCATAGTGCCCTCCTTCAGCACAGCTGTGATATCCTCTCTGACCAGTAATAGAACATAGAACAGTACAGCACAGAACTCGATGTTGTGCCGAGCAATGATCACCCTACTCAAACCCACGTATCCACCCAATACCCGTAACCCAACAACCCCCCCCCCCCCCCCCCTCCCCCCCCTAACCTTACTTTTTTAAGGACACTACGGGCAATTTAGCATGGCCAATCCACCTAACCCGCACACCTTTGGACTGTGGGAGGAAACCGGAGCACCCGGGGGAAACCCACGCACACACGGGGAGGACGTGCAGACTCCGCACAGACAGTGACCCAAGGCGGAATCGAACCTGGGACCCTGGAGCTGTGAAGCAATTATGCTATCCACAATGCTGCCCTACAATGCTACTGTGCTGCCCTACAATGCTACTGTGCTGCCGGGAACCGAACCTGGGACCCTGGAGCTGTGAAGCATTTATGCTAACCACCATGCTACCGTGCTGCAACTCCTCCACCCCTTTTACCTCCCTCTCTATCCCACCTGAAGCATCGAAATCCTGGGATATTTAGTTGCCAACAATGCCCTTCCCTCAACCAAGTCTCAGTAATAGCAATAACATCATACTCCCAGGTACTAATCCAAGCCCTAAATTCATCTGCCTTACCTACTACACTTCATAGAATTTACAGTGCAGAAGGAGGCCATTCGGCCCATCGAGTCTGCACCGGCTCCTGGAAAGAGCACCCTACCCAAGGTTAACACCTCCACCCTATCCCCATAACCCAGCAACCCCACCCAACACTAAGGGCAATTTTGGACACTAAGGGCAATTTATCATGTCCAATCCACCTAACTTGCACATCTTTGGACTGTGGGAGGAAACCGGAGCACCCGGAGGAAACCCACGCACACACGGGGAGGATGTGCAGACTCCGCACAGACAGTGACCCAAGCCGGAATCGAACCTGGGACCCTGGAGCTGTGAAGTGATTGTGCTATCCACAATGCTACTGTGCTACCGTGCTGCCCGTTCTTGCATTAAAACAAATGAACCTCAGACCACCAGTCCCTTTGCGTTCATCATCTGCTCCCTGCCTACTCTTCCCCTTAGTCACGCTGACTTCATGATCTAGTTCCTTACAGGCTTTAGTTACTACCTCCTTACTGTCCATTAACCTCCTCATTTGGTTCCCATCCCCCTGCCACATTAGTTTAAACCTTCCCCAATAGCGTTAGCAAAAGCACCCCCAAAGACATGGCCTCCTGTGTTCCGGACTAATCTGAGCAACCACGTCTCACACTGGATGCTTTTCACTCTGACTACTGAACTGATCAGTATGATCTATTAATACCTCTGCAGTCGGCCAAAATCATCAACAGAATTGTACTCCACCATAATTGCAATCTCATGACCTCTTTCAGGGGGACGGTGCAGAATCGATGGGCTGAATAGCCTCCTTCTCCACTGTTGGGATTTGGTGATCTATGACTCGCATCCAGGCCTGAAATGTTGGCTCCGTTTTCTCCATGGATGTTGCCAGACCTACTGAGATTATCCAGCATTTTCTGTTTTGTTTCAGATTCCAACATCTGCTTTAATTTGCTTTTAGCTTAACACAGGAGATCAAACTTGGTTCAATGAAAAGCACAGGAGGACAGGCCTGGAGCAGCACCAGGCATACCTAACAATGAGGTGCCAATGTGCTGAAGTTGCAACACAGGACTACTTGCATGCCAAACAACGATGGCGGCAAGTAATAGAGAGAAGCAATCACACAATCAATGGACCAGATCTAAGTGTTGCAGTTCTGCCACATAAAGTTGTAACACACAGGTGAACAATTTAACAGCTAACTCGAGGAGGAGGCTCCACAAAGAACCCCATCCTCAATGATTGAGGAGTCCAGCAGACTAATGCAAAAGATTAAAAAATGAATACATTTAGAGTATCCAATTATTTTGTTCCAATTAAGGAGCATTTTTAGCATGGTCAATCCGACCCATCTTTGGGTTGAAACCTACGCAGACACAGGGAGAATGCGCAAACTCCAACGGGAACTGATCCGCAGCTGGGATCGAACCCGGGTCCTCAGTGTCGTAGGCAGCAGTGCTAACCTCTGCGCCACCGTGCCGCCCCAGTGCAAAAGATAAGGCTGAAGCAACTGCAACAATCTTCAGCCAGAAGTGCTGGGTAGATGATCCATCTCGACCTCCTCCTGAGGGTCCCAGCATCACAGATCAATTAATTAAATTCACGCCACGTGATATCAAGAAATGGCTGAAGGCACTGGATACTGCAATGACTATGGGCCCTGATAACATTCCAGCAATAGTACTGAAGACTTGTGCTCCAGAACTAGTTGTTCCCTTAACCAAGCTGTTTCAGTATAGCTACAACACTGGCTTCGACCTAGCAAATGTGGAAAATTGCTCAAGTATGTCCTGTACACAAGAAGCTCAAATCCAAGCTAACCAATTTCCACTGCATCAATCTACTCTCGATTATCAACTAAGTAATGAAAGATGCCATCGACAGTGCTATCTAACGGCACTTACTCAGCAATGTCCTGCTTACTGACGCCCAGTTTGGGTTCCATCAGCTCCTGATCTCACTGCAGCCTTGGTTCAAACATGGACAAAAGAACTGAGGTGACAGTGACTGCCCGTGGCGTCAAGGCAGCATTTGACCTAGTGTGGCATCAAGGAGCAGTATCAAAGCTGTAGTCAATGGGAATCAGGGAGGAAACTATCCACTGGTTGGAGTCCTACTTGGCACAAAAGAAGATGGTTGAGATTGTTGGAGGTCAATCATCTCAATGTCAGGAGATCACTGCAGGAGTTCCTCAGGGTAGTCCTAGGCACAAATATCTGCAGATGTTTCACCAGTGACATTCCTTCCATCATAACGTCAGAAGTGGGAATGTTTGTTAACGATTGCAACATTCAGGCTTGGGCTGATAAGTGGCAAGTAACACTCACACCACACAATTGCCAGACAATGACCATCTCTAACAAATAAGAATTCAACTATCTCCCCTTGACATTTAATGGCATTACCATCACTGAATTCCCACTATCAACATCATGGGTGTTACCATCGACCAGAAATTGAACTGGACCAGCCATATAAATGCTGTGGCTACAAGAGCAGCTCAGAAGCTGGGTATTCTGTGGTGAGTAACTGATATCCTGACTCCACAAAGCCTGTCCACCACCTACAAGGCATAAATCAGGAGTGTAATGGAATACTCTCCACTTGCCTGGATGAGTGCAGGTCGAACAACATTCAAGAAGTTCAACACCATCCAGACCACATGATTGTACCCATCCGCCACCTTCAATATTCACCGCAGCAAATCACCAAGGATCATTTAACAGCACTGTGGTGAATGTGATTCACACTATATATAGTTGCCAATATCACTCCATGTATATATGTTCATTATCTACCCGTTGTAAGATCAATGCCGTATATAGTTGCCAATATAACTCCGTGTATATATGTTCACTATCCACCATTGTAAGTGCAGTTGCACTATCCGACCACCAGGGGGAGTCGCTCTGGGAGTACGCGAGTATGCTAAAGTGTGCCTCGGCAGAAGGGCCCCAGCCCTCAACACCCCAACAGTCCAAAAACATCGCCCCCAGCACCAGCAAGCCCGCGGGGCCCGAACCTCTGTGGCCTACGCTCAGGCTCCGCCCCCCTCCTGCCACGTGCGATCCACGGGGGCCGCCATCTTGGCAAACCTCCACCATGCGGCCGGCCATGTGCGATTCATGGGGGCCGCCGTCTTGGACGCCATCTTCATCACCACCCTCCACGTGTGATCCACGGGCCCTAGCTGCATCCCCAGACTCAAACAGCTCATCGGAGGAGTACGACCTCCCCAGTCAGTCACCACATGGCCCGCAACTCAGCGCAGTGTTCCTGCATCAAGCTCGCCAGAACGCAGCGGCATCTACTCGACAGGACGCCCGATCGGAAGAATTCGACTCCCCCGGGCACCCACCACGCGGTCCGCAACTCAACACGGTCACCCTCGCCCAATCTCGCCCCAAGCATCTGGGAAATCCGATGACGGAGGTCCAGATCAACGGGTACAACACGTCGTGCCTCTTCGACTCCGGGAGCACAGAGAGCTTCATACACCCAGAGCTGGTAAGACGCTGTTCCCTCCCTATTTATCCCGTCAACCAAACTATCGCCCTCACTTCGGGCTCCCATTCCATCCAAATCCAAGGCCGCACTACAGCAACGCTAACGATTCGAGGCGCTAGCTATTCCAAATTTAAACTGTATGTCTTGCCCGACCTCTGCGCGCCACTCCTCTTAGGCTTGGATTTCCAATGTAATCTCAAGAGTCTCACCCTCAGCTTCGGCGGGCCCCTGCCCCCACTCACTATCTGCAGCCTCGCCACGCTGCGCATCGCCCCCCCTCCTCTCTTCGCCAACCTCACCCTGGATTGCAAACCGGTAGCCACCCGCAGCAGGCGGTACAGCCTGCAGGATAGGGTATTTATCAGAACGGAGGTCCGAAGGCTGCTCAGGGGATCATAGAGGCCAGTAACAGTCCCTGGAGAGCTCAGGTGGTGGTCGTCAAGACCAGGGAAAAATTCCGCATGGTCATCGATTATAGCCAGACCATCAATCGCTTTACGCTCCTAGACGCGTATCCCCTCCCCATGGTAAACCAGATCGCCCAATATCAGGTATTTTCCACGGTGGATCTGAAGTCTGCATACCACCAGCTCCCAATCCGCCCGGAGGACCGCCACTACACGGCGTTCGAGGCCGATGGCCGCCTCTTCCATTTCCTCCGGGTTCCCTTCGGCATCACTAATGGGGTTTTGGTGTTCCAACGAGCAATGGACCGAATGGTAGACCAGTACGGGCTGCGGGCCACGTTTCCGTATCTGGATAATGTTACCATCTGCGGCCATGACCAGCAGGACCACGACGCCAACCTCCACCGTTTTCTCCAGACGGCCCAAGAATTAAACCTTACATATAACAAGGAGAAATGCGTGTTCCGCATAAACAGACTAGCCACCCTCGGCTATGTCGTGGAGAACGGAGTCCTGGGCCCAGACCCGGACCTCTTAGAACTCCCCCTCCCCCATGGCCCCAAGGCCCTCAAACGGTGCTTGGGGCTCTTTTCGTACTACGCCCAGTGGGTCCCCCAATATGCGAACAAAGCCCGCCCACTCTTCAAGGCCACGCTATTTCCCCTGTCTGCTGAGGCGCGCCAGGACTTCAGTTGCATCAGGGACAACATCGCCAAAGCAGCCATGCGGGCGGTGGATGAATCCACACCCTTTCAGGTTGAGAGCGACGCCTCAAAGGTAGCGCTAGCAGCCACTTTAAACCAAGCAGGGCGGCCCGTTGCATTTTTCTCCCGTACCCTATCCACTTCAGAACTCCGACACTCCTCAGTCGAGAAGGAAGCACAAGCCATCGTGGAGGCTATCCGACACTGGAGGCACTACCTCGCAGGTAGGATGTTCACCCTCATTACCGACCAACGGTTGGTCGCCTTCATGTTCGACAACTCGCAAAGGGGCAAAATTAAAAATGACAAAATTCTTCGGTGGAGGATTGAACTCTCCACCTACAATTACGATATCAAATATCGACCGTGGAAGCTCAACGAGCCCTCGGATGCCCTATCCCGCGGGACATACGCCAGCGCGCAAATCAGCCGACTAAAAGCCATCCACGATGACCTCTGTCACCCAGGGGTCACCCGGCTCGCCCACTACATCAGAGCCCAAAACCTGCCTTTCTCCAACAAGGAGGTAAAAGTGGTCACCAGGGACTGCCCGATCTGTGCGGAGTGCAAACCGCACTTCTATAGACAAGACAGGGCCCACCTGATCAAGGCTTCTAGGCCCTTTGAACGCCTTGCGATCGATTTCAAAGGGCCACTCCCCTCCACTAACAAAAACATTTACTTCCTTAACATTATTGACGAGTTCTCCCGATTCCCCTTCGCCATCCCATGCCCCGATATGACCTCCCACACAGTCATTAGGGCCCTGCATAGTGTCTTCACCCTGTTCGGTTTCCCCAGCTACGTGCACAGTGACCGTGGTGCGTCCTTTATGAGTGACGAGCTGCGTCAGTACCTGCTCGACAAGGGCATCGCCTCGAGCAGGACTACCAGTTACAACCCCAGGGGGAACAGACAGGTGGAGAGGGAGAACGCAACGGTCTGGAAGACCGTCCTACTGACCCTCAGGTCCAGAAAGCTCCAGGTTTCCAAATGGCAGGAAGCCCTCCCTGACACGCTCCACGCAATTAGATCCCTCCTGTGTACAGCTACCAACCAAACCCCTCACGAGCGGCTCTTCATTTTTTCCAGGGGCACTACCACAGGGGTCTCACTTCCGGCGTGGCTGAGGACGTTAGGCCCGGTTCTCCTAAGGAAGCACGTCAGGGCGCACAAAACTGACCCCATTGTTGAAAGGGTGCGCCTGCTTCATTCCAACCCACAGTATGCATTTGTTGAGTTCCCGGACGGTCGCCAGGACACAGTATCCCTCCGGGACCGGGCACCAGCTGGATCCAGCCCCCCATCTACCCCCACTGAGGAACTCCTTTCCCCGTTCCCTATGCGGCCGCCCCCTTGCGCCCCCGATTCTGCGAGCTCACCCCACCAGTCCCAAGCGCCAGCACCAGCCCCCCCCCCCCCCCCCCCCCCCCCCCCCGCGCCCCCAGTCTCCATTCGACCAGGAGGTGTTTGAGGCTCGGACAAGACTCGCCCCGGAGCCGGCAACCGTACCCCAGACCTCGACGCCCGCCCAGCCACCGCAAGAGGCTGCAACCCCGGTCCCCGGTGCTCCGCAGATCGAAACGGACAATTCGTCCACCGGAGACTGACTCTTTGAGCCATCACCCCCGCCGGACTTGATTTTTTTAACAGGGGGTGAATGTGGTGAATGTGATTCACACTATTTATAGTTGCCAATATCACTCCATGTATATATGTACGTTATCTACCCGTTGTAAGATCAATGCTGTATATAGTTGCCAATATAACTCCGTGTATATATGTTCACTATCCACCATTGTAAGTGCAGTTGCACTATCCGACCACCAGGGGGAGTTGCTCTGGGAGTACGCAAGAGTTTGTACTGGGATCCTCCCTTGGCTCCGCCCAGGACTCCTCCCCCTGGGACCGATGTATAAAGATCAGTGCCTTAGAGCCAGCCTGCCAGTTCATCTGAAGTTCAATGACGAATAGGCTGGCTCTGTTGTAAGTGTATTAAAGCCTCTGTTCAGATCCAACTACACGTGTTCGCTGAATTGATGGTTCCATCAAGCACCTTCCAAATCCGTGACCTCTACCATCTAGAAGGACAAAGGCAGCAGATACCTGAGAACATCATCACCTCGGAGTTCCCCACCAAGCCATACAAGATCCTGACTTGGAACTGCATTGCCTACCCTATCTCAAGGGCAATTAGGGATGGTAATAAAATTGCTGGCCTAGCTTGCAATGCCCATGTGCTGTGAAAAAAAGAAAAAGACTTGCCACTGGAATACGCCCTCCTAGGCATCCATACCTCCAGTTAGAGGACAACTGCAAGCAAGATATGAAGATGGTGGACATTGACTGATGACTGGGAGACAGTCGCTGATTGCTGCGCCTTCTGGAAGATGACTGTTTGGAAGGGCATTGAAAGAGGTGAGCAGAAACAAAAAGCTAAGCTGGCTGTGAAAAGGGTGCAGAAAAACCAGGGCACCTCCTCAGTGTACTTTCTACTTCATAGAATCATAGAATTTACAGTGCAGATGGAGACCATCGAGTCTGCACCGGCCCTTGGAAAGAGCACCCCAGTAACCCCCCCAAATTATTTTTGGGGCACTAAGGGTAATTTAGCATGGCCAATCCATCTAACCTGCACATCTTTGGACTTTGGGAGTAAACCGGAGCACCCGGACGAAACCCATGCAGACACGGGGAAAATGTGCAGACTTCACACAGTGACTCATGCCGGGAATCGAACCTGGGACCCTGGAGCTGTGAAGCAACACTGCTGTGCTACCGTGCCATCCCTTCTGCAGCAAATGAGACACAGGTTGCCAGATACCAGAATGGGGTTGCTGAATCGCACTTAACACAGATTTGACCTTACAGCGCAAACTATTGTCTCATGAGACGGAAGGCTGCCACCACTGGAGAGCTTCTCATGTGAATATCAGTCCTTAAAATTCATAAAACAATGGTAATAGACTTAAAGAGAAAACTTTCCCCAGTTCTCCATTATTAACAACCTACCGAATAGCTTCAGCTTTCATACTTACGGCTGCACAGATTGTGTGCTTGAGTAGGCGAAATAGCTGTTTATTTCTGTAAGAACACCATGATGTCTGAATAACTCTTGCTGCAAAATCTGGATAAATTCTGAAAGACAGAAAGTAAAGATCAGCTGCTACATGTTGGAAATTATTTATTTTGTCAAAACAGACACCTACTTGAGGGATTCAGTAGTACAGACAAAGTAAGGAACACTTTAATATGATATAATTAAAGGCGCAAACTTTTTTTATTTGTTCATAGGATATGAGCATCGTTGAAGGCCAGTATTTATTGTCCATTCCTAATTATCCTGCAGAAATGGTAGTGAGCAACATCCTTGAACTGCTGCGGTATAGGCACATCCACAGTGCTGCTGGGGTAGTGGGGGCTTCCAAGATTTTGACCCAGCAGCAATGGAAGAACAGTAATTTATTTCCCTCAGGATGCTTGGTGACTTAAGAGGGAATTTGCAGGTAGTTGCGTTGCCATGTTCTTGCTGCCCTTGTTATTCTAGGTGGTAGAGGTTGCATGTTTGAAAGGTGCTGTCAAAGGAGCCTTGGCGAGTTGCTGCACTGAATCTTGTAGATGGTACATACTGCTGCCACTCTGTGCCTGTCTTGGAGGGAGTGAATACTTATGGTGATGGATGGGATGGTAATCAGGCTTTGCTTTATCCTGGATGGTAGTGAGCTTCTTGTGTGTTATTGGAGCTGCACGTATCCAGGCAAGAATTCATTATTGATTCTTCCTTTGTCCAATTATGTCTCCTCCTTTGCTACTGTACTGTTCTAAAATGGACAATCTCAGGAATTATCTATTCCTTTGCTCCTACCTCCAAGACAAATGGTGGGAGCCAAGATAAAGACAAAAAGGTAAACGGAGAATGATAGCTAGAGAAAATATAGCCTAATCTATTTCTGAGGTTACGTTGATTAAAATTGTATAGATCGTGGTTAGTATTGCAAATACTAATTGATTCCTGACATTTTGGTGGGCCAATTGATTTATTTGTCACAGTGTGAGCTAGAAATACACAAAGCTTTGTGGACAAAGGACACAGTAATTTCCCTGAACCGAACAGCACAGCAGCATAAACATTAAATATCAAGCTCCGACATGAATAAATACAAATCCATAATACCATCTAATAGCTAAACCAAAATAGGTATAAAGCTTTGGGTCCCAGACCTATTTCTTCCTACCTCACTTCCTGTAAAGACTTCAACCCATTTTCAATGTTTCTCCATCAGCTGTATTTCCTCTGATAACATCACTTACCAGAGCTTCCAAAGCATTTGACTGAAGATTCCCCTCCACCATAGTAACAGGACCTACTACTGGGGTTGTTGCAAGTCCCATGCTTGTCTTTAGTCCTTCTTTTCCTCACTCTTTTTTTCATTCGTTCATGGGATGTGGGCATCGCTGGCTGGGACAGCATTTATTGCCCATACTTGAATGCAATTGAAAGTCAACTGCATTGCTGTGGATCTGGAGTCACACGTAGGCCAGACCAGGTAAGGACAACAGATTTCCTTCCCTAAAGGACATGAGTGAACCAGATGTCTTTTTACGACAATTGACAATGGTTTTGTAGTCATCATTAGATTTGTAATTTCAGATTTTGTATTGAATACAAATATCACCATCTGCCATGCTGGGATTTGTACCCAAGTTCCGAGAGCATTACCCTAGGATTTTGGATTACTAGTCCAGCGACAGTATCACTACACCACTACCTCGATACCACCATTATACGGTCCCACATCTTCATCTTCCAACCCACCAGCTTTTGTGCTCAGTGGACCACCTTTAACCACTTAAACTATCTCAACACCAAAACATATCTTGCTCTCTGCTCTTCATTTTGCAAAGGAAAATAATTCCTCTGTGGTGCGTTGCCTCACTCACCGTAACATCATTCCTGTCACCAGTCCTCTTTCCCAGGTACCTTCCATTCAAACTCAGAAGATGAAATATCTAGTTATCTCACTCCTTCCACACCACTGTTCATGGTCTCAAGCACTCCTTCCTGATTAAACAGCAATTTATATGCACTTCCTCAAACCCAGTTTAACATATTTACTGCTCATGGTGCAGTCTCCTTTGTAATGGGGGACCAAATGTAGTTTAAGTGACTGCTCTGTTTAAGAACATAATTTGCAAGTGTGACTCTGAGCCATTACTTGCCACATTAATTCAACTACCTACTCGGGTGGTTGTAAAAGATCCTTACAATTTCAAAGAAGATCAATGGAGTTATTCCTGGTGCCCTGGCTAATATTTATTCCCTCAGTCAACATTATAAAAACAGACTAACTGTCTTGATCACATTGTTGATTGTAGGAGTTTGCTGTGTCCTGCTTCCCACATTATAACAGTACTTCAAAATTGCTTCATTGGATGTAAAGGGCTTTGAGACATCTGGTGGCCATGAAAAGCATTATAAAAATAAAACTCTTTCTAAGAAACAGGACCTCATTGTTCTATTAAGCATTTTGCCGACTCTGACCTTATTAATGTCTTTACCAACTTCTGAATTTAACTGTGGCTCCCACTGTCTCTTTGGCAGGCTATGCTACTGATGTGGGATTGGTGTGCCTGTGGGTGGAGGTACAGTTTAATGCTGGCGCTGGGGATCTACCTGGGTTGGTCTCCTTGTTTGGTGTCAACTTGTCTTTTTTCCCCCCAAGCTTCTGGACTACTAAAGCCTGCATCATTTTCCCATTCAAACCAGCCTCATCTCTCTTTTCATTTGCAATTCACAGATTCTTCATGACTCATAGTATTCTTAAGTATTAATTGCTTCCATTAGGCCTCATGCGAATATCATTTCTGCCATTTAACCATCTGTGGGTTTTCATTATTGCATTCTACTTCTCTCTTGCGCCTGTGGTGAATGTATAAGCACCATTAATTCACCAGTATACTGTGTTGCATTATGCCATGCCATTAACCCTGTGGGCTCCATCTATGGGCCACTGTGTGGCTTCACACACAGGGGGAGATGTGGAGCATGTACGGGCTCCGCCCATGGCTCCGCCCCTTATAGGAAGTATAAGAGCAGCTGACCTGCGGGACCGCCTTCAGTAATGTACCAGTCGCAATCAGGCAAAGTTGTAAGCTGATTTAAACCACTGTTTACTTCGATTCGAGTCTCCGAGTGAATTGATGGTCGCATCAATTTAATCAGCTTAGAGAACTACTATGGAGTCAGCCCTCAAACCTGACAGACTGGAACTCGATCCTGTAGCCACCTGGGGTGGCCACTGCCCAACACAAAATGGAAGTTGCAAGGAATGCAGGGAAAATGGACATGTTGTAAAGCAAGCAGCTTGCAAAGCACTTGTATATTTGGACTGCTGCAGAAACCAGTTTTGACTGCTGCAGAAACCAGACAGCACTGTGAAAAGAAACCAGTTAACATACTAATGAGGCGATACCAGGCGATCCCCAGATTCAATGGAAACAAGTTAAACACAGATCAATACATTGAATGGAAGGCCAGACCTTTCGGCGCCAGAGAAGCCCAAAACAATAAGTCCCAAGAACCGCCCCAGTGACCGAGGAACTGCCCCATTATTGGGGGATTCAAACATAATCGATTGGGAAGAGACCCAATCGATTCCAAGCAGGTAAGGGAGTCCGCCCAAAGGGGCGCGGATACCCTGGGACCTATAAAAGACAGGTCCCACACATGGTTCAGTCTTCTGATCTAGCCCTCCAGCCCTTCTCTCTCTTTGACCAACACTCCTCCGTGGACCAGCACCTCGACCAGCTTTTGCCAAGAAGATCTTGAACGAGAGAGAGGAGAGGGTTCGGACAGCAGCCGCCAACAAGTAAGTGCCTCACAACGATCGCTACCAGAGATAGGCACTCCTGACCCCTTTTAACTTATACCAACCTGAAGTCTGCAGACCAGAGCAGAGCAAGAGGCCTTGTTCCCTGACCCAGTAGCTCCTTCAAGATAAGTATTAGTTTATTTAGCGGTAGGAGTAAGTTTAATCCTTTTAGCGTGTGCATGGGTAGTTATAATAATTGTACTATAATAAACTCATTTGTTTGGACTTACTAATTGGCGTATGGTTTTATTGCTTTGAACTTCACCTTGACCTTGTGGCGGTATCTTAATGACACCTGGCGACTCCAGAGCTAAGTAAAGAAACAGAGCCAAATTGAGTGTTAAGCACACTCACCCAGAACGACCAACAATCCACAGGCCGTGGACGCAAAATAAATTTTTTCACGTTGGTTTTGGTGTTTCAAGGCCTACCTGGCCGCGTCGGCGACATCATCCGTCACGGACGAACAGAGATTGAGTCTTCTCCACGCACGGGTGAGCCATCGCATTTCTGCCCAACTCGACAAAGCCACCTCCTATACTGAGGCCCTCGCGACACTCGAACGCATCTACGTGCGGCCTGTAAATTAAGTCTATGCGCGACATATCTTCACTACTCGCCGCCAGCGCCCCGGGGAGTCGGTAGATGACTATCTGCATGACCACAAAGCCCTCGCGCGCGACTGTAACTATCAGGCCGTTACAGCTACTCAGCACATGGAACTCGCCGTCCGAGATGTTTACGTTGCGGGGGTCCGATCGAACTATGTGAGGCAGCGCCTGCTCGAAAAAGGGGCCCAGGACCTGGATGACACGGTAAAACTGGCTACCTCGCTGGAGGTCGCTTTTCAGATTCTCACTGCGTTCCCAGCCAATCACGCAACCCCCTCGTGGGCCCCCGACCAGAGACTACCCCAGGCCTGCGCCGCGTGGCCGCCCGCCCACCACGGGGGGCTATCTTGCCATTTTTGCGGCCAGCCCCAACACACCCGGCCCGCAACAATGCCTGGCTCGCAACGCGAACTGCAGCAGCTGCGGGTGAAAAGGACACTTTGCAAAGGTCTGCCTGGCCAAGCCCAAACACTCGAACTCGAACGCACAAACTCGATTCACCGACTCTCAGGCCCGCAGACCCTGTAATGTGGCAACGTGTCTGCCGACCCCGACACCACACAACACGTGCGACTCACGGGGGCCGCCATCTTGGCAATCCTCCCCCACGCGGCCAGCCACGTGCGATCCATGGGGGCCGCCATCTTGGACGGCATCTTCCTCGCCGCCCGCCACGTGCGATCAACGGGGGCTGCCATCTTGGCCATCACCCGCTACGCCGCTCGACGCATACGATCTGCACGGACAGTCATCTCGGGCCGCCCCAGCACCTCCGACCATGCCGCCGACTACCCCCAACTCAGTGCAGTCACCTTGGACCAGTCAAGACCCAAGCACCTCAAGAGCTCCATGATGGCCGTACGGGTTAACGGATACAAGACACCTTGCCTGTTCGACTCCGGGAGCACCGAGAGCTTTGTCCACCCGGATCTGGTAAGACGCTGTTCGCTCCCGATATTCCCGACGCAACAAACAATCTCCCTCGCCTCTGGGTCGCACTCAGTACAAATCCAAGGGCGCACTACTGCAACCTTAACGATACAGGGCGGCGAGTATACCAATTTTCTATTGTAAGTGCTCCCAGACCTCTGCGCCCCTCTCCTCTGAGGACTCGATTTTCAGTGCAATCTCAGGAGCCTAACTCTTAGTTTTGGCGGACCCCTGCCCCAGCTCACCATATGCAGCCTTGCAACACTAAAAATCGACCCCCCTCCCCTCTTCGCTAACCTCACCACGGACTGCAAGCCAGTAGCCACTTGAAGCAGGAGGTATAGTATGCAGGACAGGGCATTATTAGGTCCGAGATCCGGCGTCTCTTGCGGGAAGGAGTCATAGAAGCCAGCAATAGCCTCTGGAGAGCTCAGGTAGTGGTCGTTAAGACCGGGGAAAAGTTCCGGATGGTGGTTGATTACAGCCAGACCATTGACCGGTTTACGCACCTTGATGCGTACCCCCTTCCCCAGATTGCAGACATGTTGAATCAGATCGCGCACTACCCCGTGTTCTCCACGGTGGATCTGAAGTCTGCATACCACCAGCTCCCAATCCGCCCGGAGGACCGCCACTACACGGCGTTTGAGGCAGACGACCGACTCTTTCATTTCCTCCGGGTCCCCTTTGGCGTCACGAACGGGGTTTCGGTATTCCAACGAGCAATGGACCGAATGGTGGACCAGTACGGGCTGCGGGCCACGTTTCCATACATGGATAACATCACCATCTGCGGCCATGATCAGCAGGACCACGACGCCAACCTCCACCGATTTCTCCAAACCGCCCAAAAACTTCACTTCACTTACAACAAGGAGAAATGCGTTTTCCGCACGACCAGGCTAGCCATCCTCGGGTACGTCGTGGAAAACGGGGTCCTGGGGCCCGACCCTGACCGTATGCGCCCCCTCCCTCACTGTCCCAAGGCCCTCAAGAGGTGCCTTGGATTATTTTCCTATTACGCCCAGTGGGTCCCCCAGTATGCGGACAAAGCCCACCCACTATTTAAAGCCACCCTTTTCCCACTGTCAGCCGAGGCTCACCAGGCCTTCAACTGCATCAAGGCGGACATCGCCAAAGCCACCATCAGTGCGGTGGACGAGTCTGTTCCCTTCCAGGTGGAGAGCGACGCTTCAGAGGTCGCTCTCGCCGCCACACTGAACCAAGTAGGCAGGCCGGTAGCATTTTTTTCACGCACCCTCTCCACCTCTGAACTTCGACACTCCTCGGTCGAAAAGGAAGCTCAAGCCATCGTGGAAGCCGTGCGGCACTGGAGGCACTACCTCGCTGGTAGGAGGTTTACCCTCATCACCGACCAAAGATCGGTTGCCTTCAAGTTTGATCATTCGCAGCGGGACAGGATCTAAAATGATAAGATCTTGAGGTGGAGGATCGCACTCTCCACCTATAATCACGATATAGTATATCGTCCTGGGAAGCTCAACGAGCCCCCAGATGCCCTATCCCACAGCACATGCGCCGGCGCGCAAGACGACCGACTACAGGCTATCCACGACGACCTCTGCCACCCGGGGGGTCACCCGGCTCGCCCATTACATCAAGGCCCGCAACTTGCCCTTCTCCACCGAGGTCAAAGCTGTAACCAGGAATTGCCAAATCTGTGCAGAGTGTAAACCGCACTTCTATCAACCAGATAAGGCCCACCTAGTAAAGGCTTCCCGGCCCTTTGAATGCCTCAGTATTGATTTCAAAGGGCCCCTCCCCTCAAATAATCACAATACCTATTTCCTTAACATTATAGATGAGTTCTCCCATTTCCCATTTGCGATCCCATGCCCCGACATGACCACCCCCGCCATTATCAGAGCCCTGCGCAGTGTCTTCACACTGTTTGGTTTCCCCAATTATGTCCACAGTGACAGGGGCTAGTCCTTCATGAGCGACGAACTGCATCAGTACCTGCTCAGTAAGGGCATCGCCTCGAGCAGGACTACCAGTTACAACCCCAGGGGTAATGGGCAGGTGGAGAGGGAGAACGCGACGGTCTGGAAGACCGTCCTACTGACCCTACGGTCGAGGAATCTCCCAGTTTCCCACTGGCAGGAGGTCCTCCCCGATGCGCTCCACGCTATTAGGTCCCTCCTTTGCACGGCCACAAACCAGACTCCTCATGACCGCTTGTTTATCTTCTCTAGGGGAACTACCACAGGGGCCTCGCTTCCGCCCTGGCTGAGGACACCAGGCCCTGTCCTCCTTCGGAAACACGTTCGGACCCATAAAACCGACCCCCTTGTAGAAAGGGTCCAGCTGCTGCACTCGAACCCACATTATGCATACGTAGAACACCCCGATGGCCGTCAGGATACCGTCTCCCTCCGAGACTTGGCGACCGCAGGGTCCTCCACCACTACCACTAATGTACCCCCCACACTATATCCCGCCAAACCCCCCGTGTCCTGCACCCCCGCACCTATTTGGTTTCCGTGCTCCCTTCCACCCGGCACACCAGTCCGCAGGAACGAAGCTCCGGAAGAACCGCCCCTGGAGTCCACCACCGGGCCCACACCGAACACACTTCCACAGCCATCCAAAACGGCTGCGACACCAGTGCTTCGTCGGTCACAACGTATGATCCGGGCGCTGGACTGACTGAATTTGTGAACCCGTCACCCCCGCCGGACTTAATTATTTTTACAGGGGGTGAATGTATAAGCACTATTAATTCACCAGTATACTGTGTTGCATTATGCCATGCCATTAACCTTGTGGGCTCCATCTATGGGCCACCGTATGGCTTCACCCACAGGGGGAGGTGTGGAGCATGTACGGGCTCCGCCCATGGTTCCACCCCTTGTACGAAGTATAAGAGCAGCTGACCTGTGGGACCGCCTTCAGTAATGTACCGGTCGCAGGCAGGTAAAGTTGTAAGCTGATTAAAACCACTGTTTACTTCGACTCGAGTCTCCGAGTGAATTGATGATCGCATCACTACCTTCCCCCTTGTTCTGTTCCTTTTAAGATGATATTCATTTGCAACATCTACTAGTTGTAGTGAAGGTTCGTGTCCATTCTGCGCAAACTCAGGAAGGATCTATTGGCTTTGTATAGAAAGTGCAGCATAGATTTATCAGAATGATACTTTGAACCCAAGGATTGAATTACAAGGAGAGATTACATAAAACCAGAATTACATTCCCTGGAATTTAGAAGGCCTGCGAAAACCGGCAGGGTCAATACAGATACGTTTTTTGCTAGCTGTGGAATCTAGGACCAGCCTAAAAATTAGAGCCAGACATTTCAGTCTGGAAATTACAAAACACTTCTACAAAGAGTGGTAGACGTTTGGAACTCTCTTATGCAAATGGCAGTTGATGTTAGATCAATTGTAAATTTTAAATCTGACATTGATAGATTAAGGGATCTGGGGCAGAATATGTAGTTCAGTTATATCAGCCATCTGTATGGTAATTGCTCTGAATGGCATGCGAAAGGAAATGGCATATTCCTGTTCCTATGAACTAATTTGTTCTCTATACAAATGCTGTTTGGTCTGTGTTTCTGACATTTTTAAATTTTTGTTTATGGATTTTATAAATTATCGCACCTTTTTGTTTTTTAAGTGGAAGGTGAACTGGCAGCACGTAAATTGAACCATTTTAAGCAAATCATATTTGGTTCTTTATTATGCATATAAGATTATACAAATACATTTTTTATAATTGTTATAATAATCTAAAACCACAAATAAAGAAAAATTCAGAAAGGTCATCAGCCTGGCAATTAAATAAATGCACAGGCAGACAGCAGATTGGAACTCTGATAATGTAAAAAGAGAAACAGGGAAAGTGATGGGTCATAACTATCAAAGCAACAGATATAGGCATTCCTTGGGGTGAGAGACAAGTATTTTTGCATTAACCCAAATATTTCTATACTCTCTTCTCATAATCCATTGATGCCATTTATGTGAAACGTAAAATAACCCAAAACAAAACATCTGAGTCAATTTATATTGTTAATGAAAAATATTTGTGAATTACTTACATCTTTGATTGAGATGTTTGTATGTGTGATGTTATTTCTTTATTATTCTGTAACAAGCAATCATTTTGCAGAAATGGACACGGTGAGCTCTCACTTTCCAGCTTAATGGGATCCATAATTAGTATTTCAAAATAATTCTGAAGACACAAAAAGGAGCTAAAGTAACTACCACATATTTACCGTCTGTATCATTATTAAGTAATGCTTTTAGAAAGTATGAGGCATCAATACTGTATCAATACGGTACAATGAGTAGGCACTTTATCATTTTCACGTACCATTAGTTTCAGAGGAAGGTCACATGTTTAAAAGTTTAAAGTTTCTATCACAGAATATTAAAGTTGTGTTAATTTAAATGTGCTTTTTGTATAGTACGATGTATAGACATTCTTACGTTGGTTAGACCACATTCAGTTCCTGTAATGATATGTAGACTGACATGAAACTAAGGGGTTAATCAGAACACCCGGCTGTGGCACGGCCACTAGAGGGCACTACACAACTCATTATAAAACCAGACATACACTAGACCCTCCCTCTCACTCTTGGCAGGGGCTGTAGAATTAGCACCAGAATAGTTTAGATCTCAGGCTGGGTCACCACATGTGGCCTAGATCCCAGTTTTAGAGTTAGTCATTATCACTGAGTTACTAGAGTTAGATCGCAGAGTGTCAAACTCATTTATCTAGTTGTTGTTACTGAATAAATCCTTTCAACTTACTTCAAGGATTGGAGTGTCTTTCAAAGTCGGCTATAGTCAGGAGCAACTTATGTTAATCAAACAGCAAAACATAACATGGTACCGGGTGTGGCTGCTGCATCTACCTAGGTAAATTCAGTAAGTTTAGGGAAACAATCAAGACAGCTATTCGACAACAGAAGCATCCGGAACGACCCTGTTGAATCCAGACACGATGGACAAACCACAAGCTCCTCATCACCTCAGGACCAACGGTTACCTTAGTGATAACTGGCGCTTGCTTACAGAAAAATTCCAACTGTATGTAGAGGCATCTGATTTAACAAACACAACCGATGCTCGGAAAATAGCTCTCTTATTGACTACTGCTGGTGATCATGCGTTAGAGATCTACAACTCGTTTAACTATACAGATGGGCAGGACAAAACTAAGTATGAAACCATCCTTAAAAAATTTGATAGCCATTGCAAGGTCCAGGAAAATGAAATCTTTGAGCACTACATTTTAAAGAAAAGGATGCAAGGAACAGATGAATCCTTCAACAGTTTTTTCACTATCCTCAGGCTGCTAGCCCAATCTTGTAACTTTGGTGCACTGGCTGACTCGATGATCAGAGACCAGGTAGTTTTTGGAATCCACTCTGATCCTCTCAGAGAGCAACTACTAAAGCTCAAACACATGACTTTAGAAATCGCCATAGAAACGTGCACGGTTGCATGAACACTCAAAAAGTCCCTACCTACAGTATAAGAGCACTGAACATGGCGAAAAAGCCTCCCTCGAAGTCGAGTGTGTCCAGGCCATCTCCCGATTGCAGCGCCCCCATGTTTCTGACGGCAGCCACCATGCACACGCGAATTCGGGCCCTGCACATGCGCAGTACAAGAAGAAGTATGAAATGCCCGTGAACCACTCTGTGCAGGCGCACCACGAGTGAAGGTATGAAACGGCCAAAAACTGCATCACGCATGCACGAAGACGCACGGAACGTCATGACGGTGACGCGATGACATGCACAAATTGTGGAACCGCCCACTTTGCGAAAAAATGCCCTGCAACCGGCAAACACTATCTCAACTGTGGGAAACTTAATAATTATGCTGCCCTGTGCAGATCTGCACCTCAATTCAGAAATCAAAGATCACTCTTAAAGTAGAGTCGCATCAGAAGTGTGAATTTCAAACAGATGAGTCTGATCAAGGTAGTGCAACGGATCCAGACGAGGAATACCTGGATGAACCATTCCAAGTGGGAATCATCACCAAGTTTGAAACCTCCGCACAGAACACTTCGAAAGTGAAGTCAATCCATGCCATTGACGCTGTAGCTGAATGGAACACAGTGTTAACTGTAAACAACTGCCCCATTAAGTTCAAACTGGACACAGGTGCCTCCGCTAACCTGATCTCAAAGCTCGACTTTACGAAGATGAAGAACGCTCCCAAAATCCTTCCAACTGCCTGCCAACTCCAGCTGCCTGCCAACTCCAGGACTACAATGGCAACGCGATCTCTTCACTGGGGTCATGCCATTTAGCTGTATCCAACAAAGACAGGGACGTGAGCCTGAAGTTTGAGATTGTTCAACCTGACATGTCATCGCTGTTAGGTGCGCAAGCCTGCAAGCAACTGAACCTCATTTGAAGAGTCCACGCATGACGCCTTCTCATCACGCTCTCCAGACCAGCATTGACGGAATACTGGAACAATACCCAAATGTCTTCAGCGGCATGGGCATTCAATATCAGATTCTGCTGCGTGCTGATGCAAAACCAGTGGTTCACCCACCCAGGAGAGTGCCCGCTCCCCTGAAGCAACAGTTAAAATCAGAACTTGAGTCTTCAGAAGAAAGGCATCATCTCCAAAGTTACTGAACCATCTGACTGGGTCAGTTCGATGGTGTGCGTCAAAAAGCCCTCGGGGGACTTAAGAATCTGCATCGACCCCAAGAATTTCAACAAAAACATCATGAGGAAACACTACCCGATCCCAAAAAAGAGAAGAGATCACAAGCGAAATGGCACATGCACGTTTCTTTACCAAGCTAGATGCATCCCAAGGATTCTGGCAAATCCAACTAGAAGAATCCAGCAGAAAGCTCTGCACCTTCAACACGCCTTTCGGCAGATCCTGCTACAATCGAATGCCATTTGGGATCATCTCGGCATCTGAAATCTTCCACCACATCATGGAAGAGATGATGGAAGGGATAGACGGAGTTCATGTCTACGTGGATGATATTATCATCTGGTCCTCGACTCCAGAGGAACATGTGTCACGACTGAAGAGGGTATTCAGACGCATACACGAGCATGGTCTCAAGTTAAACAGATCCAAATGCACCCTTGGAATGTCCACGCTCAAGTTCCTGGGCGACCAGATATCGGAACACGGTGTACGCCCCGACACGGACAAGATAAAGGCCATTGAAGCGATGAAGGTCCCCAAGGACAAGAAAGCAGTACTTTGCTTCGTTAGAATGGTGAATTTTTTAGGCACATTTATCCCAAATTTGGCCACACACACCACGTCTCTACGACAACTGATTAACAAGTCCATCTCTTTCGAATGGAAGACAGAACATCAGAGCGAGTGGTTGGAGTTGAAGGCAAAGCTCACCACTGCACCCGTTGTAGCATTCTATGACCCTGATCGTGAAACAAAGATTTTGACTGCCGCCAGTCAGGACGGCATTGGAGCAGTGTTGCTGCAGAAAGATGACACCTCGTCATGGGTCCCAATAGCATATGTATCACGTGCAATGACACCGACAGGGACTCGGTACGCTCAAATTAAAAAGGAGTGTCTAGGCCGTCTCACAGGCATTTTGAAATTTCAGGATTACGTCTACGGCCTACCAATATGCACCGTTGAAACAGACCACAGACCTCTGGTACACATCATACAGAAGAACCTCAATGACATGACTCCTCGGCTACAGAGAATTCTACTTAAACTTAAAAGGTATGACTTCAATCTTATATGCACGCCTGGCAAGGATCTCACCATTGCCAACGTGTTGTCTCGCTCAGTCACTTCACCAAGTGAACCACTAGTGATGATTCGACAAATTGAAGCCCAGGTACAAATGTACGCAGACACCTTTCTGCAACGGACGAAAAGATAATCCTCATCAGAGCAGAGACGGGCGCAGATCCCTTGCTGCAACGAGTAATTCACAACCTAAACCATGGGTGGCCGAAAGGGCAATGCCCACAATTCTACAACATCAAAGACGACCTGACAGTGATCAATGGTATACTGCCGAGAATGGACCGAATAGTGATTCCGCTGCGTCTCAGGCCCATGGTACTTTGTCAGATCCACGAGGGCCGCCCGGGCATAGAAAAATGCAGACGAAGGGCTTGACAAGCCACCTACTGGCCTGACATCAGTCAGGACATCACGGACATGGACGTGAGCTGTGAGGCTTGCCAGAAGTTCCAACCAGCGCAGTGTAAAGAGACTCTGCAATTACACAACGTGGAAACCTCTCCATGGTCCATGGTAGGCATTGACTTCTTCCATTCCAATGGTCGTGACTACATACTACTCATAGACTACTACTCGAACTTCCCTGAAGTACCGAAGCTGACTGTCCTCACCTCACAAACCGTGATCAAAGCGTGCAAAGATATCTTCTCTCGTCATGGCATCCCAAACACGGTCATGAATGACAATGGACCATACTTCCACAGTCGAGAATGGACCGCGTTTGCAAATTGCTACAATTTCAAGCACGTCACATCTAGTCCGCACTACCCGCAATCCAATGGCAAGGTGGAAAAGGGGGTGCACAATGTCAAACAGCTCATCAACAAAGCCTTGGATTCGGCATCTGACCTTCATCCAGCACTACTCTCGTATCGTGCTGCTCCCTTCGCATCTGGCATGTCACCGGCTCAACTGCTGACGAACAGGGACCTGCGAACAACGCTTCCGGCCCTACAACTGCCTAATCCCGATCTCCTAGCGGTGGTACACAAGATGCGATGGCTTTGTGATGGCCAGAAGCATCACTATGGCAAACATGCAACTGATCTGGACGGGCTATCTCCAGCAGACACCGTCAGAATCAGAATACCTGATGGTGGCTGGTCTGCTCCAGCTGTTGTTATTCGACAAGCTGCAACCAGATCCGACGCGATACAAACGGCTGATGGTACCATCGTCCGCAGAAAACGAAGGGCATTTCAGAAAATACAGTCGCCACTGATCGCCCCTTCACTGCTGTTTGTTGAGGCAATCCCTCAAGACATCCTGACTGACGTTTCCACTGGTCGTGAGACACACACAACGATCAAGCCACCGACGTTTCCGCCGCCACCTCTCAGGAGGTCATCAAGGCTGAGGCGGAAGCCTCAAAGACTGAACCTGTGAACATTTTCTCTTCCCTGTTTGATCTGTATATAACAAAATTGTACATATCATATCATTATATTTAGCGTTGTCACACAATTTCCCTAGTACCACACCTGTAATGTAAAAAAACAAAGGTGGAGATGCAATGATATGTGGACTGACATGAAACTAAGGGGTTAATCAGAACACCCGGCTGTGGCACACCATTAGAGGGCACTACACAACTCATTATAAAACCAGACACACACGAGACCCTCCCTCTCACTCCTGGCAGTGACTGTCGGATTAGCACCAGAATAGTTTAGATCTCAGGCTGGGTCACCATATGTGGCCTAGATCCTAGTTGTAGTTAGTCATTATCATTGAGTTACTAGAGTTAGATCAGCAGAGTGTTTAACTCATTTATCTAGTTGTTGTTACTAAATAAATCCTTTCAACTTACTTCAAGGACTGGAGTGTCTTTCAACGTCATGTATGGTCAGTAGCAACTTATGTTAATCAAACAGCATAACATAACAGTTCCCATGTGCGGTTTTGGGTGCTCCATTATAGAGATATCACAGCCACTGAAAGCCTATAATGCAGTTTTATCAGGATAATGCTAGAGTGGTATGGTGTAGATCTGAGAGGAGAGTTGAGTTACTGCGACTATTTCCACCACAGCAGAGAAGACTAAGATGAGGTTTGTAAAGGTTAAGAGAAAGATTATTTCCTCTACTTGGGGTGTAAATGATGAGAAGGTTACTAATTGGGAGAGGAATTATGAGAAATTCCTTTGCAGAGAATTGTGGTGGCATATGATGCTTTGTCACCAGGATTGATTGAAGTAGAACTCATTGCAGTTTTAAAAAAAAGGAAAATTGGCTAAGTATTTGAAGCAGAGAGAGAGAGAGCTGTGGGGATGGAGTGGGTTAGTAACATTAGTTCTGATTCCACTATTAAAAAGCAAACACAAACATCATGGCCAACCTACCTCTCCTGTGGTGTAAGCTTAAATTGTTTTCTGGTCTTTTGCAACTATTTCACATTATTTTAATATTAAAACAAACATGCTGTAGAACAGCACTTTGGGTCAATCTGAAATAATCTATAACTAGCTGAAGCAAACTCTTTGCAGGAGAAGGCAGGGAGTGGAACCAGGTGGTTTTATCTTCCAGAGAGCTGGCATGGACACAATGGCCCAAATGGCATCCTGTAATGTAACCATTCAACGATTCTATAAAAGGATATAGGCTACACCTATGTAGTGTAGTGCCTGTGAAAGGGATGTAACCTTTCAAGCCTTGTTTTCATGTTAAGTACCAATGGTACGGATCCCATATCGCCCGAATGAGGAATAGTAAAAATAAGTATGATGGGCAGCACGGTAGCATGGTGGTTAGCATAAATGCTTCACAGCTCCAGGGTCCCAGGTTCGATTCCCGGCTGGGTCACTGTCTGTGCGGAGTCTGCACGTCCTCCCCGTGTGTGCGTGGGTTTCCTCCGGGTGCTCCGGTTTCCTCCCACAGTCCAAAGATGTGTGGGTTAGGTGGATTGGCCATGCTAAATTGCCCGTAGTGTCCTAAAAAAGTAAGGTTAAGGGGGGGTTGTTAGGTTACGGGTATAGGGTGGATTTGTGGGTTTGAGTAGGGTGATCATTGACACAACATTGAGGGCCGAAGGGCCTGTTCTGTGCTGTACTGTTCTATGTTCTAAGTTGTGAAGGTGATAGAGGTTTGGGCCACCATTAACCCTGAAACATTTCAACAAGTATTTACTTGTTATTACACAGACACATACCTCGATGCTGTTTTTCTTATAGACGTTTACATTTCAGACCAGACACCAGGAGACAGAAGGCCCCACCAAATGGCCATGAATTTGGTTAGGGTTTGTTAGGCTGGCACTGTATTTGATGCTGGGTCCAACTGCTGAATTTTGACGCTCCCACCCCAGGTCGCCCGGTTCCCCCCTCACCAGCCCGTGTGCCTCCCCCCTCCCCAAAACAGGAATTCCGGCCAAATTACAGAACCGACAGCGTCGCCACGGGTCTCGGTGAAGGAAAAAGACCGACCACTCGGTTCCAAACAAAGTTGTACCCGAGTCCTGGTGCCGGTGGGCGGGTAACTGCAGCCGGATCGAAGCGACTCTCCCTCCCACCCGGAGGCCGGAAAACCAGCACAGCGTCTCCGTTACCAGGCAACAGCAGAGGGACAGTGAGCGGGAGAGAGAAAGACAATTAGCTGGAGAGGCAAAGAGGGAGTGAGAGATAGACGGGGAGTGAATGAGAGAGGAAAGCAAAGAAGGCGCAACAGGAAAGGAGAAAGGTAGAGATGAGGAGGGAGGTAACATCAACACACTCACTTCTACTTGGGGAGATGGACGGGTGTCTCCAGCAAATTCTCTGCTTTGGCACAACTGGTGTCGAAGTGTTTCCGGGAGGCCAGATCAGTGGCATTGTGCATGGCCAGCTACTAATCCTTTTGCACAGTGGTGCAAATGTAACCTAGGATTTTTTAGGAGTTCTCCCCCCGCTTCGATTTTGTATTTATCTTATCCATGTGGCAGTATTCCGAAGTTTAGAATGACTACACACATTGCCTTTTCATCTGAAAAGTGACTGCTTAATTTATTTGAAAACGTCAAAGGCAATAGTCAAAATGATGATTTATTAACAAAGGAAGAACTCTGTATTTACTCAGCTCCTCGGCTTACTCTGTAGTTCCCTCATTACCTGGGTCCTGGCACTCCTGCACAGCTGCAGGTTCACACCCTCTGCCCCCAGCGGGTCTGGATGAGTCACGTGGCCCACGAAAACACATCCCTTAAAGAGGCCAGACTACCACAGTTTGCATCTCACCTGCCTGTCTTCCTATTTCTCCATCCCTACTCTTTTCCTCATGTCTCTTCCCATATTATTTCATTCCATAACTTCTTCATGCTCCTTTTATGTGGTAGGTGATAAATGATGCAACAAAGTGTAGCAGGGAAAAGAACAAAGAACAATGCAGCACAGGAACAGACCCTTTGGCCCTTCATGCCTGTACCGATCATGATACTACCCTTGGCCAAAACCCCCGGCACTTCCTTATACCGTATCTCTTTATACCCATCCTATCCATGTGTTTGTCAAGATGTCTTTTGAACGCTGTTAATGTATCTGCTTCCACAACCTCCCCTAGCAACGCATTCCAGGCACTCACCAACCTCTGTGTAAAACACCTGCCTCACACATCTCCTGTAAACTTTGCCCCACAGACCTTAAACCTATGGCTCCTGGTGACTGACCCCTCCAACCTAGGAAAGAATGCCTGCCATCCATTTTATCCATGCCCCAATAATTTTGTGGACCTCTATCAGGCCACCCCTCAACCTCCATCTAATGAAAACAGTCCGAGTCTATTCAGCCTCTTCGCATAGCTAACACTCTCCAAACCAAGCAACATCCTGGTAAACCTCCTCTGCACCCTCTCCAAAGCCTCCACATCCTTCTGGTAGTGCGGCGACCAGAATTGTGCACAGTATTCCAAGTGCAGCTTTACCAAGGTTCTATACAACTGTAGCATGACTTGACAGTTTTTATACTCGATGCCCCATCCAATGAAGGCAAGCATTCCATATGCTTTCTTGATTACCTTGATCACTTGTGTTGCCACTTTCAAAGATCTGTGGACCTGCACGCCCAGATCTCTCTGACTTTCTATATTCCTAAGAGTTTTGCTATTTACAGTATATTTCCCCTCTATGTTGGACCTACCAAAAATGCATTACCTCACATTTGTCCAATTAAACTCTATTTGCCATTTCTCTACCCAAGTCTCCAACCTATGTCCTGCAGTATCCTCTGACAATCCTCAACACTATCTGCCACTCCATCAACCTTGGTGTCATCCGCGAACTTAATCAGACCAGCTACATTTTCCTTCAAATCGTTTATGTATACTACGAACAACAGAGTCCCCAGCACAGATCCCTGTGGAACACCACTAGTCAGAACCTTGCATTCAGAGAAACACCCTTATACTGCTACCCTTTGCCTTCTGTGACCGAGCCAGTTCTGTATCCATCTTACTACCTCACCTCTGATCCTGTGTGGCTTCCACTTTTGTACAAGTCTGCATGAGGCACTTTGTCAAATGCTTTTCTGAAGTCCATGTATTCAACAACCACCACCCTCCCCTCATCAATCATCTTTATCATCTCCTCAAAAAGCTTGATCACGTTAGTGAGGCATGACCTCCCCTTCACAAAACCATGCTGTCTATCGCTAATGAGTCTGTTTGTTTCCAAATGGCTACAAATCCTGTCCCTGAGAATTCTCTCCAATAATTTACCTACTACCGACGTGAGGCTCACTGGCCTATAGTTTCCTGGATTATGCCTGCTACCTTTCTTAAACTGCGATACCACATTAGCTGTTCTCCAGTCCTCTGGGATCTCACCTGTAGCCAATGACGATACAAAGATATCAGTCAAGGCCCCAGTAATTTCCTCCCTTGCTTCCCTCAGTGGATAAATCCCATCCAGCCCAGGAGACTTATCTACCTTAATATCTTTTAAAAGACCCAACACCTCCTCCTTTTTGTTGTTAACATGATCCAGTCTGTCCACACACCCTACCCAAGAATCATCTTCCACAAAGTCCTTTTCTTTGGTGAACACTGATGGAAAGTACTCATTTAGTACCTCGCCCATTTCCTCTGGCTCAACACATAGATTCCCTCCACTGTCCTTAAGTGGTCCAATCCTTTCCCTGGTCATCCTCTTACGTTTTAACATATGAATAAAAAGCTTTGGGATTCACCTTAATTCTACTTGCCAAGGACCTTTCATGATCTCCTAATTTCTCGCTTAAGTACTTTCCTACTTTCTTTATACTCAAGGGTTTTGATTATCCCCACCCTTTTGGAACATACAAGTCACCTTTCTCTTTTTGACGAGGTTCACAATATCCCTCGTTATCCAAGGCTCCCTAAACGTCCCATACTTATCCTTTGTTCTCTCAGGAACATGACTTTCCTGAATCCTAATCAACTGTTGCTTGAAAGACTCCCACATGTCTAATGTTCATTTACCATCCAACAGCTTCGCCCAATCCAAATTCCTGTCTAATGTCATCGTAATTTGCCTTTCACCAGTTTAGCACCTTAAAGCGAGGGTTACCCTCATCCCTATCGAAAAGTACCCTAAAACGTTCGGAATTGTGGTCACTATTCCCAAAATGTTCCCCTACTGAAACCTCAACCACCTGTCCAGGCTCATTCCCCAACACCAGATCCAGTACTGCCCCTTCCCTAGTTGGACTATCTACATATTGCCTTCCTGGATATATCTTACAAACTCTGTTCCATCCAAACCCCCAGCACTAAGTGAGTCGCAGTCAATATAGGGGAAATTAAAATCCCCTACCACAACAACCCTGTTACTTTTGCATCTATCCAAAATCTCTCTACCTTTCTACTCCTCTATCTCTCGCTGGCAGTTGGGGGGGGCCTGTAATAAACACCCAACATTGTGTTTGCCTCCTTCCTATTCCTGAGCTCGACTCAGATTGCCTCATTGTATGAGCCCTCCAAGGTGTCCTCCCGCAGTACAGCTATAATATTCTCCTTAACCAGTAATGCTACTCCCTCCCCCCTTTCATACCCCCCTCTATCTCTCCTGAAGCATCTATGTCCTCCAATGTTCAGCTGCCAATCTTGCCCTTCCTTTAACCACATTTCTGTGATAGCCACAATATCATAATTTCAAGTACTAATAAATGCTCTAAGATCATCTGCCTTACCTGCTATACTTCTGGCGTTGAAACAAATACACTTTAAAGCACTGTGTTTGAGCAGACTGGGTGATGTTCATATTTTTGTTCTCTATTTCCCCTTCAGTTATTACACCTTCTAAGCTAAGTTCCCACCCCTGTCATACTAGTTTAAATCCCCCCGCATGACTCTAGAAAATCT
The DNA here is from genome assembly GCF_902713615.1 of Scyliorhinus canicula. Lineage (NCBI taxonomy): Eukaryota > Metazoa > Chordata > Chondrichthyes > Carcharhiniformes > Scyliorhinidae > Scyliorhinus > Scyliorhinus canicula. The sequence goes on along the minus strand of NC_052152.1, from coordinate 87,216,953 downwards.
CCCAACCAGGAGAGCTGCCAACAACTCTAGGATCCATTTTATTGATAGCGATTGGCGGCATGACAGTACAGTGGTTAGCACTGCTGTCTCACAGCTCCAGGGATCCAGGTTCAATTCCAGCCTCAGATGACTGTATGTGTGGAGTTTGCACTTTCTCCCGTGTCTGTATGGGTTTCCTCCCACAGTCCAAAGATGTGCAGGTTAGGTGAATTGGCTATGCTATAGTGTACCTTAGTGTCCAAAGCTTAGGTGGGGTTATGGAGTTACAGGGACTATGTGGGTGAGTGGGCCTATGTAGGGGAGGGGGCGCTTTCAGAGGATCGGTTTAGACTCGATGGGCCAAATGGCCTCCTCTTGCACTGTAGGGATTCTAAGATTCTATGATTGCCGCTTCTTTCCAATACATTATTTCTCTCCATCTCCTTACTTCCATCTTGTCTACTCTTTAATTTCTTCCCTCTGCATTTCCACCACTTAGTCACTTCAATTGTTACGTGTACCTTTTTCCTTTTGAACTACTTGCTCGACTCCTGTATCCTTTCATTATACTGTCACTAATCTCACCAACACATACATTCCACTCACACCCTACAAGGGCATGAGGAGAGAGAACAACCTATCCCCAACTCAATCCATTCACTCTTTTCCTAGCCTTTTCTTTGTCAAAATAGGTTTGAATTTCAAAATCCATTGTTTGAAAAAGTCAATTGAGAATGAGGAAAGTAGGGGTCTCTGTTTTGTACGTTACAGCAATTAGTTTTACGTCATGAAATTGGCAATGTCATGAGGGGTGGCAAATTCAATGTATTTTTTGAACTATTAACTAAAATTAGGATGGAAAATAGAAAAAGATACTTGGTACTTCAACATAATGTTCTTTCTGAAGTTCATAGGAAATGCTACAGCAGGTAGAAACTCAGGACAATGTAATTACCTCTCATTTTCACAAAGTGATACATGCCCACCCTCTCTTTAAATAAAAATCAGTTCACCTTTGTCTAAATAATGCTTTGGAAATTTATCTTCCGTTATTTAAAAAAAAATTCAAACAACTGAACAAAGACAGCTAGAAACTAAAGTGGAATATATGTTGCAGATTGCGGCATAGCAGTTGACCTTTGAGGCTTTGAATAATCTTTCAAAAAATGGGAGTTGAGCTATAAGCTCTGTATAAAACATAAACTGCAGTGTGGTAGGTGGTTGCCATTTTGAAATGTGAAAAAACACCAGAAATTCAATAAATCAATGTGACACATTTTATGGAATGAATACGTTTTACAATACCTTTAAAATCCAAATATTTTAGAAACCGTGAAATTGTCTTCAGCATCCGACAGAGTTTATTGAATTTATTTTGAGTCACTTTGGCTATGGCATCATGTTAAGGATCACAATCTGGATAAGATTTGATGCTTTCATTTTCGGAATCATCCCTCCACAACAAATATCTTCATCTCCATCTATTGAATTGGATATTCTGCGTTTTTTAAAATATCTGATGACAATTTGTGCACTAATAGCATCCCACCATTTAAAGACAAAACAAAACATCAGAGCAACATACATATTTCCACTCTTTGGGAGATTTTATCTCCATCTATTCAGCATGAACATGATATTTCAATGGCTTGTTGAGGCACACATCCAAAGTTTGAACTACGTATGTGAGATTCCCAGGTATAACTGCAAAGTTAGGTGTTATTTCTTCACAGGTGCATCTTGATCTCATCGGTTATATGAGATCCCAACATGCCCCACGCTAATAAGTTGCTTTCTTTGCGTGGGACACTGGGATGCCTTTTCCACACATTTAAATAGAGGAAATGGAAGACATTATATGCTACATCTTATCAAGCATTACGACTCTCATAAACTGACCTATTCTTGTATTTAATACTCACGTAGGATCCTTGTTGAATATGTACCACCTGTTTGGAATGTTGAACTTACTAAAGAGCCATGTGAGAAAGCTCAAAAGCATTCAGAAGTGAGCACTGAAACTGATTGAAATAATGTGTACCAAAGCTTCTGACACAAACAACTGAATATGGGTTCTCTTGCTGAAAGGTGGAAATTGTTGTCTGGACTTCACTAGAAAACTCTTCAATCCCACCTTCCATTGCCACTATCTCTGGCTACAACCACACAAAGGTAAATGTGTGATGGAATTAATGAGAAAAGCACCATTCCACAAATAAGATGTAGAACGAATAGACTGCAAGACAGCCCAATCCCCCACTTTATAAAGTGCCTAAATAGTATGTAAATAATTAAGAATTTAATGAACTCAACCTGACATTCTATCTATGGACTTGAATACAAAATGCAGAGCATAGGCCTTTCATTTTCATTCTCTAAATTAAGGATCCTGCATTTTGCAATGTATTGTAGTAATTTGTGCAATCTTTTTATTTCATACTTCCAATTTTTAATTTTATAACTATCTATAACAACGTTAAAAACTCTTATTTCTTGTTTTATTTGTATTGTCAGTACCTACTGCCATGATGACCTTTCAATAAACCAACTATTATAAAATAAAAGCAAATTACTGCGGATGCTGGAATCTGAAACTAAAGAGAAAATGCTGGAAAATCTCAGCAGGTCTGGCAGCATCTGCAGGGAGAGAAAAGAGCTAACGTTTCGAGGTCAGATGACAACTTGACAAAGGGTTATCTGGACTTGAAACGTTAGCTCTTTTCTCTCCCTACAGATGCTGCTAGACCTGCTTAGATTTTCCAGCATTTTATCTTTGGAAACCAATTATTATGATTGATCCACAGCGTTACTCCATTCTCATCCATCCAACTGTTGTCATGGACATGCACAAAACTCACGCAGGGAACTTGATTTTCAGTATGATTTTACATTTGAAAGTGACCATAAGCTTTAATTTAGTCTGTTGGCCAAGTGGCTTGAACCGTGAATCCTGTCTTCTCATGGAAATTCATGGGCATTTCATCAATGTTACCAATGTGGCATAATGGATACTCGTTTTTGCTGCTTTTGGATGAAGAATTACTGGAAACTGGTCACTTTGGTATTGAGGCTTTTGGTAGTCTGAATGGCCTTTGTCTTCTGCTGCAACACCAAACATTTTAGTTCAGTATGCAGCTGCACAGACTAGCTATTGTTCTGGATCATTGGTGAACTCAGTTTCTTTTGGCCTACTTAAGAGCATAGACACGCATCGCCTTTCTGGTGAAGATGCAACCGTTCTGATGATTTTCAAGGATACATTCTAATACATGCTTCTCAAGATCAAGCTAGTGGCGGTTCCCTATTCTCATGACACATTCAGTCTTGGCCGCATTCAGTCTTGGGCAGACTCCTTCTTCTTCCCAAAGCCTTTTATTCGTATGTAAGGAGCAAGAGGGTAACTAGAGAAAGGATTGGCCCACTCAAAGACAAAAGAGGGAATTTATGCGTGGACTCAGAGGAAATGGGTGAGATTCTTAATGAGTACTTTGCATCGGTATTCACAAAGGAAACGGACAAGACAAATGTTGAGGCTAGGGATGGATGTTTAAATCCTCTAGGTCAAGTGTCATATGGAAGGGGGAAGTTTTGGGTATTCTAAAAGACATTAAGGTGGACAAGTCCCCAGGACCGGATGGGATCTATCCCAGGTTGCTGAGGGAAGCGAGGGTCGAAATAGCTGGGGCCTTAACAGATACCTTTGCAGCATCCTTGAGCACGGGTGAGGTCCCGGAGGACTGGAGAATTGCTAATGTTGTCCTTTGTTTAAGAAGGGTAGCAGGGAAAATCCAGGGAATTATAGACCTGTGAGCTTGACGTCAGTGGTAGGCAAACTGTTGGAGAAGATACTGAGGGATAGGATCTATTCACATCTGGAAGAAAATAGACTTATCAGTGATCGGCAGCATGGTTTTGTGCAGGGAAGGTCATGTCTTACAAACCTAATAGAATTCTTTGAGGAAGTGACAAAGTTAATTGATGAGGGAAGGGCTGTAGATGTCATGTACATGGACTTTAGTAAGGCGTTTGATAAGGTTTCCCATGGCAGGTTGATGGGAAAAGTGAAGTCGTATGGGGTTCAGGGTGTACTAGCTAGATGGATAAAGAACTGGCTGGGCAACAGGAGACAGAGAGTAGTGGTGGAAGGGAGTGTCTCAAAATGGAGAAGGGTGACTAGTGGTGTTCCACAGGGATCCGTGCTCGGAGCACTGTTGTTTGTGATCTACATAAATGACCTGAAGGAATAGGTGGTCTGATTAGCAAGTTTGCAGATGATACTAAGATTGGTGGAGTTGCAGATAGCGAGGAGGACTGTCAGAGAATACAACAAAATATAGATAGATTGGAGAGTTGGGCAGAGAAATAGCAGATGGAGTTCAAATGCGAGGTGATGCATTTTGGAAGATCAAATTCAAGAGCGGACTATATGGTCAATGGAAGGGTCCTGGGGAAAATTGATGTACAGAGAGATCTGGGCGTTCAGGTCCATTATACCCTGAAGGTGGCAACGCAGGTCGATAGAGTGGTTAAGAAGGCATACAGCATGCTTGAGTAGAAGAGTCGGCAGGTCATGTTACAGTTGCATAGGACTTTGGTTAGGCCACATTTGGAATACTGCGTGCAGTTCTGGTCGCCACATTACCAGAAGGATGTGGATGCTTTAGAGAGGGTGCAGAGGAGGTTCACCAGGAAGTTGCCTGGTATGGAGGGTGCTAGCTATGAAGAAAGGTTGAGTAGATTAGGATTGTTTTCGTTGGAAAGACGGAGGTTGAGGGGGGACCTGATTGAGGTCTACAAAATTATGAGAGGTATGGACAGGGTGGATAGCGACAAGCTTTTTCCAAGAGTGGGGGTGTCAGTGACAAGGGGTCACGATTTCAAGGTGAGAGGGGGAAAGTTTAAGGGAGATGTGCGTGGAAAGTTTTTTACGCAGAGGGTGGTGGGTGCCTGGAACGCTTTACCAGCGGAGGTGGCAGAGGCGGGCGCGATAGCATAATTTAAGAGGCATCTAGACAGGTATATGAACAGGCGGGAATAGAGGGAAAATAGGAGACGGGTTTAGATAAAGGATCTGGATCGGTGCAGGCTGGGAGGGCCGAAGGGCCTGTTCCTGTACTGGAATTTTCTTTGTTCTTTGTTCTATTCTTGCATCAGTGTTTCACTAACAGAGTTCCCTCGCTACAGCAGTTATTTGACGAGTTGGCAAATGTTACAACTTTTAGCTTGAAACCAGCTACATACTGCATTTTGCCAGAGGACCCATTTCTGTTCATTACTTGCCATGTACAATCGGCTCTATGTGGGCATGTCTTAAACTCGCTTGCATCTTTTTGACGACACAGCCTGTATTGCCTCATCATTCCCTGCACTGATTTACAAGGGGATTAAAGCATGCATTTCTGAGGTGAACAATCGAGGCCGATTCCTAATGTGAGTATAGCATTTCTTAGCAGAATAATGGTGCGGTCCTCTATGTCTTTGGCTAGACAGCTGGTTTGTGATGCAGAGTGAGGCCAGCAGCATGGGTTCATTTCCTATACCAGCTGAGGTAATTCATGAAGGCCTCACCTTCTCAACCTTGCTCCTCACCAGAGGTGGTGATCCTCAGGTTAAATCATCACCAGTCAGCTCTCCCCTGAAAGGGGAAAGCAGCCTATGGTCATTGGGATTATGGCGACTTTAACTTTACCTAAAACTATAGGTAAAACAAAATTGACTGACGCAGGAATTACTCATTTGCATTATGCAGTATTACAGTCCATTCTTTAGAATTTTATACACTGTGAACTATGGTAAATGAATGCAAGTTGTTTCCTGTCCCATTAGACTGCAGTAAAACTTTCCTTATATTAATGGAACATTTACTATGGTGTCTTAATTCCAGATAACAATTGTAATTTATTTGGAATACTTTATTAGATCTATTGTTAAATGATTTCTGAGTAAATAACTACCATACAATGTATTAATCCCTCAACATAAACATTTGAGTAACATTACAGAGCTTTATCTGACTTCCAATAGCATCCAGTATTACAAGTTTGTAGTAATAGCTTTTATGAAGTCAGGTCCATCTGAATTAGTTTTGTTTGATCACACTCTAAAGTTTTAACTTTAGTCACATCCTCAATTAATATTCACATATTTACTTATTGTAATTAATATTTTCAATCAGATCACAAAGATAAGTTTAAGCACAATGCAATGCTTAACCTCACAAAAGCTTCTGGTCCTGAGTCCAGACAATCATCCATCCAGCTCTCCTTTTCCAGCAAAGACCAGAAATTTGGCTCAGCACTGGGAACACAGACGTTAGCTATAGTGTCTCACGGGAAATTTCATGGGAGCTTGGATGCCCAATTCACTAGTTTTAAATTGGCAAATACTATGTCAGCTTAGCTCTGTTGATACTCTCCTGATATTTGTGTCAGAAAATTGTGTATTCCAGTCCAGGGCACACAACCGAGGCAAACCTTTCAAGGTAATATTGAGCAATGCTGCATTGTTGCAAGTTACGTCCTTTAGAGCAGATATTAAAAGATGAGATGTTAAAACTGTGGCTGGAGGTACTCGAAAGAGGCGTTGAGAATCCTCCTAGTGTTTTGGTCAGCATTCCCCCCTCAACTGTCGCCAATATAACAAGGGAACTGGACAGAGGAACAATTGCTGTTCATGGGACTTTGCCATGTACAAATTGCCTGCCAAATTAACAACATAACAAGTAATTTCACTTCGGAAGTAATTTCTTATCCGTGAAATGTTTTGGAATATGAGATGTGAAAAGCGCTATCTAAATTCAGCTTTTGATTTTAAAATCCCATAATTATTCTAAGGAATTAAGTTTTAAAGTTTTTTCCATGGGATTTCAATGCATTGTCACTTAATGCATTAACTGACATTTCTCTCTATGCTAGCTGAAATGCTAATGCATTTAAAAATAAAGGAGTTAACATTTCTGCTGAAATAGCAGAGGAATTTTAGATGAAAGCCTTAAGCATACATAGCCTCACACTTCATGGCATATTTTAGGGCCAGGTTTTACCTACAGCCTTGTGAAATAGGGGATTGCACAGCACTTATTAAATAGTAGTCCTACATACAAACAGGTTATCGGGGTGGTGCAGATTCCAATTGACATTTTCACTACTTGTTCCAGTGGAAAAAGGCTGGACAGTTTGTTCAGCAGTAATCAAGTCTAGAAATGTATGTTGATTATAATTTTAGTTCTGAATGCCACTATATACAGGTGACTATTGTATGAGATTGATTAGAGACTTAAAACTATAGGTAGGGGGCTGGTTTAGCTTAGTTGGCTAGACAGCTGGTTTGTGAGGCAGAGTGAGGCCAGCAGCGTGGGTTCATTTCCTGTACCAGCTAAGGTAATTCATGAAGGCCTCACCTTCTCAACCTTGCCCCTCGCCCAAGGTGTTGTGATCCTTAGGTTAAATCATCACCAGTCAGCTCTCCCATAAAAGGGGAAAGCAGCCTATGGTCATCTGAGATTATGGTGACTTTAACTTTACCTAAAACTATAGGTAAAACAAAATTGACTGACACGGGAATTACTCATTTGCATTATGCAGTATTACAGTCCATTATTTAGAATTTTACTACTGAACAAGATTCATGTCACAGACTATTTATATTACAAGGAAATTAACAGTAGTGATTTTAAAACTATCTTGCTTTATTGGGTGGTGTGAAGGGTTGCATGTTTTGACAATATATGGAGTACACACCAGACACTATGGGAGGAGAAAAAAGGAGAGTCATTCTAAAGTCACTCAATCATTTATTTCCCAGTAGCTGATCCACAATAGCATCAATGGAGACACAGAAGCAAGTTGCCGCACAAATTGGAGCATGCGGTGGATAAAAGAGGGGCTTTGATCTTAGTGCAGGGAGGGGAAAATAATTATATTTACTGCCATTCATTTCATTGATAAATTTAATTATGGAAAATTGCTGATGCTTTTTATTGACTGTTGATACAAATACTCCAAGATTACAGTTTTGTATTAGAGGCTAATAAAAATAATTTCTGCTGTGATCTTCAAATATTGCCAGTTTCTGACCATCATAAAAGCCCTTGATTGATGCACTGTACTTCATAACCACAATTCTCTTAGACTCCGCTACACAGTGGCAATTTGAGAATAAAGCCAAACTGTCTCAAAAGAATGTTTCTCGACATAATGGGCATGAAGACTTGTTGCTGGAAGTAAACCATCGGTACTGTAAACATAAAAAATTCAAACGTTAGCAACTGTGTAATATTGTTAAAGAAAAATAAAAAAACATTACCAGAGATGTAATCTGAACTTAAAAGCAAGTCTGCATGTAAAACAAGTCTATTGCATGTAAAACAAGTATATTGCATGTAAACAAGTATATTGCATGTAAACAAGTATATTGCATGTGAACAAATATATTGCATTTGTACAAGTATATTGCATGTAAACACACATTCAAATTCTTCCTCTTTTTTATCTTTAATTGAAAATAGAAGTTAACTCAATCAAGAGCAAGAATTGTCCATACACGAAAATTCCAGAATGTTCTCAACAAAGTGGAGTTCAAAAGATGGAATTAACTAGTGCTGTTGGTCGCTGCATACATATAGTTCCTTCAGTGGCAGATAATGTTCATAGATATTGAATGTTTCCTAGTAAAACAGATTTTGTAGAAGGTGGAAAGTAAGAATGACCCAAGATAAATAGTCCAATGTGTTCTTGTTCAATTATTATCCAGTGTTAGGAAAACAAAGGTAGTTTTAAACGATTTATATTTGTATTGGTAAATGTTAGAAATAAAGTCAAGTTGATTTAATTTAATGTTTTTGTGCCTGGAACGGTAAAGTCTTCAGTTAGATTCGTGCTGGACAAAGGTGTTTTTATATTTGTGGGTTGCTTAAGTTCCAATTGTGATTATATTGCGCTGAGAGGGAGTTACAGCTTGAAGAGTAAATAAACTAGCAGTAGTTTCATAGCAACTTGGGGCCTTGTAAGGTAGAAAAGCTTTAAGTTTTAGTTTGTGCTGGATATATTGCAATTGAAGGAGGACACCAGGGAGTGACCATCTCTCAACTCTGTCAGGAGAAAAACTGGACAGGGTGGGAGCTGCAAAGAAACAGGTTTCCCAAGAAAGCAGTTACTGTCTAGATAACCAGATAATTGGGATAGAAAGAATGCCTTACGACGACTCAAGGTATTGTTCTGAAGAATTCAAGGAAGAGTAAACAAAATGTTCTGAGTTAAATAGACAATTGCAGTAATCAGATTTAAAGTGGGAAAGCAGACTTCAGAGATAAATCAAAAGTTTGATGCCATTTTAATAGTCTGGGAATCAGGAGTTATAGCCATTGTGAACAGTTTGTACAGCAGTCAAGACAAAGACATCCTGATGGTGTAAACCTTTGATACTGGATCCTCTGTTAAAAGCAGAGTGGGAGATAGGTTTGAAAGAGTCACTTGGAATACCTGGACTGGATTTCAAGAATACAAATCACTAATACAAAGCGTGATTGTGAAAGAAGATTTTGAAGCATATTTTGGGAGTGGTGTTTGGAAATTCCCATGTGACAATCATCAGGGAGAATTTGGAAGGGAAGTCCATAAACACTAACTTAGGTTCAGGGCGATGTGTGTATTTGACCACAGCTAATCTGTTAATGTGTGTTTAAAGGGACTAGGTGTCACTGAGACCATTGTAGTTTAAGATGTATTCTGTAATCCCCATTAATCATTTGTTCAGCTGAGGGGTAGTAACACAGTATTGTATAATAATCCCAATTTTCTTGTTTGTTTTCTTTCTTATTGTTAAAACTAATTAATAACTCTGCTCCTCCACATTATATATAAAGGTACAAGTTACGGTCTTTTGAGCCAGGGATCTTCCCGTCAAGTTATAATACCAACTCGGGTTGTAACACACCAGATTTTAGCGATACTTGTCAGAGTTTGAAAATTTCAACCTCATTGTAGAAATCAATATATTTTTATTAATTTGCTGCAGTATTCCAATCTGAAAAAATGATTTTAGCATTATACGAAACAGTATCAATCAGCTGTGATAATGAATATTACTCACTAATTTTTATAGGATATGCACTTTGTAGACAAAACAGTTAGATAAGTGAAATGGACTTGGTTATATTTCAAAACTGTTTCAGAAAATAAGATTAGAAAACAGAACTGAAGACAAATCTATGAAGAAAAGGATAGAAGGACAAAAGGCAATATGAATTCCATGGGACTTTAGAATAATATAATAATTCATTAGTAATATTCATCATGGTTAAGGAACAATTGGAGCTCCTCAAGGCTTAACATTTACACAATATTGACATTTTTCACAACACTTCCTTATGGGAGAAAAAGTTAATTTTGTCGTAATTAATTGGGCATACAGCTGAATTAATACAGTAGCTATGCAATGAAATGATAACTTAAAACTTTACTATTTTAATATTCATAAGGTATAATGATGCAATGGCATAAATTAATGCCCCTTTTACCTTAATCTTGATTATGACTAGCTTCTTGATGCAGCTAAAAAAATCAACCTTTTTACTAGTTAAAATTGAGATCATCATTCACCTTCCAAAACAATAGCCAAGATCAGAGTACTATCCAGAGTCATTTGGTATCAGAACCTTGAATTCTTTTTTTTATACCTTTACAAAGCCAGAGCTCAGAGTGTGGACAGGGGCAACCCGCCAACCCACGTCCCTGCCCGCTCCAAAAACCAACCCAAGCAGAATCCAAATCACAGTCCCCACAAGAGAGGCATACCAGATCCAGGCTTTACACCTGACCTCATGCTCACCTTAGTCGATGATATCAGAACCTTCTACATATGTGAAAATGTCAAAGGATTGAATTAAAGGATTGATTAATGGTGTGGACAAGTTCAAACAGGCAAACAAAATTAAATTTATTGAGAATTTCTCACATCTCCAAAACACGTGATGGAGCAACGAGGAAGAAGAAATAAGTAGAAGATTTTGTGTCGATGAAGATGAATTAGATGGAAAAAACATATTTGAATTTTAAAAATTAGGGCAAGTATATGATGGAGATAGGGGACAACGTGGTGCAAGGTTTTTAGTTTTTTCTTTTTAATTAAAATTGCAATTTAAATGTTTATTTTCGTTAAAATAAAGTGATAGTCGTTTAATGATAAAACTACTGATGCTAGTTAAGTAGCTTTATTATTGTAATATACTTGTGTTGAACTGAAAGCTTATAAAGCTCATCAGCCCAGCAAGAACGTCTGGTTTGCAGCAGTCTGAGGATGAATAGTTTGGGAGTACATTACAGGCTGTTTTCAAAAAAATCTAATACCACTAATATCTCTTGAGTAGACAAGTAATCAGGGATCAGTACATCTGTTTGTACAAGTTACATGATCACTGCAACATGGATTAAAGCATTCATTTACAGAATCAATATTACTCCGCACTGGTTCCAAGATAAAAAAGCAGTCATAATTAATAAAGTGGTGGTGGGCAATTAAGTTTCGGACTATATTTACAACAATGCTTCTGGACGGTTTAGGATGCAACCTCAAAGGAAAGCAGTCTTTCAAAAATTAATTCATGGGATGTGGACATCACTGGATTGGCCAGCATTTATTCCCATCCCTAATTGCCCTTGAAAAGGTTGTGGTGAGCTGCTCTCTTAAACTGCAGCAGTCCTTGTGGTGATGTGGTGTAGGTAAACCTATAGTGCTTTTGGTATTGGGATTAGGGGGGGATGGGCGGGTGGAGACCCAGGATTTTAGCCTAGTGATCGTGATGAAACCGCAACATATTTCCAAGTCAGAATGAGTAATGCCTTGGAGGGGAACCTCCAGGTGGCGGTGTTCCCATGCATCTGTTGCCCTCGTCCTTCCAGATGGTAGAGGTTGGGGGATTGGAAGATGCTGCTGAAGGTGCCTTGGTGAGTTCCTGCATCTTTAAATGGTATACCCTGCTGCCACTGCACATCGGTGATGGAGGGAGTGAATGTTTGTCGATGGGGTGTCAATCAAGCAGGCAACTTTATCCGAGATGATGTCAAGCTTATTGAATGCTGTTGGAAGTGCACTCATCAATTTAAGTGGAGAGAATTCCTGATTTGTGCCTTGTAGCTGGTGGACAGGCTTTGGGAAGTCAGGAGGAAAGTTGCTCGCTGCAGGATTCCTAGCCTCTGATCTGCGCTTGTAGCCACCGTATTTACATGGTTAGTTCAGTTAAGTTTCTGGTCAATGGTAAATCTCAGAATGTTGATATGAATGTTAAATTACAGCATGGTAGTACAGTGGTGAGCACCTTTGCTTCACGGCACCAGAGACCCGAGTTCGATTCCCAGCTTGGGCAACTGTCTGTGGGAAGTCTGCACAGTCTCCCCTTGTCTGCGTGGGTTTCCTCCGGGTGCTCCAGTTTCCTCTCACAAGTCCCGAAATACGTGCTTGTTAGGTGAATTGGACATTCTGAATTCTCCATCAGTGTACCCAATCATGCGGCGTTATGCAGCAACTAAGAGATTTTCACAGTACTCATTGCACTGTTAATACAAGCCTACTTGTGACGCAAATTCTTTTGTTTTATAAATTTAGAGTACCCAATTATTTTTTCCCCCCAATTAATGGGGCAATTTAGCGTGGCCAATTCACCTACCCTGTACATCTTTGGGTTGTGGGGGTGAAACCCACGCAGACACGGGGAGAATGTGCAAACTCCACACAGATAGTGACCCGGGGCTGGGATCGAACCTGGGTCCTCAGCGCCATAGTGCTAACCACTGGGCCACCGTGCCGCCCTACTTGTGACACTATTTATTAATAAAGATTAAATGAAAAGTTATCTATAAATACCACTGTTAAAAAATAGCTTTGCACTTCAATTTCTGCTATGCTCCTTAATGCTTCAAGCTGACAATTTCTTGTGAGGGAAAAGTGATGACCAACATGAGGGGACATAGCTTTAAATTGAGGGGTGGTAGATATAGGACAGATGTCAGAGGCAGTTTCTGAATAAAAGTGTAGTTTTAAAAGAGTGGGTTTCACAATAGCATACAGTCAGGTGGTGAAATTTATGTTTGAGAGAGAAAAAAAAACATAGGATAAATTTCAAAATCCAACTGGTTCACGCACAGCCTTCAAGAAAGGGAATCTGCCACCCATACCTGGTCTTGTCCGCACAGGACTCGAGTCCCATATGCTGGTTGCCTCTTGATACAATTAAAGGCAACAAAGATGAACAATATATGCTGTTCTTTGCGTCCTGACAACCAATGTAAAAATAAATTTTCATGCTCTACTCTATTGTTTCCTACCTTCTCAACCCTTCATAGCAAACATCAGTAACTGCACTTAGAAAAAAACAAATAATCTTGTTCGTGTTTGAGATGCAATTCATAAAAACATTTTAAGATCTTTTATTGTCCATTTTCATCCTGATACCAATATGGAATCTACAACTTTTAAACATAGTTTGAGGGGCTAAATGCCCTGATATCAAAATGGATTTGCTTATTTAATCTGCACACTGGCGTTGTTTGACAATTCTAAAAGTTGTTTTTCTGGTGTAAATGTCTTACCAAGCAGGCGGAGTGGAACTTTTTCTTGCAGGTTCTGCAGGCTTTCTTTGGCAGCGAATAGTTAGAACCGTGAATTACTGAAAAGCAGATCATGCATTCCTCAGTTCCTTCAAACCGTTTATCCACATTGCTCTTCCACAATGAAAGGCCTTCCATGATGCTGCCGTTCTGTAAAAAGAGCAAAATGAAGTACCAAAATGCACAGTTAATTACGAATGTTACCAGGACTACAATAATTTTAATTTATATTTAAGTTTTAAAATCATTTTAAATAGCTACATCAACAGATAAGTAATCATTAATACAAATAATTACTACATTGGCTGATACATAATAGCTAAATGATTAATTGGGAATTGTCTCACGTTGATCAAATTTTGCGTTCATTTGGCAATCAGTTTGAACTGCCCGAACTAAACTAGGCAGAAAAATACATGAAATAAAAAGAGAAATTGTAAAACTTCCTCTGTGGTGATTGTAGATCTGAGTAGATGCAATACAACTGAGCAAGCACTAGAGGGAACACGGGAGAGCTATATATACACAGGGACAGGAAGTGACGACACACTTCACGGAAGGCAGAACTCGTAGCAGGACACAGACACAGGCAGGCAGCATTTGAGGTAGCCGTAAATTAAGCTCTGAAGAGAGAACGAATTCACAATAAAGCATCTTCTCCACCTTTGAGACTATGAGCTTTATTAAGACACGAGGAACAACACACCTCATGAGAATGGATGTAGCTCTGGTGCCTGGGTAAAAAGGTTAAAAATAAGAATCCCGATATTGACCCATCTACGTCTGATTTTAATTAGAACATAGAACATAACAGCGCAGTACGGGCCCTTCGGCCCTCGATGTTGCGCCGACTCATGAAACCATCTGAAGCCTATCTGACCTACACTATTCCATTTTCATCCATATGTCTATCCAGTGACCACTTAAATGTCCTTAAATTTGGCGAGTCTACTACTTTTGCAGGCAGGGCATTCCACACCCCTACTACTCTCTGAGTAAAGAAACTGCCTCTGACATCTGTCCTATATCTACCACCCCTCAATTTAAAGCTATGTCCCCTCATGTTGGTCATCACCATCCGAGGAAAAAGACTCTCACTGTCCACCCTATCTAACCCTCTGACTATCTTATATGTCTCTATTAAGTCACCTCTCAGCCTTCTCCTCGCTAACGAAAACAACCTCAAGTTCCTGAGCCTTTCCTCGTAAGACCTTCCCTCCATACCAGGCAACATCTTAGTACATCGCCTCTGAACCCTTTCCAAAGCTTCCACATCCTTCCTATAATGTGGTGACCAGAACTGCACGCAGTACTCCAGGTGCGGCCGCACCAGAGTTTTGTACAGCTGCAGCATGACCTCGTGGCTCCGAAACTCAATCCCCCTACTGATTAAGGCTAGCACACCATATGCCTTCTTATATGCCCTATTAACCTGGGTGGCAACTTTCAGGGATTTATGTACCTGGATGCCGAGATCTCTCGGTTCATCTACACTACCAAGAATCTTGCCATTAGCCCAGTACTCTGCATTCCTGTTACTCCTTCCAAAATGAACCACCTCACACTTTTTCGCATTAAACTCCATCTGCCACCTCTCAGCCCAGCTCTGCAGCTTATCTATGTCCCTCTGTAACCTATAACATCCTTCAGCACTATCCACAACTCCACCGACCTTCGTGTCCCAATTTGAATGGGAATAAATGAATGGATGTAGATGTGGGGGTGGTTGACCAACCTGCTTCAAGAAAATGAATTCGTATTTTTAATATTATAATGAGGATACAGCATTTTGAATTTAATAGTGGACGGCTGGGATTCCTGAGCCTCGGGAAACATACAGGTATATTCAATGTAGATTTTCGGGTGCATGACAGTTAATGCCTTTCCACTTTCATGCTGGCTTGTACACACCAGCCTGGATAACCGCCCCAAAGCTCAGACAACACCTCCTACCACTACCCCGACCCTTACAATTCCATGCTAACATTACCACGCCTCTTACAACTCCGAGGCCTTGTTTCATACCCTAATTTTCTTTGTTAAGTACCATCATGGATATAAAGCTGATACAGTGACCAGAAGGTTTCCAAAGAACAGTGCATCAAACAGGCGATCCTATGCCAAGGCATAAGCAAGTTTGATGGAGACCATTATTTCTCTTTTTCTTCTGTCTGTTATTGGGTCACAATTACGTGGATGTATATTGTATAAATAGCCTATCGTCATGCGAGAACCTCAACAATGAGTGTCGGTAAATTGTTAAAACTATGGAAGGGGCAACAGTTAAGCTCAATCATGTTTCCATCTGAAGTTTTCAAACTCACATTTTGTAATTGGGGTCAGTGAATAATAATTAAAGCTGGAACCCCAGCAGATTTTACCCATCTCTACTTAAAGAACACGGAGCCAAATACAAATGTCTGCAGGGCTATAATGTCGAAGATCCGTTAATTCAATGGAGACTAAGTGTGGAACCTAATAGCAAGAAAATGTCAATACAATGACACCACTCGGAAATCTGCTTTAATCTCGTACTACATTTTTTCTAAAATTACTAAATACAGTGAAACAACTCCACTTCTCTGTTAAGTGCCTTTACTGACTAGACCATCTGGGAAGCTAAAGCACATTAACCAGATGAGAGATAGCCTATTTTATAGCCAAGCTGTTCCTAAGGAAACACAAGCACTTAGACACAATTTAAAGAAAACATTATGTCGGAACAGGGAGGACTGGGGAGGTTGGGATGAGGAGAAATTTTAAAGCTATGAATGAGAGCTAAATATATTTAACTTCTCACAAAATGCCACGTCGGGAATGCTTATCGGAATAACAGATAGAAATATATAAAATAATTTTTTAAGACGCTGGTATACAAAGATGGGATTTTTAGGTTAGGTATAAATTACATAGGAACACAGGAATTAGGAGCAGAAGTAGGCAATTCAGCCCTCGGGCCTGCTCAACCATTCAATCAGATCATGGCTCATCTCTTCCTAGTCTCAAATCCACCTTTTTTCTGTTCCCCATATCCCTTTAACCTGTTTTCAAAATCAGAAATATATCTATCTCCTTCTTGAAACCATTCAATGACTCAGACTCCACTGTACTATGGGCAACAAGTTCCACAAATTCACCACCCTCTGCGAGAAGTAGTTCCTCCTCATCTCAGTTTTAAATCTACTGCCTCTCAACCTAGATCTGTGACCTCTCATTCTAGATTGCACCACAAGGGGGAACATTTGGTCTAGGTTTATTTTATCAATCCCTTTTGTTATTTTATATACCTTGATCAGTTCCCTTCTCATCCTTCAAAACTCTAGCGATTATAAGTCCAAACTGTTTAATCTTTCCTCATACGTCAACCCTTTCATTCCCAGAATCAATTTGGTAAACCTCTTGAAATCAAAAGTGAAAAGAATGCAAATGTATATTGGGAAAATGGGGAAGACAGAATGAGCAGATACAAGCAATGATGGCATTTTAGCATTGCTCAAAAATGATGGACTCCGGAAAATACATTTTTCCAAAGTTGTCAATAATTTGATGGAAGATTATTGCTTCTCTCAAGGTGACAAGAGATGACACTTCCAGTGGCGGCCATGGAGTGAGCGGCACATTTGGCAGCTCCTGCTCAAGGTGGAATTATTTGGTCGTTTACTCGTCTGAGGGGTGGAATATTGGATGGATAGAGGTGAAGGAGTGCCAGGCGAAAGTGCAACTCCTCTGTTGTGGCTGGTGGATGGATCCACAAACTTGGAGTGGGTCGAGAAGAAGGGAGCTGGTGGAGTAGGAGAATCTTTGTCTGCCACAGGTCAAGATGGCAGAGGGCAAAGGGCCTGTTCAGCCCGACCAATGGTCAATGGAGCAGCTGGTGGACGTCTTAAATTAGAAGTTCAGCCAGCAGAGAAAGGAAGCCCTGGAGGACCTAGCCAAGGTGGTGGAGTCGCTCAAAGCAGGGTTTGACCAAGTGGAGCAGAGGCTGGACTCCCAGGGCCAGGCGATCCAGAAAGTGGAGAACGCAGTGGGGGAGTACAAGGAACAGCTCGCCTTGCTGGTGGCCGAAGTGGGGGTGGTCAGGTGGTTGGTGCAGGGGAGGGGGGGGGGGGGGGGGGGGGAAGATGGGGCTGTTGTTGCATTCGGGGGAGTTCTGTCAAGGGTGCGGTTGGTGTGGTACAGCTGGAAAGGAGTGATGGCAGTGCACATCCGAGTGTGCGCACATCGGAGACTGGCCCAAAAAGGATATGGCTGATCAGCAGGGGAGGGGGGGTGGGGAGCCCCTCAACCAGATTGGTCACGTGAGAGGGCTGAATGGGCCGGTCAAACAGTGCATGTGTTTGCGCACCCGAGGAGGCAGACATAGCTTTGTTTTAACAAGAGACGCATTTTAAGATAGGGAACAGACAAGGCTGGGGAAAGGATGGGTAGGGCTGCTATTCCATTCGGGACTGGATATAAAGACGAGGGGGGGTGGGGGGGGGGCGGCGGTGTTGATGAATAAGCGGATGCCGTTTGAGGTGAGGAACATTGTGGTGGACGGAGGGGCGGGGAGGGAAGGTTCGTGATTAGAGTGGTAAGCTGGAGGGGATGCCAGTGGTTCTGGTAAACGTTTATGCCCCACACTGGGACAATGTGGAGTTTATGAGGCGGGTGCTGGAAAAGATTCCTGACATGGACTCGCACCACTTGGGAGGGGGGGATTTTAACATGGTATCTGAGCCAATCTTGGACCGGTCAAACCCGAAGGGGGGGGGGGGGGGGGGGGGGGGGGGGGGGTGGACCCGTGTAAATTTGGGAGGCCGAGGGTGAAGGAATTATCATGTTGTTCCCATGTGCACAGGGTGTACTCCCGGATTGACATTTTTGTGGTGTACAAGGCTTTTCTGGCAGGGTGGTCGACTCGGGAGTATTCGGCGATTATTGTCTCAGATCGGGTGCTGCACTGGGTGGATTAGCCAGTGGTCGGGGATTGGGGGGTGGTGGCAGCGGCCACAGTGGAGGTTGGATGTGGGGCTGTTGGCAGATAAGGAGGTATGCGAGCGGGTGGGGGCTGCCATTCAGGGGTACGTGGAGCTGAACGACACGGGGAACGTTAGGGAAGGTCATGGCCACGTTGGTGCAGGAGGCGTTCAAGAAAACGTTTTCTGCGGAGTTTATTTCGATTTGGGCACACAGGGAAATGGCGGAACGGGCAGAGATGGCAAGGCTGGTGAAGAGATTCTGAGGGTAGACAGGAGATATTCGGGAGGTGCCGGAGGCAGGGATGTTGAGGGAGAGGCAGAGGCTCGAGATGGAGTTTGGATTGGTGTCCAGGGGGAAGGCAGTAGGACAGTTGTGGAGGGCCAGGGGGGCAATATACGAGGAGGTTGCTTAACGTGATTACGATGTCCCCGGAGGGGCAGGAAGTGGAATTGACTGTGGCAATGGACGCGGAAAAGGCTTTCGACTGGGTGGAGTGGGAGTATCTGTGGGAGGTGCTGGGGCGGTTTGGGCAGGGGTTCATGGGGATTTTGGAGGACTTTGGTTGGTTCTCCACATACAAGCTTGACATGGGAAAGAGTGAAGTGTTCTCGATTGAGACCAGAGGCCAGGGGAGGAGGTTGGGGAATTTGCCATTTAAGGTGATGGGGGCGAGTTTCAGGTACCTGGATATCTAGGTGCGCGGGGTTGGGCACAGCTGCGGAAGTTAAGTTTGACTCGACAGGTGGAGCAGATGAAGGAGGATTTTGAGAGGTGGAATGGGCTGCCACTGTCGTTGGCGGGTGGGGTGTAGACATGAAAATGACAGTGCTGCCAAGGTTCCTGTTCATATTTCAGAACCTCCCGATCTTTGTTCCAAAGTCATTCTTTAAAAAGATCAACGTGTTTATCTTGGCGTTTGTATAGACAGGGAAGACCTCCGCGGTCAAAGGGGCTTTTCTGGAGCGGGGTTAGGAGGGGGCAGGTTGGCGTTGCTGCATATGATGAATTACTACTGGGCAGCTAACACGCTATGGTCAGGAAATGGGTAGTGGAGGAGGGGTCGGTATGGGGGCAGCTTCTTGTAGGGGAACGAGCTTAGGGGCATAAAGGGCAGCACGGTGGAAAAGTGGTTAGCACTGTTCTTCACAGCGCCAGGGAGCCTGGTTCAATTCCCGGCTAAGGTCACTGTCTGTGTGAAGTCTGCACGTTCTCCCTATGTCTGCATGGGTTTCCTCCGGGTGCTCCGGTTTCCTCCTACAAGTCCCGAAAGACATGCTTGTTAGGTGAATTGGACATTCTGAATTCTCCCTCAGTGCTTAGTGTACAAACAGGCGCCGGAATGTGGCAACTAGGGGATTTTCACAGTAACTTCATTGCAGTGTTAATATAAGCCTACTTGTGACACTAATAAAAATTATTATTGTTGACAGCGCCTCTACCGTTCTCGACGGCCAGAGTATGGGGACAGTGGAGGCAGCATTTGAGGCTGGAGGGTGCCTCGGTGTGAGCAGCGATCTGTGAGGGGGGGGGCCTAATGCGAAATTTCAGAGGTAGCGGCAAGTGGGGATTGAGCGAAGAGGGTGGGGGTAAAGAGGGATAAGGGGGTTAAAATAGGGGAAGACAGGATGGGAAGAGGGGTAGGGCAGGAGTGGAGAGGGGGGTGTGGGTGTTGATTATTTATTATGTTGTACAATTTTACTTCTTTTCTTATTGGTTTTGTTTGTTTATACAAAGGCCTGAATAAAATATTTTTTAAAAAGATGACAAGGGATTCCAGGTAGGCTTCACTGATGTGCTTTTTGGTTCTTTTCCTGGAGTTTCCAGTGTAATTAAATTGAACGACTCAGTACAATATCTACCATTCACATTTATTATAAAATGTATTGCATCAGTTGATTGTCATGAACAGAGGAATTCTTCCTTCCAAACTTATCTGGGTGGCTTTATAATTTACTTAAAAGGTATTTTTCTATCTACTGTAGATTTGTGATGCATAGGAAGTGCCATGCCAAATAACAACAAGAAATGCAAATACTTGGACTTACCTCCTTTGGGAAGCACAAAAAAAATCATACACAGGAAGATGGCAAAGCCTAACTTTACTCCTTTTGGGGAGGAGGAATATTATATTCCTAATATTATATATAATAAATCCAGTTTATCCTACTGCCTTGCCATAGACATTTGTGCCGAAATAAAATAAAATAAATAACTTTTCACCCAACAGAATGTACCCAGCAAAGATAACAAGAGGTGCACTGAACATATATTAATTCTATTGCAAAAATTCAAGTTTTTTCTTCCCTCTATTATAATCTACCAATTGAAAAGCAACATCGATCGGTGACCATCGATCTGTATCTGACAAACTGATGTACAAATAATCCTTAAAAACTCAGTTTCTGCTTTGATATTAACTGGAATTGTACACATTCAGTTAACATTAAAAAATATTCATTTATTCATAGACATTTATTATTAAACATACACTGAAACCCTCCCCAATTGCCTTTAAGGCATACCAGTGTCCCTGCCTCATGCTTCAGTGAATAATCCCCATAAAACTACTGCAGATTACAGCAATCCAGAAAACCGATGTGATAAAAGGTACACACACACACACACAGGGCTTTGTCCTCTGGATGATTTTATTGTTTAACAAAGAAAAATGTTAATAGCTAGGATAAAAAAATTAACAGGCATTTCATAGTAAATTCTCAACATAGTTTCATTACTGGTAAATTATTTATTTTAGAGTTCTAAATTATCTTTTTCATGCAACTATAAAGTTCAACATTTCTTTCCCATGGTCAGTCATACTACATTTCAACATTCTTCAAATTGATACTTTCTAAACTGGTACAATCCAGGTAGACTTGGGAAAAGTGGTAGGAGGATGTCAATTTATATGTCGAGTATAAGGTTAAACTTCCTTTTTTGAGCTGAAAAAGTGGGGTTGTCCCACATGCTGTGTCGAACATTATGGTGCTGTCTACTATTATACTTATTACACTTAGATTATAATTACATGGTGCTATTTAATTCTCTAACAGAAAAAAAAAGAATGTGTTACATCATCCTGAGAAAAAAGCTTGGTTGATATTTTAGGGTCCTCTAAATTTTCAACTTTGTTCCAGCCAACTAAAAAAGGAAATAAAATGCAAGGAAAGTCAACTTGCACCCTGCTTGTGCATCTGCAGTGCCCAGTTTAGGTAAATTAAAATAAACTGAAGACCATGTCTTCGTCATATCCTTGAACAGAACATGTGCAAGCCACATTTCTAAAATATATAGTGAAACAAGGGAAAGAAACTCTGAAATCAATTTACAGTAAAGTGAATCTGGTTACATAATGTAGGTTAGTGTTTAACAAATGTATTAGCTGATTGAAATATCCCATTATCTTTAATCTTACAGTACCTGAAGATTAAGAAACGTATTTAGCTGCATCATCCAGTTGCGCCATTGCTGAACAGCCACACCAACTCGTTTTCCACTTTCTACAGTGATTGACCCAAGAGGATAGTTTGCTGGTAAATGTATAACAAGTTCAATGAATATGTCATCCACAGAATAGGTAGCAAGTACCTCTCGGGCCACAGGACGGGCTTTCACCTAATATGAAACACAAAGTAAACAGCTGAAAACACTTGAACTGTGCAATGCCAAGCTTTAACAGTTTTCAGGATAGGCTGTTTTGTTACAAGTAAATTAGTTGCTGTAAATATACTACATGTTTCAATCATATAATCAATCTTGTAAAACACAAGCACTACTTGCAATAATTACAAGAATTATAATATTACATCCAAAACACAAATCTGTGACTTTTATTTGTTTCTAAGCAAAAATAATAGGATTTAGAAAGCCTGGATAGGGTGGAGTTTCTTGGGTGATACCACCAACTAATATCCCCAAGTCTGTGGAAGTACTATTGGTGTAAAAGACAAGGCCAATGCAATATTGTTTTTTGTAACATTAAATATGATGTTAAAAGTGTGTACACACAATCAATATCACACCAGTTGTTCTCAGGTTGTCACAGAGTATGGTTATTGGGCAAATATTTGAATATAATTATTTTAGTGGAGTAGATAATTTAAGAATTTATGGAGCCTACAGTTGATAAAGGCAATATCATAACCTTGGAAAATGATATACAATTACAACTGTTTATAGTGAGCGAGTTGGTGTACTCAAAATTTGCTCTCCATAAAGAAGTGGATGATTAAAAGATGCTCAAACATTAACTTCAAATTCTGAATGCCACCAAATCCAAGTTACAATGAAGAAACAGTACGGAAACGGGTGATTTGGCATTTATAATCCACAAGAGTGCGAACAAACTAAATTAGAGTGTTTACAGTTTTACAAACAACATTAAACCACCTTTCCTAAGGATTTAAAGTAAATAAGCTACACATTACAAAAAAAATAATTGTACTGAACTTTATACCACAGCAGTCATATATGTTTATGCCTAAGAAGTCTGTGATTCAGATCTGTCCCATTTGTCTCTAGTAATATGGGAGTCAAACATTGTTAATTTTTCTTAACATGTCACAGTCTGGCTCTATCAACGTGCTGCCTCTTAGCATGAAGCAATGTCAGAACTACAGAACAAAGGCTATTCTTTTCATCAAGGTCTTGTTCACCCTCATCATTCGGACATTGCCTTGAAGTGGTGTTCTCTTTCAATTCATTCGTATCAAGTTTTGGGTGGAGCATTGCGATCATCAAGATAACAGTTGAGTGAATTATTTTTCTGACAACTGGTCTAATACTGCCATCCACCTTGCAGTAAGTCCTGACTGAAATTATTTCCTCAGTATTTATTTGGCCAAGCAGAGATTTATCTCTGAAGGTAAGTGAGCTATAGATTACCCAAAATACTAGACCCGCTCAAAATGCTCCAGGATTCACATCCATGACCTGCAGAGGCAACAAACTGCACCTGTGGCATTTCATCGAATTGACAGTGCAGGAAGCCACTTGGCCCATTGAGTCTGCACCAGCACCTTGGAAAGAGCATCCTACTTAAGCCCACGTCTCCACCCTATCTCTGTAACCCAGTAACCCCACCTAACCTTTTGGACACTAGGGGCAATTTAGCATGGCCAATCAACCTAATCTGCACATCTTTGGACTGTGGGAGGAAACCAGAACACCCGGAGGAAACTCACGCAGACACGGGGAGAAAGTGCAAACTCCGCACAGACAGTTACCCAAGGCCGGAATTGAACCCAGATTCCCGGAGCAGTGAGGCAGCAGTGCTAACCACTGTGCCATCGTGCCTTATCCCTCAAGTGTCCATCTAACTTTCTTTTGCAATCAATGATTGTGTTTGCTTCTACGAGCCTATCATTTGCGGTGTAAAAAAGCTTCCTCACATCCTCCTTGCACCTCTTGCCCAAACGTTAAATCGTCCACTAGTCCATGTACCATCAGCTAATGGGAACAGCCTTGTCTACCTTTCCTAAACTGGTCATAATCTTATAACAAATACTTCTAAAAATCAGCTCTTTATCACCTTTGATTCAAGGAAAAGAGTCCCACTTTCTCCAACCTAACTGTGTGGCCAAAATCCCTCAAACATGGAACCATATTGCGCTGAGGACCCAGGTTCGAATCCCGGCCTTGGGTGACTGTCTGTGTGGAGTTTGCACATTGTCCCCATGTATGCATGTGTTTCACCCCCACAACCCAAAGATGTGCAGGTTAGGTGGTTTGGCCATGCTAAATTGCCCCTTAATTGGAAAAAAATAATTGGAACTCTAAATTTAAAAAAAAACATGGAGCTATTCTGTTAAACCTAATCTGCATCCTCTCAAGGACCATAAGACATAGAATAAGAATTAGGCCACTCGGCCCATCGAGTATGCTCCGCCATTCAATCATGGCTGATATTTTTCTGATCCCCATTCTCCTGCCTTCTCCCCATAACCCCTGATCCCCTTATTAATCAAGAATCTATCTACCTCTGTCTGAAAGACACTTATTGATTTGGCCTCCACAGCCTTCTGCGGCAAAGAGTTCCACAGATTCACCCCCTCTAGCTGAAGAAATCCCTCCTCATCTGTGTTTTAATATCGTCCCTTTAGTCTGAGATGGTGTCCTCTGGTTCTAGTTTTTCCGACAAGTGGAAACATCCTCGCCACATCCACTCTATCCAGGCCTTGCAGTATCCTGTAAGTTTCAATAAGATCCCCCCTCATCCTTCTGAACTCCAACAAGTACAGACCCAGAGTCCTCAACCGTTCCTCATACGACAAGCTGTTCATTACAGCAATCATTCTTGTGAACCTCCTCTAGACCTTTTCCAAGGCCAGCACATCCTTCCTTAGATACAGGACCCAAAACTGCTCACAATACTCCAAATAGAGTCTCATCAAAGCCTTATACAGCCTCAGAAGTACATCCCTGGTCTTGTATTCTAGCCCTCTTGACATGAATGCTAACATTGCATTTGCCTTCTTCACTGCCGACTGAACCTGTACGTTAACCTTAAGAGAATCGTGAACAAGGACTCCCAAGTTCCTTTGTGGGCTTTTGATTTCCTAAGCATTTCCCCATTTAGAAAATAGTCTATGCCCAAATTCCACTTTCCAAAGTGCATAACCTCACACTTTTCCACATTGTATTTCATTTACCACTTCATTGCCCACTTTCCCAGCTTGTCCAAGTCCTTCTGCAGCCCCCTTGCTTTCTCAATACTACCTGTCCCTCTACAGATCTTTGTATCATCTGCAAACTTAGCAACCAAGCCTTCAGTTCCTTCTTCCAGATCAATAATGTACATTGTGAAATGTTGTGGTCCCAGCACAGACCCCTGAGGCACACCACTAGTCACCGGCTGCCATCCCGAAAAAGACCCCTTTATCCCCACTCACTGCCTTCCGCCAGTCAGCCAATCTCGATACATGCCAGGATCTTACCCTTAGCACCATGGGCTCTTAACGTATTTAACAATCTCCTTTGCAGCACCTTGTCAAAGGCCTTCTGGAAATCTAAATAAATCACGTCCACTGGTTCTCCTTTGTCTAACTTCCTTGTTACCACCTCAAAGAACTCTAACAGATTTGTCAGACATGACCTCCCTTTGACAAAGCTGTGCTGACTCAGTCCTATTTACCATGCACATCCAAGTACTCTACGATCTCATCTTTAATAACGGACTCTAAAATCTTACCAATGACCGAAGTCAGGCTAACCGGCCTATAATTTTCTGTCTTCTGCCTCCCTCCCTTCTTAAACAGTGGTATTGCATTCGCCAATTTCTAGTCCTCTGGGACCCTTCCTGCCTCCAGTGATTCCTAAAAGATCACCACCAATGCCTCCACAATCTCCTCAGCTATCTCTTTTCGGACCCAGGGGTGTAGTCCATCCGGTCCAGGTGACTTATCCACCTTCAGACCTTTCAGTTTCCCCAGAACCTTCTCCTTAGTGATGGCCACGGCACTCACCTCTGCCCCTGGTTCTCTTGGAGCTCTGGAATCCCACTGGTGTCTTCCACCATGAAGACTGATGTAAAGTAACTATTCAGTTCGTTTGCCATTTCTTTGTTTCCTATTATTGCTTCTCCAGCCACGTTTTCCAGTGGTCCAATGTCTATTTTTGCCTCTCGCTTACCTTTTATTTATTGAAAGAAACTCTTCCTATCTTCTTTTATATTACTAGCTAGCCTGCAATCATTTTATCTTCTATCCCCTTATTGCTTTTTAGTTGTCCTCTGCTTGCTTTTAAAGGATTCCCAATCCTCTGGCTTCCCACTGATCCTTGCTACTTTGTGTGTTTTTATTCATTAGCTTTTATACTGTCCTTGACTTCCCTCATCAGCCATGGATGCCTTGCCCTCCCCTCAGCATGTTTCCTCCTTCTTGGGATGAATTTCTGCTGTGCCGAATATCCCCCAAAATTCCTGCCATTGCTGTTCCACTGCCTTGCCTGCTAGGCTCCTTTTCCAATTAACTCTGGCCACCTCCTCCCTCATGTCTTTGTGGTTATCCTTATTTAATTGTAATACCATTTCATCTGATTGCAGCTTCTCCCTCTCAAACTGCAGGGTAAATTCTATCATATTGTGGTCACTGCTCCCTAAGGGTTCCTTTACCTTAAGTTCTCTAATCAAGTCTGCCTCATTACACATCATCAAATCCAGAATTGCTGGTTCCCTAGTAGGCTCTACCATAAGTTGCTCCAAAAAAAATCTCTTAAACATTCCACAAATTATTTT
Organism: Scyliorhinus canicula; assembly: GCF_902713615.1. Classification (NCBI taxonomy): domain Eukaryota; kingdom Metazoa; phylum Chordata; class Chondrichthyes; order Carcharhiniformes; family Scyliorhinidae; genus Scyliorhinus; species Scyliorhinus canicula. The sequence continues at coordinate 87,190,178 of NC_052152.1, read as the reverse complement.
TCTTAGGATCCATTACCAACCTGATTTTCCCAGTTCACATGCATATTGAAGTCCCCATGATTATTGCGATATTGCCTTTTTTACATGCTTTCTCTGTTTCCTGATTTATTTTCTGCCCCACATCCTGACTACTGCTAGGGGGTCTGTACATAACTCCCATCAGGGTCTTTTTACCTTTGCGATTCCTCAACTCTACCCACAGAGTCTCTATGCCTTCTGATTCTATATCGCTCCTTGCTATCGATTTAACTGCATTCTTTACTAACAATGCAACCCTGCCCCCTTTACCCATCTGCCCGTCCTTTCGATAGGACGTACATCCTTGGGTATTTAGATCCCAACCCTGATCCCCTTGCAGCCACGTCTCTGTGATGCCCACACCATCGTACCAGCCAATTTCAATGTGCGCAACAAGCTCATTTACCTTGTTCCGTATACTGCGCGCGTTTAGGTACAACACCCTCAATCCTGCATTGATCACCTCCCTTCTCACACTTTTCACCTTTTTTGCTCTGCCTGAGGGTGATATTGTTCTCATATTTTTGTTCTCTATTTCCCCTTCAGTTATGGCACCTTCTAAGCTAATGCTCTGGTTCCCACCCCCCTGTCATATTAGTTTAAATCCTCCCGAGTGACACTAGCAAACCTCCCAGCCAAGATATTGGTGCCCCTCGAGTTTAGATGGAACCCGTCCTTCTTGTTCAGGTCGCACTCCTGGAAGAGATCCCAATGGTCCAGAAATCTGAAACCCTTCTTCCTAAACCACTGGTTTAGCCACGTGTTTAGCTGCACTATCCTCCTATTTCTAGCCTCACTGGCACGTGGCACAGGGAGTAAACCTGAGATTACAACCCTAAAAGGTCCTGCTTCTTAGTTTACTGCCTAACTCCCTGGACTCCTTCTGCAAGAGCAGTAATGAAGTTACTGTGAAAAGTCCCAGGTCGCCACATTACGACGCCTGTTTGGGTACACAGGGGGAGAATTAAAAATTCTCAGCTGGTACAGGAATTGAACCCACGCTGCTGGCCTTGTTCTGCATCACAAACCAGCTGTCTAGCCCACTGAGCGAAACTAGCCCTGCTGTGTAGCGGAAGGTTTGGAAAGAGTTCCCCAGGTTGCCAAAGTACACCCTGCTGCAGCGACGATTGCTTCCGATGTGGAAGGGGAGGGCAGGATCGGAGATATATACAGGTGCCTGGGAGAACTGGGAAGTGAGCGGGTGGTGAAGATTAAGGAGAAGGGGAGCTGGGAGGGGAGATAAACTGGGGAGTATAGTGTGAGGCGCTACGAAGGCTAAATGCGACCTCCTCGTGCGCAAGGATGAGCCTGTTACAATTCAAAGTTGTCAACAGGGTACATATAACATGGCAAGAATGTGTGAATCATAGAATTTACAGTGCAGAAGGAGGCCCATCGCGTCTGCACCAGCCCTTGGAAAGGGCACCCTAATTAAGCCCACAACTCCACCCTGTCCCCATAACGCAGTAACCCCACCTAACCTTTTTTGGATACTAAGGACAATTTAGCATGGCCAACCCACCTAACTTGCACATTGGACTGTGGGAGGAAACAGAACCCAATACAAATAAGAAAATGAAAATTGTACACAGTGGTCCAGATGTGATTAATCTGTACTCTATGCAACTATATCAAAACATCCCTACTTTTATATTACATTCCATTTACAATAACAACAACATTGCATTTGCCTCTCGACTCACTTGCTGAAACTGCATACTAACATAGAAATGGAATACCTACAGTGCAGAAGGAGACCATTTGGCCCATCGAGTCTACACCGATTCTCTGAAGGAACACCCCACCCAGGCCCACACCGCTGCCCCATCCCATTACCCCACCTACCACCTAACGTTTGGACACGAAGGGCACTTTCGCATGGTCAATACATCTAACCTAACCTTTCAGGGGGTGTGAGACGAGTGTGAGAAGTGTGGGCGGCCGCCAGCGAATCACGCACATATGTTCTGGGGCTGCGAAAAGTTGGAGACATTCTGTGCGGGAGTGATCGCAGCACTAACAAGGATGGTGAGGGAAGAGGCTGAGCCGGACCCCTTGGTGGCGATATTTAGGAAAATCGAGAAGGAGGGGAGGAAGTCCGATGTTGTGGTCTATGCCTCTCTGATTGCCTGCCAACAAATTTTACTGGAGATCCGGTCAGCAACACCATCGGGGGTAGCGGCCTGGCTGGGTGACTTATATGACTTTCTTCGGCTGGAAAAGATCAAATATGAGTGAAGCGGTTCAGTGGAGGGTTTCGAGGCAAGGTGGGGGATGTTCGTGACCGTGTTTGAGGAGTTGTTCGCCGCAGGGTGGTGGGGAGCGAAAAAAGGGAAAAATTTGTACAAACTGTAGAGTTGTCTGTTGGGACGTTTGTTTCACAAATTGTGTATATGTTGTAACTTTTCATATACGTTTGGAATAAAATACATTTTATAAAAAAAAGCTGATACTGTGAGAGATAGCTGTCACCGGTAATACATTATAGACAGCGTCTTAGTAATTGGCATTTATAACAGGATTTTTCTTGACCCGTGGGTAGGTCGCAGGCGGTGACGGGATAGTCGCGGAGCGATCGGTCACAGCGTTCCTGCGGTGGTCTTGATCACAGGAGAAGCACCCAATGGCTCCTACTGACATTTTCATTGAGAATGACAGCCACCGCTGCCTTTTGAATAAGAACAAAATGAGGCTGTGTGCGGCCTTTCGACCATAAGTGTCAGCAGTGAGCAGCATCCTGTACGTACATGCTTTTGCCAGCAAATCATGGAAGAGAACTGCTTCCATTATCTAGCTGCTAGCAAGCAAGGCAAGAGGACTGTGAAGATGAATAATTTTGCTATAAGAAAGGGACGGCCAGAGACACAAATGGGTAGAGTACCCACAGGCCAGGATCTCACATCTGAATCTGCTGCAGAGCGCTGCTCAGGAGAATCCATGGCAGGACAGAGCAGAGCTACTGTCAGCTCTGTACAGAGCTCCAGTGCCTCTGGTTAACAGCCTACAAAGAAGAAACTTAACTTGGGAACAAGGCAGTATAAAAGATGATTTTTTGAGGTATGGTTCTCACAATTCCACCAATGCAAATAAGGATGCAAAGCCCACCTGTTATATGCAGGGAAGTACTGGCAAATTAGAGAAGTTGCAGATTTTGAAAGCAAAGTGGTGGGTGATAAACTCCTTTTGAGTTGGAGACCCTAGAGTCAGTTATTAACTTGCAACTGATCCAAATGAAAAGACTATGCTGCTAGTACCTGACCTGTGACAGAACATTAAAAACACAGTAAAAGCCAAAGATTCTGTCATAATTCTGGAGTTAAGAGTATCCAGTGCTGAGTAAAACAAGCATTGTGTTGCTATTGCCCTTCACGACGACCTACATGTGCAAGGTTGGATTTTCCGTTCTCCCAAATATGACGGTGGCACAAAGGATCTAGCTGAACTCTGCACCTGATATATGCATTGCCCTCTCCGCCTGTGAACCTGATTGAAATGAGATAGTGAGGATCAAGCAGACTCCCCTTTTGCGTTAAAGGTAAGCGAATGTGATGTGTGTTGCGAAGTTCGGCAGATTGGCAAAATGGGTCGGGAGAAAAAGTTTGAAAAACAACTGATGGTCTGGTTACTGTTAATTGTCCAACATAGGCTGTTGCCCATTCTAACCATGAGGAGTGTAAGTGGTGGAGGGTGTGTCGAGTAGGCGATTGACAATATGCAGAATCTTTGGAGATCTCAGGAATTTATAATTTTAGAACTATATCATTTAATTTACTTCAAATCACATTAACCAAGAGGCGGAATAATCAGTCCAAATTCAGTTCAAGCACAAGAATTTCTATAACGTTTGTTCTTTGCAATTTACTCAAATGATACCCTATGAAATAAAAGGCATGTGCCAAAGTTCATGCAGCAAAATAAAATTCTGAATACGTCAAAAATGATCACTAACCACCATGCTTTTGAATGTTTGCGTACTGGTTTGCACAGCTGAAATTTCCTGTGAAGAAAGAATGCTGCTAACATATCTGCTGGTGTATTTATCCACTGTGCAGGACAAACGCTTGTCTTGGCTATTCCACCAAAGGCGAACTGTGGCTGGCAAATCTTCCAAAACGCTATAATATACAGCACAAGCCAACTTGGAAATCTCTGTGTTTAAAGCTTCTCTCTCTAATAAAACAAAATTTTCATGACTTAATTTAATATTTATTAAAGATTGTCTTGAGAACTAAAATTCTAAATTCTAGTTATCAAAAAAACTCATGTTTTTCAATGAGTACACAGTTTCATTTATACACCAGTAAAATTGATTTTTCAATATTTTATTGTTGGCGATAAGAAATGACATAGAAGTGCAGAGACGTTTACCACTTTTTAATTAATTGCATTTCTGGAACAAAATTTCAAGTGCGGTTACATCTTCTACTTTGGTGTAGCAATATTAATGCAGGGTTCACTGTGCCAAAGTCTGCCACTGCAGATTGATTGAGATGCAACAATAATTTGGATTTATGAAACACCTTTACTATGGTAAAACATCTCAAGTAGCTTCCTTGGTGTGTAATTGGACCAAACAACTGTCACCATGCCAAAGAAACATTAGGACAAGTGAAACATTAGGTTTGGTGAAAGTTAACTTTTAAGGAATGTCTTAAAGAAAGAAAAGAGAGAAGTCGGGAAACTTTGCGTGGAAATTCAGGAGCTTGATGCTATCAGCAGTCCAAATAAACCAAACTACTCATTCCTCCATATTTATTTAAATATTAACTTTTAGGAAAATCAGATAATGTCAATGAGTCTTTAAGCCAAAGGCTGTACAGGTTTAAGTGACTTTAGAATAAACTTCTTCTATCCTTATTTATTTCCATACCTTGTAGGAGAATGACATGTTTCTCACTGAATAGTGTCCGTAACCCTTTACTGGCAGAATCAGCAACCTGTCCAGAAATAGTTGGATTTTCTGGCATCAGTCTGAAGAGATGTTGCAGTAATCTGTGTAAGCATTTACTCTTACGAAGATAAATTGCATATATAGCCCGCAACTAGAGAAGAAAAACAAAAAAATGGTCATCCCATAAACATGTGCTTTTTTGATTCCATCATCTTGCTGGACAAAATTGCAGTTACAATCATTACAAGCCTGTTACATTTTTCACTTTCTATGTGGTAATGTTAATAGTCTAGAACCTGGGGGTGGGGGAGGGGAACATACCTTGCCAGCACAAAATACTAGGCTAGTGAGTGAGAGTGGTATGGGGGGTGGGGCTGCGATTTGGCGAGGCTCGATAAGTCTGGGATCTTTGTTGTGGAGGGGGTCGGTTGAGGCAGCAGGCAGTCTGCCGGCTTTTTGGGGGGGGCGGAGAGGAGGCTAACAGTGACCAGGGGATTTCCTTTGTTTCACCCTTTGAGTGGGGCAGGCGGCTGATGAGTCTGAGGCCAAGGAACCTGGGATGAAAGTATGAGGCATCACTGTGATAATGGCTGACTCGAGGGTGGATGGGGGTTGTAAGAGGCCCCCTACTCAGTTAGTCACCTGGAATGTGCAAGGCCTGAGGGAGGGGGGGCAGTAGAGGGTGAGGGTTTTTGAACGTTTAAAGAATTTGGGAGCCGACTTGGTATTTTTACAAGAGACTCACATGTCGGTACGGGACCAGACTAGACTCCGGAAATCCTGGGTGAGCCAGGGGTTTGACTTGGGCTTTGATAGTTGGGCCTGGGGTGGCGATTTTAATTAATAAGAGAGTTCAGTTCCGGGTGGAGAGGGTTATATCTGATCAGGGTGGACAGAATGTGATGGTAGTAGGAGCATTGGAGGGGAAGGCGGCAGTTCCAGTGAATGTGTACGCTCCAAATTGGGATAACATATCGTTTATGAAACTGCTGGCTACAGTGCAAGATTTGGATACCCCACCAATCGGAGGGGCGATCTCCAGAGTGAGAGACAGGTAGGGTGTCTGGAGCTGCCAAATTTGCTGTACTATTATTGGGCGCCAACAAGGAGGTGGTGGTGGGGTGGTGCAGGGTACGATGACTCTCTAGGTTCAGATGGAATCAGGGTCATGTAAGGGCACAGGTTTGGAGCTAACAGCTCAACTTCAATTGGAGCCAGCAAGGTACTCAACGAACCCAGTGGTGGTGTCTATGCTAAAAATATGGAGGCAACTCCACCAGTATTTTAAGTTGGGGGCAGCTTCAAGGCTGGCTCCCATTTATGCAAACCACAAGTATGAGCTGACAAGGCTGGATGCCACATTTGGTGCATGGAGAAATAGTCTAGATAGAGTGGGTGATTTATTCTTAGACGGGCGGTTTGCCAGCCTGGAGTGAAGAACAGGAAATATAACTCCAAGCTAAGAAGAGTGGCTAGAAATGAGCATTTTCTATAAACTGAAGAAGTTCGAAGAGACATACTTAAACTTTTAGCATACCGAAGAGTATAGGTAACATGGTTTTAATTTTTTAAAAAAACACAAAACAAGTGCCACAAAATTGTTAAGTTTCAAGCTGATAAGGGATCAGTTTAGGAAAAAAAAATTGGCTCCTACTAAAATAGGTTAGTGCTATGTCGAGTGGCATTAGTGTATCTTCCTTGCTCAGTAAACAGAGAAAGAAATGTGCATTATATATTGTCTCTCATGTCTAAAAAACTGTTGCCATTTTTTCAAGTGTAGTCACAGTTGTAATGCAAGAAATGTGGCAGATAAGGGACGCACGGCAAGGTTCGAAAAACAGTAATGAGATAATCTGTTTGATTAGTGATGATGGTTGAGGAATAAATACTAGTCAATACACGCAGAGAGTTCTTCTCCCCAACTTTAAAAGTGTCATGAAATTGTTTTTGTCCACCTGATTTAATAGCCTTGATTTAATAGCTTATCTGAAAGATGACCCATCTGACAGTACAGTGCTCCCTTGGTATCACACTAAGCCACTTGGCTGGGACCTGAATCCATCACCTCCTCAAAAGCAAGAATTCTACCCCTGATTCAAATCTGACATCTTAATGCACATTGTTTCAAGACTTCTGTTTTCAGACATTTTCAATTTTATACCAAAGTATTTTACTTTTATTGGCAAGAAGCCCTCAGCTCGGTCAATTATTTTATCTGCGATGCACTATCAGCATATCCCAGGTTAATCGCTATAACAACTTCAATAGTGTCAAAGTGTGCCAAGAATTTCCTTTCCAGACCAGTTCCTTTTGAGCATACAAAAGTAAACATAAATTGTAAAAAGCACAAGGTAAACAAATTAGGAAAACACAGGTCAGTCAACAACGGTGAAGAATCATTTTGGTCACACTCTCTTCTAGGCAATATCCTGACAGCTCGGTAGCATGGTGGTTAGCACAATTGCTTCACAGCTCCAGGGTCCCAGATTCGATTCCCAGCTTGGGTCACTGTCTGTGCGGAGTCTGCACGTTCTCCCCGTGTGTGTATGGGTTTCCTCCGGGTGCTCCGGTTTCCTCCCACAGTCCAAAGATGTGCAGGTTAGGTGGACTGGCCATGCTAAATTGCCCTTAGTGTCCAAAATTGCCCTTAGTGTTGGGTCGGGTTACTGGGTTATGGGGATAGGGTGGAGGTGTAGGCTTGGGTAGGGTGCTCTTTCCAAGAGCCGGTGCAGACTCGATGGGCCGAATGGCCTCCTTCTGCACTCTAAATTCTATGATCTATGATTCTTTATAGATACTGACTGACCTCATGTTGGTTCCAGTTTTTTTTGTTTTTATTTGATAACGGTTTTTGTAGTGCCAATTTTAGAACATAGAACATTACAGCACAGTACAGGCCCTTCGGCCCTCGATGTTGGCCGTCCTGTGAAACCCCTCTAAAGTCCCTCTACACTATTCCCTTATCGTCCATATGCCTATCCAATGACCATTTGAATGCGTTTAGTGTTGGCGAGTCACTACTGTTGCAGGCAGGGCATTCCACGCCCTTACTACTCTCTTGAGTAAAGAACCTACCTCTGACATCTGTCCTATATCTATCTCCCCTCAATTTAAAGCTATGTCCACTCGTGCTGGACATCACCATCCGAGGAAAAAGGCTCTCAATGTCCACCCTATCTAATCCTCTGATCATCTCGTATGCCTCAATTAAGTCACCTCTTAACCTTCTTCTCTCTAACGAAAACAGCCTCAAGTCACTCAGCCTTCCCTCATAAGATCTTCCCTCCATACCAGGCAACATCCTTGTAAATCTCCTCTGTACCCTTTCCAATGCTTCCACATCCTTCCTATAATGTGGCGACCAGAACTGCACGCAATGCTCCAAATGCGGCCGCACCAGAGTTTTGTATAACTGCAACATGACCTCATGGCTCCGAAACTCAATTCCTCTACCAATAAAAGCTAACACACCGTACGCCTTCTTAACAGCCCTCTCAACCTGGGTGGCAACGTTTAGGGATCTATGGACATGGACACCGGGATCTCTCTGCTTGTCCACACTACCAAGAATCTTACCATTAGCCCAGTACCTCATTGTTCCTGTTATTCCTTCCAAAATAAATTACCTCACACTTTTCTGCATTAAACTCCATTTGCCACCTGTCAGCCCAGCTCTGCAGCTTATCTATGTCCTCTGTAACTTGTAACATCCTTCTGCACTGTCCACAACTCCACTGACTTTAGTGTCATCTGCAAATTTACTCACCCATTCTTCTACGCCCTCCTCCAGGTCATTTATAAAAATGACAAACAGCAGCGGCCCCAAAACAGATCCTTGTGGTACACCACTAGTAACTGGACACCAGTCAGAACATTTCCCATCAACCACCACCCTTTGTCTTCTATCAGCTAGCCAATTTCTGATCCAAACTGCTAAATCACCCTGAATCCCATGCCTCTGTATTTTCTGCAATAGCTTACCGTGGGGAACCTTATCAAACGCTTTACTGAAATCCATATACACCACATCAACTGTTTTACCCTCATCCAACTGTTTGGTCACCTTCTCAAAGAACTCAATGAGGTTTGTGAGGCACGATCTACCCTTCACAAAACCATGTTGACTATCTCTAATCAAATTATTCCTTTCCAGATGATTATACATCCTATCTCTTATAAACCTTTCCAAGACTTTTCCCACAACAGAAGGAAGGCTCACTGGTCTATAGTTACCAGGGTTATCTCTACTCCCCTTCTTGTACAAGGGGACAACATTTGCTATCCTCCAGTCCTCTAGCACTATTCCTGTAGACAAAGATGACTTAAAGATCAAAACCAAAGGCTCAGCAATCTCCTCCCTAGCTTCCCAGAGAATCCTAGGATAAATCCCATCCGGCCCAGGGGACTTAACTATTTTCACACTTTCCAGAATCGCTAACACCTCCTCCTTATGAACCTCAAGCCCTTCTAGTCTAGTAGCCTGTATCTCAGTATTCTCCTCGACAACTTTGTCTTTTTCCTATGTGAATACAGACGAAAAATACTCATTTAGCACCTCTCCTATCTCCTCGGACTCCACGCACAACTTCCCACTACTGTCCTTGACTGACCCTACTCTTATCTTAGTCATTCTTTTATTCCTGACATATCTATAGAAAGCTTTAGGGTTATCCTTGATCCTACCTGCCAAAGACTTTTCATGTCCTCGCCTGGCTCTTCTTAGCTCTCTCTTTAGAGCCTTCCTAGCTAACTTGTAACTCTCAAGCGCCCTAACTGAACCATCACGTCTCATCTTCACATAAGCCTCCTTCTTCCTCTTGACAAGTGTTTCAACTGCTTTAGTAACCCATGGTTCCCTCGCTCAACCACTTACTCCCTGCCTAACAGGTACATACTTATCAAGGACACGCAGTAGCTGTTCCTTGAACATGCTCCACATTTCCATTGTGCCCATCCCCTGCAGTTTTCCTCTCCAGCCGATGCATCCTAAGTCTTGCAATTTTCTGTTACCAGAAGTCATATGTGTGATATGCAATTATAAATAATAATAATACATTTATAAAGCATGGTTAAACACTAAAAGACACTTCAATCGACACAAATCTACCTCAGATGGTGACGCTTTGAAAATATAAGAAGCAGCTTCCATGCAAGCAGGTACCCCAGAATGGAATAGTAAGCTTCACTTCGTGGGTCAATATCTATGTACTCTCCAACTGGAATGTTACAGAAAATATTCTCCAAATCTGCCTCTTGAGTACCAATTACTGACATAAGTGCTGCAGGTGGTGATCTGAAGTATAAAAAAGAAACTCTTAAAATAACATACAAGTTTACATGATCACTATCTTAGGAAAACTCAATTGGTTCACGTGTTTCTTGATTATTTTTAACAATTTCAAGAGCAATTCCAGTTTAAAAACTTTCATTAAGAAAATAAGAAGCACCTCCAAATTCAATGGACCGATTGCTCTATAGGAGCAGGATTTGTATTGTTTATAGAACTGATATGCTGAGCAAATTGGCAGCAACAAACTGGTTAGCAGATTCATATGTCTTTGTAAAGCTCCCTAAGACAAGTAAACTTGGAAAGTGCATCTATACATCAATGCAATGGTTATAAACAGGTAACCAAAATGTATTGTTAATTTGTAGGCTTCTTTGGATTATCTTTGGCACAAATTTGGTGGCTATACTTAATGTTGACCGACAACAACAAGCACAATTCTGACATCAATTTGAAATTTGAAGTGAAGAAATATTACAAAACAGGTTCCATTGCAGTACAGAAACAAACTCAAACAGCAGTTGTGTCCATGATTAGTATGAAGACCAGCAGGCCCTTGAAAGTAAATAAACATGAGTATATTGTAGTCATAGAAAACGACCGTTATAGTGGCGTACACACGATAAGTCCTTCTTGGGTCTAGCAGTCAGCTGGTAGGCCTTTCCAGATAGGCTTTTACATAGCCCGGTAACGTGCTCCAGCTGAGCGGGCCACCGCCCACTATCAGGTAAGCTTGTATTCCGTGAGTGCCACGGGGAGATCAATTCGGGTATCCCTGGGGGCCTTGAGGGTTATTATAACTAGGATTTGCACTATTCAAAATAGCTCTAGGATAGACCAATATAAATGGAACTATTTAATATTGAACTGCTCTTGGAGTCTAAGCTTTTACTTCATCTATTAATAGAATGAAGAACAATGAAAGGCATTCAGGAGGTCAAAGTTACTTTGATAAAGAGCTCTCAGGCCATTACTTACAAAGCACGTTCTTCGTCATTCCCATTGTCATCGTAAGATTTCAGATGTTCATGATCAAATGTAGGTAGCTCTGACATTAACCTGATGGTTACAGAAATCAAAAGCAATTTGGTCACAATTTGTCTTTTTATCCTCAGGAACTTAGTATAATTTGAAAATTTTTCATCCTACTTGCTGTGCAAGGAGAATGTGCGATGTTGTTTGGAAGTTAATAGTGGTAGGTTTGCCCTGCTTAGCAAAAGTATACCAGGCCAAACACTAAAAATATTTTATACATCCAAATTTTGTTTAAAAATTAGATTATTTCCTTTATTTAAAATGTAAAATTAGACAGTTCCTCTTTAACATAAATTGTTGCTTTGTCATTGTGTCATCGTAAATGAGGGGTTTACTACAACTATAACCAGCCTTAGTGATTTCTCTCAGTGAATTCCTGATTTCAGTGCTGACAGAGGATAGTCTAGACAGAAAAGGGAAGATAAAATCATAGAATCATAGAATTTACAGTGCAGAAGGAGGCCATTCAGCCCATCGAGTCTGCACCAGCTCTTGGAAAGAGCACCCTACCCAAGGTCAACAACTCCACCCTATCCCCATAAACCCAGTAACCCCACCCAACACTAAGGGCAATTTTGGACACTAAGGGCAATTTATCATGGCCAATCCACCTAACCTGCACATCTTTGGACTGTGGGAGGAAACCGGAGCACCCGGAGGAAACCCACGCACACACGGGGAGGATGTGCAGACTCCGCACAGACAGTGACCCAAGCCGGAATTGAACCTGGGACCCTGGAGATGTGAAGCGATTGTGCTATCCACAATGCTACCGTGCTGCACCAAATCACTGATTGGTGAAGCAGTGTAGCCTTACCAAAACTTGTAGCAGTTAGTTGGACAGAAGGATGGTTGGAGAATTCTCAGTTTCAGCCAAGAAACCATTATTTAATTAAATGTATAATGGTCAATGTTGCATTTAAGCCTCAGCTCTAGAAATATGGTGGTTTTCAAAGTTACTTGAAATCGAAACTACTGAAATAAATCAACTAATTGTAAAATTTGCCGAGCTGGAAAAGACAATAATGTATTGCATCATGCTTGACTTCTGAGATACCACTGGGTCTTTTACCTGAGAGGACTGATGACACTTGATTTTAGCATCGCATCCAAATGGTGGCATCGAGTCATTATAAATAACCGTAAAGTATCAAGTTAAAAACTCAATACTGCCTAGATTAATTCTCTAGTTCCAAAGCTGACACTGAGATAATTGTAAAACTGGTACAATGCTTCATACTCAACTGATCATGTCTTTTTGGACTACATCACAATCAACAACGTACTTAAAGAAACTGAAAAATGTGTAAATACAACTGAACTCTATTTTTCAGACATTAAATGTCATATTGGTGTCAATACTTCTATGGCTTTACTATTATTGTCTTTCTGCAAATAATGCCGAGGGCACGAAATTCTGATAGTTCAGCAGTTACATGAACAGCACTGCATCCCGTAATTATTTCTCTTTTAGTTAGCACTCATAACTTTAGTGAGAACACATGTAATTATATCAAATTTTGAAATATAGTATGAAAAATATCCAGTTATAATATAGGAGTGTGTGGAAGAACTGAATTTGAACTGCTTACAAAATAGTTAAGTTATTCAATAGCACCAAATATCAATACAGCATTATTTAGTGAATTCTTGTCCCCTGCCGGATTAAAAATAAAGGGGAAAACCCATGGAACATGTCACAAAAGTGTTTCCCAGTGTTTGAAATATTAAAAGGAGAACCAATCTGGACCACTCCTGTGCATGTTCTGGAAGCTTTCTGGGAACAGATTATTTGTTCAGGGAATAGTGTAAAAGAAAATCAATCTCAAATTGAGAAATGCAGAATGTTGGCAGAATGTTAAAGAAAGCACATTTATATACTTATAAACACTTATTACAATCTAGTTTGCAAACTGAAATCTCAGTTGGAACAGATTGACATTTACGTCAGAAGATGTACTGTTGCAGCACTTCAGCAAACTCCTCCTTTGGACGCAGTGCTGAAGAGTAAACACTGACAACAAAATATATTGAGGTAGTCATCATCTTCATCTCCTGGGTAGGCAGGGCAGATCGTAAGTTCTTTATAAATCAATGGAATGAAACTCAGGTAGGTTCTTTACAGGTTATGCAACCTGCCCCATCATATTACAGAAGTTAAAGATGAAAATCTACCCTATAATTTCCATATTTAGTCTTGCTTAGTCAGTTTGTTTTCTTACTTGTGCAATATATGGTAGGTCGTAATTTGCACAGGCCTTGCCTTGCAGAGCAGCAGTGGAGTCAATGTGTTCAGAACTGACTGAAGTTTATCAGGTAAATTCGTTTTCTGACCAGCAATGAATTTAGGTGGTAGACTGTGATTCATCAGCTGCTTCAATGGAATAAGTGCAGAAACTTCACCTAAGGCTGTTAACAGACACATTGAGGAGGGAAGAAGAATGGTTCCTTTGCATTCGGCTGTAGAGAAAAAAAAAAATTATGAATGTATTTTGAGGAAGCGGACCTTGTAAATTGATTTTCTCTTACAATATCTGAAACACAGCAATATCTGAAACAACAATCTAATGCATAAAGAGGCAACAGACAAGGCATCCTTTTCCGGGTTCAGGATCATCGAACACTGCTGTGGCTGGAGCTTACATCTGTTATTAAAAATGCACATTTTTTTCCGTCCATTATTGAAGATGAATGATTGACTAAGCAGGAATCGTAACAGAAAATACTTATTTGCAAACACTGGCTACTGGAATACATCACACATCGCCATGTCAATTTGGCTTTCTCTTCAGCTATTTGACTGAATACTATTACTACTGGCATATACTCTGATGAACAGCTCAATGTCAAATTTGAAATTCTTCAGCCAGTTGACAGCTCTTCGTCAGCCAGGTGTAGGGCAGTGAGATCGTCATTGAAGCACAGGTCAGGGCATCTGTCGATTATATGCACCATGGTTTGCACATTTAACAGAATAAACAATGTAAACACTAACCGTTTTGAGGCATGAGGGAACAATGTAACCAAAATGTTTCAAAGTGTGGTCGCGAGCAGGAACTGCCGCAAGCTGTTGTCACACAATAAAAAGCTAATTGGTCCACTTAACAAGGCCCCATGGGATTCATGCCCTAGATCATGGTCCGCTGGCTGATTCACCCGGGACTGCGCTTGCCAGCCCCCTACTAACAAAGGAGAGCAGAAACCGTTCCTGCACAGCCAATCCCATTCTGCTCACAGCCATGTTGCCATGGAGACCAGCCCCACACTTTGGCGATGCCGACCTGGAACAACTGTTAGGCACAGTGGAGGCCAGACGGGAAACCCTGTTCCCCCAGGGGTCCAGGAGGGTCAGCCACAGGGCAGCCAGGTGGGAGGAAGAGGCAGTGGCTATCAGCTCAGGGAGCGTGACCAGGAGGGCCAGCATCCAGTGCCATCAGAAGGTCTACGAGCTCCACCAGGCCGCTCGGATGAACATGCATCTGACACCCCCCCCCCTCCATCTCCCAAGCCCCCTCCCACAATGCGCCCACCCCCCCGCCTCCACAATGAATCACGCATGCAGCTAACCATGCCCCGTGTCCCCACAGGAAAAGTCGGCCCATAACCGGTGGAAGAGGGCCCAGACGGGCGGCACTATGAGCAACAGGTCCTGAAGGTGGAGGGATTAGCCAAGGACCGAGTGGTGACCACACGCGCTGAGATGAGGATCCCATCCAGATGACCTGCTGAACGTGAGTTTTTAAAAAAAATGTTTTTAATGAACATTTTTTCATACAGAACAAATGGTAGGCGTGAACACACATCAAGAATAAAAATATATAATATATATATATGTAGGTTGTCTTCCATTATTTACATCAGTTATCTTTCGTTATTTACAATAAGAACTTATTTACAACAGTTCTTATATCCTGTTCATGTTTTATGTTATTTCCTGGGCATAGTTGGGCTCCATACCCAATTATTCAGCCCCCCCACCCTCACTTTAGCTTGTGTTTGTTGTTGCACCGTGGCTTCCCTCTCCCTTCCTCTGGCTTATTGGCTGGTGGCTACAAACAGGTCTTGGAACAGCTGGGTGAGTGGCTCCCCTGTTTTGTGGAAGCCTTCTTCTGATCCCCAGATGGAGAATTAAATTTTCTCCATCTGGAGAATTTCCGATAGGTTTGCCACTTTGGGTGGTGCTGCCTATGGCTCTCATACTCTGCAGTACCTTTTTGGGAATCCTAGGGATTTTCCCTCTCCACACAACCGCCATGATCAGTTTTTCTAATGAGTTGAAGGCGGCTTTGGGGATGTAGATCAGCAAATGAGAGTTGCTAATGCCATACACACGGACCCATTCCTCCCACTGACCACATGTCCATTTTCCCAGAGCAGTTAAGGCATCGGAGATGACGCAACAGTGGCAAGTCACAAGTCCCTGCTTGAGCCCTGGAATGATCCTGAGGTGCAGAGGTTCAGGGCTGCGGTGACCTGGACGGTCACCGGGAGCAGGTCTCCTCCTCCAAGTGTGTCAAGTCCGCAATGTCATGGCACAGGTACCATGTTTCCTTGTTGAGACAGAGTCTCCTGCGGCACATGCTGTCCGTCATCTGTTGGAAAGACCAACGACGTCAGTACACTTTGGGCCGTCGCGGGCCTCCTCCTCTGGGTCCCTTCCTGGCCTGATGGGCAGCCGGGTCCTCCGGGTGCGGGGCGGGGCCCTGTGCGTGGGCCGCCCCGCCTCGAGACTCTGTCAATGCTGTTGCCGCCGCTTCTCCTGTATCTGGTCACCTGGCCTGCCAGCAGCACCACTAGTTCTGCGGGGTCCAAGATATTGTCCATCCCGTATAATATCTGTAAAGAATTGGGAAAGGGTGTGAGACTGACAACCTGCGGTGTCATCCACCCGGGAAATTCCAGTCCCCCCATTACTCACCGGAACCCAGAGCCTGTATCCCAGACACCTGCACATAACGTTACCTGGACTTGTGCAAGTCCCCTCCCTGGTGCACACACCCACTCTGGTTGCGGAAATGTCCCAGTGCTGGGGCCTAGCCCCTGGGTGTTCAGGTGGGCGCTGCATCCATGGTGTTGCCTCCCACAGTGTTCAGGCACAGTGTCCAGGCATCACGGTGTAATTAGGATGCTGGGCAATATCGCCCACATGCTACGTGGCACACCTACACTTGGAAATCCACAGGATATGTGAAATGCTCACTTAACTATGATTGCCAATTCCCTATTAGCAATAGTTTTCTGCTGTACGGCCAGAGGCCTTCACAGTCAGTTGGAGTTGTGAGTGGTTGGTCGGGCAGGGGCTGGGGTTGCTCCTGGAAAGGGTTGTAGCCACCTGGGGTGGCCACTGCCAACACAAAATGGAAGATTGCAAGGAATGCAGGGAAAATGGACATGTTGGAAAGCAAGCAGCTTGCAAGGCGATTGTATATTGGGACGACTGCAGAAACCAGTTTTGACTGTTGCAGAAACCAGACAGCACTGTGAAAAGAAACCAGTTAACATACTAATGAGGCGATACCGGGCGAGTCCCAGATACAATGGAAACAAGTTAAGCACAAATCGATACATTCTATGGAAGGCCAGACCCTGTGGCGCCAGAGAAGCCCAAAACAATAGGTCCCAAGAACCGCCCCAGTGACCGAGGAACTGCCCTATGATTGGGGGGTTCAAACATAATCGACTGGGAAGAGACCCAATCGATTCCAAGCAGGTAAGGGAGTCCGCCCAAAGGGGCGCGGACCCCCTGGGACCTATAAAAGAAAGGTCCCACACATGGTTCAGTCTCCTGGCTCCTGATCCAGCCTTCGGACAGCAGCCACCAACAAGTAAGTGCCTCCCAACGACCGCTACCAGAGATAGGCACTCCTGACTCCCTTTTTAATTGATACCAACCTGAAGTCTGCAGACCAGAGCAGAGCAAGAGGCCTTGTTCCCTGACCCAGTAGTTCCTTCGAGATAAGTATTGGTTATTTAGCGGTAGGAGTAAGTTTAATCCTTTTAGCGTGTGCATGGGTAGTTATTATAATTGTATTATAATAAACTCTAGTTGTTTGGACTTACTAATTGGTGTACGGTTTTATTGCTTTGAACTTCACCTTGAAGCTTGTGGCGGTGTCTTAATGGCACCTGGCGACTCCAGAGCTTAGAACAAGAAACAGAGCCAAATTGAGTGTTAAGCACACTCACCCAGAACGAGCAACAGGGTTCACACCCTCCAGGGGCTGGCATAGCAGACCCATGGGCCCTGAGGCACCCTTTCACCCCCCCCCCCCCCCCCATCCCTCCCCGAGCCCAGCCCAGGCCATTGCTTCACGTTTTTACAAAGGAGAACTAATCTGGGCCTATGTGACCACTTGCTGGGGAGGCTATTAGATCATGGGAGGCCGTTAGATTGGGGGTCGCTCCCATTAAATATATGGAGATTAGGCTTAAGTGGTGATTATTGGTTTCTCATATGCTCAGGCGAGATCCTAGTTTTACCAATGGGAGTGGGCCAGTTCCATTACAAACGGATCGGTGCCCAGCGCGGTTCTTGATTCTGGCCTCTCCCACGATTTTACGGCCTTGTTGCGCTCTCGCTCAAGTGCAATGTGGCCATTAAATTGCGCCCAGGATCTTTACCAATAAGCGGTTTTATTTAAATAAAATAGAAGAACAAACAAGAAACATTTTAATGTTGTAGGATGCATTTTCAGACATAGCTTTATGTAAAGAAACAAGAAAGATGTACCTTGCTTCCTCTCTTGAAGCACGGGTCACAAACTAGAAAGTTACTTTCAGTAAACTTGTTAAAAGCAAATTACTGCAGATGCTGGAATCTGAATGAAAGGGAAAATGCTGGAAAATCTCAGCAAGTCTGGCAGCATCTGTAGGGAGAGAAAAGAGCTAACGTTTCGAGTCTGATGACTCTTTGTCAAAGCTGAACTTGTATTAGCTTGACTCTTTCTGATTAACCTGACTCCAGCTTTAAAACACAAATAGCCTCTTGGATGCCCTTGTCTTCTCTCTGAAAACTGCCTTGGCCTTTCACTTTGGCTTCTCAAATAAAAAGCATAGCGTAATGGGCTTTAGCTTGTGTTGAATTGCATAAGGAGAAAGGAGATAGGAATTAAGACAATGAAGAAAAGGTGTGCTCATGACTGGTGTCAGGTTGAAAATACAATTGAGAACCAAGTTGAATACAGAAGACTTAGAGTGGAGGTGAAAAACAAAAGAAAAGTTAAGCGGGATTATGAGAAAAAAGTGGCAGTTAACATAAAGGGTAATTCCAAAGTCTTCCATCGGCACAAAAACACTAGGAGTGGGGCCGAATAGAGACAAAAAGCGTATTTAGACATGGAGGCAGGGGTGTTAGATGAATACTGTGTATCTGTTTTTACCAAGGAAGAAGATGCTACCCAGACCATGGTAACAGAGGAGGAAACTCTATCACTAGTAGGATTAAAATTGATATAAAGTGGTGGAATTGGATAAACATCGGTACTTAAAATTGATAAGGCACTGGGACCGGATAAGATTCATCCAAGGATATTAAAGTGAGTGAGTGGAAATTGCAGGGGCACTGACCATAATCTTTCAGTCTTCTCTGGACTCAGGGGAAGTACCCAGAAGAGTGGTGAATGGCAAACATTACATCCTTGTTCAGAAAAGGCTGTCAGGATTAGCCCAGCAATTATAGACCAGTCAGTTTAGCTTCATTGCTGGAGAAGCTTGTAGAAACAATTATTCAGGATAGAATTTTTTTTTAAAAAATATTTTTTATTCTCCTCCTTTTTCACATTTTCTCCCAAATTTATACCCACCAACAATAAACAATAATCAGTAACAAATATGTCAATCTCCACATCGATAACAACAATCCCATCCTTCCACTAAACCCCAAACATTAGTCTGCATGTTCAGACAAGCAAATGACAAAAAGGAATCAGGAATCACTCATAGTCACCATTAACACACACAGCCCACCTCCCCACAACTCTCCCACCCCCCAACTAATGTTCGATGTTATCCAGTTCTTGGAAGTGCATAATGAATAATGCCCATGAATTGTAGAACCCTTTCATCCTTCCCCTCAGTTCAAACTTAACCTTCTCAAGAGTCAAGAATTCCAACAGGTCCCTCCGCCACGCCAGGGCACAGGGTGGGGAGGTTGCTCTCCAACCCATCAGGATCCACCAACGGGCGATCAACGAGGCAAAGGCTTCAATACCGCACCCGCTTCCAATCCTGGCTGGTCCGACACCCCAAATATTGCCTCCCGGGGGCCCGGGTCCAGTTTCACGTGCACCACTTTAGAAATTACCCTAAAAACCTCCTTCCAGTAATCCTCCAGCTTTGGACAGAACCAAAACATATGAATGTGATTATCCCCCCCCCCCCCCCCCCCCTGCAACGCTCACACACATCTTCTACTCCTTCAAAGAATCAGCTCATCCTCTCCCTCGTGAGGAGTGCTCTGTATACCACCTTCAGCTGTATCAGTCCCAACCTCGCGCACGAGGTGGAGGCATTCACTCTCCGGAGCACCTCACACCAGAACCTCTCCTTCATATCCTCTCCCAACTCTTCCTCCGACTTTGCTTTGATCCCTTCCTGTGGTGCCTTGTCCTCTTCCAAAATAGCTCCGTAAACTGCTGACACTAGTCACCCTGTCGTCAGCACCTCCCCCAGCAATGTGGAGGCCGGCTCCACCGGGAAGCTCTATATCTGCTTTCTGGCAAAATCTTGAACCTGTATGTATCTGAACATTTCCCCCTGCTCTAGCCCATACTTTGCTTCCAGCTCCTTCAGACCTGCAAACCGACCCCTAAGAAACAAATCTTTTAGTGTCTTAATCCCCTTCTCCTCCCATTTCCAAAAATTACTATCCCACCTCCCTGGCTCAAATCTGTGGTTCCCCCGAATCGGCATTTCCCTTGACTCTGCCCCCAGCCCGAAGTGTTGGCGAAACTGCCTCCAAATTCTCAATGAAGCCATTATTACGGGACCTCCTGAGTATTTCCCCAGGGCTATCGGGAGCGGCGCTGTCGCTAGTGCTTTCAATCCCGACCCCCTGCACAAACTCTCCTCCATCCTGACCCACTGCTCCTCCATCCTGACCCACTGATTCAGGATAGAATTAATAGTCACATGGAAAAATGTGGGTTGATTGAAGGGAAAATTGTATTAATCTAACTTGGGAGTTTTTGTGAAGAGATAACAGAGAGAATTGACAAGGGTAATGCTATTGATGTGGTCAACGTGGACTTCCAAAAGGCAATTGATATGGTGCTGCATAATAGACTTGAGAAAAGTTATAGCTCATGGAATAAAAGGGACAATAACAACATGGTTACAAAATTGTCTGATGAATAGGAAACAACGAGTAATGGTTAATGGATATTTTTCAGGCTGGAGCAAGGTGTGCAGTGATGTTCTCCACGGAGCAGTATTCCGAGCCTTTGCTTTCCTGATATATATGAATGATCCATATTTGTGTGTGCAGGGGTCAGTTTTTAAATTTGCAGATAACACAAAACCTGGAAGTATTGTAAACTGCAAGGACAGTGTAGAACTTCACAAGGACACAGATAAGTTGGAGGAGCAGACAGATATGTGGCAGATGAAGTTTAATGGAAGAGAAGTGTGAGGTGATTTATTGTGATAGGAAGAAAATGGAGACACTATAAAATAAAGGGTACAACACGAAAAGGTGTGTAAAGGAGCAGAGGGAGCTGGGTGTGTACGTGCGCAAGTTATTAAAGGTGGCTGGACAGGTGAGAGTTTAGGAAAAAAGCACACAATATCCGAGGCATTAGTAATAGGGGCACAGAGCACAACAGCAAGAGGTTATGCTAAACTTACAGGACCTCAGGTGGAGTATTGTGCACGGTTCTGAGAATCATACCTGAGGAAGGTTGTGAACTGTTAGGAAAACAAAGACAGTTTTCAGGGATTTATATTTGTATTGGTAAACATTAGAAATTTAATGTTTCTGTACCTGGAAAGGTAAAACCTGGAGTTATATTCATGCTGGACATACGGGTTTCTATGTGTGGAGGTTGCTTTCAATTCCAAAATGTGATTTGTTAATGCTTAGAGAAGGTTATGGTGTGAAGAGTCAATCAATCGGCAGTGGTTGCTTAGCAATTGAGCCCTGTAAGGGAGAGAAAGTTTTAGATTTAGGTAATTTGATTGCAGTTGGAGATAGGCAGTGAGAGAGAAGGCTCTTAGCTCTGCTGGAGTAAGTTGGTTTTGGAAGGATAAAGAGGGAACATCTCTCTCAGCCTTGCTGGAAGAAAAGCCACACTATGGAGTAATGGTTAAGGAATCAGATCCTGGGAACCTAAAGTCAAGCTAGTTAAGGAAACTAGAGAAATAAAAAGTCTGGAGCTATCAAAACTGAGGAAACTGGGAGTCCGGACAGGCTACTGTTCAGTAAAGTCAGAGAGTTGAAACGGCATCAGTGAGAGGTCAGAAAGATATCTACATTAATGCTAAGGTTTGTGAGAAATTATTGGAGTTCGTGTAAAAGCCTTTAAGACACCGGAAGCCTGCAGGGAGAGGTGTAAACCCCTAAAGCAAAACCTTGATGGAACCAGGGGAGGGAAAGCATAATTTGAAAGACAAGTTGAAAGTGTGACTTTTGAAAGTGGAATTTGAAATCACTCGTGTGGAAGCCGGAGTTCAGTGAGAGAAGGTGGCTCATGATGTAAGAACATCTGGTGGGATTTTGAGGAGAAATCCAGAGACATTCACTTGTGTTCAGAGAGGAGCTGTCTTACCACAGTCATCCTGTGTGCTTAAAAGGAATATTGTGCATTAATGTGATCGTTGTAGCTTAAGATGTACTTTGTAATCAGTGTTAATCTTAAAATCTCTGTGATGTGGAGATGCCGGTGTTGGACTGGGGTAAGCACAATAAGCAGTCTTACAACACCAGGTTAAAGTCCAACAGGTTTGTTTTGAATCACTAGCGTTCAGAGCACAGCTCTTTCCTCAGGTGAATCTTCCTCAGGACTTTAACCTGGTGTTGTAAGACTGCTTACTGTGCTTACCCCAGTCCAACACCGGCATCTCCACATCACAGAGATTTTAAGATTAACACTGATTAATTAGTGATCTTGTGACTCTGTTCCTCTACGTTTTATAAAAGAAAAAGTAAAAGTTCCGGGGCAAGATTGTCCATTGGCCGACACTGAAATTGGGAAATGTGATTGGGCGGAGAAACGGTTCAGACGCCGGAATCGTTACCAGCGCCGGTTTCACGCCAAATTGCAATTCTCCGGCGCCTCAACAGCAGCGTCAATGCGTTCCAGAATGCATGTACAGTAAACGCCGTTGACATATCATTAGCGGGCCTGGCCCGGTATTCTCCGAGGCCTCCGTGATCTCTGCCTCCAATAGGCTGAATTCCTGACGGCGCGGTTCACTTCTGGCTTTAAAAATCGTGAAACAGGCTGATGAGGGAGAGAGGGATATGGAAAGTGTCCAACATCGACACAGTTTGCTGACAGTTGTGCCGCTGGCCAGGGGGGCTTCTGCCAGGGCGAGTAACGGGGGGTATCCAGGAAATGGGCTGTGGGGTCGGGGTGGATGGGCATAGAACACCATTGCTGCAGTCTGCAAAGCAGCCATGCAGCTGCGCATGCTGCTGGCTGCTCACTGTGAACTTAGGGCCGTTGGTCGTGTGGGTGTCCCCCCAGGCCACCTCCCCTAGGTACCCTCTGGCCCCAGCCAACCTATCAGTGGTATGGGTGAACTCCAGCGCAACCAGTGCCATCCTGTTGGCTGGGGTGGGGAGCGAAGTGTTTATATTCGGTTGCAGCTTGTCAGCCTCCTGAGTGTCAATCACGAATTCGGCACCGTTTCTCATTGGAATCGATTGTGTTCCACGTGGCGCTGGTGCTAGCCCCTTAACAGTCGCTGAATCGGTCAAGGTGCGGCCACCAGTTTTGCTGTTGTGGACGTCCACGGATCCTGCCCCAGTGTCAACACTTAGGGCGTGATTCTCCGCTTCCCACGCTGGGTGGGAGAATCGCGGGAGGGGCCCCCGACTAATTTCACGACCCCCTGGCGCCCCCCCGCGATTCTCCCACCCCCCGCTCAGAAGAATCGCTGCTCGCCGTTTTTCACGGCGACCGGCGATTCTCCGACCCGGATAGGCCGAGCCGCCTGCCGTTCGTGCCCGTTTCACGACGGCGGCGACCACACCTGGTCGCTGCCGTCGTGAAATCGCCGTGAGATGCCTGTTTTGGGGCTTGTAGGGGGCCTGGTGGGGAATGAGCACCACCACTGTGCTCGGGAGGGTCAGGCCCGCGATCGGTGCCCCCGATCATCGGGCCGGCGTCTCAATCGGACGCACTATTTCCCCTCCGCTGCCCCGCAAGATCAAGCCGCCACGTCTTGCCGGGCGGCTGAGGGGGAAAGACGGCCACCTCGCATGCGTGGGTTCGAGCTGTCAGCCGTCGTGACGTCAGCCGCGCATGCGCGGGTTGGAGCCGGCCAACCTGCGCATGCACGGCTAACGTCATATAGGCGCCGCCTTCGTGTCACCCTCGGCGCGCCGCCCGGCAGCCGAGAGTTACGGAGTGCCGTTCCTAGCCCCGCCGGGAGGGGAGAATAGGGGGCGAGGAGCGGCCTCTGAGGCCGTCGTGAAACTCGGCCGAGTTCACGACAGCCCTCCCGATTTTTCCCGGGAGCGGAGAATTCCGCCCTTCGTCTCAGGAACGGAGAATTCAGCCAACGGTTTTTCAGCCAGAGTTCCATTCTATGATCTTCCCGTCCAGTTGTAATCGCAACTAGAATCGTAACAGAACTCATTGGAGAGAGTGCAGGAGAGGTTTACAAAAATAGTTTCAGGGGTGAGAAACCTCAGTTATTAAGATAGATTGGAGAAGTTAGGCCTGTTGTCCTTGGAAAGGAGAAGGCTAAGAGGAGATTTGATAGAGGTGTGTGGGAAGGACATTTATTCTCGCATAAAGTTATTGTTTCAAAAGTGTAAATTGCTTAATTGGCTGGGGGGACTATTATTTACAACCCAAAACATCTTGTGCGGTGTCAGGGAGGATTTCACTGGCCCATTTCAAATAGCATTCCAAAACATTGAGTTTAGAAGTTGTCAGATTTGTGGAACACTTACAGCTTGGTCACACAGGCAGACCCTGGTGACTTTGATTGGCAGCTAGTTCTGAAGCCAATCATAGAATTTACAGTGCAGAAGGAGGCTATTCGGCCCATCGGGTCTGCATCGGCTCTTGGAAAGAGCACCCTACCCAAGCCCACACCTCCACCCCATCCCCATAACCCAGCAACCCCACCCAACACTAAGGGCAATCTTGGACACTAAGGGCAATCTAGCATGGCCAATCCACCTAACCTGTACATCTTTGGACTGTGGGAGGAAACCGGAGCACTCGGAGGAACCCCACGGGGGTCTGCACGGGGAGAACGTGCAGACTCCGCACAGACAGTGACCCAAGCCGGGAATTGAACCTGGGACCCTGGAGCTGTGAAGCAATTGTGCTAACCGCAATGCTACCGTGCTGCAATGGTTTCCCACCAACTGAAAAAAAAATAAGAACAAGAAGTAAAAGGAGGAAGGTTTTCCCATGCCACTAGGAATACTTCCTAGTGACTAACTGGTGATTTGACTGAGATATCCCACACTCAAGCATTCATTAAGTACTCCCTTGCCCCGTTACCCCTTCCAAAGTGCATCACCTCATACTTTCCAGAGTTAAATTCCATCCACTGTTGATCTGCCCATATGACCAACCAGTCCATATCTTTGTGTAACCTAAGACTTTATTCCTCACTATTAACCACCTTGCCGGTCTTTGTGTCATCCAGAAACTTACTTATTACACCCCCCCCCCATTCTCATCTATATTATTTATATATATTACAAGCAATAAGTGATCGAGCACTGAACCCTGTGGTATGCCAGTGGACAGCGGCCTCTTGTCACACAAACGGCCTTCTGCCATCTGCCACCTGCCTCCGTCTCCAACCACTAAGCCAGTTTTTGATCCAACCTGCCAAGTTATCCTGGATCCTATGTTCTTTTACCTTCTTTATCAGACTCCCATGTAGGACCTTATCAAAGGCTTTGCTGAAATTCCTGTAAACAGCATCACTTCCTCATCTGCACACCCAATCACCTCCTCAAAAAATTCAATCAAATTTGTTCAGCACGATCTCCATCTGACAAAGCCTTGCTGACTGTCCCTGATCAAATCTTGTCTCTCAAAGTGGAGATTCTCTCCTTCAGAATTTTCTCCAATAGTTTCCCTACCACTGATGTGAGACTCACTGGTCTGAAATTCGCTGGTTTATCTCTACCACCCTTCTTGAAAGTGGAACCAGATTAGCTGTCCTCCAATCCTCTGGCACCTCCCCTCTGGCCGCAGAGGAATTAAAAATTTGTGTCAGCGCCCCTGTAATTTCCTCCCTTGCCTCCCAAAGCAGCCTGGGATACAGCTAATCCAGACCTGGGGATTTGTCCACTTTTTAGCCCACGAAAACCTTCAGTACGTCACATTTTCTAGTTTAGGGAATTCAAAACTGGGGTCTGCGGCACCCAGGTGGTCCGTGGCAGCACAGGCACATTGTAAAAATGTGAAAAATGTTGCAGAGCTGCTTGTCCATAGGGAGCTTTGGAGTGGGAGACCATCCAGCGTAGCTTTCTGGGCAGGGAAGTTTGTCCAGAGGTCCCGAAGTGGGATGGACTGTCCAGCGGGGCCTCCTCAGAGCAGGGTGTGATCGTCTAGCGGGGGCCTTGGAGCAGGGGTCACGTACCAGCAGGTGCCTTGGAATGGCGGGCCCCACCGCAGAGCGTGATCCAGTGGGCCTCCAGTGGCTGTCCAGGGTGGGCCGCGGAGCAGTGGGGAGAGGACCCATCCAGCACAGTATCTCAGAGCAGGGGGGGGGGGGGGGGGGGGGGGGGGGGGGGGGGGGGGTCCAATGCAGGCCTTGGAGCGGTGGGGATCTATCCAGCCAGGCCTTGGGAGAGGGGGGGTACCATCCAGCATGGGCTTCGGAGCAGGGTGACCATCCAGCGCAGGCATCGGAGCAGGGTGACCATCCAGCGCGGGCCTTGGAGTGGGGGGTTCGTCCAGAGCAAGCATCGGAGCAAGAGGACCATTCAGCGCAGGCCTCGGAGCAGGGGTCCATCCAGGAGCGGAGAGCTAACCAGCTCAGTCCTCAGAGGAGGGTTGAGGGAGGGAAGAGAAGGTGGGGCAGTGCTCCAGCAGGCCACAGAACAAGCAAGAGAGATGAGTATTTGTGAGAGAAGGGTGAGAGTATGTGCATATGCGTGAGAGAGGGGGCGAGAGTGTGTGTGAGAGAGGGGATGAGTGTGTGTGTGTGTGTGAGAGGGGGTGACTGCATACGTGTGAGTGGAGGGGGTGAGTGTGTGTGTGAGAGAGGGGTAAGTGTGTATGAGAGGGAGTAAGTGTGTGTGTAAGGGAGGGAGACATGTTTGTGTGTATGTGTGTGTGTGTCTGGAAGTGAGCATGCGTGTGTGAGATAGAGAGAGAGATGTCTGAAAGTGAGCGGTGTGAGCCCTTCCTATTTATTTCCTTTTTCCTATTTCTTTTAATTTTATTATTTTGGTCCGTGGACTTAAGCAGAAGACTCATAGATAAACAGCCTGCTTGCAAGGGTACGGAGTTCCCAGGTATTGTAATAATAATAATCATTATTAGTGTCACAAGTAGGCTTACATTAACATTGCAATGCAGTTACTGTGAAAATCCCCCAGTCACCACATTCCGGCGCCTTTTCGGGTACACAGAGGAACAATTCTGAATGTCCAATTCACGTAACAAGCACTTCTTTCAGGACTTGTGGGAGGAAACCGGAACACCTGGAGGAAACCCACGCAGACATGGGGAGAAAGTGCAGACTCCACACAGACAGTGACCCAAACCAGGAATCAAACTTGGATCCCTGGTGCTGTGAAGCAACAGTGCTAATCACTGGGGTACTTTGGAAAGGAGAAGCCAGCCTCCTCGACACCAAGTGAAACTTCGGAACCAGGTTTTGGTGGGAGTCGGTTCAACTGTTTAACTGGTAACCGGTGGGTTGGCCAGGTATAGTGTTCTACCTGACAACAGTCAGTGACTGGTTCCTGTGTGATACTTTCTGATAGAACTGGCAGAGGTGTTTAGAAATATATTGCCATTTCATCATCATCAGAGAGTCAGAATCCTGGAACACCCGTCCCAACAGCACTGTGGGAATACCTATACCACACAACCTGCAGGGGTTAAGGCAGCAACTCATCATCACCTTCTCAAAAGGTCAATTAGGGATAGGCTCTAAACACTGGCATTGTAACACCTCTTGCCCATGAATGAATAAAAAACTCGCAAACTCATGATTCTACTTGCTTAATTACCTCTGATGGGGTACCAATAGAAAATAGAATAAAACAGGATGCTTTGGCTTTCAACACATCTGTGCTTGCTGATACAGACAATATTTTAGAGAAAAGAATAGTGTGTGTAGCCAGTACAAGTGAGGTGAATTATGCACTCTAGCCTACAGAGGTAGGACTTCAGCTAAGGCTCGTGCAGCATTGTTAGTTTCCAAAATTGAAAACATTAAAATTGGGAGAAACCTGTTGGGACATGGGGATCACAGTAATTATAACCTTTGGCTATACAAGATTATAAACTTCAATTACTTCTTCAAAGTAATCTGTCCAACTTTATTTTTTAAATTAAGCCCACTAAACCCAGGCGTTGAAAATTAACCACCTTCAGGGGAAAGCAAACACACCGTTTGATATTCCAGCCTCCTGTATTTCATATCAGATTAAGTACAAAGTAGCTCGATGTTATTTGTTCTTTTTTTTTTTAAATAGTATATTTTCAATTATAAGAATAATTGGAAGTTTGTCAGCAGGCCTTTTGCAATCAATTAAATTTTCCAATTTTTACACTTGAAAATACCCTGCCCAGGATAAATTAAAATACATAAAAATTATAACATGGAAACAGGCCAGTGAGCGAATAGTTCTGATCACATTCAATCTTTTTCTTCATCCACTTAATTTTGAAAGTTGATGAAATTTCTGCCTCAACCACTATCCCTGGAAGTGAATTCCACATATACAGAACTAGATGTCATATCTGTCATAGATGTTTCCAGCATGGAAACAGGCCCTCCAGCCCAGCTTGTCCAGGCCGCCCAGTTTCTATCACTAAACTAGTCCCACTTCCCACATTTGGCCCATATCCCTCTATTAGCACCCTGCCCATGTAACTGTCTAACTGTTGTTTAAAGGAAAAAATTGCACCCGCCTCTATCACTGCCTCTGCCAGCTTGTTCCAGATGCTCACTGCCCTCTGTGAAAAACATCCCCCTCTGGTCTCTTTTGTATTTCTCCCCTCTCACCTTAAACCTATGCCCTCTAGTTCTAGACTCCTCTACCTTTGGGAAAAGATGTTGACTATCTACCTGATCTATGCTCCTCATTATTTTATCGACCTCTATAAGATCACCCCGAAGCCTTCTACGCTCCAGGGGAAAACTCCCAGCCGATCCAGCCTCGCCTTATAACTCAGACCATCATGTCCTGGTAGCATCCTCGTAAATCTCTTCTGCACCCTTTCTAGTTTAACAATATCCTTCCTATAATAGGGTGACCAGAACTGAACACAGTATGTGTGGTCTTACCAATGTCTTGTACAACTTCAACAAGACGACCCAACTCTTATATTCAATATTCTGACCAGTAAAACCTAGCATGCTGAATGCCTTCTTCACCACCCTGTCCACCTGCGACTCCACCTTCAAGAAGCTATGAATTTGTATCCCTAGATCTTTGTTCAGTAACTCTCTCCAACTCCCTACCATTAACTGAGTAGGTCCTGCCCCAATTTGATCTACCAAAATGCATCACCTTACATTTATCCAAATTAAACTCCATCTGCCATTCATTGGCCTACTGGCCCAATTGGTCAAGATCCCGTTACAATTTTATATAACCTTCTTCACTATCCACTATACCACCAATCTTGGTGTCATCTGCAAACTAACCATGCCTCCTACATTCTCATCCAAATCATTAATATATAACAAATAACAGTGGACCTAGCACCGATCCCTGCGGCACGCCGCTGGTCACAGGCCTCCAGTTTGAAAAACAATCCTCCACAACCACCCTTTGGCTTCAGTCGCCAAGCCAATTTTGTATCCAATTGGCTACCTCACTCTGGATTCCATGAGATTTAACCTTTTGCACCGACCTAACCATGCGGTACCTTGTTAAAGGCCTTGCTAAAGACCATGTAGACATCATCGACTACACTGCCCTCATCTACCTTCTTGGTTACCCCTTCAAAAAATCTCAATCAAACTCTCTGAAATGACAGGTGACAACCATGAAAAACATGCAAAGGTCCAAGAAAGTTCCTATTTCTTGATGCTCCTTCATTTCAATTTGGCATTGCCCAATAAATGAACCTGTTTGCTGCTTTCTGCTAGTGCTATACGATACCCGCTCACAGTTATGGGACAGAAGTATAGCCATCCCTTACTTGGCACACCTAATGTGTTCCTGTAAAATGGCGTGCTAAATGGGAACATGTCAAACAAAAATAACTTTCCCATAAGAAAGCATGCAATAAGGGAGGCTTACATTCTAGACATGTAGTTTTTAGATCAAAAACTTATTTTTATGTATGAGTTGAATGCCTTCAATGTAATTTATGTATTAATCTTCAGTTATTCAGTTTCACAAATATTGAATATGTAACAAGTGATGGCTTACCAAATCCAGGAACTCGGATGATTAGCTTTAGGATGATGTGACATATCAAGTCATTTCCTAACCGCAGAGACCAAAATTATTTGGCTGTAATGAAGCTCTGAAGGTGAAAGTCAAACTCCAAAAGACCTGGCAGAGATGTGATTTCACAGGGCACAGGAATGCTGAATCTAGCTCATAATCCTATCTTCAGACATCTTGCACAGGAACCTGGGCGAGTAAATTTTATCCATCCCAAAAATGTCAGAAAGGATGGAGTGGCAGATCTGGTATCCACCTCAGGGTCTACATTTGGGCCTCTCATCAGAACACCAACATCAAGGTTGATTGGGCAGCAAACTAAAATTGTGGAGTTGGTCTAAGCAGCATCTTGCCTGTGGCATAATACCCCCTCTCTCAAGATGCTATTCAAATAAGGTGACCTAGCCATGACTCCAGACACTGTAGTGAGATCAAAGGCATTTTAGTAATGACTGACTAAATGCACTTCCTGGCACATGTGCAGTAAATGTGCTACATCAAAAATTGAAGTCATGGCCAGCAGCATTATGTTGGAAAGCTTGCTTATTTGAAAATCACTGTAAAATGAAAACATGTTATTTGAGTGCACAGCGAACGGCGAATATTTGTGCAGATAACTTAGTTCTTTTGGAAATATCCAGACACTACCCACTCTTTCAGATAAAACCGTGAACAGATGCCCCATCTTCCCTTACAAGTGGACTCAAGAGATCCTATTCTTTTAAAAAAGTTTTATTCTCTCCTTTTTCACATTTTCATCCAAATTTACATTCACCAACAATCAATCAACGGTAACAAATGCAATATCAATCCCCTGGCCAACAATTCCTTCTTCTCACCAAACCCCAAACAACCCTCAACATTTTAAACATCAAAGAAAACCCATCCACCCATACATAGTCGCCACCACCCCCCACCCCAAGACCCGCCCCCCATGTTTAATGTCATCCAATTCTTGCAAGTGCATAATAAACAAAGCCCATGAATTGTAGAACCCTTCCATCCTTCCCCTCAACTCAAACTCCACCTTCTCGAGTGTTAAAAACTCCAACAGACCCCCCCCCCCCGGGAAACTGACCTCCACCCCAGCAGGATCCGCCTTCGGGAGATCAGTGAGACGAAGGCTAAAACATCTGCCTCCGCACCCATTTCCAACCCCGGCCAATCCAATACCCGAATATGGCCTCCAGAGGACCCGGCTCAAACCACACATGTATCACCTTCGAAATTATGCTGAACACCTCCCTCCAACTTTGGACAGGACCAAAACATATGAACGCGGTTTGCTCCTCCCTCTCCTCCCACACCGTTCACAAACATCCTATACCCCCTCAAAGAGTCGGTTCATCCTCGCCTTTGTGAGGTGCGCCTATACACCCCCTTCAGCTGGATTCGCCCCAACCTTGCGCACGAAGTTGAGGCATTCACCCTCCGGAGCATCTCGCACCACAACCCCTCCTCTTTACACTCTCCGAACTCCTCCCACTTTGTCTTAATTCCCAGCGGTGTCTTCTCTTCTCGCAGAATCACTTGCAGCACCCCTTTCTCCATTCCCCTGTCGTCAGCACATCCTCCAACAGTGTGGAGGCCAGCACCCGGAAAGCTCTGTATCTCCTTCTTACTGAAATATCGGACCTGCATGTACCTAAACATTTCCCCCTGCCCCAACCCATATTTCGCTCCCAGTTCCTTCAATCCCGTAAACCGGCCCCCTAGAAACAAATCCTTTAATGCCCTGACTCCCTTATGCTCCCATCTCCGAAAACTCCCATCCCACTTCCCTGGTTCAAATCGGTGATTCCCCTGAATCGGCATTTCCCTTGACCCCGCCCTCAGCCTAAAGTGCTGCCGCAAACTGGCTCCAGATTTTCAACATCACTGCTTCTGCCAGACTCCCTGTGTATTTTCCTGGGGCCATTGGGAGCCGCGCTGTTGCCAATGCCCTCAGCCCCGACCCCTTACACAGACTCCTTCTCCAGCAAAAAATCCTATTTAACGATCCAAAGAGTGTACTCCCAGCACACGGACCAATATTTAATCCTCAATCAACTGAGTCAACAGAATAAGAGGACATTTATCTTCAGTGGAATTTTCCTGCCTCCCAGCCATATGTTTATCGGCAGCGGGAAGCAGTGTGCTGTTCGCTGGCAGCGGGATTCTCTGCTCCTGTCACCGTCAACCGGAATTCCCATTGAAGGACCGTGGGTGAGGTGCTCTGCTGGCGGGACCAGAGAATACCACCTCCAACGAATGGCCGGAGAATTTCAGCCGTTGTAAATTTTGTGGCTTTACTATGCTTAAATTAGTTGCCTCATTTCCCTACATTATACTGGTGACCAAGTACTATTCTGTAAAATGCTTTGGGATGTCCTGAGATTCTGAAAAATGCTGTATAAATGCTGGATCTTTCTCTTATTTGGAATCAAATTACAGTTTTGTGACGTGCCACAGATTTTTTAAAAGTCTGACCATTTCATACAATGATACAGCTCAGAAAGAGGCCACTTGACCTGTTGTTCAAGTGCCAGCTCTTTTAAAGTGAAATATCCAATTAGTTGCACTACCCTACTCTTTCCACATAGCACTGCAAATTTTCCTGCTTTAGAAATGGTTAAATCTCCTTCCACTGCCCTTTCAGGCAGTCCATTCCAGATTATAACAGGGGATGATTCTCCCAAAAAATGACCAGTCACCATTTTGGGCGGGCACACCAGTGAAAATCCCATCACAATCCACCCAGACTTTGGGAAACTTGGGGAAACTCCCACTGGATTCTCCCACAAGTAGGATTTTTTCTAACGTGGGGACTGGAGGATGCCATTTTCAACAGGTGCTCGTCACAAAGTTCAGTTGAATGTTCCCTACATACCCCACCCATGGATATCGTGACACCCGTAGACATGGGCAACACCCCCAACTATTGACCCTTGAGGGGCATTTTCCCCATCTCGAAATATCGACGTTCCCCCCCCCCCCCCCCAACGCAGTCATGAGGCTGACCCAGTTCCACCCCCATCTATCCTCACCCCAAGTGAGTGATACCTTGCTATGGGGTCGTCAAGGGCCCCCCTTTAAGACCAGCCACTCCATGCACCCTCTCAATGTGCCCCTTTCAGGCCAACCCCCCTAATTCTGCCCCCCCCCCCCTTTCATGGCAGTGATCCCTCTCAGGCCCTGTCCCTGGAACCTTGGCACTGCCAGGGTGTCTGATGCCCGACCACCTGGGGGCTCCAATGGCCTCTGAGCCCCCTGGCGTGGAAACCAGTAGTGATTCCTGCCAGCCTCACACTATGCCTGCGGGGGAGGTGAATGTCTGAAGCAGGGCGACTCCGGTTTTGAACGGGCCGAGCATATTTAAGTGAGTTTTTAGCCTCAATTAAACATTGCCCTCCGTTCGGCGCCCAGCGCGAATCCCGTTTAGGGGCTCTCCTGCTATTCTCCGGGATGGTTTAGTTCATTGGCCTTAAATCTGTGTCCTCTCGTTGCAAACTCCTCTGCACTGAAAGATTTCCCTTCACTTACCAAATCATAATCCTTCATGATTTTAAATACCCCTATTAAGTCTCCCCTTAATGTTCTTTGCTCTAAGAGGAATACCTGTGGTTTCTCCACACAACTAATCTTTCATCCTCGATACCAGTCTAGTACATTTCCTCTGCACTCTCTCCATATGGCCTTGATATCCTTCTTGTCAGTTTTTTAAAAACTTTATTTGTTCATGGGATGTGAACATTGTTGGTAAGGCCTGCATCCCTCTGTGCCCTCGAGGAGGAGGCAGCAAGACTGCACCGCCTCTCTGCAGGAGCAACTTGGGTAGTTTCACTTTCCTGCTCTTTCCTCCTCTTATGTTCTTCCCCCTTAACCGCACAAAACTCTCCCTCTTCAGGTGCATATCCAATTCTTTTCTGAAAACCATGATTGAAACTGCCTCCAGCACACTCTGAAGCATTGTTTCCCAGATCCTATGGCTGTGTTAAAAAAAATTTCCTTGGGACTTCTGGTGGTGACATGTGTGTGGAATCGCACATTTGGTGGCTCCTTCTACAGTCTTTGTTTTTTGGGTTTTTATGCCTGGTCTTTGGGGTACTTTTTGGAAGAGCTGGTGTGGGCAGTCATAAGGAGTTGGTGGAATGTTGGCGGAGTCTCAAAGAAAGATCTTGGAAAGAAGGGGGCGAGCGCAAGTCCACCGATGAGAGTTGCTTTGAGTCCAGCAGGAGGAAAGATGGCAGGGGCTGGTTTGTCAGGTGGGGCTGCTACCATCACGGTTGAAATTCTGACTGAGGCGGTGTCGGGGTAGGTTGAAAGGCAGAGGTGCTTTGGAGGGAGATAACTGCCTCGCTTGAAGAGTGGCTGGAGGAAGCGCTTGCCCTGATAAAGGCTGCATTGACAAAGACAATGTTCAAGGTGCGGAAGCAAGGGGAAAAGATGAATGGGATGAATGGGCAACAAAGTGACCAGTTCACCTCGATGGGTGAGGAACTGCGGAGCAACAAAGGGCTCAGAGCCAACAGGAGGACCTGGAGAAAAGGTTGAGGAGACAAAATTTGAAGATCGTGGGTCTGCCCGAGGGGGTGGAGGGCCCAAGTCCGACCGAGTAGTTTGCAAAGATATTCCCCGAGTTGATGGGGGAAAGAGGAAGAACTTTCCCTCGATGAGCTGGACAGGGCACATTGGTCTCTCCTGACGAAGCCTAAAACAAATGAGCCACATGAAGGAGAAGGTTTTGAGCTGGGCAAAGCAGAGGAGGGATGTGAAGTGGGAAGTCATTGGCATATGCATATACCAAGGTCTGAAGTCGGAGTTGGCGAGAAGGTGGGCGGCCTTTGGATGGGTGAACGCAGTATTGTATAGCAGCAGGATGAGGTTCTGAGTGGTATACCCTGTGAAGCTGAATGATTCCCAATTCAAAGGACTTTTATTTTGAGACAGCGGGGCTGTCATTGAGATGAGAGTTGGGATCTGGATTTTGTTGGTGTGGATTGGGAATGTTTTCTTTTTGAGTTTTTTTACTTTGATTTGTTTAGGGGGCAGCACGGTAGCATGGTGGTTAGCAAAGGAAAATTGGTTAAGTATTTGAAGCAGAGAGAGAGAGAGCTGTGGGGATGGAGTGGGTTAGTAACATTAGTTCTGATTCCACTATTAAAAAGCAAACACAAACATCATGGCCAACCTACCTCTCCTGTGGTGTAAGCTTAAATTGTTTTCTGGTCTTTTGCAACTATTTCACATTATTTTAATATTAAAACAAACATGCTCTAGAACAGCACTTTGGGTCAATCTGAAATAATCTATAACTAGCTGAAGCAAACTCTTTGCAGGAGAAGGCAGGGAGTGGAACCAGGTGGTTTTATCTTCCAGAGAGCTGGCATGGACACAATGGCCCAAATGGCATCCTGTAATGTAACCATTCAACGATTCTATAAAAGGATATAGGCTACACCTATGTAGTGTAGTGCCTGTGAAAGGGATGTAACCTTTCAAGCCTTGTTTTCATGTTAAGCACCAATGGTACGGATTCCATATCGCCCGAAAGGGGGAATAGTAAAAATAAGTATGATGGGCAGCACGGTAGCATGGTGGTTAGCATAAATGCTTCACAGCTCCAGGGTCCCAGGTTCGATTCCCGGCTGGGTCACTGTCTGTGCGGAGTCTGCATGTCCTCCCCGTGTGTGCGTGGGTTTCCTCCGGGTGCTCCGGTTTCCTCCCACAGTCCAAAGATGTGCGGGTTAGGTGGATTGGCCATGCTAAATTGCCCGTAGTGTCCTCAAAAGTAAGGTTAAGGGGGGGTTGTTGGGTTACGGGTATAGGGTGGATACGTGGGTTTGAGTAGGGTGATCATTGCTCGGCACAACATCGAGGGCCGAAGGGCCTGTTCTGTGCTGTACTGTTCTATGTTTGTCTCAATGAGGGGAGGGGTTATATGTTTTCTCATTTCTTCTTATGGATGTGCTTTTTTCTTTGTTTAGGGAATGTGGTTTTTGGGCATGAGAGTCCGGGTTATTGAGCATAGGGTGGGGGCTCTGTCAGGGCTCACCACGCTAGCGAACGAAGGATGGCTAGTGAACAGGAGTGCGATGGGGGGAGGGGCCACGGTCGTTGGAGCCTGGTCCAGCAGGTTTCAATGGACCTCGGAGGTGTGAATCGGAGGGGTCCGATACTGGGTGAGGTACTGACAAGAGGAAGTGGATGGGGTGATTGGGGGGGGGGGGGGGGGGGGGAGAATCGACAGTGACAGAAGGATGGGACGGGTCCAACCGGATAGGCGGGACAATGGCATGTAGGGGGTTAGGAGGGGTGGGGGTGGGGCGAGAGACCTCGGTCAAAATGGTGACGTGGAATGCGAGAGGTTTAGGGGGACTGGTGAAGAGGGCGGGAGTTTATGTGCATCTGATGAGTTTAAAAGCTGATGTGGTGATGCTGCAAGAGACCCATCTGAGAGTGAAGGACCAGATGAGGCTAAGGAAGAGTTTGGTGAGTCAGGTGTTTCATTCGGGATTTGATAGTAAGGCTCAGGAGATGGTGATCCTGGTGGTCAAGCGGGTGAGATATCAGATGGAGACGGTGTTGGCGGATCGGGGGACAGGTACGTGATCGTAACGGGGGTGCTGGAAGGGAGGTTGGTGACGTTGGTAAATGTATATATGTCCCCAATTAAGATGACATGAGATTCGCAAAGAAAACGTGATTGCCATTCTGAATCTGGTTACCCATGTCTTGATTTGGGGGAGGGGGGGGTTTGAACACTGCTGGAGCCGAGGGTGGGAGGCTCCGCCGCGTTCGAACACGTTGTGTGTGTGTGTGTGTGTGGGGGGGGGGTTGTATAAGTCAGAGCTGAATGTGGATGCCAAGATATTGGCAAAGGTGCTAGTGTTAGGGTTGGAGGGGTGCCTTCTGAGGGTGATTGGGGAGGATCAGACAAGGTTCATTAAGGGCAGACAGTTGTCATCGAATGTGAGACGGTTGCTGAATGTGGTGCTTTCTCCGGCAGAGGGAAGGGTGGTGGAGGTGGTAGTGGCATTAGATGTGGAGAAGGCGTTTGATCGGGTGGACTGGAGTTATTTGCTGGAAAAATTTGGGATTGGGCCGAAGTTTGTGGCATGGGTGCAATTGCTATATAAGGAGCAGATGGCGAACATGCGCAGAAATGATATGAATTGAGGGTATTTTTCATTGCACCGGGGAACGAGGCAGGGTGTTCCATGTCCCCCTTCTGTTTGCATTGGCTATAGAGCCTTTGGCCATTGCGTTCAGAATTGTGGAAGGGGATACTGAGGGAGGTGGAGCATAAGATGACCTTGTATGCAAATGATTTGTAGTTATATATTTTGGAACCGAGCTCTGCAGTGGAGGACATATTGGGCTTGCTTCAAAGATTTGGCAATTTCTCTGGGTATAAGGTAAATTTGGGGAAAACGGAGTACTTTGTGGTTTCCTCTCCAGGGGTGAGAGCTGGAGTGGGGGTGGGGCTGCCATTCCGTCTGGCAGCGTCTCACTTTAGGTTTCTGGGGGTGCTGGTGGCCTGGGATTGGGAAGGTCTTCGAAAGTTCAATTTCTTTAACTTGGTGGGGAGGTTGAAGACGGACTTGTTCAGGTGGAATAATCTTCCTCCGTTGGTGGGCCGGGTAAAGGCTGTAAAGATGAATATTTTACTCTGATTCTTGTTTCTGTTTCAGTGCCTGCGGTCTTTCTGCTTGAGGCATTTTTCAAGGGGGTGGATAGGCTGATAGGGGGGAATTTTTGAGACCCCGAATCTCATTATTGGCCCGTGACTGCAGAGAAGGGTCAGGGATGGAATAGGGAGATGGGGGCTTTGTGGGTAAAGATGGAGGCGGGCTCATGTAGAGGGTGAGCCACTGGCCCCAGGGAAGTATTCGATGAGTCCAGTGGTGGAGCCACGCTGACGATTTGGAGGCAGTTTCAGCAGCATTTTAGCTTGAGAGCGGGGTCGGGGGATGCCGATCAGGGGAAATCATGGGGTTGAGCTGAGGAGGATGGTTGAGAGGATCCGGGGATGGGAGGAGAAGGGGATTAGGGAGATGAAATATCTGTTTCTAGGATGGCTGTTTGCGAGTTTGGAGGAACTGAATGAGACATTTGGGTTGGCATGGGGGTGGAAAGTTTTCGGTATATGCCGACCTTTCCGATAGCGCCCGCCTCCTCATTGCTGGAGAGGGTGCTATCAACAAGGGGGCTGTCTCGGCGATTTATGGGAGGCGGATAAGTTGTCTATGGATGGGATTAAGGTTAAATGGGAGTATGCACTAGGGGTGGTGCTGGAGGAGGGATTGTGGTGTGCGGTGCAGTGGAGGGAGGGTGAATGCCTCGATTTTGTGTGCGAGGCTGGGGCTGCTACAGCTGAAGGTGGTGTACAGGACACGCCTCACAAAGGAGAGGATGAGTCGGCTGTTTGAGGGGATAAGGACTTCTGTAAACGATGTGGGAGGGGCCCTGCGAACCACATGCATATGTTTTGGTCCTGCCCGAAGGTGGAAAGGTTTTGGGGTCTTCAGCACCACTTCAGGGGTTCTGCATGTTGATGCGGAGCCTGGGCCCCTGGAAGTCATATTCGGAGTGTCGGACCAGCCGGAGCTACAGGCAGGAACGGGGTAAGATCGCTTCGCCTCGCTGATTGCTCGTAGGCGATCCCTTGTTGGGGTGGAGGTCAGCTTCTCCACCCTGTGCCATGGCATGGTGGGGGGACCTGCTGGGGTTTTAACCCTGGAGAAGATGCTCTGGGTGGGGGTTGGGGGCGGGCAGAAAGAGTGATGGGTTCTACTAAACTTGGGGTTTGTTCATTTTGCATTTTGGGGAGTTGGTTATCGTTGACTGTTGAGGGAGGTGTGTAATTTGTTGGGTGTTTTAATTTTGCAATTTACAGTAGTAACAATGTTGAACATTTGGAATAAAAATACTTTCAAAATATATATATTTTCCTCATTGGTTCTTTTGCCATTCACCTCAAATTGGTGTTCTCTAGTTCTTGCCCTTTCCAGCAATGGGAACAGTTTCTTTCTATCCACTCTGTCCAGATCCCTCATTATTTTGAGCACCTCTATCAAATCTCCTCTCAGCTTTCTCGTATCTAAGGACAATCTCAACTTCTTCAGTCTATTGTTAGGAACAATGTATAGCTTTAAGTTTAGTACATATTTGAATGTTGTGTGTTAGATAGGTAAAACCTGGTTTTAGTTTCATTTAGAAGTTTTTGTGAGCTGAGTGTCAGGATGTCTAGAGCCCTGTTTATATACATGTATTTTTAATGAGGTTGTACCACTCTTGAAGTGAAGAGATGGGTTACCAAGGGATGAATAGTTCAGTGAAGTAGAAAAAACTGTTGTCACCTAGTGGCAGGGGGTCCAGAGAGACAGGGAAACCCAGTTAGTGTGTGCATACCAGAAAGGGAAGGCAGAATGCCTGATCTCTCTCGCAAGAAATCCAATGAACCTGCTGGGGAACTGAGTTCAGGAAACTCATATACTTGCTCTGAAGTAATAGTGAGTTTAGATTGTGGGTTTTGGGTGTCTCAAGGAGAGATGCCATCTAAAGAAAAGTGAGTGCTCAGACGTCCGCTGGAAGAAAACTGTTTAAAACTGAACTTACTCGAGCAAGAAACCTTGGTGTTGAGATAGTGAGAAATCTTCACTGGAAGTTTGTGTCTATCAGGATTACTAGGATGAAAGGAAGTGTGAATTTGAATTATTTTCTGGTATCTGTATTGAAATCCTTCCAATCTTTTTGTCTAGTGTAACAAATAGTTCATTTTTCTTGTTTAATAATATTTTATTTAATAAACATTTTATTCTTTATTTTTAAAGTATATTGGCAGACACTTGTGTGAATGTGTTCAGTAACTGACCTCCAAAGTCAGAATTGATCCAGCTTGGTTTCACTCTGGGATCTGACTTATCCAGTATTATCAGCGAGGATCAGAACACTATCCAAGAACTGAAGGCCCTCATCCATGGAGCCATTCTTGTAACCTTTTCTACACCCTCTCAAAGTCTTCACCTCTTTCAAAATTGCACACAATTACCTACTTGAAGCCAAGCCAGTCTTTTGTAGAAGTTCATAATTACTTATTTGCTTCTGCTCTATAGCTCTATTTCTACAACCCAGGATCCTGGGTGCCTTTTTAACCACCTTCTAAACCTGCCGTACCACCTTCAAAGGTTTGTGCACACAATGTCTCTGTTCCTGTACTCTTGTTAGAAATGTATCCTTTATTGTAAATTGCCTTTCCTTGCTCGTCCTACCAAATATTTATAACTTCACACTTCTCTGCATTCAATTTCATCTATCACATGTTTAACCATTCCAGAAGCCTGTCTGTGCCCTCCTTAAGCCTATCACTTTCCTCCTGACACATCACAATTCTTCCAAGTTTTGTTTCCTGCAAGTTTTGAAATTGTGTCCTGCATACCCTTGTCATATTGCTGAGTTAGTTGATTGCCCCCACACCCAAGGTAATAAAAATGTCTGACAGGGCTCCCACTCCTGATCACTGTCGAGGAATAATTGTTACAAGCACACATGGTTAATATCAGGTGGGTACCAGATAATAATGATAACAATCATTATGATCTTTATTAGTGTCACAAGCAGGCTTACATTAACACTGCAATGAAGTTACTGTGAAAATCCCCAAGTCGCCACACTACGGTGCCTGTTTGGGTACAGAGGGAGAATTCAGAATGTCTAATTCACCTAACAAGCATGTCTTTCGGGATTATGCTACCATAGTCAAACAAAGATATGAAAGATATTCATTTCGGCAAGACATCCACAGGAACCTTACCCCCAAAAGGAGATTCTCTGTTCCCAGTCGTGTGTTTCTGGGTGGTGTGCTGTTTGTTGAGGGCAGGATTCTATACTGTACTCCCACCTCTTGCCAATGGGATTTTC
Organism: Scyliorhinus canicula; assembly: GCF_902713615.1. Taxonomy (NCBI): domain Eukaryota; kingdom Metazoa; phylum Chordata; class Chondrichthyes; order Carcharhiniformes; family Scyliorhinidae; genus Scyliorhinus; species Scyliorhinus canicula. The sequence continues at coordinate 87,149,267 of NC_052152.1, read as the reverse complement.
CACTGAAGCCACCACACACCGCTGGGAAGTCTGCGGGCAGGAGTACGCTGCCGACAGAAACAGAGAATCGTAACAGCCAGAAAATTCCTGCCAACATCTTTGGGGGAGACAGGGAGAATGTGGCACAAGAAAATAAAAAAGCTTAGCATAACTGACAACAGGGAAAAAACCTCTTTCACTGTACGACTTAACAGAAAACGTAGTTTTGAGGGATAAATTAGGCTCACGTGAATATTTTCTGCATGGAAAACGCGCCTTACACCTGAAACTAAGGGTGGGATTTTCCGGCTCCACCCGCCACACCACATCGGGGTGAGAAAATCCCAGCCCAAGTGTCTTTGAAGCACAATGTCCTTTTTGGACTTCTTTCTTGACCCCAATACTACAAGTAGAGGAAATGACTTAAGCAAGAGCCTGTGGAAAGTGTTTGTGGTGTGGAAAAGAAAATTCCTTACAACATTGACATGAAAAATATTTTTAAATGACTACTTCTTTGCTGATACTCCACACTGCCAACCTATACTCAATCTTACAGAACACTACATCAATGTATTTCATATTTTCAATGTATTTTATACCCCTGGACGCATTTTTGCCAACTAGCCGACATCGGGCCCCACATCGACCAAACTTTTCCCCACGTTGACCAAACCCCCGGGACACACGTCGCATGACCTCCGGGACCCACGCCGCTCGACCTCTGGGACCCACACCGCACGACCTCCGGGACCCACGCCGCACGACCTCCGGGACCCACGCCGCTCGACCTCCGGGACCCACGCCGCCCAACCTCCGGGACCTACGTCGCCCGACCTCCGGGACCCACGCCACGCTTGCTTACTCAGTCTATCCTGAGTTAAGTTTTCTTGCCCCAGGCAAGGGAGGTAAACAAAATCATCTAGTTTTCCTGTTCTTAGTCATTATTCAGCAGCCCTTGGTGCATTGAATTTATGTTAGCATTGAGTGAGGATAGAATAATTTGCTAAATGACCCCCAGATGCAAAGTACCCGAGTTTAAAACAGACAGTATTGGGAATACTCAGCAGATCAGCTAGCACCTGAGGACAGTCATGAAAGGACATCGACCTGAAACATGCAGCCATTTATTTTTTAATCACTGAATATGCTATCTGGCTGGCTGAGTATTTCTATGATTTTATTATGAAACACATACTCTGAGGTAATATTTTGCCATTTTAATTATTGCTCGCAGAAACGCAGCTCATAGCTGAAATGAAAGGCAAGGAAAGGAAAGGACATATCCTTTTTCAGACAACCTGCCTCCCCTTTCTCAGTGACATACTGTCTTCCATATTCCAAGCATTGAAACTGCTGAGGTTTGCGTTAACTGGATGACTTGTGGGATTTAATACATGCGCGCTCAGACATGCAAAATCAGCATAAGTAATTAAAATGGAGAGAGAAGGGACCAACAGGTTTCGTGGTCAGTGGTGTGGAGAGGTGAGAAACAAATATGTGCAGAGTCACGAAACAGAATGAATTCCATTTGTAGATATTTCTAAACACACCCAATACTCAATGATATTAAGAAATTAAAACTGAATTTCGGATATAAATCTGCCTCCAAACCAATGTGTAATTTACACGTTGATCATTTAATGAGCGTAGGTCACTCACTCCCTCTATCAATAGGCAGATAAATTGATTAGCCACAATGTTTATGATCTTGCCAATCCTACACTTCAGAGAAGTCGCCTTTCACGCTTTAACAATTTGGTAGGTTAATCAAATGCCACGTTAAATATCCTTCACTGATCACCGTGTGGCTTTATCTCATTTCCAGGCAGAAATGCGTAGCACAAATTAGGGAAGGATTTTAGTATATGAAGTATAGTTCTGTTCTGACCTACAGTGGTGCACACACGGTCACTTCCCAGAGTTGCATTTACTCTATCGTGTTCTTCCTGATCAGCTCAGAAGTCCCCGAAACCAGACAAACTGCAATGAACTTAATTATTTAAAATAATTAAAGGAGAAATATTGATAAACATGAATCTGGTGCAATAAGCCGGAATTCCTAATTGCCAAGTCTGTCTTCATTGTAAGCCGTTGTTTGAGGAGAGGACTGAATTGACATTTTAGGCAGGATTTTCCTTGCTGGCTTCTAAATGCTGCCATTGGGAAACTGCATTAGCGGCTGAGGGCGCAGTGGGAAGCAATTCAATCCCGTCTCCATGACCTTTCTGACACTCGACTGCCACCCACCCATGGGTCATGATCCGCACTTTGAAAACTCTGCACTGCATGGAAGGTGATTAGATAAGGAAGAATCCTGCAATCAGCACACACAACATTCATATTACTAAAATCTATTGTGTATTTTTTGATGAAAGTATTTTGTGTCCTGTTATAACCTGCCTGCTTACCATTGACTGGGGACTAATGACAATCCCACAATGCTGTGGGAGTATGAGCTTCCCCAATGAGGGGGGCGGAGAAATCATTAGCAGACTCCCTGCATAAATAAAGCTGGCCAGTTTGGAACCAGCAGAGAGCGAGGAGTTAGCTGCAAGGGAAGTTGCTGCTGTTGTATATATATGTTATTGTAAATAAATGTTATTTCTTTGTATCCTGAAGACTCGTGCTGGATTCTTCGTGGCCCTCACAAAACTGGCAACGAGGGTTAAAGTGAATAGCTGTCTACACTGCTGAAGCCACCTCCCTGGATTTTTGTTGGACTCAGGTTGGATTGGATTGGATTGGATTTGTTTATTGTCACGTGTACCGAGGTACAGTGAAAAGTATTTTTCTGCAAGCAGCTCAACAGATCATTCAGTACATGGGAAGAAAAGGGAATTAAACAGAATTCAAGAAAATACATGAGAATACATAATAGGGCAACACAACATATACAATGTACTACATAAGCATTGGCATCGGATGAAGCAGACATGGGTGTAGTGTTAATGAGGTCAGTCCATAAGAGGGTCATTTAGGAGTCTGGTGACAGTGGGGAAGAAGCTGTTTTTGAGTCTGTTCGTGCGTGTTCTCAGACTTCTGAATCTCCTGCCCGATGGAAGAAGTTGGAAAAGTGAGTAAGCCGGGTGGGAGGGATCCTTGATTATGCTGCCTGCTTTCACCCGGCAGCGGGAGGTGTAGATGGAATCAATGGATGGGAGGCAGGTTCGTGTGATGGACTGGGCGGTATTCACGACTCTCTGAAGTTCCTTGCGGTCCTGGGCCGAGCAGTTGCCATACCAGGCTGTGATGCAGCCCGATAGGATGCTCTCTATAGTGCATCTGTAAAAGTTGGTAAGGGTTAATGTGGACATGCCGAATTTCCTTTGTTTCCTGAGGAAACATAGGTGCTTTCTTGGTGATAGCGTCGACGTGAGTGAACCAGGATAGATTTTTGGTGATGTGCACCCCTAGGAATTTGAAACTGCTCACCATCTCTACCTCGGCTCCGTTGATGCTGACAGGGGTGTGTACAGTACTTTGCTTCCTTAAGTCGATGACCAGCTCTTTAGTTTTGCTGGCATTGAGGGAGAGATTGTTGTCGCTGCACCACTCCACTAGGTTCTCTATCTCCCTCCTGTTGTTGGAAGTTGTTTTCTATCACACAATGCCTCTGTATGAACGTTTGGATGTTTTTAATGCTGCGCTGGAAAGCTGGAACCAGTCGCACAACGGATGCGTTACTATTTCCGGGGAAACAATTTCACCGAAAACGAGCGCCAGGTGGTCATATTGCTCACTGCCTGCGGCCCGCATACGTTTGGGATGATTAGGAGCCTTATGTACCCAGCTGTACCGGACACCAAAACGTTTGATGAACTTGTGAACTTAGTGGGGCAACATTTTAACCCAACCCCATCCACGATAGTCCAACGTTACCGGTTTAATACCGCTGAGAGGACCCCAGGAGAATCCCTTGCTGACTTTCTATCCAGGCTACGCAGGATTGCGGAGTACTGTGACTTGGTGAGACCTTGTCAGAAATGTTACATGACTGTTTGGTTTGCGGTATTAACAATGCGGCCACCCAGAGAAAGTTGTTAGCTGAGCCAACATTGACTTTTCAGCAGGCCATTCAAATAGTATTGTCCCGAGAGAGCGCAGAACGAGGAGTGCAGGAGCTACAGGGAATGGAGGTGCATGCCTTGGGGCGCAACCCCTTCCGTCCGAAAGCGTCCCCCTGCACCCCTGCGGTACCTTGGGAGAGGCGACGTCCGGATCGACGCCAGTGGCCATCGGACATTCCTCCCCGAAGGGAGCCCTTTCCAGAACCAATGGATGAGGAGCCATGTCCGTGTCAGACTTGTAGGCGCCTACCCCGTCTCGGATGCCAGTCTTGGGGGCGCCAGAGGCGCCGTCGTTCCGACCGAAACTGGGGCCAGCCCAGGGGCCGTACCTTTCATTTGGATGAACCTGCGGCGACTACTCCCGAGGACGCGGAGACGGAGGACGACTGCCTGCAGCTGTATTGTGTGGCAGCTCCCCGTGTGGCCCCCATTAAAGTGACAGTACGGGTCAATGGTCACCCGCTTGAGATGGAGTTGGACACTGGCGCAGCGGTCTCAGTGATCGCCCAGAGGACATTTGACCGCATCAAGCAGGGTATACAGACCCTTTCATTAACCGACACACAGGCCAGGTTGGCCACCTACACGGGGGAACCATTGGACATTGCAGGAACTATGATGGCCCCTGTTGTTTATGGACGCCAGGAGGGGCGTTTCCCACTTATCGTGGTGCGCAGCCATGGGCCCAGCCTGTTGGGTCGGGACTGGTTGCGCCATTTGCAGTTGCAGTGGCAGCACATCCTCGAAACAGTTTCTGGAGGGTTGACTGAGGTGCTAGGACGATACCCAAATATATTCCAGCCCGGTTTGGGGAAAATAAAAGGGGCTGTGGCCCGTATCCAAGTAGAACCAGGAGCCACGCCACGCTATTTCCGGGCGCGCGCGGTGCCCTACGCCTTGCTCGAGAAGGTAGAAGGGGAGCTTACGCGTTTGGAAACTTTGGGTATCATCAGGCCCGTCCATTTCGCTGACTGGGCAGCACCAATTGTACCTGTAATGAAGCCAGATGCCACAGTTCGCTTGGGCGGCGACTATAAACTTACAGTGAATACGGCTTCCCGACTCGACCAATACCCAATGCCTCGCATAGAGGATCTCTACGCGAAGCTTGCAGGTGGACTCTCGTTCACAAAATTAGATATGAGTCACGCCTACCTGCAGTTGGAGCTCAACACTGCCTCCCGGCCATTTGTAACGATTAATACACACCAGTGCCTGTATGAATATACACGCTTGCCCTTTGGAGCATCCTCTGCCTGTGCTATTTTTCAAAGCGTTATGGAGGGCATTTTGAGAGGTTTACTGCGTGTTGCTGTCTACTTGGATGACGTTTTGATCACAGGGACGTCGGAGCAGGAACATCTGGAAAATTTGGAGGCTGCCCTTCGATGCTTTTCGGAGGCTGGAGTTCGTTTACGTCGCACAAAGTGCGTTTTTCAGGTGAAGGAAGAAGTCTACCTGGGTTATCAGGTGGACAGCGAAGGTTTGCATCCCGTCGCAGAGAAGGTGCACGCGATTCAACAGGCCCCCGCCCCGACTGACACTTCGCATCTTCGTTCGTTTCTCAGTCTCGTAAACTATTACGGAAAGTTCCTCCCCAATCTGGCAACTACGCTGGCCCCGTTGCACTTTCTGCTAAAGAAGAATCACACCTGGGTTTGGGGTCAGCCGCAAGAAACCGCTTTCCGGCGGGTAAAACAACAATTGTCGTCGTCTGGGTTACTAACCCACTATGATCCTGGAAAGCCTTTGCTCGTCACATGTGATGCATCCCCGTATGGTATTGGGGCTGTCCTGTCCCACAAGATGGAGAACGGGGCCGAGCGGCCGATAGCTTTCGCCTCCCACACACTGACTGCAGCGGACAAAAAGTACGCGCAGATCGAGGAGGGGGGCCTGGCAGTGGTCTTTGCGGTGAAACGTTTCCACCAGTACGTATATGGCCGCCACTTCACTATCTTGACTGATCATAAGCCTATCCTGGGACTTTTCAGAGAGTATAAGCCAATACCGCCCATTGCTGCCACACGGATCCAGCGCTGGGCATTGTTGCTCGCTGCATACGAGTATTCTCTGGAGCACAAACCAGGAACCCAGATAGGGAATGCCGATGCACTGAGCCGATTGCCTTTATTGACCGGCCCCATGTCGTCCCCGACGACCGGTGAGGTGGTTGCAACCCTAAATTTTATGGACACCTTGCCTGTCACGACATCACAGATCCGTGAGTGGACCCAGACGGAGCCAGTCTGTCAAAGGTTCGGCACATAGTCCTGTATGGTGGGCAGCATAGACAGCTCCCAGGCGAGTTGCGGGCATTTTCCTCCAAGCTGTCCGAATTCAGCATGGAAGACGGCATCCTTTTCTGGGGGACGCGTGTGATTGTCCCAGAAAAAGGACAGGAGCTGATACTGAGAGACTTGCACAATGGGCATCCAGGCGTGACCAAATTGAAAATGTTGACCCGGAGTTATGTCTGGTGGCCAGGCCTCGACACCGACATTGAGAAGGTGGCCCAAAACTGCTCCATTTGCCAGGAGCATCAGAAGCTTCCGCCGGCCGTGCCCCTACATTACTGGGAATGGCCAGGGCCGCGTGCATGCAGATTTCGCCGGTCCTTTTCAAGGATCCATGTTCCTGCTATTAATCGACGCCCAGTCTAAATGGCTAGAGGTGCATAAGATGGGAGGCACAACATCCTGCGCAACAATCGAGAAGATGTGTTTGTCTTTCAGTATGCATGGCCTCCCCGAGGTGCTGGTCACGGACAACGGCACTCCATTCACAAGTGAGGAGTTTGCGAGGTTCATGAAGATGAATGGCATTCGCCACATCCGCACTGCCCCTTACCACCTGGCTTCAAATGGGTTGGCGAAGCGCGCAGTGCAGACATTCAAACGAGGTCTAAAGAAGCAGTCTTCCGGGTCGATGGACACGAGACTGGCTCGTTTTTTGTTTTCCTATAGGACCAACCCCCATGCGGTGACTGGGGTAGCTCCCTCAGAACTCCTAATGGGCCGTAGACTTCGCACCCGCCTTAGCATGGTTTTCCCGGACATTGGCGCAAAAGTATGCCGCACACAAGAACGGCAGGGACATAGTTTTTCTCAGCATCGGCCGATTCGGCAGTTTACGCCTGGTGACCTAGTGTTCGTTCGGAATTTTGCTGGTGGTGCCCAGCGGGGCCCTGGCGTAATCTTTCGCCAAACAGGCCCTATCTCTTACCAGGTGCAAGCCCAGGGTCGTCTCCAGCACAAACATGTAGACCATGTTCGGTCCAGAAGATTATCACTTCCAAAGATTCCCCGCCCCAGGAGTTAATTTCTATAGCCACAGAGACTAAACACAATGGAAAGTATTCCTCACTCAAAGCCTGCCCAGGTCGTGACAGAACTGCGTGGAGATAAAGACGCCGAGATGACGGAGGCAGCAGACTCTGACTCCGAGATGGAGACACAAGACACCTCAGAGGGGGAATCCTCGGTCCCATGGGTCGTGGATGGACAACCATTGCGCCGTTCATCACGGAAGCGCCGGTCTCCATCTCGTTACACGCCGCCCGATCCAGCGCCTCGTGCAAATGGGATCGGGCCTGCGGCAAAACGAGCCCGACGCCCTCCTTCGCCAGGGTCTTCGGTGGATTCCTAGAACTTTGGGGGGGGGATGTTATAACCTGCCTGCTTACCATTGGCTGGGGACTAATGACAATCACACAATGCTGTGGGAGTATGAGCTTCCCCAATGAGGGGGGGCGGAGAAATCATTAGCAGACTCCCTGCATAAATAAAGCGGGCCAGTTTGGAACCAGCAGAGAGCAAGGAGTTAGCTGCAAGGGAAGTTGCTGTTGTATATATATGTTATTGTAAATAAATGTTATTTCTTTGTATCCTGAAGACTCGTGCTGGATTCTTCGTGGCCCTCACAAAATGTCCATTCAGTAAATTTCAGAAATAGGAGTGAATGTTCTTACCTGCAATTTTTAAGAACTGCGGTAACAGCTGTCCATATGCTCCTTCCACAAAGAAGTTGTTCCATTCATTTGGGAGGTTAGCAGGAAGAGTCTTTATTATTTCTGGTGTTATTGTCTGAAACATGTTGCAAAGGTCCGAAAGCATACCACAAATTTGGCAAACAAAATGAAGCTGTAGCGGCTTGGAATCAAGTGATACAGTTTCACTCATAGTCTGAAATAAAAAGAACAATTAAAAAATTTATAGTGTGGTAAACTGTCATTTAAATAAAACTATAAAATCTGGGAAGTTGAGATACATATACAAATTTAGTACATTGCAAATGCCAAGGCGGCAAAATAAAGCACCACTTAACAGAATGCAGAATTCTACTAATGGACCGTATACTATGCAGAATGAATGGAGAAGAAGAAGAATCCACATGGAGGTTCGGCCAGACCTACCCCAAGTCCCAATTCCAGGAGCACCCGACCAGACCACCAATGCTGGAACTGAATACAGGACCCAGCCCAACCTGACCCAGAAAGCACCTGCCTGCGGCCCAAACCCGGAACAAAGATATCCAAAACAGCGGAGATCCTACGTGAGGACCCAAACACGCTGAAAGGTACACCCATACTCGCGGACCCCCAGGACCCGACCGGATCACAAACATGCCACCCCGGGAACTCTAAAATCGCAACCAGCACCCGGAGCCTTGCCAGAAGCGACCCGGAAATAAAACCAGCACCCGCAACTCCGCCAGATGCAAGCACCTACTTTCCACAAGGTCACATTTCTCTCACCGGATCCTGGGACCATCCAGAAGCAACCGCCGACCAAGGAAGCGAGGGAAATGCAGCGGACTGCAGGTTAGACTAAAACAACGCGGTTTCAAGTCTCCTCTCCCCAGCATACTCCTGGCAAATGTCCAAGTGGAGACATGGCTCACCCCTGCCTTACCAGACGGTTCCATAAAACCTGAAGGCTTCCCAATACATCGGATGGACTGCATGGCGTCATCACACAAAGCAAAGGGTGGAGGGGTTTGCCTCCTCAACTCCTCCTGGTGCTTGGATGTGGCAATCCTGGCGACCTATTGCTCCCCAGACCTGGAAAACCTGATTGTAAGGTGTTGCCCATTCTACCTTCCACGGGAGTTCAACCTCCTGCCCCTTCCCGACTCCCCCATCCGCAAAACCTCAAGAAACAAAGAAACAGAAAAAGGTGCACACTCCCTTAATACTCCCCAAGTACCCCACCACTATGCCCAACAAAATATCCTGACGGAGAAAATAGCTCTCCAACAACCACCAAAAGGAAGTACCTCCGCCAAAGTTCAATGTCCTCCTTCTCCTACCAGGCCATCGTCTCTCAAAACTTCCTTGCGTCCTCTGGCCGACCAAAATAGTACTCCCGATTCTGGAAAGTCACCCAGAGGCGGGCCAGACACAGCACTCCAAACTTCCCCCCCTTCTTGAAGAGGGCAGCCTTGACCTGGTTAAACCCGGCCCTCCTCTTCGCCAGGTCTTGCTATACCCGCAGCTCGTTCCCCTCCCAGGTGTACTTCCTCATCTGCCTCGGCCACCGCAGAATCTTCTCCTTGTCCAAGAAGCGGTGCAACCACACCACCGTTGCCCTCGGCGGTTCACCCGCCTGCTGCCTCCCCATCAGTGCCCTGTGCGCTCGGTCGACCTCCAGGGGCCGGTCGAAGGCCCCCTCCCCCATCATCTTTTCCAACATCTTGGCCACTTATGTGCCAGCGTCCGCTCCTTCAATGCCTTCGGACATTCTCACGATCCACAAGTCTTTTGTCTTCGAGTGGTTCTTGAGATCCTCCACCTTCTCCTTCAGCCCCTTTTTTTGGTCTCCCCCATCAGCCGTCAAGGAGGCGAGCTGCTCCTCGTGCTCTCCCACTGTCTCCTCCAGTTTCTGGATCACCCAGCCCTGGGACTCCAGCCTCTGCTCCACTTAATCATTCCCTGCTTTGAGCAGCTCTACCATGTTGGCGAGGTCCTCCAGGGCTTCCCTTGTCTGCTGGTTGAATTTCTTATTTAAGAAGTCCATCAGCTGCTCCACTGACCACTGGGTGGGCAGGACAGCTCCTTTGCCTTCCCCAGCTTGACCTTTGGTGCACAAAGATTCTCCTGCTCCACCAACTCCCTTCTTCTCAACCCACTCCTGGTCCATGGATCCATCCACTAGCCACACCAGAGGAGTCACACTTTTCCCTGGCACTCCTACACCTCTTCCCATCCAAGCTTCCACCTACAAACAGGGAAAGGAACAAAACAAATCCACCTCGAGTGGAACCTTCCAAAGCGTGACTGCTCAGTCCATGGCCACCACCGGAAGTCTGGGGGGGTTTCATTACATTAAAGGCACTATATAAATATAAATTGTTGTTGTGAATTTAAATGTATAAGTGGAGAGAATCTGTACATAGTAGGCTAAAAGACAAATATTTTTCCCTTTAAACTGATTTAATATGGTGGAAAAAAAATCAACACATATAAACTTTGAGAGCAATGAAACCAGGAAGCTGAAGTTAGAATATTTAATTCAATGCAAAATCATGTAAACAAATTAAAGAAGCAAAATATAGGATTGCGAGAGATTTTGGGGCAGAAACAAAAACTTGAACAAAATCTGAAAAATGTATTAAAATCTAAAGAATCGAGTCGCCATACTTCTAAAAGTACATTTTCAGTGCTAGAGAGTTTGTGAGGGAAGCAATTGTGCTCATCAGGGCATTAAAGATACACTTACACTTGAATGGACACACCCATGCCAGTTTATTTAGTGGGTATTTACTGGTTAGGGAGTGAAACGTCACACCTTTCATGAGTTTGAACGTCCAGTCTTTCGGTGAGATACCATTTTAGCAAAGCTTATGGAATATGGGACAACAGCATCCCGGTTTCTATGTTCAACTGCACATGTGCGATATCAGAAGTTGCTGTCCAACCTACTCTTCAATAGCGTTGATGGTTTCACCATTATTTTTACCTCAAGATCTGGGTCAATGTTTATCGAAGTCTTCCTGATGGTTACCAAAGAGGCTCATAATATCCAATTCCCAGAACATATATTTTGTTATAGTCTTTTTAAATCAACTAATAAAAGTCACCATTTTCTTTTCTGAGTAGCAGTCAGTGTCCTTGTTCTAAACCTTACCTCCAACCATGTCAAAATGGAGCACATGATGAAGTCCCACTGTTCACTTGTTATTGAAGTTGGTAAATGTTTGATCAGTAATCTCAGGAAGCGTAGAATTTCCACGTTGATTGCAAGCAAATTAGGCTCCAGGAGCTTTAAAGTGCTGCAGAAAAATTTGAGATGTTAAAACGTTCACAAAACTCTTATTCACTAAACAATGTAAGCCACAGAGTCAAAGTTCCTTCACATAACATTTTAAAATGATTAGTTAATGTTTTCAATCCAAATATCAGGAACCTTAGACTTGATTTGTTATATGTCATCCTTACTACAAAAGCCGATAATCAGATTTTTTTTTTTTTAACACATGGAATTTTCTCATTTAAAAATATTTCTATAATTTCTTACAACATTACCTGGCCTAGAAAGTGGGGCAAAGCCACCTGGAAACCTTTATCAATGCTGCTTGTTAATCAAGTGGGTGGCACGGTAGCACAGTGATTAGCACTGATGCTTCACAGCTCCAGGGTGCCAGGTTCGATTCCCAGCTTGGGTCACTGTCTATGCAGAGCCTGCACGTTCTCCCCATGTCTGTGTGGGTTTCCTCCGGGTGATCCAGTTTCCTCACACAGTCCAAAGATTATTTTCTTTTATAAATTTAGAGTACCCAATTCATTTTTTCTAATTAAGGGGCAATTTAGCATGGCCAATCCACCCAACCTGCACATTTTTGGGTTGTGGGGGCAAAACCCACGCAAGCACAGGAGAATGTGCAAACTCCACACGGACAGTGACCTAGGGCCAGGATCGAACCTGGGACCTCGGCGCCGTGAAGCAGCAGGGCTAACCCACTGCGCCACCGTGCTGCCCTTCCCACAGTCCAAAGATGTGCAGGTTAGGTGGATTGGCCATGCTAAATTGCCCTCAGTGTCCAAAAAAGGTTAGGTGGGGTTATGGGGATGGGGTGGAGGTGTGGGCTTAAGTAGTGTGCTCTTTCCAAGGGCCAATGCAGACTCGATGGGCTGAATAGCCTCCAACTGCACTGTAAATTCTATGATTCTATAAGAGAGATTTAGGAAAGGATGATAACCAATTGGGTTAAACAACCATCTGGTTCCCCATCCATTATGGAAAGGAGTGCTTTTTCCATGCTTTATGCCTCCTTCAACTTTACCTTAAAGGATGTTGGGGGGGGGGGGGGGGGTTAATAATTTTATAATAGAACAGAACATTGTTGTTGTTCAGTAAAAGTTTACTAAATTAATTCCCAGGATTGAGGGATTGTCCGATGAGGAAAGATTGAATAGACTTGTCTTTATTCTTTGGAGTTTAGAAAGAAGAGAGATGATCTCATTCGAACATACAAAATTCTTACAGGGCTAGACAAGGGAGATGCAGAAAGGGGGAGGGGGATGCATCTTGAACCAGGGTAAAATTCTCAGAATAAGGGTTCACCATTATAGGACTGTGATGAGGAGGAGTTTCTTCATTCAGAGAACGATGAACCTTTGGAATTCTTTGCCTCAGAGGATGTGGAGGCTCAGTCATTTTTTTTTAAATGTTCATGGGATGTGGACATTATTGCCAATCCCTAGGGCATTTAAGAGTCAACCACATTGATGTGGGTCTGAAGTCACTTATGGACAAGACATGCTAAGGATGACCGATTACCTGCCCCAAAGGACATTATGACAATCAACAATGGTTTCATGGTCATCATTGGAGTCTTAATTTCAGATTTGTATTCAAATTTCACAATCAGCCATGGTGGGATTCTGACCCAGATCCCCAGAGTATTACCCTGGGTTCCCGGATTACTAATCCAGTGACAGTACCTCCTAAGAACTAGTTCCCTCATGTCTTTGCTTTTTGTGGCAGCACTGGGCTAGGCCAGGCCGGGTGTTGTTGACATTATCCTATTGCTCCCAGGCGATGGCACCTCCTTTGAGGATGCCCTGGGGGATCCCGATGTGGGTGGTTCACATTTGGTGAGATGCTGAAGTGGGGTAGGTTTGAGCATAGGGGCCCAAACTTTATCCTTGGTTAACTCCTCCTGAAAACTGCATGGGCCCACTAGGCGGGTGGTTGTTTTTTATTTTATCATTCTGATAGTTCTTACTCTTCTTCTACCTGACTTTGCTTTGGACTGGCAGGTGTTTACTCTTTATTTTGGTGCTCTTGTGGGCTGGTGCTGGAGGATGGGTCTTGTTTGTTCAGATAAGCAGATATCTATTTTTGTTAGCTTTTTGGATGGCTGAATCGTTTCTATTTTTTTTGATGGTCTTAGTAGTTAGGGAGGGGTCCTATAGTTCCGGGAGAGGCAGGTCTTACTCTGTCATTCTGTTTTTAAGCTATGGGTGTGATGGAGGTCTAATTTGCTGCCTGTATCCTATTTGGGTGTGTGTATGTGTGTGTGTGTGTGTGAGAGAGAGACGTGTGACGGGACTTGTTGGAGACTTTGTCCCTGATTCATCCGGTCTTATTGTTCCTCACGCTGTAATGAATGTTGTTTTAGGCTGCACCTGTTGTACATTGACAGCTGTAGCTGTCCTTTTGCTGGTTTTATGTGAATTTGCGTAAACAATTGAAAACTCCAATAAACAGACGTTTTAAAAACTGTATTGTGAACTAAAGCAAAGTTTTCTAACCATATATGCTCGATAGAGGTCGAATACCAGTGATTATTGATCAGGAGTAGCATGACACTTAGTAAAAATTAAACTCTGCCTCAAATTAAATTTTTACCAGGAAAATACAATGCCACTGCACTAAGGTATCTGTGGGGCATAAGATGACTCAATTTTACCAGTTTAACACTGATGTTGAACTATGCCTTATCTATTTTATGTTTATCTCTCACTACATCTCTCACTTAAGGACAGCACTGTAGCACAAGTGGATAGCACTGTGGCTTCACAGTGCCAGGATCCCAGGTTCGATTCCCCGCTGGGTCACTGTCTGTGCGGAGTCTGCACGTTCTCCCTGTGTCTGCATGGGTTTCCTCCAGGTGCTCCGGTTTCCTCCCACAGTCCAAAGATGTGCAGGTTAGGTGGATTGGCCATGGTAAATTGCCCTTAGTGTCCAAAAAGGTTAGGAGGGGTTATTGGGTTCCGGGGATAGGGTGGAAGTGAGGGCTTAAGTGGGTTGCTGCAGACTCGATGGGCCGAATGGCCTCCTTCTGCACTGTATGTTCTATGTACATGCTAAACTCCACTAAACATACGAACATCCTAGTTAGTTCAATCAAGTATCTGTAAAGTGTCTTCACTATGAATTACTTTGTTAACATTCTGTGAGAAAAACAAATCCATATACAATACATTGCTTTTTCTACTCATAACAGTTGTTCATCGGCCAAATATGGAAAGCTTTTTAAAATGGCGACTACGGGAACTTTTGTGTTCAGTTAGAATATTTACGCTTTACACCAAAAGTAAAATGGGAAAAAAATAACACTTTATAAGATTAGCTTACCAGTCAAACAAAAATATTTCTTCTTCACAATTTCTCCATTCCATAATTGTATTTAATACATTCAAAAACAACTGGGCATCCACAAGATGATCATTCACATCGGTTCCTTTCGGTAGGCAACTATTTATAACAACAAGACTTCCAAATCCTCCTGTAAATTCAATACAAACAGCATATATAATGTATGATTTATGTACACATATCTATAGATAACCAAAATACAAAACAATTCTAGTTTCTATCTGAAACTCCTGGAATATTCAGAACCATGAGGAATGTAATAGTTACTCATATTATCGAAAGCTTTTACAATTATTAAACAAACTACATGGCATCATGGAAATGGAAGAGCCACCAGTAAAACAAACGGAGGGGAAGGAAAGAAATCTGAAACTGTGATGACATAGTCAACACAGCGCCCATGGAATTTATTATTCATGCTCTCTACTTTTTAAACAAATGCCAATCAACTTTAAATAAATAGTTGAAGAAATAAATAATCAGAGTAAGTAATAATGAGTCAATTAAAATCAAACTAAATCCATCTATTAAACCATACCCTACACCTCCTGATTCTATTAGTTCTAGAAATAAATAACTGCTACTAATAAATTAGAAATGGTAGCACAGGCACCTGGACTTCAGTATGACGGAATTTGTGGACAGTCAGGCTGTCCCGATTACAGCATTTGTAGGAAATACCTCAACCTTGAGATACTCCAGCTCAAAGCTGTTGAGCTGGAGTTAAGTTACAAGCATTTTACTGTAAGGAAGGGGCAGGATATCTGAATATTTTACAACAGAGTATAGTCACACCTCAAGGTAAAGCTCAGATGCAGGAATGGATCTGTGTGCAACATAGGGGAACCCAAGGAAGGCAGAGAAAGTGGTACCACATACACTGGTCCTATCCAAAAGCTATGATTATAGTTGCTACATGTGAAAGAATAAGGAGGAAGGCTTCAGGTAGGATGGTCAGAATAATTCGGGGAACAGTTGAAATATTCTGCAACTATAAATGCAAGTCCAGGAAAGTGTACTGCTTACCTGATGCCAGAGTAAAGGATATCTTCAAACATTTTGTGAGTAACTTAAAATGGGGATGGGGGGGATGGAAGTTGCAGCTGACAGAGCCCGTGTTGGATCCAATGACATTGGGAAGAAACAGGGGATGTTCTGCTCAAGGAGTGTTGGGAGCTATGAACTAAATTAAGCAGGATTCTCAGAGTTGCTAATTACTACCCAAGCCACAAACTAGTTGGGATTGGGATGGACCAATCAGACGATAAACACATGAAAGAGGAAAAGGAAATGGAGTTGATACTCCATTCTTGCCCAATACATAATTAGCCCAATGAGAGAGGAATCATCGATGGAATAGGAAATGAACCAGAGCAGATAAAACAAATAAGCGTTCGGGACCATCCAGCATGTATTAAACACAATAAGATATGGGCCAAAGTAACAAATTTCAAAAAGCTCATTATGAGAGAATGGGACTGTTGAATAATGTAGGCTGGAAAGAACATTGACGAACAAAGAGATAAAGCAATGTGGGAAATATTTGAAAAAATGATCTGCAAAGTTCCGGAGGAACAAAATTTTACTGAAAAACAAGAACGATCAAGCAAATAATGAAAGACTGCTGGCGAATAAATAGATATGGGCAAATATGAAATTAAAGAAAAAGGTAGAACTTGATGACAGGTTTATCGCATTTCAGCAGTTTATAATCAAACATTGACAAAAGAATGGATTGTATCGTTAGAAACAAGGATGAGACTCCTGTGAATCATGAAGCGTCAGCCAGTCAAACTGTGAGCAAAATTGGAGGGAAAACAGTGAATTCGACTAGCTAGGAAAAGAGGAAATTCACCAATGTGCTGCTGTGCATGTTCGATGGGCCAAAGCCTAAGCCAATGGTGATATTCATGAGAAAATCCCTTCCAAAATTGCAATACCAAACATGACCAGTTATACATGTTTATAATAAAGGATGGATGGATAAAGGCGGTTTGAAATATCCTGGTAGTCTGAACAGCCTCGTTCAACCTTTGGAGGCCTCTCTGAACAAGCCCTTCAAGGCTAGCATGAAAATAAAGAGGAATGACTGGATGATTAGAGGAGAGAAGACATTCACCAAGCGAGGCAGCATACAAGCTCAGACATTAGTAACACTGTGTGAATGGGTTGTAGAGGCCTGGGATGAAATCAGGAGATTGTCAGCAGATCATTCAAGAAATGCGGGAATCCAATGTACTTGATGGCACAAAAACAATTATTTGTAGAATAACATAGCCGATGACGACATGGTTGCTGAAGATATGCCAATGATCCATCAGATGATGCCATTCAAGAAGCAAATTGGGACATGTTATTGGTTTCTGAAGAGAAGGGTGGTTTAAGGGTTTTAATACACATTTGGTGCATGCTCTGCTGCTGAGGAATAGACTTTTCAGTACTGTAAAAAAACTGAATTAAATTGTCTAAATTTGTACATGTGGCTTTTGTTTTTGATGAATTTAGCTTACACAAATTGATGTCTGTCTCCATAGAGGGTATTATTTATTTATTAATTAAAAATTCAATAATTAAAAACACATTTTAGTTATCTTTGCACTACTTTTGGAGACAGGGCTGTCAGGAACAGTCTCAGACGTGGTAACTCTACAATTGCAGGTCAACGGGAGAGGGTGGATTTCAACCTTTCCAGAATATTCCTCATGTAAATTTCGACCCCTTACTTTTTGGCTAAAAATTTATTTCTAGAAACTCAACTTTTATGCAAGTAAATACGGTGCTTTTTTTTTTTCTAGACTGTCATTTTGAGGGTTTTCTAGTCCAGTGTTTTTCAAAAGTGTTTCACTGGAGTGCTGAATTTGGTTCATTTGAGTGCTACAGTGAGAGTTTGGTGACTGAGAGAGTTAGGTGAGGAGGGAGTAAGATGCTCCTTTCATTTCATTTCCTCAAAGAGCGAGAAGGGAGCCAGGAGTTTACAGAGAGTGCAGCTGACTGGGAGCAGAGTCGGAGGGCGGAGGTCCAGTTGGTCCACAGTGCAGCTATATTCTGTAAGGTAAGAGGGGATGGAGGCTAGGGCAGTTGCATGCTCCTCCTGTAGGATGTGGGTGGTGAGGGATACCACCGGTGTCGCCGCTGACTACCTGCGCGAAGTGCACCCAGCTCCAGCTCCTCAGAGACCGTGTTAGGAAACTGGAGCTGGAGCAACTTCGGATCATCCGGGAGGCAGAGGGGGTTATAGAGAAGAGTCACAGGGAGGTAACAACACCCAAGGTACAGGACAAGAGTAGCTGGGTTACAGTCAGGGGAAAGAAAACGAACAGGCAGACAGTGCAGGGATCCCTCATGGCTGTTCCCCTTCAAAACAAGTATACCGTTCTGGGTTTTGGGGGGGTGATGACCTACCCGGGGAAGGCCCTAGCGGCCAGGTCTCTGACACTGAGTCTGGCTCTGGGACTCAGAAGGGAAGGGGGGAGAATAAAAAAGCATTAGTAATAGGAGATTCAATGGTTAGGGAAATAGATAGGAGATTCTGTGGTCGCGAGCGAGACTCCCAGAAGGTATGTTGCCTCCCGGGTGCCAGGGCCAGGGATGTCTCGGATCGTGTCTTCAGGATCCTGAAGGGGGAGGGTGAGCAGCCAGAAGTCGTGGTGCACTTTGGTACCAACGACGTAGGTAGGAAAAGGGGTGTGGAGGCAATAAACGAGTTTAGGGAGTTAGGCTGGAAGTTAAAAGCCAGGACAGAGAGTTGTCATCTCTGGTTTGTTGCCGGTGCCACGTGATAGCGAGGCTAGGAATAGGGAGAAAGTGCAGTTGAACACATGGCTGCAGGAATGGTGTAGGAGGGAGGGCTTCAGGTATTTGGATAATTGGAGCGCATTCTGGGGAAGGTGGGACCTGTACGAGCAGGACGGGCTGCATCTGAACCAGAGGGGCACCAATATCCGAGGAGGGAGGTTTTCTAGTACTCTTCGGGAGGGTTTAAACTAATTTGGCAGGGGAATGGGAACCGGATTTGTAGTCCAGCAACTAAGGTAGCCAATATTCAGGACACCAAAGCGTGTAGTGAGGCAGTGGGGAAGGGAACATTGACAAAGGAGAGTACATGCAGGCAAGGAGATGGGTTGAAGTGTGTATACTTCAACGCAAGAAGCATCAGGAATAAGGTGGGTGAACTTAAGGCATGGATCGGTACTTGGGACTACGATGTGGTGGCCATCACGGAAACTTGGATAGAAGAGGGGTAGAAATGGTTGTTGGAGGTCCCTGGTTATAGATGTTTCAATAAGATTAGGGAGGGTGGTAAAAGAGGTGGGGGGGGGGGGGGGGGGTGGCATTGTTAATTTGAGATAATATAACAGCTGCAGAAAGGCAGTTCGAGGAGGATCTGCCTACTGAGGTAGTGTAGGTTGAAGTCAGAAATAGGAAAGGAGCAGTCACCTTGTTGGGAGTTTTCTATAGGCCCCCCAATAGCAGCAGAGATGTGAAGGAACAGATAGGGAAACAGATTTTGGAAAGGTGCAGAAGTCACAGGGTAGTAGTCATGAGTGACTTCAACTTCCCAAATATTGAGTGGAAACTCTTCAGATCAAATAGTTTGGATGGGGTGGTGTTTGTGCAGTGTGTCAAGGAAGCTTTTCTAACACAGTATGCAGATTGTCCGACCAGAGGGGAGGCCATATTGGATTTGGTACTTGGTAATGAACCAGGGCAAGTGATAGATTTGTTAGTGGGGGAGTATTTTGGAGATAGTGACCACAATTCTGTGACTTTCACTTTAGTAATGGAGAGGGATAGGTGCGTGCAACAGTGCAAGGTTTACAATTGGGGGAAGGGTAAATACGATGCTGTCAGACTAGAATTGAAGTGCATAAGCTGGGAACATAGGCTGTTAGGGAAGGACACAAGTGAAATGTGGAACTTGTTCAAGGAACAGGTACTACGTGTCTTTGATATGTATGTCCCTGTCAGGCAGGGAAGAAATGGCCGAGTGAGGGAACCATGGTTCACAAGAGAGGTTGAATGTCTTGTTAAGAGGAAGAAGGAGACTTATGTAAGGCTGAGGAAACAAGGTTCAGACAGGGCGCTGGAGGGATACAAGATAGCCAGGAGGGAACTGAAGAAAGGGATTAGGAGAGCTAAGAGAGTGCATGAAAAATCTTTGGCGGGTAGGATCAAGGAAAACCTCAAGGCCTTTTACACATATGTGAGAAATATGAGAATGACTAGAGCGAGGGTAGGTCCAATCAAGGACAGTAGCGGGAGATTGTTAGGAAGGGAGATGTGTTGGCCATTTTGGAAAAACTTGAGGATAGACAAGTCCCCCGGGCCTGACGGAATATATCCAAGGATTCTATGGGAAGCAAGTGATGAAATTGCAGAGCCGTTGGCAATGATCTTTTCGTCCTCACTGTCAACAGGGGTGGAACCAGGGGATTGGAGAGTGGAGAATGACGTGCCCCTGTTCAAAAAAGGGAATAGGGATAACCCTGGGAATTACAGGCCAGTTAGTCTTACTTCGGTAGTAGGCAAAGTAATGGAAAGGGTACTGAGGGATAGGATTTCTAAGCATCTGGAAAGACACTGCTTGATTAATAATAGTCAGCACGGATTTGTGAGGGGTAGGTCTTGCCTTACAAGTCTTATTGAATTCTTTGAGGAGGTGACCAAGCATGTGGATGAAGGTAAAGCAGTGGATGTAGTGTGCATGGCTTTTAGTAAGGCATTTGATAAGGTTCCCCATGGTAGGCTTATGCAGAAAGTAAGGAGGCATGGGATAGTGGGAAATTTGGTTAGTTGGATAACGAACTGGCTACCCAATAGAAGTCAGAGCGTGGTGGTGGATGGCAAATATTCAGCCTGGAGCCCAGTTACCGGTGGCGTACCGCAGGGATCAGTTCTGGGTCCTCTGCTGTTTGTGATTTTCATTAATGACTTGGATGAGGGAGTTGAAGGGTGGGTCAGTAAATTTGCAGATGATACGAAGATTGGTGGAGTTGTGGATAGCGAGGAGGGCTGTTTTCGGCTGCAAAGAGACCTAGATAGGATGCAGAGCTGGGCTGAGAAGTGGCAGATGGAGTTTAACCCTGAAAAGTGTGAGGTTGTCCATTTTGGAAGGACAAATATGAATGCGGAATACAGGATTACCGGTAGGGTTCTTGGCAATGTGGAGGAGCAGAGAGATCTTGAGGTCTATGTTCATAGATCTTTGAAAGTTGCCACTCAAGTGGATAGAGCTGTGAAGAAGGCCTATGGTGTGCTAGCATTCATTAGCCGAGGGATTGAATTTAAGAGCCGTGAGGGGATGATGCAGCTGTACAAAATCTTGGTATGGCCACATTTGGAGTACTGTGTGCAGTTCTGGTCGCCTCATTTTAGGAAGGATGTGGAAGCTTTGGAAAAGGTGCAAAGGAGATTTACCAGGATGTTGCCTGGAATGGAGCGTAGGTCTTATGAGGAAAAGTTGAGGGTGCTGGGCCTTTTCTCATTAGAACAGAGAAGGATGAGGGGCGACTTGATAGAGGTTTATAAGATGATCGGGGAATAGATAGAGTAGACAGTCAGAGACTTTTTCCCCGGGTGGAACAAACCATTACAAGGGGACATAAATTTAAGGTGAATGGTGGAAGATATAGGGGGGATGTCAGAGGTAGGTTCTTTACCCAGAGAGTAGTGGGGGCATGAAATGCACTGCCTGTGGAAGTAGTTGAGTCGGAAACATTAGGGACCTTCAAGCGGCTATTGGATAGGTACATGGATTACGGTAGAATGATGGAGTGTAGATTAATTTGTTCTTAAGGGCAGCACGGTAGCATTGTGGTAGCACAATTGCTTCACAGCTCCAGGGTCCCAGGTTCGATTCCGGCTTGGGTCACTGTCTGTGCGGAGTCTGCACATCCTCCCCGTGTGCGCGTGGGTTTCCTCCGGGTGCTCCGGTTTCCTCCCACAATCAAAAGATGCGCAGGTTAGGTGGATTGGCCATGATAAATTGCCCTTAGAGTCCAAAATTGCCCTTAGTGTTGGATGGGGTTACTGGGTTATGGGGATAGGGTGTGGGTGTGGGCTTGGGTAGGGTGCTCTTTCCAAGAGCCGGTGCAGACTCGATGGGCCGAATGGCCTCCTTCTGCACTGTAAATTCTATGATAATCTATGATTAATCTAAGACAAAGGTTCGGCACAATATCGTGGGCCGAAGGACCTGTTCTGTGCTGTATTTTTCTATGTTCTATGTTTTATGTTCCAAATTTCTTTTCCCGGGGACCCATTTTTACCTAACGACCAACCTTCGGGACCGACGCTGGCCGACCTTTGCGACCCACACCGGCCGACCTTCGCGACCCACGCCGGCCGACCTTCGCGACCCACCATTTTTTCTTATCTTGTTTGCTGCTGCCAAAATGGAGGTATCGCAATTGCGCCCAAAGGATGTGATGTCGACGTTCGGGGGAGGGGGGGGGGGGGAGGGGGGGGGGGGGGGGGGGGGGGGGGCACCTGATCTGCTCTCTGCCTCCCTTCAGGCAGGAAGATTACATATAATTTTTCAAAAATCTTCTGCATCTCCGATTGTGCAAATTCGTGGGCAACAGCCACAGCAGCCGGCTTGTAACAATGCCGGCTGCGAGCGGCCTTTGACCATATAAAAAAGATGAGGCCGCACTGCACATTCGTGCCCGCTCATCGGTGTGCACGCGCAAAGTGCGCATGTGCACTGATGAGCGGGCACACATGCGCAGTGCGGCCAAATTTTTTAAATATGGTCGCGGCCTTTTGAAGGCTGCTCATAGCCAGCACTGTTAAAAGCTGGCTGCTGCGGCCGTTGACCTTAGTGATAGAAACTGGGCGGCATGGACAAGCTGGGCCGAAGGGCCTGTTTCCATGCTGTAAACATCTATGACATCTATGAATATGCGCAATCGGGAGCGCTGTGACCCTCCCGACACCCACCAACAGTTTGTGACCCCGACTTTGAAAATGCCTGTTCTAATCCATCAGCAACATCTAGTGAACCCAAAACATTAATTTAATGCACTGTATATCACTATGCAGAAATTCCTTTGACAATATGGATTTACTTGATAAGCCTTTCACAGTGATCAATGCTGCATTCTGATTCTGTGATGACAGGTGGTTCTGCTGACAAAGTCTGCCAAATCAGACACTCTGAGAAAATAACTATTTAAACCAGGTTCTGGTTCAGATTTTAAAATTAGCCTTGAGCAGATTAAATAAAAATTTTAAATTAGCCCTTTGACTGGATAGCTAACAGGAGTGGAACCAGGGTTCACTTTCCACACTCTATTCAAGCACATTTGAGGTTAAATGCAGTGTCTCTTCAGTCTCTCAAATAAAAATGAGACACGGTACTACACCGCAGGATGAGAGCCTCAGACCAATGGTCTGTAGGACTCTATTGCATATCGTCATGGCTAACCTAGTATCAGGGAAGTCTGAGATAAAGCATTTCTTGGTCTTAAATCATTTCAGTTTTTCATAAATACACCCTAATATGAGAGCTGATTGTCTACTTTCAATAACCAATATTTTGATTCATACACTAAGTATGGATGTACCAACATATCTGTCTATAAATTAAAATTCTTACTTGGTTTAAATGCTCATCTAAAAACTGTAAAGAAAATATTTCCTGTTGAGATTCCAATAAGGATTGGCATGTTAAATTTCAATGCTAGTAGATTTAGTAGGAATTTCAACATTTATTTTATTACTTGTCCGTGATAGCCGCATCAAACCATCATAGGTTTTGTATTCTCTTTTGTTTGAAAAAAAAACTGTGTTTTTCTTGTCTTAACATGGCATGTCAAAACATACAAATAAAAGTTTAAACAAAATAATCCAAATAATTACATATTTAACAACAGCAAGATTCAATCTCTCCAATCAGTTCTCTTATGCCTTTTAATGCCATCATTAAAGTTATTATTTGAATGCTTCAGTTTGGGTTTGGATATCATATTTTTGTTGCGACTCAGCTGAATTTGGATTCTGCAGTCTGAGCATGTACAGTATATTTAACTTCGCAGCATGCACCAACACTGGCCAGCTGTTATGGTGGAATAATTTATTTAGATTCAAGGCAACTGTTTTTCAATAGTATCTGAAGAAAAGTCAGAGGCCTAATTTCAAACTTTATTTGAGTACAGTTTGCATTGAGAAATGTATAACATACAGGAACAATTTTCCCTCATTGTAATTTTATTCCTTTTTAAAGAAGGATAGAACCTTATTTGCAAAGTTTCACTCATGGAAATATTTAGGTGTCAGGAAATCAGTTGAAGGTGAGACCTTTTAAATGTCTTGTTAATTGCACTCATAACTGAGAGTGGACAGTTGTAAGAAATGAACCAGTTGAATAGTTAAGAATGATGAGAGCATTAACAGTGGCGGAAATGGGAGGATACGTGGTTGAGTATGTAATTCAAAGGGTGAGAATACTGCAAAAGGAAAGAAAAATAAATTAAAAAATTCCAGAAAGATGGAGAGTAACAGAAGAGAAAGACACTAAAAGAATTATGCAAAAAAGAAAAACTAAAATAGGTAAGACACAAAAAAGATAAACAGTGACAAATCTGCAACAATGACTCGCAAGATTTCTGGAGAGTGAGTTCATAAGATATAGAAGCAGAATTAGGTCATTTAGCCCATCAGCCATTCTATCACGGCTGATATGTTCCTCATTTGCGACCTACAACGTCACAGACCAAGAACTGGATTGCGAAATCAGCCAGAGCATCTCCTCCCTAGAACATATGACCTTGGAGCGGGAGTAGGCGATTTAGCCTACCAAGCCTAACACCCTCAATGTGATCATGGCTGATCCCATCCTGGCCTCAACTCCACTGTCCTGCCCATTCGCCGTAACCCTTCGACCCATTACCAATTAAAAATCTGTCTAACTTCTCCTCAAATTTACTCACTGCCCCTCCATCCTCCGCAGCTGGGGAAGCAAATTCAACATATTCACAAATCTTTGGAACAAGTCGTTTTTCCTCAAATCTGTTGTAAATTTGCTACCTCTTACTCTAAGTTTATAACCTCTCGTTTTAGAATGTCCCACAAGAGGAAGTATTAGCTCCACGTTTACTTTATCCATACCTTTTAGCACCTTGTACTCCACAATTAGATCTCCCCTCATTCTTCTAAACTCTAGAGAGTGTAGCATTAATCTGTTCAACCTCTCCTCATACAACCTTTCATCTCTGGAATCAATCTTGTGAACCTCCTCTGAACTGCCTCCAATGCCACTACATCTTTCCTCAAATAAGGGGACCAAAACTGTGCACAATACTCCAGGTGCGGTCTTACCAATGCCTTGTATAGCTGCAACAACATTTCCTTACCTTTATACTCAATTCCTTTTGCTATAAATGGCAATATTCCATTTGCTTTCCTTATTATCTGCTGCACCTGCATACTCATTTTCTGTGACTAATGCATGAGGACACCCAGATCCCTCTGTTACATGAATTACATGCAAGTTTTTAAACAATATACATGTATTAATTGTTTAAAATAGAAGGGTAACAGAAAATTTGCATTAATTTTGGTTTTATTTCTCAATCTTTTTGTTCTATAACAGTTTAAATAAGAAGGGGAAACACCTTAGAGAAGTTTCTGAGCTTGTGAGTGCAATACACTGAATTTTACACAGATCAAATTGCAGCATCTAAAGATAGCAATTTATTAAAATTAAATTCCTCATCTGAAATCAATATCAGAATTGAAACATTTCCAAGCTAATACCCTAAGTGATAATGAAAACTTTAATTCATTTTGATATAGGGGCCTAATGGTGAGATTCTTTCTTTAATGAAAGAAATAAAGATCTTGCACTTAATAGCTCCTTTCTTAACCTCAGAAATTGCAAAAAAGAACCAGAAAGGTGTCAAATTAAATGAAATAAATGACCAGATAATCTATTTTCAGTGACGCTGTTTGAGAGGCAAATGTCTGCCAAGACATCAGGAGAAATCCCTTACTTTTCTTCAGATAATGCAGTGGAATCTTGTACATCCCTCTGAAAAGGCAGATGGGGCTTTGGTTTAATGTTTCATCTGAAAGATGACTGCATACTTTCTCAGGACTGTACTGAAATGTCAACCAAGATTATGCACTCAATGGTCTGCAGTGCAGTTTGAAATTTCAAACTCAGAGGACAAAGTGCTACCATTGAGCCAAGATGAAAATACTTCTTTAAAAATAAGGATACTTTGATATCAAAACAAATAAGGCAAAACACTGACCATCAACACTGGTAATCTCTGTACCCCTGCTTGTAGCAAGTTTTGCAGCACATTGTGTCAGAAGAATATTTTTATCTTCCTGCAGAAGTGACGGTGCAATATTCTGAATTGTGTGCAGGCTTGCCTCAGTCAAAGGGAAAAATCTGGAAACATAAATTCAAAATATTGAACAAAAATTGTAGCATACAATTGTCAGGAGATAACCACAGACCCACTTATATTGGAGAAGGAACTTGTAGGTCTCTCAAGCAAGTATGGAAAAGTGCATCACAGTTTGATAACTAAGACCAGGATTCACTTCTGCACCAATGTTCCAACACCCCACACTTCTGCCTCCACTTGCACCTCCGTCACTGTTACACCATGACCAAGTTCCTAAATTAGGATTCATGCTCTATACACAGCGGGTTCTTGGCCAGGAAGGAGTCCACATACTTCTTGGCCACAATGTCCTAGTCATGTTGAAGTGGGACCAGAAGCAGCCAGGCAATTAAAGGGGTGGATGCACCCCAAAGATTGGAATAATTCCATCCTCTCAGCTGGGTCCAGATTGGAGGGAGAAAGGACCGCCATTAGGCACTCTCCCGTCATTTCAAAGTCAGATTGTTACTAATGCTTTCTAGGGCCTATGATCAACAACTTCCTCATGATAGCTCCAGGAAGTGGCAAGACGTGCAGGATGAGCAGAAAATACATTGTGAATCTGTGCCGTCGGGGTTATAGAGTCATCAGGAGGCCGCCTTTTGGCTCATCAGGTCAATCCCAGCGCCTCATGAAGCAATCCAACCAGTCCCAAACCTAGCCCTGCAACTTTGCTTCCTCAAGTCTCATCTAATTTTCTTTTTGAAATAATTTATTATCTCCGCTTCCGCCACCCTCATAAGCAGCAATTTCTGGCTCAGCGCTCAAAATAAATTTTTTTGAAATTACCCTTCTATATCTTGTCCATTTGTCTAAGAAATATATTCTATAATAACAAAGAGTAGAGAAAAAGGGCCCGAGTTGATATTGTTTTATATTAATTTAACTTAAAGGGGGAAGACATGGCAGGAGAGCTCCAGTCTGTGGTTTACTCTTCTTGCTCCATGTGGGAGAACAGTTCCCAAGACCAGCATGTGCGCAGGGAGTGTCTCCAGCTGCAACTCCTCCAAGACTGAGTTTCAGAGCTGGAGCGGCATCTGGGGCACTATGGAGCATCCGTGAGGCGGAGAGTATCATGGATTGCACGTATAGAGAAGCGGTCACACCGTCGGCTCAGACTCCGCAGGCAGATAGGATGACCACTAGGAGAGGAAGAGGACTGGGGAGCCCTTGCTAATGTGGTTGGGGCGGGTTTAAACTAATATGATGGGGGATTAGGGGTGGGAATCTATGTAAGGATTGTGCAGGGGGAAATCAAGAACAAGAAGACAAGACAGCAAGGGAATAAGAAAAGTCATTGGCAAAGGAATCAAGGGCCAGAATCAGATAAGGACACAGTACAAAATAGTAGGAACGGAACAACGAACGTTAAAAAGACTAGCCTTAAGGTTTAGTATCTAAACGCGCGGAGCATTCAAAATAAAATGGATGAATTAGTTGCGCAAGGTAGATGTAAAGGGGTATGACATAGTTGGGATGAAGGAGACATGGCTCCAAGGTGACCAAGGATGGGAACTAAACACTGAAGGCTCTTCAGATTTTTTAGAAGGACATACAGAAAGGAAAAGGTGCTGGAGGTGCATTGTTGATTGAAGAAGATATTGTTATAATATTGACGAAAGATATTAGCACAAGCAATGTGGAATCTGTATGGGTCGAGTTAAGAAACACCAAAGAGCAAAAAACAGGGGTGGTAATAGCAGGCCTCTATGCTCACAATTTTCTCAGTTCTTCAGTGTGATGCCTCCCAAATCATAATAGGAACATGGACGGGAAGCCAGGCCCAAGTGTTTAGCGCTCAAACAGAAGTAATTAAAATCAATAGCAATACATGAGTATGACAATAATAGCATACTGGAAATCCAGGGAATATTTACTGGAACCAGGTGATACAATTAGAAGTGTTAAGAATTGGGGAAAAATAAGATGACAACATTAAATTGGGATAAAATCAAATAAAAAGGAGAATTGATAAGGGCAGTTGTCTGAAAGGGGGTTTGAAATGTAAATGAGCACATAGTCCAGGGACAGACGCTTTTTTCTCTCCCTACAGATGCTGCTAGACCTGCTGAGATTTTCCAGCATTTTCTTTTTGGTTTCAGATTCCAGCATCCGCAGTAATTTGCTTTTATTGATTCATTTGACTGCTCCATTGCAAAAGTGAATTTGTGTGCAGGATGAAGCCCATTAAGGTATGTAAGGAAATCCTTGCATGCAGCTGCGGATTCAAATATAGCAAATTTGTCATCTACCATCAGGAGGTTAGGTGTCATTCCATCAAAGCCATGTTTTTTATGGAAAGCGACAAATCTGTTGAGTGCAAGATGACAAACTTTGACAGCATTTCTCTTTTTCCAGCAATACAGGAGACCTGTACTACGAATTGACAATTTCTTGATACGGCCAAATCCTTACCTCTCCACTGTAATGTACAGTCGTTGTAGGTCGCAACCGCCGTCCACTTTTGTTTGGGTGATAAACTGAGATGCAGTTAAAGCCCAGAGTAATCCACTCTGTAATGATCTATTTGAAAGAATTAAGAAAAAAAGTATTTAATGTCAGGTCAGGCTGTCAAGGAATTTGGAGGAAAGGCAGATATACTAAGGTAACTGAATGGTGGAACAGGGGCTAAGGGCTGAATGGCCCCTTCCTGTTCCTCTTTACAAAAAAATTAAGAGAATATCCCTCCAATAACATACAGTTTTAACTTTCTCTACTGGTTAAATATATTTGAGAGTTAAAGTGTGCCTGACAAGAGGTCATTTATCAGCAAATGGGTTTACTACGATTTTATGTCGATGCCACGAATTTCACACAGGATCATCTAAAGTATAATTACTACGCTTTATAAGGCCAATTCTCGTTATTGCTTCTATTTCAATTTTCATTTTTGAAAATATATTTTTTTTAAATATAAATTTAAAATATCCAATTCATTGCATGGCCAATCCATCTATCCTCTACATCTTTGGGTTGTAGGGACGAAACCCACGCAAACACGTGGAGAATATGCAAACTCCACATTGACAGTGACCCAGAGCTGGGATCGAACGTGGGACCTCGCCGCCATGAGACAGCAGTGCTAACCACTGTGCCATTATGCTGCCTCTCATTTTTGAAAATCTAATCAATGTTAACACATTGAAATTTTTTTTGTCTTAACCAGAAATATTCAACACTAGCTTTCAAACAAAATTAAATAAGTCCCCAAAGGAGAAAATAATTTCTAGGATAAGGGAAAGATGTGGGGTGGTGAGAGTAACTGTATTGTTCTTTCAAAGAGTCACGTAGACTGGATGGGCCAAATAGCTTCTAACTGTGCTGTACCATTCTGTGATTCTTCTCGATATGTTATCGGTGTAAAGTAGGAACTAACGTAATTCTAAATTCTGCATCCTGTTCAGTGACCAGATTATAGTCAGCACCCCCACCAAAGCTCATTAAGAACATAACTGTTTTGATTAATCCATTACAAAAGGAGAATTTGAGAATGGAGAGGGGAAAGAGATATTTTATACCAATGTTCCAGTTCCCTTCAGTTCCTGTTTCCACTTTCTCAAGACACTGTATAAGCAATAATAACGGATTGAATGGGATCTTTGAGATCAATCAGACATTGAGACATAGGATATGTGCAAGAGATAGGATTGCTCGACTCAGTTAAGCAGTGTCTGAAAGAAAATGTTCAGGATCATTTTCTTTGTTACATGCTGATCATGATCTACGATTCACATTATATACCCCTTACTGGATGGAGTGTTGCAAAATTAAACAGTCGTTTATTACATAAATTACTGTTCAACTTGCACCGTACAGTACTTATTTTTAAACAATGACATGCAAAATTTACAACAGAAGTCAAGATTATTTTAATCTTCTAGCCACGCAATCTCTTTGGCGAAGAAGGAGAAAAGCAGCAACAGCATGGGATCCCCATCACTTTCAAGTTCCCGAGTAAATCACACCCCATCTGATGTGGGCAAATGACTGAAGTACCTTTATTGCCGATGGATCAAAATCCTGGTATTCTCTATCACCATTGCTGCTGTACATCATCACAAAGACAGGGACAGTTTAAGGAGAAAACTCACCATCCCCTTCTCAGGGTATCTCAGGATGGGTGATGTTGCCATAGTTAAATATAGGCAAAAAAAAGGAAAAGGCTCCACAGGAAACAAATATTTCCACGGGCAAAGGGGCTAAATTTCCAATGAATCCACAGCCGCTCAAATTGAAGAATTCTGACAAGTTGCAAGTACAGTGTCAGCGATGGTGGTAGAATTGGTGCACTGTAGCTGTAATAGGATAACAGCAGCACATTTTTCAAAAGAGGGTCCATGGTGCTCTTGTACAGCATCACTCAACTCTTCCAGTTCACGGAATGTTGATGTCACTGGCTCGGCCAACGTTTATTGACATCCATAATTACCTTTGGGAAGGTGGTAGTGAGCAGTCTTCTTGAACCGCTGCAGTCCATATGGTGTAGGTACACCCACAGTGCTGTTAGGAAGGGAGGTCCAGGAATTTGACCTGGCGACAGTGAAGGAATAGCAATATAATTCCTAGTCAGGAGGATGTGTTACTTGGAGGGATAATTGCAGGTGATGGTGTCCCCATGCATCTGCTGCCATGTTCTTCTAGGTGGTCTAGACCACATTTGGAAGATGCTGTCAAAAAGTGGAATCAATCCCTTGAAATATTTTGCATTTTTAAGGTCTTTACTAGGTCCCTAAAGTAACTACGCCTGCTTTCATTAATATGCATAATGGTTAGAAAATCCTTGATTAGCTAGGTTACTGCCCCATGAATACCCTCTTTCCAAATTTATTTGCATGAATTGCAATGCAATATTGGATTCGACAGCCCTTGACATCAAGGCAGCATTTGACCAAGTGGAGCATCAAGGAGCCCAAGAAAAACTGAAGTCAATGGGAATTGGGGAAACTCTCTGTTGGTTGGAGTCATACCGAGCACAAAGGAAGATGGCTGCGGTAGTTGGAGGTCAATCATCTCAGTCCCAGGACATCACTGCAAAGTTCCTCAGGGTAGTATCCTAGGCCCAACCATTTTCAGCTGCTTCATTAATGACCTTCCCTCCATTATAAGGTCACAAGTGGGATGTTCACTAATGATTGCACAATGTTCAGCACCATTCATGACTCCTGATACCAAAGCAGTCCATGTCCAAATGCAGCAAGACCTGAACAAGAGCAGCTCAGAGGCTGGGAATTTAGTAGGGGGTAACTGACCTCCCGACTCCCAAAAGCCCACCTACCATCTACAAGTCAGGAGTGTGATGGATTACTCTCCCCAGAGTGCAGCTCCAACAACACTCAAGAAGCCTGACACCATCCAGGAAAAGCAGGATTACTTGATTGACACCCCATCTATAAACATTCACTCCCTCCACTATGCACAGTGGTTTCAATGTGTACCATCTACAAGGTGCACTGTAGGAACTCACCAAGGCTCCATATACAGCGCCTTCCAAATGCATTATCACGACCATCTAGAAGGTCAAGTACAGCAGGCACATGGGAACACCACCACTTGGAAATGCCCCTCGAAGTCATTCATCATCCTGCCGTGGAAATATATTGTTGTTCGTTCACCGAGTCAAAATCCTGAAACTCCCTCCCATGTGGGTTCACTACAAGGATTGCAGCAATTCAAGAAGCAACTCACCAGCAACTTCTCAAGGACAATTAGGAATGGGCAATAAATGCTGCCTTAGCTAGATCCCATGAATGAATAAAAAAATAAACCGTCGTAATACAATGCAATGAGTTCAGAGTTAATATATGCTCAGTCACAGAATGAGTTTGCTTACCTGCTGAAGAGAGTTTCACACAGTGTGCTGCAAGCTTTCCTCAGTCTCTCTTGTGTAATATTGAATTGAAGTAGCAGCTCATAGTACTTAGAAATAGTAGGACAAAAGTCTTGCATTTCTTCACACCACTGCAAAGAGTACAACATCTCTGCAGCAACTAGTAAAAACAAAAAGTAAGAGTTTCCAGAATATCTGTGGAAATGAAATAAAACACTGGAATCTTTTCAATTTCAACACAACATTATGGTGCCACATTTTTAAAATTGCAAACCAAATCAGATTGGCTTCACAATTCTAAAAATGGGTAAGCTAATCAATCTATCTGATTGTGCCCTCCAGCATGAAACACATATAGATAGTGAATGGAAATTAATTTTAACATATTATTTTCCACCCCACCCGATAGGAACGTATCAGTTACTGATATAAAGGGTGAAGAGAGGAGAAACTGATGACTGAAGCATTGGATGAGGTGAGTGAGCTATCAAGGTCTCATGAAGAGTCTTGCATCAGTACTTTGAAAATAAAAAAGCCAGAAAATAAGGTCATTTAGGTCGTGTGCACTAGATGTTGGACGCATGTGAGTAGGAGGGAAAAAGGTTGGTTGCAAAATCCCACAGAAATCATTATTAATCCTTAAAATCTATTGTGATGGCCATTGGAAATTCAAGAAAACATGCTCAACACCTGAGGTATGATACACAAGAGATAACATTATGACATTACTTTAACAAACCTGGCACGTACTCATTTTCAAGCCTCACTACAAAAACACCGTTATGGAATTCAATCTTTGCTCCAATGTTTAAATGACTCTCTTATTAATAGAAAAACCATTCACCTTATGGAAGCAGACAGGAAAGCAATGACAAACAAATGAAACATAACATAATAGTGCAGAAGAGTTACACAATGGAATGATGTAATGCAGTGTTAAAGGGACATGGCTGAGAAGGTTACCATGGAATCTGCTAACTTCATATTATTCATCCTTGTCTGTTACATTTTCTGGTTCCCATAAGTTAGAAATAATCACACTTTAGCTCAAGTTGCTGGAGCTTCATCTAGTGTATTTCTTTCAGTTCTCCACGTGGCTGGCGGACTGATATATTGGATACATTGTTACTCGGTAGTTGACTACAGGGCCGCAGTGACACCTCGGGATGTATATTTACATAACAAGTAGTTCCTAGCTCTTTACGAATGATTTTCATAGAATTTACAGTGCAGGAGGCCATTCGGCCCATCGAGTCTGCCCCGGCTCTTGGAAAGAGCACCCTACCCAAGGTTAACACCTTCACCCTATCCCCATAACCCACTAACCCCACCCAACACGAAGGGCAATTTTGGACACTAAGCGCAATTTATCATGGCCAATCCACCTAACCTGCACATCTTTGGACTGTGGGAGAAAACTGGAGCACCCAGAGGAAACCCACGCACACACGGGGAGGATGTGCAGACTCCGCACAGACAGTGACCCAAGCCGGAGTCGAACCTGGGACCCTGGAGCTGTGAAGCGATTGTGCTATCCACAATGCTACCGTGCTGTCTATATAACAATGATATAACAATGTTGAAGCAAAGAAATGAACAAACGCAATGGGAAAAGAGCAGAATATACAATTCGCTACGCAAAAAACATTTTAACACAAGAAACAGAAGCAGGACTACACCATGTGGCTCCGTTGAGCCTGCTCCGCCATTCAATACAATATTTTTTAAAAGAAATTTAGAGTACCCAATTCTTTTTTTCCAATTAAGGAGCAATTTAGCATGGCCAATCGACCAACCCGGCACATCATTTTGGGTTGGGATGAGACCCACGGAGACACAGGGAGAATGTGCAAACTTCACACGGGTAGTGACGTGGGGCCAGGATCGAACCCGGGTCCTCGGCGCGGTGAGACAGCACTGCTAACCACTGAGCCACTGTGCTGCCCCATTCAATACAATTATGGTTGATCTTGGGCTTCAACTCGAATTTGTTGCCACTCCCCATATACTTTAATTTCCTGAGACACTAAACATCTGTCCACCCCTGCCTTAAATGAATTCAATGATTGAACATCCATAATTCTGAGATAGAGAATTCCAGAAATTCACAATCTTTTACGTGAAGTTATTCCTCCTCCTCTCTGTCCGAAATGATCAGCCCATTATCCCGAGGCTATGACCCCATGTTTTCGTTTCCTCGGCCAGCAGAAAACAAGTTCTCAACATCAATCTTATCTATCCCCTTTATAATTTTGTAGGTTTCAATTAAATTGCGTCTGATTCTTCTAAATTCGTCCAAAAGTCAGAGAGTATAAGCCCAGTTTACTCAGTCTCACATCTTGGCATATCCTCCTCATCCCAGGGACCAATTTAGTGAACCTTCGCTGGTAATCTTAAAACATTGGAAAACCTTCTTTAAAAAAATGAATTATTGATTGATTGACTTATTCATTGTCACATAAATGATGTCACATAATGACATAAACGAAGTAGTGAAAAGTATTTTTCTGTGACCATGGGAACGTACACAGTACGTACATAGACGAAAATAATAATCGACAGAGTACATTGACAAAGTGATTAATTGAAGTAATTTGATTTTGTTAAAAGTAATTAAGAGCTAATTAAGAGCTTGGTGACTGGTTAGCAATTTTACTGATATATCATTAAAATTGATATTAACTTCCAAGAGTTGGATGATTTACTTCTTCCAACAGGGCAAGTAGATTTTATATCCTGTGGTTAGGTCACTATGTCAATTATTGTGAAAAAGCTTCTATAGAACATAGAACATTACAGCGCAGTAGAGGCCCTTCGGCCCTCGATGTTGCACTGTCCTGTGAAACCCCTCTAAAGTCCCTCTACACTATTCCCTTATCGTCCATATGCCTATCCAATGACCATTTGAAAGCGTTTAGTGTTGGCGAGTCCACTACTGTTGTAGGCAGAGTATTCCACACCCTTACTACTCTCTGAGTAAAGAACCTACCTCTGACATCTGTCCTATATCTACCACCCCTCAATTTAAAGCTATGTCCCCTCGTGCTGGACATCACCATCCGAAGAAAAAGGTTCTCGATGTCCACCCTATCTAATCCTCTGATCATCTTGTATGCCTCAATTAAGTCCCCTCTTAACCTTCTTCTCTCTAACGAAAACAGCCTCAAGTCCTTCAGCCTTTCCTCATATGATCTTCCCTCCATACCAGGCAACATTCTTGTAAATCTCCTCTGTACCCTTTCCAATGCTTCCACATCCTTCCTATAATGTGGCGACCAGAACTGCACACAATACTCCAAATGCGGCTGCACCAGAGTTTTGTACAACTGCAACATGACCTCATGGCTCCGAAACTCAATTCCTCTACCAATAAAAGCTAACACACCGTACGCCTTCTTAACAACCCTCTCAACCTGGGTGGCAACTTTCAGGGATCTATGGACATGGACACCGAGATCTCTCTGCTTGTCCACACTACCAAGAATCTTACCATTAGCCCAGTACTCTGTCTTCCTGTTATTCCTTCCAAAATGAATCACCTCACACTTTTCTGCATTAAACTCCATTTGCCACCTATCAGCCCAGCTCTGCAGCTTATCTATGTCCCTCTGTAACTTGTAACATCCTTCTGCACTGTCCACAACTCCACCGACTTTAGTGTCATCTGCAAATTTACTCACCCATCCTTCTACGTCCTCCTCCAGGTCATTTATAAAAATGACAAACAGCAACGGCCCCAAAACAGATCCTTGTGGCACACCACTAGTAACTGGACACCAGTCAGAGCATTTCCCATCAACCACCACTCTTTGTCTTCTATCAGCTAGCCAATTTCTGATCCAAACTGCTAAATCACCCTGAATACCATGCCTCTATATTTTCTGCAATAGCCTACCGTGGGGAACCTTATCAAACGCTTTACTTAAATCCATATACACCACATCAACTGCTTTACCCTCATCCACCTGTTTGGTCACCTTCTCGAAGAACTCAATGAGGTTTGTGAGGCACGACCTACCCTTCACAAAACCATGTTGACTATCTCTAATCAAATTATTCCTTTCCAGATGATTATACATCCTATCTCTTATAAACCTTTCCAAGACTTTTCCCACAACAGAAGTAAGGCTCACTGGTCTATAGTTACCGGGGTTATCTCTACTCCCCTTCTTGTACAAGGGGACAACATTTTCTATCCTCCAGTCCTCTGGCACTATTCCTGTAGACAAAGATGACTTAAAGATCAAAGCCAAAGGCCCAGCAATCTCCTCCCTAGCTTCCCAGAGAATCCTAGCATAAATCCCATCCGGCCCAGGGGACTTATCTATTTTCACACTTTCCAGAATCGCTAACACCTCCTCCTTATGAACCTCAAGCCCTTCTAGTCTAGTAGCCTGTATCTCAGTATTCTCCTCGACAACTTTGTCTTTTTCCTGTGTGAATACTGACAAAAAATACTCATTTAGCACCTCTCCTATCTCCTCGGACTCTATGCACAACTTCCCACTACTGTCCTTGACTGGCCCTACTCTTACTTTAGTCATTCTTTTATTCCTGACGTACCTATAGAAAGCTTTAGGGTTATCCTTGATCCTACCTGCCAAAGACTTCTCATGTCCTCGCTTGGCTCTTCTTAGCTCTCTCTTTAGAGCCTTCCTAGCTAACTTATAACTCTCAAGCGACCCAACTGAATCATCACGTCTCATCTTCACATAAGCCTCCTTCTTCCTCTTGACAAGTGTTTCAACTGCTTCAGTAACCCATGGTTCCCTCACTCGACCACTTCCTCCCTGCCTAACAGGTACATACTTATCAAGGACACGCAGTAGCTGTTCCTTGAACATGCTCCACTTTTCCATTGTGTCCATCCCCTGCAGTTTTCCTCTCCAGGCGATGCATCCTAAGTCTTGCCTCATCGCATCATAATTGCTTTTCCCCCAGCAATAACTCTTGCCCTGCGGTTTATACCTATCCCTTTCCATCGCTAAAGTAAACGTAATCGAATTGTGGTCACTATCACCAAAATGCTCACCTACCTCCAAATCTAACACCTGTCCTGGTTCATTACCCAGTACCAAATCCAATACGGCCTCGCCTCTTGTTGGCCTATCTACATACTGCATCAGGAAACCCTCCTGCAGACATTGGACAAAAACGGATCCATCTAAAGTACTCGAACTATAGTGTTTCCAGTCAATATTTGGAAAGTTAAAGTCCCCCATAACAACTACCCTGTTATTTTCGCTCCTATCCAGAATCATCTTTGCAATCCTTTCCTCTACATCTCTGGAACTTTTCGGAGGCCTATAGAAAAGCCCTAACAGGGTGACCTTTCCTGTTTCTTAACTCAGCCCATACTACCTCAGTATTCGAGTCCTCATCAAATGTCCTCTCAGCCACCGTAATACTGTCCTTGAGTAACAATGCCACCCCTCCCCCTCTCTTACCACCTTCCCTGAGCTTACTGAAATATCTAAACCCCGGCACCTGCAACAACCATTCTATGTCCTGTAATAACAGTTATTTTATTAACATTAGCCATCATTGTGAGAACTAAAACTGTGGTGGTAACTTTAGCCATCTGACACATCTGCTCAAAAGCAATGGAGAAAAAGAGGCAAACGTTCACTGGATTTTCAATGATCCAAAGGTATTGGAGCTCCTCAATCTTCTTCTTGGGCAGGCTCTCAGCATCAAGGATGATTTGCTTCTACTCTGAAACGTCCAATCCTGAATCTGCAGACTCTGCCTCAGGTTTGGCAGGCGGAACGTGATGAGGTGGGTGGGTCCCGCTGTGGATTCTGGGCTCTCCTTCCACTGCTTCATTTGCCATTTTGGAGCTTGGAGTAGAGCACTTGTTTTGGGAGTCTGTCAGACATGTAGGATTGTGGATAGCACAATCGCTTCACAGCTCCAGGGTCCCAGGTTCGATTCTGGCTTGGGTCACTGTCTGTGCGGAGTCTGCACATCCTCCCCGTGTGTGTGTGGGTTTCCTCCGGGTGCTCCGGTTTCCTCCCACAGTCCAAAGATGTGCAGGTTCGGTGGATTGGCCATGATAAATTGCCCTTAGTGTCCAAAATTGCCCTTAGTGTTGGGTGGGGTTACTGGGTTATGGGGATAGGGTGGAGGTGTTGACCTTGGGTAGGGTGCTCTTTCCAAGAGCCGGTGCAGACTCGATGGGCCGAATGGCCTCCTTCTGCAATGTAAATTCTATGATTCTATGTGGGCAATGTGGCCCGCCAATCTGGTCGAGCGCGAGCAGTGTCTCGATACTGGGAATATTGGCCTGAGAGATGGTATGTCTATCCTGCCAACAAATTTGCAGGATTTTGCGGAGGCAGCGTTGGTGATATCTCTTCGAGGATCTGAGGTGTCTGCTGTACATTGTCCACGTTTCTGATGCATATAGGAGAGCGGTGATCATGCCTGCTCTGTAGACCATGAACTTTGTTTGAGGTCTCGATCTTCAATACTTCCAAGGCATCCGAAGACAGCACTGGCGCATTGGAGTCAATGTCAGATTTTATCGGCAATGTCTGCTTGCACCAAGAGGAGGCTCCCGAGGTATGGGAAATGATCCACATTGTCCAAGGGTTTATCATGGATCTTGATCGTTAAGTTATTTGTGGCAACAGCAGGCTGATAGAGAACCTTTGTGATGTTTAGTCCGAGCCCCATTCTCTCAAATGCCTCGGTGAATACGTCAACAATGATTTGTAGCTCGGCCTCTGAATGTATGCACTCACAGGCATCCTCTGCGAATGGCAACTCGATGACAGAGGTTGGGATGGTCTTTGTTCTGGCCTGGTTGAACAGTTTGTTCGGTAGGGTAGCTCCAGGGTGATGGGGTGTAGTATTGCTGCGAGGAAGATGGAGAAGTGCATTGGTGCATGACACAGCCTGTTTGACCCCAGTTTGCAGACGTATTAGGTCTGTGGTAGTTCTGTTGGTGAGGATCGCAGCTTGCATGTCATCGTGGTGCAGGCAGCAGAAAATGGTAAATTTCTGCAGGCAACCGTATTTGAGAAAGACGATCCACAGTCCCTCATGGTTGACCGCGTTGAAGGCCTTTGTGAGATCGAAGATACCCATGTACAGAGGTTGATGCTGCTCCCTGCATTTTCCTGGATTTGTCATGCGCTGAAGATCATGTCCATTGTGCCTCTTGATGGGCGGAAGCTGCACTGAGACTCGGCCAGGAGCTCTTCAGATACTGGGAGGAGGCAGTTGAGGAACATTCCCGTGATGACCTTTCCCATGGCGGAGAGCAGGTAAATCCCTCTGTAATTTCGGCAGTTGGACCGGTCTCCTTTCTTGAAGACGGTCTTGAGATCGTCCGGCATGCTCTCTTCCTTCCAGACAAGGATGACGAGGTTATGGATTCTTGTCAAGAGTGCATCCCCGCTGCATTTTAATACTTCTGCAGGGATTCCACCTGCTCCTGAGTTCTTGTTGTTCTTCAGCTGTCGGATGGCGTTTTCAACCCATGGCGAGCTGGGGTTGTGGTAAGATGTGCTGATCGAGTGTTCAGCAATGGTGTCGAGGGCTCTTGTGTCAAAGGCTGCATCTTGGTTGAGGAAGTCCTCAAAGTTCTCTCCCCAGCGGGCTCTCTGCCATTGATGAGCGTCTCTCCATTTTGGGCTCGAGTGGGGTGGGCCCCAGGGGACTCGGACCGTGGATGGTTTTGTTTGTGCTAAAGCTGTGTACATAGTGGTTGCGGACGAGTTGCTGAATCTCCAGTGCTCTTTCCACCCACCATCTGTTCTTAGGTTGCGGATTCTTTGTTGCACCTTGGCCTTCAGTTGCCTGTCAGCTCGTTTCGTCTCACTCAAGTTTGATGGATCTGTCAATTCAGAAACGTCTTGTGCTTGTAGTCAAGGAGATCCTGGATCTCTTGATCATTCTCGTCAAATCAGTCTTGGTGTTTCCTGGGTGTATGCGCGAGCGTCTCCTTACAGGTTCTGACCAAGATGGCTTTTAAGGCGGACCAGACGCTGTGAGCATTCTGCACCTCTGGCTTGTTGGTTGTGCTTGTAGCGGTGATGTTGCCATGAGGTCTTTTGCTTGTCCCTCTGGCGGAACAGCGTTTTTGTGAATATCAGGTCATGTTCTTTTGTCAGGTGGAGGACTCCGTTGACGCTCCTTTTCCCCATGCCTAACATGCTTTTCCAAAGGCTTGCGTCTTCCCAACTCGAACGTTGAAGGTATATCCGACAGCTTAATCTTTAAGTTGACCATCTCCTGCCAGTCATGTCTCGCCCAGGGCAGCAATGTCAATTTGTGGCATCCAAGATCCCAGGATATGATGGTGGTGCGACGTTCAGGGGTTGTCCATGAGGGTCCTGATGTTCCAGGTCTCGAAATTCATCTGGATGAGTGGAAGATGCATCCGTGTGGATTTTTTTAGCATGGGGTGGTAGTTTCACACCAACCACCACACGTTCCAGCAGAACGTGGTCTTGGCCCAGTGACAGGGAAATGCGAGATGACTGGAGACCTCCTACCGGCTCCTCAATATAAGTTTATTCAGCAAATAGGTGAAGTCATAAAGACCAGGAGGTTAAGGTTAGAAACTCAGTCTGTGCTGAAATAGTGGATCTAGATTGTGTTAGGAGTACTGTCTCAATATCACTGAGTTAAGGAAGTGCAATGGTTTGCTCCTGTAATTGCCACTCTATGAAAGCTGTGTTCAGCTGTAATTATGGAATAGTCTGCGAGCAATTAAAGTTGATGTTCACATATGAATAATAACCAAGTGATCAAGATGCCAGAGGATGACCATACTTGTGAAAACCCAGCGTGGAATTAAAATAATATAAATTTGATCCGAGTAAGATGATCAGTCTCCAGCTGTGAGAAACTGGTAGAATGCATAAAGCCAAAGGGAACGTGGTTAATATCAAAAGGCACGGTGGCGCAGTGGTTAGCACTGCTGCCTCTCAGCACCGAGGACCCGGGTTTGACCCCGGCCATGGGACACTGTTCGTGTAGTTTCACAACCCAAAGATGTGCAGGGTAGGGGGACTGGTCACACTAAATTGTCCCTTAATTGGAAAGAAAA
Source organism: Scyliorhinus canicula (assembly GCF_902713615.1). Taxonomy (NCBI): domain Eukaryota; kingdom Metazoa; phylum Chordata; class Chondrichthyes; order Carcharhiniformes; family Scyliorhinidae; genus Scyliorhinus; species Scyliorhinus canicula. Next base: position 87,108,330 of record NC_052152.1, on the reverse strand, counting down.
ATAATTGGATACTCTAAATTTTAAACAAAGTATCAAAAGGAGCAATTGGGACATAGTATTTACATTTTAATTTATTTTATTGTATTTTGATTTAATTTATGGCATAAATTTAGCTTTTCATGCTAGGAGGTGTTGTTTATTTGGGGATTTAGCTGTCGTGACTTGAATGAGAAATAGGTTAATAAACTAGTTAAAAGGATGTGTCACTGACTTCACCGCCTCTGGACATTTTCCCTCCAGTATCCAATCCCCTAACCGCAAACAACCCACTTCTACCTTCTTCCAGAAACAGGACTGCCCTGGTAGACCAATCATTTAATTCTGTTCCTGCCACACTGGACAGATTCATCCCATCTCAACACTTAATCCCCTGCTCTTGCCCATTCTTTTCACACTTTTGACCTGGAAGCACTGCAATACAAAAAATATGTAAATTGTTTAGTGTCTGTGGAATCTATATCTGTTTTAAAGGTTGTCTGAAAAAGACTTTAAAGAGTCGCAACAATTGTAAGGGGATCAATTGTGATTTTCTTGAATAATAATTATAAACACTAGCCCGTGTGGCCTGGCGAATCTTGATCTGGGAGCAGTAAGAGAAAGGAAATTAAGATAGAAACTGTGACATTAGACACAAAGTAGAGCTGCAATAAAAGGGGACTGGAGAAGGCACAGTAAGAAACTGCATGTGCGTAACAGAGTTAAAAAAGTCAAAAAGCCAAAGACAGGGTTGGAGCAGGGATTATGAATTGAACAATTTTAACTGCCGTTGCTTCAGTTTTGCTAGAGCCAATGAGATTGTGTAATAGGGGGTGGGGGAGGGAGTATCAAAGCAGTTGGATAAAGGAATCTCTGGGGAATCTGTGCCATCAAGATTGTTGTGAATCTTGCTGAGGATGTTCTACAGGAGTGTGCCCTACAGATGACAATCATCTCCAGGGACCTTGGATGGAATGCCGCTGCCAGTGAACAAGATTCAAGGGCCCAACCAATTAAGTGGGAAAGTGAGAGCCAACCCGAGGCAGAATTGGAAAGACTGAGATTGCACATGGTGTCACATTGGTGCGAAGAGTGATGCTTGTAATTTCATGATAGTCTGTCATATAATAATAAAAATCTTTATTGCCACAAGTAGGCTTACATTAACACTGCAATGAAGTCGCTGTGAAAATCCCCGAGTCGCCACATTCCACCTGTTCGGGTACACTGAGGGAGAATTCAGAATGTCCAAATTACCTAACAGCACGTCTTTCGAGATTTTGTGGGAGGAAACCGGAGCACCCGGAGGAAACCCACAGACACTGGGAGAACGTGCAGACTCCTCACAGACAGTGACCCAAGCCAGGAATCGAACCTGGGGCCCTGACACTGTGAAGCAACAGAGCTAACCACTGCGCAGCTACTTCTAGTTTGTGCCATTCGCAATTCGCTAGGTAATTTATGTTGATTCAGATTAATGTTAAAGCTACAAAAAGTGAAATCTTGTAAGCAATTTCTTTATTTGGGGGCTGCTGAGTAAATTTACTTTACGGTTCACCCATGGAGAACATAACATTTACGCCTGTAACTTTTTGGTGTCCTCAGTCACTTTATCCATTTCCAGATTTCTAGTCCGAACCTCTCCTTTTCAACATGTCCAATATTCATAGAACATAGAACATAGAACAGTACAGCACAGAACAGGCCCTTCGGCCCTCAATGTTGTGCCGAGCCATGATCACCCTACTCAAACCCACGTATCCACCCTATACCCGTAACCCAACAACCCCCCCCCTTAACCTTACTTTTATTAGGACACTACGGGCAATTTAGCATGGCCAATCCACCTAACCCGCACATCTTTGGACTGTGGGAGGAAACCGGAGCACCCGGAGGAAACCCACGCACACAGGGGGAGGACGTGCAGACTCCACACAGACAGTGACCCAGCCGGGAATCGAACCTGGGACCCTGGAGCTGTGAAGCATTTATGCTAACCACCATGCGACCCTGCTTCCTTCACTTCTATCTTTCACAAGGATTGTCTGAGGGCCCTCTGCTTCTTCATTGACTGGAAGCTCATCACCACCACCTGCCCCTATCCACCATCACACTCCCCCATCTGACTGAACTTATTCTCATATTGAATAACTTCTTTGAAGTATATTCACTTTCTCTAAATAACAAATGTTGCTGTGGGAACCCATATTAGTCTGAGCTGCACCTGTTTTTTGTGGCATCTTTTCTAGTGCTTTGATGTACACCTTTTTTCACAGTATATTAATCGAGGCGATGATCATCCAACACCAACTCTCCTGGGTTGGCCTTGTGCATAGGACATCAGAGTCCCGACTGCCAAAACAAATCTTCTTTGCCCAGCTCAAGAAAGGCTTCCGAACAAGAAGATGATGAAGGAAGCGCTTCAAAGACACCCTGAAGGTTTACCTCAAGAAATGTAACATAAACGTTAACGCCTGGGAGACCCTTGCTCAGAAGAGACCTAATTGGAGGAACATTCTGTTTGATGGGACACGATTCTTCAAGGACACCCGGCTGTAAGGGGAGGCCCAGAAAAGGAACCCGAGAAAGAAATACCAGTGATCTAGAGTCCAAGGACCAATCTCACCTCCTGGAAACACCTGCCAAGTGCACGGTCAATCAGGCTCATCACCCATGCAAGAATCCACAGAACCCATGACCAGTAACACAAAGTTTCTCAGGTGGATAATCATACTTGTTCTGAATGATCACTGAAGAAGAAGAATTAATTGGTGCTCTTTGGTTGAACTGGAAAATTTCATCAACTTTGCTTACAATTGCCATCCTTCTCTCACCTACACACTGTGCATTTCTGTCTCTTCCCCTCCCTTTCTTGAATTCTTAAGACTCCACTCCTGGGAATGGGTTATCAATCAATAGTCAACAAGACCACAGATACCTCAACTACACTTTCTCACAACAAGCTTCCTCGGAGAATTCCATTCTATTGTTCAAGCTTCTCCATTTCTGTTGAATCTATTCTGATGCAATTTACCATACCAATCCTTACACCATGGCTGACAGGGCCCTCAAGCATGTCTGTTCCATTTCATGCAAAATGATTTTTGCCCCTACCCATTCTCCCAGAATTGATACGGTTTCCTGTGCCCTCACATTCCACCTCACCAGCTTGAGTTTTCAACAGATCACTGTACCCCATTTCTGGCACTCTTCAGGATTCCACCACCAAATCCATCTTCCCCTCCCCTTTCAGCATTCTGGAGGGACCATTCCCTCTGATCCACTTTTCAGTCACTCCCAATTTCACCTCCTCTTCCCACAATATGTTTCAATGCCTGCCATTTTACCTCCTTCCTTCTTACTGCCCAAGTCCCCAAGCAGTCTTTTCGGGTCTGACTAATTCATACGCACACTTTTTTTCTACATTCGCACAGTGTGTTCACTGCTCACACACATTGCAATATCCTCTACAATATGGAAACCAAATGCACATTGGGAGATCCCTTTGCAGAACACTGCTGTTCAGTTTACAAGTGTAAACATGCTTCTGGTTGCCTTTCATTTTAATTCTCCACCTTTTTCCCCTCTCGGACTTCTATCCTTAGCCTCATGCAATGTTCAAATGAAGTACAACTTCAAACTCTAGGGGCAGCACTTCATGCTCTGATTAGACACTTGACAGCCTTCCATACTCAATATTGAGTTTAACAATTTCAGGTTGCAACCTCTGCCCATTTTGTGTTTTTTTTTTGAGGTTTTCATTTTAGTCTTGCTGTCATCTTTTTTCCCATTCAGACAGACATTCATTTATTTTCCATTCACATCTGTAGACTTTCATTTTCTTTGACTTTCCACCACCATCTCTTTTGCTATTTAGTCTCTCCTGCCCTCCATCCTATTGCAAACTTTCCCTTTTCATCTTTATTTCATCCTCCATCCTTTCACTTGCTAGGCCATTAACATAGATCAAGAAAAGTAGTGTTCCAATACCAACCCCTGGGAATCCCACTATATAACATCCTCCAGTCCAAAAAACAACAGTTTACCATGACTCTCTGCCTCCTCTCACTCAGCCAAATTCGTACATGTTGCCACCGTCCCTTTCATTCAGGGTTCAACTTTGTTGACAACCCTGTTAAGTGGCACTTTATAAAACATTCTTTGGAAGTCCACATTAACCGTATTACCTTCATGTAAAAATGACAAATTAGATAAACAGGATATGTGCTTAACAAATGCTCGCTGGCTTCTCTTATTAATCCACATTTGTCCAAGTGCCAGTTAATGTTGTTGTCTCAAATCAATGATTCTAAAAGCTCCCTTCCCTCCCCATCAATGTTGCGAAAAGCTTTTCCTCTTCCTCCCCCCGACCCACCCACCAAGAACAAAAGAAATGTCATCATCGGAATTGCCATCTCGTCCCAATTTTGATTCTATCGGCACATCAAGATGCCTCGGACAGTGTGAACAGCAGTGATAATGGGTAGATAAGTAAGGTGACAGGATTAATCACTTAAAATAAATTTTAAGTATGCAATTTAAACACAGAAAAAATTGTTAATCGATTGGGATTGTTCATTGTTAAAGCATACACATTATAATTTTTCTTCCTTATAAAGAAAAGGTTTATATATGTGTACGTACATTGTATGCGGTTAGTGTCATATTGAGTATTGCATTGTTAGAGTTTAACCCGCAGAAATATCATTCCGCAAGTTCCTTAGATTTTTAAATATTAAATCATTTTTGTAGCTATCTGGGTCATAAACTGTTTCACACTCAGTGCATTTTAATTAATACATTTTATATCTGCAGTTAATTATCTAACAAAATGACTAACACCAGTGATTTTGTTTTACTTCCCATACAAACTTACTTTGTGAAGTAGGCATGACTGAATGAATTTCTTCCTGTTCATTAAAGATATCGGCTTCTAACATCTGTAATAGCACTTGATTTAATAATGCTGTGGTACACAAATGATTTGGTATCTTGTCAGAAGAGTACATATCAGTGCTGACACACAAAGCTTCTCTGTTCAGGCTCAGCTGCTCCATCAGCACCACTTTATTCAGCCACTGTGGAAAAAAAACACATGTAAAATTTTGCAAGTTATGTCTCATTAAATTTTTAGATGTTACCAAGAAATACACTTTATTTTTAATTCTAAAAGGTTAAAATGACCAGAGTCATGTTCAGTCGCCAACTGACATTTAATTATTGAAGACAGTGGCTGAAGTTACATTTTCAATGAATAAAATTTCAGACTATATCTCGTCAGTGCATTAAAGGATTACGCAGAAAAAATTCAGAATATGCTTACAAAATTACAAGAGTTAAATTATAATTACCAGAAGCTGCAACTGAACCAGCCATATAAATACTGTGGCTAAAGAACAGGTCAGAGGCTAGGAATTCTGTGGTGAGTAACTCACCTCCTCATTTCCAAAGCCTGTCCACCATCTGCAAGGCACAAGTCAGGAGTTTGATGGAATACTCCCCACTTGCCTGGATGAGTGGAGCTCCAAAGGGTGGGGGTCTTATTGTTAAAAAGTTAAAAAACAGGTTGACATCATCCAGGACAAAGCAGCCTGCTTGATTGACACCCAATGCACCATCTTAAACATTGGTTCCCACCACCACTGATGCACAGTGGCAGCAGTGTGTACCATGTATAACATGTACTGCAGAAACACACAACGTCTATTTCAACAGCACCATTGAAACCCAGATTTCTACCACCTAGAAGGCCAAGGGCAGTAGGGGCATGAGAACACCACCACTTAAGGTTCCCTCCACTCCTTGTACCATCCTGACTTGGAACAAAATCATCATTCCTTTACTGTAGCTGGGTCGAAATCCTGGAACTTCTTTAACAGAACTGTGGATATATCTACACCAGGTGGGTTGCAGCAGGTCAAGAATGCGGTTTACGACCATCTTCAAGGGCAACCAGGGATGGGGAACAAATCTTGGCCTTGCCAGCGACACTCACTTTTCATGAATGAATGGAAAACAAATTAGTGCAAGTTTACATGTTGTGCTGGACGTTATATTTTACCTCTGAAGTTAGTTTCTGCCTCAGGTTTTCCCATTCAGAATTGTTTGGAGCCATATATTCAACTAATGTTCTGAAATGACCAAGAGGTTGAGGTTGAGCAGCTTTCAGCTTATCAAGCATCGTGTGAGTGCAGGAAAGAAGCACCTGAAGGCTTTACAGTGGAAAAAAAATGAATTACATCAACTGCAAACAATTCTTAAAGAATTAATTAATCATCAATAAGGCGAGCTTTAGCACAAAAATTATTTTGATTACTCACAAAAAGAACACAACACTGGTCATCTTTTAATTCGGATGATTTTCAGCTTCCTTATAAGACATTTTTGACTACGTTAGTTAATGGGGATATCTAATGGACAGAAGTTGGGTTCTCAAGATATTTCAAATGATTGAAAGAGAAAGACTCATTAAACTCATAGAAAATTGGTCAGCTAGTTGAAACCAGGGCTGCGACATAAAAACAGCTGATGACAAACATGGAAAACAAAATCGGAATACAGAGCAGTGGTCAATAATAAATATATACATTATTCAAAGGCTTGAATAAAGGTTATAAAATGTGCCTATTATAGCAAACATGTAAAGCCAAGTGATCAATATTAACTTACACTGAAGTAGACCTTAATGCAGAAAACAAATCTCAAAACACTTCAAACAAGGAAAAAGCAGGCCCCTTGGTAATACAAGCCTTGAATATTGCTGAAAAGAGAAACATATTGCCAAAGTTTTTTGTCTTGCATTCATCAGGACAAATGCAAGCATGCTAAGTTTCAAGTAATCACAACTTCTACTACAGGTGGAAAGGATGCTGATTTGTTGGCAGGTTAACTTGGATTGGCTAAAGCGTTGCCCTGGAGAAAGCAACAAGGAACAAGAGGCACCCCAAATTCCTGGGTAATTCAAAAAAGGTGTAAGGCTTGAACATATTTTTTTTTGTCGCAAAAAAAAGATTCCTGTATGTGAATGTATGTTTCATCAAGCAAGCATAAATAAGACAAACACATGTTCATTCAGTTATTCATAACAGGCAGTATAGACCATACTCAATCAACTCACCATTGCAAAATCCAAAATCCATCAGGATCAGGAAGCACTTGCTGGACAATCTTTAGCGTTCTAATAGCTACACTAACAACCAATGTAAGATAATCAGTCGAGCTCATGACATAGTTAATTCGCACATGCTTGAAGCGACGTACATGCATTTACAGGAACCCATTCTCAGCAAACAAAAGGAATATGTTCAGGGCTTGCACAATTTTTGAAAACATACAAGATCCTGAGGGATATTGACAGGGTGGATGTGGAAAGGAGGTTTCCTCTTGTGGGAGAATTGAGAACTTTGGGGGGGGGGGGGGGGGGGGGGGGGGGGGGGTGGTGTCACGGTTTAAGAACAAGAGGTCGCCCATTTAAGACAGAGACGAGGAGTATATGTTTCTTTGAGGGTTGTGGGTCTTTGGAACTCTGAATATTTTTAAGGCAGAGTTAAAAAGATTTTGATAAACAAGAGTGTGAAAGGTCAGTGCGGGTAGGTTGGAGAGCAGAATTGAGGTTATGATCAGATCAGCTACATCCAGTTGTGAATGGTGGCGGACAATTAAACAACTCACTGGAGGAGGAGGCTCCACAAATATCCTCATCCTCAATGATGGAGGTGACTAACACATCATCTGTGCAAAAGACAAGGCTGGACTTCCAGTGACGGCGGGCGGGAGGCAGCCACACATTGGAGGGCTCCCGTTTGGGAATGGCATTTTCGGGGATTAACGCCCGGTCCCAGGGGCTACAGAGGCGGCAAAAGCAGGGAGAAGGCACAGTGAAGAGAAATGTCAAAAACAAGTTTAAAAAAGCGGTGAAAAAAACAGCTGAAAGTCTATCGGGGTGTGGAAAGGTCACCGCGGGGACGGCAAGAAAAGTGGAGGCTGGGGGACCAGGGGAGGCCGCTTTGCCCACGGCTGAAGGAATGACTAAGGTGATGGCCGCGGACCTCAAAAGGCATTTCAGAAAGCACATGGAAGCGATGAGGAAGGAGATGGGGATGGTAATGAAAGTGCTGGTGGAGGAGGCGATTGCCCCAGTGAGGGTGGCGGTATTGAGCGCAGTGGCGGAGGTGCGGGAGCAAGGCGAGGCACTGAAGGAAGTGGAAGAGACATTATTGCAGCACAGTGATCAAATTACCTCGATGGGGAAGAAGATGCGGGAGGTGATAAAGATCAACAAGGATCTGCAAGCCAAAATGGATGACTTGGAAAACAGATCCAGGCGACAGAATCTGAGGATTGTGGGTCTTCCCGAAGGAGTGGAAGGCCCGAGGTCGATTTGAGTATTTTGCCACGATGTCGGCAAAGCTATTGGGGAGGGGGATGACCCCTCCCGATATGAACTGGATCGGGCTCACCGGTCGTAGAAGCCTATAACAAAGGAGAGTGAGCCGCCGAGAGTAGTAACTTTGTGTTTTCGTAGGTACAGCGTGTAGGTACAGTGTGCTGGGGAAAGCAGAAGCGGGTGGTGCAGTGGGCTGGAGCTGGTACACGCATATATCAGGACTACACGGTGGAGCTGCGAGGAGGCAGGCTGCCTTCAGCCGGGTGAAGAAGGCACTGTACATCAGTAAGGTGCAGTGCGGCATTGTATATCCAGCTAAGTTGAGGGTGACCTACAAATCCAAGGACTTTTATTTTGGGACGGCGGAAGCAGCGGAGGAGTTTGCAAAGGCAGAAGGACTGTGGCTGAATTGAGAAGCGGACATGTATCGATGTAGCCTCATGTAACTGTATTTTTTCACTGCGGTCGGTGTATGTGCTAAATGAGCTAACGTTGTATATACTTGGACAAGGGTCTTTCGCTTGAAATGATGGTTCTTTGGGGCTTGGGTGTGTATGCAGAGTCTGTGTGCTAAAGGGGAGTTCTTGGTTTTCCTGGGACTGGGCAAGGGGGAAAAGAGACCCGGGCGGGGGCCGCCACGCTGGCTGGTTTAAGCCGGCCAGTGAACGGGAGTGAGGTGGGGGGAGGGGCTGCGGCCATCGGAGCCTGGCAAAACAGGGCCCGATGAGTCTAGCCGGGGTTGAAAGTTGGGGGGAAGGAGCAGAGGTTGGGGGGAAGAGTTTTGTAAAAGGAAGTGGAGGGGAGGAGTCGGCGGAGGGTGTCTCTCAATGTGTGGGTGTCATGTACGGTACTCTTTCGGGGATTGGATGGCATTGAATGTTTGGGGGGGGGGGGGGGGGGGGGGAGACTCTATAGGTCAACGGTGACCATAGGCCATTCTGATTCCTTTTTCTTTCTTTTTCTGTTTTGTTTTTCTCCTTTGATTGTCCCGCCTTGGGAGAGTTTGTTTTATTTGATGCTTATGTTGCCAGGGGGGTTGTTGTTTGGGGTGGTGGGAGGATGGGGTCGTTGTTGTTGATAAGGGAATTGACTTTGTATTTGTTACCATTTACTACTTGTGGGTGGGGTGTAAATTTTGAAGAAAATGTGAAAATGGAGAATAAAAATATTTGCAATAATGATCCACCTCGGTTTCCTCCAGAGGTTCCCAGCATCCAGTCTTCAGCAATTCGATTCACCCCACGTGATATCAAGAAACGGCTGAAGGCACTGGATACTATAAAGGCTATGGGCCCTATCAATATTCTGGCAATTGTACTGAAGACATGTGCTCCAGAATGTGCTGCGTCTCTAGCCAGGCTGTTCCAGTGAAGTTACAATACTGGCATCCACCCGGCAACATGGAAAATTGTCCAGTGATGTCCTGTACACAAAAAGCAGGACAACTCCAAGCAGGCCAATTACCGCCATATCAGTCTACTCTCAAACATCAGTAAAGAGATGGAAGGGATCATCAACAGTTCTATCAAAGCCCGGTAACTGATGCTCAGTTTTGGATCAACTGGAGTCACTCAGCACCTGACCTCATTACAGCCTTGGAACATAGAACATACAGTGCAGGAGGCCATTCGACCCATCGAGTCTGCACCGACCCACTGAAGCCCTCACTTCCACCCTAATCCCATAACCCAACAACCTCTCCTAACCTTTTTTGGTCACCAAGGGCAATTTATCATGGCCAATCCACCTAACCTGCATGTCTTTAGACTGAGGGAGGAAACTGGAGCACCCGGCGGAAACCCACACAGACACGGGCAGAACTGCACAGACAGTGACCGAAGCCGGGAATAGAACCTGGGACCCTGGCGCTGTGAAGCCACAGTGCTAGCCACTTTTGCTACCATGCTGGAAGCCTTGATTCAAATATGGACAAAGAGCAAAACTCCAGAGGTGAGTTGAGAGTGGCTGCCTTTGACATCAATGCAGCATTTGACCCTTTGGCATCAAGGAGCCCTAGAAAAACTAGAGTCAATGGGAATCAGGGAGAAAACAGTCCACTGGTTGGAGTCATACTCAGCACATGGTTATGGTGGTTGGAGGTCAGTCAGCTCAGTCCTGGAACATCATTGCAGGGATTCCTCAGCTGCTTCATCGATGACCTTACTTCCAACATAAAATCAGATGTGGGGGTATTCGTTGATGATTGCACAATGTTCAGTACCATTCACGACTGGATGCTGTCATACTGTCATCCATCAACACTGACAATGTGATGCTGAAAGTTACTGATAGCTTCACATATCTAGGCTCCACAACCACCAGCAATCTGACATTTGATGCTGAAATCCACAAACGCATCTCAAACATTGCAGCTGCTTTGCCCAATCTGAATATTGTTGGACAACAGTGACCTGATTGAGAACACAAAAGTGTGAGTGTCCCACACCTGCCTCATCAGTGCATTGCTCTTCAATGATGAAACCAAGGCAACAGGCAAGAGAAAAGGCAGAATAGCGCCCAACTTCGCTGTCTCAGTCGTACTCTTGGTAGGATAAGGTCATCAACTCAAAGGTCCTAGAGAATACTAATTACATCATCATACATTCATCATTAAGTCAATGATATCTGTGCTGGCTCGGCCACGTTCATCCAAAGGATGACAGCCATATGCCCAAAGATCTTCTGCATTGTGGACACACCATTAGGTCATGACTTCCTGGGCATCCATACTTCTTCAACAAGGAAACCCGGAAGCGAAATATGGAGATATGAACAGATGTTCACACGGAAAAGTGGGTTAGTCACCAATGGCTGTGTTCTCTGGAGGCTGACAGTTTGGAAAGGCACTGAAGAGGCAAGCAAAATCAAATAGCGCAGCTGGCTCAGAAGAGGCCCCAGAGAAAAAGAAGCCCGCGAATTGTGTACCTTGTCAACCCACGGTCTTCCTCTATGTAAAATGCGGCAAATGTTGCCATGCCAGAATATGCCACACCAGGCAGTGCTTAACAGAGTTGACCACCATGGTGCAAAAATCATCTCACTGAGTCAGAAGGCGGCCATCAAGTCACTAACTGTCAGGTTATTAATACTGCTGTCCGATAAAATATATAGTTGCATCATTAACGAAACAAAAAAAAAAATCTATTTTAACATTTTTATCATCCCTCGAGTTAAATCACCTGTTTAAAGGGTGTTAAAATTAATAGCAATTTTCTCCAACTGATGGAATGGGGCAATGTAATTTCCCCTATATTGACTGGGACTCATTTAGTGCCAGGGGCTTGGATGGGGCAGAGTTTGTAAGGTGTATCCAGGAAGGCTTCTTGATGCACTATGTAGATAGTCCAACTAGGGAAGAGGCAGTACTGAATCTGGTATCAAGGAATGAGCCTGGACAGGTAATTGAGGTTTCAGTAGGGGAACTTTTCCGGAGTAGTGACCTCAATTCCGTAAGTTTTAGGGTACTTTTTGACAGGGCTGAGGGAGACCCTCGCGTTGAGGTGCTAAACTGGAGAAAGGCAAATTACAATAACATTAGACAGAAATTGAAGAAATTGGATTGGGTGCTGCTGTTGGAGGGTAAATCAACATCAGATATGTGGGACAGTTGATTAGGATTCAGGAAAGTCACATTCCTGAGAGAACGAAGGATAAGTATAGGAGGTTTAGGGAGCTTTGGATAACAAGGCATATTGTGAACCTTGTCAAAAAGAAAAAGGAGGTTTTGTATGGTCGAGAAGGGTGGGGACAGTCAAAACCCTTGATGAGTATGAAGAAAGCAGGAAGGTTCTTAATCGGGTAATTAGGAGGGCGAGGAGGGGTCATGAAAAGTCCTTGGCAAGTAGGATTAAGGTGAATCCTAAAGCTTTTTATTCATATGTAAAAAGCAAGAGGATGGCCAGGGAAAAGATTGGACCACTTAAGGACAGTGGGGGACTATATGTTTGAGCCAGAGGAAATGGCTGCGGTACTAAATGAGTACTTTGCATCAGTGTTCACCAACGAAAAGGGCTTTGTGGAAGATGATTCTGGGTCAGGGGTGTGGAGAGTCTGGGTCATGTTGACATCAAAATGGAGGTGGTATTGGGTGGGTTTTTTTCAAAAATAATTTTTAATAAAGTCTTCACAAAATATCAACAAAAATATAAAGTACAAAATGCAAAAAATGTAAAGGAAACCGAGTAACAAAAATAATAAATTAACACCCGCCCAAACATAGCAAATATATACACCCAGACAAAACCTCCAATATATAGAAATAAAACTGAAATAAAACCCCCTGCCCCCCATCCCCCCGCTGCCACTGATCGTTGTCTACCGTGTTGCCACCAAGTCTAGGAACGGTTGCCACCGCTTGAAAAACCCCTGTACCGACCTCCTCAAAGCAAATTTCACCCTTTCCACTTTGATAAACACCGCCATGTCATTGATCCAGGCCTCAATGTTTGGGGGCCTCGCATCCCTCCACTGAAGAAGAATCCTCCGCCGGGCTACCAGGGTCGCAAAGGCCAGAATACCGGCCTCTTTCGACGCCTGCACTCCCGGCTCGTCTGCAACCCCAAATATTGCGAACCCCCAGCCCGGTTTGACCCTGGACCCTACCCCCTCGACACCGTCCTCGCTACGCCCTTCCAAAATTCCTCCAGTGCTGGGCATGCCCAGAACATATGGGTGTTGTTTGCTCGGCTCCCCGAGCACCTAACACACCTGTCCTCACCCCCAAAAAACCGGCTCATCTTTGTCCCGGTCATGTGTGCCCTATGCAACACTTTGAACTGTATGAGGCTGAGCCTCACACACGAAGAGGAAGAGTTGACTCTCCCTAGGGCAGGGGTGGACAAACTACGGCCCGCGGGCCAAAGGTCTTTATGAGGCCCACCAAGATCAAGTCATAAAAATTTTTTTTTTTTTTTTTTTTTAATAAGGTTAATTGGGGGGGGAGGGGCTGTTGGGTTACTGGTATAGGGTGGATACGTTGACTTGAGTAGGGTGATCATTGCTCGGCACAACATCGAGGGCCGAAGGGCCTGTTCTGTGCTGTACTGTTCTATGTTCTATATGAGGCGCCCAGAATCATAACCGGGTGAAGCGCCATTTTTGAAAAGTAGAGAAAAAGAGGGCTAAAGGCAGGATGCCGCCGGGGGAAGCGCTGAGGTATATGCCGCATGCTAATTGGTTACAACCGGGAATATTAATTAATATACTATGCGGCCCTTTAAAATTGTGAATTTCTGAATGTGGCCCTTGCACGGAAAAGTTTGCCCACCCCTGCCCTAGGGCATCTGCCCAAGTCCCCTGCTCGATCACCTCCCCTAGCTTCTCCTTCCACTTACCTTTCAGCTCCTCCACCGAGGCCTCCTCCTCCTCCTGCATCACCTGGTATATTGCCGAAATCTTCCCCTCTCCAACCCACACCCCCGAGAGCACCCTATCCTGTACTGTGCGTGGCGGCAGCAGCGGAAATCCCACCACTTGCCGCCTAACAAACGCCCTTACCTGTAGGTACCTAAAGGCGTTTCCCGGGGGGGAACCCGTACCTCTCCTCCAGCTCATCCAGGGTCGCGAACTTCCCATCCATGAATAGGACCCCCAACCTCCTTATACCTGCCCTGTGCCACCCCGCAAACCCTCCATCTATCCTCCCCGGGACAAACCGATGGTTTCCCCATATCGGGGTCCACACCGAGGCCCCCAACTCCCCCCTGTGCCGCCTCCACTGCCCCCAGATTTTGAGGGTAGCCACCACCACTGGGTTCGTGGTATACCTCGTTGGAGGGAGCAGCAGCAGCGCCGTTGCCAGCGCCTCCAGACTCGTACCCTCACAAGACACCGTTTCCAGCCTCTTCTATGCCGCCCCCTCCCCCTCCCCTCCAGCACCCACTTGCGCACCATCGCCACATTAGCTGCCCAGTAGTATTCATAGAGATTGGGCAGTGCCTGCCCCCCCCCCCCCCCCCCCCCCCCCCCCCCCCCGCCATCCATCCATCAGGGGTTGGTTTAGCACACTGGGCTAAATCGCTGGCTTTTAAAGCAGACCAGGGCAGGCCAGCAGCACGGTTCAATTCCCGTACCAGCCTCCCCGAACAGGCGCCGGAATGTGGCGATTAGGGACTTTCCACAGTAACTTAATTGAAGCCTACTCATGACAATAAGCAATTTTAATTTTCATTTCATTTCATCCCTGCTCCGCTCCAGGAGTCCCACGTTCCCATACAAACCCCCTCCTGCTCCTATTGACCCGTCTAAAAAAGGCCTTCGGGATAAGAATGGGGACGCACTGGAACAGAAACAAAAACCTCGGGAGCACTGTCATCTTCACTGACTGCACCCTACTCGCCAAAGACAGCAGTAGCGCTTCCCACCTCTTGAACTCCTCCTCCATCTGCTCCACCAGTCTCGTGAAATTAAGTCTATGCAGGGCCCCCCAGCTCCTGGCCACCTCGTCCCCCAAATATCTAAAGCTCCTCTCCGCCCTTTTTAGTGGGAGCTCACCAATCCCCCTCTCCTGGGTGATCCACGAACAGCTCGCTCTTCCCCATGTTGAGCTTATACCCTGAAAATTCCCGGAACTCCGAGGATCCGCATTACCTCCGGCATCCCCCCCACCGGGCCCGCGACATAAAGTACAGGTCGTCCACATAAAGCCTATGCTCCTCCCCGCCCCGCACCAGTCCCCTCCAGCTTCTCGACTGCCTCAGTGCCATAGCCAGGGGTTCAATCACTAGTGCGAAGAGCAGGGGAGACAGGGGACATCCCTGCTTCGTCCCTCGATACAGCCGAAAGTACTCAGACTTCCTGTTGTTCGTGGCCACACTTGCCACCGGCGCCTCATACAACAACCTGACCCACCTGATGAACCCCTACCCAAACCCGAACCTCTTCAGCACCTCCCACAAGTACCCCCACTCTACTCGATCAAAGGCCTTCTCAGCGTCGATCGCTGCCACTATCTCCGCCTCCCCCTCACTTGCCGGCATCATAATGACGTTCAGGAGCCTCCGCACATTCACATTCAATTGTCTCCCCTTCACGAACCCCGTCTGGTCTTCGTGAATGACCTGCGGTACACAATCCTCAATTCTCGATGCTAAGACCTTCGCCAGCACCTTAGCATCCACATTTAACAGCGAAATCGGCCTGTAAGACCCACACTGCAGGGGGTCCTTGTCCCGCTTCAGGACCAAGGAAATAAGTGCCCTGGACATCGTTGGGGGCAAAGCCCCACCCTCCCTTGCCTCATTGAAGGTCCTAACCAACAACGGGCCCAGCAAATCCACATACTTTTTGTAAAATTCAGCCGGGAAACCATCCGGCCCCAGTGCCTTCCCCCCCCTGCATGCACCCCTTTGGTCAGCTCCTCCAGCCCAATCGGAGCCTCTAATCCCACCACCAGTCCCTCCTCCACATTCGGGAACCTCAGTTGGTCCAGAAAGCGGCCCATTCCTCCCTCCTCCAGTGGGGGCTCGGACCGATACAATTCCTCATAAAAGTCCCTGAAGACCCCATTGATGTCAACCCCACTTCGCGCCACACTCCCCCTCCTTTTTATAAAATAATTTTTATTCAAGTTTTTGATTAACAAATTTTCTCCCCACAATTTAAAACAAACAAGGCGTGTTTCCACACCAACACAAGAAAAGAACTCCCCCCCCCCCCCCCCAAATAAATAATAACAAAAAAACCAACAGCAATACAAGAAAGAACAAAATAACATAGCAAACCCACCGCCGTTGCTGAGACCGACCACTCTCTACCCCTTCGACAGGAAGTCGAGAAAGGGCTGCCACTGCCGAACGAACCCCTGTACCGACCCCCTCAGGGCAAACTTCATCCTCACCAACTTGATGAACCCAGCCATGTCATTGATCCAGGCCTCCGAATTCGGGGGCCGCGTATCCCTCCACTGTAACAGAATCCTGCGCCGGGCTGCTAGAGACGCAAAGACCAGAATGCCGGCCTCTCTCGCCTCCTGCACTCCCGGCTCCGAAGCTACCCCAAAGATCTCGAGCCCCCAGCCCGGCTTGACCCTAGACCCGACCACTTCCGACAAAGTCCCCGCCACCCCCTTCCAAAACCTCTCCAAGGCTGGACAAGCCCAGAACATATGCGTGTGGTTCGCCGGGCCTACCGAACACCACCCGCACCTGTCTTCCCCTCCGAAGAACCGGCTCATCCTTGCCCCTGTCATGTGAGCCCTGTGCAGCACCTTCAGCTGAATTAGGCTGAGCCGTGCACAAGAGGAGGAGGAATTCACCCTCTCCAGGGCGTCCGACCACGTCCCATCTTCAATCTCTTCCCCTAGCTCTTCCTCCCACTTCGCTTTGAGCTCTTCTACTGAGGCCTCCTCCTCCTCCTGCATCAGCTGGTAAATAGCCGAGATCTTTCCTTCACCGACCCACGTCCCCGAAAGCACCCTATCTTGCACCCCCCTTGGCGGCAGCCGCGGAAACTCCGCCACTTGCCTCTTAACAAATGCCCTGACCTGCATATACCTAAAAGCGTTCCCAGGGGGGAGGTTCCACTTCCCCACCAGCTCCTCCAGAGTCGCAAACTTCCCATCCAGGAAGAGGTCCCCAAACTGTCTGATGCCTGCCCTGTGCCAACTCCCAAATCCCCCACCCGTTCGCCCTGGCGCAAAACGGTGATTACCCCGTATCGGGGCCCAAACTGAGGCCTTCACTTCCCCCCTATGCCGCCTCCACTGTCCCCAGATTTTAAGGGATGCAACCACCACCGGACTCGTGGAGTACTTTGCCGGGGGGAGTGAAAGTGGGGCCGTCACCAAAGCCTCCAGACTCGTACCCGCACAGGATGCCACCTCCAATCTCTTCCATGCATCACCCTCCCCTTCCGTCACCCACCTGCGAATCATTGCCACATTCGCCGCCCAATAATATCCACACATGTTGGGCAGCGTCAGGCCCCCTACCTCCCTGCTTCGCTCCAAAAATACCCTCCACTCGGGGCCTTCCGCGCCCACACGAACCCCAGAATCGACCTATTCACCCTTCTGAAAAAAGCCTTTGGGATCAATATGGGGAGGCACTGGAAAAGAAACAAAAACCTCGGGAGCACCGTCACCTTAATCGACTGGACCCTGCCCGCCAACAAAAGCGGTAGCGCGTCCCACCTCCTAAACTCCTCCTCCATCTGCCCCACCAGCCTCGAAAAGTTAAACCTATGCATGCCCCCCCAGGTCCTAGCCACCTGGACCCCAAGATACCTAAAGTTCCTCTCAGCCCTCTTCAACGGGAGTTCACCTATCTCCCTCTCCTGATCCCCCGGGTGCAGGACAAACAGCTCACTTTTCCCCACATTGAACTATAGCCCTAAAAGTCCCCAAACTCCTCAAGTATCTTCAGCACCTCTGGCATCCCCTCAGCCGGATCCGTGACATACAACAGCAGATCATCTGCGTACAGCGACAACCGGTGCTTCCCCCCCCCCCCCCAAATCCCCCTCCAACTCTTCGAATCCCTCAGCGCCATGGCCAAGGGCTCAATCGCCAACGCGAAGAGCAGGGGAGACAAGGGGCAGCCCTGCCTCGTCCCCCTGGAAAGCCGAAGGTCTGTCGACCTCCTCCCATTCGTCACAACACTGGCCACCGGGGAGCTGTACAGCAACCTCACCCAGCTGATGAACCCCTCACCAAACCCAAACCTCCGCAACACCTCCCAAAGGTAACTCCACTCCACCCTATCAAAAGCTTTCTCCGCATCCATGGACGCCACTATTTCTGACTCCCCAGCCGCCGGCGCCATCATCATGACATTAAGGAGCCTCCGCACGTTGGCATTCAGTTGTCTCCCCTTTACAAACCCCGTTGATCCTCATGGATCACCGTCAGGACCACATCCTCCACCCTCCTGAGCAGCACCTTTGCCAACAACTTGACATCTACATAAGGAGCGAGATCGGCCTGTAAGACCCACACTGAAGTGGGTCCTTGTCCTGCTTCAGGAGCAAAGAGATAATTGCCCTGGACATCATTGGGGGCAGAGCCCCCTCCCCCTAGCCCAGTGGTTCCCAACCTTTTTTTGGCCATGCCCCACCTAATCACCTCTAAAATCCTGATGCGCGCCCCCCCCCCCCCCCCCCCCCCCCCAATGTGGTGATATATAATTCTTATCATTCAAAAAGTGAACTCCATTTCAGCTGAAGAAGCTTAAAACGCCAATACCTTGGTTTAAACAAGCTTCAAAAGAACATGGCATCCATGAAAAAGAAAAATGAAATAAACAAAAGACATTTTAAAGTTCTGAGCAAGAAATTACTAAAAAATTGTACAAAAAAAAGAAAAAACATTATGTGGTATTAAAATAATAATAATGATAAATATGATAATAAAAGACTATTCACAGGTAATAAAGAGAGAGAAAATTTCTATATTAGAATATTGAAATATTTGTGGATTGTCTCATACGAAAACAGCAAATAAAGTTTCAAAACATATAATAGAGAACTGAAATGTTATACAACACAAACTAATTTGAATGGAAGCTTTTTCTGTAATACTTCGATCATTTTAATTACTGTACAATAAAGTAAAGGTACCTATCAAATGCAAAATACCATTTGAGCTCACCTCAAGATAATTAGAATAAAGTTAGTGAGACCCTTGTGCTTCATGCCTGCTGCAAAGAGATTTTATATTAGGCACTGATTTAGTCAGCTTCAGTCTCAAATCTCCTCGTTTAGTGATATCCAGTCGATTTCTTTTCTTCAGTAGCAAATCATTTACAGCACTAAAACCACATTCAGCTAAATATGAAGATGGGAACGGTAACAACAGTTTTCTTGCAAACCTGTTTGAATTTGGGTATTTAGTTTCTGTCTCATCACAAAGCCATGCCATCGCTCCTTTAATGTTGAATAAAGTTTTAACTGACTCATCATTTTGTATTTCCGAGAATTATTCTTGGTACTGCACTGAAACATCAGATAGATCCACTAGCACTGGCTGCATCACCCATGTTGGAAAATCAATCTGTTTTAAATCAGAAAATCTTTCTTTCAAATCAGAGGCCAATATTTTCAGATGATCCACAATGACAAGTACAGCAGCATCAGTCGGCTCACATTTCTTTAGCCAATGAAACTGGTCAAAATTTTTGTCAGAAATATGTTTTTGGCATAACTCGATAAATGAAATAAAGCCAAATATCTTCGCCTTTGCAGCAACAAGAGTTTTATTTGTTCCTTGAAGTTGTTTATTCAACACATTCAGTTTTTCAAAAATATCTGCTAAATAACTCACAAACGCTTTTCCATCAACGGTTAGCAGGTGCTTCATTTCAGGCTTGTCACTTAAAAAGTCACTAAGCTCATCAAATAGTTCCATGAATCTTTTCAAACAATTCTCCTTCGAAAGCCACCGTACTTCAGTGTGAAGTAAAAGTCTCACATGGTCTGCATTGTTATCTTCACAAAATTGCTTGAAAAGACGCTCACATTTGGCATTAGCTTTGATAGCATTGATAGATTTTATAACTGATTTCAGTACCTCATTAAGTACAGGAGAAATATTTTTCGACACCAAGTTCTCTCTATGAATAACACAGTGCACAAGAAGCATTTCCGGATTCTCATCTTTCATCAATTTTAAGCAGCCATTTTTCTTGCCCATCATAACAGGAGCACCATCAGCTGCACAAGATGTTATGTTTTCCATTGGTATATTATTGACATCTAAGTAGTGTTTTAGTTTATTATATATATCAGTGGCGGTAGTGGTGGTCTCTAATGATTTGCAGAATAACATTTCTTCAGCAAATTCACCTTTATCAATATATCTTACATAGGTTAGCAATAAGGCCTCACTGTCTCTCACAGTTGATTCATCCATTTGTAATGAGAATTTTCTTGATTTCAGCTTTTCAACAAGTTGTGTTTCAATATCTTCACTCGTTTCATCTATTCTTCTCCTAACAGTGTTGTTACTGAGTGGCATGGCTTTAACATCTTTGTCATCTTTTTCCAGAACTGTTTTAAGAAATGCTGATATTGATGTTTTAATTAAATCCTCCCCTATAGTATGATTTTTTCCAGATTTAGCAATGAGTAAAGAAATTTCATAACTAGCCTCAAGAGTTCGACTGACAGTAACAGTTTGTGCAGTGAACAGAGACTTTATTGTTGATCTTTTTTCAAACTTATCCTTTAAAGATTTGAAGTAATTCAAATCTGAATTTACATACGCACTATGTTTCGCCTTCAAATGCACCTCAAGACGACCTTGTTTCATTGATTCGTTGGTCAAGCAACTTAGGGTAACTTAGCAAAAGCTCTTTGAATCGCATTTCTAAATCCAATTCAATAAATAAGGTTCTCCCATGACCTCGCGCGCTTTGTGCGACGTGCATGAAGAGCGATGGCGCGGTGATTATGTAATAACTACACAATAAAGACCTTTTTTACCCAAAAAAAATTATTTACTCAAAATAACATCTGAAACATAAACTACATATGTTTACCTGATGGAAAATCCAAAAAAATAAAAATCGTAAATTTGGACCCAGACCTCCTCAGTCGTGCTCAATTGCCCCCCATAAAAATCAAATTGCCCCCCTGTGGGGCGTACGCCCCACGTTGGGAACCACTGCCCTAGCCTCATTCAGGGTCCTCACAAGCAGAGGGCCCAGCAAATCTGAAAATTTCTTGTAAAATTTCACCGGGAACCCGTCAGGGCCCGGCGCTTTCCCTGTCTGCATACTTCCCAAAGCCTCCACCAGCTCCTCCAACTCGATTGGGGCTCCCAACCCCTCCACCCGCTCATCCCCTACTCTTGGGAACACCAGCCTATCCAAAAAGCGGTACATCCCACCTGCTTCCCTGGGGGGCACCGCCTGGTACAGCCCCTCGTAAAAGGATCTGAACATCCCATTGATGTCCTTTCCACCCCGCACCAAGTTCCCTCCTGCATCCGTGGCTCCCCCAATTTCTCTAGCTGCCCCCCCGCTTCCGGAGCTGGTGAGCCAACATCCGACTTGCCTTCTCCCCGTACTCATACCGCCCCCTGCACCCTCCTCCTTCCGGGTGGTTAAAATGTCAAATTCCGCTTGGAGATTGCGCCGCTTCCTCAAAAGCCCCTCCTCCGGGGTGTCTGCATACCTCCTATCCACCCTTACAATTTCCTCCACCAGCCTCTCCCTCTCAGCCCTCTCCCGGTGCGCCCGAATAGATATCAGCTCCCCTCTGACTACTGCCTTTAGCGCTTCCCAAACCACCCCAACTTGCACCTCCCCGTTATCATTGGTTTCTAGATACCCCTCTATGCCCCTACGGATCCGCCCGCACACTTCCTCCTCTGCCAAAAGCCCCACATCCAGCCTCCACAGCGGGCGTTGATCCTTCCCCTCCCCCAGCTCCAGATCCACTAAATGTGGGGCATGATCAGAAATGGCTATCGCCGAATACTCCGCCCCCACTACTCTCGGGATTAGCACCCTGCTAAGCACAAAAAAATCAATCCGGGAGTACGCCTTATGAACATGGGAGAAAAAGGAGAACTCCCTACCCCCCCGACTCCAAAAACCTCTAAGTGTCCACCCCCCATCTGATCCATGGACCCCCTCAGCACCGAGGCCGCTGCCGGCCTCCTGCCTGTCCTAGACTTCGAGCGATCCAAAGCCGGATCCAGCACCGTGTTAAAGTCCCAACCCAGGATCAATCCCCCTGTCTCCAGGTCCGGGATCAGGCCCAGCATTCGCCGCATGAAGCCCGCATCGTCCCAGTTGGGAGCATAAACATTAACCAAGATCACCCGCTCCCCCTGAAGTCTCCCACTCACCATCACATATCTACCTGCACTATCCGCCACCACTTTGGACGCGACGAACGACAGGCTCTTACCGACCAAAATTGCCACCCCGCGGTTCTTTGCATCAAGCCCCGAGTGAAACACCTGTCCCACCCAACTTTTTCTTAGCCTCACCTGATCCGTAACCCTGAGGTGCGTCTCCTGGAGCATAGCCACATCCGCTCCAAACCCCCTCAAGTGAGCCAAGACCCGGGATCGCTTCACCAGACCTTTCAGCCCCCTCACGTTCCATGTGACCAGCCGAACCCGGGGGCCATCCCCCTCGCCCTACGCCGATCAGCCATAGCTCTTCCTCAACCCGCCACGCACCCAGGGAACCCCCCATGCCCGTTCCCCACGGTGGCAGACCCCCCCTCCCAACCCCCCCTTCACCATCCATCCCCTCAGTCCCTGCAGCAACAACCCGGTACCCCCCCCTTCCCCCGCCCCCCCCCCCCCAAGCAAGGGCGTTACCCCTAACATTGTGCTTCCGTGAGTCAGCTGACTTCTGCTGACCCCGGCTACTCCCGCCATAACCATGACCCCCCCCCCCCGATGCAACACAGCCACCAATCCCTCACTACCAGCGCTGGCCCCGCCCCCAATTCCTCCGGCGCGGGAAGAAAGCCCGCGCTTCCAACCCGAGCTCCGCCCCTCAACCCAACACGTGGGAAAAAGATGGACACATGACCCATCGGGACCCCAAACTACTCTCCAACCCACCAGTGGACAAAACAAAATAAAACACCACAGTAAATAAACAACAGCCAGAAAACAACCCTGAATAAACCAAAATAGCGAAAACGAACAGGCAACATCAATTAGCAAACACAGCCAATATAAACGATAGGATACCCAGGAGGGCAAAGCCTCCAAACAAAGTACATTTTGCCCCAGCCCCCCAGTCCTCAGTTCGAGTCCAAGTTCTCTGCCTGGACAAAAGCCCAGGCCTCCTCCGGATAGTCAAAATAGAGCTGGCGGTCCTTGTAAGTGACCCAGAGGCGAGCCGGCTGTAGAAGGCCAAACTTCACCCCCTTCCTATGAAGCACTCCCTTCGCTCGATTGAAGCCAGCCCTTCTCTTCGCCACCTCCGCGCTCCAGTCCTGATAAATCCTAAAGTCCGTGTTCTCCAACCTGCTGCTCCTCTCCTTCTTCGCTCATCTCAACACGCACTCCCGGTCGACAAGCGGTGAAAACGGACCAGTCCCGCCCTGGGCGGCTCGTTCGGCCTCGGCTTCCGCTGCAGCACTCGATGGGCGCCCTCCAGCTCCAGGGGACCACGAAACGACCCGCACCCATCAGCGATTTCAACATTAGGACCACATAGGCCCCCAAATCCAAGCCTTCCAGCCCCTCCGTGAGGCCCAAAATCCGCAGATTCTTCCGGCGGGAACGGTTCTCCATCTCCTCCATCCTCGCCAGCCATTTCTTGTGCAGCGCCTCGTGCGACTCCACTTTCACTGCCAGGCCCAAAAAGCTCATCCTCGTTGTCCGAAGCCTTTTGCTGCAGCTCCCGAATCTCCACGGCCTCGGCCGTCTGAGTCATAGAACATAGAATTTACAGTGCAGAAGGAGGCCATTCGGCCCATCGAGTCTGCACCGGCTCCTGGAAAGAGCACCCTACCCAAGGTTAACATCTCCACCCTATCCCCATAACCCAGTAACCCCACCCAACACCAAGGGCAATTTTGGACACTAAGGGCAATTTATCATGGCCAATCCACCTAACCTGCACATCTTTGGACTGTGGGAGGAAACCGGAGCACCCGGAGGAAACCCACGCACACACGGGGAGGATGTGCAGACTCTGCAGACAAGGCCAAGCCGGAATCGAACCTGGGACTCTGGAGCTGTGAAGCGATTGTGCTATCCACAATGCTATCGTGCTGCCCCAGTCGCCACCAGCTTGTCCAGCGAGGCCTTAAATGGCTCCAAGATCTCAGCTTTGAGCTCCTTGAAGGAGCGCTGAAGCGGCTCCTGCTGCTCCCGCGCCCACTGCTGCTGCTTCCCCGCCTGCTGCCATCTTGCTTTTTCTGCCTCTCGCCTTCCTCTGCTGTAAAGCCGACTTTTGGACCGCTCGACTGCGAGTCCAGTACATCCATCAGTCGCTGGGTACACTGGCTGTGTTTCCCCCCCGGGGAAAAGTCAAAAAAGCGCCGTTGCGGGCTCTTAAAAGAGCCCGACAGTCCAAAAAATGCAGGAGCTGCTGAACATGCAGCTTAGCTCCGCATCGCTGCCACCGGAAGTCTCCCACACTCCCCCTCCTGTCCTTAACTCCCCCAATCTCCCTAGCTGCGTCCTGCTTCCGAAGCTGATGCGCCAGCATCCGGCTTCCCTTTTCCCCATACTCATAGATCGCCCCCTTTGCCTTCCTCCACTGCGCCACCGCCTTCCTGGTGGTCAAAAGGTCGAATTCGGCCTGGAGGCTACGCCTCTCCCTCAACAGTCCCTCCTCCGGCTCCTCCACGTACCTCCTGTCCACCCTCACCATCTCCCCCACCAGCCTCTCCCTCTCCTCTCCTTATGGGCCCTAATGGAGATTAGCTCTCCCCTGACACCCGCCTTCAGCGCCTCCCAAACCGTCCCCACTCGAACCTCCCCATTGTCGTTAGCCTCCAGGTATCTTTCTATGCTGCCGCGAACCCGCTCGCTCACCTCATCTGCCAACAGTCCCACATCCAAGCGCCACAGCAGGCGCTGGTCTCTCTCCTCCCCCAGCTCCAAGTCTACCCAATGCGGGGCATGATCTGAAATGGCTATCGCCGAGTACTCGGTATCCCCTACCCTCGTGATCAGCGCCCGACTTATAACGAAAAAAATCGATCTGGGAATAGGCCTTATGAACATGAGAGAAGAACGAGAATTCCCGAGCCCTCGGCCTTGCAAATCTCCAAGGATCTGCCCCTCCCATCTGGTCCATAAACCCCCTCAGTACTCTAGCCGCCGCCGGCCTCCTGCCCGTCCTGGATCTGGAGCAATCCAGTGTCGGATCCAACACCGTGTTGAAGTCTCCCCCCACTTCCAGGTCCGGGATTCGGCCTAGCATGCGTCGCATAAAAACCGCATCGTCCCAGTTCGGGGCGTAAACATTAACCAGTACCACCCTCTCCCCTTGCAACTTACCACTTACCATTACGTACCTACCGCCATTATCTTTTTTTTTTAATAAACAATTTTATTGAGGAAGGTTTTGGTTTTGTAAACAGTTACAGACATCAATAGAAAGCAAAAAAGGCAAAAATGTGCAAACATCCACGTACATTCAATACTTCAATCGTAACATACTGCACAAGCCCGCTCCTCTCCCACCGGTACTACCTGCCATTTTATCCCTCCTACTCTACTCTACTGTACCGCCCCCCACCTTGCTGATGCTCACTCTCCCACAAAGAAGTCAATAAATGGCTGCCACCTCCAGGCGAACCCCTGTACAGATCCCCTCAAAGCGAACTTAATTTTTCCCATACCCAGGAAACTCAACATGTCCGAAAGCCACCACTCAGTCTTCGGGGGCTTTGAGTCCCTCCACGCCAATAGTATTCGTCGCCGGGCTATCAGGGAAGCAAAGGCCAAAACATCGGCCTCTTTCTCCCCCTGGACTCCCAGGTCTTCCGAAACCCCAAAAATTGCCACCCCTGGACCCATCGCCACCCTTGTTTTTAGCACCCAGGACATGACGCCCGCAAATCCCTCCCAGTACCCACTAAGCTTAGGGCATGCCCAAAACATGTGAACGTGGTTCGCTGGTCCTCCCGCGCACCTATCCAAAAGAATTTGCTCATCCGAGCCATCGTCATGTGGGCCCAGTGAACGACCTTAAATTGAATCAGCCCGAGCCTGGCACATGTCGCGCTCGAATTTACCCTACTCAGGGCCTCTGCCCACAGCCCTCCCTCCATTTCCCTGCCTAGCTCCTCCTCCCATTTAAGTTTCAGTTCCTCCGTCTGGGACCCTTCCTCCCTCATGAGCACCTTATAAATATCAGACTCTAGCCTCCCCTTCTTCCCCCTAGAGACTATTCTGTCTTGGATCCCCATTGGCGGGAGGCGTGGGAAAGATGGGGCCTGTCTACGAACAAAGTCCCGCAACTGTAGGTACCGAAAATCATTTCCCCTTACCAGCCCAAATTTCTCCTCCAAGCTCCTCAAACCCGCAAAGCTCCCTTCCAGGAACATATCGCCAACCCTTCCCACCCCCGCCCGCCGCCATGCTCGAAACCCCCCATCCATACTCCCGGGGGCAAACCGATGGTTGTCGCAGATTGGCGCCCAAACCGGTGCCCCCGTCTCCCCTACATGCCTCCTCCACTGGCCCCATATCCGCAGGGTCGCCACCACTACCGGGCTGGTGGAGTACCTGGCCGGCGGCAGCTGTAGAGGAGCCGTGACTAGAGCTGCCAAGCTGGAGCCCCTGCACGAAGCCGCTACCGCCATTATCTGCCACAATGCTCAATGCCTCGAATGAAACTCGTCTTTGTGCTCCGAGACCTTCTGTCGGACCTCGCGAATTGCCACCCTGTGGGCCGCCTGGGTCTCCAGCAACTTATCAATAGAAGCCTTCATCGGCTCCAGGGGCTGGTTTAGCAGACCAAGCAGGCCAGCAGCATGGTTCGATTCCCGTACCAGCCTCCCCGGACAGGCGCCGGAATGTGGCGACTAGGGGCTTTTCACAGTAACTTCATTGAAGCCTATTCGTGACAATAAGCGATTTTCATTTTCATTTCATTTTCAGCAGGTCCGCTTTAAGCTCCCTGAAGCAGCTCTGGAGAGCCTCCTGTTGCTCCTCCGCCCACTGCATCCACGCTGCTTGGTCTCCGTCCACCGCCATCTTGCTCTTCTTCCCTCGCACTTCCTTTGGCTTCACCACCACTTTTTTTAGTCGCCCCGCTCCTGGTCCAAGCCATACACTGTCGGGGGAATGCTGCAAACTCCTTCCCACACCGGGAAATGTCGAAAAATTGCCGTTGGGGGCTCTGAAGACCCCAAAAGTCTGTTCTAAGCGGGAGTTGCCGAACGTGCGACTTAGCTCTGCATAGCCGCAACCGGAAGTCCGGTATTGGGTGTTTTAAAAGACATTAAGGTAGATAGGTCTCCTGGGCCAGATGAGATTTACCCCAGATTACTGAGGGAAGCAATGGAGGAAATTGCTGGGGCCTTGACTGACATCATTGGCTACAGGTGATATCCCAGTGGACTGGAGAATAGCTAATGTGGTACCACTGTTTCAGAAAGGTAGCAGGGATAATCCAAGAAACTATAGGCTAGTGAGCCACACATCGGTAGTAGGTAAATTATTGGAGAATTCTCAGGGACGGGATTTATATCCATTTGGAAACAAACGGACTCATTAGCGATAAGACAGCATGGTTTTGTGAAGGGGAGGTCATGCCTCACTAACTTGATCAAGCTTTTTGAGGAGATGATAAAGATGATTGATGAGGGGAGGGTGGTGGTTGTTGAATAAATGGACATCAGAAAAGCTTTTCACGAAGTGCCTCATGCAGACTGGTACAAAAGGGAAAGACACACAGGATCAGAGGTGAGGTAGTAAGATGGATGCAGAACTGGCTCGGTCACAGAAGGCAAAGGGCAGCAGTCAAAGGGTGTTTTTCTGAATGGAAGGTTGTGACTAGTGGTGTTCCACGTGGATCTGTGCTGGGGACTCTGTTGTTTGTAGTATACATAAACGATTTGGAGGAAAATGTAGCTGGTCTGATTCATAAGTTCACGAATGACACCAAGTTTGGTGGAGCGGCAGGTAGTGTTGAGGATTGTCAGAGGATACACCAGGACATAAATAGGTTGGATGCAAATGGCAAAACTCTTTTGAAAATAGGAAGTCAGAGAGATCTGGGCGTGCAGGTCCACAGATCTTTGAAAGTGGCCACGGTAGTCATAAAAGCACATGGAATGCTTGCCTTCATTGGATGGGGCATCGCGTATAAAAACTGTCAAGTCATGCTACAGTTGTATAGAACCTCGGTAAAGCTGTACTTGGAATATTGTGCACAATTCCGGTCGCCACACTACCAGAAGGATGTGGAGGCTTTAGAGAGGGTGCAGAGGAGGTTTACCAGGATGTTGCCTCGTCTATTAGCTATGCGGAGAGGCTGAATGGACTCGGACTATTTTCATTGGAATGATGGAGTTTGAGGGATGACAAGATTATGAGGGGCATTGATATTTTTAAAGTTTTATTCCCCAATGTGCCACCATGCTTCCAAATTTAAAAAAACAACTTTGAAAGCCTTTTTCCTTTCACCTAGTTTTGCTTTGAGTTGACCACCTCAATTGGCTACTGTTTCTTCACAGGAGAGGTGCACACTCTGATCTACTTCCAAAGGTATAGTTGATGCTGCCTCTGATTCAACCTTTGAAGTGCTTACGTCTGCATATCAGTCCTTCCCTTCTTTTGAGGTCAGCACTTTAGCTACATTAAAAACCACTGCCCCATTCATCTGACTTCCCATCTTAAGTTCATTTTAAAATGTCACCAGGGATTCAAATTTGAATGCAACTTTCCCGATCTGTGGGGCAACGCACTGATAAACCATATCATAGAGTTACATATTATTTTAATGACATATATAAATATAATTTAAGACATTTATCCAAAATACAAATTTGTCAATATCCTTTGAATATCTAACAGTATGCTTATTTGCTGATTGTTCTTTTTACAACAAAATATTTGTATGCAATAAGAAATCGCTTGGCTCTGGGCAACATTCTTATCATCACACAACAGCTGGACCTTTCCGACATAATTCTCATGACTGCAAGTTCAAGTAGAGTAATTGCAATTGCCAGGAATACATAATGTGAAACTGCCTCATCTCAGATTTACTGCACAATGTAATAGTTAGTATAAATATCGCAGGATATTATAAACCCAAGCAAGTACGCAATAACTAAGTTGCTGCTTTACACAACAGGTAAACTAAATTTATTCTGCAGGATAAGGGTTAGCTTCTCATAGGAAAAATGATTTACCAATGAAGAAAATATGAGAGAGTGTATACTTATTCATCAAATAACCTTTTTGCATCTTGAGGTGATGTTTGGACTTGACTTTTCAACCATGTTGCACAGCTATGAAAGAAACCACTTTTTCTAAAATTTCCGTCCTCTAGATTGATCAGTGAAGTTAATCCCAGCAACCAGGTTTGTTGCAGTTTATGCAGATCAGCATCTAAAACAAGATTACAAAATACAATATTACAAATAAACAATAAAATGTATATTAACCTGCTTCAGTATCCTGCAGTCATTCAAACGTTTGCTTTGAAATTATTCCTTGTATAAACTTAACAAAAGGATACTTAAGGATGCATTCATCAAAGCTTCTTTTGTCGACTTACTGCATGTGGTTATGGTGGAGAGAAAAGTATCTTGAGCTGATGTTGTTTGTGCGGACACTCTCCCTCGGCTCCTTATATAGTAGCTTTACCCAGTTCACAAATCTTGGTCCAATCACAAACCGCTCCAGAACTGCCATCAAGTACCCCCATTCTACCCGGTCAAACGCCTTCTCAGCATCCAATGCCACAGCCATCTCTGTTTCCTTCCCCTCCGCCAGTGCCATAACCACGTTCAATACCCTTCTAACGTTTGAAAAGTGCTGTCTCCCTCTCACGAACCCCGTCTGATCTTCACCTATCACCTTCGGGAGGCACTCCTCCAGCCTACCCGCCAGTACCTTCGCCAATATTTTTGCGTCCACATTCAAAAGAGATATGGGCCTATACGACCCACACTCCGTCGGGTGCTTATCTTTTTTTAACAACAGGGAAATCGATGCATGCCCCAAAGTTTGTGGCAACATCCCCTTCCCTATTGCCTCTTCAAACATCCTCACCATCAGGGGGACCAGCTTATCCTTGAATTTTTTATAATATTCCACTGGAAACCAATCCGGCCCTGCCATCTTCCCCGACTGCATCCTCCCAATCGCATCTTTTATCCAACCCATACAATTCACTAAAATAAGATATAACCATCGCAACAGAATGCCAATCAACCAAACCAATAACTTGAACTCTGTAACAATGAACTCTGTAACAATGTGAAGTGAAGTAAATTACAATACACGTCAATGAAAAGAAAGTTATATCTTTTATACATTTTCCAGCTCCCCAATCAAAGTCCACAGTCTCTCTTCCAGCTCCGCTCCTCACGTCTGTCCCAAGCCTTCTGCCCTCACGAATGCCTCAGCCGCCTCCACTGTTTTGAAAATAAAAGTCTTTGCCGTTATATATTACCCTCAGCTTCGACGGGTATACCGTACCAGATCGCACCCGCCACTTTCACTCGCCCGAACGCCGCTCGTCTTTTTTGCCAACTCGCCCAGCTTAACACCTTCTTCTTCATGCAGTACTTATGGAATCAGATAATTACTGCTCTTGGCAGCTCATTCACTTTGGGCTGCGGCCTTAATCACCGATGAGCTTGGTCCAGCTCGTACCGGGAGGGGTTCTCACCCTCCCCCATCAACTCCTCCAACCTCTTAGCGAAGTACTCTGTTGGTCTTGGGCCCTCTGTCCCTTCGGGCAAGCCCACAATTCTCAGATTGTGCTGCCTCGGGCGGTTCTCCAAGACATTGGGCTTTGCTCGGACTCCTCTGTTGACCTCCATCACCCTCCGCAGCTCGTCCTCCATTGAGTTGAGGTGAGCTGGTTGCTATGCTGCGACACGGCCTCTTCCACTTCCTTCATCTTCTCGCCGTGCTCTCTCACCTCGGCCGATGTCTTTGCCACAGCTACCCTCACCGGGGTGACTGCCTCCTCCACCAATGACTTCAATGCGATCGTCATCTCCTTCCTCAAAACCTCCATGTTCCTCGCAAACTGCTTTTCCAGCTCCCCAGCCATCACCTCCGTCATCCTTTCCACCTTAAGCAGTGTGGCCCTACCATGCGGTCCGGCATCCTCCATCTTGTCAGCGCTTTTGCTGGTCCTCTCCTTCAACGGCGAGCCCGCGTTTCCTCCCTTCTTCGACGCTGCTTTACGCATCCTTTAACGGCTTATTATTTTTCCTTTTCCACCCCCCCTTCTTTCCTTCTTCAATCTTTTTTAAAACAAAAAAAATTCTTTCAAGAAAAAAATTTTAAAATATTTTTTCCCCACAAACTTTCTTTAAAACTTTTTTCTCTTTTTTTTATTCCTCAAGAATTCCCCTGGGACCGGACTTCGGTCTTCTTAAAACATTCTAGGCGGGAGCCACCCGATGTGGAACATCTCACCTGCATCGCGCCCTGGCTTCGGGCCTGCCGCCTCGTCCTCCATTTGGCTCCAACGCCGCTGCTCCGACCGCCGCGCGCGCTGGGCCCGCGCTCAGCTCCAGCTGCCCGACACCCGCGCGGGGTTGTATATGCTTCAATAATATCACCGCTCGTTCTTTTGAACATCAATGAATACAGGCCCAACATAGCACACCTTTCCTAATAAGATAACCCCTTCACCCCATGAATTAAACGATTAAGTCTTCCCTGAAATGTCTCTCCTTTCTGAAGGAGAGCAAAACCAAACACAGGTCTGATCTTACCAATGCCCTTAACAGCTGTAGCATAACTTCCCTACTTTTATATTACATTCCCCTTGCAATAAATAACAACATTTCATTTGCATTCCGAATCACTTGCTGTATCTGTACATTAATATTTTGCGATTCAGATACTAGGACACCCTGTTGCCTCTACACTGCAGAGTTCTACAATTTCTCTCCATTTAAATAATATGCTCCTTGTCTATTCTTCCTGCCAAAGAGCTCAAGTTCACATCTCCTCACATTATACTCCATCTGCCAACTTTTTGTTCACTCACCGAACCTATCTACATCCCTTTGCAGACTCCTTGTGTCCACTTCACAACTAACTCTCCCATCTATCTTTGTGTCATCAACAAATTTTATGACCACACATTCTGTCCCTTCATCCAAATCACTAATACTAGTCAGAGGAGCATGGTAGGATAGTGGTTAGCACAGTTGTGTCACAGCTCCAGGGTCCCAGGTTCGATTTCCAGCTTGGGTCACTGTCTATGCGGAGTCTGCATGTTCTGCACGTGTTTGTGTGGGTTTCCACCTTGTGCTCCGGTTTCCTCCCACAGTCCAAAGATGTGCAGGTTAGGTAGATTGGCTATGCTAAATTGCCCTTAGTGTCCAAAAAAGGTTAGGTGGGTTACAGGGATAGGGTGGAGGTGTGGGGTTAGGGTGGAGGTATGGGCTTAGGTAGGGTGCTCTTTCCAAGGGCCGGTGCAGACTCGATGGGCCGAATGGCCTCCTTCTGCACTGTACATTCTATGGTTCAAGGTCCCAGCACTCATATCCACTAGTTACAGATTGCCTACCTGAAAATGACCCATTTATCTCCAATCTCTGCTTCCTGTTAGATAACCAATCTCTATCCTTGCTAATGTGCTACCCCCCACAACTTATTTTGTGTAGTAAGCTTTGGTTTGGCACTTTTTCGACTGCCATTTTGAAATCTCCAAACGTGCATGCTCACCTTTACCGACACTACTTGTTATTCCTCAAACAACTCTAATAAATCAGTCAAACATCAATTCTCTTTCACAAAACCAGGTTGACTCTGCCTGATCACATTGAGATTTTCTGAGTGCCGTTCTCTAGCCTCCTTACGGATTTTAGCATTTTCCCCATGACTGATGTTAGGATAACAGGTCTGTAGATTCCTAATTACTGTCTCCCTCCTTTCTTGAATAGGAGTTACATTTGCTATTTTCCAGTCTGTTCCTGAATCTACAACCAATGCATCTACTGTCTCAGAAACCATTTTTTTAAGACCCTTCAGATGCAAGCCATCAGGTCCTGGGCACCTGTCCGCATTTAGTTCGAATAGTTTTCTCCGTATCCGTTCCCCAGTGATGCTGACTGTACTAAGCTCCTCCCTTCCTTTCACTTCTTGATTTGCAGTTATTTCTGGGATATTATTTGTGACTTTTACAGTGTCCTCTGCCATTTCCAAATTTTCCATTATTAATTGCCTAGACTCTCTCTGGAGAACCAACGCTCATTTAGTTATTCTTTTCCTTCAGGGCTTTGTATCCCAAAAAGATTGACTGATCAACAGAAGGGCACAAGATAATTTGATTTTTTTTTAAGTTTAAAGTAAAAATATAATTGAATTACTGATTTTACTGGTAATCTTCTTACCAATGCAAGTTGCATAGGTGATTTGTCATCTGTATACATGCCTTAGACAAGATTCAATTAAACTAATGTAATAAAAACAAACTAACATTTTCCACTGGTTGTAAAACGAGATAATACTTCCTCACAAAAGACGGATTACGAAAGATAATCCCTAGCAGTGACAGGGTTTAGTTTTTTTTAGAAGTGGCAATCAGAATTTTAAAAAATACAGTAGCTACACTGTGAACATCCAAAATACATCAAAAAGTTTGCACCTTCTTAATCAGCGCTAACAATAAAGAATGGAACACAACAGTTGACTTGGTTTGCTCAACATGGCAATATAAATTAGTGATTAGTTTAAGTAAAGGAGAAAAGCCAAATAGCTCCATATCATTACAAAATCTAACAATCTTGTTCAGAATACAGAAGAAAGTAAATTTCCAAAAATGTAATTAATTAATTTACGGGATGTGGGCGTCACTGGTTAAGCCAGCATTTATTGCTCATCCTTAGTTGCCCTTCAGAAGGTGGTGGTAAGTTGCCTTCTTGAACTGCTGCAGTCAGAAGTGTAGGCACACACACTGTGCTGTTAGGGAGGAGTTCCAGGGTTTCGAACCAACGATAGTGAAGGAACAGCGATATATTCCGAAGTCAGGGTGGTGAGCGTCCTGGAGGGGAAACTCCAGTTGGTGGGGTTCCCAGATACACGATGTTCTTGTCCTTCTAGGTGGTAGTGGTCATGGATTTGGAAGGTGCTTCTTAAGGATCTTTGGTGCGTTCCGACAGTGCATCTCGGAGATGGTACACATGGCTGCCACTGTGCGCCGGTGGTGGAGGGGTTGAATGTTTGTGGAAGGATTGCAATCAAGCTGGCTGTTTTGTACTGGCTGGTGTCAGGCTTCTTGAGTGATGTTGGAGCTGCACTCATCCAGGCAGGTGGAGTATTCCATTACACTCCGGACTTGTGCCTTGTAGGTGGACAGGCTTAGGGGGTGTCAGGAGTTACTCACCGTAGGATTCCTAGCCTTTGACCTGCTCTAGTAGCCACAGTATTAAATTCAACGATTATAATGTCATTGAATGTAATAACAACAAATTATGAGACTCAGGAAATCAGTGGAAAACTGCAGAACTAAACTAGTAATTAGTAATAAACTTACATTATAGTTTCCTTAGAATTGTTCCACAAACAACTGACTATTTTTGACAACTGTGAGGGCACAGGGTGGATGAGGTGGCAGAGATGAGGTAGTAGGTAGGTGAATGGGTGGGTTGTTGGGTCAGGAGGGTAGTCAGGTTGGATTGGAGTGGTTCGTTGAGAGGGGTTGCCAGGTTTTGGGGGGGGGGGGGGGGGGGGAGGGCGTAAATTCAGGTGGCTGGGAGAGGTGGTCGGGTTGGGGCAGTGGTCGAGTGGTCTGGGAGGGTAGTCAGGAGTTCAGAGAGAAGTCGGGTGAGAATTGGAGTCAGTGTGAGTGATTGGAAAGTCAGCCTTGCAGTTACCTGGATATTAGACCATGTTTTAATCTGTCTACCGTTTCCTGGATGACAATCGGGGTAAGTCCCAAGGCCTGCTCAAAGCCTCTGGTGCTTGCTCAAAGTTGGGGCTATCTGGGGAGGGTCCCGGGGAGCAGACCGGTGGCTCTCCAAGGTGGGACTTCCTCCCAGATGTGGGCAAAAGCTCCACCGCATATCAGTCCACAGTATGCCAGGGTTGATTGAGTCAGCGGGGATGAGTTTCCCCCGCCGTCCTAAAAAATCAGATCTATATTTTTCTCGCTACAGAGGCTTGACCCAGCTTCAACTGGAAAAGCCAAACACATGGTATTGCTTGGAGTAACATTGAGAACAGATTAAGGCCTGGAAATTCTGTGATGAATAACTCACCTCCTGACTCTTCGAAGTCCACAATTCACAAGACACAAATGATGGAATACACTCCACTTGCCAGGATGAACGTAACTCCAGTAACACTCAAGAAGCTCGATAAAATGCAGGAAAAGGAAACCCACATGATCAGCACCCAAAAAGTAGGTATTGCAAGGAAATTATCCAGGGTTTCAATCACCATGGTTGGGGAAGGTGAGAGGAATTTCTCTGATTTTTTTCCCCTTGCAAATTGGCCTGGGCTTTTTTCTGATTTGTTGCCTTTCCCAGATTTTGGCTCAAGTGGAAAATTCATATATTGTGGTACACAAGAATTGTGTGGAACATGTTAGTTGGACCAAACAATCATATTTTCCTGTTCATCAGTGTTCATTTACTCAGCTTTAAACCTTTGAAGATATTCCTTAGGTTCTGCTCAAGTGTTTTTGAACACTCTCTGCCCAATTTATTTTTAATTGTTCCTTATCATTAGTAAACATTTAAACGGCATAAAAATTATTTCAGGTAGAAAATAGTACTGCAGGTTATAACAATAATTTAAACAGCACACAACCTACTGACGAACAGAGTGCAAATCATAGTGAATGATACAAACACATCAATTCTTTTCTATACAAGTGAGCAAACAATTACAATAAAATTACTATCTACTTCTATTTTTGCGACATGACTAACGTACACAAAATGTAACTGAGAAGTAATTTCAATACAATTTGTCAACAGCTTTTTCAGGTTATCAATGCTTCATGTTATCTGTAAAATTTAAACAAATCAATTCAATAACAGTAATAAGTAACAATAGGAATAATATTTTTAAAATTCATTTTAATTTAGGATAACAGCTTCTTGAAGATAATTTTAAAAATTATTTTCAGTTCTCTGAAATATAACTTAAATAGCTGGTGGTATTAAAATGCCTTTCCAATGCAGCAAAATCTGGCAAAGCAAAAACACAGGAGTTTTAATGGGCTGCAGTTCCAAAGAAGAACTAAGAGGCATGGTTTAATGTGCATTACACTAATTCAATAGGCTGATCTACGTGGTCTGCATGATTGGCTGCACTGTTATCCACATAATAGTGCAACTGCTTGCAGACCGTTTCAATCAAGCCTCAAGTGGAATTTTCTCCGAGTATGCAACCGAAGGAAGTCACTCAGATGTATTTAAATATGGTGAAGAACGATTTCTTACAGTATTAGTAACTAAAAATATTCATATATTCAGCAAAATAATGAATGCTAAATACATCATTGTTCTTCTAATCATATTGATAGCTATGTCTTCAGTATGTGAAGGTAAGCGCTGCATTTTTACAATGAGTATGTCGAGTGCAAATGGTAATTCAGACCAAGATAAACAATATTTTAAACTATGTGCTGAAACAATTTTACTGCGTCACAAAGTAACAATAGTAATGGTTCTTATGTCCAGCTTGCACAGGCAATAGTTATTAATATGAAGTTAAGTGAATGCCTGCAGCATTCTACCCTTTTACTCTCCTTTTTAGACTCTAAATATGTTCAATTGGGTTTTAGAAGTTCAAAACAACATATGCAAGATGCTTATTTTATTCTGTGATAGTATTTAATTTTTAACATTTTTGCATCTTTGAAACTGGCTGTGTTCATATTTGTTTTTCACTGATGATCCATTTTTAAGAGCCACAGTGAGCCATCAAATCCTGATTGATTCATTTATTCCTTCGTTAGGACTCCAGCAGTTTGCACGTTGGGCAGAAACAGAGCCAACGGACGATGTTAGTCAATCAGTAAACCGTATAATTCGCTGCTCAGGGTGTAAACAGTCTGCTACAAGAGAAAATAAACGTGTTCGCCCTAAACTCTCTCGCAAAGGTCCACTGCCTTTCTAAAACCAGGTAAACAAAAACACAACATTTCATTTAGCTTGTCTTCCCTGGCTGCTCTTTAGCAGACCTCGTTACAAATGATGCTATGTGAGAATGGACAATAGAGATGCAATGAAGGAATAAACTGGTTCTAAGAGTACTGAAATCCCTAGTGTACAAACAGTTGTTTTTTTTCTAAATCAGAACCATCATATTCCAGATTGAAATAGTCCTTATTGACAGTAGAATCTTTATTATTGTCACAAGTAGGCTTACATTAACACTGCAATGAAGTTACTATGAAAAGCCCTTAGTCGTCACGCTCCGGCACCTGTTCGGGTACACCGAGGGGGAATTCAGAATGTCCAATTCACCTAACAAGCACGTCTTTAGGGACATGTGGAAGGAAACCGGAGTACCTAGAGGAAACCCACGCAAACACGTGAAGAACGTGCAGCCTCAGCACAAAAAGCAGGAATCGAACCCAGAACCCTAGCGCTGTGAAGCAAAAGTGCTAACCACAGTGCTACCATGCCGCCCACTTGTTAGGGAAACAAAGGTAGTTTTAAGGGATATATATTTGTTTTAGAAAATGTTAGAAATAAGGTTTACTTTTAAGTGGACTGAATTTAAGGTTTCTGTGTCCGGAAGGGCAAAACCTATAGTTAGATTCACCCTAGACAAATGGGTATTTGTGGTATTTGGTTAAATTCCAACTGTGTTTCTGTTGTGCTTAGAGAGGGCTACGGCATGAAGAATAAATACATTCTTCGCTTAGTAACTGGAGGCTATTGTAAGGATAAAAAAAGCTTTCAAGTTTTAGTTTTAGCTTAATTTGTGGGCAGTTGGAGACAAGATCTTGGGGAGTGAATATCTCTCAACTTTGCCAGAACAAAGACTGGACAGGGCGGGAGCTACAAAAAAGCAGGAATCCTAAAGTACAAGTTACAGTCCAGAAAACCAGGGAATTGGGACAGAAAGAAAGTTTAAGATGGCTGGAATTAAATGAATAGAGACCTTGACACGTTCAGAAGAATTCAAGGAAGAGTAGACAAAGTGTTCTGAATTAAAGAGATAAATGTAGTATCCATATTTAAAGTGGACCAACAGTCTTCAAAGGTAAAACAACATCTGATGCCATTTTAATAGTCTGGGAATCAAGAGTTAAAGCAATTATGAGCAGTTTGTACAGCAGTCAAGACAAAGACATCCGAAAAAGGTTGGTGTAAAATTCTGGACTGGATTCACTGTTAAAAGTGGAGTGGAAGGTTTGTTTCAAGGTGTCGCATGGAATACCTGGTCTGGATTTTGAAATACAAACTGCTAAGGGAAAGCATACTTATGTGAAAAGATTTTGAAGTCTGTTTCTAGGAGTGGAGCTTAGAAACTCTCATAGACAATCATCTGGGGGGATTCTGAGGAGACATGCACAAACATTCACTTGGGGTTCCGAGTGGAGACATGCTTCAAAGGGACTTTGTATTAATGAGACCATTGTGGATTAAAATGTACTTTGTAATTCATGTTAATTCTAAAACCTGGTGTGTAATTGTTAAGATAAGGGGGATGGTAAAAGAGTGTTGTATTATAATGTAATTTTTTCATGTTTAAGAATTATTTTTTCCCTTGTTGTTTACATTAATTAACATCCCGTGACTTGTTTCCTCCATGTTTTATAAGTAAAAGTTACAGTCTATTGAGCTAGAGTTCCACACTAAAAGCTGAAAGAGTAGATAGCATTGAAAATAAAATACCAAGCTGCTATAAGGGTGCTGTTTCTTTCAGATAAAGATTGAGGCATATTTGGAGATGTCAGGCTACATGGGGAACCACATGCCATTTAACCTGATTCTGATCACTGAGTGACAAGATCAACAATTACACATTTTGCCAGAACTGCAAACGCAGTCCGAGCACAAATTCAGCGAGCCAATAAAAGCTCTAAAAAGTAGGACACAGAAAACTTTCAAGGCCTTTTAACTGGAACACCCACCCACCAGCCAAAATATACCCTTTATAATATCTTCTTTACAAAGGAAACATCAAAAAGGAAACAGAAATTGACTGAATTTGAGAAAACGTATTGAAATTTATTTGCCATTAAGAAGTTGACTATTATTCCAGCAAAGTTATAGACATTTGTATTAGCCTTCAAATCTTTTAAAAACTTTTAATTGGGCCAATGCATGGTAATAGCTAATGCAGATGAGAGATCATTTGTTCTGGATTTTAGTTGGATCATGTGGAATAGGCATTGAAGAGAGGAAAGGAGGAGGGAAAATATTGGACAGTGATTCAACAAGCCTTTCTCGCACCTTCTACCAGTCTGGTTACAGAGGGGTATGGTCATCTACACATCCTCTTGCGATTAAACAAGCCTTTCTCGCACCTCCTACCAGTCTGGTTACAGAGGGACACGGTCATCTACATATGCTCTTGACCAAATTGGTACGCTGTCACTTTACAGTACATAGAACATAGAACAGTACAGCACAGAACAGGCCCTTCGGCCCTCGATGTTGTGCCGAGCAATGATCACCCTACTCAAACCCACGTATCCACCCTATACCCGTAACCCAACAACCCCCCCCTTAACCTTACTTTTATTAGGACACTACGGGCAATTTAGCATGGCCAATCCACCTAACCCGCACATCTTTGGACTGTGGGAGGAAACCCACGCACACACGGGGAGGACGTGCAGACTCCGCACAGACAGTGACCCAGCCAGGAATGGAAAAAAAGTTCAGAATTGCTCATTTAGTTCTTTTTTGCATCAATATGTTAAATACAGTAAATTAAAATCAACTAAAAAGGGAAAATAATGTTTGGTAATAGAATCAAAATAGCCATTCATTTTCAATCAGCAAGGTAAATTA
The DNA here is from genome assembly GCF_902713615.1 of Scyliorhinus canicula. Classification (NCBI taxonomy): domain Eukaryota; kingdom Metazoa; phylum Chordata; class Chondrichthyes; order Carcharhiniformes; family Scyliorhinidae; genus Scyliorhinus; species Scyliorhinus canicula. Next base: position 87,068,408 of record NC_052152.1, on the reverse strand, counting down.
TAAAAGTCAGTGCCAGGAACACAGTTAAAACAGTGCACGAGCAAACACCGAGGCTCCATAGTAAATCAATCATTTGCCTTTTCCCATCAGAACCATAGCAACCTCTTGCAGTCATTCCTTACTTAAAAAGGAATTTGGATTTGAAATACAGGGCCAGTATTGTATCACTGGGCCTGCTGTCCAGTTCGCCACAGTAACATAAAAACAAAGCCACTTGTATAAATTCAATATAATTTCTCTTCTGTTTATTTCTCTGCCTTACAGACACTCTGCTGCACCGAACACATATTTTCTGCAAAGATCATGTCCTGTGCCATCTAGGAATAGAGCTACCAAGGACAAACATCCTTTTATGATCTCTTTGAGGAATACAATCTATATTTCTGTTGGAATGCATAAGATATCAGTTTCAGCTGCTCACTACTGCGCCACAGAAGGATCCCATTTTTTCCAGATGTGAATGTGCCACTTGAGTGAATATAATCAAAAGGTCAAAAGAAAATGCAACATGCTTTGAGACAGACTGTTCATGACAAACAACCACCATTTTCTCCACATATTCTGAAGGAGACAAATCTATCTGTAAGCAAAAACAAACCCTGTTTCAGCTATTTCTGCTCAACAAAATCAGTAGAGTTCAAATAAATGATGTGATTGAGAATTAGTTTTAAAAATGGTAACCATCTAACATTTAAAATGCCAGTATTGGAATTTCAAGAAAAATTGTGATTACAGATGATTTCATAACTGAAATACTGCCAATTACAGGGGGTCTACTTGAATTGTTCATTGGCTTCATAAAGAACTAGATAAATGCTGGCAAATCAGAGCTGAAATATTATCCAAGATTTAGTGAAAGATCTTCAGTTACATATTAGTATTACAAGGCTGTACTTTGCTATTTTCTGTTAAGGTATTTTCAAATGAAAAGTAAAACCGTACAAAATATACCCTGAGGATATTGCTTAACGCATCATAAAAAAGTAACAAAATGTACCAAGTATTTGAAAACGCTATCACACATAAACATTTATGCATATATTGAAAATCAGTTTATAACTGAAGAAAGAATACGTAAGGGACAATAGTGATTTCGGAAAATAATTTATTTTCAAATCCTTAAACAGGCCTGAAGCTCGATGTCAAAATTCTACAATTAAAATTAAATTTACAATTTTTATTACTATTTTTAAGTTGTTCCGCTAATTGAAATTACTCAAATTCTTAAAAAGTATATTGAACAAGTAGATTTTTCTGCTGTTGTTTTAGGCTTAAACTGTTATCGCAAAGAATACTTTGCTCCCTGGGCTGGCCATTTCTTAAGTCTTCAGTTCACCTAATACATAGCGGTAAAATGTTCTCTTGCAGGAGGAGTGTTATTCAATATCATGAACACCTTTATTACTAAATTTTATTAAATGAACACATTTCTGGTCTTCATGTCTATTCTCAAGTAATAGTTAATCAGATAAGAGTCTCAGAAAATCAGCACCAGAGCAAGTTTTTTTTTGTTTAGCCAGTTTCAGGACATTATGGTTTGGCCTGGTCATAGAATTAAAGCAATAATCCCAAATTTATGAGGCATTTCAGTTCTACGTTGGGCACTCTGGTCACACTTCAAACTGTCACTAACCATAAGCAAGACAAACATCAACAGATAGCTACTTATTTAGCTCGAATACTGACATCTCAATAGTTTTGTTCTTTTTTTTGCTCCATTCTTCATTAGCAGTTAGAGATTTACAACAAAATAAACTCACTAGCTTAACTGCCACTTCACCCTATGGAATCAAAAAATTGCCTTGGTATTCAGATTGTACACTTACAAAATTGTATCAAATGGTATCTAAGAACTGAACAAAATTCCCTTTAATATCAAAATAAAACTTGTCATTTGATTTTGTTCCTCAAGAGGCTCTGCATCAAATATAATTAGAATAAAATATATCTATAGAATTGTGAGTTGGTGATTTTTCGATGTTTTAAATGGCAGAAATACAAGTGATTTAAAATATCAATTATATATATATATGGTCAGAAAGTGCTGGAAACACTCGGCAAGTCAGTCAACATTTGTGAAGAGAACAGCCAAGTTAGCGTTTTAGATATATCCTCCAAGAGAAAAAATTATAGTAGGCCAGCTTTTAAAAAGATACGGAGAAGGGGAAAAGCACACGGAAAAATAAGAAATAGAATTAATTGTAAAATGTTTAAAATGGAAGACAGGACGTGTTTAAATGGTTCGACATTCGGCCTATTTGCATTCATCCATGATCACCAATATCGCTGTGATGTTCCTTTAATTATTGTTTTCACCACTTCATAAATTGCTTCCTCTGCACAATTGCAGAACTACATATATGTTCTCTTCAGCAGCACTGAGTGTTTCGACAGTACTGGTCCTCATTTCTATAATTCATCTTTCATCTCCTCCAGCATTTCTGACCTTTCTTCCTTTCACTAACAAGGACCATAGCATCAACTATCTTTGGGTGCGAGCCAACAAATAAAAAATGGGTATTGTCTGACCCCTTGTCTTCTTCACTTTTTTATAATCCCATTTCTCCCCTAATCTCACCCTTTGCCAGATTTACATTATCCTCTTCAACGTTAAGCCCTCTTTGACTTTAAGCAATCTTTGTCAACTTCAACCCATTCTGACCCTCGGGCTCAATGAACTTCAAGCTTGACATGGTGCTTAGCATTTTTGCCACTTTCATCTTTATTGTTCATTTCTGTCAACAGAATTTTCCACCCCTCCATATCTGATGCCTTCAGCTGTCTTCATCAACTTCCATCATGACCCTTTTCCCTGGTCTCTTATATTCTCAATATTTTCATTAAATACCGCTGACACAATACTAGGCATCATTTTTCCACTCCCCTCACTCACGCAATCCATGTCCATGAATTTGCAATGCTCAATTTTTCAAGTTTCATCCTCATCAAACCTGCTGCCATGGGACCACTGTTGTTGTCTAGCACAAACACCTCTATCTTGATCGAGCTAATGACAATTATACACGACTCTTCTCATCTCCTTTTGGACTACGACCCTGTTATTGAACACACACTCAATTTCCCAGATAGCTACTACCTAATTTCTTCCTGCAATCCTCCTCTGCTTCCAACCCGAGTGCCACAGCCCTATTTTAAAAAAAAAAAATTTAAAGTACACAATTTTTTTTTTCCAATTAAGAGGCAATTTAGCGTGTTTAGAATGTGCAAACTCCACACGGACAGTGACCCGAGGCCGGGATCGAACCAGGATCCTCGGCGCTGTGAGGCAGCATGCTAACCACTGCGCCACCACGCCACCCAACCACACACAGCCCTATTCTAACCACTCCCCAAGACACACAAACAGGACTGTCTCAGTATCCTCATCATTTCAACTTACTTCTGCCCCACCAAACCAATTTCTTCTCAACTTGACATGACTGTATATCTCCTTGTTCAGTTCAAATTTTTTCTTTCGATAAATATTTTATTGGAGTTATTTTCAAATATATACAAAACAGAAACCAGCAAACATCAACAGCAATAGTGAGTAGTCAGCCATGCACAATTGCTACTATTCCCCCGTACCACCCGTTCTTTTACCTCCAGCCCCTCCTAAAACCCAAACAAAACATGAAAAACTCCTTTACCCCACCACCGACGTGTTAATGCCCATTAAAGAAGTCAGTGAACAGCCGACACCTTGTGGAGAACCCCTCCTCGGCCCCTCTTATGGTGAACTTGATTTTTCTTCGAGGTGGAGGAACGCTGCCAAGTTGCCCATCCATGTCCCCACTTTCGGTGGTTCTGCTAGCACAAGATCTGCCTTTAGGTTATCAGGGAGGCAAAAGCTACCACGTCAGCCTCTCTCCCTACCTGCACTCCCGGATCCTCCGGCACCCCAAATATCACCACACACCGGCTCGCGCCACCTCCACTCAGAAGATCTTCGACATTCTCAAACTCTTACCAGAATCCCTCCGACTTTGGATATGCCCAAAACTTATGGACATGGTTCTCCCGACTCCCTGCACGCTGCCTATACCAATCTTCCACCCCTGAAAAAAAATGACTCATTCTAGACCCTGTCATAGGAGCCCTGTGCACCACCTTAAACCGTATGAGATTCAGTCTTGCGCACGACGAAGACAATTTTATCCTCCGCAGCGCCTTACTCCACACCCCAGCTTGCATCACCTCCCCCAACGCCTCCTCCCGCTTGCGCCGCACCTTCTCCACTGAAGCACAACCCCTCTCCATCAGCTCCCCATTTATATGACACCTATCCCTCACCTACTTCATCTTCCGACAGAAGCTTGTCCTGTAGAGCAAGAGGCAGCAGCCATGGGAACAAACCCAACTCTTTCCTCAAGAAGTCCCTCAGCTACAGGTAACTGAATCCACCCCCCTTCGGCAGCCAGTAGACCTACTCAAGCTCCTCCCATTCTGCAAATGTACTCTCCTCCCCCCCCCCCCGCCACAAACAGGTCCTGAAAATACTCTAGCCCCAACCGCCCTCACACCCAAAACTTGCATCCAGCCCCGACGGAACAAACTTGTGGTTGCCACAAATCGGCGCCGACAGTGACAAGAGCTCCACCCTACAGTGCTGCCGACGTTGATTCCACACCCCCAACACTGATAACACAACCTGGATCGTTGATTACCCGGCAGCGAGTACGGAAGAGATGTCAACAATAGCGCCATCAGACTGGTCCCTTCACATGAAGCCTCCTCCATCCGTACCCACACAGACCTCTCTTCCAACGCCCACATCTGTATCATAGCTATGTTCGCCGCCCAATAGTAATTCAGCAGACTCAGTCCCCCCCCAACCTCTTTCCAGAAAACCCTCCTGAACCGGGGAACCTTACCCGCCCACACGAACCACATTATCATTTTATTCGCCCTACTAAATAAAGACTTGACCACTAAAATTGGGAGATTCTGAAACACAAACAAAAACTTCGGGAACACTGCCATCCTTACCTTCTGGACCCTTCCAGACAATGACGACGGTAACACATCCCACCTCCTAAAGTCCTTCATTCCCTCCACCAGTTTTGCCAGTTCACCTAGTGCAGCTGGGCCCAGCTCTGTGCCGCACGTATCCCAAGATACTGAAAGCCCGCCCAACCAACCGAAACAGTATAGTCCTTAAACTCCAACCCCTCCCCCGCCATCCATATTGAACTTCTACCCTGAAAAAAGACTGAACTCCAACAAGTTCCCTATAATCCTGTTCAAACTTTCAACCGTGTTTGCAACATATAACAAGAGATCATCAGTGCATAAACAAACTCAATGCTCCACCCCCATCCCTCTCAATTACCTGCCACCCGCTCAATGCCCGAAGGGCCATTGCCAACGGTTCAATCGCTGGGGCAAAGAGCAAAGGAGAGAGCGGCACCCCTGCCTCGTCCCTCGATGCAACCCAAAATACTCCAAATTGACACTATTCCTCTGCATATTCACCTTAGGAACCCTATACAACAATCTCACGCAAACCCCTGCCCAACCTGAACCAACCCAGCACCTCGATTAGGTCTGGCTTTCCACAAAACCACTTCCACCTCCCGGCCTTCAAGGGCATCAGTATCACATTCAATAACGTCCAAGCATTGGCCGATGGTTGCTGCCCCTTCATGAACCTCAACTGGTCCTACCCCATCACCCCGGAGAGAGAGAGAGAGAGAGAGAGGGGGTGGGGGGAGAGAGTGGGGTGCGGAGAGAGAGTGAGAGTGAGAGAGAGAGAGAAAGAAAGAATGGTTGAATGGTGGTAGGGGGTGGTGGTCCCGCACACCCGCCCCCCCCCCCCCCCCCCCCCCCCACCCAAACACCTTCAGTCAGTCATATCTCTGCTTTCACCAGCTCACTTGGTCGTTCAGTTCAAATTCATCTAATAATAAAGATAATAATAATAATCACTTATTGTCACAAGTAGGCTTCAATAAAGTTACTGTGAAAAGCCCCTAGTCGCCACATTCCGGCGCCTGTTCGGAGAGGCCGGTACGGGAATTGAACCCACGCTGCTGCCTTGTTCTGCATTACAAGCCAGCTATTTAGTGCACTGTGCTAAACCAACTACACCTGTCAATCTTCTGATAGCAGAAATTAAATGTTTGGGATCAGAAAACCATTATCATTAGTGGTGAAAACTACCGATCCACAAATTGTTTACATCACCATCCCTCGTCCGTATGGCTCAGGATCCTTTCTATGATCACCAGTCCAGCCAGTTCCCATCCATCTATTCAAACTGGCTGAACTTGGTCTCATTTTAAATAATTTATTTAACTCCACTTCCCCAAAATAAAAGATATTAAATCGAACAGAAATAGTTAGGATCCTGGCAACATCTGGCTTTTTGAATACACCATAATCAAAGACATAAAAAATATCCTCTCTGACTGTGACCACTTTGAACTGTCCCTCCTCATCCACCTTGACATCTGTGCCCTTGAACATCCTCCTCCAATGTCTCACCTCCATTGATCCACCACTGATTGTCTCGAATCCTCTGAAATTGTCTCCTTTAACTCCTCTCCTCTTATGTAGGTTTGACAGTCTTCACCTTTGGTATCTACCTGCTATTTCTTTCATCTCAGATCGCTAATTACTGTTGTTTTGCTGGATTTTCTGGTTTCCATTCCAAAATTGCCTCAGCTATTCGTGTGTCCAGTGTATATTAACTTTTTTCTACTATCCCGCTTTCTATTGTCTGATGTTAATTTCACTTCAGGCACTAAATCATCTCTGGATTTCTAATCAAGTTCTTTATAGACATGTGTATGCATGTCTACACTTTTCTTCTATTTATCTGTACCTTCAACTTTTAAATCTGTAATTCAATTAAGTTCTGATGAATAAAGCACTGGAGGTAGGGTCATTGAATTTATTTCAGGTAGTTAGACCAATGTTTAACAGGCGAGGGAGTTATAGGCTGTGGGGAGGGAAACAGACAGGAAAGTGGACTTCAGACCACAATCAGGTCAACATACCAAATGGTGGAGCAGGCTCGAAGGGCCAAATTGCCTACTGCTCTTAAGTCCTATGTTCCAATGAAGGGGGTGAAATGTTAACCTCTCTGTTCTCTCCACATGTTGGCTAACTTGATGAACGTTTCTAGCATTCTCTATTTTGTTTCAGATTTGCAGTTTTGGCTTTTGTATATGTGTGGATATGTGTGAAAAGTGCTCTTGTGCATCATGTTATGCTGTATCACTAAAACTAAAGATATTTTAACCCATTATTTTGAAAGACTTTGAGATGTTTTCTGTAGCTATGTTTTATGTCACACTAGAATAAAGATCAATGCAAATTGCTGATTAATTGTTATTTGACTTCTATGTTTTCATCCAATGAGGAAGTTCCAGGATGATCACATGTGTTGGGTCTTGAAAGGTGCGAGAGCACACAAATCAATTGGCACTGAGGGGTGCAGCTGCAGAGCAGTGGGAGGCTGAGGGCAGGCCACTGATAATTATTACTGGTTAGTTTGACATCTCCAATCAAAAAGCAAACCCCACCCCAAAATCCCTATTAATGGAGAATTCTGGTTAGTAGAGTACCGGATGACTGAAATTCTACTGTATATTTCACTTGTGCTAATAGAGGTCTTAACTAATGGGGACTAAGTAGGTAAATGGACAAAATACAGTTACTGAGAGATAGAATATTCAGAATATTCTTTCACAAAAATATTGGAACAAAGGTTATTAATGCCATTAAAGTGTCCTTTAAATGGATTTAAAGACATTAGAGTAATGTACAACTAGATTGACCACCTACTGACTGCTTTTAAGAAATAATTTACTTTTTCAACACTTGAAACTTTTCTCAAATGGATTGCATACGTCAACAACGTGATGGAATTTTAGAAGGATGGCCATTATAAAGCACTTCAAATTCACTATAATGCACATTTTGGAACCATGCCAAAGGTAAGTATCTCATATTGACACTGCAATTAATAATGCATTTGGTAACACAAGTACAAATAATCTAAATAAAATGGCAGAATTATACTGTGCAAAGTATTATCTTTATATGACACATTTTTAATGAAAGCAAAAGACCAACAGCTACTAGGGCCTGCTGTCTGCTCGTTTGTGCTATCTGGCCTACATACATGGAAGGTCACTCGTCTTTACTTTCTTCTAAATGGTTCCAGGAGACTTCCTACCTCTCCAAGTAATTGAACAATTATTAATGTGGGTGGGATGCCATACAACATCATACAACACCTTGTACTGGGGAAGATGGGTTAGAGGGAAGAAGAGCAGCACTTTAATCCGTAGGAGGGACAAGAAAAGTGCCAAGCCATCAAAAAGATGTGAAAAGGGTAAGAAGCTTGAAGCAAGCCGTAGCAGATTAAAAGACATGGTTTGTAGTGTGTCATTAACTTGCTTCATGTCACCACTGCTATAATAATCTGTTTAAAATGCTGATTTTGAAGTCCCCAAATCCTTGTTATGACATGTTATTTATTGCAAGGAGGTATGCTAATCCTAAAAATATTCTTCAGGGTGAAGCCACACGCAGCACAGCATCTTGATGTACAAATGTGTGGCATCTTGGAGTAGTAACAAAGATTAGTTCCTTTGTTGTGCAGAGTTTGAACACTCCGTTGAGAAATTGACTGAAGTTTGGTCACATTTTCTGTGAGGTTGGAGAGGAACAAATATATATATCGATAAAAGTCATGCAGATATAACTAAGCTACTTCACAATAACTGGCTTAACAATACTTATGAAGCTATCTACTATGTGCTTTACAAGGGAAAATAATAAGCTTGGACCCTCTGGCTATATTATTTAATTCTTATTGATATCACAGGAGTGCCTCATGAGGCAAGAATTTCATCAGCATCAACCCTCAAGCAGAAACAATCCAATCCTCTTGCTGTCAGGGGCAGCAACAACCTTTTGAGGTTGTTGCCAATTAACCAAACTGCTAATGGTAAAAAATGCAAACAACAGGTGCCCTAACAGCAAATAGATCAGGACAAAGCTATGAGAGTTTGGTTGTGGGCATTACCAGTCAGTCATTCCCCCAACTCTGCAATAACTGCAGCTGCACAATATTTGCATGGCATGTCAAGACCCATGTAAGCACCAGATAACAGCATTCAACTTATTTCAGACACAGTAATGTAAAGAGAAATGTATTTAATAGTAGCCAGTAACAATAACACAAGTCAGAAATAGCAACAGCTCTTTCAGTCTCCTATCCCAGTATCTCTATATATGTGCAGTCACTTTCCCTGCTGTTGCCAAATCCATTAAGCAGAATTAATGTGGGCAATTCAGCTGAACATAGGAACAGATGTAGGCCATTTAGACGCTTGAGCAAGTTCTGTCATTCATTGAGATCATGCTTGATCTGCAACCCATCTCCATACACCCACCTTTGCCCCAAGTTCTTTGACTAACTAAAATATCTCAATCTAAGTTTTAAAATTAACTATTGACATTAATTACTGTTTATGGAAGAGTTATAAACTTCTACCTTTTTTTGCATGATGATGTGTTTCCTAATTTCACTCCTGAAGGATTCCGATTATGCGCCTTATGACTAGACACATCAACCAGCGAAAAGTTTCTCCCAATCTACCCAATTGGTTCCTCTTAATATCTTCACAGAATCTTTATAGTGCAGGAGGCAACCATTCGGTCCATTGTGTGTGCACTGACTCTCTGAAAGAGCATTCTACCCAATCCCAGTGTCCTGCCTTATCCCTGTAACCTTGCACATTCTTTCTTTTCAGTTAGTAATCCAATTCACCTTTGAATCACTTGATTGAACCGGCCTCCACAACCCTCTCAGGGCGTTTGTTCCAGACTCCAACCTGTCTCTAAGTGAAAATATTTTTCCTCACATCACTTTTACTCCTTTTGACAATTATCTTAGGCGAATTGGAATTCTGAATTCTCGCCATGTGTACCCAAAGAAACGCAGTTGCATAAAAGTGATTGGGGTAAAGGCAGCGCCCAATTGGTACAGAGTTACACAGACCGGAGAACTCAATTACGGTTTGTGCCAGGTTACCCAATCTCTGCTAAGGTTCATATTCCCTGGGCAAAAAGGTGGTTGGAAAAAGCAGTCAGAATTCTGATTCCTGTTCACTATCATATTGGTCCTTTGTGGAAATTCAGAGGGGGTGGGGTGGGGGGGTCTAACTCACTACTGAAGAATGGTATTTGGATGAGGTAATGTATAGCAGTTTTGGAATAATATCTGCCATCAGTTGGCATCTTCAGGGGAGCTGGTGAGATGACAATGAAAAAAATACCACTATGTTTTTGTTTCTGTTTTAAATCATTCAGGTTCACTGAACTAATACAGCATGCATTAGTTTGAGAACGTTACTGAAGATCACGAGAAAGGATTCGTAAGCAACTCCTGCATTTCATATTCTTCAAACATACCAGGCAATAAACTGCTACTCGGGCACTAATCTCCATTTGTACTAACCATTCTCCTTTGCTCATCATAAACGTTTGCCATCATTAGTCATTCTACAAAAAAAATTAAACGCAATAGCATCTTGACCTAACTATCTGATATCAGGAAACAGAAACTCAAATGAATCTAGGATACATGCTTGGGAGAAAATGTAAGCTTTTTTTTTTAAGAAGCGTTCCGATAATCAATCGGCAATACTTGTACAATTGGTTTGAAGATGTTAAATCTGGTGAACACAGATTAGCTTGAGCAGAAATGGGCCATTTGGCCCATCGTCTGTGCACCAGCTCACTGAGTGAACAATTCAAAGTGCCATTCTCCCACCTTCTCCCTGTAGCCCTGCGCATTCTTCCTTTTCAGACAAGTCTAATTCCCTTTTGAATGCTTCAATTGAATCTGCCTCCACCACACACTCAGGCATTGCATTCCAGACCTTAGCTCTTTGTTGTGTGAAAATTATTTTTCTCATATCGCTTTTAAATTTGTGCCCTTGCATTCTTAATTCTTTTCACGAATGAGAATAGTTTCTCCCTATCTACTGTAGCCACCGAAGTTGGCCATTCCCTAAATACAAAATGGAGGAACGCAAAGCATACAGGTCAAAATGGACAATGTTTGCAGCACCAGCAGGCTGCACCAAGCAAATGTGGATTCTGTCTGCTAAGAGAGCAGACAGCACCGAAACGAACATTCCGCATACTAATGAGGCAATCTCCAGGATAATTAGCATATTAATGGAACGATCCCAGAGACAATGGACACAAATGGGGAAGTAACTGCAACATTGTATAGGATACCAGACACCCCGGCACCAGCGGGGTCCGAAAACAAAGCACCTGAAAGCCCACCCAGTAGCCAAGGAACAGCCTCAGTATTGGGGGGATTCAAACATATTGATTGGGAAGAGACCCAATCGATTCCGAGCAGGTAAAGGGGTCCGCCCAAAGGACCGCGGATCCCTGGGACCTATAAAAGACAGGTCCCACACATAGTTCGTTCTTCTTGTCCAGCCCTCCTCTCTCTCCTTGACCAGCCCTCCTCTGTGGACCAGCACCTCGACCAGCTTTTGCCAAGAAGACCTTGAACGAGAGAGAGGAGGGGTTTGGGACAGCAGTCGCCAGCAAGTAAGTGTCTCACAACGATCGCTACCAGAGATAGACACTCCTGACCCCTTTTAACCTGTACCAACCTGAAGTCTGCAGACCAGAGCAGAGCAAGAGGCCTTGCCCCCTGATCCGGCAGTTCCTTCGAGATAAGTATTTGTTTATTTAGCGGTAGGAATAGTTTAATCCTCTTAGCATGTGCATGGGTAGTTTTATAATTGTATTATAATAAACTCAGTTGTTTGAACTTACTAATTGGTGTATGGTTTTATTGCTTTGAACTTCACCTTGAAACTTGTGGCGGTATCTTAACGATACCTGGCGACTCCAGAGTTAAGTAACGAAACAGAGCCAAATTGAGTGTTAAGCACACTCACCCAGAACGAGCAACGCTACTCTATCTGGATCCCTCATGATTTTGAACACCTCTATCAAATCTCGTCTCAGCCTTCTTTTCTCCAAGGAAAACAGTCCGAACTTCTCCAAACTATCTTCATAGCTGAAGTTCCTCATCCTTGGTCCCACTCTCTCCAAAGCCTTCACATCCTTCCTAAAGTGTGCCATCTAGAACACCAGCTGAGACCGAGCTGGTGGCTTATATAAGTTCAACATAAACTCCTTGCTCTTACATTCAATGCCTCGATTAATGAAGCCTGAGATACCGTGTGCTTTATTATCCACTCTCAACTGTCCTGCCACCTTCAATGGCTAACGCGTATACACATCCAGGTCCCTCTGTTTTTGCATCTCTTTCTACCCTTTATTTCATATTCTTCTCACCAAAATGAATCACTTCACATTTCTCTGCATTGAACTGCATCTCCGCCCATTCCACAAGCTTGTCTATGTCCTTTGAAGTTCTGCACTCGCACTGTTTCCAAGTTTTGTTTCATCCACAAAGACTGTTGCACGGTGCTGTATCAAATGTAGCTGCATCCTGTTTCCCAAGTGCAGCAAGACGATGGATGGCAGTCAGTCAGTCAGACAGACAAAATTGCCCTCCTCAAACCTCTCTGTTGTTTCGTCAAAACTCTAGCCAATTAAACACTATTTTCCCTGAAGAAATCAATGCTAGCTTTCCTTAATTAATCCGCATTTGTTCATGTGACTGCTAAATATTTTCAACAAATTATTGCTTCCTTAAGTTTCCCCACTGCAAAAATTAAACTGACTGGCCGCCTGTAGTTGCTGCACTCATCTTTACACCCTTTCGTGAACAAGGGTGCACTCTTTGTTGAACATTGTTTCTTAAGTCTACACAGTTCAAGTGAAGAACAGACTTCATGGGTTGACTAACGTCAGGACCATTCCAAAGTCCCAATTCACTTAGCTTTGCTGCTGGACATCCGTGAAACGGTAAAGCAGGCAATCAATTAGTGACCTTTATTGCACAATTAGCGTCAGTGGACACACTGAGGAAACAGAATGTCGATGTGCTGAGCTTGATTTAAAGGGCACCTAGGAACCACCTAGGAACCATGAGTGTGGCAGAGCCCAGCATACAGTGGGCAGTAGCATGGCTTGCACCTGTGGGCTTGTTGATGCCTCCCTGAAGGTTCTGTTGAAGCTGGTGGCAGCCCACAGGGGTGTCCTGTATCCCGAGAGATGCAAGTGGATGGAGAGCAGTCACAGACAAAGGAGACAAGGATGATCCGGCTCAGTGGGGTGAACAGCCAGAGTGTGGTCACCAGGACATGGGTCAGTGCAGGAAGTGGTTCATTACCTTCTGAGGTTGGGCGACGTTACATCCAAGTAACAGGCCTCCAGTTCTCAAGCGACTTGCACTCATGTGAGCCAAGCAGCCTGAGTGTGCCAAGTGCGCAAGAACAGTGAGTGTATCCCTGCCAAGGTGCACTCCTGAGCCAATGACAACATTGACGTTGCAAGTACTTGTGCAGGGGGTGACAATGAGCCCATTGTGGCCCCATCAGTCTGGAAGTCAATGTACTCCAATGCCTCTGGGTATGGACACTTGCAATATATGGGCATTTGTCTCCTGCACAATGCTATGGTGGGTGGCGAGTTGTGAGATATCACCCAGGTCCTCTGCCTCCCCTTGAAACGGCCCAGTAGCAAAAGATTCATGGCCACCATTTATTTCATGGCTACTGGGAGTGTGTACCCACACGACCAGCAAGATATCATGTTTTCTTGCACAAAAGCATACAAATCAGCAACTATAGGTACAGTCTACAGTAGCATTGTTACTCCGACATGTCTGGAAGCTGAACATTTGGCTGTACACCCTATGGTGAGGATAGAGCCTTCAGCCTCTCCCTGCCCTTCTTCCCTCTGCACCAAGGAGCTGCATAGGTTTCTGGTACATTGGCACCACATCATTACTGTCGCCACCTCAGGGTAACAGAGTCCCAAGTCCAGGGATTGCCTCACTTGTCACCAGCTGCATGGGGACGGCTGTCTAAATCACTCCTCGCTGACCCCTGCATGCGGCTCATTAACTGCCTTAATGGGTCACCTATCATTTTTATGGCAATATCCATGACGGTGTCTCCACCAAAATTGCTGGGAGGTGAGAACACATCAGGAAATTGGCATGCCGCTTGGCACTGCCATTTTCCCTCTGCTGCTTCCTCTAAATCTGCCACCACCTTGGGTTGAAAATTCAGCCACAAGTCTAAGAATGGAAGCTAATAGCAGATGCGGGCACACTTTATAATACAATACTGCTCAAAACAGAAATAAGAAATTTAATAGAAGCTACACTGTCTTTGGCTAAGCACAAAAGGTAAAGAAATAACCGGACTGTTAAATGGATGGTTGAGGGTTTAAAAAGCAAAATTCAGGGAAAATTAGAAATGGAAACTAAATAATAAATGAGCCAGGCAGTTTCTGCTAGCCATCTTGTATTGTAATAACCACAACTGCAGCTTGCATTTATGTAGCCTCTTTAGTATAGAAAAGTATTTCAACATGCTTCATAGTTGCATAATCAGACAAAACTAGTCTACAACGCAACTAAGCTGATAGCAGGAAGGTGACAAGAAGTTTGATTTAACCATTTGTCTTAAAAGAGGGAGATGGATGGGCACAAGAGTACACTGGAGAAACTCCATAGCATGTGGCCTAAACAGGTGAAGACATGATTACCAATGGTGGGTGACAAGTAGGTGGGTATTACACAGGAGGTACTTTCAGTGTAAACACAGCAGCAACAAAGGTCCATACATCAAGTAAATGAATGATGATGGATAAAGTATAGTCATAGAGGTCGACATCACAAAAACGGCCCTTCGGCCTATTGCGCCTGCACTGGTCACAAACAACCACTTATTTTCCAGCACTAGGTCCATAACCTTGTATGCCTTGGCACAAGTGCACATCCAAATACTTCTTAAATGTGATGAGCATCTCTGCCTCTACCACCCTTTCAGGCAGTGAGTTCCAGACTCCTATCACTCTCTGGGTGAAAACGTTTTTTCCTCACATTCCCTCTAACCTCCTTCCCCTTACCTTAAATCTGAGCCCCTGGTCAATGATTCCTTCACCAAGGGGGAAGTTTCCTCCTGTCTCCTCTATCTACGCCCCTCATAATTTCATACTTTTCAATCATGTCCTCCCTCAGTCTCCTGTGCTCCAAGGAAAACAACCCAGTCTCCCCTATCTCTCTTCATAGTCAAAACTTTGCAACCAGGCAACATCCTGATAAATCTCCTCTGCACCATTTCCAGCACCATCACATCCCTCCGATAATGTGGATACCAGAACTATACATAATACTCTACCTGTGGCCTAACCAACATTTTATACAGTTCCAGTATAACCTCCCTGCTCTTAAACTCGATCAGACCATCTGACCAGTCCGTCTAAATCCTCCTGTAATCAAAGGCTATGCTCCTCACTATTCACCACCTCACCAAGTTCCGTATGACCGGCGAACTTACTGATCAACCCTCCTACATTCAAGTAGAAATCATTTATATAAACCGAAAAAAGCAAGGTCCCCAACACTGAACTCTGTGGAACTCCACTGGACACAGCTTTTCAGTCAGAAAAACACCCCTCGATCATCACCCTCTGCTTCCTGCCACTCTGCCAATTCTTGATTTAATTTGCCGAATTTCCTTGGATCCCATGGGCTCTTACCTTCGCTATCAGTCTCCCATGTGGGATCTGATCAAAAGCCTTGCTGAAGTTCAAGTAGACTACATCAAACGCATTGCCCTCATCTCCACGCCGAGGCTTCAAGAAATTCTATCAATTTTGTCTGACATGACCTCCCCTGAACAAAACCATGCTGACTGTTCTTGATTAATCCATGCCTCTCCAAATGCTGATTAATTTGGTACCTCAGAATTGCTTGATAATTTCCCCGCCACTAAGGTTAGGCTGACTGGCCTGTAGTTTCCTGATTTATCCCTTCCTCCCTTCTTGAATAACGGTACCAACATTGGCTGTCCTCCAGTCCTCTGGCACCTCTTCTGTGGCCAGAGAGAAATGGAAAATGATTGCCACCATCCTGCTATTTCCTCCTTTTCTTCACTCAACAGCCTGGGATACGTTTCATCTGGCCCTGGAGGTTTCTCTACTTTTAAGTGAGACAGGCCACTCAGAACCTCCTCCCGGTCTATATCACGGTCCTCCCAGATTTCTATACCCACACTAGCTAGAGAACACTGACACAAAACATTCATTTAACAGTGGTTAGCACCCCAGGGACCCGGATTAGATGCCTGGCTTGGGTCACTGTCTGTGCGGAGTCTGCATGTTCTCCCTATATCTGTGCGGGTTCTCTCCGGGTGCTCTGGTTTCCTCCCACAAGTCCTGGAAGACATGCTTGTTCGGCGAATTGGGCATTCTGAATACTCCCTCAGTGTACCGAACAGGTGCTGGAGTATGGCGACTTGGGGATTCTGCTTGACATCTGCCATAATCTTCTCTTTTCTCATTATCCAATGCTGTATATCGTTCAATATCCAAAGTTCACTGGATTTGTTGGTCCCACCATTTTTCTTGATTGGAACATGTTGGCCCTGTACTCTTCCTTCCTGATTGAGTCTCACTTTTCGAACACAGATTTACCTAAAAGTGTCTGCTCCCAGTCCACTCTGGCCAAACCGCATCATATCTTGTCTTATTAAAATTTTAGAACTTTGATTTCAGGCCTATCCTTGTCCTTTTCTGTAACAATTTTGAATCTCATGGACCAATGATCACAGTCTGCAAACTGCTCTACCACTATACTTCAACCACGTGCCTGGCTTTCTTACCTAAAATTAAGTCCAGGACCACCTCCCTTCTCTTGTAGGGCTTTCTCAGTACTGGCTCAAAATGTTCCCCTGGATGCATTTTAAGAATTCCACTCCCTCCAAACCTTTCACATTATGACTACCCCAGTTAATGTTGGGGAAAGTTGAAAACCCCCACTATCACGACCCTATTACTTTTACACTTCTCTGAAATTTGCCTACATATCTGCTCTTCTATTTCTCTCGACTGTTAGGGAGCCTATAGAGCACTCCCAGCAATGTGATTGCTCCTTTTTGGTTTTTAATTTCTATCCACATGGCTTCATTTGAAGAGCCGTCGAAGATGCCGTTCCTCCTTAATGCTGCAATTCATTCCCTGATCAAAATTACTACTCCCCCTCCTCTTTTACATTCTTCCCTGTCTTGCCTGAAGATCTTGTGTCCTGGAATATTAAGCTGCCAAACCTGCCTCTCTCTCAAACATGTCTCAATGACAGCAATGACATCATACCTCCATGTTTTAATTTGTGCCCTCAATTCATCTGCCTTGTTCGTCAGACTCCTTGCATTAAAATACCATCTAATATTGCCAACTCCCTTGTGACTTAACTGGTTTAGAAACTCTGTGTCTTCCTGACTAACTTGGGTGTCTCTTCTAATTTTGGCTATGCATCTTTCCCTGCTGAACCTTCTCTTAGAATCCCAACACCCTGTCAATTTAGTTTAAACCCTTCCTAATAGTGCTAGCAAACCTCCCTGCAAGGACACTGGTCCCATTTTGGTTCAAATGTAACCATCCTCCTTATACAGGCCCCACCTTCCCCAAAAATGGTCTCAATGTCCCAGAAATCTAAAGCCCTCCTGCACCATCTCTCCAGCCACTCATGCATATAGTCACTGGCACTTGTTTGTTAAGAAAGCAGTTTTATTTTAACGTCTCAAACCAAATTACCTCCATGCTGAAGGAAAAATAATGAGCTAGTTAAAAAATCTCAAGTCCAATTCCCAAAATGCTTGTGAAAGGTGATAAAGGTATTAATTATTTTATAGAAGTCAGGCTCTTGGTCACTCATCACCTGACTCCAAGTAAATGGTAATGACTTTCAGATAGAGCATGTTAAAATGGCTTATTGCTGTGACTAAAATATATTTTATTTCACTGGAGAGAGGGAAGTAATAGATTTGGGCATTTAACAACACATTTGTGTATCTGTGCATATATGTGTGGTGGCAGTTTATGGAATGTAAAGTTTCTTAACCCTTTTGTGCAGTCAGTTTAACTCTCCTGTGCCAGCGAATGTGTTTGGTTCTTTAGAAGTATTAAAGCTTAAGGACTCAGCTGGGGGAGGGTTAGAAAAGGGTGAATGGATATGACCAGCATTTGTAAGTGGCATTGAGTTCTTCTCATGTATGAAACAGTGCATTATTGCAGTTTATTGTACAATTAGGTTCTGCATTTAACTCCATTGTACTTCGTTTCTGCAACTGTAATTGTATCGGATTATAAACTTGTTCCAAACTAGAAGTGCAAATATTGTACAACAATTTCTGAAAATTATTCATTTAAAATATCAATTTCTCCAATAGAAAAGTCACCAGACATGTTTTGTAATAGCATAACTCCATACCAACATTTCTAATGAGGGTGGGAGCACATTACATTAGTTTAATTAAAATCCAAACACATATGCATGCTTTAAAAGTTCACGAGTTTGAAAATTAAAGGTTAATTTCGTAACATTGCACTTCACCTGTGAGATGAGTCTTCTCCTGGCTCTGGGCACAGAGCTGGAAGATTGTATAAAGAAGATCTTCAGCTGACAACATCTGCAAACATCCCTTGATGGAGCGGAAAAAATTAGATGCCAAATCACAAATGAAGGAAAGCGATGGCTCCAGAGCTCCAGTTTTAGATGGGTCCTTCGAGAGATCCTTAGAAAGCGCTTTGTGCAATCTGTCAATTATTCTTTCAATATACACTTCATCAATCAAGAACTCTATAAATGAAACAATAAAATTAAAAAGTACAACACATTTCTAAGATTATGTGAATTCCCTTTTGTCCAATTTTGGCTTATATTATACATAAACGTCTGAACAAGGAGCAGTAGGCCACTCAGCCCCTCAAGCTTGCTCCATCATTAAATATCATGGTTGTTCTGACAGTAACCTCAGATCTGCAACCCGCCTCCCCGATAATCTATCACCCTCTTGATAAGAATCAGGGTTACCAAGAATCTATCCACTTCTACCTTAAAAAGTCAAAAATGCTTCCATAACAATTTGAAGAGAGTTCCAAAGACTCATGACCTGCAAAGATTTCATCTCTTCTCAATTTTAAATGGTCAACCACTTATTTTTAAAGTTACACCTAGTTTGAGATTTTCCCACCTAGTTTGAGATTTTCCCACAAGAGGAAATATCCTCACCACATCCACCCTGTCAAGAGCCCTTAGGATTTTATGTTTCAATCAAGCTGCCTCTTACTCTTCTAAACTCCAGAGAATACAAACCTAGCCTATCCAACCATTCTAGGTATTAGTCTGGTAATCCTTGTCTGAACTGCTTCCAATGCATTTACATCCTTCCTTAAATGTGACCAATACTGTACACAGTACTCCAAATGTGGTCTCACTAGTGCGCTGTATAATTAAAGCATAACCTCCTTACTTTTGTATTTAATTCCCCTTGCAATAAATTAAATATTAGATTAGTTTTCCTAATTACTTGCTGTATCTGCATACTAGTCTTTTGTGATCCGTGCACTCCTAGATCCTTCTGCACCTCAGAGCTCTACAATCTTGCACCATAGATAATATGCTTTGTTTTTATTCTTCCTGCCAAAATGGACAATTTCACATTTTATCACATTAGACTATTTGCCAGATCTTTGCCCACTCACTTAAACTACCTATATATTTTTGTTGCCTCCTAATATCCTCTTCACAGGGCAGCACGGTGGCCTAGTGGTTAGCACAACCGCCTCACGGCGCTGAGGTCCCAGGATCGATCCCGGCTCTGGGTCACTGTCCGTGTGGAGTTTGCACATTCTCCCCGTGTCTGCGTGGGTTTCGCCCCCACAACCCAAAAATGTGCAGAGTAGGTGGATTGGCCACGCTAAATTGCCCCTTAATTGGAAAAAATAATTGGGTAATCTAAATTTAAAAAAAAAATAAATCCTCTTCACGTTTTAATTTCCTATCTATCTTTACGTAATCAGCAAATTTGACAACCATCCCTTCATCCAAGTCATTTATATGAATTGCAAACAGTCAAGGACCCAGTGCCAATCTCTGTGGCACACCACGCGTTACATCTTGCCAACCTGAAAATGACCCATTTTGCCTACTCGATTTCCTTTCAGCCAGCCAATCTTCTATCCATGCCAATATGTTACCCCTTATTACTAGCTTTAATTTTTTGCAATAACCTATGATGTGGCATTTTATCAAATGGTTTCTGGAAATCTAAGTATAGTACATCCACTGATTCGCTTTTATTTACAATACATGTTATTCCCTCAAAGAATGGCAATTAGTTGGTTAAACATGATTTCCCTCTCACAAAACCAGGCTGACTCTGCCTGATTATCTTGAACCTATCCAAGTGCCCTGCTATAACTTCTTTAATAATAGCTTGGAACATTTTTCCTATGACAGATGTCAAACTAACTGGCCTGGAGCTTCCCACTTTTTTGAATAATGGTGTTACATTTGCTACCTTTGATTTTGATTTGATTTATTTATTGTCACGCGTACCGAGGTACAGCGAAAAGTACTTTTCTGCATACAGTCCAGGCAGAATACATAGAACAGACTATAAATACACAATGTAAATACACAAATACAAGACATTGTGTGCAGCATATGGAATATAGTGCTACAAACTAGAGAAGAAGCGTAGAAAGATCAGTTCAGTCTGTAAGAGGGCCATTCAGGAGTCTGGTAACAGCGGGGAAGAAGCTGTTTTTTTATTTATTGGGGCGTGTTTTCAAACTTTTGTATCTTCTGCCCAATGGATCTTTCAATCTAATGAGACCTTCCCCGAATTTAGGAAATTTCAGACAATTAAAACCAATGTACCAATTATCTCATTAGACACTTTTTTTCAAGACCCTTGGATGAAGTCCATCTGGAAGCGAGCTCTTGCCAACCAGCAGTTTTCACAGTACCACTTCTTAGGTTACTATAATTTCCCCAAGTTCCTCCCTGCCTTCCAATTCCAGGTTTATAGCCGTTTCTAGGATGCATCCTCTGTATAATTCTCCAGACTCACTTTCTATAGGTTCAAGCCTCACTTGGTTAACTGTTTTCTTATTAAAACATTTATTAAAAACTCTTACTATTTGTTTTTATATTTCTGGTTAGCTTTCTCGCGTATTCTAATTTTTCACACCTTATCTATCTTTTAGTCATCATAGAAACCTTACAGTGCAGAAGACGACCATTTTGTTCATTGAGTCTGCACCGACCCTCCAAAAGAGCACCCTATCCATGTCCACTCACCCGTCCACCCCACCCTATCCCCATAATCTTATGATCTAACCTGCACAATAAAGGGTAATTTAGCATGGCAAATCCACCTAATCTGCACTTTTTTGGGCTGTGGGAGTAAACCAGAGCACCTGGAGGAAACCCACACAGAAACTGGGAGAATGTGTAAACTCCACACAGTCACCCAAGGCTGGAATTGAAGGGACTGGTTTAGCACAGTGGGCTAAATAGCTGGTTTGTAATGCAGAACAAGGATCAATTCCCGTACCGGCCTCCCTGAACAGGTGCCGGAATGTGGCGACTAGGGGCTTTTCACAGTAACTTCAGAGAAGCCTACTTGTGACAATAAGCGATTATTATTAACCCGGGTCCCTAGCACTGTGAGGCAGAAGTGCTAACCACAGTGACATCTTTTGGTGTTCCTTATATTTTGTCCAATCTTCTGACCTGCCACCCATCTTTGTACAATTATATGATTTTTCTTTAAGTTTGATACTATCTCTAATCTTTCTAGTTAACCACAGATAGTGGGTCCATCCCTTGAACTTTTTTTCTTACTTGTTGGAATGTATAGATTCTGTGCATTCTGACATATTCCCTTAAAATGTGTGCAATGGCATCTCTATTGCTGCATCCCTTAACCGAATTTGACAATTCACTTGAACAAGCTTTTCTTTCATGCCCTTATTTAAGTTAACATTGTCTCAGACCCACTACTCTCCCACAAATTGAACGTAAAATTCAGTCATATGGTCATTGCTACCTAAGCCTTCACTATAAGATCATTCATTACTCCCAACTCATTAAACAATACCAGGTCTAGTATAGCCTGCTCTCTGGTTGACTCCAGAGAAAGGAAAGGGAAACTATCCTGAAAGCATTTAATGAACTCATTTAGTTTTGTGGCTCACAAGAACACCAGTCCCACAGGGTGCGGGTGTAGATTATCTCAACAGTACAGAGCCCATTTAGGTTTATGATCGAGTATGGGAAAGGGACTGACCGGATTGCTCTTCAGAGAGCCAGCATGGACTCAATGTGCCAAATGGCCTCCTTCAGTGCTACAATGACTATTATATCCTGACCTTTGGTCTCAGAAGCCATGTCAAAACTCAGCTAAAAGAGCAGACAGATTATCCTTTTCCATGCTGCTGCTGATGTTTTTGAACTGGCTGCTAGAAGGCATGTGAGCATCTCAAGGTGGCTCACCTTCAAATTTATCCCATCCCTCATCCCTAGGGGAAGAAAGAATTTTGGCCTGCTTGCCACCCCTATAACAGATCATGAACTCTCAGTATTGGTGACTGTAGATTAAAACTTCTACTGCGCCTCTAATGCACAGTAATACCAATTTTTACTAAAACTTTAGAATATACGAGGAAAAATACAAATTATTTTCAATCATGTTTCAAAGGGAGTGACCAAAGTTTTATTCTTCTGAAATTATTAGCACAGAGAAGTAATATCAGATATATTTTTCTCTATGTGAAATCAAAGGGGCAGAACTTAGAAATGTTACCATAACTGCAGAAAAATTACACCTTGTATATTTGTTTACAAAATATAAAGAAGTCTACTCAGCCAAGATTTTTCTGTGTCATTTGTAAGATAAAAAAGTTAAGTCTTGCTGTTTCAAGATGGAAAAGAGAGATAAATCCTTATTATGTTTGCAAGGGTTCATGATTTTACAAGCTAAATCTGCATATATGAGAAACAGAGCAAAGTGCAGCACGGTGACACAGTGGTTAGCACTGCTGCCTCACGCGCTGAGGACCCGGGTTCGATCCCGGCCCCGGGTCACTGGCCATGTGGAGTTTGCACATTCTCCCCTTGTCTGCGTGGGTCTCACCCCCAAAAAGATGTGCAGGGCAGGTGAACTGGCCATGCTAAGTTGCCCCTTAATTGGGAAAAAAAGAATTGGGTACTCTTAATGTAAATTATCGATGAGTGACAGTGGATAAAATAATTGTCTTTTGGTACACATTTTTCAAAACAAATTAAGACAGAAATCTTTGTATTGAAGAGCATTGTGAATTCTCATTTAATGATAAGCAGGCTTGTGTAATCTTTCCATGACCTCCAAGACCACTATTAGGGGCTTTAAGCAATCTAAGCGTTCTGTTTATACATTCATTCAAACGCGAAACAAAAAAAATCGCAATGAGAAAATATTTTTTTCTGCTCTCGTATGAAATCAAACCTAAATAAATCATAAATCATTGCAAAACGTGTTTGTTTAGGATTTCAATTACAGATAAACTGGAAATTACATTTTAAAAAAATATTTATTCCGGTTTTTCCCATTTCATTGCCCCTTTCTCCCCACCCACCCCCACTTGTCCTCTCTCCACCCCCTTTCCTTTCCCTCTCCCCCCCCCCCCCCCCCCATTTTATTGGTTGCTGTCTAACAAACAGGACTTGAATGGCTTCCACATCCTATGAATACCTTCTTCCGACCCACGGATGGCCAACTTTACCTTCTCCAGCTTGAGAAATTCCACCAGGCCAGCCAGCCAGTCTGCAGCCTTGAATTGTGCTGCCGATTGGCAGATGAGCAAGAGTCTCCGGCAGGCGATCAGGGAGGTTAGCAAACCCCCCCCCCCCCCCCCTCCCCACAAGTCTGGGGCAAGACCAGAATCTGTGGGTGTGGTTGGCTGGGCTTCCCTGGCACTGTTCACATTTTTCCTCCACCTCCAGGAAGGACCCACTCATGCGTGTTCTGGTTTAAAGTAATCTTTATTGTCACACTTGGCTGACATTAACACTGCAATGAAGTTACTGTGAAAAGCTGCTAGTCACCACATTACAGTGCCTGTTTCAGGTACACTTAGGGAGAATTCAGAATGTCCAAATTCCCTAACAGCACGGGTGGAATTCTCCGTTCCCCAGGCGGCGTGGGAGAATCGCGGGAGGACCCCCCGCCATTTTTCATGCCCCCCCCGGAAGAATTGCCGCTCCCCATTTTTCACGGCGAACGCCGATTCTCCGACCCCGATGGGCCGAGTGGCCGGCCGTTCACGACGGCGGCAAACACACAAGGTCGCTGCCGTCGTGAAACGGGTGCCAGATGCCCGTTTGGGGCTTCTGGAGGGCCGTTTGGGGCAAGAGCACGACTGTGCTCGGGAGGGAACAGGCCCGCGATCGGTGCCCACCGATCGTCGGGCCGGCGTCCAAATCGGACGCACTATTTCCCCTCCGCCGCCCCGCAAGATCAAGCCGCCACGTCTTGCGGGGTGGCTGAGGGGAAAGATGGCCACCGCGCATGCGTGGGTTCGTGCCGTCAGCGTCATGACGTCAGCCGCGCATGCGCGGGTTGGAGCCGGCCAACCTGCGCATGCGCGGCTGACGTCATTAGGCGCACCAGCCGCGTCATTCTCTGCGCGACGCCCCCGCGGTCGGGATTTACGGAGTGCCGCTCCAAGCCCCGCCGGGAAGGGAGAATAGGGGGCGAGGAGCGGCCTCCGAGGCCGTCGTGAAACTCGGCCGAGTTCACGGCGGCCCTCCCGATTTTTCCCGGGAGCGGAGAATTCCGCCCCACATATTTTGGGATTTGTGGGAGGAAACCGGAGCACCCTGAGGAAACCGACGCAGACACGGGCAGAACGTGCAGACTCCACACAGTGACCCAAGCTAGGAATCGAACCTGGGATCCTGGAGCTGTGAAGCAACAGTAGTACCCACTGTGTTACTGCGTTGCCCATAGGTGTGCCCTATGCACCACCTTTAGCTGCTTTGGGCTTAGCCCTGCGCACGTGGAGGTGAAGTTTGCCATGCGCAGTGCTTCAATCCAGCTTTCGTCCCATCTCCCTACCCAGTTCTTCCTCCCACTTTTTCTTTGTCTCGTCCAGGGGTGATCGTACCTCTTCTAACAGTTGCCCAGACATGTCCTTACCATTCCCCTCCCCTAGATCTCCCCCGTTCAGTAGTTTTTCTAGCAGTGACTGTCTGGAATCTGGAGGGGCGTCGTTGTTTCCTTGTGGAGAAGGCTTTTGACCTGTATGTACCTTAGGTCATTCCCTCTCCGGAGTCAGAAGTCTCCCCGAGTTCCTCCAGGGTCACTACTCTACTGTTAGTGTACACGTCCCTAACAGTCAGTGTCCTCTCGTCCTGTCGGAAATTACTTTCAATGTCAAAATACACTAAGCTTCTCCATATTAAGAGGAAGTAATTTTCCATCAACAGCTATTTAATAAATAATCATATAATTTACAGTGCAGAAAGAGGCCATTCGGCCCATCGAGTCTGCACCCACTCTTGAAAAGAGCACCCTACTTAAATCCACACCTCCACCCTATCCCCGAAACCCAGTAACCCCTCCTAACCCAAGGGCAATTTAGCCTGGCCAATCCACCTAATCTGCACATTTTTGGACTGTGGGAGGAAACCAGAGCACCCGGAGGAAACCCACGCAGACACAGGGAGAACGTGCAGACTCTGCAGACAGTGAACCAAGCCAGGAATTGAACCTGGGATCCTGGAGCTGTGAAGCACCTGTAGTAACCACTGTCCCAGTATGCTACCCAATATCTACAATATCAACAAGTATTTTTTCCTTTCACTATTTTTAGTAAAATCCAGAAGAAAGAATACTCTGAAACAGAGTAGCGCCCTATTCAGTTCCTCAAGCATGTTCCACCATTATTTAGATCATGGCTGATCAGTACCTCAACTCTATTTGGCCTCCTATGATTTACACACTGGTTACACTACCTTTACAAAAATATATCAATTCCACACTTTAAATTGTTAACAAACACAGCTTCCACAACCTTTTAGAGGAAGCAAGTTTCATATTTCCAATGCACTTTGTAAAAAAGTGCTTCCTAGTTTTACTCCTGAAAGGCCCAAATACAATTTTAACATTGTACCTACCTGTTCCGGATTCCTCCATTTGAGGAACCATTTTCTTCTTTTAAACTCCTTATTTATATCAAGTTTAGATTTTGAAAATGTGGAACTTGCTACCACAAGGAATGGTTGAAGCGAATAGTACAGTTGCATTTAAGGAGATGCAAGACAAGGTTTATGAGAATAGAAGGTTCCTACCATCTAAATGTAGACGAGGAAAGATAGGAAGAGATTTTAGCAGAATATCAGCAGGGGCTGAATGGCCTGTTTCTGTGCCTTATGTGTTACGTAATTACAAACATAATTCTGAAAAGTTCCTGTGTGAAACTTCTGTACTTACCATTATTGATGTGCTTAGACAGAGCTAGGCTAAGTAGCACCCAGCTCTGAGAGTGAACATCCTTTGGCCAAGAACTTGTAATTCCCATTGTGCAGAGTTTGTCTGTTAGCAAGACCAGCTTCTCTCCCAGTACGTCTCCTTTCAACCAATCAGAAATAGCAGTATACTTAACTGGATCCACACATGCCTGAAAGAAACAGATTATAAATGGGAAAGGACAGATATTATAGAATATAACCATCGTAATTAAGTTTTTGTTTTAAATGTAATGTTTATAAACATGAACATTGCTGACATGAGGCATGTTGCCATTACTTTTCATCTTGAATATATTAGAGCAAATGCAAATTTCAAATGATCCCAACAATTTACTCTACATGCGAGATGGGTGTTGATTGGTTGGTAAGAAACTTCTGATTGATGGAGTTGTTGCCATAGAGAAATCATTGGGGAGTTCCAGGCTTCCCAAACTCCCGCATTATAAAACAAATGCTCCAAATTGATACAGGGAGAATCCCATCTTTTTTTACATATGTTAAAATTGTTGAGAGAATCACAAGGTTTCATTTCAATTATGTACTGAAATTAACAGTTTATGTCTATAGGAATGGATGAAAATGGCCAATTTCCATTTATTTTATAAATTTAGAATACCCAATTAATTTTTTCCAATTAAGGAACAATTTAGCATGGCCAATCCATCTTTGCACATCTTTGGGTTGTGGGGCCAAAACCCACGCAAACACGGGGAGAATGTGCAAACTCCACACGGACAGTGACCGGGATCGAATCCGGGACCTCGACGCCGTGAGGCAGCAGGGCTAACCCACTGCACCACTGTGCTGCCCCCTGGCCAATTTCCAACTTAAGTGTGTTGTGTATTAAACAGTACAGCAAAAGTTGATTGCAAAAAAGCTTCTTCAAAAGTATAAATACAACTATGAATTTAGTTTATAAAAATCAGCAACAAAGAATTTTGACTTCAGGGACTTCCGGTTGCGGTGATGCGGAGCTAAGCTGCATGTTCGGTGGTGCCCGTTTTTTTCGGTCTTTTGGGCTCTTTTAAGGGCCCGTAACGGCGCAGCTGGACTTTTCCCGGTGGGGAAACACATTTGCTGCGATCATCTGCCAGTGGATGGACTGGACCAGGAGCGGGGCGAGCAAAAAATCGTCTTTGGAGCAGAGAACGGTGCGAGGCAGGAAAAACAAGATGGTGGCGGGCAGGGAACCGGCAGCGTGGCAGCAGTGGGCGCAGGAGCAGCAGGAGCTGCTTCAGCGCTGTTTCAGAGAGCTGAAAGCTGAGCTCTTGGAACCGCTTACGGCTTCACTGGACAAGCTTATGGCGACTCAGGGCGCAGAGATCCGCGAGGTATGGCAAAAAGCCTCGGAGAACGAGGATGAAATCCTAGGCCTGGCAGTGAAGGTGGAGTCGCACGAGGCGCTTCACAAGAAATGACAAGCGAGGATGGAGGAGATGGAGAACCGCTCCCGCCGGAAGAATTTGCGGATCCTGGGCCTCCCGAAGGGGCTGGAAGGTTCGGACTTGGGGGCCTATGTGGCTGTGATGTTGAACTCGCTCATGGGCGCGGGGTCATTCCAGGATCCCTTGGAGCTGGAGGGCGCCCATCGAGTGCTGCTGAGGAAGCCCAAGCCGAACGAGCCGCCAAGGGCAGTGCTGGTCCGTTTTCACCGCTTCGTTGACCGTGAGTGTGTGCTGAGATGGGCGAAGAAGGAGAGGAGCAGCAGGTGGGAGAATGCAGAGATCCGGATTTATCAGGACTGGAGTGCGGAGGTGGCGAAGAGGAGGGCTGGTTTTAATCGGACGAAGGCAGTGCTTCACAAAAAGGGGGTGAAGTTCGGCCTGCTACAGCCGGCACGCCTCTGGATCACTTATAAAGATCGCCAGCTCTACTTCGACTCCCCGGAGGATGCCTGGGCCTTCGTCCAGGCAGAGCAGCTGGACTCGAACTGAGGGGGCTGGGGACTGATGTACATTGTCCGGAGGCATTTTCCTCCCTGGGATCCATTTTTCCTGTTTGCTGTTTTTGTTGGTTCCTTTTGGCTTTTTCGGGGATCTTTAATTATTTATCTTGGTGTTTTTTCTTGTTTTTCACTGGTGAGTGGTTGGGGAGCTGTTTTGCGGGCCCGTTGGGGGTGGGAGGGGGAAATAGGGGGGGAGGTACCGGGTTGGTAGGGCTGAAGGGGTGCTGCTGGTGATGGGGAGGGTTGGGAAGGGGTTGGCTGAATGGTCCGGTGAAGCGGGCCCGGGAGTTGGCGCACTTGAAGGGGCTGGGGGCGGACGTGGCTATGCTCCAGGAGACGCACCTTAAGGTGGCGGATCAGGTGAGGCTGAGAAAAGGGTGGGTTGGACAAGTGTTCCATTCGGGGCTAGATGTGAGGAACCGGGGGGTGGCGATTTTGGTTGGAAAGAGCTTGTCGTTTGTGGTGTTGAGTGTGGTGGCGGATAGCTGTGGCAGATACGTAATGGTGAGTGGTAGGCTTCAAGGGGAGCGGGTGGTACTGGTTAATGCGTACGCCCCCAACTGGGACGATGCAGGCTTCATGCGGCGTATGCTGAGCCAGATTCCAGACCTGGAGACGGGGGGGCTTGATATTGGGAGGAGATTTTAATACTGTGCTGGACCCGGCTCTGGATCGTTCGAGGTCCAGGATGAGCAGAGGCCGGAGGCGGCCACAGTGCTGAGGGGGTTCATGGACCAGATGGGAGGGGTAGACACTTGGAGGTTTCTGAGGCCGGGAGGTTGGGAGTTCTCGTTTTTCTCCCATGTCCACAAGGCTTATTCCCGGATCGATTTTTTTGTCCTTAGCAGGGCGCTAATCCAGAGGGCGGTAGGGGCGGAGTACTCGGCAATAGTCATTTCAGACCACGCTCCGCATTCGGTGGACCTGGAGCTGGGGGTGGGGGTGGGGAAGGATCAACGCCCGCTGTGGAGGTTAGATGTGGGGCTTCTGTCGGAGGAAGAAGTATGCGGGCGGGTCCGTAAGTGCATAGAGGGGTATTTGGAAGCTAATGACAATGGGAAGGTGCGAGTAGGGGTGGTCTGGGAGGCTTTGAATGCGGTGGTTAGAGGGCACACAGGGAGAGGGGGGAGAAGGTCGAGAGGGAGAGGTTGGTGGAAGAAATGGTAAGGGTAGACAGGAGGTATGCGGATGCCCCGGAAGAGGGGCTTTTGAGGAAGCGTCATAGTCGCCAAGCGGAGTTTGATATATTGACCACCCGGAAGGTGGAGATGCAGTGGAGGAGAGCGCAGGGGGCGGCATATGATTACGGGGAGAAGGCAAGTCGGATGCTGGCCCACCAGCTCCGGAAGCGGGTGGCAGCGAGGGAGATATGTGGAGTTAGAGATGTAGGAGGGAATCTGGTGCGGAGTGCAAGTGACATCAATGAGGTGTTCAGGTCCTTTTATGAGGTGCTGTACTGGTCGGTGCCCCCTGGGGAGGAGGGCGGGATGGACTGCTTTCTGGATAAGTTGGAGTTCCCGAGAGTGGGGGAGGAGCGGGTGGAGGGTCTAGGGGCCCCAATCGAGTTGGAGGAGCTGACCGAGGCGTTGGGGAGCATGCAGTCAGGGAAGGCACCTGGGCCTGACGGGTTCCCGGTGGAGTTCTATAAGAAGTTCTCAGACCTGCTCGGCCCGTTGTTAGTGAGGACCCTGAATGAGGCGAGGGAGGGGAGGGCTTTGCCCCCGACGATATCCAGAGCACTAATTTCTCTGATTTTGAAGCGGGATAAGGACCCCCTCCAGTGTGGGTCTTACAGGCCGATCTCGCTCCTCAACGTGGACGCGAAGCTGTTGGCCAAGATACTGTCCAGGAGGGTGGAGGATGTAGTTCCGCAGGTCATCCACGAGGACCAAACGGGGTTTGTGAAGGGGAGGCAGCTGAATGTCAACATGCGGCGGCTTCTTAATGTTATAATGATGTCGGCGACGGACCGGGAGGCGGAAATAGTGGCATCGATGGATGCGGAGAAAGATTTTGATAGGGTGGAATGGCGTTACCTGTGGGAGGTGTTGAGGAGATTTGGGTTTGGTGAGGGGTTCATTAGTTGGGTGAGGCTACTGTACAGTGCTCCGGTGGCGAGCGTGGTGACGAATGGGAGGAGGTCGGAGGACTTTCGGCTGTCCCGGGGGACGAGGCAGGGGTGCCCCTTGTCTCCCCTGCTGGGGGGGGGGGGGGCGCACCGGCTGTCGCTGTATGCGGACAATTTACTGCTGTACATTGCGGATCCGGCGGGGGGGACGCCAGAGGTGATGAGGATCCTGGGGGAGTTTGGTGACTTCTCTGGCTATAAGCTCAACGTGGGGAAGAGTGAATTGTTTGTTGTGTGCACATGGGGGACAAGGAGAATGAGATAGGGGAGCTTCTGTTGAAGAGGGCAGAAAGGACCTTCAGGTATTTGGGAGTCCAGATAGTCAGGAGCTGGGGGCCCCTCCGTAGGTTAAAATTTACGAGGCTGGTGGAGCAGATGGAGGAGGAGTTTAGGAGGTGGGATGTGTTGCCACTCTCCCTAGCGGGCAGGGTCCAGTCGGTTAAGATGACGGTGCTCCCGAGGTTTTATTTTCTTTTCCAGTGTTTACCCATCATGATTCCGAAGGCTTTCTTTAGGAGGGTTAATAGGAGCATCTTGGGGTTCGTGTGGGCGCAGAAGACCTCGAGAGTGAGGAGGGTATTCTTGGAGCGAGGCAGGGAGGTGGGTGGGCTGGCGTTGCCCAACCTGTGTGGGTATTACTGGGCCGCGAATGTGGCAATGATTCGTAGGTGGGTGATGGAGGGGGAGGTAGCTGCATGGAAGAGGATGGAGGCAGCGTCCTGTGTGGGCGCTGGTGACGGCCCCGCTGCCACTCCCCCCGGCAAGGTACTCTACGAGTCCAGTAGTGGTAGCTACCCTCAAAATCTGGGGTCAGTGGAGACGTCATAGGGGGAAGGTGAAGACCTCAGTTTGGTCCCCGATACGGGGGAACGACCTGTTTGTACCAGGGAGGATAGATGGAGGGTTTTTGAGCTGGAATAGGGCAGGTATCAGGCGGATGGGGGAGCTCTTCCTCGACGGGAAGTTTGCGACCCTAGAGGAGTTGGAGGGGAAGTGGGGTCTCCCCTCAGGGAACACCTTCAGGTATATGCAGATTAGGGCGTTTGTTCGGCGGCAGGTGGCGGAGTTTCCGCTATTGCTGCCCAAGGGGGGTTCAGGAGAGGGTGCTCTCGGAGACGTGGGTCGGTGAGGGCAGGATCTCTGCAATTTATCAGGTGATGCAGAAGGGTGAAGAGGCCTCAGTGGAGGAGCTGAAAGCAAAGGAGGAGCTGGGGGAGGCGACTGACGTGGGGGGACGCCCTGGGGAGGGTGAATTCTTCCTCTTCTTGCTCACGGCTTAGTTTAATTCAGCTGCAGGTGCTGCACAGGGCGCATATGACTGGGACCAGGCTGAGCCGGGTCTTTGGTGGTGAGGGCAGGTGTGGGAGATGTTCGGGAAGCTCAGCAAATCACACCCATATGTTTTGGGCTTCTCCGGCGCTGGAGGGTTTCTGGAAGGGGGTGGCAGGGACCTTGTCCAGGGTGGTTGGTTCCAGGGTGGAACCAGGCTGGGGGCTCGCTATTTTTGGGGTGGCATCGGAGCCGGGAGTACAGGAGGCGAGAGAGGCCGGTATCCTGGCCTTTGCGTCCCTAGTAGCCCGGCGCAGGATTCTTTTACAGTGGAGGGACGCGAGGCCCCCGAGCACGGAATCCTGGATTAGTGACATGGCTGGGTTCATTAAACTGGAGAGGGTCAAGTTTGCCCTGAGGGGGTCGGTGCAAGGGTTCTTTCGGCGGTGGCAGCCATTCCTTGATTTCCTGGCGGAGTGTTAGAGGGTGGTCAACTTCAGCAGCAACCGGGGGGGGGGGGGGGGGGGGGGGGGTACTTTGGCTCGGCTATGGGGGTGTGTTCTTACGGTTCTATGTTTATTACTCTTTCTTGTTGTTAATTTATTACTTTGTATGGGGGGGGTTTCTGTTTTTTTCTTTCTGATGTCTTTGTTGGGATAAAATTTGTTATTGGAAAATTTGAATAAAAATTATTTTTAAAAAAAGAATTTTGACTTAATTAAAATTCCCTTTAGCTCAAATATTTCTTTATTGTATGCTAAACGCATTCACAAAATGGCTTAGAAATTTACTGGACCATATATTTTGAAAGCTAAATGAGCAACTACAGATTAAAAATAAAACTAACATTACACATTTAAGATTCACTTTTGGTATGGAAGTCAAATTCATGACCATGCAAAACAAATCTGCACTTCAAGTTCCAAAGTACAAGGGTTCTGTCACTCTAAATATCAATAGCATGACAAATTACCTTTTGTATAATGTGAGACAAGATGAGCCACCCTTGTTCCATCTACAAATAAAAAATATTCTTCAGTACAGAGAAAATATCATGACAACTTGCATTTGTTTGGCACCTTTAACATCTGAAAATGTTCAACAAAAGTCGATGTTGAGTCAAATATTTGAGACGTGGTGACTAAAAGTTTGTTTGATGTAAAGAAACGTTTTAAAGGAGATGAAAGAGGTGGAGTGTGCTGAGATTTCGGGAGGTAATATAGAACTCTAGACCAAGGCAGCTGAAGGCATGATCATCAATGATACAGGAGAGAGGGATGCACAAGTCAGATTAACCTTGAATGAAAGGTGGAGAGGTATATAGGAATGGAGGAGGCTAGAGAAATAGGAACAAATAGTGATTTAAAGAGGAGGAAGATAATTTTAAATCTGTGCCACTATAGGACATGGAACTAAAACAGAACAGTGACAACAGGAGTGAATGTGAAATGGGACTCAGCGCAGCAGAGTTTTGGATCAGCTAACATTTATGGAGGGTGGAAGGTGGGAGACTCGTCAGAAGAACAATGGAATAGCTGAATCTGAATGGATAAGGGTTTCAGCAGCAAATGAGCTAGACCAGAGCTGGGACAGACAATGCTGCAAAAGTGGAAATATGCAATGTATGATGGAAATGGGGTCAGAAGCTCTCCTTGGAGTTGAAAAAGAGCACTAAGGTTATGAACAATCAAATTCAACCCAAGATATTGGCTGAGAAGTAATCAATGTCAGGGAACAGAATTTGAGGTGGCAGCTGAAAATGATATCTTCCTAATATTTAATTACAGGATATAGGAGCTCATCCTTGTCTCTATGTTGGATAAGAAAATTGACAACACAGAGGCAATGAAGGATCGCGAGGCTGTGGAGGGATTAAATTAAGCATCTTCGTAATTTTTAACAAGTACCTTGAAGAGAGGTGAGAAGGGCAGAAAATGCCTGTAAAAAAGAAATGACACATAAGGAGAAGCCGAGAACAGGTCACAGTCTTGGCTCGTCACTTGGGTAGACGATAAGCATCGTGAAGAGTGGGAAATTGAACTAGCCAGATTTCCACTACATAGAAGATAGGAGCAGGAGGTGGCCCGACGAGCCTGCTCCGCCATTTATCACGATCCTGGCTGATCATCCAACCCAATAGCTTAATCCTGCTTTCTCCCCAGAGCCTTTGATCCCATTCGCCCCAAGTGCTATATCTAGTCGCCTCTTGAATATATTCAATGTTTTAGCATCAACTACTTCCTGTGATAATGAATTCCACAGGCTTATCACTCTTTGTGAAGAAATGTCTCCTTATATCTGTCCAAAATGGTTTACCCTGAATCCTCAGACTGTAACCCCTGGTTCTGGACACACCCATCATTGGCAACATCTTCCCTGCATCTACCCTGTCCAGTCCCGTTAAAATTTTATACGTCTCTATGAGATCCCCCCTCATTCTTCTGAACTCCAGCAGAACAATCCCAACCTAGTCAATCTCTCCTCATATGACAGTCCCGCCAACCCTGGAATCAGTCTGGTAAACCTTCGCTGCACTCCCTCAAGAGCAAGAACATCCTTCCTCAGAGAAAAACTGCACACAATGCTCCAGGTGTGGCCTCACAAAGCCCTGTACAATTGCAGCAACACATCCCTGCTTCTATACTCAAAACCTCTCGCAATGAAGGCCAACATACCATTAATCTTCTTTACCGCTTGCTGCACCTGCATGCTGACCTTCAGCGACTGGTGCACAAGGACACCTATGGTCCCACTGCACACTCCCCTCTCCCAATTTACAACCATTCAGGTAGTAATCTGCCAACCTGTCTTTGCTTCCAAGTGATTAACTTCACACTTATCCAAATTATACTGCATCTGCCATTGATTTGCCCACTCGCCCAACCTGTCCAGATCATGCTGTAGGATCCCTGCATCCTCGTCACAATTCACCCTCTCACCTAACTTGGTATCATCTGCAAACTTTGAGATGTTACATTTTGTTCCCTCACCCAAATCATTTATATATATGTGTGAATAGCTGGGGTCCCAGCACCAATCCCTGTGGTACCGCACTCGTTACTGCCTGCCAATTTGAAAAGGACCCATTAATCCCTACTCTTTGTTTCCTCTCTACCAACCATTTTTTTATCCACCTCAATACATTTCACCCAATCCCATGCACTTTAATTTTGCACAATAATCTCTTATGCGGGACTTTGTCAACCGCCTTCTGAAAGTCCAAATATACGACATCGACTGGCTCCCCCTTATCAACTGCACTGGTTGCATCTTCAAAGAATTCCAACAGATTTGTCAAGCATGATTTTCCCTTCATAAATCCATGCTGACTCTGACTGATCCTGCCACTGTTTTCTAAAGGTTCCACTATAAAGTCCTTGATAATGGATTCAAGCATTATCCCCACTACCGATGTTAGGCTTCCTGGTCTATAATTCCCTGCTTTCTCTCTACCTCCCTTTTTGAATATCCGAGTAAGTGAGCTACCCTCCAATCTGCAGGGACAGTTCCAGAGTCTACAGAGTCCCGGAAGATGACCACCAATGTGTCCACTATTTCCAGAGCCACCTCCTTAAGCACCCTAGAATGCAGATTCTGAGGCCCTGGGGATTTAGCCGCCTTCAATCCCATCAATTTTCCCAGCATGGTGGCGCAGCAGTTAGCATTGCTGCCTCACGGCGCCGATGTCCCAGGTTCGATCCCGGCTCTGGGTCACTGTCCTTGTGGAGTTTGCACATTCTCCCCGTGTTTATGGGGGTTTCACCCCCAAAAACCAACAATGTGCAGGGTAGGTGGATTGCCCACGCTAAATTGCCCCTTAATTGGAAAAAAATGAATTGGGTATTCTAAATTTATATTTTTTGAAAATTCCCAGCACCATTTCTCTATTAATGTTTATCTCCCTCAGTTCTTCCCTCTCATTAAACCTTTCATTCTCCAGCATTTCTGGCATTTGATTCGTGTTCTCTTTTGTGAAGATGAAAGTATGTATACATTGTGAGGATACTCCTATGATAAAATCTCCATAGTTCTCAAAGCTCTGATCTGTGCAATGCCAAAGCAGTTCATTCATAGGAACTACCATGCACTCCTTCTACATCTGAGTCTGAGCTGTAGATGACAGTTTTATTTCGGTCTTCTGCAATTCTCGTTCAAATTATCGGTTTTGGGGATTCCACCTTGGAGTTTGAATTTGATATAACCTGATATTACTATTGCTAATACAGTGGGCTGAGTTTCAGTGGGCTTTGGGACCTTGGTGTTCCCATGTGGCAGGAACTGGAATGGCTCAGCAATCTTCCTGAAGCAGTTTCCTAATTATCATCAAGGGGCCAGCATTAAGAGAAGTGGGTGCTGATAAGGCAGGTAGGGTATAGAGGGGGCGCCTCCATTTTAAGATTTCTCCTGGCTCGGAAGGTAAGTGTGCCAGGGATGTTCCTGGTGTCATAGTACACAGGCCCAGAAATCACACAGCTCATTCTGTCCCTACCTCAGCCGGATTGGTGTACCAGTGCTTTGTTCATCCCCCTTTTGAAGGAGAGCAGGTAAACTCCAGGCACGAAAAGAGCAACAGTCGCCGAATTGGCATCGTCCTAGGGGCAGCACGGTAGCATGGTGGTTAGCATAAATGCTTCACAGCTCCAGGGTCCCAGGTTCGATTCCTGGCTGGGTCACTGTCTGTGCGGAGTCTGCACGTCCTCCCCGTGTGGGTTTCCTCCGGGTGCTCTGGTTTCCTCCCACAGTCCAAAGATGTGCGGGTTAGGTGGATTGGCCATGATAAATTGTCCGTAGTGTCCTAAAAAGTAAGGTTAAGGGGGGGAATTGTTGGGTTACGGGTATAGGGTGGATATGTGGGTTTGAGTAGGGTGATCATTGCTCGGCACAACATCGAGGGCCGAAAGGCCTGTTCTGTGCTGTACTGTTCTATGTTCTATAGTAGGGCCTTAAAATAGTTAAATCGGCAGTTAAGCCTACTCAGGTGGCCACAAGACTGGAAGAACCGGGATCAACAATTGATTAACCTGAACAAAAATGGTACTGCAGTGCTTTTCCCTGTTTGATATTAACCACATTAACTGTACATGCTCATATTTTATACCCCAATTTCCACTTATTTCAAACACTCCCAATCTGAGTTCCAACAGCAACCTGTTCCTCTCTACCTCTGCTGCAGCTCATTCTACTCATACTCTATATTCACTAGTTTCCACAATCAGCACCATGAAAGCTGCAGGAAAATAGAGGAAAACTGTTGCGAAACAAACAGCAAAAAGCGAATTAAACAGAAATGTTTGAGGGGTGGGAGAAGAACATAAATGAAAGAGGAGAGCGAGAGGGGCGTGAGAAAAAAAGAGAGACTCTGTAAATTTTACAGATGTGAGGAAGAACTTTTTCAACACTGCCAATGAAGGTGTTGGAAATAGAGATGATAACCGATTTCAAAAGGAAATTGTACAGGCACTTGAAGGAAGTAAATTGACAGCTTCGGGGATAGAGCAAAAGAATGGGACTGACTGGATTGCTCTGCAGAGACCCGACATGGACTTGATGGGCCGAATGGCCTCTCTCTATGCTGCATTGGCTGTTTCTGCTACTGGTATAAGCGTCCATTGCTGGCAAAGTGTGAACAACTGCAAAACTGTCTTGAACACATTTCAGAACTATTGATCTAACCCTTTAAAAAATGTTAAACAGAATTGCCATTTATTTATTGTATTTATTCACCTACCTCAGAGATTTGATTCAGTATTATCCTCCTTTCATTGTTGCAACAGCAATGAAAAACACTGTAGAGTATATCAACCAAAAAACTTAAGTCAGTTCTAGATTCTTGCACCCAGATTAGGAGCTTCTGAATCAGAAACTGTACAGCAGGGTTACTTGCTATCTTTTTCACTTCATTATTTGTTTCCAGGAAAGATTCAGCATTCCCTGGGTTGTCATTTTCCACCAAAATAGAAAATAGCTTCCTTGATGGAAATGAGCTAACCAGTGTGGACAAGAAGGTAAGATGCATTTCAGAGTTCTGTTCATTAATAAAAGTCATGCTCAGTTTGGCAAGTTCACAGACGAGGCCTTCCAAAGGCACTGTTCTGGCAGGGTGGTTGTCCTGAAAATGACTGGAAGTATCCCCCCAATTTTCAGACGCCAATGGATTCTTAGTGATGAAAGTTAATTCTTCCAGATGATTGGTAGCATTGCTGTCGTGATTCTCAGTTGTTTCTTCGTTAATAAATCGGATCTTTCCTTTCTTTTTCACTGATTGTTTTGTCGCGCTGTCAAGGTTTCTCAAGCATCTGAGCAAAAATGAGACGCCTTCTAATGAATTTTTGTCAGCTTCTGGATTGCCGACCTGAGACATGCAAGCTTGAGAAAGACCAACCCAAAAATCAGATAACAGTCTTTTGTATGCATCAGCCCACTCTTCTATATCTGGATTATCAGTTTGTCTTTCCCACGAGGCAAGAGTGTCTGCGAGTTGGGAGAAAGTGCTGGCTTGCAGTTTGGGATACTTCCAAGCAGAATGTAAAAGCGGTAGTAGCTGAAGGAAATAAAAAGTTCAACTTTATTCTTTCTGAAATTACACAAACAATGTAAAACTTTTATTCTTTATTCTACATTCTCACAGCCTATACCTGTTCATGTTCTCCTTTCCATATGTCACATACAACTGTTTAAAATACCTGACAATCAAGCTATTATGTGGGCAAATACGAACACAACCCTACATTCTGGCACTCTGATGTGCAAAATGTTGGCACAATAGTCATCTCATGCAACTGAAATGCTAGTTATTGACAAATAAACAAATTTTAAGATCGCGTTAGAGCCCGCTAATTTTTAGAAGGGTATTTCAATTTCCAGTGACTGACTGAAGGGATCACATGTCACGATTTCAAGTTTTAAAACGTCCACATTGAACAAACACTATTCAGTGGGTAACTTGTACTTGGAACTACAGAAACCCCCCCCCCCATTTTACTTTTATTCCAACCAAGAATTCCCTGCCATGATTATACTTTAAGCTTTTCTTTAAACGGACACTTTATTTGTCTGGAGCCAGTCTGAAGTTATTCTCAAATCCCGATGGCCTGTGTCCATTTTTCCTTTTCGCAGCTTGATAACATCTAATCCCAGAACTGACTTGCACTGAGGATAATGTTGGAAATTCCTTCTCTCTTTTGAAGATTTGACGTATCTACCAGCCTCCCTTAAATTCTTACAAACTTAGTCTTCTTAGTCTGAGTGCAAGCTCCCACTTGTGTTAAGAGTGGTGAACATTGGAGCAGTATTTTTTCTGCTTTAGATGTTGGAAAAGTTGCTCTCTCTCCCAGATTCGTGCAGGCTATTTTGTGTCCATGAGGTGCAGTGATATCTTCGGAATTCTGTGACCCAATGCTGTAATGGTTTTCTATTGATTTCCCTTCCCAAAGCCCATCTCCACAACAACATGAATCACTTGGGCCTTGTATCATGAATCACTTGGGTCTTGTATCCAGACTGAAATGCTAACTATTGTCCAGCCGTCAACTTCATTCTACCTTGAAACTACACTGCCAGGTCAAAGTATAACTGTTTATAAAACACCTCCTTGTGAGACTACCCATGGTCACACAACTGCACTTACCATTGTTACAGATGTGAACATCTAGCAATTTCTTCCCAGTAAGACAACCTGAGCTCCCCTTTAATGTTCAATAACCAAGCCACCCAAGGTTGGTTACCAGGCAGAATTTAGGGCAGCTCACATGACTCCCTTCATTCCTCCATTTTATCTTAAAGCGACAGTCCAAAAACATAACAATCTTTTAGACTTTGCATTTGTAACAATAGTTAAAGTTAAGGACAGCTTTCATTAAAGACAAATTCAAGGTGGATTGTCTTTATTTATCAAGGTGGTTAGATGGATTGGCCATGCTAAATTGCCCGTAGTGTCCTAATAAAAGTAAGGTTAAGGGGGATGTTGTTGGGTTACGGGTATAGGGTGGATACGTGGGTTTGAGTAGGGTGATCATGGCTCGGCACAACATTGAGGGCTGAAGGGCCTGTTCTGTGCTGTACTGTTCTATGTTCTAAAAGGCATGATGGAGTCTGTTGTTTCCCAAGCATTCTTTCCAAAAGAGTGATAGGTTGAAGGGTTGTGTTCACAATTCTCCACACAGCAAGTTACCCATCCCATTGTGCGGAACTACCAGTGGTGACCAGATGCATTGGGCAACTTTTAATCAATAGGGAATGAAGGCTTACAGAGAGAAGGCAGGAAAATGGATTTAGTGAGTGTTAGATCAGCCATGATCTGATTAAATGGTGAAGCAGGCTCGAGGGGCTCAATGGCCTACTCCTGTTGCTATTTCCTTTCGTCTAATAGAAGGGAAGTTAATGGTGTACAAAATCATTTGGAAAACATACAGACTAATGAATATATGAACTCTTTTTGAGGGCAAAATGTTTTAGCCTGCACCTTGTGCTTTCACAGGGTACATTACTACTCTCTTAGTTAATGATATTGCACAATA
Source organism: Scyliorhinus canicula (assembly GCF_902713615.1). Classification (NCBI taxonomy): domain Eukaryota; kingdom Metazoa; phylum Chordata; class Chondrichthyes; order Carcharhiniformes; family Scyliorhinidae; genus Scyliorhinus; species Scyliorhinus canicula. Next base: position 87,028,053 of record NC_052152.1, on the reverse strand, counting down.
CAAGGAAATTCAAAAACAGAAATGGAAGAAGAAAAATAAACTGAAGAAAACTCAAGGAAAAATCATCACTGGTGAAATGGTACCACAGTGCATTCAATTGTATTATGGTGTTGATTAATGGGCTACAGGTTCTATTTCCAGACTCTTTTGAGCTTTCAATTTTAACATGCACATTCTCAGTACTTTTAAAGAAATGTTAGCTGTAACTTTTCATGTACCTGTTCATTTACGAGCATCTGGTGGAGTTTGTGCTGATCATCAGCCTTTCCTAGATTCTGATGTAGAGTGAAGCGCAAACATTCCATAAAGGCTGATACAATTGCCGAACTCTCGGTAGAGCTCATCAAGGCACGCTCGCTCAGTAATCTAAGCAACAATAACAAAATAACATTTTAAAATCCCATGAGAAATTAGTTCTCAAAATTATAGCTACAAAAAATTGTACACATTTTGCCCTCAAAAAAAGTTTATATATTCATTAGTCGATATGTTTTCCAAATAATTTTGTATACCACTTTTGGGTCACATGATTAAATGGGTAACAAAATTACGTTTCCAAAACATAAGATATATAAATGCAGTCTTTTTTCCAAATTCAGTGTGAGCATTAGGTAAGGTAACAAAAATTCACAAGGTGTCCTTTGATGAACTTATTTCTGAAGTTTTATTCAATTACCCTTTTATCACAATCTACTTTGATCCCTTGCTGCAAGTAACTGTTAAACAATTTTGGGACAAATCCAAACTTACTGCTCAATGACTGTCTTTTTTTTGTTTTACAGCACTATTTGAAGCATCTTAAGATGCTCTTTGTGTTAATTGTGCTATTATGAATAGGTCCCCCTCACGGTCAAGGTACAGCTCAATTACACCACCTACATTACTGGTAGAGAGTATGCAAGTTTCGAGCATGTCCAAGACTCTTGCAAGGTTTTTCTTTGCTTTCTGTGAGGAAATGTCTGAGCTTGTCTTGGCATCCCTTCAGAGAATGGCAAAAAATGCACTTAGCAGAGTAATGAAATAAAGCTACATTCTCTATCAACTAACGGTATCATATACTGGGCTTAAATCTGCTGCACTGCCATGCTACATTTTATTGAATTTAATAAAATGTATATTTCTGGAAGTATTACGTGTTGGGGAACAGGTAGCATGTCAATTTTAGACTGCGTCTTGAGAGCATGAACTTCCAGATATGAAAATGCATTAAGAAATTCAGGAAAAGCTTCTTTACCTGAGTGGTCAGAAGGCAGAACTCACTACCACAAGGAGTAATTGTGGTGAATGACATCCATACACTTCAGGGGAAACGGTTTAAACACATGAGAAATAAATAATCTAAAATTATGCTGATATTTAGATAAAGAGGGTTAGGGGGAGGCTCACATCGAGCATAAACTCCAACATGGACAGTCCTTTGAACTGTCTCATGAATTGTCCTTTTCTGCACTGTAAAATACATGCAATATGATAAGAGCATTAGTTAGATGGAAGCACGATAGCACAGTGGCTAGCACTGTTGCTTCACAGCTCCAGGGTCCGAGGTTAGATTCCCACCTTGGGTCACTGTCTGCACGTTCTCCCAGTGTCTGCATGTGCTTCCTCCGGGTGCTCCGGTTTCTTCCCACAGTCTATAGATGTGCAGATTAGGTGTATGGCCATGCTAAATTGCCCATAGTGTCCAAATAGGTTAGGTGGGGTTACGGGGATAGGGTGGAGGTGTGGACTTACGTAGGGTGCTCTTTCCAAGAGCCAGTGCAGACTCGATGGGCTGAATGGCCTCCTTCTGCACTGTAAATTCTATGATTCTACTGTCCCAACATTCAGCTGAAGTCACAGGTTAGAATAGCATAACCTACTGCAGCAATGTGATATTTGTATTTCCTATATGCTCTGTTTTTTTGGTCTCTGCAATATCCTACCTAAATCATGAGCCACTTCCATTTCTAATTGCACCTCTTTCTATTCTGACATGAAAACAGAAAAAAACTGGACAATCTTAGCAGGTCTGACAGCATCGGACTACTGCTAGACCTAAAATGGAGATCACATGAGCAGCAGAAGCAGAACCCAAAGACCTACACCAGCAGAAGCAGGGTGCAAAATCTTCATTGCCTCTGATGGCAAGATTCATGCTTCTGCCATTCAAGGCAGCTTTGTAGCATAAAGGGTTATGCAAGGCATTACCAATTTGACATTTTTGCATCGGGGTTGTCTTAGCTCCTTTCACTTTGAACTTTTACAATTCAAAGAAACTGGTGGGGCTGGACTTTAACCCAGGAACTAGAAACAAATAGCAGCATTCTATACCACTGATCGCATCAATTATTCCCTTTTTTAAGATCGCTCTTATCTTCTGCAGAAATCTGTATTCTAGAACATGTATTTTTAAAATATGTTGTGTACATTGCCCCAGATCAGGCTGTTTTCATTAATAGCTAAATAACATCATAGTGGAGTGCACTGGTGATGGAAATAAGACAAATCATACCCCTTGCTAAAGGAACTGAAGAACATGGTGAAAAACTCTATCTTTGATCCTATTATTTCTTCGGGTAATCTGCTGATGAATGGTAAAAGACTTGGATAGATAAAAGTAGCCAAGCCACGGCCACCTTCTTTAAGAACTGCCCATAGTTTTGGCAAAACGCCTTTCTTCGCGTTTACATGGGCCCAGCAATCCTAACAAAAATATAAATAAAATAGATCAGTGTTACTAAAAAATAGAGCACTTGATGGAAAACATGATGTCAGTAAAAGCAAAACCTCTACATGCCAAATAAATTAGAGTATCAAATTATCTACAATACTGTACTAATCGTAAATGGAAGATACTATTAGAATCTTTACAGATGCAATTTTCTGAATATTTCATAGAAGCTACAGAATGTCAAAGGTTCTCTCCTATCTTCATTTCTGTGTTGCTAAAAATCTAAACTTGTAATAAAATCAATTATCTATATTATGATGGTGGCTATAAAAATTGTTGACAACAAAGGACTATGAGTAACTCAGTGGCGAGAAATCAATATAATGTTTAACTTCAGAGATGCATAATTATAAACTGATATATAGTTGAGGTTGTAACACCATTCCACTGAGCCTAGGTCAGCAGCTAGAAACAAGGATAAATAGGAGATTAGTGTGCGGAGTTTACAGTGCAAGCTGAACAGATTTATATCCACAAGGCATTTCAATCAAAATGATGTAAGATGGTTCTTATCTATCACTGCCTTCAAAAATTTGAATAAAAACTCAATTCTTTTTTTCTTTTTGTTTTAAATTTAGAGTACCCAATTAATTTTTTGCAATTAAGGGGCAATTTAGCGTGTTCAATCCACCTACCTTGCACATCTTTGGGTTGTGGGGGCGAAACCCACGCAAACACGGAATGTGCAAACTCCACACGGACAGTGACCCAGAGCCAGGATCGAACCTGGGACCTCAGCGTCGTGAGACTGCAGTGCTAACCCACTGAGCCACCGTGCTGCCCTCAAAAACTCAATTCTGCATCTGTGGCTTCAGCATCCTCTGCTGCAAATCGCTCAATTTTCTTATTTTTCCAGTTGAATGCCCAATTATGCCTTAAATGGAATCCCTACAGTGCAAAAGGAGGCCATTGAGCCTTTCGAGTCAGCACCGATCTTCCGAAAGCCAGGCCCACTCCCCCAACCCATCCCCACGCATTGATCATGGCCAATCCATCTAACGTGCAGAGTCCTTAAAAAGGAATCTTACTTTTTTTTTACACAAATTGTTATTATTACTCAAGACCAACTGAGGAATATTTCCACTTCAGGCAGTGGCAGTTGGAACATAAGAAAAGCAAAAAAAAAAAATACATTTTGTTCCAGTAAGTTTTCTCTGCTCTTCTTATCTTCTCCAGCTATGGTTAATGTTCAACAGTATTCCTATTGATGTCTATTGAACAATAGCCATCTACAAATGGCCATTGTTAAATGTGAGTTAGACAGATGCCAATGGCCTATGCGATCAACAGCAGTGCCACAGTTGAGCATGATACTGCTGTCATCTGATATTCACACAGATATAATTCTAGCAGGGGTCACAAGACAATGATCAGAAGCAGAGGCGCTGGCAAACTTCCCCTTCCTAACCCAGGGGTACTGATGCTAACATCTTTCCTGGCATCCCTGATGAAATCAACTAACTTCAGTACAACTCAACTGGTGGTTGTGTGTGTGTGTGTGGGGTGCGGTGGTTCCCACTCTGCAAGGCTCAACTGCTCATTACCTTAACCCACTGAGGTAATGCGAGTTCCACAGACTCAGATTGTACAATGCATCTTTGATTTAAAATAAAACACCAATCATAACTTCACTAAACAAATACATTCAATTAACTTGCTTCAATGCTTTTTAAAATATTAATGTTAAGACTTATTTGTGCCCAAACTATCTATTTTATGCTTCACTTTACCTCAATGCAGGTGAGCACGTAAAGTGCTGCTGCCCAGACTGAAGGGCATACTATTGGATCCATATCATCTATGTTCAGCAGCACAGCAGGACACACTCTTGCAGCTTCAAACTTCATCAGTTCAGGCAAGTATTGGCAAAATGCAATAATTAATTCAAAGAAAGCTGAACGGATCTAACAAATGAAAGAACAAAAACTTAAGTATTTCAGATTCTCACCATTTCTATCAAGATATTAACATTTATATTTTGCACTCAGAAGAGTGAGTGGTTGAATCTGATATACAAAGTTCAAATGGTCAACAAAACGTACTGTGTAGTCATCAGGTTACGTTATTGTGAATGAAGGTTAATAAACAAGGAAAAAAAACTCTCCCGTACAGTTAATTTTCCTGTGTCAGGGAGTCTAATTCTCCCCATATGTCCTACATCCTGTGAAAATGCAGTCTTGTTCTGCATTGAAGGCTCTAACAGCAAATATTTAAGTTGGGAAAAAATTAAGGACTAATTTTGGCAAGTTCAAGTCTATGCAAAACAAAATTTTGATTTTTAGATTTAAAAATATTTATTGATTGAAATAAAGAAGTCCTCCTAAGACTCAACTACTGTCATCATGCTTCCTCCTCCATCCAAGACGCCTACACTCTGTGATTTAGACTTTGGGCATTGTTAGTTGCAGATCCATGGTCTGAATTAGTCCTGTCAATATTCCTTTTCCCACAAATCCTGGAGTCATCAAATAAAACACATTCAACCACTGGACTACAATATATCTAATTTAAGATAAATTCAAAGTTCGGCACACTTATCAGATGCCCAGTGTTTTACTGCTTTAGCTTTACAGTATCCTTCCATCTTTAACGGAATAATTGAATACGTTTTTCTATGGATTTTGATACCGGTACATAATAAAAATGTGGAAAACATTTAAATTTAATAACTTTCACTGTTGAGGAGCTCGATTTCTCCTGTAATAGATGAATACTAGTAACATGTTGCAATATAATGTATTTTTAATATACCAGAGAATGATTAAGTCAAACCTGTGGAGTTTTATGTTTGCTGTACTTCCAGAATTTTGACTGTGATACGAGTTCCATCAGTCTGTCTTTCAAGGCAGCTTTCTCTTTTTCAGGGAGAAGATCAAGCAGCTTCTTCAGAGCCAATAGCGAACTTGTAACAACTCTTAAATATTTGCCTTCTCTTTCTTCCTCAGGAACACATCTACGTTTGAACAATAAATGAGAGTTATAAATTTACAGTGGTACTGGTAACATTAAAATATATTAACAGTTTAAAATAACACAAAGATCTCCAAATTTTTCAAAAAGCTAATACTGTAGCTACTTCCGTAAGACTCCAGAACAGTGCTTATCTCTGCTTATTTGGCTTGATCTTCCATCCTCTGTGGCCACCAGTCAGGGATCAAAATTATTTTATTTTCTTGCGGGCTTGTCACGATGATTTGGAGGCCTACTTTTTTATTTTTGGGGTCCCCTTCTTTCTTCCATTCTCATTAAATCCATTATTAAGTGATGTAGTCATGTAGCAACATTAGCATCTGTGTTTGTGCAATTTTTTCTTCAGAAAGAAAGCTCAAATACGAACCGGAAATAATCCATAATGTATGGAAGCTCATCTAATCTAAAGCCAAAGATTAATTAGATCTAAATAATATGCTAACCATATGTCAATGCTATAATGTCATGCTATTGCCCATCCGCAATTACTCTTGAGAAGCTGCTGAGGAGCAGCCTTCTAGAATACAACAAGTGCCTTGCTAGGCCACTTCAGAGGGCAGTAAAGAGTCAACCTCGTCGATACGGACGCAAAGGCCAAAATAGGTAAGGATGTTTTATTTCCCTAAAAGTCATCAGTGCACGAGATGTTTTGCATTATAACAATCCAGATTAGTTAATTAACTGAGTTTACCATCCCTTGCAAGAAGGGAATTCTGCCTCCTCATTATTAATTCAGGTTTCTGGATTACCAGTTGAGTAAGGTTACCTACTCTGCTCGCGCTCCCCATCATGAACTGGCCGAGTGTCAAATGTAAAATCATTTTAGCACACTCTTATCTTCACCACTCCAGGTCATACATCCTGATATTCACTTATTTCAATGCCTTATCAAATCAGGGCCCAGGAGTCATTTGCTCTTCAGTACTCTCCCTAAACATAGGCTGCATTCGCACTGCAAACTAGAGTCAACTTGAGGGGATTTCAACACCAGTTACTGCACACGATATAGCTCAAAGTTGAACTAACATGGGAACAAAGTGTGGTGAAGCATTCTGCAGGAGGCTGTCTTGTTCACCATTCAATCTGGAGGGAAAGTGGACTGCACAGCTCGAAATCCATTGAAAAATACAAACTGTTTTCCAAATATATTATAGTGGGAAATCCAAATAGAGCTCTCGCAGCAACGTAACCAAGGTCAACGATAGATTATGGGGTAAAAAAAATTTAAAAATACAGCAGAGGTTCAAATAGATAAACCTAAGTGGCTTAAAGAAGGTGAACTGCGAGTATCCCAGATTAACAGTTTGGAAATGATGGGGCTGAAAGTTTTTAAACACTTCCTTGGCAGGGATTATGATGTGGGTCTACTACTCACACATGCTCTTAGTCTTCATTGTCTCTCGCTTCCTTTCCCACTCAAATTTGGGCTCATGACACCCTTCACCCGGCAGCACAGCATAGTGGTTAGCACAGTTGCTTCACAGCTCCAGGGTTCCAGGTTCGATTCCCGGCTTGGGTCAATGTCTGTGCGGAGTCTGCACGTTCGCCCCATGTCTGCGTGGGCTTCCTCAGGGTGCTCTGGTTTCCCCCCACAGTCCAAAGATGTGCAGGTTAGGTGACGAGTGCCCAAAAAGGTTGGGTGTGGTTACTGGATTATGGGGATAGGGTGGAGGCGTGGTTTTAAGTAGGGTACTCTTTTCGAGAGCTGGTGCAGACTCGATGGGCTGAATGGCCTCCTTCTGCACTATAAATTCTATGATTCTATCAGTATCATGATGCATCCATGTGCACAGGGAACTGGACCTCAAGCATGCGCTGTCCTTGCTTTGTCTCCCTCACATAAGGGAGCGACCTTACTTTCATTTGCCTCTTCTGCAATGAACCTGGCACCACACCCACCCAGCACTGTTGTGTGTCCCGGCCCACCAATGTCCATCTGTTCTCCCCCCACCCTCACCCTCCCCCTTCTCTTCTCCCCCCCCTCACCCTCCCCCTCCCCCTTCTCCCCCCCTCACCCTCCCCCTCCCCCTTCTCCCCCCCTCACCCTCCCCCTTCTCTCCATCCCCCCACTCTCCCCCTTCTCCCCCCCTCACCCTCCCCCTTCTCCCCCCCTCACCCTCCCCCTTCTCCCCCCACCCTCACCCTTCCCCTTCTCTTCTCCTCCCCCACCCTCACCCTCCCCCTTCTCCTCCCCCACCCTCACCTTCCCCCTTCTCCTCCCCCCACCCTCACCTTTCCCCTTCTCCTCCCCCCACCCTCACCCTTCTCCCCCCCCACCCTCACCCTAACCCCTTCCCCACCCTCACCCTCCCCCTTCTCCCCCCTCACCCTCCCCCTTCTCTCCATCCCCCCACCCTCCCCCTTCTCCCCCCACCCTCACCCTTCTCCCCCCCACCCTCACCCTTCTCCCCCCCACCCTCACCCTTCTCCCCCCCCACCCTCACCCTCCCCCTTCACCCCCCACCCTCACCCTTCCCCTCCCCACCCTCACCCTTCCCCTTCTCTTCTCCTCCCCCACCCTCCCCCTCCCCCTTCTCTTCTCCTCCCCCCACCCTCACCCTCCCCCTTCTCCTCCCCCCACCCTCACCCTCCCCCTTCTCCTCCCCCCACCCTCACCCTCCCCCTTCTCCTCCCCCCACCCTCACCTTCCCCCTTCTCCTCCCCCCACCCTCACCCTTCTCCCCCCCCACCCTCACCCTACCCCTTCCCCACCCTCCCCCTTCTCCCCCCACCCTCACACTCCCCCTTCTCCCCCCACCCTCACACTCCCCCTTCTCCCCCCCACCCTCACCCTTCTCCCCCCACCCTCAACCTCCCCCTTCTCCCCCCCCACCCTCATCCTCACCCTTCCCCTTCTCTTCTCCTCCCCCCACCCTCACCCTCCCCCTTCTCCGCCCCCCACCCTCACCTTCCCCCTTCTCCTCCCCCCACCCTCACCCTTCTCCCCCCCCCACCCTCACCCTAACCCCTTCCCCACCCTCCCCCTTCTCCCCTCCACCCTCCCCCTTCTCCCCCCCGCCCCACCCTCCCCCTTCTCCCCCTCACCCTCCCCCTTCTCCCCCCGCCCCACCCTCACCCTCCCCCTTCTCCCCGCCCACCCTCCCCCTTCTCCCCCCCCCACCGTCCCCCTTCTCCCCCCCACCCTCACCCTTCCCCTTCTCCCCGCCACCCTCACCCTCACCCTCCCCCTCCTCCCCCCCCCACCCTCCCCTCCTCCCCCCCACCCTCACACTCCCCCTTCCCCCCGACACTCCCCCCTTCTCCTCCCCCACCCTCACCCTTCTCCCCCCCCACCCTCACCCTACCCCTTCCCCACCCTCCCCCTTCTCCCCTCCACCCTCCCCCTTCTCCCCCCGCCCCACCCTCCCCCTTCTCCCCCTCACCCTTCTCCCCCCCCCCACCCTCACCCTCCCCCTTCTCCCCCCCCACCCTCCCCCTTCTCCCCCCCCCACCGTCCCCCTTCTCCCCCCCACCCTCACCCTTCCCCTTCTCCCCCCCGCCACCCTCACCCTCCCCCTCCTCCCCCTCCCACCCTCCCCTCCTCCCCCCACCCTCACACTCCCCCCTTCCCCCCGACACTCCCCCCTTCCCCCCCCGACACTCCCCCTTCCCCCCCGACACTCCCCCTTCCCCCCCGACACTCCCCCTTCCCCCCGACACTCCCCTTCTCCCCCCACACTCCCCCTCCCCCCCACATTCCCCCTTCCCCCCCACACCCCTTTCCCCCCCACACTCCCCCTTCCCCATCACACTCACCCTTCCCCCCCCCCACACTCACCCTTCCCCCCCCCACACTCACCCTTCCCCCCCCACACTCACCCTTCCCCCACCACACTCACCCTTCCCCCACCACACTCACCCTTCCCCCACCACACTCACCCTTCCCCCCCCACACTCACCCTTCCTCCCCCCCACACTCACCCTCCCCCCCCACACTCACCCTCCCCCCCACACTCACCCTCCCCCCCACACACTCACCCTCCCCCCCCACACTCACCCTCCCCCCCCCACACTCACCCTCCCCCCCCCCACACTCACCCTCCCCCCCCCACACTCACCCTCCCCCCCCCACACTCACCCTCCCCCCCCACACTCACCCTCCCCCCCCACACTCACCCTCCCCTCCCTCCACACTCACCCTCCCTCCCCCCCACTCACCCTCCCTCCCCCACACTCCCCCTGCCCCCCCCCACACTCCCCCTTCCCCCCCCCCACACTCCCCCTTCCCCCCCCCACACTCCCCCTCCCCCCCCCCACACTCCCTCCTCCCCCCCCACACTCCCTCCTTCCCCCCCCACACTCCCTCCCCCCCACACTCCCTCCCCCCCCACTCCCTCTCCCCCCCCACACTCCCTCTCCCCCCCACACTCCCTCTCCCCCCCCCACTCCCTCTCCCCCCCACACTCCCTCTCCCCCCCCACACTCCCTCTCCCCCCCCACACTCCCTCTCCCCCCCCACACTCCCTCTCCCCCCCCACACTCCCTCTCCCCCCCCCACACTCCCTCTCTCCCCCCCCACACTCCCTCTTCCCCCCCCCCACACTCCCTCTTCCCCCCCCACACACCCTCTTCCCCCCCCACACACCCTCTTCCCCCCCACACTCCCTCTTCCACCCCACACTCCCCTTCTCCCCCACACTTCATATTCAAACCTCCCCCCCCCCCCCCCCCCAAATACTCCTCTTTCCATTTCCACCTCCCCACCCGCGAAGAACAGCACGTGCGGCTCACGATGCCCCCCTCCTCTCTGAGTCCCTGCAGGAGAAGTTGGCCCACAGCAGATGGGAGAAAGCCCAGACTGACGGCACGGTCACCCCACATGAGGCCCTGGAGGCCGCAGGAGTGGCCAAGGACAGATCAGTCACTGATGCAGGGGTTGGAATATGACACAGGTGTGAGGTTCCATCTGCCCTACCCAGATGAACTGTCAAACTTGAGCTGTTAATGGTATGCAGAATGACCCATCCGTCCCACTGCACAGATGTCAATTCTCCTGCAGGATCCTCGTTTGATGATGCCGACCCAATTGGGGTCGTCCCACCCCAGCCTCCCATGAGAACACCTTGGGGGAGCGAGTCCACGACACCACCATATTCGTGGCACAGCTGTCATCCCCACCCTCCACCAGCACAGAGACACGCACCTCGGTGGGTGACAATAGCTGTCAGGGTTCTCGGGCACATTCTGCTGATGCAGGTGGAGGCAGAAACATCCAGGCGAGATAGCAGGCGGAGGTCTGCTGGATCCCAGCACCTAGCTGGGTTCCAGTCAGATGCTGATCCTCTGGACCAGGTTCACCCAGAGCTGATGCAGATGCTAGGATGCAGCTGTGATATTCAAAGGGGGTTGGATTATGAGGAGAGGATGAGTAGACTGGGACTGTACTCGTTGGAATTTAGAAGGATGAGGGGGGATCTTATAGAAACATTTAAAATTATGAAGGGAATAGATAGGATAGATGCGGGCAGGTTGTTTCCACTGGCGGGTGACAGCAGAACTAGGGGACATAGCCTCAAAATAAGGGGAAGTAGATTTAGGACTGAGATTAGGAGGAACTTCTTCACCCAAAGGGTTGTGAATCTATGGAATTCCTTGCCCAGTGAAGCAGTTGAGGCTCCTTCATTACATGTTTTTAAGGTAAAGATGGATAGTTATTTGAAGAATAAAGGGATTAAGGGTTATGGTGTTCGGGCCGGAAAGTGGAGCTGAGTCCACAAAAGATCAGCCATGATCTAATTGAATGGCGGAGCAGGCTTGAGGGGCCAGATGGCCTACTCCTGCTCCTAGTTCTTATGTCAGCAACAGCCAAGCAAGTCCATAGCCGATTCGAGGAGTCCCAGAGGCTACAGTCGCAAGAGGTAGCGCTGGCAATGCACCAAGGCCAATACTAGTGCGTGACTGTAGTGGAGAGCCAGGCGCACGATGTCATAGAACAGTACAGCACAGAACAGGCCCTTCGGCCCTCAATGTTGTGCCGAGCCATGATCACCCTACTCAAACCCACGTATCCACCCTATACCCGTAACCCAACAACCCCCCCCCTTAACCTTACTTTTATTAGGGCACTACGGGCAATTTAGCATGGCCAATCCACCTAACCCGTACATCTTTGGACTGTGGGAGGAAACCGGAGCACCCGGAGGAAACCCACGCACACAGGGGGAGGACGTGCAGACTCCACACAGACAGTGACCCAGCCGGGAATCGAACCTGGGACCCTGGAGCTGTGAAGCATTTATGCTAACCACCATGCTACCCTGTCGACAGCATGAGTGGAGATTCCAAGGCGTGACTCGGTCAGTGGCAGCCATGTCAGAGTGCCTCAACAGTCTGACCTTGATGAGGCGCTGCGCAGCATGTCCCAGTCTCAGGTGTGCATTGCCAAGGCACTGGGGAGCATGTCCCAGTCTCAGGTGTGCGTTGCTGAGGCACTGGGGAGCATGTCCAAGTCACAGGTATGCGTTGCCGAGGCACTGGGAGCATTTCCCAGTCTCAGGTGTGCGTTGCCGAGGCACTTGGGAGCATATCCAAGTCTCAGGTGTGCGTTGCCGAGGCACTTGGGAGCATATCCAAGTCTCAGGTGTGCGTTGCTGAGGCACTGGGGAGCATGTCCAAGTCTCAGGTGTGCGTTGCCGAGGCACTTGGGAGCATGTCCCAGTCTCGGGTGGGCATAGACGAGGCACTGGGGAGCATGTCCCAGTCTCGGTGTGCGTTGCCGAGGTACTGGGGAGCATGTCCCAGTCTCGGGTGTGTGTTGCCGAGGCACTGGGGAGCATGTCCAAGTCTCAGGTGTGCGTTGCCGAGGCACTGGGGAGCATGTCCCAGTCTCGGTGTGCGTTGCCGAGGTACTGGGGAGCATGTCCCAGTCTCGGGTGTGCGTTGCCGAGGCACTGGGGAGCATGTCCAAGTCTCAGGTGTGCGTTGCCGAGGCACTGGGGAGCATGTCCCAGTCTCAGGTGTGCGTTGCCGAGGCACTTGGGAGCATGTCCCAGTCTCGGGTGGGCATAGACGAGGCACTAGGGAGCATGTCCTAGTTGCAGGTGCACATTGCCGGGGTGCACCAGAGCATGTCCCAGTCAGTGAAGAGCATCATTGAGCAACACCATGTTGCAGACATTTGGGAGGACTAGGGCTGGCAAAGCCAGATAATGCCGGGGGAGCCAGGGCTCGATCTAGCTGCCACACCGTCCGGAGGTGAACCCCAGGGTCCTATGGGCACCATCCAGAAGGAGACGTTGGGTGCCAACCCAGAGCTACACTACGGAATGGCGATGGCGGTCACCAGCTCCCCCAAGACCCACCCGTTTGACAAAGGCACGTCTCAGAGTCAGCACCCAGAACAGGGTGACACGGCAGGGCATGTGCCACCAGCAAGTGGACCAGGGCCCTCTTTCTATGTGACAACACTCATCATTGCCACTGTTTCCTTACAATATACATGTGGAAGCTTCAATTGTCTCTTTTTTAAATTTCTTATTAATTTCCTCTTGTACTCCAATTTCCCTCATTATTATTTTAGTTATCCTTTCGCGATTTTGAAAATTTTCCCAATCTTCTGACCTCCAATTAATCTTTGCAGCATTGTACATCTTTTTCTTCAATTTGATACCATCGTTAACTTTTTGCAAAGATCAGTCGCAGCCTGGAGATTGGGAAACTTTTAAAGACCAAAAGACTTAAAAAGTGATAAAAAGGGCAATGATAAATTATGACGGAAATCTAGTGCAAAAACAAATAGCAAAAGATTCCACAAATATATAAAGAGGGTAGCTAAAGTCAACATTGGTCTCTTGGAGGACGACACTGGGGAGTTACTAATGGGGAACACAGAAATGGTAGAGACAATAAATCAAGATTTTGCCTTGGTTCATATGGTGGAGGACAGTAGAACCATGTCAATGGTAACAGGTAATCCAGAGGTTGTTGAAAAGAAGGAACTTAAAACAATTGTCAGCAATAGGGAAAAAGTATACTTGTGAATCCATGCTGTTTAGAATCATAGCATTTACAGTGCAGAAGGAGGCCATTCAGCCCATCGAGTCTGCACTGGCTCTTGGAAAGAGCACCCTACCAAGCCCACACCTCCACCCTATCCCCATAACCCAGTAACCCCACCCAACACTAAGGGCAATTTTGGACACTAAGGGCAATTTAGCATTACCAATCTACCCAACCTGCACATCTTTGGACTGTGGGAGGAAACCGGAGCACCCGAAGAAACCCACGCACACATGGGGAGAAAGTGCAGACTCCGCACAGACAGTGACCCAAGCCAGGAATTGAACCTGGGACCTGGAGCTGTGAAGCAATTGTGCTAACCACTATGCTACCGTGCTGCCCCAAGTACTGAGCAAACTATTGAGATTGAAGGCACAAAAGTCCCCAGGGCCTTATGGCCTACATCCTAGGGTCTTAAAGGAAGTGCCAGCAGAGATAGTGGAGCCATTGGTTATAATATTCCAAAATTACCTGGATTCTGGAAAGGCTCCAATGGATTGGAAAAAGGCTAATGTAACGCCCCTGTTCAAAAAGGGAGAAAGGCAGCAAGTATGAAACTATAGGCTAGTTCGTTTAACGTCTGTCGTTGGGAAACTGTTGGAATCCATTATTAAGGAAATAGTAAAGGGACATTTGGAAAGTCAAAATGCAATCCATCAGAATCGGGCATGGTCTTACAAAGGCTAAGTCGTGTTTGAATAATTTGTCACAGGTCTTCGAAGATGTAACAAGCAAAATGGATAATGGGGGATTCTGTAGATGCAGTGTATCTGAACTTCCAGAAGGCATTTGACAAGGTGCCGCATAAAAGGTTAATACACAAGGTAAGATCCCATGGAGTTGGGGCTAATATATTAGTTTGGATAGTGTAGAAGGGAAATTAATGAGTTGCCAATTTAGAAGCCTGCTGGGAAATGCTCGACTATAGTTAACACGGTTTTTTAGCAAAAATAAGGTCAGGTATCATAAATGAAATACTGCTGAAATATTCTGGTTTCGGCCTTATTCTGAAAACACATTGTCCTCCGAAAGATAATAAAATGTGTACTCGAGTTGTTTTTAGCCAAGGGCAAGAACATACGTACTACGTTATTCATCTTACGTACTTTCCTAGGTCTATTGAATATAAACATGCCTGTTTCCTTCAAGCTGTTATTTCAGATTATAAAACATGTTTTCTTCAATCGAATCTCAGAGTGCAGTGCAATGACTTTGCAGCTAGAACATTCTCTCTCCGCAAATATATTTGTGTAGATAAATTTCCTTATAATCGAACCTCGAGAAATTTGTCTTTATTATGATTTCCACGACAGATAGAGGCTAACCAACAGAAAGCATAGAGTGGTGATAAATTGATCTTTTTCTGGCAAGCTTTAAATAGTGGTGTCCCATAGGATTCGGTCCTCGGGCCCCAACTATTTACAATCTATATTAATGACTTGGATGCAGGGATACAATGTACAATAGAATTTGCAGATGACACTAAAATAGATGGGAAAGCAAGTTGCAATGAGGAAAAAAGAAACTTAAAAATGGATAGGTTAGGTGAGTAGCCAAAAGTTGGCAGATGGAATAAGTGTGAGGTTGTCCATTTTGGTCAGAGGAATAAAAATGCAACTTACTGTTTAAATGGAGAAAATACAGAGGGATCTGTGTGTCCTTGTGCACAAACTGCAGAAAGTTGATATGCAGGTGCAGCAGGTAATAAGGAAGGCAAATGAAGTTCTGAATTCATTTTTAATGGAAGACAGTACCAAAGTAGGGAAGTTGCATACGTGTAGGGTTTGGTAAGACCACATCTGGAGTCTGCACACTGTTTTGATCCCCTTACCTGAGGAAGAATGTAAGTGTATTTGAAGTGGTTCAGAGAAGGTTCACTCGTTTGATTCCAGGGATGAAGGTCTTGACTTATTAAGAGAGATTGAGCAGTTTAGGACTATACTCCCTGGAGTTTAGAAGAATAAGAGGATTGACAGGTAGACATGAAGTGGATGTTTTCCTCTTGTTTGACATTCTAGAACGAGATTCCATTGTTTTAGGCTAAGGGGTGGTAGACGTAGTCAGAAATTAGGAGAAATTACTTCACGCAAAGGGTCATGAATCTGTGCAATTCTCTTACCCCAAAGTGTAGTAAGTGCCGGAACACACAACAAATTTGAGGAGATAGATAGGTTTTTAACTAATAGCGGGCTGAATGGTTATGGGGAGCAGGCAGGAAGATGAAGATGAGGCCGAGATGAGCTCAGCCATGATTGTGTTGAATGGCAGAGCAGGTGCAAGGGGCTGAATTGCTTACGCCTACTCCAAGTTCTTATTTTCTTCAATATACCACAGAGAGCCTCTCTCTCTCCACAGGATATATATTTTTTGAATAATCAAATATCTCCCTAAATATCTACCACTGTTCTCTACCATCCTCCATGTGAACCTATTTTCCCAGTCCACTTTCGCCAACTCTGTCTTCATAAGCTTCAACGAAACCATCTGACCCAAATTCCTCATCTTGAACTGATTGCGAAATACTGTCATGTTGTAATCACTCTCAGCTGGATTCTTTATTTAGGTCATTTGTTAATCCTGTTTCATTACACAGCTAGTTTTGGAGCACAGGTCTTCAATACTATTGCCAGAATGTTCATCATGGCCCATAATCTTTGCAGTATCCAGTGCCTTGAGCTGTTTATTTACATCACATGGAATGAAACAAATTGGCTGAAAATTGGCATCTGTGACACTGAGCTCTTCAGGGGAGTCAGAGACAGATCATTCACTTGACACTTCTGGTTGAAGATGGTTGCAAATTCTACTGACTTGTCTCTTGCACTGGTGTACTAGGCTCCCCCATCATTTAGGATTGGGATATTGGAGGTGCCTCCTTCTCCCATTAATTGTTTAATTGTCCACACTATTCATGACTGAATGCGGCAGAACGGCAGAGATTTGATTAGATCTGTTGGCAGGCTGCTTCTGCCATTTGGCATCCAAGTAGTTCCATGTTGAAACATCATCACGGTGTCACCTCATTTTTAGGCCTGGTGCAGCTCCTGGCATGCCCTCTTTAACTCTTCATTGACTCAGAGTTGATCCCTTTGCTTGATGGCAATGGTAGGGTGGTGGAAGTACCGGGCCAAGAGGTCACAGTGATTGAATACGATTCTACTGTTGCTGGTGGTCCACAGCATCTCATGGATACACAGTTTTGAGCTACTGGAGCCATTCTGAATCTATCCCATTTAGCACAGTGCTAATTCCACACAACACAATGGAGGGTATGCTCAGTGTGAAGATGGAACCTCATTTCCACAAGGACTGTGCGGTGGTCACCCCTATCTATGCTGTCATGGAATAATGGAACTGCGACAGATAGATTGGTGAGGACCAAGTCTAGTAGATATTCACCCTCGTAGGGTTCTAAACCATCAGCCCAATGTGGCAGATATAGAACAAAGAACAAAGAAAAGTACAGTACAGGAACAGGCCCTCCAAGCCCGTGCCGACCATGCTGCCTGACTAAATTACAATCTTCTACACTTCCTGGGTCCGTATCCCTCTATTCCCATCCTATTCATGTATTTGTCAATATGTCCCTTAAATGTCACTATCGTCCCTGCTTCCACCACCTCCTCCGGCAGCGGGTTCCAGGCACCCACTACCCTCTGTGTAAAAAAACTTGCCTCGTACATCTACTCTAAACCTTGCCTCTCGCACCTTAAACCTGTGCCCCCTGGTAATTGACCCCTCTGTCCTGGGGAAAAGCCTCTGACTATCCACTCTGACGATGCCCCTCATAATTTTGTAGGGGTCGCCCCTCAACCTCCGTCGTTCCAGTGAGAACAAACCGAGTTTATTCAACCACTCCTCATAGCTAATGCCCTCCAAAACAGGCAACATCCTGGTAAATCTCTTCTGCACCCTCTCTAAAGCCTCCACATCCTTCTGGTAGTGTGGCGACCAGAATTGAACACTATACTCCACGTGTAGCCTAACTAAGGTTCTATACAGCTGCAACATGACTTGCCAATTCTTATACTCGATGCCCCAGCCAATGAAAGCAAGCATGCCGTATGCCTTCTTGACTACCTTCTCCACCTGTGTTGCCCCTTTCAGTGACCTGTGGACCTGTACACCTCTTTCTCTCTGACTCAATACTCTTGAGGGGTCTACCATTCACTGTATATTCCCTACCTGCATTAAACCTTCCAAAATGCATTATCTCACATTTGTCCGGATTAAACTCCAACTGCCATCTCTCCGCCCAAGTCTCCAAACGATCTAAATCCTGCTGAATCCTCTGACAGTCCTCATCACTATCCGCAATTCCACCAACCTTTGTGTCGTCTGCAAACTTACTAATCAGACCAGTTACATTTTCCTCCAAATCATTTATATATACTATGAACAGCAAAGGTCCCTGCGGAACACCTCTAGTCATATCCCTCCAATTAGAAAAGCACTTCAATTGCTACTCTCTGCCTTCTATGACCTAGCCAGTTCTGTATCCACCTTGCCAGCTCACCCCTGATCCCGTGTCACTTCACCTTTTGTCCACTCCCTACCTGCATCAATCATCTTTGTGGCCTCTTCGAAAAACTCTATCAAGTTAGTGAGACACGACCTCCCCTTCACAAAACCATGCTGCCTCTCACTAATACATCCATTTGCTTCCAAATGGGAGTAGATCCTGTCTCGAAGAATTCTTTCCAGTAATTTCCCTACCACTGATGCAAGGCTCACCGGCCTGTAGTTCCCTGGATTATCCTTGCTACCCTTATCCTTGCTATATGTCCAGATATCAGCTGACTTGGCCTGTAATGGTGCTACTGAGCTACTCTTGGTGATCGAGGTTGAGGTCCCCAACCCACTGAAATATATAACCCATTTATTTTGCCTCATCTGTACTAGATTATTTAAACAGCAGACTCACAGCTGGAAAGATTAATGCACGGGTATGTGAGCAAACTTTCCTTTGCAGCCTTCTGTCACGTGAGGTGATGGTTTGTGCCTTGGTGTGGCTCAGGAGGCCTACTCTGACATGGCAGTCTCGACTACCTTTGCTGCATGGGTCGAGAAGTTGCTGAATTTACTGGTCTGTTTTCCTTGGAATCTCTTTTCAGGCAGCTGAGCTTTCTATTGCCTCACCTCTTCCTGTGCCCTTCCAGACAGTCAGTTTTCAGGGGTCACGACTGTCAGTGACATCTCCCAGTTATCGGTGTCAATGCTTTTCATCTTGATATCTCAGTTGCAGGTGTCCTTCTTGCAGAGGTATGAATATTCAGTAGATTGAGATGCAGTGGTCATTTCACCGTACAAAAGGTCTTTGGACATAAGTCCACCACTGTTCATCTGATGAATATGGCTGGGTCAACAGTAGCTGTTGACTCAGTAATGAGTTTATGCGAACAGACTCAGTGCACTCCAGAACCTCGGATGTGGTGATCTTGGCCTGAGACAGTGAATATGGAAACCATTCAGCCATTTCTCTTGTCCAGCATATGAAGTCCAGGTTTTACTACTGTAGAGCACTGCTGACTACACTCTGATACTCTAATGATCTGGTCAATCGAAAAAGCACATTCAGGCTCACCTAATGTATTACAATCATAGGTAAACCATTTGGGTAAAACATGAGATGGGGTATTCTGAAATATATCCCAACAACAGTTCTACAGCAACATTGGTATAGACACACTTAATATTTGACTATAAATGTAGCAGTTGGTTTTAGCAATAATAACACTGGAATTATGCCCAGGATATGTTTCTAAATCACAATAATAACATTTGATGCATCTAGGAGACTGTTTATACAGTAATACATCTTTTAACACAATTATTGCTAAATTCTAAATTCTATTTTTTTTAAATAAATTGTCTGCAAGCCAAATGACCTACTGTGGATCACTGAGGGTCTCTGGAGTTTCCTTCATGATGTTATCGTATAGAATCTGTGAAACAGAAAAATTACAGCTGTAATTACAAACTACATCCTGCATCAAAAATAACTGGAGTACAATTTCACAGACCGGTCAACAATACATTTGTTGCAGGAATACAATAAGTTTTAGAACTTTAGCTGAACAACTACATTTTTTCCTTTCCTGCAAATAAATCTGATTTTTTTTTACAACTACTAAAATGCACATACACATACATACAGCATGGTGGCGCAAGTGGTTAGCACGGTTGCCTCACGGCGCCGAGGTCCCAGGTTCGATCCTGGCTCTGGGTCACTGTCCGTGTGGAGAATACACATTCTCCCCGTGTTTGCGTGGGTTTCGCCCCCAAAACCCAAAGAGATGTGCAGTGTAGATGGATTGGCCACGCTAAATTGCCACTTAATTGGAAAAAGTGAATTGAATACTCTAAATTTATGGAAAGAAAATGCGCATGCACTTAAAAACCGTGCTTAAAAGACTAGATCACTCACCTTTGCATTTGTATTCTGAACTATTTGCTGCTGACACCAATTCTAGGCATAGAAAGTTGAATTCAATGCATCCCAATTTAGTGAGGATTTCAATACAATTTGATTGATCACTTGCATACTATTGGGCTCAATGATTTGCATCTAGTAACTGCATAATAATGTAAAGGTGTAAATGTAAAAATTAATTCACTTCTATTTCCCAATTGAAGGCAGCATCAATAAGTATGTCATTGGCATGGGTCACTGCTGCATAATTCATAAGACACAAGTTTGCTCGTGGTTCCTCACATAGCAAGTTCAGATCTCCATCATGCACAAAATGGAGAGGAGTCATTTTCTCAAGACGAAAATGAAAAACAACTGGTTTAGATCATCAGTTAATAAGCTACTTGTATAGACCTCCTATGTTAACAATTCATAGTTAATAAACAGGGCATATGCTGCATTAAGTGAAGAGGAGATAGAAAACTTACTCTTTCTTTGTCTTAGCATCCATTTTTGATTAATTTAATTATACCTCTGAAGTGCACTGGAATGTTTTTCTATGTCAGAGGTATTAAACAAATACATGTTGTTAATGGCTTATGGCAATCGCTGTTCTGCTGTAACATATAATTTTGCCAATAGATGGCACTGGAATCAAATGTTTTTGCATCTTTTTGGTGGACATTTAAAAGTTGTTTTTTTAAATTTAGAGTACCCAATTCATTTTTTCCAATTAAGGGGCAATTTAGCATGGCTAATTCATCTACCCTGCACATCTTTGTGTTGTGGGGGCGAAACCCACGCAAACACGGGGAGAATGTGCAAACTCCACACGGACAGTGACCCAGAGCCAAGATCGAATGTAGATGCAAGCAAAAGTTCTAACTGCAGAGAGAATATGCCATTAGCCTAACTACATTAGAATACTCTCGACTACATTAAAGTGACATTTTTAAACTTTCCCTTAACAGTCTCTCCCCCCCCGCCCCGCACTGCATCGAGCCCCCTCCCCCCCAACTGATCTTTTTGTTTGGTTAAAAGAGACAAATGCTGGGCATTTGTTTAATAGTTGAGCCGGTTAAGCTAGTAGGCTTGTTCATGCAATATGAATGAAAAGACAAGTGAAAATAAGTCTAAATAGTCGATTTAGAATATCATGAATATGATAATTCATGACAACGTTATGAATACAAAATAAGAACATTATTGGCCTGTGGTAGAACGTTTCTGGCTGCCCAGAAAAATCATTGCACATCAATGCAGCCCATAATGCTGGCTAAAATGCTGAAGCCATATCAAATTGTCAATAACACAACTTTTTATATAATTCCCAAAAGGCTGGCATGCAAAATCTGACAGACGATACCAGAGAGAAAGATTGCTGAAAACTTACGTTCAGAATTTCTTCTTTACAAAAAGCCACAGCTTCTGGCTGTTTATTTAATGGAAAAGCAACTTGAAATGCTACATTTGCTGCGGAAGCTGCCGGATTATAGGTATCACACTGAGCAATAAGCCAGTGCCCCATAATACTCTTCAAATAAGGTGCTAAGTTCCGCTTCACTTGAAGGATGAGTGGTTCAAATGCCTGCTGTACTGCTTCTCGAACTCGACGGTCATGATCCTGGATTGGAGGTGAATTAACAGCAAACAGAATTTGTCATTCAGGAGTTTAAGGATGCTGACATTTTTGATAAACAATGAGTAAGAGTTGGCAGTAAGCAATAAAAGATATATGTTTTTTCTTCTGTCTTATATGCATTATCTAGCTGGTAACATGCATTCACTACATATGGACATTATAAAAAGTTTCAACCTCACTTCACTAACCAAACTGAAAATATAAAAATGTTAATAGATATGGTGCTATTCCTTAAACATCATTTCCTTCCATGCAGCCCTCTCAATAGGTCAGCAGGTTTATCCAGTCGGAACCCAAACTAGGAGCAACCCAGCTATGATCTCAAGTTTGTGAGGAGTCATCTGAATTTAATAGATCATAGATCATAGAATTTACAGTGCTGAAGGAGGCCATTCGTCCCATCGAGTCTGCACCAGCCCTTGGAAAGAGTACACTACCCACGCCCACACCTCCACCACCGCCCCATCCCCGTAACCCAGTAACCCCACTTAACCTCTTTGGACACTAAGGGCAATTTAGCATAACCAATCCACCTAACCCGCACATCTTTGGACTGTGGGAGGAAACCGGAGCACCCGGAGAAAACCCACGAAGATACGGGGAGAACGTGCAGACTCCGCTCAGACAGTGACCCAAGCCGGGAATCGAACCTGGGGCCCTGGAGCTGTGAAGCAACTGTGCTAACCACTATGCTACCGTGCCGCCCTTAAATAGAATTCAATAAAATTGGTCTCAGCAGCCCTGACTTAGATAGAGGAGAAATCATCCAGGATTGCCACAAATATGCAGAGAGAATGTCAGAATTAGGCTGAATCAAGTTATCCCAGAGGTTGAATACAGTTAAGAATTTCTACTGAAGGGAAATGCTAACGGTTTTTTACCAATGGCACAGTGTCATGGGTAAGGAGTAGAAAATGGGAAGGGACAAAATTAATGGAGCAAATTTAAGGTTTAAAAAAATTATGAAGTCATTAAATATGATAAAAGTTTACTAGATGCCTCTGGGCCCAATTGGGCCTTTCCACTTTGTGCAATAGAACCAGAGAAGGCTGCAGATATATTGCTTGAATCACTCGCCAAGAGATGTACAAGATTTGGCATCCTTTTAGAAAGTAGCACATCTCACAGCCAAGATTGACACTCTGCCATGAATATATTTGGTGACAGACGACACTTTGATCCAACATGTTCAATCCTTTGCAGCAAGGCAAATTGGCAAACATTGCATCCAAGGAATCCTTCTGCTAGAAATTAGCAAATGTGTGCTTTGGAATGCACAGTAAACATTGAAAATTTCAGCATTTTAAGCAAAATTATCTTGAGCAAACGATGTCAATTTCAAAGGGATCTTAACTTATGATTCTTACAGTAGGACAGCAGGATCAAAGGAAGGCGATGCATAGACTGTGAGTAGTATTTGAATTACATTGAGATACACAGGTGAAGGTCACTGTTTAAGTACTTTCAGGACATCTAAAGAGAAACTCGCCCCCAAAGTGACATTCTCATTTCATTATCATAGAGAATTATAGAATCCATACAGTGCAGAAGAAGGCCTTTTGGCCCATCATGGGCCAACCCTCTGAAAGAGCACCCTAACCAGGCTCCCACCCATTCCCTGCAACCCCATAACCTTTAACCCGCACAGCCCTGAACACTAAGGGGCAATGATGTGGAGATGTCGGCATTGGACTGGGGTGGGAAGTCTTACACCAGGTTAAAGTCCACCAGGTTTATTTGGAATCACGAGCTTTCAGAACATAGCTCCTTTTAAGCGTAGCTCCTTCATCAGGTGAGTCCACCTGATGAAGGAGTTAAACGCTTAAAGCTTGTGATTCCAAATAAATCTGTTGGACTTTAACCTGGTGTTGTAAGACTTCTTACTAAGGGGCAAGTAAGCATGGCCAATCCACCAAATCTGTACATCTTTGGACTATGGGGGGAAATCGGAGCATACGGAGGAAACAGACGCAGACACAGGGGCAACTTGCAAACTCCACAGAGACAGTGTTCCGAGGCTGGAATTGAACCCGGGTCCTGGCGGTGAGGGAGCAGTGCTAACCACTGTGCCACCGGTTAGTTTAAAATTCTGTTTTTGTTACAGTGCCCTTTAAGGAGCTATCAATTGGTTTAATTGGCTGTTTTTAATTTGTTATATCGGTACTCAAGAGTATAAAGAGAAGGCTGGGACACTGGGTTCATAGATATATTGTGCTGCATTCTGTGAAGAATGTCAAGAAACTTTTTAGTGTCTGGTTTCATACTTCACCAACTGGTTTGGGATCTATTTAACATTTAAAAGTGCATGTGCCAGCAAGTGGATCCTTGGTTTTACCTGTAGGGGCATTGAATATATAAAGAGATAATGTTGCAATATAATTCATAAGCATATTATATGAAAGATATTACAACCATGGAAAAGGAACCGTGAAGATTTTCAAAAGTGATATTAAGAACACAGATTATAGTTATTAAGAAAGATATGGAAATTTCAACTTCTTTTCACTGGATCAGAAAACGTTTGAGGGGGAAATTATTTGGAAGGTTTGACAAATGTGAATTATTTTGAGAATGTAAATACTGAAAGATATTTTCCCATTGGTTAGCAATCAGTAGCAACATGGTCTAAGCCTAGTGTTACATTAGATAGTCTCTCCAATTCAACATCACTGGTCATTCTCGTTTCCAAACTCATGTTCCCTACCATTTGGATCTTTCCTGCCCTAGTTCAACATTGATATTGGGATCATGATAATAGATCCCTTCTTCTGTGCAGTGTTAATGATGTTTTCCCTTTCGCTAGCGCTTGCTTTATTTTATCTTTTCAGAAGTTAGACATCTGTGTAAGGCCAATCATAAACCAGTTCATTTCACATGAAATAGGTGAATGAACATCATAACAGTGATATGCATCCATTTCGTGTTGCTCCTAATGCCATAAAAGTTATGTCACACATCTTTTTCCCAGTTATTTGGCTAAATTAATTAGGATTCCATGAACTAATAGGCACTAACTTTTTCTCTTACAGGCTGTTTCTCAGCTTCTCTCTGGTGATCAGAGAGCCAGATCGCTGATTGTTCCAGATTTGGACTGGCCCCTTTCCTCCAAAATTCTGATGAGGATTGGTCCACCAAGATGTCAACCAAAGTTGGTCCACCAAGATGTCAACCAAAGTTCCAACCTTAAATTAAACCTTCCCCCTCAATCTGGTCGACTACACTGTCTCTTTTGCCAAGCCTTTGTGCCAGGCATAATGAATAAAAATCAATTTTAGCAACAGGGTGCAAGTTGTTCAACAAATTCCTATCTCAAAGTTAATAGCTGCATGATCACAGGTTCATCTGGATTCTACCCGAACCCTAACCTAAACAGTGTCCAAACTGGTATGTATTATTCTGAAATGTAATCAATCATAAAATAATCTGACTTTATACCACAATAAAAAATAAAGCAAAATCCCTTCTAGATGAATTTGAACATATCTCAAATTGTACAAAAAGGCATAACCAGAGGGTTATCACAAGAAAATTGAGGGGGGAAGTGAAAAGATTATTTTTCAGAGTTATTAGAACATAAAATGCATTATTACAACTGATCGTTGAAGCACAATAGTCAATACATAAACTGTTTTGGAATTAAATGCACAAAACTAAACAAGATTACATGAGGGGACATAACAGAACAAATAGCCTTCTTCTGTGCTGTAATTTATCACTGTACAGGTGTATAAAATCACCATGATAATAGAAGTGCCAGTGAGCTGAATAATAATAATCGCTTATTGTCACAAGTAGGCTTCAATGAAGTTACTGTGAAAAGCCCGTAGTCGCCACATTCCGGCACCTGTTCGGGGAGGCCGGTACGGGAATTGAACCCACGCTGCTGGCCTTGTTCTGCATTACAAGCCAGCTGTTTAGCCCACTGTGCTAAGCCAGCCCCAAAGGAAAGGAAAGGAAACAGTCAACATTTCCCACTTGCTATGTTCTTATTAGCAGCACATTAAGAAAAGGAGAGCAAACGTTTGAAGGATGCAAAAAAAAAAAACATTTTTAAAAACACACACTGAATTACAAGTTCTTTCATGCCTCTCCTCCTGACTTGTTCAGTGGCAGGAATGGCAGAGGACGAGCAGCAGATTGCTCATTCACACACTTGGGAAAAGAACGGGGTGTGGTGTGAAACTGCTAAATAAAGGAACAAAAACAGACCAATTGTGTTTAAAGAGGTTATCTCTATTTGTGTACAAAATGCACAGATTGTCAATATATTTGTTTTTGGAAAATACAACAGATGAGATTTTCAATACACTTTAATTTGGACAGTGGTAACTTTAAAGGTTAATGATTAAAGTGATTATTGTTTAAACATGCATTGTGTAGATATGAATATTGAAACACAATGATACAGCGATTAATAATAATATTGGTGGGGTAGTGGGGGAGGGGTCAGTGTGGGAGCGAGAGGAGGTGGCATCTTGCAAGAGCACAAGTCTGAAGGTTTTGTTAATGGCACCTTTGCCGTTCTCGCCGGCTCGATACTCTATAAGCCCTGTGGTTGTGGCAGCCCTGAGAGTGTAAGGGGCAAGTTAGCGTGGCCAATCCACCTAGCCTGCACATTTTTGGGTTGTGGGGGCGAAACCCACACAAACACGGGGATAATACTGAACGTCATTGGTGTTGCCTTCATGGAAAAAATATGTTTATTGATTTGTAGACTCAATGACTACAATATTAATGGTACTCCACTCTCCCTCCACCTAACAACAGGTTGCAGAGGAGAGGGTTAAAAGTTTAAAAATTGGGAATATATCCCCAACCGGCTGTGTATGCAACCTTTATCAATTTTATAGAAGCAGGTTATATGTTGAGTGAGCATCTCACTTCAGGACGCTTCAATAACGTATTTAAATCAGGCTCCCACTGTACAAGGTAAGCCAATTTAATAGTTGCCACCCAGTCCCAGTGGAACAAAGGGAAAAGTGTGAGCTTCAAATTGAAGACGGTAAATGTCTTTTAACACTACTTCTTATGGGTGAAGAGGAGCAGGACCTTCTGGGAAGTCTTTTGCTTCACTGTTGCCGATAGCAGCCTCTCTCTCCACCAAACTACCCTTCCAAGCCCTAGCTTTACACTTCCTCCCTCCTGCAAAGGCCTTCCTCCACCAAACCCTTCCCAGCCCAATCTCTTGCTCCCTTTTCCCTAACAATTATCTGGAAGGGTCCCCAGTGCTGCAACCTGATTTTCATACTCAAAGCCGATCTGGTAACTGCCTGGTGGGAAATGGGAAGTAAAAATAGAATATAGAGCTTTATTGTCCACACAAATACATGAAGTGCTGCTGTTAAAATGCAGAAGGAACTCCACACTCCTGGCTTAGTCGGGTATCCTAGTGTTACCATACCCTCTCTGCCGCCTTGTAACTATTGGATCAATATCCTGGTTCTAGGTACAGTCGATATCGCTTATTTGCTTGCATCCATTCAGTCAAAATTTAGGGGAATAATGAATGCACAGAAGCTTACCATGGAAATTTTGCAGTAAATTCTTGACCAATAAGGCAGAGCTCCTTTTATAGTCTCAGGGTGTTTCACTTTGCACATTGTCCCAAATTCTTGCACAGCCTTAGAGGAAACAGAGAATAAGCATTTAATGAGTAATTCAAGCATGATTCAAATCAAACCCACACCACACTGAAAAAAATGTTAGTGGACTTCATAATTTCTCAGAACAGAATTCTATGCAATAGGTTTTCTGTCAAATATGATTTCACACTTCAGTGTTAATTGAACTCTCCCTTCTATATGCTGTATCTTTGAAATAATGGGCAATCAATCATCCTAGAATAGCTTGAAACAGACCACATAATTTACAATTATCTTATTAATCCACGTTTGATGCGCCACAAGTCAATTTGAACCAGAAAAGTAAATATAGCATTGTTGTCCCATTCAAAACTAAACTGAATACAAGACTAAAGAAATCACCGAATATGCAATTTAATTAAAATAGAAAGAACTAACATTAAAGAGAGTCTTTCACAACCTCAAGACATAGAACTTAAGAAATCAACTACTTCTAAAAATGTTGCCACATTTGTAATGTTGGAAAGCATGGCGGTCAATTTGCACATAGAAGGATCCCTGAAAACAGCAATGAAATAAGCCAGATAACCTGTGCTTTATACATGCTATGGATTGAAGGATTTGGGATGTCCAGCGCACAGAAAGAAAATACCTCCTCTTCTTCTAATGGATATTTCACATCCAACAAGTTTAACATCTTACCTGAAAGACAATATTTTAGACAATGCAGCATTTCCTCCGTGTCTAGATTATTATGTGCTCAAGTGTCTGAAGAACAGGTTGAACCCACAATTTTCTGATTTAGATGCA
Source organism: Scyliorhinus canicula (assembly GCF_902713615.1). Taxonomy (NCBI): domain Eukaryota; kingdom Metazoa; phylum Chordata; class Chondrichthyes; order Carcharhiniformes; family Scyliorhinidae; genus Scyliorhinus; species Scyliorhinus canicula. Next base: position 86,999,929 of record NC_052152.1, on the reverse strand, counting down.
AGAGTGCCACCACAAAGTCAAGAGTAACAGGCAATGCCAAGTCTGAGCTTGATAAAGTCAGACCCAAAAATCAATGTTAGCTGGCGGTCCAGCAGTTCACCTTAATTGGTTTAGTGTGGGGATGCTATCAATTCAGAAATGCATTCAATCATATCAATCAGTAAGCTTGATCCCTGCCTGCAGCAGCTTGGCAAATGTGCTTGCCACCTCCCCCTCCCCCCGCCCCCCATGCTAATTTTCCTCGAGAAGGTGGTGGTGAGCTTCCTTCTTGAACTGCTACAGTCCATGTGATTTAGGTACACCCACAGTGCCGCTTGGAAGCAAGTTCCAGGATTATCCTAGCCTAGTGATTTCCAATAAAAATATTTACTGTCAAAAGGAAAATAATGAACAATGCCTACAATTACAAAAACAGAAATTAAGCTACTTGTTAAATAAACTCTACACAAAGGAATGACAAAAAGAATTCTATCAATGTGTTTTTATTTAGGGAATTTTCTGGAGGAAATTTCCTGTCGCCTGCCAATATCACGGACTGTGCTGATTCTGTATCACTAAAAATAACATTTTGAAAATATGAGCTTATCTACTTTGGCAGGAAGAGTGGAAAAACAGAATTCAGGTACATTGTTGTCTGAAAACTGGACATTTTTAATGTCCAGTTAAATCCTCTGATTTCATAAATACAGCCATTCTCAGACTAATCCCAGAGGGTGGAATCAGCAAGTGTTGTATACACAGAGTCCATTTCAGCATGTTAGGGTCTCCCTCCTCACCAACCCTCCCTATTCTCTGGACACAAAGCTATCTGGTCCACTTTTCATACTCCTGATTGCAACGTTCCTGATTGTTTTCAAGTTGCATGTCCGAAATCTGAGAAAATCCGACACAGTTTCTGTCCAAAGGGTGCAGTCTCAGTCCAAAGGGTTCAGAAGTCAATGGTACAGAGGGATCTGGGTATCCTGGTACATGAACCACAAACAGCTAGCATACAGATACAACAAGTGTTTGGGAAGGCAAATGGAATATTGGTATGAAAGTGTTGTTGCAGCTGTACAGGATCTTAGTGAGAACAGACCTGGAGAACAGAGTGCCATTTTGGGCTCCTGAGGAGTGGTAGAATTGCATTAGAAGCAGTTCAGAGATTCCTGATACTGTCTTGAGGAAAAATAGAGTAGGCTAGGCCTGTACTCATTGGAGTTTAGAAGGCGGTCTTTCTGAGGGGTTTGACAAAGTAGATGGTGGGAGGATGTTTGCCCTTGTGGGGAGTCTAGACCTCGAGGGAACAGTTTAAAAAATAAGACGGAGATGAGGAGGAATTTCTTCTCTGAGATTTATTAGTCTTTGGAATTCTCTTCCAGAGAGAGCAGTTGGAGGCTGGGTCATTGAATATATTCAAAGTTGAGATAAATTTCTGATTGACAAGAGAGTCATAAGTTATGGGGAGGTAGGGAAGAAAGTGGTGTTAAGGCCACAATCAGATCTTACTGAATGGTATTGCAGTTGTGAGGGGCGAATGGCCTAACGCCTGCTCTCACTTATTTTGATCTTCCGAGTCACGAGACAAGAATGATCATTTTCTTTTCTGTATTCTACTTTAGTTCTGGATACAGGAGAACCCACAGGTTTGTCATCACCTTTACCCACTAGGACAATATTCCCAATTACTGGATGCCTTATTTTTTCCCATTTTATCACGATTTCCCAATACCAAAGGGAAGATACTTTCACATTCACTAACGTAATTGAGATACATTTTACAACTCTTTTGCCGTGCACCGCACTTCTGGCAGATATATGACACTAAGATCCAGACCAATATACTCTCAGCTTTCCAGCCGGCTCATTTCTCTCTTTCACACCAGGTTGAAACTTCCAGTGCCCTTCGAACATCACCCCACTCCCTCCACCTGAATGAACTGATTTCCACCAGCAAGGCCCAGCATGGCAACTTTATGTTCTTTAAAACGGCAGAAGTCTTTATCATTCTGCCTTGTTTTCGAACAGAATCACCAGCATCCTGCTTGACTACTAACACAAATATAGTCTTTCCCTGCTCGTAACAGCAGCTGCATCGTTTCTCTCGTTGTCTCTGTATCCCGAAAAGCAGCTGTACCTTTTTTGTGTCGAGGTTTGAAATGGGCAGCACGATGGTGCAGTGGTAGCACTGCTGCCTCATGGCGCCGAGGCCCCAGGTTCGATCCCGGCTCTGGGTCACTGTTCATGTGGAGTTTGCACATTCTCCCCGTGTTTTCTTGGGTTTCACCCACATAACCCAAAGATCCAAAGAGGTGCAGGGTAGGTGGATTGGCCATGCTAAATTGCCCCTTAATTGGAAAAAATTAATTGGGCACTCTAAATTTAAATAAAAGGTTTGAAAATAGTCACTTGATTTTCAATAGGTATCGCTTTGGGTTTCTTTTCAGTGACAAACAGATCATATGGCCCTTCTCCGAGCAGAGGGTTAGCACAGACACAAACATCTTATTCAGAGCACTGTTTCAGCTTAAATTAAAGAGATTATTTAAAACATAACTGTCTCATACCAGAACCGACATTACATTCGTTACTGATTATTGTTTATTGTTGGGTATAAATTTGGGAGAAAATGTGAAAAAGGAGAATAAAAAATATTTTTTAAAAAAGCATAAACGTCTCATAAAGTTGCGTTTTTATGGCAATATGTTTCAAAATTTACAAAGCATTTATCAAATTGATTTTCATTTTATATAACTTTTGCAATGTCAAACATTTTTTCGCTTTTTGCTATTGTCTCAGTTGACATTTGAATTTCACTTTTGCTACCACAATAATCTACATCATGAAGAACCTCAGAAAATTCTGCATGCTGGAATTGTAACTGATATTTTCCCATATAAAAAGACATTGGTAACGGCATTATGAGCCAAGTGGCCTCCTTTTGTGTTAAACAATTCTTGTTGCTGAGTGAGGAAGATGGCCAAAATTGTGGCATGAGGCATGGTGGTAAAAGAGGCCAACAGATTTGAGTGTGGGGAAACTGCAGTTTAAGCAGAATAAAGTTCGTGGAACGGACAGAACGATGGCTTACAACTGGACATTTTGCTGATAACACATTGCTTTGGAACAGCGAGAACAAGGCTCTCTCAAGAACGAATAAGGCCTAGGTGCGCTACTGGATTATTTATATGAATGAACAACAAACTCCAAGCTAAATATTTATAAAAAGCAGCCGCTTCCGAGATTTGAGTGGGCGATAACTCCAGGATCACCATTCTCAAGACAGACCCGAGTTTGGAAGCTCACACCCTCCAAAGCGAGCCGGAAAATGTTCCTGCTTGCCGGTAGCATTTTTGTTCAGATTGCGAGTCTTGAAACTTTTATAACCGTTTAAATAAACACATAGATAAATGATAACATTGTATTAATTCAACTGGCAGCGTTTACCAATATTTGTCTGTCGTCAGATAATGCCCTATGCTGGACAGCAACAATGTATAAAATTAAGCCAAAATATACATAAGAACATAAGAACTAGGAGGAGGAGTAGGCCATCTGGCCCCTCGAGCCTGCTCCGCCATTCAATGAGATCATGGCAGATCTTTTGTGGACTCAGCTCCACTTTCCGGCCCGAACACCATAACCCTTAATCCCTGTATTCTTCAAAAAAACTATCTATCTCTATCTTAAAAACATTTAATGAAGGTGCCTCAACTGCTTCACTGGGCAAGGAATTCCATAGATTCACAACCCTTTTGGGTGAAGAAGTTCCTCCTAAACTCAGTCCTACATCTACTTCCCCTTATTTTGAGGCTATGCCCCCAGTTCTGCTTTCACCCGCCAGTGGAAACAACCTGCCCGCATCTATCCTATCTATTCCCTTCATAATTTTATATGTTTCTTTAAGATCCCCCCTCATCCTTCTAAATTCCAACCAGTACAGTCCCAGTCTATTCAACCTCTCCTCGTAATCCAACCCCTTCAGCTCTGGGATTAATCTAGTGAATCTCCTCTGCACACCCTCCAGCGCCAGTACGTCCTTTCTCAGGTAAGGAGACCAAAACTGAACACAATACTCCAGGTGTGGCCTCACTAACACCTTATACAATTGCAACATAACCTCCCTAGTCTTAAACTCCATCCCTCTTGCAATGAAGGACAAAATTCAATTTGCCGCCTTAGTCATCTGTTGCACCCGTGAACCAACTTTTTGCGACTCACGCACTAGCACACCCAGGTCTCTCTGCACAGCAGCATGTTTTAATATTTTATCATTTACATAATAATCCCTTTTGCTGTTATTCCTACCAAAATGGATAACCTCACATTTGACAACATTGTATTCCATCTGCCAGACCCTAGCCCATTCACTTAATCTATCCAAATCCATCTGCAGACTTCCAGTATCCTCTGCACTTATCATAGGTTTTACAGTGCAGAAGGAGGCCACTCGGCCCATCGAGTCTGCACCAGCTCTTGGAAAGAGCACCCTACCCGAGGTCAACACCTCCACCCTATCCTCATAACCCAGTAACCCCACCCAACACTAACGGCAATTTTGGACACTAAGGGCAATTTATCATGGCCAATCCACTTAACCTGCACATCTTTGGACTGTGGGAGGAAACCGGAGCACCCGGAGGAAACCCACACACACACGGGGAGGATGTGCACAGACAGTGACCCAAGCCGGAATCGAACCTGGGACCCTGGAGCTGTGAAGCAATTGTGCTATCCACAATGCTACCGTGCTTTACCACCCATCTTAGTGTCGTCTACAAACTTGAACACATTGCACTTGGTCAAATCATCCATGTAAATTGTGAACAATTTTGGGCCCAACACTGATCCTTGAGGGACACCACTAGCTACTGATTGCCAAACAGAGAAACACCCATTAATCCCCACTCTTTGCTTTCTATTAATTAACCAATTCTCTATCCATGCTACTACTTTACCTTAATGCCATGCATCTTTATCGCATGCAGCAACCTTTTGTGTGGCACCTTGTCAAAGGCTTTCTGGAAATCCAAATATACCACATCCATTGGCTCCCCATTATCTACCGCACTGGTAAAGTCCTCAAAAAATTCCATTAAATTAGTTAGGCACGACCTACCCTTTATGAACCCATGCTGTGTCTGCCCAATGGGACAATTTCCATCCAGATGCCTTGCTATTTCTTCCTTGATGATAGATTCCAGCATCTTCCCTACTACCGAAGTTAAGCTCACTGGCCAGGGGCTGGTTTAGCTCACTGGGCTAAATCGCTGGCTTTTAAAGCAGACCAAGCAGGCCAGCAGCACGGTTCGATTCCCGTGCCAGCCTCCCCGGACAGGCGCCGGAATGTGGCGACTAGGGGTTTTTCACAGTAACTTCATTGAAGCCTACTCGTGACAATAAGCGATTTTCATTTCATTTCATAATTACCCGCTTTCTGCCTACCTCCTTTTTTAAACAGTGGTGTCACATTTGCTAATTTCCAATCCGCCGGGACCACCCCAGAGTCTAGTGAATTTCGGTAAATTATCACGAGTGCATTTGCAATTTCCGTAGCCATCCCTAGCCTGCCTCCTATAAGCAGAATAAACACCTATAGGCAATAGCACACTAGAAGACTTACTGGCGCCTGTAATTTAGAATAGTTAAAATGAAAATCACAGACAGGTCACCTCCAATGACACAGGTATCATTAATTCTCTGATACTTATGGTATCATTATTGAACCATTTGTTCAGATTTACATTCTCCATTTTAACTACTACCATTAATTTTACTTGTTGTTAGTTCAGTGCTCACCATGGGATTGCACTGATGTGATTTTTCCCTGCAAGTTTTTTTGGGAGAAAAGAGAGCCATATTATTAGATTTATCAATCACATAAGAAAATATCCAAAATATTTATATCTCTCTTCTACAAGCTCAATGAAGATGCCCCAATTCCGCAGAGTTTATGACTCAACAAATCTAACTGTGCTGGAAAATATGTTTAGTTCATCAAAATTCAGCATTCCGAATATTTATAATTTAACTACTGGCACGATATGTATTTTGTTCACATTATTTATTGAAATTAGATTACAAGATTACATTTATTTTGTAACTCCGACATTTATCAATACAAGTACTGAAATTATATCTCAAAGATTGTTTTCTATTTCATTGTCAATTAAAATAATTCCATTATTACAAAACAATTACCACCTGTTGAAAATAAAGTTGCTAAGATGCTCTCAGCATAACTATAAAATGACAGCCTTGAATTCGCAACCAAAGGCCTAGAATTCAGATTCCCGAACACTTGCTTTGACCAATATTTCCATCGCAGTTGTAACGAGGGATGAGATTTTTAAAAACAAGCCAACTAGCGATTTTTGCTCAAATCACTCAAGCAGTGATGTGAAAAAGACACCGACAGTCTAAGCTGGCCTACTCTCTTAAAGAAAATAGAGCTGTGGGAAAAGAAATGCTCTGAACGGTAACTGCAACTCTTCCTCCCCATGTCGTTGATAGGTAGTTGCAAAGAAAACTGTAGAGTGGGCTTACAATGTAATGTCCCCTTGAAATGGCTTATACATGTCATCTGTAGAAAAATAAACTTAATCAGAAAATGATTGTGTCACAATGACGTGAAATTGTGACCAAGTAAGATCTACCTATAACTTCACCAAATAGCAGGAAGGACATAGCTGGAGGTGTGCAAGGTAGGGACCTGGAGGAGTCCACTGGGATTCGGATGTCTGATCGAGAAGGGGGGGGGGGAGAGATCTGGAGACCCCGACCAGACTGGTTTCATGGATTGTGAGAGAATTGAATGGGCCTTCTGCAAGAGACTCACCCGAGGGTTAAGGACCAAACAAGGTTGAGGAAAGGATGGGTGGGACAAGTGTTCCATTCAGGTTCGAATGTAAGGGGGGCTGCGATGCTGATTAACAAGAGGGTGGCTTTTACGGCGAGTAATATAGTGGGGAATCCAGGTGGTAGATACGCGATGGTGAGTAGAAGATTGAAGGGGGCTCCCCTGGTGCTAGTTAATGTTTACACTCCTAACTGGTATGATATAGATTTGGATACACACCAATTGATTATGTGGGTGGATTTTAAATACTGTGCTTGACCCTAAGCTGGATTGGTTGTGCTCCAAGTATTTGAAGGTGTCGAGGATAGCGAAGGTGTTGCTTGGGTTCATTGAGGTTTGGGTGCCCGAGGCGGAGGAATTTTCCTTCTTTTCGCACATGCATCGAGTGTACTCAGTAACGATTTTTTTTTGTCATGGATAAGACACTGCTTGCGTGGTGGGATTGGAATATTCGTGAATTGTTATATTGGACTGTTTGCTACATTTTGTGGATGTGTGTGTGGAAAAGGGGGGGCACCCAGCGACCACAGTGGAAGTTGGATGGCTATTTTGGCGGATAAGGGGGCATGTGAAAGAATTGGGGCAGCTACAGGCACATATGTTGAGATTAATAAAAGCAAGAAGGACTCTCCTTCCATATTTTGGGGGGTGTTGAAGACGGTAATTAGCGGGGAGCTAATTATGATCATGGCGCATAGGGAGAAGGCGGAAGGATGGAAAGGCCTTTTTGCAGTGGATTGGTTGTACTCGCCCACCCCAGAGGAGGAGTTCTGAATGCGATGAAGAGGCTCCAGATGGAATTTGAACTTCTTTCGACAGGGCAAAATTGGAATATTCGGGAATGTTCGCTGGATAAGAAGTGTTTTATGAGCATGCGGAGAAGGCCAGTAGCTTGCTTGCACACCAGCTCAGATGGCAACAAGGGAGATTGGGCAAATAAAGGACTCTGGGGGCAGGGTGGTCTCTGATCCAGGGAAGGTGAATTGGATGTTTGAGAGTTTGAGGCCTTCTAATCGGGGTCTGTACATGTCGGAGCCCAGAGATGGTGGTGGGCAGGGGGGTGGGGCTGGGGGGTGTTGAGGCGCATTGGTTCAATGCAGTCCAAGAAGACTCCAGAACCGAATGGATTCCCAGCAAAATTTTCTAAACAGTTTACGACAGAGTTGAGGCCTCATCTAATGGAAACGTTTAATGACTCATCAGTCAGTGGGGAGCTCTGGCCCACTTTGGCACAAGCTTCAATTTTGCTCATTTTAAAAGAGGACAAGGATCCAGAGCGCAGTTCTTATTGACCGATATCACTGTTAAACGTAGATGCAAGGTTTTGGCAATGAGCCTGGATGACTGTGTACCATGGGCGATCGCAGAGGACAAGACAGGATTTACGAAGGGGCGACAGTTATCGTCTAATATTAGGAGGTTGTTAATTGTGGTGATGACGTCCCTGTTGGGTCAAGAAACGGAGGTGATAATATCCATGGACGTGGAGAAGGTGTTTAATCGGGTTGAGTGGGAGTACCTTTTTGAGGTGTTGGGCGGTTTAGTTTCGGGCCAGGGTTTATTGGGTGGATTAGGCTGTTGTACAGGGCCCCCATGCCTAGTGTTCGCATTAACGCATCAGGTTCAAGTTATTTTTGTTTGCACCGGGGAACAAGGCAGGGATGTCCACTTCCCCTTTGTTTTTTGCATTGGTGATCGAACCATTGGTGATGGCACTTATGGCATTGATGGAATGATTGGAAGGGAATACCGGACGACTTGCTGATCTTGCTAGTATGAGTAGGATTATGGATATGCTGACTACATTTGGCTTGTTTTGGGGTATAAGTTAAATTCAGGGAAAAGAGGTATCCCCACTAAGTTCCCAGGTATAACAAAGGCATCTAGAGAAGCTGCTGTTTCGGCTGGTGAAGTCAAGTTTTTCGTATCTGGGAATACAGGTGGCGCATTGTTGGGATCTATTACGCAATTTGAAAAGGCTAATTTGGTAGAGGGGGTGAAGGAAGATTCAAGGAGGTGGGATGTTCTTCCATTATCGCTGGCAAGGAGGGTCCAAACCGTGAAGATGACAATCCTCCCAAAGTTTTTATTTATTTTTCAGAATCACCCAATTTTCCTGCCAAAATCGTTTTTTGGGAGTGTAAATAGGATGATTTTGCTGTTTATATGGGTGGGTAAGGAGCCTTGGATTCGGAGGGTATTTTTGCAGAGGGACAGACGGTGGCTGGGAGGGTGGCGATGGCGAATTTGATCATTTATTATTGGCCGGCAAATGCAAATGGATGCAAATGCAAAAGATAGTTCGGAAATGGTCACGGAGGAAGGGTCACTTTGGAGTGGATGGAGGAGGTTGTGTGTGCAGGGGCAAGTTTGAGGACACTGGTGATGGGTCCGTTTCCGTTCTCGCTGGATAAATACTCGCCAAACACGGTGGTGGTTGCTTCGTTAAGAGTTTTGAATTAGTTTGGCAACATTTTAAGTTAGAGGGCATGTCACTGTGGAAATTGAACTGTGGAAATCATAGATATACTCCAATAGGGCTGGATTCATTACAGGGTTTGGGAACAGGAGTGGACAGAGAGGTTCAGGGATTTGATTGTGAAAGGTAGATTTGCAGAGTTGGGGAAGCTGGTAGAGAAGTTTCAGTTGCCATGGGGGAATGGGTTTCGGTACTGGTAGATCAGGAATTTTGTGAGGAAGGAGGTGGCCACCTTTCCATAGTTACTGCCCCCTTTGTTGCTCGAAAAGATTGCATCTGAGGATCAGATAGGGGAGGGAAAGATCTCGGACATCTATGGGCAGTTTTGCATCAGCGATTGAACCACTGGCAATCGCACTTAGGGCATCAATGGAGTAGAGGGGAATGGGGGTGGTGGTGTGGAACGTCCCCATTGACGGACAACCTTCTGATCTTGCTACTATGAGTGGGATTATGGAGATACTGACTAGATTTGGTTTATTTTTGAGGTAGAAGTTAAATGTGGGGAAAAGAGAAGTATTCCCAGTAAGTCATTCCCAGAGGTATTCCCAAGAGGGAGAGGGTCTCGATGGAAGAGATAAGGAGGAGGTGGAAGGAGCTGTGTGGTGCATTTGAGGGGGGTGGGGGGAATCTGGAGTGAGGCCTTGCGTAGGATAAACTTGACCTCATGTTTTCGATTGAGTTAAATTCAATATAAAATGGCGCACCAAGCGCATATGACAAAGACGCGTATCAGTGTTTTTGCCATAGGTGATGGACAGATCGGAGCGGTGTTTAAGGGGGCCAGCGAAACACACACACACTTATTGGTCCAGCCTGAAATTGGTGGGATTTTGGGAATCCTTTTCGGGGACGATGTCAGAGATCTTGGGGGTGAAAATGGACCTGAGCATATGAGTGGCGATATTTAGAATTTGGCGGGTGTGCAGGGTGGTGGGACGGCGAGGAAAGAGAGGTTGATGTGTTGGCCTTTGCCTCCCTGATAGCCCGGAGAAGAATCTTGTTAGGGTGGCAGGCTCTGGAACAGCAAGGGCAGCGGGGTGGGTGAGTCAACGGATGGATTTCTTAAATCTGGAGAAGATAAAGTAGGGCAATGAAAATATCTTTAATAAAAATATTTTTTTTAAACTTCAACTAGGCAAAAAACATACTGAACGGTTTAAAGAGGACATTAAAAAAGATACTGACCAAAGATGGATACATCCAGTCACTTGATGTCTGGAGTTGTAAATTGACAACTTAACTAGGAAGTTCCTTTACAGATTGCACTGACGCCCTGTGTTGCATGGAATTGCATACCTTTGGTGGAAGGTGTGGTGGTGGTATCATGGTCCACTTCAAACAAGGACTCTTGAAAAGGAAGGTATTGAAAATACAAAGTGTCCTCATGTCTGCATGGTGTCATGTGAGAGCACGTTTAAGAAATAGGTGTTTATCATGGATGTCAGAGTGTGGATGGAGCTGGGCTGTCTGTCAGCTTTTTACTTTCATTTTAGGCTGTTTGCTGCAGGGTGTGTTTTAGTTTTGTTTTCAGTGTTGGAGCTGAAGCCAGAGAAAGCAGGTGTACTGTTGATCTCTCTGCCATGAAAAGACCGTCTCTTGATCCTTTGGTAAATTCGGAATTATCAATGTTTTCAGTAGTGAATGTAAATCTGATGCGCTTCTGTTAAAAGCTGTTTCTTTTGTCTTCTGGATGTTGTTTGGGAAGTTATTAAGGATCACTTAGTGTTGTATTCTTTGGGGGTTGTATTTGAATTGATGGTTAAGATGGTCACTGTATGTTTTAAAAAGGTTAACTTGAGTTCATAGAACAAACACTGTTTTGCTTTAAAAAATACTTTTGCATTTCTGCTGTACCACACCTGTAGAATGGGCCGTGTGCTCCCCACACCACAATCTATTAAAAGTTGAGGGTCAGGTGAACTCCATGATACAATTTGGGGTTCTCTAAACCCTGGCCCATAACAGCGGATTTTACCCCTACAACCCAAAGATGGGTAGGTTAGGTGGATTGGCCAAGCTAAATTGCCCCTTAATTGGAAAAAAAATAATTGGGTACTCTAAATAAAAAAAGAAAATGCAAAGTGACTTTAACCAACTGTACTTCCACCAAGAAAATGGAAACTGCTAACCAGCCAGATACATTCAATAGACGCCCCAAATCCTCTGTGGAGGATAAAATAACGCAACCCCTTTTGGTCTCTACTGTCTTTAAATGTGTCAATTATTAGGGGGCATAGGTTTAAGGTGCGAGGGGCAAGGTTTAGAGTAGATGTACAAGGCAAGTTTTTTTTACACAGAGGGTAGGAGGTGCCTGGAACTCGCTGCCGGAGGAGGTGGTGGACGTAGGGACGATAGTGACATTTAAGGGGCATCTTGGCAAATACATGAATAGGATGGGAATAGAGGGATATGGACCCAGGAAGTGTACAAGATTGTAGTTTAGTCGGGCAACATGGTAGGCACGGGCTTGGAGGGCTGAAGGGCCTATTCCTGTGCTGTACTTTTCTTTGTTTCTTTGTGTCAAAGGTCTCTGAGATGAGTGGTCACAAATCCGATTACTTATTTGACAACAATGATGGAAGTCTTCTTGATCAAATTCACAGAAAGGAGGTTTAAGAATTGGTCTTGCCAAGCCAGACAGAGAGAAAAACCAAAGTCATCTGAAAATACTGCTGAAGGAAGCAGCAATGAATCTATCTCTCTCACTGAAGCCAAAATTGACTCCAGCAAGGTACTGATACTTGAAGTTCAATTCAGGTCATAGAATTTAAAGGAAACCAGTTAACTTCTTTCAATTGACCGCAATATTCAACAATCTAAACCTCAAGGACAAGCAAAGGACTTAACCGTATATTATTTAAATTTTTATTTGGTCTCTAACCTTTCCTATGTCTGAGATCTCGGTGTGTTGTCACATTTTTAAAAAAACTTTTCATCAGGTTTAGCAACTAATAAACTTATTCCTTGACTCAAGAAAGCATGGTTTGATTGGCTCCTTATTAAAAAGTAAACACATTTGGAAAAGTCATCTGCAGTGAAAGAAATTTTAAAAACCTTTGTTGCAGCCAACTGAAGGGGCTGGAAAAAAAGGGGTGCCAATTCACACCTCTTCAATTGGTCGTAACAATAGTAAAACATACTTTTAATTTTGTGGTTGCATCTCTTTTTGACATTTTGCGCAGAACCATTCGGAAGTCAGCATCCACCAAACTATCCACTTCTTCTAAGCCTTGAACTGCAGGAACATAACCCAATTCATTCTGGTTGGCTCCAAATCCAACAAAGCCTGGAACTGTTCCTTTGTCTTTAGCTAGCAGCTCAGCTGCTTTACCACTGCTGGATGGCTGTAAAGAAGAGAGCAAATCAAATTAGTCTTATGTAAACTTCCTTAGGAGCCAAATTAAGCCTGCAATGTTTAATTTCAACTCATTGCAACTGCTGGAGAACATCTTTTTTAAAGTATCATGAGGAAAAGAGCCACTTGTATAACACTGAGTTACCAAGAACTGTAAATGTTCAGGGTGGTGGCACCAAGCCCTAGAAATACTAAGGCAAATACAGACTTAAATATCTCCTCTGCTCAGTTCTCAATCTGTGATTTTCTAAATGCGGGCTACAATGTCTTTGGCATGCAGAGAAAGGAGGGCTACTATTAAGATGAAGCCTTGTACCCTCAAAGTAAGGTGAGAATTTCTAACAAAAAACATCTTGAAATGAATGGACTACAATTGGAATTGCCCAATACTAATGTTGGCATCCAGAAAACCTCTCTGTGTTTCAGAAGAAAGAAGTAGAAAGGAAATCTGCAGTTAACAATGATGTCTATGAGATATGAGCAATGTGGATGTTTTCAGGACACAAAACAGGCATACTGACAAACAAGGGACACTCTTCCACTGCTACGTTTTGGTATGGGTGTGCTATGCCTATTAGGTCTTTGTACCGCAAGCATGCTAGAGGTATCTAACCAATCATATTTCTATGCAACCCTTCTGTAGAGTCCAAGCACTATCAGTAAAGACAGGCTTGGGAAACAAGATACTGACATGACTGCGCTTTAGCAGTGGAGCCAACCTGATTTCTTCAACCTCCTCTTTTTCACTGCATCCTTCGTAATGATATTGCTGGGATACAGTTCCACAAGTACCAGATTACTTCTTCCTTAGTGCTTCCTGATCCTGAAGCCCAGGTGTTTTTTGGACACCCATGCTGGACAAATTCAGCAGCTACAGCTCAGGCAAAGAGGCAGTAAAGCCCATTCGAGCACCAGCTCAGTTATCACTTAGCTATCAGCCAAATCAGCACATAACACAGATCCGGTACTGTTCAACAAACCACCAACAGTGCATTTACCCACTGAGCTGCTCTGTGATGACACTGGCTACAATAACTTCATGACTCCATTGGTACTACCAGGCACCTCAGGAATTCCCTAACGACAGGAACAGAACACTGAATAATTTCCCAACGTAAAAACTATTACATCTTCTGACCCACCCCTGGTCAGTCCTCCCTCGCCAGTGCCGTGATTAAAAATGACTGCACATGGTCCGCAAATAGCAGTGTTTTCTTAATAACCACTTGCCACAAAGCAATCCAGTCTATAGCCCACCAAAGAAGTTTTCAGCTGAAAAGTTTGCGCATGCCTCTAAAAGCCGTGTATCCATATTTGAAAGTGGATGATGGCAGTATTTAGAAGCTGCTCCAAAGTGTTGAGCACAAAGACTAGGCCGACACACTTGGTGCCATACCGAGATGAGACATTAAAACTCGAGGGGGCCCTGTCTGAACTCATGAGTGGACGTAAACAATTCCACTGTGCTCTACACAAGGGGCTGGGGGAGGGGGCTGGTGGAATTCTGCCCAATATTTATCCTTCCCCAATCAACATTGAGACATATAATCTGGTCATTATCACATGGTTGTTTGTGGGATCTCACTGTGCCCAGATGGACGGTGTCGTTTACTACATTAAAACAGTGACTGCTCTTCAAAATAACTCCATTTGGCCATTATACACTTGTAAACGTCCCGTGATCGTTAAAAGTGCAATAGAGTTAGACATAGACATAGAACAGTACAGCACAGAACAGGCCCTTCGGCCCTCAACGTTGTGCCGAGCCATGATCATCCTACTCAAACCCACGTATCCACCCTATACCCATAACCCAACAAGGTTAAAGTCCAACAGGTTTGTTTCGAATCACTAGGTTTCGGAGCGCAGCTCCTTCCTCGGGTGAATTCCTCATTCAGTTGAGGAAGGAGCTGCGCTCCGAAAGCTCGTGATTCGAAACAAACCCGTTGGTTTAAAACACAGGAGGGACCGCGTCTGGGCGGCAGGATAGGTCCTTGAACGGGGAGAAGATGGACAGGCTGGGCGGGTGGAGGTAAGGGGCTCTCTCAGAGAGTACTGAGGACCGAGTGGCCTGCTTGTGGGTGATACCAGGGAGAGCAGCGCTCCTTTCCGAGGGGGTTCGGTACAGAGCAGCAACATGCCCCTGGCTGGCTGCCCCCGCCCGCCAGCCAGGGGTGACATCCAGTCCCTTACCCGCACATTGCCTTTGGTTCGCTGTTTGTTTTTCCCACCCATCACGAGCCCACTTCGCCGGCTCGCGGCACTTCCGTTTACTTTCAAACAGCCACGACACTCCACAATTCCCACTCACTGCGCCTGCGCCAGAACTCCCCGTGTGCCCTCCTCTTGAAACGACCGGGTAGAAACAACAGCCCCGACAGCCTTCCCGGTACTGGCGCACCAAAAAAAAAGTACCAAATCGTTTATTTTTCTCTCGCAATGATGGAGTTGGACTTACTTGAAGGCGGGGAGTGGCAAAGTGCAATGTCTATTTCTGGGGGAATCTAGGCGGCACTCCACTCCAAGGAATTTAGATTTTCGTCAGGGTTTTCGTGCAGGTTCCCATTATCATTTAGTCAAATTATTGATTTAGCAATGAATGCGTATTCATAGATTATACACAGCTTGCACTTTAAGGTAGAAAAAATCCCAGCGTAATTTGTTGAAACAAACAAACAGGCAAAATTCATCATAAAGTCTTAATAGTCGGAGATTTAAGGATGAGTGCCTCCCTGCACACTCAGAGCGTGGTTTTAAAGGAGCTCTCGAGGAAGGTGAAGAGTTTTAATAGGTTTTTAAATTCTACTTCCTGGATTTTCAAAAGGCATTTGATAAATTGCCATACAAAAAGGTTAATAGGCAAGATAGGATGCATGGAACTTGGGGTAATAGTGTGGGTAGCAGATTGCTTACAGACAGGAAGCAGAGAGTGGGCATAACTTGACATTTTTAAGTGGGGAGGACATGGAGAGGCTACAAAGAGATCATGACAGGTTTTGTGAGTGGGCAATAGGATGTCAGAGTAAAGATAATGTCGGAAAAGTATCTTCACTTAGGTCAAAAGAGTAGAAAATCTGATTTTTTTTTGAAAAGTGAGAAATTGGTAACTTGATATTCAAAGAGACTTGGATGTGCTTGTACAAGGAACACAAAGTTAGCATGCAGATACAGCAAGCAATTGGCAAAAGGCACATTGCAAGGGGATTAGAGTATAGCGATAAATAAGCCTTTCTATGGTGGACAGGGTTTTGGTACAACCACATCTGGAGTACCATAGAAACAAATAATAGGAGGAGGCCATTCAGCCCTTTGCGCCTGCTCCAACATTCATTATGATCATGGCTGGTCATCCATCTCAATAGCCTAATCCCACTTCCTCCCATATCCTTTGATCCCCTTCGCCTTAAGTATAGAAACATATAGAAGTATAGAAAACGATGTGCTGCTTTGGCCTCCACATTTAAGGTAGTATTGGAGATGGTACAGCGAAGATTCACTAAATTAGTCCTTGGGATGAGGATATTGACCTCTGATGAGAGATTGAGAAAATCACATCTATTTTATCTAGAATTAGTGGCAATTTCATTGAAATATGGAAGGTTCTGAAGGGGTTTGATAGGGTAGACACTGATAGATTGTTTCCACTGGTCGGGGAAATCTAAAATATGGAGGCACTCTTTTTCGGATAAGGGGCTAATCATTTAAGACTTGGATGAGGAGAAATTACTTCACTCAAAGGGTTGTGAATCTTTGGAATTCTTTGCCCCAGAGGGTTGTGGATGTTCCATCATTCAATACATTTAAGTCTGGGATGGACGGGTTTTTGGTATCTCGAGGAATCAAAGAAAATAGGGAATGGGCACAAAAATGGACTTGAAGCCCAAGATCAACCATGATCGATTGAATAACCGAGTCTAAAGCCTACTCCTATTTCTTGGGCTGTTGTGAATTCCAGAATCCAGTGCTTATTTGTTGAAGTCATAGCCATTAATATTTGGGTGATCAAAATTCAAGATACAGAAGAGGACAGAGTTAAAACAACGCAGAGTTCTTGAAAGGTTAGGAGTGAAGAGGTTTGCAGATATATTGTGGGGCCATGAAGGGATTTTAATTTGCGCACTAAGAGACCATGTTGGTCAGCCAGCTCAGATGAAATTAGTGAGCCGAACTCGGTCCATGATAAGATATAGGCAGCAGGTTATTAGATGAGTTAAAATTTCTGGAGAGTTGAGGTGAGGCAGACGGGGACAGCATTAAACAATTGACGCTGGAGATGGCAAACAAGTGGACAATGGTTTCAATAGTAGATGGGCTGAGTCAGGTGATGTGAAGACATGTGGGAATGTAGGAGAGCAATTAGCTCAGGTTTAGGGGACAGGTTGCAGGTAAACTTAATGCTTGGCATGATGGGAAAGGGAGAGCTGAAATTGAATAGGTACACTCAGTCTTCATAGCAAAGAAGTCAAGAGTTCTTTGCACTGATTGTTGAAGGTTTAAGAAGGTGGTTTGTCATAAAGCAAAGGAGCCAAGGTCTTTTCTTCCCAAGAGGATCTTGAAATAATAACTTGTTTTGGCAGGGAATGTGGTCCAATAATGTTGGTGGCAGATCTGGTAATGGATGAAGATGCAATCAGATACGCTGAAGTCCGTTGGACTTGAAGGAGCAAAGAAATGGCCGGATGGGGAAGAATAACTGATTTTAACTGAAAGGGGCATTAAAACTGGAGTGAGTGGTTGAATAGATCAACAGCTGCAGAACTACTGTGACAAATTAAGGGTGAAAGGTTTGAGGTTTAGGAGTGTGAATTTGTACATGTAAGAGGCTCGAGGGAAGGTTTATTCCAGGGAAAGACACAGAGAGGTAGGATGGTGAATATGGTGATGAGGAATACAAGTGATCTTAAATGGTGTAGTCTATTATGTCGTTCAAATTTAGCAATGTTGCAAAGGTCATTGTTAATTTTCAAAGTCAATGCTCTCTATCTTAGAATTGAAGATTATAAAACATTTCCGGAATGCAATTCGGATTATAACCAAAGGCAGAAAGCTTAACATTATTGCAATATAATGAAAAATGAACAGGAGTATTATATTAGCACATTTCAAGATAGCCTGTTTAGCATTTGTTTACAGGATGAACTACTAAACATTCCAGCGGTTATGTCTTTCTTTAAAAAAAATACCTCTCCTCTCCTGAGGCATTTGATGCTTTTCTTAGAATGCAATTCTAATCCTCACCGTTTCTAATGTTCACCGTTAAGTATACATTTTTGTTAAAATAAATTTAGCGTGTCCAATTATTTTTTTCCCCCTATTAAGGGGCAATTTAACATGGCCAATCCACCCACCCTGCACATCTTTTGGGCTATGGGGTGAGAGTCACGCAGACACGGGGAGAATGTGCAAACTCCACACGAACAGTGACCCAGGGCCGGGATCGAACCTGGGACCTAGCCACCGCGATGCAGCAGTGCTAACCACTGTGCCACCCACTGTTAAATATAAACGTTCAATTTGAATGTATACTAGGACTAATTTTATCTTAATTTAGTTTGGTCTTCCTAGGTATTGTGGTGAATCACAGTAGCGTAATTCACACTGTTATTACATATGATGTACTATGTCTGTGTAAGCTCGGCACACGAGCAGTTGCGCGGCTCTGCCCCTAGGGGGAAATGTACTGGTGTATGGGAGTTTGTACTGGGCTCCACCCTTGGCTCCGCCCATGGCTCCTCCCACCAACTGGTTGTATAAAGCTTGGCAGTCTGAGCCTGCCTGCCAGTTCATCTCGTCGCAGGCAGGCTCCGTTGTGAGATTATTAAAACCATTGTTCACTTCCAACCATGTGTCTTGTGAATTGATGGTCACATCAGGTGTATCATTTTTTTAAATTAAAGAGAACTTCAAGTTGGCCCAACATATTTAATTATCAGGTAATTTGACAAGGAGGTCTTTCAGTCCATCTTATTTCATCCACCAAGAAAGATCCTGAAGTTGCGACCAGTTTAGCGTCCAATTATTCCTCAAGATTCTGGTCATTTGTCTCCACTACTCTTCCATGAAATCTATTACATATTTTGAACACTTCATGTAAATAATTTCCTGACATCCTGTAGCCATCTAAGATGGCCACTAACGAACACAAAATGGAAGACTGCAAAGAGTGCAGGGAAAACGGACATGTTAAAGAGCAAACAGCTTGCAGAGCAATTATGCATTGAGACACTTGCAGAAACCGGTTTCCAGCCAGCTGCAGAGATCAGGCAGCGTTATAAATGGAAAGCCGTTAGCATATTAATGAGGTGATACCGGGCCAGTCCCAGGTACAATGGACACAAATTAAGTATCAATCGATACATTCAATAGCAGACCAGACACGGTGGAGCCAGAGAAGCCCAGGACAATAAGTCCTAAGAACCACCCCAGCGATCAAGGAACGGCCCTAGGATTGGGGGGTTCAAACCATATCGATTGGGAAAAGGCCCAATCGATCCCCAGCAGGTGAGAGAGCCCGCCCAAAGGGGCGCGGACCCCCTGGGACCTATAAAAGAAAGGTCCCACACATGGTTCAGTCTCCGGCCTCCGACTCCAGCCTCCAGACCCCTGTCTTCTACATCAGCCGTTGAGCAGCAGCCGCCAATGAGTAAGTGCCTAACGACGACCGCTACCTGAAACCGGCATTACTTACACCCTTGCCGACTGATAGTGATCCGAAGCCTGCAGACCAGACCAGAACAAAGACCTTGTTCCCTGACCTCGCAGTTCCTTCTTAGCTAAGTATTAGTTGTTTAGTGGTAGAAGTAAGTTTAATCTTTAGCGTGTGCGTGAGTGTTATTATAATTGTGTTATAATAAACTCTCTAATTGTTTTGGACTTACTAATTGGTGTACAGCTTTATTGCTTTGAACTTGACCTTGAAACTTGTGACGGTGTCTTTACGGCACCTGGCGACTCCAGAGCTTAGAACGAGAAACAGAGCCAAGTGAGTGTTAAGCACACTCACCCAAAACGAGCAACAATCCATCCTAAATTTACCATTTATTAATTTGAATTTAAGATCCCTTATCTAACACTGTGTTTAACTCAAAGTAATGTTTTAGGTTTATTTTTATTTATTCTGTTAACTATCTTAGTCTGGGGACTTCCGGTTGCGGTGATGCGGAGCTAAGCCGCACTTTCGGAGGCTCCCGCTTTTTTTGGACTTTTGGGCTCTTTTAAGGGCCCGTAACGGCGCTGGTCGTACTTTTCCCGGTGTGGGAAGACATCAGCTGCGCCTCTCTGCTGGTGGATAGACTGGACCAGGAGGGGGGCGGTCAAATAATCGGCTTTGGAGCAAAGAAAGGTGCGAGGGAGGAAGACCAAGATGGCGGCGGGCGGGGAATCGGCAGCATGGCGGCAGTGGGCACAGGAGCTGCACCATCGCTGCTTAAGGGAGCTGAAAGCTGAGCTGCTGGAACCGCTAAAGGCCTCGCTTGACAAGCTCACAGCGACTCAGACGGCCCAGGGAGCAGAGATCCGCGAGGTCCGGCAAAAGGTCTCGGAGAATGAGGACGAAATCCTAGGCCTGGCAGTGAAGGTGGAGTCGCACGAGGCGTTCCACAAGAAATGACAGGCGAGGATGGAGGAAATGGAGAACCGCTCGTGGCGGAAGAATTTGCGGATCCTGGGCCTCCTGGAGGGGCTGGAGGGATCGGACTTGGGGGCCTACGTGGTCATGATGCTGAACTCGCTAATGGGAGCGGGGTCCTTCCAAGGGCCCTTGGAGCTGGAGGAGGCCCATTGAGTGTTGGTGAGAAGGCCCAAGCCGAACGAGCCACCAAGGGCGGTGCTGGTCCGGTTTCACCGGTTCGTCGATCGAGAATGTGTGCTGAGGTGGGCTAAGAAGGAGAGGAGCAGCAGGTGGGAGAATGCGGAGATCCGAATTTACCAGGACTGGAGTGCGGAGGTGGCGAAAAAGAGGGCTGGTTATAACCGGTCGAAGGCAGTGCTGCACAAGAGAGGGGTGAATTTTGGCCTGTCACAGCCGGCGAGCCTTTGGGTCACTTATGAAGACTGCCAGTACTATTTTGACTCCCCGGAAGAGGCCTGGGCCATTGTCCAGGCAGAGAAGCTGAACTCGGACTGAGGATTGAGGGGGGTTGGGGACTGATGTATAGTGTTCGGAGGCTCTGTTCTCCCTTGCTCTTTTCTGTTGGTTTTTGTCTTTTCTTTCTTGTGGGAAGCTTGGGGGATGTTTTGTAGGCCCGTTGTGGCGCGAGCCTTCTCTTCCCGCGTTTTGGGTCGAGGGATGGGGTTTAAGCTGGAGGCGCGGGTTTTTTCCCGCGCTGGAGTCGGAATGGGAGGGGACTGCCGGTCGGGGGGAATGGTGGTTGGGTCACACCGGGGGGGGGGGGGGGGGGGGGGGGCGTTGAGGTGGCTGGAGCAGCCGGGGTCAGCAGGAGTCGGCTGACTTACGGAAGTACAATGAGAGGGGCAACGCAGCTGGGGGGGGGGGGGGCCCTAGCTAGGGGGGAGGGGTTAGGGGGGTACCGGGTTGCTGCTGGAAGGGCCGAAGGGCAACTGATGGTGCTAGGGGGGGTCGCGATGAGGATCTGCCACTGTGGGGAACGGGCCGTGCGGGGACTGCGGGCACGTGGTTGGCCAAGTGATGTGACCATCAATTCACACGCGACACGATAGGAAGTAAACTGAGGCTTTTTTAAAAAATAATTTTTATTGAAAAGTTTTGTATTTATATAACAACAACGAACCACAGTAAAATACCAACAATAACAATAATGATAACAGCCATGTCACTGATCCAGGTCTCCACACTTGGGGGCCTCGCATCTTTCCACTGCATCAAGATCCTCCGCCGGGCTACTAGGGACGCAAAGGCCAGAACACCGGCCTCTTTCGCCTCCTGCACTCCCGGCTCCGCCGCAACTCCAAAAATCGCGAGTCCCCAACCTGGTTTGATCCTGGATCCAACCACCCTCGACACCGTCCCCGCCACCCCCTTCCAGAATTTCTTCCAGTGCCGGGCATGCCCAGAACATATGGGCATGATTCGCTGGACTCCCCGAACACCTAGTGCACCTGTCCTCACCCCCAAAGAACCTACTCATCCGGGTCACAGACATATGGGCCCGATGCAGCACCTTAAATTGGATGAGACTAAGCCTCACACAGGAAGAGGAAGAGTTGACTCTCTCCAAGGCATCCGCCCAAGTCCCATCCTCTATCTGCTCCCCTAGTTCCCCCTCCCATTTAGCCTTCAGCTCCTCCACTGATGACTCCTCCACCTCCTGCATTACCTTATAAATGTCAGACACCTTCCCCTCTCCGACCCACACCCCTGAAAGCACTCTGTCCATCGCCCCCCGCGAGGGCAGCAAAGGAAATTCCTTCACCTGTCGCCTAGCAAACGCCTTTACCTGCAAGTATCTGAACATGTTCCCTTGGGGGAGCCCAAATTTATCTTCCAGTTCCCCCAGGCCCGCAAACCTCCCGCCAATAAACAGGTCCCTCAATTTACTGATACACCCTTTGCCACCCCCTAAATCCCCCATCAGTGTTCCCCGGGATGAACCGATGATTTCCACCTAATGGAGCCTCCATCGAGCCCCATGTTTCCCCCCTATGCCGTCTCCACTGCCCCAGATTCTTAGGGTCACCACCAGGCTCGTGGTATACCTCTTAGGAGAGAGCGGCGACGGCGCCGTTACCAGGGCACCCAGGCTCGTACCTCTACAAGACGCCATCTCCATTCTTTTCCACGCCCCCCCCCCTCCATCACCCATTTACGCACCATTGACACATTGGCTGCCCAATAGTACCCCAAAAGGTTGGGTTAGCGCCAGCCCGCCTCTATCCCTCCCTCGCTCCAGGAAAACCTCTTCACTCTCGGAGTCCCATGTCCCATAAGCTCAAAATACTGCTAGTCACCCTCCTAAAGAAGGCCCTGGGGATGAAGATGGGCAGGCACTGAAAGAGGAACAAAAACCTCGGAAGTACCGTCATTTTGACGGACTGCACCCTCCCCGCCAACGACAATGGCAGCATGTCCCACCTCCTGAACTCCTCCTCCATCTGATCCACAAGCCTGGTGAAATTATGCTTGTGAAGAGTCCCCCAGTCCCTGGCCACCTGCACCCCCAGGTACCTAAAACTCTCCCCTGCCCTCCTAAGCGGGAGCCTACCAATTCCCTCCTCCTGGTCCCCAGGGTGCACCACAAACACCTCACTCTTGCCTAGATTTAGTTTATAGCCTGAAATGGTCCCAAACTCAGCTAGCAGCTCCATCACCCCCGGCATCCCTCCCACCGGGTCCGCCACATACAGTAACAGGTCATCGGCATACAACGACACCCTATGTTCCTCTCCACCCCGCACCAAACCCCTCCACCTCCCTGAAACCCTCAACGCCATGGCCAATGGCTCGGTTGCCAATGCAAACAACAAGGGGGACAGGGGGCAACCCTGCCTGATCCCTCGGTAAAGCCGGAAGTACTCCGACCTCCTCCCTCTCGTGGCCACACACGCCATCGGGGCCTCATGTAGCAGCCTCACCCATCTAATAAACCCTTCACCAAATCCAAACCTCCCCAACACCTCCCATAAGTACCTCCACTCCACTATATCGAAGGCCTTTTCCGCATCCAGCGCCACCACTATCTCAGCCTCCCCCTCAATCGCCGGCATCATGATGACATTCAACAACCTCCGCACATTCGTGTTCAGCTGCCTTCCCTTAACAAAACCTTTTTGGTCCTCGTGTACAACCCCTGGCACACAGTCCTCTATCCTGGTGGCCAGGATCTTTGTCAGCACCTTGGCATCCACATTAAGGAGAGATATGGGCCTGTATGAACCACACTGCTGGGGGTCCTTGTCCTTGAAAGAAATCAGCGCCCGCGACATCGTCGGGGGCAAAGTCCCCCCTTCCCACGCCTCATTAAGTGTCCGCACCAGCAAGGGCCCACTAGGTCCACAAACTTTTTGTAAAACTCCACCGGGAACCCATCTGGCCCCGGCGCCTTCCCTGACTGCATCTGCCCGATCCCCTTAACCAGCTCCTCCAGCTCAATCGGCGCCCCCAACCCCTCCACCTGCTCCTCCTGCACCTTCGGGAAAGAAAGCCCGTCGAGGAACCTCTCCATTCCCCTCCTCTCCACCGTTGGCTCCGGCCGGTACAGTTCCCCGTAAAAGTCTTTGAAGACCTCATTCACCTCTACCCCTTCCGCACCACATTCCCACTCTTATCTCCCACTCCAGCAATTTCCCTAGCCGCATCCCGCTTGCGGAGTTGATGAGCCAGCATCCTACTCGCCTTTTCACCCTGTTCATACACTGCCCCTTGTGCCTTCCTCCACTGTGTCTCCGCCTTCCTAGTGGTCAGCAAATCAAATTTAGCCTGTAAGCTGCGCCTCGCCCCCAACAATCCCTCCTCTGGTGCTTCCGCGTACCTCCTATGTACCTCCAGCATCTTCCCCACCAGTCTATCCCTCTCACTCCTCTCGCTTCTCTCCCTGTGTGCCCGGATGGATATCAGCTCCCCACGAATCACTGCCTTCAAGGCTTCCCAGACCATCCCCACCCGGACCTCCCCCGTATCATTCACCTTGAGGTACCCCTCAATACTTGCCCGGACCCTCCTGCACACCTCCTCCTCCGCCAACAACCCCACATCCAACCGCCACAACAGCCGCTGCTCCCGCACCTCCCCCATCTCCAACTCCATCCAATGCGGAGCGTGGTCGGAGATTGCAATGGCCGAATACTCGGCCTCCTCCACTCTCGGAATCAGTCCCCTACTCACCACGAAGAAGTCTATCCGAGAATAAACCCTATGTACATGGAAGAAGAAAGAGTACTCCCGTGCCCTCGGCCTCACAAACCTCCATGGGTCTACCCCTCCCATCTGGTCCATAAACCCCCTCAGTACCTTGGCTGCCGGCGGCCTCCTACCCGTCCTTGAACTGGACCGATCCAGTGAAGGATCCAACACCGTATTGAAGTTCCCCCCCCATAATCAGACCTCCCGCCTCTAGATCCGGGACACGTCCCAGCATACGCCTCATAAAGCCCGCATCATCTCAATTAGGGGCATACACACTAGCAAGTACCACCTTCTGTCCCTGTAGCCTGCCCCTAACCATAACAAACCTACCCCCCTTATCCGCCACCACCTCAGATGCCTCAAACGACACATTTTTTCCCACCAGAATCACCACTCCCCGGTTCTTCACATCCAACCCGGAGTGGAAAACCAAAACCTGCCCCACCCACCCCTTCCTCAGACGGACCTGGTCCGCCACCTTCAGGTGGGTCTCCTGAAGCATTGCCACATCTGCCTTTAGCCCCCTCAGATGAGCAAGTACCCTAGACCGCTTCACCGGCCCATTCAGTCCTCTCGCATTCCAGGTGACCAACCGGATCAGAGGGCGTCCTGCCCCCCTCCCCCGTCGACTAGCCATAGCCTGTCGCCTGCCCGCCCCAGGCCAGCACCCCCCGCCTGATCCAGTCCCCATGGCGACAGCATCTCACCTCCGTCCCCCCCGGCCCACACCAGCTCCTTCCAGACCCTGCCAGCAGCAACCCGGTATTCCCCTTTCCCCCCCTCCCTCCCCCCCAAGGCTAGGAACCCTCCTAGCCGCGAACCGTCCTCCATTGTACTTCCGTGGGTCAGCTAACTTCTGGTGACTCCGGAAACTCCCGCCAAAAACCCGACCCCTCCCAGAGTGGGATCATCCCCCATCCTGTATCTCCTCAAGGCACCGCTCCAGCGCGGGGAGGAACCAGTTAAGGCCCCCCCCCCCCCCCCCCCCCCCCCCGTCATCATCTCCATCCCCCCCAGCCCCGCAACGCGGAAAAGCCCGCGCTTTCGCACTGCCCCACCACACCCTTCTGACGCAGCTCCCAAATACCAGCCCCACTCCATACCCCCAACCCTATACAGAATACAACAAACCCCCCAACCCCCCCCCCCCGCAAAATACAAAACTCAAACAATGCCCCCCAACAAAAAACAGAACAACACCCCAATAAATAACCATATCAAAATTACAAAAGTACAGAAAAAACACAGCAACAGCAGAAACCAGCAATAAAGCATTACAACCGACCCCGCAACACCCAACCCCTAGTTCGAGTCCAGCTTCTCCGTCCGCATGAAGGTCCACGCCTCCTCCGGGGAATCAAAATAATAATGCCGGTCCGAATAAGTTACCCCCAAGCGCGCAGGCAGCAACTTTCCAAACTTTATTTTCTTCTTATAGAGCACCTCCTTCGTCCGATTAAACCCGGACCGCCGCTTAGCCACCTCCGCACTCCAATCCTGGTAGATCCGTACTACCCCATTCTCCCAATTGCTGCTCTTCACCTTCTTGGCCCAGGGCAGCACACACTCCCGATCACTGTACCGGTGGAACCTCACCAGCACCGCACATGGGGGTTCATTCTCCTTAGGCCTCCTGGCCAGTACTCTGTGGGCTCCCTCCAGCTCCAGGGGCAGATGGAAAGATCCTGCCCCCACTAGCGAGTTCAGCATCGTGGCCATGTAGGTTGTCAGATCCAACCCCTCCAGCCCCTCCGCAAGGCCCAAGATCCTCAGATTCTTCCGCCTCATGCGGTGATCAAGTACCTCGAAGCGGTCTTGCCACTTCTTATGGAGTGCCTTGTGCCCCTCCACCTTACTCACGAGGACCACGGCCTCCTCCTCTCGTTCAGCGGCCTGTGCCTGCAATGCCTGGATGGCAGCACCCTGGGTCGTCTGAATCTCCGAAAGCTTTTTATTTGTTTCCTGCAGAGAGCTCAGCACCTCAGCCTTAAAATCTGCAAAACAGCGCAGGAGAGCAGCTTGCTGCTCCTGGGCCCACAGCCTCCACTCCTCTGGTGCTCTGCCGGCCGCTATCTTGGAATCCTTCCCCCGTTTTTTCTGGGGAGCTGCTGCCATTTTTTCCCCCTTTCCACTCCGAGTTCGAGTCATGAAATGTGGAGAAAGTTGATCACCACACCTTCTCCCACCGGGAGATGTCGAAAAAAATTCCGTTTTGGGCTCTAAAAAGAGCCGAAAAGTCAGTTTGAATCGGGAGCTCCCAAATGTGCGGCTTCCTACGTCATCGCCGCCACCGGAAGTCGTAAACTGTGGCTTTAATTGACTTACAACTGAGCCTGCCTGCGACCAGAATAACTGAGGGCAGACTCACAAGGCTTCAGCACTTTATACTTCCGGTAGTGTGAGGGGCCATGGGCGGAGCAGAGGGTGGAGCCCTGTACAAGCTCCTCATCTCCCCCTGTGGGCAGAGCCGCGCCACTGCTCACAGACAGAGCCCACAAGGACACAATACTATACAGTGTGAATTACATGATGTACATTCACCACATTCACCCCCTGTAAAAAAAATCAAGTCCGGCGGGGGTGACGAGTCTTCAGGTTGAGCCGGTCCATTGGCCGAGTCGTCCTTTGGGATCGGCGGAGCACTGGGGTTGCAACCTCTTCAGATAGCTGAGTGGTGACGGGCGGTGTGGATCTGACGGTGGATTCCGGGGGTGGTTCGTTCAGAGCTTCGTTCCTGACCGGTGCGACGGGTGAAGGGGGGTGCAGGAAACCTGAGGGCGCAGGGCGTGGGGGGTCGGGTGGGGTGTAGTGTGAGGGGTACCTCGGCGGTGATGGTGGTGGTGGTGGATACTGCAGGCGGCAGGTCCCGGAGGGAAACGGTGTCCTGACGGCCGTCGGGGTGTTCTATAAAGGCGTAGTGTGGTTTCGAGTGCAGTAGTACCCTCTCTACTAGTGGGTCCGTTTAGTGTGTCCGGATGTGCTTCCAGAGGAGAACCGGGCCCGGTGTCCTCAACCAAGATGGGAGCGAAGCCCCCGTGGTAGTGCCCCTAGGGAAAACAAATAATCGCTCGTGAGGGGTCTGGTTAGTGGCAGTGCACAGGAGGGACCTAATTGCATGGAGCGCGTCAGGAAGGACCTCCTGCCAGTGGGAGGTCAGGAGATTCCTGGACCGTAGGGTCAGTAGGACGGTCTTCCAGACCGTCGCGTTCTCTCTCTCCACCTGCCCGTTCTCCCTGGGGTTATAGCTGGTAGTCCTGCTCGAGGCAATGCCCTTGTCGAGCAGGTACTGACGCAGCTCGTCGCTCATGAAGGACGAACCCGTGTCGCGGTGTACGTAGCTGGGGTAGCCGAACAGGGTGAAGACACTGTGCAGGGCTATGATGACTGTATGGGAGGTCATATCGGGGCATGGGATAGCAAATGGAAAACGGGAGAATTCGTCTATGACGTTGAGGAAGTACACGTTTCGATTGGTCAAGGGGAGTGGCCCTTTGAAATCGATGCTCAGGCGTTCAAAGGGCCGGGAAGCCTTTACCAGGTGGGGCTTGTCTGGTCTATAGAAGTGCGGTTTCCACTCCGCGCAGATCGGGCAATCCCTGGTGATGGCTTTTACCTCCTCGGTGGAGAAAGGCAGATTTCGGGCTTTGATGTAGTGGGCGAGCTGGGTGACCCCCGGGTGGCAGAGGTCGTTGTGGATAGCCTTTAATCGGTCGTCTTGCGTGCTGGCGCATGTGCCGTGGGACAGGGCATCTGGGGGCTCGTTGAGCTTCCCCGGCCGATATATGATGTCGTAATTATAGGTGGAGAGTTCGATCCTCCACCTCAAGATTTTATCGTATTTTATTTTGCCCCTTTGCGAGTTGTCGAACATGAAGGCAACCGATCTCTGGTCGGTGATGAGGGTAAACCTCCTACCTGCGAGGTAGTGCCTCCAGTGCCGTACGGCTTCCACAATGGCTTGGGCTTCTTTTTCGACTGAGGAGTGTCGAAGTTCCGAAGCGGAGAGGGTTCGGGAAAAGAAAGCTACTGGTCTCCCTGCCTGATTCAGAGTGGCAGCGAGTGCGACCTCTGAGGCATCGCTCTCCACCTGAAAGGGGACGGATTCATCCACCGCCCGCATGGCGGCTTTGGCGATGTCCTCCTTGATGCAGTTGAAGGCCTGGCGAGCCTCGGCTGACAGTGGGAAGAGTGTGGTCTTAAATAGTGGGTGGGCTTTGTCCGCATACTGGGGGACCCACTGGGCGTAATAGGAGAAGAATCCCAGGCACCTCTTGAGGGCCCTGAGACAATGAGGGAGAGGGAGTTGTAAGACCCCTGTCCGGGTCGGGGCCCAGGACTCCGTTTTTCACGACATAGCCTAGGATGGCTAGTCTGGTAGTGCGGAAAACGCATTTCTCCTTATTGTAAGTGAGATTGAGTTTCTGGGCGGTTTGGAGAAATCGGTGGAGGTTGGCATCGTGGTCCTGCTGGTCATGGCCGCAGATGGTGACGTTATCCAGCTACGGAAACGTGGCCCGCAGCCCGTACTGGTCCACCATTCGGTTCATTGCTCGTTGGAACACCGAGACCCCATTTGTGATGACAAAGGGGACCCGGAGGAAAGGGAAGAGGTGGCCATCTGCCTCGAACGCCGTGTAGTGGCGGTCCTCCGGGCGGATTGGGAGCTGGTGGTATGCAGACTTCAGATCCACTGTGGAGAAGATGCGGTACTGGCCGATCTGGTTGACCATGTCTGCAATTCTGGAGAGGGGGTACGCATCGAGGTGCGTGAACCGGTTAATGGTTTGGCTGCAATCAACCACCATCCGGAACCTTTCCCCGGTCTTGATGACCACCACCTGAGCTCTCCAGGGGCTGTTACTGGCCTCTATGACTCCCTCACGTAGGAGCCGCTGGACTTCGGCTCTAATGAATACTCTGTCCTGCAGGCTGTACCGCCTGCTGCGAGTGGCTACTGGTTTACAGTTAGCCGTTAGGTTCGCGAAGAGTGGAGGGGGATCGATTTTTAGAGTCGCTAAGCTGCATATCGTGAGAGGGGGTAGGAGTCCGCCGAAGCTGAGTGTGAGGCTCCTGAGATTACACTGAAAATCGAGCCCGAGTAAGAGTGGGGCGCAGAGGTCTGGGAGTACGTACAGCTGGAAATTAGAGTAGCTGGCGCCCTGTATCGTTAGGGTCGCAACGGTGCGCCCTTGTATTTGAACTGAGTGCGACCCCGAGGCGAGGGAGATAGTTTGCCGTGCTGGGAAGATAGGGAGCGAACAGCGTCTTACCAGGTCAGGATGTACGAAGCTCTCGATGCTCTCGGAGTCGAAGAGGCACGATGTCTTGTATCCGTTGACTTGAACGGGCATCATCGAGCTCCTGAGGTGCTTCGGACGCGACTGGTCATGAGGGTGACTGCGTTGAGTTTCGGGTAGTCGGTGGCTCGATCAGCAATGCTGGAGTGTCCCCGTGATGACTGTCCGCGGAGGTCGTAGTCGTCGAGGTGAACTTCGGATGATGGCCAAGGTGGCGGCCCCCGTTGAAGATGAAGATGGCATCCAAGATGGCCGCCCTGTGGATCGCACGTGGCGGGCGGCGAGGAAGATGGCGCCCAAGATGGCGGCCCCCATGACTCGCACATGGCCGGCTGCGTGGGGGAGGATTGCCAAGATGGCGACCCCCATGAGTCGCATATGTCGGGTGGAGGCGGAGTCGGCAGGCACGCTGCAACATTACGGGGTCTGCGGGCTTGCGAGTTGGGGGAGCGATTGCTCTGGACTGCGGGGGAGTTAGAGGGTTTCAATTTCGACAGGCATACTTTAGCAAAATGTCCTTTTCGACCGCAGCTGCTGCAGCTCGCGTTGCGGGCCGGGCAGTGCTGCCGTGGGTGCTGGGGCTGACCCCAAAAATGGCAAGCTGGCGCTCCATAGTGGGTGGGTGGCCGCGCGGCGCAGGCCTGGGGCAGTCGCTGGTCGGGGGTCCACAATGGGGTCGCTTGGTCTGCGGGGAACGACTTGAGACTTGGAAACGCAACCTCCATTGAGGTTGCTAGCGCTACCGTGTCCTCCAAGTTCTGGGCCCCTTTTTCGAGGAGTCGCTGGCGCATATAATTAGACCGGACCCGCAACGTACACATCACGGACAGCGGGTTCCATATTCTGGGAGGCAGTTACAGCCTGAAAGTTACATTCCCGTGCAAGGGCTTTTAAATCACGCAGGTAGTCCTCTAGCGACTCTGTGGGGCGCTGCCGACAGGTAGCGAAAATATGCCGCACGTAGACCTCGTTTACAGGCCGCTTGTATAATCGGTCGAGCATAGCGAGGGCCTAGGTGTACGAGTCGGTACTGTTGAGTTGTGTAGAGATGCGATGGCTCACCCGTGCATGCAGTAGGCTGAGTTTCTGCTCATTTGTAGTAGCGGAGGTAGTCGATGCAGCCAGGTAGGCCTTGAAACACCGGAGCCAGTGTAGGAAGATTTCCTTCGCCTCTGCAGCCTGCGGGTTGAGTTCTAGTCGATCAGGTTTGAGGGCTGATTCCATAGTAGTTTTCTTAAGTCTATTAAATTGATGTGACCATCAATTCACTCGAGACACGATAGGAAGTAAACTGTGGCTTTAATAGACTTACAACTGAGCCTGCCTGCGACCAGAAGAACTGAGGGCAGACACACAAGGCTGCAGCACTTTATACTTCCGGTAGTGGGAGGGGCCATGGGCGGAGCCGAGGGTTGAGCCCTGTACAAGCTCCTCATCTCCCCCTGTGGGCAGAGCCGCACAACGGCTCACAGACAGAGCCCACAACGACACAATACTATACAGTGTGAATTACATGATGTACATTCACCACACCGAGGAAGAGTTATGGCTGACCGGCGGAGAGGGAGGGGGAATAGCCCCCCGATTCGGCGGGTCACATGGAATGTAAGGGGGCTGAATGGGCCGGTCAAGCGAGCCCGGGTGGTTGCGCATTTGATGGGGCTGGGGGCGGATGTGGCTATGCTCCAGGAGATGCACCTTAGGGTGGCAGATCAGGTAAGGTTGAGAAAGGGGTGGGTTGGGCAAGTCTTCCATTCGGGGTTGGATGCGAGGAACCGGGGGGTGGCGATTTTGTTGGGGAAGAGTATGTCGTTTGTGGCGTCGAGTGTGGTGGCGGATAGTTGTGGCAGATATGTGATGGTGAGCGGTAGGCTCCAGGGGGAGCGGGTGGTGCTGGTTAATGTGTACGCCCCAAATTGGGACGATGCAGGCTTTATGCGGCGTATGCTGGGCCGGATTCCAGACCTTGAGACGGGGGGCTTGATAATGGGAGGAGATTTCAATACAGTGCTGGACATACCTCAGCACTGGATCGCTCCAGGTCCAGGACGGGTAAGAGGCCGGCGGCGGCCACAGTGCTGAGGGGGTTCATGGACCAGATGGGAGGGGTGGATCCTTGGAGGTTTATGAGGCCGGGGGTAGGGAATTCTCGTTCTTCTCCTGTGTCCATAAGGCTTAATCACAGATTGACTTTTTTGTCTTTAGCAGGGCGTTGATTCCAAGTGTGGTAGGGGCAGAGTATTCGGCGATAGCCATCTCGGATCACGCCCCGCATTGGGTGGACCTAGAGCTGGGGGAGGGGAGGGACCAACGCCCGCTGTGGAGGTTAGAGGTGGGGCTGCCATCTGACGAGGAGGTATGTGGGCGGGTCCGGAGGTGCATAGAGGGGTATTTAGAAACTAATGATAATGGGGAGGTGCAGGTGGGGGTGGTCTGGGAGGCGCTGAAGGCGGTGGTTTGGGGGTGCTGATTACCATTAGGGCACATAGGGAGAGGGAGGAGAAAAGGGAGAGGGAGAGGTTGGTGGAAGAAATGGTGAGGGTGGACAGGAAGTACGCGGAGGTCCCGGAAGAAGGGCTATTGAGGAAGCGTCGTAGTCTCCAAGTGGAGTTTGATATATTGACCACCAGGAAAGTGGAGGCGCAGTGGAGGAGGGCACAAGAGGCGGTATACGAATACGGGGAGAAGGCGAGTCGGATGCTGGCCCACCAGCTCCGGCGAGGGAGATAGGGGGTGTTAGGGATGGAGGAGGGAGTCTGGTGCGGAGTGCAAGGGGCATTAACGGAGTGTTTAGGACCTTCTATGAGGAGTTATACCGGTCAGTACCCCCTGGGGAGGAGGGGGGAATGGACCGCTTTTTGGACAAGCTAGAGTTCCCGAGAGTAGGGGAGGAGCAGGTGGAGGGTCTGGGGGCACCAGTTGAGCTGGAGGTGCTGGTCAATGCGATGGGGCGTATGCAGTCAGGGAAGGCACCGGGGCTCGATGGGTTCCCGGTGGAATTTTATAAGAAGTTTTCAGACCTGCTGGGCCCGCTGCTAGTGAGGACCTTGAATGAGGCAAGGGAGGGGCGGGTGGCTTTGCCCCCGACAATGTCCAGGGCGTTAATTTAATTGATTCTGAAGCGGGATAAGGACCCCCTCCAGTGTGGGTCATACATGCCGATTTCGCTCTTCTGCTGGCCAATATATTGGCCAGGAGGGTGTAGGATGTGGTGCCGCAGGTTATTCACGAGGATCAAACAGGTTTTGTGAAGGGGAGGCAGTTGAACTTTAATGTGCGGCGGCTTCTCAATGTCATAATGATGCCGGCGGTGGACGGGGAGGCTGAGATAGTGGTGTCGATGGATGCGGAGAAGGCCTTTGACAGGGTGGAGTGGAGATACCTGTGGGAGGTTTTGAGGAGGTTCGGGTTTGGTGAGGGATTTATTAGGTGGGTGAGGCTGTTGTATGATGCCCCGGTGACGAGTGTGGTGACGAATGGGAGGAGGTCGGAGAACTTTCGATTGTACCAGGGGACGAGGCAGGGGTCCCCCCTGTCTCCCCTGCTGTTTGCGTTGGCGATCGAACCCCTGGCCATGGCGCTGAGAGAATCGAGGAACTGGAGGGGGATAGTGCGGGGAGGGGGGGGGGGGGGGGGGAGGAGCACCGGCTGTCATTGTACACAGACGATTTATTGTTGTACGTTGCAGATTCGGCGGGGGGATGCCGGAGGTAATGAGGATTCTTGGGGAGTTCGGGGACTTCTCTGGGTATAAGCTCAACGTGGGGAAGAGTGAGCTGTTCGTAGTGCATATGGGGGACCAGGAGAGAGAGATAGGGGAGCTTCCGCTAAAAAGGGCAGAGAGGAGCTTCGGATACCTGGGGGTCCAGATAGCCAGAAGCTGGGGGCCCCTGCATAGGCTAAACTTTACGAAGCTGGTGGAGCAGATGGAGGAGGGGTTTAGGAGGTGGGATGTGTTGCCACTCTCCCTAGCGGGCAGGGTCCAGTCGGTTAAAATGACAGTGCTCCCGAGGTTTTTGTTCCTCTTCCAGTGTCTACCCATCATGATCCCGAAGGCTTTTTTTAGGAGGGTCAGTAGGAGTATTACTGGGTTTGTGTGGGCGCAGAAGACCCCGAGGGTGAGGAGGGTATTCTTGGAGCGGGGGAGGGAAGTGGGCGGGTTGGCGTTGCCCAACCTGTGTGGGTACTACTGGGCTGCGAACGTGGCAATGATACGTAGGTGGGTGATGGAGGGGGAGGGACGGCATGGCAGAGGTTGAAGGCGGCGTCCTGTGTGGGCACGAGTTTAGAGGCGCTGGTCACGGCGCCGTTGCCGCTCCCCCCAGCAAGGTATTCTACTAGTCCAGTAGTGGTGGCTACCCTCAAAATCTGGGGGCAGTGGAGGCGGCATAGGGGGAGGTGAAGGCTTCAGTTTGGTCTCCGATATGGGGGAACCACCGGTTTGTACCAGTGAGGATGGACGGGGAGTTTTTGAGCTGGCACAGGGCGGGTATCAGGCGGCTAGGGGACCTCTTTCTCGATGGGAAGTTTGCGAACTTAGAGGAGTTGGAGGGGACGTTCGGTCTTCCCCCAGGGAACACCTTCAGGTATATGCAGATTAGGGCGTTTGTTAGGCGGCAGGTGGCGGAGTTTCCACTGTTGCCGCCAAGGGGGGTTCAGGACAGGGTGCTTTCGGGGACGTGGGTTGGCGAGGGGACGATCTCGGCAATCTACCAAGTGGTGCAGGAGGGGGAGGAGGCCTCGGTGGAAGAGCTGAAAGAGAAGTGGGAGGAGGAGCTGGGAGAGGAGATCGATGAGGGGATGTGGGCGGATGCTTTGGGGATGGTGAATTCCTCCTCCTCTTGCGCCGCACGGCATAGTTTAATCCAACTAAAGGTGCTGCATAGGGCGCATATGACTGGGACCAGGCTGAGCCGGTTCTTTGGGGGAGAAGACAGGTGAGGCAGGTGTTCGGGGAGCCCAGCAAACCACACCCACATGTTCTGGGTGTGTCCTGCGTTGGAGGGCTTTTGGAGGGGTATTGCGGGGACCCTGTCAAGGGTGGTTGGCTCCAGGGTGGGGCCGGGCTGGGGGCTCGCAATTTTCGGGGTAGCATCGGAGCCGGGAGTGCAGGAGGCGAAAGAGCCGGGATCCTGGCCTTTGCGTCCCTGGTAGCCCGGCGCAGGATTCTTTTGCAGTGGAGGGATGCGAAGCCCCCGAGAGCGGAATCCTGGGTCAATGACCTGGCCAGGTTCATTAAACTGGAGAGGGTTATGTTTGCCCCGAGGGGGTCGGTACAAGGGTTCTTCCGGCGGTGGCAGCCATTTCTAGGCTTCCTGGCGGAGCATTAGAGGGTGGTCAACTTCAGCAGCAACCCGGGGTGGGGGAGGGGCTACGTGTTTGCTATGGGGGTGTGGGTTCATGGTTTTATGCTCTTTTGTTTTGTTAATTTATTGCTTTTGTATTGGGGGGGGGTTACTGTTTCTCTTTGTTGTGTTGATTAAAATTTGTTGAAAATTTGAATAAAAGTTTTTTTTAAAAACTATCTTAGTCTGTTAATGATTCATTCCACGGGCACCTCTTCTGAGCTCAAATGCCCAAATACCTCCATCTTTTCTCAAAAATCAGCTGTTTAACACTTGGGAGAAACCATGTGGTTCTTCTCTGCACTGCCTCCAATGTGCTGAAAGTGTTATGACATGGTGACCAGAAAGTGGATGCAGTTCTCTGAAGTGTGATCTGCCTGGAAAGCTAAAAATTTGAGCACTAGCTTTGGCCAAGTCATCCAACATTCGGTTGCCTTTGTTGGTAACTTGCTCTGCATTGCTTGGACATGCAGAGTCTCATTTTGCTTTAGTTTTAACTATTTCAACACCATTCCTGGAGAATGTGCTTTGTTTTATTTTTGTTCCTATGTGTAACATTTTACGTTTGTCTGCATTAAAATTAATTAGCCATTTTTAATGCCGATTTACAATTCTGTCCAAATACATTCTGTAATTTCTGAGCTGCCATCACAGATTTCACTCCCCCTCCTAGTTTGGTGTATTCTGCAAATTTGACCACTTAATGAGTTTCTGAATCTCGGTCTTTTGTTTAATTTTTAAAATACAGTAATGAGCACTGTACTTCAGCACTTGTGCGCCATTCCAACCCCAACATTAGTCCTCTAACCTGTATCCTTCAGCCATGAGAGATTTTAAAATAAGGCTAATTTCCAATATGTCGGGACTAGTTCACAATGGTTCTATTTATTTTCTGAGTAAAACATCAAGGGTATGTGCCAGTGGACATGCCTCTTCACTAAACTTACATTTTAGTTTATTTTGTTCTATTTTCAGCAAATGTGAGCTGCCCTTTCCTTTCTTTGTAATGAAAACTGGGCATACAGAAAAGGAAATTTTGCTTTTAAATTTTTGAACCACTAGCATAATTCCAATTGAAGTGAGTAGGTTATCATGGTAATAGTAGTCTCAACACAAAATGTTGCATATTTAATCCCTAACTCCTTCCTTCCAGAGTCCATCTATTACTAATATAAAAGGTCTCTGACATGACAAGAGAGCAGAGGAGCACAGTAGCTGAAGAGGAAACCCAGAAATTGCAGGGATGTGATTGTCCTGCTGAATTTAATGGCAGGGCTTCATTATCATTTTTAAAATCCTGTTTCCCACTCAGCAGCTGGACACATTGACAGATTGACGTTTGTCAGCGGAGAGACAGCAGTAGAAGACTGCAGCCAAGGACTGTTCAGACTTCTGTCTCGTGAAAAGTGGTGGGGAGTCAGACTAGCAATTGGGAGTGTGAGGAAGGATAGATCAGGTTTTGAAAGTGGGTAGGGGGAGGTGCATAGGGTCAGCTGATCTCTGGGCAAGAAGCTCTGGATCTCAGTAGATAAGACCAGTGAGAAGGCAGGAGATTTGTGCGAGGCGCAGTGAGCACAGAAGAAACAAAGATTACCAAAATAAGTTACTTCAAGAAGACTAAAATAAACTAATTCAGTATCATTTTTATTCCAAGAAGTATCTATTTAGAAACAGTTAAATCTACAGTCCAGAAAATGCTGGAAATACTCATCAGGTTGGGCAAAAATCTGTGGATGTTAACAGTTAATATTTAAGAAGGTCATTCAGCCCATTGTGTTTTTACAGGCTGAAAAACAAAGAACCATACAGCACAGGAACAAGCTCTTCTGCATTTCCCAAGATCGTAACTCTCGATTCCCATCGTATTCATGTATTTGTCAAGATGCCTCTTGAACGCCGCTATTGTATCTGCTTCCACCACCTCCTCCAGCAGCCGCATACCAGGCACTCACCAGCCTCTGTGTAAAAGACTTGCCTCACACATCTCCTCTAAGTTTTGTCCCTTGCACCTGAAACCTAAGTCCCCTAGTAATTGAGTTTTTCACCCTGTGAAAAGGCATCTGATTAACTACTCTGTCCGTGCCACTCATAATTTTGTAAACCTCTATTAGGTCGCCCTCTCACGTTTCAGTGAAAACAATCTGAGTTTACCCAACCTCTCCTTATAACTAGCATCCTCCAGAGCAGACGACATCCTGCAAACCTCTACTGTACCCGCTCCAAAACCTCCACATCCTTCCGGTAGTATGGTGACCAGAATTGTACACAATAAGAGAAAAAAAGTTAATCCCACTTTCCAGCTCTTCATCTATCGCCCTGTTACGGCAGCTCAAGTGTGTATCCAAATATTGTTAAAATACAATCACAGTTCGAGGATCTGAAGCGTAAGTGGGAGGAGGAGCTTGGGGGAGAGATGGAGGACGGCTTATGGGCGGACGCGTTGAGCAGAGTTAACGTGACCGCAACATGCACAAAGCTCAGCTTGATCCAATTCAAGGTGGTACACCAGGCCCATATGACAGTGGCCCGGATGAGCAGATTCTTTGGGGTGGAAGACAGGTGTGTAAAATGTGCGGGTGGACCAGCGAACCATGTCCACATGTTCTGGGCGTGTCCAAACCTTAGGGGATATTGGCAGGGGTTTGCGGACGTCATGTCCAGAGTACTGAAAACAAGGGTGGCAATGAGTCCAGAGGTGGCGATTTTTGGGGTGTCGGAAGATCCGGAGTCCAGGAGGAGAAAGAGGCAGATGTTCTGGCCTTTGCCTCTCTGGTAGCCCAGAAACGGATATTATTAGCTTGGAGAGACTCAAAGCCCCCGAAGTTGGAGGCCTGGTTAACTAACATGGCGAGCTTTCTCGGCCTGGAGAAGATTAAGTTCACCTCGAGGGTCAGTGTTAGGGTTCGCCCGGAGGTGGCAACCATTCATCGACTTCTTTGCGGAGAATTAATTGTCAACAAGCGTAGAATAGGGGGTTAAATAGGCGGGTCTTGGAGGCACAGGTGTCGGTGTTTGCACTATGTTTATTGTTCTTTGTACACTGTTTTTATACTGTTGTTGCTTGTAATGCCAAAAATACCTCATTAAAATTGTTTGTTAAAAAACATACAATCACAGTTTATCAATCTATAGAGTCTCGAAGTGGCTTTGAAAAATGGCCCATAAATTGATTTGTTGATTATTTTATTTCAGAGTAGCAGTGTCAAGTTTCTTCATAACCTAGACACGTGTTCTGGGTGATGAAATGAAAGAGCTTTTTTATGATTGTAGCTTTTCTTCTAATTGTTACCATTCAAAATATTATTGTCATTTCAATGGCAGTTAATTGAAAATAAAACTGAAAAAAGGTATTGAGAATCATCACAGTTCACTCATTTAATTCTGCTTTTAAGGAGTTTTCTTTGGTAGGAACCACATTTTGTGTTTTTTAATCCATCTAACCTTTCTGGCATTGATTCATTAACTACACATCTATTATCGCCATTGCTCGATACGTCTGACCATAGGAGACTAAGGATTACAATCAGAAGATTGCTAAATTGATACAAGACAAATAAAAGCAACATATAAAGTCAGTAAGATTGAGATTCCTAGGTGAACAAAGCAGATTTTTCTTTTAAAAAGTTATTCAGCCAGCACAAACATGGGCCAAATTCTCCCTTCTATACCATAACTATTCTATGATTCAATAACTAGGATTTTTAATAAATCTAATTAGATTTCTAATTTCTGTAGCTAGTTACAACGCTGGAGTGTTATATTGTATTGTATTTGAACATTGTTTTCCTGTTACAAAAAAAATGATAATGAACACAAAATAAGTTAAGAAGTTTTTCCTTCAACACCAAAATACAATTGAAAAATGTCTCCACATTCCCTTTCATTTAAGAATTGGTACAGCTGCCCCAGATCCATATGATTTCCCTTGGTACCACGGACATCAAATATTTTTTCTTCAAAGTCTGTAAACTTCCGAAACATTTGTATTGCAGCATCCACACCAATGTTTGTAATGTCCAACATAACATCCTCTCTGTGGCGGATTAGAATCCTTTTCCAGGTTAACCGTTTTGCTCTGTAAGGAGATGGAAATATGTTATGGAAGAGGTGGTGCAATGAGTTGGTGCCTATGATGACCACACCACCCAGTGTTAGACATATCATTCTGGAAATGCATCCAAGTTTAGGTCAGGAACTATGCTCTTCAACTCAGTGAACTTAATCAAACACTATTTGTCTTTACCAAATCCTTGCTGAGATTCAATATTAGCCCCTAGTTTTCCAAGTGCTGAATTAAAGTCTCTAAAATGTTGGCCACCACTGCTATTGTGCTGTCTTGCCCTGTATTGGCAGATTTATGCCTCAGCCATTTTTGTTTGAATAGGACTGTAACATTTACAATTCTCCAGTCCTCTGGCATCAGCCCTTGTATCTAAGGAGGATTAGAAGATTGTGGATAGTGTCTCCACAATTTCCACCTATACTTCCCTCAGTAAAGTAGGATATATTCCGCCTGGACTTTTCTACTCTGCAGTGTCATAACCTGACAGGGCCTATTACCCTGTCTTAGGTATTTTAAATTTAAAAATTGGGCACTTCAAATCAAGCCACAACCACTCCAGCACAAAGCCCCATGGGAATTCTAATGGGCCAAGTTTGAATACATGGAAATCAGACAGGCTGCTAGGACATGTCCGGACCTGCCCTGTCAATCGACCATCAAGAGATAATCGATCCGATTGGTATGAACCGATCTATTGTTTAAAGCCCAGAACGAGCCAGACTCTCGGGCATCTAGAGTTCCCGCTGTCACCTTATTTGGTGAGGACATATGCGCAAATAACGCCACCAGAGATGGACACCTGGGCTTGACCCAGGTGCCCTGTCAACCGGGCATCAATCACATCATTGGATACTGGAACCCCATTAGCAGAAGGCCACGGGAAGTAACAAAAGGATGTGAAGTCAAGGGGGATAAAAAATAGGCATTCTGGACACCTCAGGAGCGAAGACTTGATGTGGAAGATGACCTTGACAGACCAGAACATAGATGGAAAGATGAAGAAACTACCTTTGTGACGATGGACCAGAGGGACTCATGGATGCCATCAACAGTCCTACCAAGCCATCTATGCGGGTAGTATAAACTAATCTTGGGTACCTCAAGGAAATATTTTGTAGGTGATATACGGGTTATTGTGTTAAATAGAGTGTGTGAATTTATATCTATGTTTGTACTTTGTTCTCCTTGGTATTAAAGGACACCTAGGTAAAACATTTAAGTAAATAAACTGATTGAAAGTATCTGAATTAGATTGATACAACAGCGGATTGTCAACCTTTCAAGTACCTCTTTTAGCCGATCCATTATCACTACAGGTATTACCTTTCCCTTTGCTGCCACATTGTCAACTTCCTCTTTTTGAGGGAAATACTTAATAAGTCATTTAGTACCTAAACTGCACCTTAAATAATTAGCATCCCAAGTCACTGCAGAGGAGCACTTTAACACAAAATATGACATCAAGACACATAAGGACATATTAAGTCAAATGATTAAAAGCTCAGCCAAAAGTAGGCTTTGAGGGCAGCATGGTGGCACAGTGGTTAGCATTGTTGCCTCATGGTGCCGAGGTCCCAGGTTCGATGCCGGCTCTGGGTCACTGTCCATGTGGAGTTTGCACATTCTCCCCGTGTTTGCGTGGGTTTCACCCCCAAAACCCAACGATGTGCAGGATAGGTGGATTGGCCTCAATAAATTGCCCTTAATTGGAAAGAATGAATTGGGAACTCTAAATTTTTTTTTAAAGTAGGCCTCGAGCAGCATCTTTAGGAGTAAAGTGAAGTAAAGAGGTGACAGAATATTACAGCGCAGTAAAGGCCCTTCGGCCCTCGATGTTGTGCCGACCTGTGAAACCAATCTAAAGTCCATCTACACTATTACATTATCATCCATATGTTTATCCAATGTCCATTTAAATGCCCTTAATGTTGACGAGCCCACTACTGTTGCAGGCAGGGCATTCCATGCCCTTAATACTCTCTGAGTAAAGAACCTACCTCTGACATCTGTCCTATATCTATCTCCCCTCAATTTAAAGCTATGTCCCCTCGTGCTAGCCATCACCATCCGAGGAAAAAGGCTCTCACAGTCCACCCTATCTAATCCTCTGATCATCTTGTATGCCTCTATTAAGTTACCTCTTAACCTTCTTCTTTCTAACAAAAACAGCCTCAAGTCCCTCAGCCTTTCCTCATAAGATCTTCCCTCCATACCAGGCAACATCCTGGTAAATCTCATCTGCACCCTGTCCAATGCTTCCACATCCTTTCCATAATGCGGCGACTAGAACTGCACGCAATGCTCCAAATGCAGCCGCACCAGAGTTTTGTACAGCTGCAACATGACCTCATGGCTCCGAAACTCAAATCCTCTGCCAATAAAAGCTAACACACCGTACGCCTTCTTAACAACCCTATCAACCTGGGTGGCAACTTTCAGGGATCTATGTACATGGACACCGAGATCTCTCTGCTCATCCACACTACCAAGAATCCTACCATTAGCCCAGTATTCTGTATTCCTGTTACTCCTTCCGAAATGAATCACCTCACACATTAAACTCCATTTGCCACCTCTCAGAGTCTAGGAAGGATACAAAGAACAATACAGCACAGGAACAGGCCCTTCAGCCCTCCAAGCTTGCGCCAACCATGGTATTTGCCTAAACTAAAACCGTCTGCACTCAAGAGTCTGTAACCTTCCATTCCCACACTATTCATATATTTGTCTAGATGTCCCTTAAATGCCACTATCGTACCTGCTCCCACCACCTCCCCAGGCAGCATGTTCCATATATTTACCACCCTCTGTGTAAAAAACTCGCCTCGCACATCTGTTCTAAACTTTTGCCCACGCACTTTAAACCTATGTCCCCCAGCACTTGACTCTCCTATCCTAGGAAAGAGCATCTGACTATCCACTCTATCCATGCCACTCAATATTGTAGACCTCCATCAGGTTGCCTCTCAACCTTTGTCGTTCCTGTGAAAAGCTATCAT
The DNA here is from genome assembly GCF_902713615.1 of Scyliorhinus canicula. Lineage (NCBI taxonomy): Eukaryota > Metazoa > Chordata > Chondrichthyes > Carcharhiniformes > Scyliorhinidae > Scyliorhinus > Scyliorhinus canicula. The sequence continues at coordinate 86,957,729 of NC_052152.1, read as the reverse complement.
AGCTAATGCCCTCCATACCAGGCAACAACTTAGTAAAACGCTTCTGTACCCTCTTGTAGCCATCTAAGATGGTCACCTGCAAAGGACCATGGGAATTATGGCCAACCCAGGACTCAGACAGATACAGAGCCTATGTGTATTTGAAACACAGGTCACCAAGCCTGATCGAAACCCCCGCTCGTTTACATTTCAATGGCCCATTTTCCCAGGACAATAGAACTACAATCAAGAAACCATTACAGCGACAGACTGATCGGCGCCACTCCCTTTACTCGGAGAGCCCAACTGCCAAGGTCAATGACCACTAAGGACCCGCCCAGCCACCCGCCCTTTTATTGGCCGAAATCGAAGACAGTGTTCAGAGCCCTGTCAAATTGTTGGGTCCAAGGTTAAGGACTGCCCCAAAGAGTGCGAAATCCCAGAGGGATAAAAGAGAGCACAGCCATTTGTTCTGTCTCTTTTGGATCCGGCCTGTGCCAGCCTGACTGTAGCAGGAACAGCCAGCCAAGTTCAAGACCAACGATCGCTACCTGACGGATGAGCCCAGCAGAGACAGGGCCACTTTCTTCAAACCAGCCAAGTGAAATTCAGATAAAGGCCATATCCATTTGCACAGTGCCGGTCACCCTGAAGTTAAGTATAGGTTATTGTAGCTGATAGGTGTAGTTTAACTCGTAGTAGATATTGTGTTTGCATGTCGAGGTAACTCTTGTGTATGTAAATAAACCATCTTTTGAACTAACTAACTGGTTGTATGGTCATTTGATCGATACAAGGAAGGCTTGTGGTTCACCAACATTATCATTAATATTAGCAACAGTATTGGCGACGCTGTTGGGATTGAAAACGAGCAACACTCTCTAAAGCATCCACATCCTTCTGGTAATGTGGCGACCAGAATTGTACACAATATTCCAAATGAAGCCTAACTAAGGTCCTGTACAGCTGCAACATGACTTGCCAATTTTTATATTTAATGCCCCGACTGATGAAGGCCAGCATGCCGCATGCCTTCTTGACCACATTATGCACATGCGTTGCCACTTTCAGTGATCGGTGGACATGCATGCCCAGTTCTCTCTGCCAGTCAGTACTCGCAAGAGTTCTACTATTTATTGTGTAATTCCTACACGCATTGGACCTTCCAAAGTGCATTATCTCACACTTGTTCGGATTAAACTCCACCTGCCATTTCTCTGCCCAAGACACCAACCAGTTTATATCCTGCTCTATCCTCTGACAATCCGCAACTCCACCAATTTGTGTGTCGTCTACAAACGTACTAATCAGAGCAGCTACATTTTCTTCCAAATTATTTATATACACCACAAACAACAAAGGCCCCAGGACTGCTCGTCACAGCCTTCCATTCACGAAAGCACCCTTCTACTGCTACCCGCTTTTCTGTGCCCAAGCCAGTTCTGTATCCAACTCTCCTCTGATCCCATGTGACTTCACCTTTTGTACTAGTCTACCATGAGTCTACCTTGTCAAAGGCTCCACAGCTTGGGTTTAGGTAACTGAAAGCCTGGCTACCAAATGTGGAGTGATTTGGGATGCACAAGAGGCTATAATCAGAAGAACATAAATATCTGACAGTGTTGTTGGGTTGGATGAGATCAACAGATAAAGTGAAGGTCGAGGCCATGGATGGATCTGAAAATAACACTGATAATTTTAAAATCAAAGCATGCTTGACTAGGAGCCAATGTAGATCAGCAAGCACAAGTATGATAGGTGAACGGGACTTGCTGCAAGCTAGGACATGGGCAGCAGAGTTTTGGATGACCTCAAGTATACAGAGAGTAGACGATGGAAGACATGCGAGGAATGTAATGGAATAGCCACCTTCTCAGTTAACAATGCTAAGGATGAGACATTTCAGCAGCAAATGAGCTGAGATGGGTGCTAAGTCTTGTGATGTTAGGTGTATATAGGTAGTCTTAGTGATGGCTTGAAGATGTGGTTGGATGGTCACCATGAGGTCCAATATAACACCAAGATTGCTAATGGACTGTAGTCTCAGACTGTTGTCATGGCGAGGAACGGAGGTGGTGGTTACGAAATGGAGTTTGGAGCGAGTCCAAAAACAATGGCTTCAGTCTTTCCGGTGTTTAATTGCAAGACATTTCTGCACACCTGGTAGTGAATGCAGATTATCAGATAATTTACCAACAGTGGAGTAATGAAGAGAGGTGGTGATGAGGTAGAGCTTGGTGTCCTCAATGAACATGTGAAAACTAATACTGTGCTTTTGGATGACGTTACCGAGGGCAATGTGGAGATGAGAAATAAAGGGTGCCAAGACTAAATACTTTGCTACCAGAGGTAACAGTGCAGGAATGGGAAGAAAAGTCATTGCAAGTGATTCAAAGGCTAAGATTAGACAGATAACAATGGATCCAAGTGAGAGCAATCCCATCCAGCTGGACAACTGTGGAGAGGCATTAAAGGAGGATGGTGCGGTCAACTATGTCAAAGGCTGCAAAAACAATGAGGAATAGTATACTTTTTCCACAGTGGCTTAGGATGTCATTGTGACTTTAATAGTCATTTCAGTACTGTGGCAAGGATGGAAACCAGATTGGAAGGATTCAACATGGAGTTTATGGAAAGGTGGGCATGGATTTAGGTGATAACAACACGTTCGAGGGTTTTGTAGAGGAAAGGAAGGTTGACAATGGGTCGGTAGTTCACAAGGAAAATTAGGTCAAGGATTTTTTTTATGAGGAGAAGGGTGATAAGCGTAGATTTAAAGGAGAGGGACAACATCTGAAGAGAGAACGATTAACAATATCAGCTAATATGGGAGATGAGGAGGGGGAAGTTGAGTAGTCAGCATATTCTTGGGAAGGGGTTGAGGGACTTTGGAGAGGGCAGAGAGGAGATAGGGATGCAAATTAATCGCTAGGGCATATTAATGATATGTGTCTTGTGGGGGTACAATAAAAACCAAAGGAACTATAGCAAATAGAATCCAAATTGAAAATCTGTTAACATAAACCATGGTTGTGTAAGAGGGAGATGCAAATCTCTTGGAACTCAGGAGTGGCAAAATTAAAAATTACAATTCTGTTCCCTAAAACCATGATGAGGAATATAAATTCATATTTTATCCTGTGCTCTGTTGCGTTTCTTGATGGTACTTTTTCTGATTAAACCAATAATGTACCAAAGTCAAACCTTGTCCAGTATTCTTCACATGCACTCTGTGGCCCTTCCACACAAACCACTCCAGGTTTGCCAGGCATACTGAACCCAGTAAGTGAAAGCTCTTTTGCCCATTCTAGAATATTTTTTCTCTTTTCTTTGTTATAGATGTGATGGCTGTAGATCCAGAGTCGGGTACAAATTACATCTTTGGTTCTGTTAGCAGGTTGTCTCTTTTCAATTGGAATAGTTTCTTTGCTCATGTATGCTGCAGCATGGTCCTTGATCCACTCAATTGCATTCAACACACATATCTCACCACAACAGTTCTCTTGTAGATACTCATGAAGGTCCATATTTAATTGTGCTTGCTGTGTTCTGTATATAGAATCAGATCTGGAAAGTAGAATGTCAGTTATTTTAAACTGGAATTTACAGCAGGTGTACACAGAAAAATCAACTGAATGTATTCTTTCAACTCAACTCTGAGGAATTATGTTCCTTTCTAATACAAAACTTTTTCCATAATTATAGAAAATGCTGAAATACCCAGCAGGTATAACAACATTTGGAAAGACATTGGATGAACAGCTTGGATGCAGCCACTTTAACAAAACTTATGTAATTACGTTCAAAATGTTTATCCCAAGAATCCCTACAGTGCAGAAGGAGGAAATTCAGCCCATTGTATCTGCATCAACTTTTTGAAAGAGCACCCTACAAAGATCCCACTCCCCCATCCTATCTGCGTAACCTCACATTACTTTCACATCTTTGGACAATAAGGGGCAATTTTAGCAGAGCCAATCCACCTAACCTGCACATCTTTGGATTGTGGGAGGAAACCGGAGCACCCGGAGGAAACCCATGCAGACATGGGGAGAATGTACAAAGTCCACACAGTCTCTGTTTTGGGTTTCCAGATGCTGACAGAATCATTAATTTTTCATCATTCTCAGTATTATTTCCGTGTGCAGCTTTTTTGTTTTGAATTTGTCCTGGGTTTTACTGGTTTTCCTTGATAACAAAACAATTAATACTGTACAGTGGAAAACTACAACTCCAAGAAATCAAAAAGGCAGATCTGGAGAGATTCTTGGAATGGCAGCCATCAACATTTTGCTCTAAGTGGAATCCAGTGAACCTGTCCCAAGGAGGACTTCATTGTCGACCTACGCAGGTTTATTATGCTGCAGCCTTGTCTGCAAAACCTCGACCAAGATCAACCCTTTAAGGAAAAGAGGGAGTTTCAGCTACTGAAACATTGACAATATACACGTCCAATACATGAATTAAGCACAAAATTCTGAACCTATCCCACTCACCTCGCGTGTCAACATTTCCTTTCCCATCACACAGTATGATAGTTATTGCTTCTCAATACAGACTACACACATGCACATTAAAGCTGTTGTTGTTCTGGAATTTTCCAACAATCCTATTAACCTGAATATTTTAAGCATCTTTTCCCAGAGAGGGTATTCTTTTGAAAGCAGGCCACTCATGTATTTATACACAGCTTCGAGCTGCCTCTTAACAATATTCACAATTTGCTTAACCAAGGTATAGGAAGTTACAAGAAGAGAGCAGAGAAAAGAAGAAACAAATTCAATTGTGAAACTTCAACTGTTCCTCACCAAAAATAGCTTGTCTTGTGAATTATAGCAACCCAAATGTTTGACACTAGAAACTGAAGATTCAATTTCTAGTTATACCAATATAATTTGAATACGCTTTGTTTAAATTGTTTCTTTTCTACCAGCTAGTTAGAACGATAACTTTACTTTTTTGAAAATAATCTATTGCACAAATCTGCCGTAAGGACATACATATACTTTACCTTGTTGATATTTCTGGTACCACTTCTGGATAATTTGGAGGAAAGGCACAAGATAAAACACAAACTTCCTGCAACAAAAGAAGTAATTCCATTGGAGCAAAGGATATTACTTTTCATGTACAATTCTTCAAAACAGCCAAAAAGATGTACATTACATAAGCATTTTTAATGTGGCACTGACATTACGAACATCCAGCTGGAGGTGTACAGTGAACTGCAGTCTTGAAGTTGGTGGGTTCAGTATCTTTCCTTGCGCGTACTCGCCGAGATCTGCGAAAGCCAACTGATCATCCACCAGAAGCTCATTAGGAAACATACTGAATAGAAGCTCCAGTTCAGATATTTGGGCCTCAGCATTAGCAGGACTGGTCATTTTTTAAAGAATGGCTCCTAAAGGTATGATGATCCAATGAGAAAACCTAAAGAAAAGGAAAGATAGGATTCTGCATATCAAATACCAAATGCATAAAAACAGCATTTTTTACATTTCCTGAAGGAAAATTCACTATAGAATCAGCATGGAAATGTCCATGAATGGGGCTTCCTCATTCCTGGTGGTGAATGCATGCAAGTAAATGATAGGCAAATTATATAAAATGAAATACAATATTACAACCTGTTATTGCACTCATCTGAAACATATTCTAAACCATATCTACCCCGTTATCGAAAACAAACTGTCAATTTAACTAACTTGCAGGCTCCCAAGCAGTATCAGGTGCAAATTCAATATCATTACTGATCTAATTTGTAACGTCCGTGTCCTAATGTTTCTCCATGCAAGCTCTTCCTCCTTTGCCTCCAGACCCATATGCATCCAGTTTCAAATGTCAAGATGTTTCAGTGTCCACACCAAAAGTCACCAGGTACAAACATTAATCACCAAGACTAATGGAAAGCTGGTCTTTATCTCAAAAGGGTTAGAATTGCTAAGTGAGTAATTGGTGCTTTGGTTTTAGAACTTTCACCAAAACCCACCTGGAGTACTGTGTTCAGTTTTGCACGCTGAACCTCAGGTTGTGGAGGACTACAGTGTAGATTCACCAGAATTATGCCAGGGCTTAAAGGGTTCAATTATTAGGCCAAGTTTCATAAATGCGTCTTGTATTTCCTTCCATTTAAAAAGGTTGATGGATGATTCATCAAATATTTATTTATTTATTTTTTTTAAATTTAGATTAGCCAATTATTTTTTCCAATTAAGGGGCAATTTAGCGTGGCCAATCCACCTACTCTGCACATTTTTGGGTTGTGGGGGCGAAACCCACGCAGACACGGGGAGAATGTGCAAACTCCACACGGACAGTGACCCAGAGCCGGGATCGAACCTGGGACCTCAGCGCCGTGAGGCGGTTGTGCTAACCACTAGGCCACCGTGCTGCCCATCAAATATTTATAATGATAAAGGGAGATGATAGAGTAGATGCAGTGAAGTTATTCCCTCTGGAAGAAAAATTCAAAAACTCTTCAGTTCTAAAGTTTAAGCTCAAACTTTACAACCATCTCCCAAAAAGGCAAAACAAATGATGTATCTGTCCCATTGTTACACATTTGAGTCTACATAGATACCCTCTTAGTTACGGTAACATAAATTGTTTGAGCATCACATTATTGCAGTTTAATCCTGACAATATTATCAGAATAACTTCTCAGTGTATTCAATGTATTTCTTCTCCATCAACAAGACTGACTGCCTACAGCTCCACATTATCCAACCCTGCTGAAACACTTATCTGTGCTTTTGTTACCTCAAGATCTTCTGGAGGCCTCCATCAGCCCCACATGCTTTTGTGATATACGTACTCCTACTCTGGCTCATTGTGCATCTCTGATTTTAACCAATGTGTCAGAGGAGGCTGTAGCTCACCTGCCTTGATTCTAAGCTCTGGAATTCCCTACCTAAACCTCTCTGCCTCTCTACCAGTCTCTCCTCTAAGACGCTCCTTAAAACCCTGTCTCTTTGACGAGACATTTGTTCATCTGCTGTGGTATCTCCCTTGGTTTTGTTTAAAAATGTTTTTATTGATATTGATTCTGTTAAGTGTCGTGGAACAATTTGCTATATAAATTTAAGTTGTTTTTGGCAGCCAGTAAGATCCAAAGGGTTATTCAGGATTTCTGTTGCTAACCTACTTTTCTGGGCAAAGGGGGAGACTTTTGACTTAATCACAGGTACCTGTTCCAGCAAGGAGCTTCTGCTTGTGGAATGAAAAGTGATTGATTTCATATTAACTGCAGTGAAAGTTTGTTCTAAACTTGGGAAGGTAGTGAATTAAGTCTAAACCTTAGTAAGCTGTTTTAAGAGGTTTTATTATGTCCATTGCTTCAGACAATCCACCTTTCCAAAGTCCATCTGATGGGAATACTGACAAAGTTGCTATTGCTCCTTTTGCAGTTAAACCCAATTGAATACTCAAAATATGTTCCATTTTCTCAGGGGTAACTTCTTCATAAAGTACTTAACGAATTTACAAACACATGCGATAATGTAATTCACATACTGAACTGGGACATAACTTCACTCACAAGAAATATCCCTGTCATTATTCTGGCGCCCACATTTTCTGTATTCTCTGATACCCTCTCAAATTATTTAATTAAGGAGCAAAGCTTGGCCTTTTAGGACACGATACACAGATGTGGACCTGAATGGAGTATTTATGCACAGAAATAAGTGCAACAATCATTTTAAAAAGACCGAGAAAGCTTAACTGGATGAAAAGTATCAATGATCAGCCTATAAGTAAAATTACTCTAATTCGGTGGAAAGGGCTGGTAATATTAAATAAACATAATGCCACTGCCTGTCTACTGCCTTGCAGGTCGGTTACTAGCCTTTTTTTTTCTGGGACAACCATTACACATCACATCGAGAGCACAAATTTCAATGTTGTCCTGTACCTGCTGTCTGTCAGTTGTCCTCCATTTCCGGCCCCCCCCCGTGCCTCTCGGGGTGTGATGAGCTTCTCGGCCACCGTCTCCCCGGCTTGGCCGCGCATGCGTGCTGCTAAACGCCATTGGTGACCTGGAGCCACCTCGCGGCCGCGGCTCCCGGGGGCGGAAAGCAGTCGGTAAGGGGGTCAGTCAGTCCCGGGAGGTAAGGTCGCCTTTAGCAGGACATCAAAGTTCCTATTTAGCTTATTTTACTAAATGTATTTATTCATGTATTTGTAAATCTCAGCTCATTTCGTACTATAACTCTCAGTTATGCCTGCGTTACCTCCAGGCTTGACGAATCCAACACACTACTGGGGTGGCCTTCTGTCTTGCATCGTCCATACAGATGTGCTTGAGTTCATCCAAATCTCTGTTGCCTGTCTTGACTCGCACCAATTCCTCCTGATCTATCATCCCTATGCTCGCTACATTGCAGCTGTCCTATCCGATCAGCGTCTTGATTTTTAAATTCTCATCCTTGTTTCAAAGCCCTCCTCCCTATCTCTAATTCCCCCAGACAGTTTCATAATTCCGTGAGATATCTGTGCTCATCTAATTCTGGCTTCTTGTGCATCTCCTGTTTTCATTGTTCCACCATTGGTGGCCCTACCTTTAGTTGCCTGGGTACCAAGCACTGGAATTCGCTCCGAAGCCTCTCTGCTTGGCTTAAAACACCCATTAAACCGATTTGATTTGATTTGTTGTCACGTGTACCAAGGTACAGTGAAAAGTAGTATTCTGCGTACCCCTTCGTGCAAGTGTTTGTTCACCTGCCCTTTTATCTGCTCATGCAGCTCTCGATCAAATTTTGATAATGCTTCTGTGTCGAACCTTGGAGGTTTTATTATATTTAATGGTGCCAGATGTTTGGCCTAATGTTTAGGTTCAAGACAAGGGTTGTTATGCCCCTCGTTGCCCACAGGCAATTTGGCCTTGTTCAATCATTTATAAAGGATTTGGGGTAATGCTGAACTAAGACGGGTGGTACGGTGGCACAGTGGTGGGGGCTGAGGATCTGGGTTCTATCCCGTCCACGGGTCACTGTTTGTGTGCAGTCTGCACGTTTTCCTCGTGTCTGCGTTGGTTTCCTCCGGGTGCTCTGGTTTCCCTCCACAAATCCCAAAAGTTAAGTAATTTGGACATTCTGAATTCTCCCTTATTGTACCCGAACAGGCACCGGAGTGTGGCGATGAGGGGATTTTCACAGTAACTTCATTGCAGTGTTAATGTAAGCCTACCTGACACAATAAAGGTTATTATTATTTTCACATTGTCCCCGTGTCTGCGTGGGTCTCCCCCCCCCCCCCCCCCCAACCCTAAGATGTGCAGGATAGGTGGATTGGCCACGCTAAAATGTCCCACAGTTGGAAAAATGAACAAAAAATTAAGTTTACCATCAAGGCATGAGATGGATTAGAGCCTTCCTTGTGTGTGGTGTTAAATCAGTTGGCATCCCCCATTAAGTCACATGTTCAAACTAACATGAGTGACTCATTCCTAATGCTTTCCAAATGATTCCCAGGCCTCTTTGTTTTATTATTTTGTAACCTTATCCCCTTTCACAATATAAATTTTGCTTTTTAATTCCCACCTGTAAAGTTCCCATGGCAGAGTTTTGTGGTGGGGAGGAATTATTGTGCGTTTAAGATCCAAAATGTTAGTAGTTGTGCATACAATAAGCCAAATAATTTGAATGCTGGAAATATGAAACTAATAATATGAAAATATTAGAAAACTCTCAGCATGTGGAGCGAGAAACAGTGTTTCGGGTCAGTGACAAGATCGACAACAACTTGTAATTAGAATCAGAGTTTTACAGCTCAGAAAGAAGCCCTTCGGCCCAAACTGTTTGTGCAGGCAATCAACCTCCTAACTATTCTAATCCCATTTTCTATCACTTGGTCCATAGCTTTGTATGCTATGCTATGCTATTCCAGGTGCTCATCCAAATGCTTCTTAAATGTTGAGGGTTTCTGACTCTACCACCTTTTCAGACAGTGAGTTCCAGATTCCCACCACCCTCCAGTGAAAGGTTTTTCCTTAAACCCCGTCTAAATGTCCTGCTTCTTACTTTAAAGCAGGGGCTGGTTTAGCACAGTGGGCTAAACAGCTGGCTTGTAATGCAGAACAAGGCCAGCAGCGCGGGTTCAATTCCCGTATCAGCCTCCCCGAACAGGCGCCGGAATGTGGCGACTAGGGGCTTTTCACAGTAACTTCATTGAAGCTTACTTGTGACAATAAGCAATTATTATTATTAAATTAGGGTTTTGGCAGCAGATAAGCTGAGGTGGGTGCTGAATATCGAGATGTTACAAAGAACAAAGAAAAGTACAGCACAGGAACAGGCCCTTCGGCCCTCCAAGCCTGCGGTGACCATGCTGCGGAGGTGGAAAACAGGAGTTTTGCCAATGGGATGGATATATGGTCAGAAGCTCCTCTTCAGATCAAATAGGACACCAACTTTGTGAACAGTCTGGATCAGCCTTGGACGACTGCCAGAGAGGATTGGTGTCTAGGGAGTGGAGTTTGATTTGGAAGTAGAGAACAATTGCTTCAGGCTTCAAAATATTTATTTGGAGGAATGGATGTCAGGCAAGCAGTGTGATACACTGGAGGAGTCGAGAGAGGCGGTGGTGGGTAGAGCTTTGTGTCATCAGTGTACATGTGGAATCTAATGTACTGTTTTCAGATGATGTTACCAAGGGACATATTTTGTTTTTAGTTCAGATTTCCAGCACCTGTGGATTTTACTTCAGGCACGTGACGTGGTCAGTAAATTAATGAGAATAATGTTAATAATGCAGGAGATAAGTCTCCTGGACAAGATTACCTCGGAAAGGCGATCAGGGGAGGTAGAAACTAGAGTAAGACATAAGTTCAGGTATAGCACAGGGAAATGGAGGGAAGTGGCAGAGACAGCTGATCGGATTGTCTCAAAGAATTCCATGAGCTCTTTGCACTTGTCAGAGGTGAGGGTGTAGCAGACAAGACAAGAGAGGTATAAGAAGATGGTTCACAATAGAAAAAAGGGAGCTGGGTGTTATTTTTGCATTGCATCCTGGAATTGTGGACAGTTCTGGTAGATGAGAGCATGATTCGTTAGTGCTTTATGTGGCCAGCTAGATCTGATGGTGAATAGCTAATGCAGTTGTCTGGTCAAATCTGCACCCCTTGGACTTAAGGGAGCAGGGATGAGGGCCATACTGGGGAAATAGCTATCTCTTAGAAGATGATTAATATGAAGGATATATTAGCTCTGTTTCTCTCCCCGCAGATGGTCAAGTCAAGCACCATCTGCAGGGAGAGAAACAGAGCTAACATACCCTTCACATTTTCTGGTTTTATTTTGGGTACATACATTGTTTTCAGCAGTTTGAACAGAACTGCAGACCAACATACTGTCTTTTGACAAGCAGGTGGAGGCTGAACTCTTGAATGGAAGGGTGTTGGCAATTTACATTTGGTTATTTGTCCATTTTGTTATGATCCCTGTCGAGACCAAATAGCTTTTAAAAAGAGATTTGAATTTCTCAATGATCAACTCAAAGAATCACACAAGATTTCACATTTTAAGACTTTTACTGTAAAAAAAATAAAAGTAAACCAACATTGAGCAGATGTTACTTAATAGGCAACTAACACACTAAACTACAGTAAAGGTATTTCCCTTTAACTTATCACAGAACACCAGATCATGTTTATACATTATACCACACTCTCCACAGACAAAAGCAAATTCCTGTGAATGCTGGAATCTGAAACAAAAACAGAAAATGCTGGACAATCTCAGCAGGTCTGACAGCATCTCTGGAGAGAGAAGGAAGCTAATGTTTCAAGTCTGGATGACTCTTTGTCAAAGCTAGAGATTGGGACAGATTCATATTGTTGTGGAGTGGGAGCGTGGGAGCGATGGGGCTGGATAGGGGGCCAGCGTCTTTCTCTCCATAGACATATGGGCTTCAGTTTAAAGCCCAACTCTTCGTGGAATTAACAGGATCCCTTCTCCATGCCCTGCCAAGGTGAATCTTCCATTATTCTTTTAAACCAAGTCTTCTTCACTCAACCCTTTGAGCTTAATCAAACAGGCTTCCTATTGTAAGATTCCACCTGGTAATTCCATGGTATTTAACATTTCACAATCCTTGTTTCCTCCAATATTGATTCGTGCCTGACTACCTGTTCCTGACATTCTTTGAAATAGTGCCATGCACTCTTTCACATCCACTTGAACGGGAAGGTAGAGCCTTGGTGTAACACCTCATCCAAAAGATCTCCAGCAGACTACCTTTGCACAATTCACCATGGTATGGAATTTTGCCTCGATTTTGCGCTCCGGATGTGGAGTTGGACTTGAACAAACAATCTTCTGACTCCGAGGCAGGAATGTTACCACTGAGCTGCAGCTAACGCACAGAGCAGATGGAATTGGGAGTTTAGGGTGAATTTGAGAGGTCACTGGGGAGAGATTCTGGATGATGAATATACTGGGATTTAGAATATAAATACTTCCTGAAATAAGGGAGATGGGAAATTAATCATGATGTCTTGTGTTTGGAAGTCAGTTTAGTTGCCTGCTGATCATTCAGATTTACTCAAGGTTTCCTTATTCTTGCATATCCTATAGTCATTTGATTCAATAGACATGTTTGTGAAATTATTTTTTAACAGCATTGCACCCAAATGGTTTTATTTAATATCTTCAGGCGTACAGTTTTCCAAATGCTTGGTCTTGAAGTTGCCTTTCTGTTTTGTGGGCAGTATTGCTGAAGGATACTGGGACAATATTGAAATGGGAAAGAAAAAGGAAAGACAAAATTCTCCACCAGCCAGTGAGACCTCTGACAGCTGTGGTAAGAAAATGCTTCTTTGGTTTCAAATTGTAATGTGAGGGCAAGTGGTACTAACGGTATTGTGCTTTGAAAGAGCCAGCACAGACACAATAGGCTAAATGGCCTCTTCTGTACTATTCTGTGGTCTGTGCCTTTCCAACAAAGGTTTATTCTTTCAACTCCGTTTTGTTAAGGATTCAAAAGAAATCCTCAAATAAACTAGAGTCAAATAAACTAGAGTCAAATAAATCAATCGTCAAAACTAGCAAAATAATAAAAGTTCTTTGGGAAACAAAAACTGCAAATGCCTGATGGCCTTGGGCTGCACTTGGTTGGAATCTTTAATTTTCTGTCAGTGCTCTGTGTTCTCTAAATAGCCATTCATTTTTAAAAAATAAATTTAGAGTACCCAATTAATTTTTTCTAATTAAGGGACAATTTAGCGTGGCCAATCCACCTACCCTGCACATCTTTAGGTTGTGGGGGCGAAACCCACGCAAACACAGAGAGAATGTGCAAACTCCACATGGACAGTGACCCAGAGCCGGGATCGAACCTGGGACCTTGGCGCCATGATGCAGCAATGCTAACCACTGCGCCACCGTGCTTCACTTTAAACAGCCATTCATAAGGATATTTATTTTCATTAGTGTCATGGAGAGAAAAATGTGGAATGGAAGTCGTCATAATTCCTGAGGACCTTACGCTGTTCTCCCCTTTTGAGAGAGAGCTGACTGGTGATGATTTTAACCTGAGGGTCACTGCACCGCAAGCGAGGGGCAAGATTCGGAAAGCTATGCCTTCATAGATAACTTCAGCCGATCCTGGAATTGAACCCACGCTGTTGCTGTCAATCCTCATCCAGCCAACTGAGCTGGAGCAAATTGTGTAGGTTGATTGACTTCAGTAGTTTTCAAGCGAATTGAGGGCACCTTCGTGCAATAAGCCTAATGTTGAGTGGCAGGTAGACAGCTAGATATAGCAGGGTAGGTACTCGGGTAATCCTGCATTAGACAGGACAACATAATTATTTTATTCCTTGTGCAATATCACTCCGTTTCCTTCATCGGTAGAATGCACCAAGCTCCAGTTTTTCTACCATGACTTAGCTAATTACATAATTGGAGCGCTAACCAGTTTGGAAAGTTATTCGCAAAAGATTTCTAAATATGTGGACGACACCAAATTGGGGAGAGAGAGTTAATGGTGATAACTACAACAAATTGCAGAAAGGCATTAATAAATTGTAGAATGGGCATATCATTGTCTAATTTCAGCATCGTTAAGAATGAAGTATTACGTTTTGGAAAGAAAAAGGAGGATGTCACGTATTATTTGGAAAATAAGAATCTAAACGGGGTAGAGGAACAAAGGAAGCCTCAGTACAAATACAAAAGTCAAAAGGTTATGGCGCAGGTCAACAAGGTCATCAAAAAAAGCAAAACAAGTACAGGAATTTATTTTTTGGAAGGATAGAACTGGAATAGAGAAATTATGCTGAAGCCTGTATTTTTCTTAATTCGCTTACGGGATATGGGCGTCGCTGGTTAGGCCAGCATTTATTGCCCATCCCTAGTTGCCCTTCAGAAGGTGGTGGTGAGTTGCCTTCTTGTACTGCTGCAGTCCTTCAGGTGTAGGTACACCCACTGTGCTGTTAGGGAGGGAGTTCCAGGATCTTGTTCCAACGACAGCAAAAGAACGGCGATATATTTCCAAGTCAGGGTGGTGAGTGACTTGGAGGGGAACCTTCAGGTGGTGGGGTTCCCAGGTATTTGCTGCTCTTGTCCTTCTAGATGGTAGTGGTCATGGGTTTGGAAGGTACTGTTGAAGGAACCTTGGTGAGTTACTGGACTGCATCTTGTAGATGGTACACAAGGCTGCCATTGTTCGTCGATGGTGGAGAGTTTGAATGTTTGTGGAAGGGGGAGCAATCAAGCTGAATGCTTTGTCCTGGATGGTATTGAGCTTCTTGAGTGTTGTTGGAGCTGCACTCATCCAGGCAAGTGGAGAGTATTCCATTACAATCCTTACTTGTGCCTTGTAGATGGTTGAAGGGCTTTGGGAGGTCAGGAGGTGCATTACTCGCCGTAGGATTCCTAGCCTTTGACCTGCACTGGTAGCCACAGTGTTAATATGGCTAGTCCAGTTCAGTATCAGATCAATGGTAACCCTCAGGATGTTGATTGTGGGGGATTCAGCGATGGTAATGTAACCATGGCTAGACCATACTTTGAGTACTGTGGTAATTTTTCATTTTCATAAAGGATATGGACGCACCGGGGTAAAGAAATTTACAAGGTTGATACCAGTACTGAAAAGTTATATCTATTAGAAAAGGATGAATAAACTGGGCCTCTTGAAAAAAGGCTGAAAGGTAGCTTCACGAAATAAAACAGATTCAGAAGAAACATCCAGAGAGTGGTGGGAATGTGAAACATGTTACCACAGGACGTAGTTGAGGCAAATAATGTAGATCGGGCTTGTCCAGTGTCTGGCCTGCCAAGGCTGGCCATCCAGCCAGCCAACCAGTATTCAAAACGCACTAACAAACTTACTCTTGTGAACACTGGAGGTGTTTGGCAGCTTTCAGCCTGAGACCTGAAGACAGGAATGGTAGTGGCAGTATCCTTGGAGGGGAGGAAGAGACTGTGAGGGAGTGTATGTCTGCTAAGGGTCGGGGGAGAGGCCGAGTGGGAGTGTTTGTCTGCCGAGGGTCAGGGGAGATGCTGTGGGGAGTGTTTGTATGCCAGGGATAAATTGAAACTGGCCAGTAATTGCTCTAGCAAATTCCAAATTATTCTACCAAGGTCCAATAAAAAACAAGCACTGAATTGAAATGTCGAATTTCAGAAAAGCAAGAAATTCATAGCTTTGCACCCAAATTGCTGCTGTTTGTTTTGTTTGCATTGAATTGTGCATGACGTGCACCTTTTTCTTCGGTTAGAAAACTATACAGGTTTGCAGCCTGGAGTTGCAGGGTTGGAACACTGAATCTGTGGGAGAGGCTTTGGGCCTGCTATGCCATTTCTTGCTGTATGGGTAAATGCAGAATCACAGCTGGTGGTTCAATTCATCACCTTAATTCCCATTGGTGGTCACTGATCGTCAGTCTGGACTGTCACATATAGGTCAATAACCTTAAATCAGCCTTAAACGCTCCCTTGAGTCAGCTAGTGCAAGTGCTCGACTTGGCAGCAGTGAGTAGGGCATTAACACAAGATATGTCCACTTTAGGGCAGGAGTTTCATTCCATTTTAAGAAGAATTAAGTGGGGTTGCAGTTGAATTCAATTCAATTGATGGGTTAGCCCAATCTTTAGAGCAGGAGAGAAATAGAAAAAACAAGAACAATTTTTTAAAAACTTGTCAATCCAGCACCTTTCACCATCTAAGGACTGACTTGGACAAGTCTCATTCACCCATCACCTCCTGTGCTTGATCACCAACATTGGTTCCCGGTCAAGTAAGCTAATATATTATTCTTTTCATTTGAAGCACGTTTATAAAACTGCATACTTCTTGTTGTTTTTACGATCAACGAGATGCATTTCTAATTCCTTATCTTTCACTGTGAGTGTGAAAATAATTGATATGTGGCCCCTGACCTGAAAAGCTTAAACACCCCTGATGTAGATGCATTTAAGGGAAGCAAGATAAGCAAATGAGGGAGAAATAAATAAAGGACTATGCTGATAGATGATGAAGGATTGGAGGAAGCTGTAACGGAGCATAACCACCAGCATGGACTTGTTGGGTCGAAAGGCCCATTTCTGTGCTGTGTAATCTATGTAGTTCTATATACTAGTGAGGTAAATTCACAAAGTACAGGGCTACTGCAAAGAAAGAAAAAGTTAAAATTATATTAGAGCCTTTCACAATTCAAAGCACTTCACTGTCAAAGAGCTACTTTTGATGTGTAGTCACTACAGGCAAATAGAAATGCCCACTTCCACACAACAAGTTCCCACTATAAAATAAATGGCAGATAATCAGTTTTAATATTAGGGATCTGGATATTCGGAAAATATTCTTGTTCTTCAGATAACTTTGTCAGATATTTTATGTACACCTGAACCGACAAAGGGGAGATTTCTCTAATATTTAATGTGAAATGTGGCAGTTCTGCCAGTGCAGCATTCCCGCAGCACAAGAATTTTGTGATGAAATTCTTTTGGATCGGGGCTTGAAACCTCAACCGTGTGAGTCAGGTGAAAATACTACCCTGAGCAAAGACTGGCACCAACATTGTGCTATAGAAAGGTATTTTAGTTCTTGCCAAATTGTGATAAAAAATTTATTGTATTGAAAATGTGAGACTGCAGATTTTGGGTAAAAATTTCTGCCCGACTGCCCCCCAATTAGCATCTGTATCTCCAATCTCAGATAGCAAAGTTAGCAGATTACCTGCTTTCAGACTATTAAAATGTTGCTGTAATCAACTACTTAGAGGTGCACATGATAATGTTATATTGACCAAGATTTTACAGTCAAAAATGAAGTGAAACTGTTTGCCACTGGCAGAGAATGTTGACCACAAAGATCTGATCATCACTGTTGCCTGGATTTTATCTTTCTTGACCTTACATTCCAGCACTAGATCCAGCATCCAACAGGTGATGACATCAAGGAGGCCAAGGAACTAGTCACATTGAAGATTTCTCACAGACAGTACACGAGGAAGCAAAAGCACTGATTATCCATCACATTTGAATAATTTTACAAGAACAAACAAAGATTGGGATATAGAACATAGAACTGTACAGCACAGAACAGGCCCTTCGGCCCTCAATGTTGTGCCGAGCCATGATCACCCTACTCAAACCCACGTATCCACCCTATACCTGTAACCCAACAACCCCCCCTTAACCTTATTTTTTTTATTAGGACACTACGGGCAATTTAGCATGGCCAATCCACCTAACCCGCACATCTTTGGACTGTGGGAGGAAACCGGAGCACCCGGAGGAAACCCACGCACACAGGGGGAGGACGTGCAGACTCCACACAGACAGTGACCCAGCCGGGAATCGAACCTGGGACCCTGGAGCTGTGAGCATTTATGCTAACCACCATGCTACCCTGCTGCCCCTGGGATATGTGCATGGAATTAAGATAGAACCTGAAATATCAGGAACTTTAAAAAGAAAGTAAAGTCTATGTAATTTTCAAATCACAATCTGGAAGTTTGACATTACACAGACATGAAATCAGTTTTACAAGTGCAGAGAAGTCATTACGCCATAGTATGCTGTTTAAAAGCCCAGTTATGCCTCATTCAAAGTATAACCTTTTCAAGGATTTTTGCAGTGAGACACATGGTCCGTAAAGTGAAGTTCACATCAATTCCTGAAATATTTAAGATTTCCATCTGCAAACACTTTAACTGTGCATCCTGTGGAAGAGCAGGTTATCACCGGCAGCAAACTCTGAATTTTCAAGTTTAATTACACATATACAGTTGCCAGGCGTTTCTGTCAGTTTCAGAGTTGTAATGATGACAAACACTGACAGTTGTATTATCATTATAACTGCAAAATCCAAGCCAGTAATTTTTTTGTCACCTTCATGGGGCAATATTTTCTTTATGCTCTGTGCACTCAACAAAGACTAAGAGCTCAATGGGAATATACAAGTATCAGTCTGTGTCCTCCGAATCCAAAGTACAACACAATGGCACTGCAGCTTTATCTTTTTGCCAATGCGTAGAATTGCTCCATATTAATAAGGAACAAGTTTGTCATCCATTTAATATCATGTATTTGCTGTTCAAGATATAGCACCGGTTCAAGTTAAATCTTTTACTACACTTATTTGAATTTAGAGCAAGAATATTGATTGCAATCAATAACATTATATATGCAATTCAATACCAAATTTGAATATCCTAATACAACTTGTTACTTCATTTCTGATTTATTGCAGTGCCACAATGTGTACATACTCGCAAGGGACTCAACCTAAATCAGATTAAAAAACAATTGCTTCAGCATTGTTGGAACACTTGTGAGGACTGCAAAACGAATACCAAAACAGAAGACAAACACAAACCGGACGACCATCCGACTGTCTGGTTATGCTTAAAATGTGGGCATCAGGTAAATTGCTGTTTTATTGAAATATTACGCTTTGTGAAACATATTATCCTGAGATCATGGCAACTTTAGTTCTGGGCCATCCATTTCAGGCTGTTAATTTCCTTTACTCGGTCATGTTTTGTAAAGAACTTCACGTCTGATAAATATGTTTCATGTTTAGATTACCTTTGTAGCTAACAGCGCAACATTTTTAGAATGGTATGACAAAGTCTGCCAGGCTTTCCTCCGGGTGCTCCAGTTTCCTCCGACAAGTCCCAAAAGACTTGCTTGTTAAGCGAATTGGACATTCTGAATTCTCCCTCAATGACCCGAACAGGCGCTGGAGTGTGGTGACTAGGGGATTTTCACAGTAACTTATTGCAGTGTTAATCATATTTTTGTTTAGCTGCCTATCTTTATCTACCGTCCTGCTAAATTGTCTAATTAAGTGATGTCTACTCCAGACAATCTGGCCACTCATCATGGATGCTGGAAACATGAAGTAAAAACTTAAGGTTTTCAAGTAAAAAGTGAAGTAAACAATGCTGGAAATACAGAGCAGAGCAGACAGCATCTGTGGAGTGAGAAACAATATTAACACTTCAGATTGATGTCACAACCACAATGTGATTCAAGAATTGGCAGTGTGGCTGTACATGTACATACAGTAATTAATTTCAGGACTGCGGCAAGATAGCAAAACTGGGTAAGGGTGCAATTCCACCTTTCCTAACTGTTTTCAATTTAGTGTCACTTGGTTACAGATATTCGCTCATTCCTCCAGACTGCTGAATACTTTTCTAGTTCAACACCTTGTGTGTGAGAATATTACTCAAATTACATTGTAAATTCACATTCTGGTGGGGTGGGGGAACTTGATCTGCCATCAGCTGTAAGATTAGTTCCGGGCAGATCCCCTTTAGATGTTTATATCCATTGTAGTTCATGTCTACAGATAAAAGTCCTTATTTCTCTGTTGGTACTACTCAATCCACTATGCAGGGATTGTACTAATTTTATATTCTATAATCTTGTAAGAAAATTGAGATCTACTATTGTGAAACTGAGAAATTGTAAATTATATCCATAATATTCACTGGTTATATAATTTGGTAATCAGCTACAGATTGATACAGAATTTACAATCATTATAGTATACCAGTTAATTCTTGGAAATGATTGAAATGCTTCCACAACCTTACTGCAACACAAATGAACCTAAAATTGAGTAATCCTGGAAAATTAATGTGTTGAGAAAAAAGAACAGTCGTTCTATGTAGTCTCTAGTTTCAGGGAACAAATTAGTGTTCCAGTATCTCAAATAGTATACTGTGCCTGAATTTTTCAGTTGCACAATGTCAATGTTCTTGTCATCCGTGAAAGCTACTGTGCATTCTCCACATAACTTTAACTAAAATGTTGTTAGAAAGTCGAATTATGCACATGAAAACTATGATTGAGTGAAAACATTGGCCTGCTGCAAGTCTTTGTTGCTCACTTTGTGTGGTATAAAATGATTTATTCAGCATTGCACAAATGTCCTGACTTGATTTGTATTTTTCAGGGATGTGGGAGGTATTCGGAAGATCAACATGCTCTTAAACATTACGAGAAGCAGCATTCAGAATCACACTGTGTGGTTCTTAATTTAGACTCCTGGAGTGTATGGTAGGTTCAATATTTCATGTATGGTGATATTTTCATGGATTATCACTTGTAAATATTTGAATTAAATTAGTTTTTGAATCAGTTTGTGACATTCACTCGCTATTTTGATACTATAATATTTGTGGGTTCTCATAAAACAGTTCGAAACCAAGTAGCCAACGTTAGTGAGAATCAGTTACATTTTTGAGGTCTCTAATTCCTGCTGGTTGACAAATACACAGGGCAGGATCATATGCAGGTTAACCAGCATTACTGAAGTCAGATGATTGAGCTTCAATATTATCTGTCGCTAAATTGCTTTTCATTGGTCCATAAAGGTAAGGTTTAGGGTATGACCTTGTGAGCGGCAATGAAGTGTTGAGAATGGTTTCAGGAAAAATATTGCAAAACTCTGATTTGCTCTTCTGATTAGAGGAGAAGGTATCAAGATGGTAGTGAATGGTGGGACAGGGCTGGGCAAGTTGGGAGTGTTGAAGCAGCTGAATAAGATTGGATTGGATTGGATTGGATTTGTTTATTGTCACGTGTACCGAGGTACAGTGAAAAGTATTTTTCTGCAAGCAGCTCAACAGATCATTCAGTACATGGAAGAAAAGGGAATTAAACAATTCAAGAAAATACATGAGAATACATAATAGGGCAACACAAGATATACCATGTAACTACATAAGCATTGGCATCGGTTGAATCATACAGGATGTAGTGTTAATGAGGTCAGTCAATTAGAGGGTCATTTAGGAGTCTGGTGACAGTGGGGAAGAAGCTGTTTTTGAGTCTGTTTGTGCATGTTCTCAGACTTCTGAATCTCCTGCCCGATGGAAGGGATCCTTGATTATGCTGCCCGCTTTCCCCCGGCAGCGGGAGGTGTAGATGGAATCAATGGATGGGAGGCAGGTTCGTGTGATGGACTGGGCGGTATTCACGACTCTCTGAAGTTCCTTGCGGTCCTGGGCCGAGCAGTTGCCATACCAGGCTGTGATGCAGCCCGATAGGATGCTTTCTATAGTGCATCTGTAATAGTTGGTAAGGGTTAATGTGGACATGCCGAATTTCCTTAGTTTCCTGAGGAAGTATAGGCGCTGTTGTGCTTTCTTGGTGATAGCGTCGACGTGAGTGGACCAGGATAGATTTTTGGTGATGTGCACCCCTAGGAATTTGAAACTGCTCACCATCTCCACCTCTGCTCTGTTGATGCTGACAGGGGTGTGTACAGTACTTTGCTTCCTGAAGTCGATGACCAGCTCTTTAGTTTTGCTGGCATTGAGGGAGAGATTGTTGTCGTTACACCACTCCACTAGGTTCTCTATCTCCCTCCTGTATTCGGACTCGTCGTTATTCGAGATCCGGCCCACTATGGTCGTATCGTCAGCAAACTTGTAGATGGAGTTGGAACCAAGTTTTGAATGCAGTCGTGTGTGTACAGGGAGTATAGTAGGGGGCTAAGTACGCAGCCTTGCGGGGCACCGGTATTGAAGACTATTGTGGAGGAGGTGTTGGTGTTCATTCTTACTGACTGTGGTCTGTTGGTCAGAAAGTCAAGGATCCAGTTGCAGAGTGGAGAGCCAAGTCCTAGGTTTTGGAGCTTTGATATGAGCTTGGCTGGGATTATGGTGTTGAAGGCGGAGCTGTAGTCAATAAATAGGAGTCTGATGTAGGAGTCCTTGTTTTCAAGATGCTCTAGGGATGAGTGTAGGGCCAGGGAAATGGCGTCTGATGTGGACCGGTTGCGACGGTATGCGAATTGAAGTGGGTCAAGGCGTTCCGGGAGTATGGAGGTGATGCGCTTCATGATCAGCCTCTCGAAGCACTTCATTACAACTGACGTCAGGGCCACCGGGCGGTAGTCATTGAGGCATGTTGCCTGGTTCTTCTTTGGTACCGGTATGATGGTGGTCTTCTTGAAGCAGGTAGGGACCTCGGAGTGGAGTAGGGATAGGTTAAAGATGTCTGTGAATACCTCTGCCAGCTGGATGCGCAGGCTCTGAGTGCATTTGAGTATTAAGAGCTATATTTGGGGCTGGTTTAGCACAGTGGTCTATATAGCTGGCTTGTAAAGCAGACCAAGGCCAGCAGCACGGTTCAATTCCCTTACCAGCCTCCCTGAACAGACACCGGAATGTGATGACTCGGGACTTTTCACAGTAACTTCATTTGAAGCCTACTTGTGACAATAAGCGATTTCCATTTCATAAGAATGCATTTTAAAGAAGCACTGCTGCAAGAATTTGTACAAGATTAAAAGGTAAGAAGAATTGGGAAGGATGGTTAAAAGGATGGCTGTGAAGGACAATGATTTACATTGATTTTGTGTTTGTTTTGATTAACTCTTCATTATTTTGATATAGGTGCTACTTGTGTGATGATGAAGTTCATTATGAAGTCAATGATCAATTAGGTCAATTTGTAACATATATACAAAAAAAGACAGCTGACAAATGCGCCAACACAGGTGAGTTATCAAGAAGGTTATTTGAGTTAAATGATAACATAAATATGCATAGATTTAGGGGCAGCACGGTGGCGCAATGGTTAGCACTGCTTCCTCACAGCGTCGAGGTTCCATGTTCGATCCCGGCCCTGGGTCACTGTCCGTGTAGAGTTTGCACATTTTCCCCGTGTCTGCATGGGTCTCGCTCCCACAGCCCAAAGATGTGCAGGGTAGGTGGATTGGCCACGCTAAATTACCCCTTAATTGAAAAAAAAATTGGATACTCTAAATTTTTTTAAATATATGTACATTTTATACATCTTCAAATACTATTTAATTCCCACATTGCTGAATATTAAGGTGCAGTTATTGCAGACTGTTGCACTTTTTGGAAAATCTACATATTAGGACAAGACAGCTAGTCTCATTTTAATGTGCAGATTCTTGAGGTTACTGAAGCTTTGGGTTCATCCCCTTCACTTCGGAGACCTCAGGTGAGCGCTATTTGGTACTGGCCTCCACAAACGGGTACTTAGGACACATGGATGTAAGAATTCAAACCTGATTTGTACAGTTTTGGTTGAGTCTGCAGAACAAAAATAGACTGCTTATCTAACAAAATCAACTTGAAATGTGTGCAGGTACATTGGCACCGGCGGGGCGGGGGGAGTGGCATGAACCACTCCGGTGCGGGCCGCCCCAAATGTGCGGAGACCTCCGCACCTTTAGGGGCCAAGCCCTCACATTGAGGGGCTAGGCCCGCGCCGGAGTGGTTGGCGCCCCGCGCCGGAGTGGTAGCCGGAGGGAAAGGCCGGAGAATCGCCGGGGGGGCACGCCAACCGGCGCGGAGCGATTCCCGCCCCCGCCGAATCTCCGGTGCCGGCGGAGGGTCGTAGAATCCCGCCCCTGATTAATTGAGTGCTGTAGCAGATGTGGTGGTACCTGATGTTCAAGAGATTAATGTATGTAACATGGATACATCTAGTTTAAATTGTGTTGTATTTCTATTTATAGCTGCACTGCCTGAAACTAATGAAAATGGTAAGGGAAAGGAAGACAACACAACGGAAACTGAAAAACAAGAGAAAGGAAAGACTGTGACACAAAGTAGCCAGCTGACCCCAGTGAAAGGACTCAGCAATCTTGGCAATACTTGCTTTTTTAATGCTGTCATGCAGGTGATTATAAAGCGTTAACATGAAGCACTGTATCTCGTGGTTACAAAACATCGGCTTACTAGCTCGCGTTTTATTTAATTGACAATTTTTAAAATTGCACTAATGAGAAAACTCAGACAGTACTTTGATGCAAGTAGCTCAGTCAGCTGTGGATTTAGTCATAGCACCAAAAGACATTACTACCATAAAATGCGCAATAACATATTTCCTCTATTTTGTTTAAGGGACAGGAAGACTAGCCTAAAAGACTATCATTTTAAATAGCCATTTATTCAGAGACCAGAGTACATTTTTGTATTCTTTATCCCCGATGCTGCTGCACTCTTATATTTAATAATAATAATCTTTTATGGTCACAAGTATGAAGTTACTGTGAAAAGCCCTTCCGGCGCCTGTTCGGGTAAGCTGGTACGGGAATTGAACTCGCGCTGCTGGCCTTGTTCTGCATTGCAAACCAGCTGTCAAGCCCACTGAGCTAAAAAAGGTTATTCTCTATTCTGATGCTTTACATAGGAATTTCTTTGAAAATTACCTGATTGAATTTTGTTCATTGAAGTTGTTTAACTTTGCAATGACTTACTGTTGAAAGGAACAGACAGTATCCTTCTCTTTATTCATTACTCCAGATCTTATCACAGACCTACGTGCTGAATGAGTTGATTCAGGATTTAAAAACGAATGAAGCTACAATGACCGTTGTGACGCCTGACTCTCTAAATCTGGTAGGTGAATATTTGTGACGAACCACTTGAAAGGCTTGCATTTTTTAGTTTGTAATCTATCATATTATAGAATTCAACCATTGTAAGAAATTAATATAAATAACTATCCATCTTTTGAGCTTTCATGCGTACCCTACCCATGTATTTGTAAAGCTTTGAATGATTTCCTCTGCTTTCAATGATGCTTAAAGAACATATTGTTCACTATTATCATTCAAGGAACATTTTGCAAAGGCTAGCAAAAATCTTATTTGATAAAACTTGTGACTTGACAAATTATCTGTAGAAATTGAAGCCTCTTAAACCCCTTACACAACTTTATTACAACTTCAGGGCCGACCAAGTATGGCTGTTATTTGGAGGTAAAAGTCAAGTTGTACCTCAGAATTTTGCTTTTCCATATAAATGTGTTAGAGGTTCATACCTGAAAGCAGTGCTCACATGATCTTCATTCCTTGATTGTTACAAAGTTGTGATGTTCATTTTATTGCAAATCTGAAAATTGTATAGTTAATTTATGGGCAATTTCCAAGTTTTCTCATCTAGTGGCCAGTAATTTTTTCAGCCAGTAATTTACCATGGGTGCGATTCAACTAATTGAGAACAAAGTCGAATAGCGAACGCTGAGAAACACATGACTATACAACATGACTCGCGTTGTATAAGGGGCCTCAGCGGGGAACGTGTGGCCGAGGCCACACATAGATCCGTTTTGCACACTGAGGAGCTCTGCTTGCTAGAACTCCCCAATGTAGCGGGAGATCGGGACACCATATTTAAATGGTGTCTGATCTCTGAGCCCCACAAAACAACCCCCGACTCTCCCACAGCCGGAAAGGACTATGTGTGTGTGTGTTCCCGCAACATCCAGGCAGGGCACCCCTGGCCCGATCGCACACGTGCATAAAATGCCAGCTTGGCACCCTTGTAGTGCCAACCTAGCACCCTTGCAGTGCCACCTGGGTACCTTGGCAATGCCAGGTTAACACCCAGGTGGTACTGCCAAACCTGCACTGCCAGGGTGCCCAGGTGGCACTAGCAGTGCTAGGGCACCACCCTGCCCAAAAGGCATGAAGCTGGGGGCCTCCAATCCTTTGAGAGATCCACAGAAGTGCCATTCTGTCTGGTCCCCATTTGTGGAGACCAGTACCAAACGGCGCTCACCCAAGGTCTCCGACGTGAAGGGGATGAATCCCTAAGCTTCAGATACCTCAGGAATCTGCACATTAAAGTGAGACTTGCTGTCTCACTCTAATATACAGATTTTGAAAAAAGTGATCCTGCTCACAATGGGCATTGCGAGTCGGGTACGTCTCGGGAGAAGGATCTCCCAGCTTTTATCGGCCCCGTTGTGCCACTGCCAGCTGCTTTTCGGGCACAGCGTGGCCATTGGATTGAGCCTCGTGTGTCTACGAAGGTTATGAAAATCAAGTCACATTGATTAAAAAGCTCTCTTGGTCTCAGTCAGATCTGATGGGGTATCCACCGGCTGATCAGATATGCAAAATAACTTCTCAAATTGCTGACTTGCTTTCAATTATTTTAATGTTGAAGTTCTCACATTTGATATTTTTATTAAATGTACATATTTCAGACTATAATTGAGAACAAAGTCCAATAGTGAATGCAGAGAAACCCATGACTATACAACGTGACTCGCGTTGTATAAGGGGCCTCAGCTCCTAACCCATAAACTATTGTTTCGCTTTGGACTTTATATCAGAATTAGAAATCTCCGAAAACTCATCCCAGTTGGATATGGCCAAACATAACTTACAAGTAATAACAGCTCAAAGGGATGCATATGTAATAATTTTCTAAGTCTGCCCCTCCTAAGTCTCAAAAATATTTTCACGTTTTCACAGAAGACTTGGATTTATTTTGGGTAAAAGAGTAATCTCTTCTCCTGGTGTCCTGACTAATATTCCTTCCTCCACCAATGCGTGTCAGAGACAAATTGCAGTGCTACTTGGGGGCCATGTTATGCAAAGTGACTACTGCTTTTACTCGCAATACAGCAGCACTGGCACAATGCGATGTGAAGCCCAGATGTTTGTGTCAGATGTTTTCAGTTTTTCCTTATTTTTTCTTTTCATTTTTCAAGACTAAACATTACATTTTGAACCAGCAGAAATTTGCAGGGCAATGGTGACAGAACAGAGGAATGGGACTAATTGGACAGCCCTTTCAAAGAGCTTGTCCAGACATAATGGGTTGAATGGCCACTATCTGTGTTATATGATTTGATGAATACCAAAGTAAGGGTGAGGATTTCTAGGCACCAGGCATCTTTTCTCTGAGATTACAGTCATGGAATAATGCAGCACAGAATTTAACTTGGCTTTAATAAGACTATATACCATATGAAATAGGAGCAGAAGTAGGCCATTTGTCCCATCTTGCCTGCTCTGCCCTTCAATGAGAATAAATAATTTAGTTTTTGACTTCAGAGCTTTATAAATTTTACTTCAAATTATCAGGGACACCTAGAGATTCACCTTGACCAACCAGGACCACTGTCATCAGCAATGCGCCAATTTCTGCTTGATTTCCAAGATACAAAAAAGAATGTTCTCACCCCCAAGGAGCTGTTCACACAGGTCTGTAAAAAGTGAGTATCCACAGTCATTGCTATGCAGGTATGAAGCCAATAACATTCAGACTAAAACATCCTGTGCTGCAGAGAGTTCTCAGAACAAACACAACAGTTTGAGGATTGTGGTGTTGGACTTGCGAAAGGTAGCCTTACATTTTTAAACACCCACATAGACTTGGAATGAATTTTGTCGGTTTGTATGTTAGAGAATGACCCTCCTTGACCCTATTGATAATGTTTCTCCAAAATTGAACGTGGGGAAAAGCGAGATGTTTGCGATCCAGGCAAGAGGACAGGGGAAGAGACTGGAAGAGCTGCCGCTTAGAATGGTAGGGAAGAGCTTTCGATATCTGGGAATCCAGGTGGCCCGGGAATGGGAGGTACTGCACAAGTTAAACCGATCCCGGTTGGTAGAACAAATAGAAGGGGACTTTAAGAGATGGGACATGCCCCTGCTATCACTGGCGGGGAGGGTACAGACTGTGAAAATGACGGTCCTCCCCAGAATTCTGTTTGTCTTTCAGTGCCTCCCCATCTTCATCCCTAAGGCCTTTTTCAAGCAGGTGAATAAGAATATTTCAGGCTTTGTATGGGCGGGTAAAACTCCGCAAGTGAAGAAAGTGTTGCTGGAGCGCAGTCGGGGGGAGGGTGGGTTGGTGCTGCCAAACTTCTGCAACTACTACAGGGCAGCTAATATAGCCATGATCAGGAAGTGGGTAATGGGGGAGGGGTCGGCATGGGAGCGGATGGAGGCGGCATCGTGTAAAGACACCAGTCTGGGAGCATTAGTAACGGCACCTCTGCTGTTCTCGCCGGTCCGATACTCCACAAGTCCGGTGGTAGTGGCGGCTCTGAGAATCTGGGGGCAATGGAGGAGATATAAGGGAGTGGAGGGAGCACGGACTCTGATTTATAATAACCACAGGTTTGTACCGGGTAGGCTAGATGGCGGGTTACGGAATTGGCAACGGGCAGAAATTAGAAAGATGGGGGATCTATTTATAGCCGAGAGCTTTCCCAGCTTGAAAGCTTTGGAGGATAAATTTAAATTGCCAGCAGGGAATGGTTTTAGGTATTTGCAGGTGCGAGACTTCCTGAGAAAACAGGTGCCGGCCTTTCCACTGCTGCCAGCACGGGGGATACAGGATAGAGTAGTTTCCAGTACCTGGATGGGAGAGGGGAAGGTATCGGTTATTTACCAGGTGCTTTCGGAAGCTGAGGAAACCCCTGTGGAGGAGCTTAAGGGCAAGTGGGAGGACGAGCTAGGAGGGGGGATAGAGGCGGGTCTGGGTGGATGCCCTAAGCAGGGTTATACATCCTCATCATATGCCAGACTTAGCCTGATACAATTGAAGGTAGTCCACCGGGCACACATGACGGCGGCTAGGATGAGTAAGTTCTTCGTGGTAGAGGATAGGTGTGCGAGATGCATGGGAAGCCCAGCAAATCATGTCCACATGTTTTGGGCATGCCCGAAGCTGAGAGGGTTTTGGCAGGGTTTTGCTAAGGCAATGTCCACGGTGCTAAAAACACGGGTGGTGCCGAGTCCGGAGGTAGCGGTCTTTGGAGTGCCGGAAGATCCGCGAGTTCAGGGGGTGAAAGAGGCCGACGCCTGGCCTTTGCCTCCCTGGTAGCCCGGAGACGGATCTTGTTAATGTGGAGGGAGTCGAAGCCCCCGAGCGTAGAGACCTGTTTTAGTGACATGGCTGGGTTTCTCAGTCTCGAGAAAATAAAGTTTGCCTTAAGAGGGTCAATTTTAGGGTTCACCCGGAGGTAGCAGCCGGTCGTCGACTTTCTTGGGGAAAATTAAAATGTCAGCAGATGCAGTATTCCGGTGGGGTGGGGGGGGGAAATGGCGGATTATTGTTGTATGGTTGAGGTGCATGAAGATTGGGCTGGGGGGGGGGGGATGTTTATTTTTTACCATGTTGATGTCATTGTTTATGTTACTGTTATAAAATTTTCAAAAGCTCAATAAAATACGATTTAAAAAAAGATAATGTTTCTCCATAATGACAACTACCATTCCACTACCATTTTACTTAACCTTCTATAGTTAAACTGTAACTAATGCTGAAATGAGCAGAAAGATTTGTATTCATTTGGCACTTTTCATAATTCAGTATTCCAAAGTGCTTGACAGCTAATTGCCTTTCTCTCCTAAGAAACTGTAGAAAATGTGCCTGCCAACAAGCAACAATGAGGCATTTTAGTGTTTGATTGTCAGAACCTTTTTGTCAGAAGTGTATTTCTCTGTTCTTCAAAAAGTACCCATAGGATCTTCTATGTTTAACTGAGAGGGCACCGAGCGGCACGGTGGCGCAGTGGTTTGCATTGCTACCTACGGTGCTGAGGACCCGGGTTTGATCCCGGCCCCGGGTCACTGTCTATGTGGAGTTTGCACATTCTCCCCGTGTGTGTGGGTTTCATCCCCACAATCCAAGATGTCCAAGTTAGGTGGAATGGCTACACAAAATTGCCCCTCAATTGGTAAAAAATAATTGGGTACTCTAAATTTATTTAAATAACTGAGGGCAGGACCTTGGTTTAAAATTTAATCTGAAATAATGCAGTTCTGCTTATGTACTGCAACAAAGTGTCAGCCTAGATTAATGTGCTCAAGCCTCGAGTAGGGCGTGAACAAACAACCTTCTGACTCCCTTGTGAGAACACAAAACTAAGCCCGTTTTTCTTCTTTTTTTTTCCTCAGAGCTGCACGATTTAAAGGATTTCAACAGCAGGATAGCCAAGAGTTGCTTCGTTATCTATTAGATGGAATGAGAACCGAGGAAATCAAAGTAAGTGGGCTGCAATGGTTCATCAGTGACTGTCCATTAACTGTTGCCTGAAATTGACAGGGTGGGTGACATTAAGCCGAGGGGCATATATTTATTTATCTAAATTACATACACCAAATTTGGAGAATATACATCTGTTGGCAAAAGAGAATATTTAATATGGATAAGTGTAAAGTACATTTTTTAAGTATAAAGTAAAGGGTCAAAAAACATGGCTCAAATGTAAATTGATTTGCTGCAGAGGATAAATTAGACGTGCCATTTAAGTTTCAGCACCCAAACAATGTGTCAGAGCATTTTATAAAAGTTAATGGGATAGGGTATACGACCAGAGCAATATTTCTCCACAGATTTTTCAGTGCTTTGGGAAAAGCACATTGAATTTATCATGCCCAGTTATGATCACAAAAATACCGGGATTGGAAAGGGTACCGAAAATAGGAGAGAGGAGAATCACAATTGTCAAGGAAATGAGAGCTAAGAGTAGTAAAATTGATTCCAACTGTGAATGGAATAACTAAGAGAAAGGACTGGAAAAAGATACATTTGATGGTCTCAGATAAAAAGTTAAGGAGAGACCTCAGTATGAAATATTAATCTTGATTTACCTCATTTGTTAAAGCTCTGTCCCCCCTTGCTCTGTTCCACCCCCCATTCTGTCCCCCCCCTCGTTCTGTCCCCCCCCCTCGTTCTGTCCCCCCCTCGTTCTGTCCCCCCCTCGTTCTGTCCCCCCCTCGATCTGTCCCCCCCCCTCGTTCTGTCCCCCCCCTCGTTCTGTCCCCCCCCTCGTTCTGTCCCCCCCATCGTTCTGTCCCCCCCCTCGTTCTGTCCCCCCCCCTCGTTCTGTCCCCCCCCCCTCGTTCTGTCCCCCCCCCTCGTTCTGTCCCCCCCCCTCGTTCTGTCCCCCCCCCCTCGTTCTGTCCCCCCCCCTCGTTCTGTCCCCCCCCCCTCGTTCTGTCCCCCCCCCTCGTTCTGTCCCCCCCCCTCGTTCTGTCCCCCCCCCTCGTTCTGTCCCCCCCCTCGTTCTGTCCCCCCTCGTTCTGTCCCCCCCTCGTTCTGTCCCCCCCTCGTTCTGTCCCCCCCTCGTTCTGTCCCCCCCTCGTTCTGTCCCCCCCTCGTTCTGTCCCCCCCTCGTTCTGTCCCCCCCTCGTTCTGTCCCCCCCTCGTTCTGTCCCCCCCCTCGTTCTGTCCCCCCCTCGTTCTGTCCCCCCCCTCGTTCTGTCCCCCCCTCGTTCTGTCCCCCCCTCGTTCTGTCCCCCCCTCGTTCTGTCCCCCCCTCGTTCTGTCCCCCCCTCGTTCTGTCCCCCCCTCGTTCTGTCCCCCCCTCGTTCTGTCCCCCCCTCGTTCTGTCCCCCCCCTCGTTCTGTCCCCCCCTCGTTCTGTCCCCCCCTCGTTCTGTCCCCCCCTCGTTCTGTCCCCCCCTCGTTCTGTCCCCCCCTCGTTCTGTCCCCCCCTCGTTCTGTCCCCCCCTCGTTCTGTCCCCCCCTCGTTCTGTCCCCCCCCTCGTTCTGTCCCCCCCCTCGTTCTGTCCCCCCCTCGTTCTGTCCCCCCCTCGTTCTGTCCCCCCCTCGTTCTGTCCCCCCCTCGTTCTGTCCCCCCCTCGTTCTGTCCCCCCCTCGTTCTGTCCCCCCCTCGTTCTGTCCCGCCGCCCCCTCTGTCTGTCCCCCCCTCCGTTCTGTCCCCCCCTCGTTCTGTCCCCCCCTCGTTCTGTCCCCCCCAGCCTCGTTCTGTCCCCAGCCTCGTTCTGTCCCCAGCCTCGTTCTGTCCCCAGCCTCGCTCTGTCCCCAGCCTCGTTCTGTCCCCCCCCCGTCGTTCTGGTCCCCCCCTCGTTCTGTCCCCCCCTCGTTCTGTCCCCCCCTCGTTCTGTCCCCCCTCGTTCTGTCCCCCCCCTCGTTCTGTCCCACCCCTCGTTCTGTCCCCCCCTCGTTCTGTCCCCCCCTCGTTCTGTCCCCCCCTCGGTCTGTCCCCCCCTCGTTCTGTCCCCCCCTCGTTCTGTCCCCCCCTCGTTCTGTCCCCCCCTTCGTTCTTGTACCCCCCCTCGTTCTGTCCCCCCCTCGTTCTGTCCCCCCCTCGTTCTGTCCCCCCCTCGTTCTGTCCCCCCTCGTTCTGTCCCCCCCTCGCCCTGTGTCCCCCCCCCCTCGCCCTGTGTCCCCCCCCCTCGCCCTGTGTCCCCCCCCCCTCGCCCTGTGTCCCCTCCCCTCGCCCTGTGTCCCCTCCCCTCGCCCTGTGTCCCCTCCCCTCGCCCTGTGTCCCCTCCCCTCGCCCTGTGTCCCCTCCCCTCGCCTGTGTCCCCTCCCCTCGCCCTGTGTCCCCTCCCCTCGCCCTGTGTCCCCTCCCCTCGCCCTGTGTCCCCTCCCCTCGCCCTGTGTCCCCTCCCCTCGCCCTGTGTCCCCTCCCCTCGCCCTGTCCCTCCCCTCGCCCTGTGTCCCTCCCCTCGCCCTGTCCCTCCCCTCGCCCTGTCCCTCCCCTCGCCCTGTCCCTCCCCTCGCCCTGTCCCTCCCCTCGCCCTGTCCCTCCCCTCGCCCTGTCCCTCCCCTCGCCCTGTCCCTCCCCTCGCCCTGTGTCCCCTCCCCTCGCCCTGTGTCCCCTCCCCTCGCCCTGTGTCCCCTCATCTCGCCCTGTGTCCCCTCATCTCGCCCTGTGTCCCCTCATCTCGCCCTGTGTCCCCTCCCCTCGCCCTGCGTCCCCTCCCCTCGCCCTGCGTCCCCCCTCCTCTCGCTCTGCGACCCCCCCCCCGGCTCTGCTTCCCACCCTCTCTCTGCGTTCCCCCCCCCTTGCTCTGCGTCCTCTCTCTCTCCCCCTGCCCTCTCTCTCATTTCACTTTCCCCTCCTTCTCCCCTTCCACCTTCCCCTTTCTTTCCCCCTCTTTCTCATTCCCTCTGTTCCTCTCTCCGTCCCTCTCTCTCTCTCTCTCTCCCTATCTCTCTCTCCCTCCTTCTGTCTCTCACTCCCTCCTTCTGTCCCTCTTGATCTCCGATTTCTGCAGGAAAAGCAGTACATGGTTCATTAAAGAAAATTACTGCGGATGCTGGAATCTGAATCCAAAAGAGGAAATGCGGGAAAATCTCAGCGGGTCTGGCAGTATCTGCAGGGAGAGAAAAGAGCTAACGTTTTGAGTCCCGATGACCCTTTGTCAAAGCTACAGATGCTGCCAGGCCTGCTTAGATTTTCCAGCATTTGCTCTTTTAGT
Source organism: Scyliorhinus canicula (assembly GCF_902713615.1). Lineage (NCBI taxonomy): Eukaryota > Metazoa > Chordata > Chondrichthyes > Carcharhiniformes > Scyliorhinidae > Scyliorhinus > Scyliorhinus canicula. The sequence goes on along the minus strand of NC_052152.1, from coordinate 86,924,320 downwards.
GCATGGTTCATGTTTATTCACATTTTTGTCAATTCCACTCCGTGCCGAGCGGGTTGTAAACATTTTCAAGTAAACCTTTATCCATGTGTAAATGGGAATCCTGCAATGATGATACAATCATTGACTTTTCAAAGTTCTATAAACATAAAGCTTGTTTGCCACATCTTTGGAACAAAGAAACTAGTATCTACAATGCATGCTCCAGACTCCCTTTCCTATCTTCAATTTATTCAGCATTGGTAACAAGTCGGAGCAAAAATACAATTTATAACTCCCTTATTATAATCTACAGAATTATGCTTTTAAACATGTATTAAGTCTGTTTAGTTACGCAATGTGATCAATAACTAGGATGTTTAGACAGAAGCAAAGGGAATGAAAATTCTCTTTGCTTTTGAAAAAATTCTCATTTCCTTGTATAGCATTGACACCAATGTGCTTTTTCTAAGCAGTGGGGACTGTACATGTGAAATACAAAGGTGATTTTTCACTATGTAATCAATATGTTTCAAGTTATTTATCCAGGTGTCATTGCCTCTCCTTCACCTGGAGTGATGCAAACTCTGCTGCATGTATAATCAAGAAATATTCTTTTACAGCATCTTTTAAATATATTTCACTCTCAGCGTATAGGTGCTGGCATTTTAAAAGCCTTAAATTACTCTTCAGAGATGATGGAAAATGAAGAATCCAGGAAAACCATGAAAGGTAATATCAACACCTACTTTTGCTACAAAATATGAGAATTCTCCCAGTGGCTGAAGGGAATGGGCAGCACGGTAGCACAGTGGTTAGCACTGTGGCTTCACAGTGCCAGGGACCCAAGTTTGATTCCTGGCTTGGGTCACTGTCTGCAGAGTCTGCACGTTCTCCATGTGTCTGCGTGGGTTTCCTCCAGGTGTTCCAGTTTCCTCCCACAAGTCCTGAAAGACGTGCTGTTCAGTGAATTAAGCATTCTAAATTCTCCCTCTGTGTACCCGAACAGGCGCCGGAATGTGGCGACTATGGGCTTTTCATGGAATTTACAATGCAGAAGGAGGCCATTCGGCCCATCGAGCCTGCACCAGCCCTTGGAAACAGCACCCCACTTAAGCCCACACTTCCAATCTACCCCTGTTACCCAGTAACCCCATCTAACCTTTTTGGACACTCAGGGTAATTTATCATTGCCAATCCACTAACCTGCACATCTTTCAACTGTGGGAAGAAACCGGAACTTCACTGTAACTTCATTGCAATGTTAATGTAAGTCTACTTGTGACACTGATAAAAATTATTATTATTCAATGGGTTGAATGCACTGCCCGATGTGCTGTTAAGCCACATAACTTCTAAGTGGGTGGCAGAGCTGTTGCAGTTTGTGTTCCGGTTTTGAGAGGTGGTGGAGGAAAGATGGAATTGACCAGAGTTTCAGTTATCAGCTGATCTTCAATTAAGCGGAAGCATAGGTCCAACTGTGATGCTCCAGATGGTCAAATCATTTTGGCTCACTCAGGAAAGAATGGTCACTTGGGTGAGATGTTTCTGCATCTGTATCCATTCTGAGGCATAAACTCAAAGATTTGAGAATGTTGGATGTTTGTGGGTAACCTTCTAAAATGATATAAGAACTTAATGAGAACATAAGAACTAGGAGCATGAGTTGGCCATCTGACCCTTCGAGCCTCCTCCGCCATTCAGTGAGATCATGGCTGATCTTTTGTGGACTCAGCTCCACTTTCCCGCCCGAACACCATAACCCTTTATACCTTTATTCTTCAAAAAACTATCTATCTTTATCTTGAAAGCATTTAATGAAAAGGCCGCAACTGCTCCACTGGGCAGGGAATTCCATAGATTCACAATGCTTTGGGTGAAGAAGTTTCTCCTAAGCTCAGTCCTAAACCTCCGGCTGAGATTATTCCTGCCTTCTCGCCTGAGGTGTGATCTTCAGGTTAAATCACCACCAGTCAGCTCTTCCTTCCGCCCCCCCCCCCCCCCCCCCCCCCCCCCCCCGGCCCCCCCAAAAAGGGAAAAGTAACCTATGATCATCTGGGACTGTCGTGACCTTAACCATTACAACTGGTGCTGGTTGTGATGTTGCATCATTAATACAAACACTGCACTCGATTAACCATATTATTTTTATGCACCATATTATTTTTAGAATTCAGGCATTCATTGTTTTAGAAAACTTCTAAATATTGTGTTGCAATAACAGATAAGGGAGGATATTCTGTGCAAGTGACACTTTGAAAAAGTCACCCACTTTGAGCAAAAGAGAGACATTCCTCTATTTTTGAGCCACGCCAAAGCAGTTTTTAGAAAAGGTTTGGTTCAATTTGAGTTATCAATCGATCAACACATTTTGTAAGCAACTTAATTGAATTGAATTTTAAAGAAGGTTCTCCTGCAGTCTAGATACTGAAGAGTACAAAAACAGTAGGATGTAAAAAGTATGTGGGTACAGTCAGAGTATTTATGTAATTAACAGATTTGTTTGTTTTCAGCCATCATTCTTGGGGCATTTGTTGTCCATCCCTGTTTGCCTGAAGAACAGCAATTGTTCATCACTAAAACTAGCTTTCAATTCCAGATTTATTAATTGAATTTAGTAATTTGCCTCAAACTCTACCAACTGTCATGGGGGTACTTGACCGTCGTCTCCAGAGCATCAGTGCTGGTCTCTGAATTACGTTGCCACGAAGCGTCTTTCCCTTCCTCTTTATGCTTTCAGGATACTCATTCTTTGGGCTGGGACAAAACACCCCGCATCGGTGATTGTGAATTTCTTTGGTTCAAGCTCTGGATTACAGAAGATATTGAGTTTAGCGGAGTAAATAGGCGTTTCTGCCAGTTACTGCTCACAATTTGTGCTCTGCTCATTAGCAACTCCTTGTGGCTAAAGTCAGGCAATGCAGTACTGCATAGTTTTGGACCCGTAGTTTGGCTTATTTTGAAGTTGCAAGTTTTTAATAATCCCATGCATACTCATGCAGAATAATCATATATGTCCAATTTACAATTATGTTTTTTCCCTCACTAGTGTATGAAAAAGAGGGGTCCATGCTGAACTTTGTTGACCAGGTATTTGGTGGTACATTGACAAGTACAATCATGTGCGAGGAGTGCAAAACGGTGAGATTGATTCCTGTTGATCTATTAAAACGAATGGATGCAGAATATTAATGGAAACTTTGTAAATGATAGTATGTTAACCATTGTTAAGCACCCAGCTGAAGTTAAATGCTAGGATATTCCAACTCTCAGAAAGAAGTCTTACAACACCAGATTAAAGTCCAAGAGGTTTGGTTCGAATCACTAGCTTTCAGAGCACTGCACCTTCCTCACCTGAGGAGTGCTCTGAAAGCTAGTGATTCAAAACAAACCTGTTGGACTTTAATCTGGTGTTGTAAAACTTCTTACTGTGCTCACCCCAGTCCAACGCCAGCATCTCCACATTATGGCTACCATTCTAAATCCCAGAAGAGAATCATGATTCCCAACTGTATTTTTTTTACAATTTGGTATCATTTGAGGAAAGACCAGTGTGGAAGGTTCCAGTTTTGTTGTAATAAGTAGCAAAATAAATGTTTATTAAACAGTCAAAAACACAACAAAGGCAACTAAAAAATATTTGCTTAATGGCAATAATGGCTCCACACAGTATTGTTAAATTGACTAAGTTCCAAACCCCTCTATTTTCTATACTCAAAACTAGACCTCCCAAAGAACATCCCATCAGTTTTAACACTTTCAGCAAAGTACAGCAATATATGCCACCTTCGGCACCACTCTCGTTTGAGAATAGTAATAACTGACAGTTCAAACAGGATTCCCCAGGCATTGGCTTGTTTGGAGTGAACACAATAAGGCTGAGATCTTGAACCAGCCCAACTCAGCTCAGCTTAATTCACCTCTGCTTATAGGATGAACGCTGCCACTGATATACTGCTTTTCCTTTTGATCTTTTCTTATCTGAACTACTTGTCTTAGAAGTCCCTCTTAATGACATCTCTTAAATGACCTCACCCTTTTAGAATCTAAGTGTGAAATTCACACCCACCTTCTCTTTTGAACTTTTACCATTGTAATAATAATCTTTACTGTCACAAGTAGGCTTACCACTGCGCTACTGTGCTGCCCTGTGCTTTAATTCTTGAAATCTATGCCCTATTATTATCCACATTCGCTTCGGTAAATATCTGTTTACAGCGTTGCTAGGCTAATCCACTTATCATAGGGTGGCACGATAGAACAGTGGTTAGCACTGTTGCTTCACAGGCCAGGATCCAAGGATCGATTTCTGGCTTGGGTCACTGTCTGTGCGGAGCCTGCACGTTCTCCCCGTGTCTGCGTGGGTTTCCTCCGGGTGCTTCGGTTTCCTCCCACATGTCCCGAAAAGACATGCTGCTAGGTAATTTGGACATTCTGAATTCTCCGTGTAGCGGAACAGGTGCCGCAGTGTGGCGACGGATTTTCACAGTAACTTCATTGCAGTATTAATGTCAACCTACTTGTGACAATAAAGATTATTATTATATAAGATCCCAGTCACACTCTATCCCTAACCAATTCCCATTTATTAGATTCCTTTATTTTGTTTTAACACAACTTGACACTATTAGGGATTTAAAAATAGATTAATTTTGTTCACAATGTGTATTTTTGATAAGTTTGCTTGTAAACCAATTTTGTTTTGCCTCCGTATACCCAACCAGTATTCTTTTCCGTTCCCTTTCTCTCATGTACTGTTGATTTCTTGTTGAGTTACAATTCCACAGTGCCAAATATCCTCCCAACGCTTTAACCACGTATCCCCACTTGTTTGTATGTGAGCATTAACAATGAGAATTAGCGGGATGTCTGGACCTAGGAGCATCACAATTGAGTCTGATCCTGATCTGCAAAGAGGTGGGCTTCTAGTAAGGAATCTTGGACACTTTTCAAGTTCAGCCATAGAATCCACACAGTGCAGAAAGAAGCCAGTCAGCCCATTGAATCTACACCGACCCTCTAAACTAGCACCCGATCAAGGCGCATTCCCCCACCCTATTCCTGTAACCCCATAATCCCACTGAGCCTTTTGGACATTATGAGCAATTTAGCATGACCAATCTACCTAATCTGCACATTTTTGGGCAAATTGCAGTACTTTAGCTGAGGTCACCTAATTAAGAAGATGCCTGGGTGTGGCCGGTTAATCCTTATTCCATTTGTTGAAGTGAAAGTCTTTATGCTATGCCTCTGCGTTGTTGGAGCCCATCTTTCCTTTGGAAGTAGGCATGTTGGGAGAGTTAGGCGCTTTCCTCCAAGTGTCTTACATAATGGCTTCCTGAGTGTCCTCGTTTTTGCAGAGGGGTGTTCCGGGGTTGGGGGGGGGGGGGGGGGGGGGTTTCTCTTAATTTTATTATAATCCCTGTTTTGGTCCAGTGGGATACCTCTCTTCAGTGCTGAGGTCTCCTCGATCAAAATAGATGTGATTTTTCTAGTGTCAGTGGGGTTGGTGTGATGCCTTGGATGTGGTTTGTAAGGTGCAGGGCTGTCTGGGTGGTGCGTACTGGCGTGTGCTGGGGGTACAGACTCCTTTGTGTCAGTGTGCTAGACTAGGCCAGGTCCAGCGCTGTGGTTGGTATCCTGTTGCCCCCTTATGGTTGGTGCATCCTTTTTTTTCCAATTAAGGGGCAATTTAGTGTGGCCAATCCACTTACCCTGCACATCTTTGGGTTGTGGGGGTGAGACTCACGCAAACACAGGGAGAACATGCAAACTCCACATGGACAGTAAGCCGAGGGTCCAAGAACCTGGGTCCTTGGTGCTTGAGTCAGCAGTGCTAACTACTCCGCCACCGTGCTGCCCTTGGTTGGTGCATCCTATCTCGAAGGCACTTATAAGGGACATCTTGAGAGGCTGACTTTTTAATGTGCTTTGAATATTCTTGGTTTTTCGATTCCTACGTGCACGAGGGTGTGGAGTTAAGCTGGGTCCTGTACTGTGATTGAAATCCTGTATGAACGAGCAGCTTATTCTCTTCTGCATTTAGTGGTAGGCGTGCGATGGATACAGATCTATCCTTGTACCATGGTCCTCTTTTATCCTGAGACCTTTTGCTCATGGTAGTTCTCCCTTATTTATCCTGTCTCGATTATTGTTTTGGGAGGGGCTGACCATTATCCGAGTCCACAGCTGCTGGCCCTCTCTGTATAATGTGAAATGATGATCATTCCAACCTGTGCCTGAGATTGGGATTCTTTTGCATTGTCTGTATATGTGTCTTTTTAGAACTGGAGTTCTCGCTTATTTTATTTTTATTTTTAAAGTTTTGCTATGATATTTAAGATTCTGTGATTGGCTGCTTCAGGGGTACAGATGGGTCTGGTATCCAAGGGAAGGAGGTTACAGTGTGTCACTGGTGCCTTTGGTATTGCTGGATTTGTGGGAGATATGTTCTGGTGTGCGCCCAAACATGGCACGAGAAACTTAGCCTGAACTCTCGAGGTGTTTGCAAGCAATCACCGCGTGGGCAGGCGTGCACCATTTTACCATGTTTTTATGGCCTTATCCTTCTCTTCCTTGTTCTCTAATGGTGCGTATGGAGGCACCAAGTTGAATCTAATATATGGACTGAGCCAATTATATTTCTGTTCCACTGTTCACCTCTGTATCTATGCATGTTGAGACTTTTTTCCTGTGATTTTGTTGCGTTATTTGTTGAAATGAAAAACTACAATAAAAATACTTCTGATATTTACTGTTTCAAATTGATTATTTTAATGATTTTCTTCAGGCAATTTGGAGCATGGACTATTTTTAAGACTTGGACCTGAGCTGATTTTACAGGATGTACCCAAGTTTAAAACATTTAAAGCAGGATGTGTGAAATACATTCAAGGTGATCTGTAGCAATCTTCAACATTTATTTAATTACAGATTTAACTCTATTGATCTCAACCAGAGCAGCAGTTAGAAGGTTACCATTTGCCTGCCGTGTGCGAACAGGAAGAAAATAATTTAATGTTTTGTTTTTGCTTTGTTAAAGTACATGTGTATGCCTAGGTTAAGAACAGCAGGCTCAGTTGTAACATCCTGAAAGGCAAAAGAACCTGGTAACCCATTAAGAATAGCCACTTGGGTAATATATGAGAGCTCTCATTGCCAGGAAACTACTTTGGCAGCAGCAGGAGGGGAAGAAAGGGGTTGCGAGTTTTCAAGTTCAGCAATAAATCACCCAAAGCCATAATCAAAATATTTTGTCTGCTTTGTTCTCAGGTTACGTTAGTAAAAGAGTCTTTTTTAGACTTGTCGCTCCCTGTTTTGGATGAGCAGGTAAAAATGGTGCTGTGGATCCTTTCATTGTTTAAGTTCTGTATTTTTTCCTAGCTTTTTCCTTTATTTTGATTCCAAGGGCAATGCTTGGAAGCTCATTGCTGCAAAGCCTGAGTTGTATAACAGCCGAACTGGCAATGTTGGCAGCAACGTCTCAAAACTTATTCCTGCAGAATATCGCTTGATGTGTAATGTTCTGAATGTTAAGATAATTGCTCAATATCTGATGTTACTTCAGAATGGATTGTCCCACATTTTGTACACTGTTAATTGATCCCTACCAGAGTAGCCATAGGGATCACTATATCTGACCGTAGCCTCTTTGTATTGTGGAAGAAAAATCAATCAATGTTCCCAATCTGTTCGCTACCCAAAACCGCTGCTGGAACCATGTCTGTGTGATTGTTGCTGGGTGTGGTCTTGTTCATTTAGTAAACATAAGAACATAAGAACTAGGAGCAGGAGTAGGCCATCTGGCCCCTCGAGCCTGCCCCGCCATTCAATTAGATCATGGCTGATCTTTTGTGGACTCAGCTCCACTTTCCGGCCCGAACACCATAACCCTTAATCCCTTTATTCTTCAAAAAACTATCTATCTTTACCTTAAAAACATGTAATAAAGGAGCCTCAACTGCTTCACTGGGCAAGGAATTCCATAGATTCACAACCCTTTGGGTGAAGAAGTTCCTCCTAAACTCAGTCCTAAATCTACTTCCCCTTATTTTGAGGCTATGCCCCCTAGTTCTGCTGTCACCCACCAGTGGAAACAACCTGCCCGCATCTATCCTATCTATTCCCTTTATAATTTTAAATGTTTCTATAAGATCCCCCCTCATCCTTCTAAATTCCAACGAGTACAGTCCCAGTCTACTCAACCTCTCCTCATAATCCAACCCCTTCAGCTCTGGGATTAACCTAGTGAATCTCCTCTGCACACCCTCCAGCGCCAGTACGTCCTTTCTCAAGTAAGGAGACCAAAACTGAACACAATACTCCAGGTGTGGCCGCACCAACACCTTATACAATTGCAACATTACCTCCCTAGTCTTAAACTCCATCCCTCTAGCAATGAAGGACAAAATTCCATTTGCCTTCTTAATCACCTGTTGCACTTGTAAACCAACCTTCTGTGACTCATGCACTAGCACACCCAAGTCTCTCTGAACAGCGGCATGCTTTAATATTTTATCGTTTAAATAATAATCCTGTTTGCTGTTATTCCTACCAAAATGGATAACCTCACATTTGTCAACATTGTATTCCATCTGCCAGACCCGAGCCCATTCACTTAACCTATCCAAATCCCTCTGCAGACTTCCAGTATCCTCTGCACTTTTCGCTTTACCACTCATCTTAGTGTCATCTGCAAACTTGGACACATTGCCCTTGGTCCCCAACTCCAAATCATCAATGTAAATTGTGAACAATTGTGGGCCCAACACGGATCCCTGAGGGACACCACTAGCTACTGATTGCCAACCAGAGAAACACCCATTTATCCCAACTCTTTGCTTTCTATTAATTAACCAATCCTCTATCCATGCTACTACTTTACCCTTAATGCCATGCATCTTTATCTTATGCAGTAACCTTTTGTGTGGCACCTTGTCAAAGGCTTTCTGGAAATCCAGATATACCACATCCATCGGCTCCCCGTTATCTACTGCACTGGTAATGTCCTCAAAAAATTCCACTAAATTAGTTAGGCATGACCTGCCTTTTACGAACCCATGCTGCGTCTGCCCAATGGGACAATTTCTATCCAGATGCCTCGCAATTTCTTCCTTGATGATAGATTCCAGCATCTTCCCTATTACCAAAGTTAAACTCACTGGCCTATAATTTCCTGCTTTCTGCCTACCTCCTTTTTTAAACAGTGGCGTCACGTTTGCTAATTTCCAATCCACCGGGACCACCCCAGAGTCTAGTGAATTTCGGTAAATTATCACTAGTGCATCTGCAATTTCCCTAGCCATCTCTTTTAGCACTCTGGGATGCATTCCATCAGGGCCAGGAGACTTGTCTACCTTTAGCCCCATTAGCTTGCCCATCACTCCCTCCTTAGTGATAACAATCCTCTCAAGGTCCTCACCTGTCATAGCCTCATTTCTATCAGTCGCTGGCATGTTATTTGTGTCTTCCACTGTGAAGACCGACCCAAAAAACCTGTTCAGTTCCTCAGCCATTTCCTCATTTCCCATTATTAAAACTCCCTTCTCATCCTCTAAAGGACCAATATTTACCTTAGCCACTCTTTTTTGTCTTATATATTTGTAAAAACTTTTACTGTCTGTTTTTATATTCTGAGCAAGTTTACTCTCATACTCTATCTTACTCTTCTTTATAGCTTTTTTAGTAGCTTTCTGTTGCCCCCTAAAGATTTCCCAGTCCTCTAATCTCCCAGCAATCTTTGCCGCTTTATATGCTTTTTCCTTCAATTTGATACTCTCCCTTATTTCCTTAGATATCCACGGTCGATTTTCCCTCTTTCTTCCGTCCTTCCTTTTTGTTGGTATAAACCTTTGCTGAGCACTGTGAAAAATCGCTTGGAAGGTTCTCCACTGTTCCTCAACTGTTCCACCATAAAGTCTTAGCTCCCAGTCTACCTTAGCTAGTTCTTCTCTCATCCCCTTGTAATCTCCTTTGTTTAAACACAAAACACTAGTATTTGATTTTACTTTCTCACCCTCCATCTGTATTTTAAATTCCACCATATTGTGATCGCTCCTTCCGAGAGGATCCCTAACTATGAGATCATGAATCAATCCTGTCTCATTACACAGGACAAGATCTAGGACCGCTTGTTCCCTCGTAGGTTCCATTACATACTGTTCTAGGAAACTATCGCGGATACATTCTATAAACTCCTCCTCACGGTTGCCTTGACCGACCTGGTTAATCCAATCGACATGTAGATTAAAATCCCCCATGATAACTGCTGTACCATTTCTACATGCATCAGTTATTTCTTTGTTTATTGCCTGCCCCACCATCTCATTACTATTTGGTGGCCGATAGACTACTCCTATCAGTGACTTTTTCGCCTTACTATTCCTGATTTCCACCCAAATGGATTCAACCTTATCCTCCATAGCACCGATGTCATCCCTTACTATTGCCCGGATGTCATCCTTAAATAACAGAGCAACACCACCTCCCTTACCATCCACTCTGTCCTTCCGAATAGTTTGATACCCTCGGATATTTAACTCCCAGTCGTGACCATCCTTTAACCATGTTTCAGTAATGGCCACTAAATCATAGTCATTTACGATGATTTGTGCCACCAACTCATTTACTTTATTCTGAATACTACGAGCCTATTCAGTTGGGTATGGCAATGACTGGGATTGATTCTGCTGCCTCATGTGGTCAAAGGTACACCAGAACAGCCCTTGGAGTCTGTTCTGCCATCTATTTAGATCATGTCTTAACTCTGTTTGCCCATCTTGGTCCTATATGCATCTTGTCTAACAAAAACTATTGATCTTAGTTTTTGAAATTTTCTCAACAGCATTTTGGGCAAGAGTTCCAGATTTCCACTATCCTTTGTGTAAAGAAGAGCTTACTGACATCACCCCTGAATGGCTGAGCTCTAATAATAAAAAGTTGTTAACTCCCTTCTTCTGGGCTCCTCTGCGACAGAAAATGTTTCTCTCTCTACCCAATCAACACACTTAATCATCTTAAATACCTCAGTGAGACCATTGCCCATCAGAAGACCTGACTGGTCTTTGCTGCCAATATTCAAAAATGAATCTTGGCCACAGAGTCAGTTTAAGAAGGTTTCTTGAGACCTTGGCATTTCCCTCTATGAAGGAGTCAGTACTTTGACTCAATATATTATGAAGTATTTTTGATGTGTATATTTAGTCATATAACTGTAATTTTCCTTGGAAAAATATCAGTGCTTTACAAAAGCTGACTGTTTATGGGCAGAAACCTACTTGGCCTGTGTCAATAAAATCACCAATTACAGCAACATCATTCAAACTTTTCAGTATTTTGATATTTCACTATGTTGTTCATCTGTCTCCCAGTAATGTGGCAAAATGCACGGGACCAGGTTTGTTATTGCAGAGACTACATGTAAAAAGTGTTCTGCATTAGGGGTTATGATTGCCAATACATTCATTGTGATGTTTAATTGCAGAGTGAAAAGAAAAAAACCTTGGGAAAAACTGGAAAAAATACTAGTGAAAATGACCAGAATGATAACCATGGGGATTGTGATGGAAATTTTGTTTCCAAGAACAAAAGTGATATATCTACTGGCACTACCAAATACCAACAAAAGAAGGCAAAGAAACAGGCTAAAAAACAAGCAAAGGTAAAGCACGTCTTGCTGTAATCTAAACAAATATGATCAACTAATCGTCGTTTTTAAATCCTGGAAAGTTATGGCTCAGAAAAGACTTGTTTGGACTATTGGATTTGTACTAACACTTTGCCCACGCAATGCAATATTAATACCTGTGACATCTCCCCCTCTCCTCATAGCCTTGTCCTGTTTTTCATCTGCGTGCTGCTCCTTTGCAACATCATCCAGCAATGCATTCTCAGGTTCGCATGGAACACTGACGACACCCAAATCTAACTAATTGGCAACCTTTGACCTCCCCACTCTCTCTCTAAATTGTCAGACTGCTGGTCTGACATCCATTATTAGATGAAGAGAAAATCACCACTGCCCAGCAATCGACACTTTCCCTCTCCCTGGTAACTGTCTTGAGGCTAAACAAAATCATTTATTACTTTGGCACCCAATTCGACCCCGAGATGAGTTTCTGATGACACATCCTCTCTAACATCAAGGCTGTTTTCTTTCCCACATCCCCGGTTCTGTTCTTGTTGGATCAGAAACGCATTGATTTAGGAAGCAGTCCTGGATATGTTTTAAATGATATTTCCACTTTAGCTACGAGCATGACCTTTTTCTTGGAATAGTTAAATTCACCCAGCATCAATGTTCCGTTGTTCATGCATATCCTCATGATCTAACTTCAGAACTTCCCTTTGATGTCACCTTTACTCTTGGGTGTATTGTAATGCACAACTAGGAATTTCCTTTCTATTTTTAAGTGATATGCATATGGATGCTGCCCCTTAGGGCACCCTCAAAAACGTGTCTTGCGATAGAATTATTTCTTTTAATGTAAACTTAGAGTACCCAATTTTTTTTCCCAATTAAGGGGCAATTTAGCATGGCCAATTCATCTATCCTGCACATCTTTTTGGGTTTGTGGGGGCGAGACCCACACAAAGTCCACAAGGACAGTGACTTGGGGTTTGATCCCGATCCCAGGTCCTTAGCGCCGTGCAGCAGTAGTGTTAACCACTGTGCCATCGTGCTACCCGCACGATAGAATGATTTTCTGTTCACACTGTCGCCCCCATTCGCCTACTTTTCCTGCTTATCTCTTCCAAAAATATTATGATGGGGGACCTTGAGTATTTCTAATCCCGCCCAAACTTTTTTTTAATATAGATTTAGAGTACCCAATTCTTTTTTTACAATTAAGGGGCAATTTAGCATGGCCAAACCAATTACCCTACATATCGTTTTGCGTTGTGGGGGTGAGACCCACGCAGACACAGGGAGAATGTACAAACTTCACACTGACAATGACCCAGGGTCGGGATCGAACCCGGGTTCTTGGTGCTGTGAGGCAGGAGTGCTAACCACTATGCCACCATGCTACCCATATCCATCTCTGTTGGTGTTACAGTGTCATATCCATCTATTGTCACCAGTGCTCCAGTTTTGTTCTTTTGTGCTTTGTGCATTCACATGCATACCCCTGCCTTGCCTCTCTGCAAGGACATGCCCAGCACCGCCCCTCACCAGTACATGGAATTTCTAATGAGGAGGCAATGTGAAGATTGGGCTCTTGTTTTTCAGGCTAGCTTCCAACACCTTAAACCCCCTCTACAAGACTTCAAACATCTGTGTCATTAGTTCCAGTGCAGATCTTGATTCTTGGCTATTGTTCCCTCCTGTTTTTTAAAAAGTATTTTTTTCTCAAGATATGTGTGTTGCTGACAAGGCCACTATTATTGTACATCTCTCGATGCTCTCTTAAACTGCTAGTCACAGTCAAATACAACTAAATGGCTTGCTAGCTCTCTTCAAAGGAGAGTCAAGAGGTCAACCACATTGATGTGGAACTGGTATCACATATAGGCCAGGTAGGGTAAGGACAGCAGGTTTCCAAAGGACACATCCTTCACTCTGGTGCCAGATATACAAATTATCAGAAGGATTGTCTGGTCAAAACTTCAAAAGAACACTGCCTGAACATAGAACATACAGTGCAGAAGGAGGCCATTCGGCCCATTGAGTCTGCACTGACCCACTTAAGCCCTCACTTCCACCCTATCCCCGTAACCCAATAACCCCTCCTAACCATTTTGGTTACTAAGGGCAATTTATCATGGCCAATCCACCTAACCTGCACATCTTTGGACTGTGGGAGGAAATCGGAGCACCTGGAGGAAAGCCACTCAGACACGGGGAGAACGTGCAAACTCCGCACAGATAGTGGGAAATCGAACCTGGCACCCTGCTGTAAAGCCACAGTGCTATCCACTTGTGCTATTGTGCAGCCCAAGTTCTGTACCTGTTCTTTGATTCTTCTGAGTTGCCATCACTGTTCATTTCATAGTATCGAACCCTGTGTATCTATTGGATAGTTCCAGTAATTGAGGAGTTTCCTGCAAATGTATGTCCCATCTCCCCTCTGCTGCCTCTGCAAATGATGGCCTATTGTTTCTTCCTGAATTAGTCCATTTCCTGAACTCCGTAACACAGTCACTTGGGTAACTGCATTCTGGAGAGTACTGTTCAGAAACCCTTATGATGTCCAATTGCTCTTTGAGCAGAGAGATCCACTGCTCTAAAGACTCAGTTTTCCAATACTTGGTGTAAATGGTCTTCCGTTGGATACATTTGAGGGTCCATGATGGCTCGCGCATCGCCATGCACATTCGCACACAATTGCTTTATTGACCATGTTTCTCATTTAAAAAAAATAACTTTAGATCCTAATGTACTGCAGAGTTTCCATTTGACCAACTTCCTCAGTAAAGATAGTCAACCAAAATTTGCGGGATACAATCTTTAGTTAAAATTAACTGGAAATAAACTATAATCTCAGATTCAAACTTGCAGCACATTCTCTCTTTTTATCCTATGTTCTCACAAGGTATGTGTGACAAATAATACCATTAGATTATGAGAAAAAAATCTCATTTGATTTTTGTACTGAAGCATCCTAATTTGCTGATACAGTGACTTGTCTTGCTTTGCTGCACCCTGTACAGAAATAAATTTCCACTAGCTTAATTTGCAGGACATTCTTGGACAATAGAATTGCCATGATATTCTGAGCAATGCAGTGGTAAATGTTTGAAGTTTACTACTTTTTTTCTTATTTGAATTCTTATAAAACTGCCTCTTTTATTTTTTGGTTGAATTGTAGAACCAACGTCAACAACAAAAGCACCAGGCAAAAGTGCTTGATCTGGAGAATTCCCCTACCAAATGTTCCTCGGATGAAGTACAGAATGAAAAAGATGCTGCTGTTTCAGAAAACAAGGAAGACCTAGAATCTGATATCATCGTAGAAGAGGTTTCTCCAGAAGGGAGTCTTTCTGATGGCTTATCCACTGACCAATGTCTTGGAACCATAAGAAATGAATCCACGGAGGAAAACGGTCAAGAACCGAGCCAAGGCAACACTGATGTAGATAATGAGGAAGAGGAGTCTAGTGAAATTTTGCATAGGGAAGAACACTATGATCATTCCCCCAGCTCAAAGAACTTTGACTCTTCAGATATATTTGAGTCAAACACGATGAATGAGAACCACTCACGTTGTTCCATTGAAGATGATGAAATAATCAAGAATATGAATAAATTAAATCTGAATGAGTGCACAGTGAATCATGATGAAATAACTTTAACCCTGGAGGAGTACAAGAACTCTTCTGGAATTACAAATGATTTGCTCTCTTCCACAAAAGACAAACAGGTGGTATTTTTGGACCCAGAGGAAGCATTTTGCACCCTTACAGACAAAGAGTTGCTGAGTGTAGAGGACTGTTCTATTGGGGCTTGTTTACGTCAGTTCACTCAGATAGAAAAACTCACTGGAGCAAATAAACTGCTGTGTGAAGAATGTACCCAAAGGCAGCACAAAAATGGATCAAAGACCAATGCAAATGGTAGTAAAATAACAGAGAATCGTGTTTACAATTTCAAATATCAAATGCCTTCTAGTATGGATTCATAGCTTGGCTTTTGTATAATGCCTTAAAACAATTAGGATTGATGTGTTGTAAGCTCTTGAATACTGATTGCAGAATTTGCACCCAAGTTTAAACACTTGCTACCAATAGTATTTGAGTGCAGTGATAATCCACATTTTGATCAGCACCGCCCCAGAGAACTCGAATAAGAACTTGGATTTCTATAGTGCCCTTAACATAGTAAAACTTCCCAAGCTGCACAGATTACACAGAAGTGTGATCGGTCAAAAATGTGATGTCAAACCAAAGAAGGGAGACCGAATGGCCTCCTTCTGCACTGTAAATTCTATAAATGGACCTTAAGGCAGATGACCAAAAGCTTGGTGAAAGACATAGATTTGAAGCAGTGCCTTAAAGGAGGGAGAGATGAAGAGACAGGTTTTGGGAGAGGAGTTTCATAACTCTGTCTAGGTGGCTGAAGGCCAGCCGTAGGGTTACTGCAAATCATGATCAAGTCTAAGAGATGTTTGTAGTGCTGTATATTTATCTCCTACTTTATTGTCTTCCATATAAATCTACAGCAACTGTTTTGCAGAGGTGCTTGTTTGAGTGTTAAAATGATCCTCCATGACTGAAAAGGTTTAAATTTCATTAGAATGTAATCAGACACATTTAAGCTTACCTCCTTTATATTTGCAGATAAAAAAGTGTACACGAATGCCAGGAAACAAATGCTTATTTCATCTCCACCTCCAATTCTTACTCTTCATTTGAAAAGATTTCAGCAGGTAATTGTTCAGAATTACTTTTTAATACTATATTTATGCATCTGGTGGGGAATCTATGTCTCTAGATTTTTGCCAGTGAATTGGTGTAATTTGAATAAAATTAACATGGAACATGTCTAATGTCTGGATCTTTACAAGCTGTAAATAAAAACTAGAATATCATGATGTTTGCCATGCATATAATATGCATATTGGACATCTAAGTCTTTTTGTTCTATGTGTATAAATAAATGTAGTAGCTTTCTATATTACAAAAGTGACTAAAACTTCAAATAGCTTGTTGACTGTAAAGTGCTTTGAGACAGTGAAAGATGCTGGATAAGTTCCAAGTTCATTTTAATGGAAAATATTTTGAAGCAGTTACGCAGGACTTTATTGGAAACTATTGTTCAGGTTGAAAAATAAAACCTACCTTTGCTCACAAATTCCATGCCTGAAATAAATGATGTTGAGATGCCGGCGTTGGACTGGGGTGAGCAGAGTAAGAAGTCTTACAACACCAAGTCCAACAGGTTTATTTCAAACACTAGCTTTCGGAGCACCGCTCACTGCCACTTCACCTGAGGAAGGAGCAGTGCTCCGAAAGCTAGTGTTTGAAACAAACATGTTGGACTTTAACCTGGTGTTGTAAGACTTCTTACTGAAATAAATGATTTAATGATTCCTGATAGAAATTATAGGTAACTGCAACAGTAAATATTTGGCTGGCAGGTAAATTAAGCTTGTAAGAACGTAGTGATTTTAAAAATTATTTAATTGGATATGGGCATCACTGGCAAGGCTGCCATTTGTTGCCCATCCATAACTCCTTGAACAGTGGGCAGTTAAAAGTTAACCATCAGAGGTGTGACTGTGGAGTCACATGTACGCCAGGCTAGGTAAGGATGGCAGATTTCCTTCCCTGAAGGACATTAGTAAATCAGGTGAGTTTTCATGATAATGCATGGCAGCTTCATGGTCACCATAACTGAGATGAGCTTTTTTAAATATTTCAGATTTATTAACTGAATCCAAATTTCAACAACTTCCATGGTGAAATTTGAACTTGTGTCCCCAGAGTATTAGCCTGGGTCTCTGGATGACTAGTCCAGTGACATTACCACTGCACCACTGTTTACCTTGTTCTGAAGAACAGATGATTACTTTTGTAAAAATTGGAACGAAAAAGCAAATTTATTAAGTTTCATTGCAATTTTTAAAAATGTATTCTGATTTATACTGGCAAAATGGTTCATTTGCAATATAATGTGGACTTTAAAAAAAAAAGTCCTGTGGGCCTGAACATTATTAACAGTTGAATATTTACTCTGCTTTGATAACATGATTAAATGAAAACCTGAATTGCTAGGATTCTCAATGGTTTAAAAATATATTTAGCAGAACTATTGTTGTGTTTTCAACCATGTGGTTTTTCAGCGAAAGACCAGCTTTATTTTTTTATTAATGACCGAGGTACGCACAGCCATTGTCAAACTACAAATGTTTTTTTTCTCCCCATAGTTAGGGTTCAACCTTCGCAAAATAAACAAGCATATCCATTTCCCACAAGTGCTTGATCTTGCTCCATTCTGTGCATTAAACTGCAAGGTAAGACTTGGGAAAAAATGTAAATATGATTACACCCATTATCATAGCTGTACCAATGAGACAGTGTATGTTACTGGTGTCATTAACCTATATTACCTTGTATATTAAAAGATTTTCTATCCCAATTTTCTTCTCTTCCTCTCCCCCTTTTTTCCTGCAGGTAAGTTATGCTCGGAGCACTTTCCAAGTGCTTTGAGGCATGATATTGCTGACAGTAGATTTATTTCACTGCATATCCAACAGTTCTAATTAATGTAGAAAAAGGGAAGTGGTGCGTTCCATTTAGAATAAGTATTTATACGGATAACATTTACTTGTTTATAGGGTGAAAGAGTTTAAATTCTGTGCTGAAATTCTGATTTATCTATATGTAAATAGATATCCAAAATTATGATTGAAGTGATTTAATGTTTTTGTTTGAGGTTTTGTTATCCAGTAATTGTCTTCCTCTTCCCTGTACCTTTTTTTATGGTCTCACTATGATATACATACACCACCTGCGCCAACTTGAGGTTGATCAAAGTTCAGAGAATAGTTAGCAGCAACAGACCTTTTGGCCATGCCGGCTCTCTGCAAGAGCTCGTCTCACTCCCTCATTCTGTGGGCTCCAATTTGTGATAATCACCGGTTTGTCCTGGGGAGGCTAGATGGGGAGGGTTTCGGGGTGGCAGAGAGCAGGGATTGAGAGGCTGGGGGATCTGTTTATTGATGGGAGCTTTCCATGTTTAGAGGATTTTGAGGAGGAGTTTGAATTGCCAGGAGGGGCTGGGTTTCGATATCTGCAGATAAGGAATTTTGCACAAAGGCAGTTTGCGACCTTTCTGCTTCTACGGTCACTGTGGGTACAGGACAAGGTAGTTTCTAAAATGGGGGTGGGGGAGGGGAAGGTTTTGCATACATATGAAGAATTCATGGAGTGGGAGGAAACACAGATATGTGAGCTAAAGTGTAAATGGGAATATGAGCTGGGAGGGAAGTCATAGGCGGGTCTAAGGGAGGATGCTCTGAGCAGAGTCAACACGTCCTCATCATGTGCCAGGCTCAGCCTGATACAATTCAAAGTGGTTCACCGGGCACACATGACGGTGGACCGGATGAGCACGTTTTTTGGGATAGAGGACAAGTGTGAGGTGTGCGCGAGGGCCAGCAAACCATGTCTGTATGTCTTGGGCATGCCCGAAGCTTTGGGGATACTGGCAGGGATTTGCGGATGTCATATCGCCGGTACTAAAAGCAAAGGTGGCGCCGAGTCCAGAGGTGGCGATTTTCGGAGTGCCGGAAGACCCAGGAATCATGGGGGGCGAGAGAGGTTAACGTTTTGGCCTTTGCCTCCTTAGTAGCCCAGAGACGGATCTTATTAGCGTGGAGGGACTCGAAGCCCCAAAAATCAGGGGTTTGGTTTAACGACATTGCTGGGTTTCTCAGACTTGAGGAAATTAAGTTTGTCCTGAGAGGATCAATGTTGGGGTCCGTTCGGAGGTGGCAGCCGTTTATCGACTTCTTCAGAGAAAACTAAACTGTCAGCAGATTCAATAAGAGGTGGGAGGGGTAGGGGGGGTGTTAGACTATTTTGAGTTTAGAGTAGACTGGAACAATGGGAGATGGAGGGATGTGTTATGCACTGAACTATGTATACATTTGTATTGTTTATTGGTATAAAACCATAAATGCCTTAATGAAATGTTTTTTTTTTAAATGATAAACTTAACAAGCCACCTTATTTGGCCAACACATCCATCTTTGCAATGCACTACCTTCCTACGGCAATTTGATAACAAATTACCCAATAGGATAATAGTAGCCGTTTTTCCTCATTTTTAACATTTTAGAACTGGTAAAGATAAACATTTGTTTTAAATAATGAAAAATAAACTTTTTTTCAATGACCCAATGGTTTTCTCCAAGGTTGCACATGGCAATGTCCTGGAGATTGATCATAATTCCTGGAAACTCCAGGCTAATCTTGGAGGATTAACAACCCTAACCACACCCTCAGGCAGTGCATTCTAGATCTTCACAGTCGCTGCTGTTACTCCTGCATTTGTTGCTTTTGCCATTTACCTTAAATTGATGGGTGGCACAGTGGTTAGCACTGCTTCCTCACAGCCTCAAGGATCTGGGTTCAATTCCAGCCTTGAATCACTGTCAGTGTGGAGTTTGTACGTTCTCCCCTTGTCTGCGTGGATTTCCTCTGGGTGTTCCAGTTTCCTCCCACTGTCCAAAAATGTGCATGTTAAGTGAATTGGCCATGATAAATTGCCCCTTGGTGTCTAGGGATGTCAAGGGTAGGTTATTGGGTTACAGATATAGGGGGAGTGGGCACGAGTAGCGTGCTCATTCAAAGGGTCGGTGCAGACTCTGTGGGTCGAATGGCCTCCTTCTGCACTGTAGAGATTCTATGATGTCCTTTGGTTCTCGTCCAATTCACCAATGGGAATAGTTTCTTGCTATTTACTCTGTACAGCCCTCATGGTTTTGAACACCTATCAAGTCTCCTCTTAATCTTTTTTCTAAGGAGAACAGTCCCAGCTTCTCCAAATCTCTCCTTATAACTGAAGTTCCTCATCCTGAGAACCATCCTTGTAAATCTTTCAAATCCTTCCTAAAGTGTGGTGCCAAGAATTTGACACAATTCTCCAGTTGAGATTGAATCAGTATTTTGCAAAGGTCCACTAGAACCATGCTTTTATATGTTATGCTTGATTTCCTTTTCCTCAACCTGCCCTGCAAACCTTTGCACATGAATCCCAAAGTTCCACTGCTCCCACAGTCCCTGTATTTTTGCCTTGACTTGTCCTTCCTACCAGAATGTATCACTTCACACTTGTGGCAGAGGAAATTTAATGCAGACATGGCTGCACATTCTGCCAGCCTGCTTTGAACTCTATCCCTATCTTCCTTAGTTCACAATGCAGTTTTGAGACATCCACAAATTTTGAAACTGTGCCCTGCACACCCAAGTCAGGGTCATCAATATAGATCACGAAGAACATTGTTCCTAATGGCCCTGGGGAACTCCACTCTTTAACTTCTTCCAGTCTGAAAGACAGCTGTTCACTGAACTGGTTCCTATCACCCATTTAACCTCTATATTCATACTGCCACTGTCCTTTTATTCCATGGGTTTTAACATTGCTGACAAGCCTATTATGTGGCACTTTTATCAAACACCTTTTGGAAGTTTGTGTATATAACAATCACATTGCCCTCGGTAATCCTGTTACCTAATCAAAAACTCAATTGAGTTAAGCATGAAGCAAGCTGGCTTTCTGTAATTAATCCACATTTGTTCAAGTGCTTGTTAAATTTGTCTTGGATTATCCTTTTAAAAGCTTTCTCGCCACCAAGGTTAAACTGACTGATCTGTAGTTGCCGAGTTGATACTTGCACCTTTTTTTGAACAAGGGTATTACATTTGTAAATTTCCAATCCTCTGGCACCACCCCAGTATTTAAGCAGGATTGGAAGATCATGACGATTGCTTCCAAAGTTTCCACCCATACTTCCCTCATGTCTGTCCTTGGATGTATCTCGTCTGGCCCTGGTGGGTTATCATTCAAGTGCAGCCAGCCTTTCTAATACCTGCTCTTTAACAATTTTTAGACCATCCAATATTTCAGCTACCTCCTCACCACTGTCTTTGGTAGATGCAAAGTAATCATTTATTACCTCAACCGTGCCCTCTGCCTCCATTGTAAATCTCCTTCTTGCTCATTGACAGCCCCTCCTTTCACAATTCACATGCCAGCATGTTAAACATATTAGTTCCTGCCATATCTTCAGAGAATAGGAAAATCTGTTTCATGTACGTTTCATGACCTAAAGCCTGAAGCTGGCTACAAGATGGTGTGACAGCTGCCTGGTAATTTTACTTCCCTTCTGTTGCTCCTTAAGTGTGCTGCAAAACCGTCAGCCTGCACTTCATTTCATAGCCGACTGTTTATCCTGTTACTTATGCATTCTATCTCTATCCTTTGAAGATATGGCTAGAATTGCATCATTGTATTCAATAGTTTAATGGAGATAAAGACAATAATAAATCTAAGAGTTTAAGCTTCTTCTTGCACCTCAACAGCAACTGTTTTGAGTTAATTGCCATCCCTTTGTTTTGTCACGCAGAATGTAACCGAGAACTGTACAAATGTATTATATAGTCTGTATGGAGTAGTGGAGCATAGTGGCACTATGAGATCGGGACATTATACAGCTTACGTTAAGGTCCGAACTCCCAGCAGCCGCCTTGCTGAATACGTGATGACTAGATGTACACTGCCAGGTAAGTGTTATCTACAACAAATGAATATTAGTGCTAGCCAATACATATCATAGAACATAGAACGATACAGCGCAGTACAGGCCCTTCGGCCCTCGATGTTGCACCGACATGGAAAAAAAACTAAAGGCCATCTAACCTACACTATGCCCTTATCATCCATATGCTTATCCAACAAATTTTTAAATGCCCTCAATGTTGGCGAGTTCACTACTGTTGCAGGTAGGGCATTCCACGGCCTCACCACTCTTTGCGTAAAAAACCCACCTCTGACCTCTGTCCTATATCTATTACCCCTCAATTTAAGGCTATGTCCCCTCGTGCTAGCCACCTCCATCCGCGGGAGAAGGCTCTCGCTGTCCACCCTATCTAACCCTCTGATCATTTTGTATGCCTCTATTAAGTCACCTCTTAACCTTCTTCTCTCTAACGAAAACAACCTCAAGTCCATCAGCCTTTCCTCATAAGATTTTCCCTCCATACCAGGCAACATCCTGGTAAATCTCCTCTGCACCCGTTCCAAAGCTTCCACGTCCTTCCTATAATGAGGCGACCAGAACTGTACGCAATACTCCAAATGCGGTCGTATTAGAGTTTTGTACAACTGCAACATGACCTCATGGCTCCGGAACTCAATCCCTCTACCAATAAAGGCCAACACACCATAGGCCTTCTTCACAACCCTATCAACCTGGGTGGCAACTTTCAGGGATCTATGTACATGGACACCGAGATCCCTCTGCTCATCACACTACCAAGAATTTTACCATTAGCCAAATATTCCGCATTCCTGTTATTCTTTCCAAAGTGAATCACCTCACACTTCTCCACATTAAACTCCATTTGCCACCTCTCAGCCCAGCTCTGCAGCTTATCTATGTCCCTCTGTAACCTGCAACATCCTTCCGCACTGTCTACAACTCCACCGACTTTAGTGTCGTCTGCAAATTTACTCACCCATCCTTCTGCGCCCTCCTCTAGGTCATTTATAAAAATGACAAACAGCAACGGCCCCAGAACAGATCCTTGTGGTACGCCACTCGTAACTGAACTCCATTCTGAACATTTCCCATCAACTACCACTCTCTGTCTTCTTTCAACTAGCCAATTTCTGATCCACATCTCTAAATCACCCTCAATCCCCAGCCTCCGTATTTTCTGCAATAGCCGACCGTGGGGAACCTTATCAAACGCTTTACTGAAATCCATATACACCACATCAACTGCTCTACCCTCGTCTACCTGTTCAGTCACCTTCTCAAAGAACTCGATAAGGTTTGTGAGGCATGACCTACCCTTCACAAAACCATGCTGACTATCCCTAATCATATTATTCCTATCTAGATGATTATAAATCGTATCTTTTATAATCCTCTCCAAGACCTTACCCACCACAGACGTTAGGCTCACCGGCCTATAGTTACCGGGGTTATCTCTACTCCCCTTCTTGAACAAAGGGACCACATTTGCTATCCTCCAGTCCTCTGGCACTATTCCTGTAGCCAATGATGACCTAAAAATCATAGTCAAAGGCTTCAGCAATCTCTTCCCTGGCTTCCCAGAGAATCCTAGGATAAATCCCATCTGGCCCCGGGGACTTATCTATTTTCACCTTGTCCAGAATTGCCAACACTTCTTCCCTACGCACCTCAATGCCATCTATTCTAATAGCCTGGGTCTCAGCATTCTCCTCCACAATATTATCTTTCTCTTGAGTGAATACTGACGAAAAGTATTCATTTAGTATCTCGCTTATCTCCTCAGCCTCCACACACAACTTCCCACCACTGTCCTTGACTGGCCCTACTCTTACCCTAGTCATTCTTTTATTCCTGACATACCTATAGAAAGCTTTTGGGTTTTCCTTGATCCTACCTGCCAAAGACTTCTCATGTCCCCTCCTTGCTCGTCTCAGCTCTCTCTTTAGATCCTTCCTCGCTTCCTTGTAACTATCAAGCGCCCCAACTGAAACTTCATGCCTCATCTTCACATAGGCCTCCTTCTTCCTCTTAACAAGAGATTCCACTTCTTTGGTAAACCACGGTTCCCTCGCTCGACCCCTTCCTCCCTGCCTGACTGGTACGTACTTATCAAGAACATGCAATAGCTGTTCCTTGAACAAGCTCCACATATCCAGTGTGCCCAACCCTTGCAGCCTACTTCTCCAACCAACACATCCTAAGTCATGTCTAATGGCATCATAATTGCCCTTCCCCCAGCTATAACTCTTGCCCTGCGGGGTATACTTATCCCTTTCCATCACTAACGTAAAGGTCACCGAATTGTGGTCACCGTTTCCAAAGTGCTCACCTACCTCCAGATCTAACACCTGGCCTGGTTCATTACCCAAAACCAAATCCAATGTGGCCTCGCCTCTTGTTGGCCTGTCAACATATTGTGTCAGGAAACCCTCCTGCACACATTGTACAAAGAACGACCCATCTAATGTACTCGAACTATATCTTTTCCAGTCAATATTTGGAAAGTTAAAGTCTCCCATAACAACTACCCTGTTACTTTCGCTCTTTTCCAGAATCATCTTCGCCATCCTTTCCTCTACATCCCTAGAACTATTAGGTGGCCTATAGAAAACTCCCAACAGGGTGACCTCTCCTTTCCTGTTTCTAACCTCAGCCCATACTACCTCAGAAGAAGAGTCCCCACCTAGCATCCTTTCCGCCACCGTAATACTGTCCTTGACTAGCAGCGCCACACCTCCCCCTCTTTTGCCCCCTTCTCTGAGCTTACTAAAACACCTAAACCCCGGAACCTGCAACAACCATTCCTGTCCCTGCTCTATCCATGTCTCTGAAATGGCCACAACGTCGAAGTCCCAGGTACCAACCCATGCTGCCAGTTCCCCTACCTTATTTCGTATACTCCTGGCATTGAAGTAGACACACTTCAAACCACCTACCTGAACACTGGCACCCTCCTGCGAAGTCAAATCTGTGCTCCTGACCTCTATACTCTCAATCTCCCGTACCCCAATACTACAATCCAGGTTCCCATGCCCCTGCTGAATTAGTTTAAACCCCCCCAAAGAGCACTAACAAATCTCCCCCCCCAGGATATTGGTGCCCCTCAGGTTCAGATGTAGACCATCCTGTCTATAGAGGTCCCACCTTCCCCAGAAAGAGCCCCAGTTATCCAGAAATCTGAATCCCTCCCGCCTGCACCATCCCTGTAGCCACGTGTTTAATTGCTCTCTCTCCCTATTCCTCATCTCACTATCACGTGGCACGGGCAACAACCCAGAGATAACAACTCTGTTTGTTCTCGCTCTGAGCTTCCATCCCAGCTCCCTAAAGGCCTGCCTGACATCCTTGTCCCCTTTCCTACCTATGTCGTTAGTGCCAATGTGGACTACGACTTGGGGCTGCTCCCCCTCCCCCTTAAGGACCCGGAAAACATGATCCGAGACATCACTTACCCTTGCACCTGGGAGGCAACATACCAAACGTGAGTCTCTCTCGCTCCCACAAAATCTCCTATCTGTGCCCCTGACTATTGAGTCCCCAATTACTAATGTTCTACTCCTTTCCCCCCTTCCCTTCTGAGCAACAGGGACAGACTCCGTGCCAGAGGCCCGTATCCCATGGCTTACCCCTGGTAGGTCGTCCCCCCCACAAGTATCCAAAACGGTATACTTGTTACTCAGGGGAACGACCGCAGGGGGTCCCTGCACTGACTGCTTCTTCCCAGTCCCTCTTACAGTTACCCATCTATCTCCAGTCTTTGGTGTAACTACTTCCCTGAAGCTCCTGTCTATGACCCCATCTGCCTCCCGAATGATCCGAAGTTCATCCAGCTCAAGCTCCAGGTCCCTAACACGGTTTTTGAGGAGCTGGAGTTGGGTGCACTTCCCACAGATGAAATCAGCAGGGACACTGACGGCGTCCCTCACTTCAAACATTCTGCAGGAGGAGCATTGTACTGCCTTCCCTGACATCACCTCTAGATTTAAAAAAACAAGAAAAAGAAAAAGAAAGGAAGAGCTTACCTGATATTACCTCAAACCCTGCTCCCGCTGAAAGTTAAGCAAATTTAAAGACACTCACTCACCTTCACAACAGGCCCCTGCTCCCGCTTCCCAACCACCGTGGGGTGGGGGGGTTGGTTAGAGGAGGAGGTAGGGTGGGAAACACTCACAAAGTGTTTCGGGTTTAACTGTCACTTGCCAACAGCCCCTCCACAAACCACCTTCAACTTAGGCTGACCGCACTGCACGTATGCAAATTCCCCCAGAACAGCTGATCAGTAGCTCTGCTCTGCTGCCCTCTGCTGGATGCTTGTCTTCACTCAAACTCCTTGGGTCTCCTTTGCTGGTTCCCCTTCAACTTAGGCTGACCGCACTGCACGTATGCAAATTCCCCCAGAACAGCTGATCAGTAGCTCTGCTCTGCTGCCCTCTGCTGGATGCTTGTCTTCACTCAAACTCCTTGGGTCTCCTTCGCTGGTTCCCCTTCAACTTAGGCTGACCGCACTGCACGTATGCAAATTCCCCCAGAACAGCTGATCAGTAGCTCTGCTCTGCTGCCCTCTGCTGGATACTTGTCTTCACTCAAACTCCTTGGGTCTCCTTCGCTGGTTCCCCTTCAACTTAGGCTGACCGCACTGCACGTATGCAAATTCCCCCAGAACAGCTGATCAGTAGCTCTGCTCTGCTGCCCTCTGCTGGATGCTTGTCTTCACTCAAACTCCTTGGGTCTCCTTCGCTGGTTCCCCTTCAACTTAGGCTGACCGCACTGCACGTATGCAAATTCCCCCAGAACAGCTGATCAGTAGCTCTGCTCTGCTGCCCTCTGCTGGATGCTTGTCTTCACTCAAACTCCTTGGGTCTCCTTTGCTGGTTCCCCTTCAACTTAGGCTGACCGCACTGCACGTATGCAAATTCCCCCAGAACAGCTGATCAGTAGCTCTGCTCTGCTGCCCTCTGCTGGATGCTTGTCTTCACTCAAACTCCTTGGGTCTCCTTCGCTGGTTCCCCTTCAACTTAGGCTGACCGCACTGCACGTATGCAAATTCCCCCAGAACAGCTGATCAGTAGCTCTGCTCTGCTGCCCTCTGCTGGATGCTTGTCTTCACTCAAACTCCTTGGGTCTCCTTCGCTGGTTCCCCTTCAACTTAGGCTGACCGCACTGCACGTATGCAAATTCCCCCAGAACAGCTGATCAGTAGCTCTGCTCTGCTGCCCTCTGCTGGATGCTTGTCTTCACTCAAACTCCTTGGGTCTCCTTTGCTGGTTCCCCTTCAACTTAGGCTGACCGCACTGCACGTATGCAAATTCCCCCAGAACAGCTGATCAGTAGCTCTGCTCTGCTGCCCTCTGCTGGATGCTTGTCTTCACTCAAACTCCTTGGGTCTCCTTCGCTGGTTCCCCTTCAACTTAGGCTGACCGCACTGCACGTATGCAAATTCTCCCAGAACAGCTGATCAGTAGCTCTGCTCTGCTGCCCTCTGCTGGATGCTTGTCTTCACTCAAACTCCTTGGGTCTCCTTCGCTGGTTCCCCTTCAACTTAGGCTGACCGCACTGCACGTATGCAAATTCCCCCAGAACAGCTGATCAGTAGCTCTGCTCTGCTGCCCTCTGCTGGATGCTTGTCTTCACTCAAACTCCTTGGGTCTCCTTTGCTGGTTCCCCTTCAACTTAGGCTGACCGCACTGCACGTATGCAAATTCCCCCAGAACAGCTGATCAGTAGCTCTGCTCTGCTGCCCTCTGCTGGGTGCTTGTCTTCACTCAAACTCCTTGGGTCTCCTTCGCTGGTTCCCCTTCAACTTAGGCTGACCGCACTGCACGTATGCAAATTCCCCCAGAACAGCTGATCAGTAGCTCTGCTCTGCTGCCCTCTGCTGGATGCTTGTCTTCACTCAAACTCCTTGGGTCTCCTTCGCTGGTTCCCCTTCAACTTAGGCTGACCGCACGGCACGTATGCAAATTCCCCCAGAACAGCTGATCAGTAGCTCTGCTCTGCTGCCCTCTGCTGGATGCTTGTCTTCACTCAAACTCCTTGGGTCTCCTTCGCTGGTTCCCCTTCAACTTAGGCTGACCGCACTGCACGTATGCAAATTCCCCCAGAACAGCTGATCAGTAGCTCTGCTCTGCTGCCCTCTGCTGGATGCTTGTCTTCACTCAAACTCCTTGGGTCTCCTTCGCTGGTTCCCCTTCAACTTAGGCTGACCGCACTGCACGTATGCAAATTCCCCCAGAACAGCTGATCAGTAGCTCTGCTCTGCTGCCCTCTGCTGGATGCTTGTCTTCACTCAAACTCCTTGGGTCTCCTTCGCTGGTTCCCCTTCAACTTAGGCTGACCGCACTGCACGTATGCAAATTCCCCCAGAACAGCTGATCAGTAGCTCTGCTCTGCTGCCCTCTGCTGGATGCTTGTCTTCACTCAAACTCCTTGGGTCTCCTTCGCTGGTTCCCCTTCAACTTAGGCTGACCGCACTGCAAGTATGCAAATTCCCCCAGAACAGCTGATCAGTAGCTCTGCTCTGCTGGATGCTTGTCTTCACTCAAACTCCTTGGGTCTCCTTCGCTGGTTCCCCTTCAACTTAGGCTGACCGCACTGCACGTATGCAAATTCCCCCAGAACAGCTGATCAGTAGCTCTGCTCTGCTGCCCTCTGCTGGATGCTTGTCTTCACTCAAACTCCTTGGGTCTCCTTCGCTGGTTCCCCTTCAACTTAGGCTGACCGCACTGCACGTATGCAAATTCCCCCAGAACAGCTGATCAGTAGCTCTGCTCTGCTGCCCTCTGCTGGATGCTTGTCTTCACTCAAACTCCTTGGGTCTCCTTCGCTGGTTCCCCTTCAACTTAGGCTGACCGCACTGCACGTATGCAAATTCCCCCAGAACAGCTGATCAGTAGCTCTGCTCTGCTGCCCTCTGCTGGATGCTTGTCTTCACTCAAACTCCTTGGGTCTCCTTCGCTGGTTCCCCTTCAACTTAGGCTGACCGCACTGCACGTATGCAAATTCCCCCAGAACAGCTGATCAGTAGCTCTGCTCTGCTGCCCTCTGCTGGATGCTTGTCTTCACTCAAACTCCTTGGGTCTCCTTCGCTGGTTCCCCTTCAACTTAGGCTGACCGCACTGCACGTATGCAAATTCCCCCAGAACAGCTGATCAGTAGCTCTGCTCTGCTGCCCTCTGCTGGATGCTTGTCTTCACTCAAACTCCTTGGGTCTCCTTCGCTGGTTCCCCTTCAACTTAGGCTGACCGCACTGCACGTATGCAAATTCCCCCAGAACAGCTGATCAGTAGCTCTGCTCTGCTGCCCTCTGCTGGATGCTTGTCTTCACTCAAACTCCTTGGGTCTCCTTCGCTGGTTCCCCTTCAACTTAGGCTGACCGCACTGCACGTATGCAAATTCCCCCAGAACAGCTGATCAGTAGCTCTGCTCTGCTGCCCTCTGCTGGATGCTTGTCTTCACTCAAACTCCTTGGGTCTCCTTCGCTGGTTCCCCTTCAACTTAGGCTGACCGCACTGCACGTATGCAAATTCCCCCAGAACAGCTGATCAGTAGCTCTGCTCTGCTGCCCTCTGCTGGATGCTTGTCTTCACTCAAACTCCTTGGGTCTCCTTCGCTGGTTCCCCTTCAACTTAGGCTGACCGCACTGCACGTATGCAAATTCCCCCAGAACAGCTGATCAGTAGCTCTGCTCTGCTGCCCTCTGCTGGATGCTTGTCTTCACTCAAACTCCTTGGGTCTCCTTCGCTGGTTCCCCTTCAACTTAGGCTGACCGCACTGCACGTATGCAAATTCCCCCAGAACAGCTGATCAGTAGCTCTGCTCTGCTGCCCTCTGCTGGATGCTTGTCTTCACTCAAACTCCTTGGGTCTCCTTCGCTGGTTCCCCTTCAACTTAGGCTGACCGCACTGCACGTATGCAAATTCCCCCAGAACAGCTGATCAGTAGCTCTGCTCTGCTGCCCTCTGCTGGATGCTTGTCTTCACTCAAACTCCTTGGGTCTCCTTCGCTGGTTCCCCTTCAACTTAGGCTGACCGCACTGCACGTATGCAAATTCCCCCAGAACAGCTGATCAGTAGCTCTGCTCTGCTGCCCTCTGCTGGATGCTTGTCTTCACTCAAACTCCTTGGGTCTCCTTCGCTGGTTCCCCTTCAACTTAGGCTGACCGCACTGCACGTATGCAAATTCCCCCAGAACAGCTGATCAGTAGCTCTGCTCTGCTGCCCTCTGCTGGATGCTTGTCTTCACTCAAACTCCTTGGGTCTCCTTCGCCGGTTCCCCTTCAACTTAGGCTGACCGCACTGCACGTATGCAAATTCCCCCAGAAGAGCTGATCAGTAGCTCTGCTCTGCTGCCCTCTGCTGATTATTTATCTTAAACAATAATTCTGACAATTATTGTCTGAGATAAATAATTGGATTAGGTTTGAAGATTCATAAATCCTTTTTTAAAGTTCCTATTGTTTACCAAAATAGCTCTGTTACTATAAAAGCAAAGTACTGCAGATGCTGGTGTTGCTACTTCTGGGTGAGTGTGCTGAACACTCAATTTGGCTCTGTTTCTTGTCTAAGCTCTGGAGTCGCCAGGTGTCGTTAAGACACCGCCACAAGCTTCAAGGTGAAGTTCAAAGCAATAAACCCGTACACCAATTATTAAGTCCAAACAACTAGAGTTTATTATAATACAATTATAATAACTACCCATGCACACGCTAAAAGGATTAAACTTATTCCTACCGCTAAACAACTAATACTTATCTCGAAGGAACTGCTGGGTCAGGGAACAAGGCCTCTTGCTCTGCTCTGGTCTGCAGACTTCAGGTTGGTATCAATTCAAAAGGGAGTCAGGAGTGCCTATCTCTGGTAGCGGTCGTTGGGAGGCACTTACTTGTTGGTGGCTGCTGTCCGAAGGCTGGATCAGGAGCCAGGAGACTGAACCATGTGTGGGACCTGCCTTTTATAGGTCCCAGGGGATCCGTGCCCATTTGGGCGGACTCCTTTACCTGCTTGGAATCGATTGGGTCTCTTCCCAATCGATATGTTTGAACCCCCAATCATGGGGCAGTTCCTCGGTCGCTGGGGCGGTTCTTGGGACTTATTGTTTTGCGCTCCTCTGGTGCCAAAGGGTCTGGCCTTCCATAGAATGTATCGATCTGTGTTTAACTTGTTTCCATTGTATCTGGGGATCGCCCGGTATCGCCTCATTAGTATGTTAACTGGTTTCTTTTCACAGTGCTGTCTGGTTTCTGCAACAGTCAAAACTGGTTTCTGCAGTCGTCACAATATACAATCGCTTTGCAAGCTGCTTGCTTTACAACATGTCCATTTTCCCTGCATTCCTTGAAATCTTCCATTTTGTGTTGGGCAGTGGCCACCCCAGGTGGCTACACTGGAAACTTGAAATAAAACTTGAAAATGCTGGAAATACACAGCCAGTTTGGCAACATCTGCAAAGAGAGAGTGTTTCCAGCACTTTCTATTTTTAATTCTGCTACTCAATTGATTCAGATTTTGGCGGCATGGTGGCGCAATGGTTAGCACTGCTGTCTCACTGAGAGCAATGAGGACACGGGTTCGATCCTGGGCCATTGTCCGTGTGGAATTTGCATATTCTCCCCGTGTCTGTGTGGGTCTCACCCCCACAACCCGAAGATGTGCAGGGTCGGTGGATTGGCCATGCTAAATTGCCCCTTAATTGGAAAAAATTAATTGATTCAGATTTTAATGCATAGCAAGCAAGGTTAAAAAGAGGACTCATTTTGGAAAAACTTCAGAGGAATATTAAATTTCACTGCTTAAGGGCTTGGAATTCATTTTTATATTCTTCAGTGTTCCATGTAAGCTTATTCCATATAATTAGCACATTTAAAAAAAAATAGAAAAATATGCACTTCACCTACCACTCATTCTTGGTACATTGGAAGGAGATTATCAGCCATTAAAAAAAAATTCTGCCTATTTCAAGCAGTGCATCTCTATATATGGTCTTTGGTAATCTCTATGCAGTTCATTTTTAAATGAAATGTCAAAATGATACAAGTCCATTTTAAGTTTAATTAGAACCCAGAAAGGTGCAATTTAAATACATTCTATTTTTCGGTAACCTTGGGAGGGAAAACAGTCTATAAACCTTAATTGGCTGAATGTTTTTCTTTTGATTTAACTACATGGTCATTGACAGTTCTGTTTCTTTTGTTAACAGAAATTAAAGCAGAGCCACCCATGGGTAACTGGTTCCATATAAGTGATACCCGTGTGCAAGCAGTGCCAGAGATGAAAGTACTGAGTGCCCAGGCCTACCTGCTGTTTTATGAGAGAATTTTCTAACTGTCCCTTATGAAAGGACATTCTCAATTTGTTTCATTTCAGAACAGACCACTTGTTTAATTTCGAGCAGAAAAATGAAAAGCACCATCAAGGTCTAAATCTATGCAACATTCAATGAGATTAAATGATTGCCTACTGTTCAACAAGCTGAGGGAGAAAATGGCTCGTGTGATATGAACCCTTATGTACTATTGTAGGTAAAAACAAATGCCTTGTATTTTGCCTGGATGTTTAATAAACTAAAATTATAGTAATTTTGAAAGTAAGCCATACAAAAGTTTAAAATAAAATGTATTGACCCAACTACTTTTGATAGCAAAATATACTTCTGAACAAGCGCTATTTAAAAAAATGTTCACAGCCCTCATTTCTTATCCCAGAAGCACGTGAGCATTTCAATAATTTGAAACCAAATGTTCATAGGAGTCAAATGGAAAATGTTTTTAAAATAAATTATTCTACTCATTTAAACTGTTGTGAAATGATGTTTCCAAGTTTGAAAATGAGGAAAACAACTATATCTGTTGATCAGACCAATTAGCTTTTTCACTTAAAACAAGTAGACGGCAGTGGTTGTGAAAGTTATAACTGCCAATTTTGAGTGAGATGCTTCAAGTTTATGCATAATAATACAATGTTGTAAAGTTTATTGTTAATCAAAAGTCACAGACAATCACAACTGGAATAAAAAAAAGTTTTTATATTCTCTTGGTGACTTTTTGACTAGTAGATTTGGTAGCACCATAGAAAGACAATGGGCGGGATTCTCCGGCCGTGTCCGCCCGGCGACCGGAGAAACCCGCCCAAGATCAACAAACTTCTCCATTGTCCGTGTTTCACCCATGGCGTTCTTGCGGCAGGCGGGGTGGAAGAATCCAGCCCCACATGGTCTTTCAAATCCGGCTTTGTGGTTTTGACAAGCTTGTCTCACTGAAGCTCTCCACCTGCTACTCCAAAACTATGTTGGTGGCGTTATCTTTATTATATAATTTCTCCTGCTCCAAGCATCTCACTTATTCACACTCTCCCTGCAAATCACTGAACACTTACTAAATCTGAACTGCTTAACCATTGGCCCACATTTCCCACAGTATTACATCAACCAAACTGTCTACTTTGATGATCTTGTCCCAGAAAAACCATTATCTCACTGGTCATTCCAAGTTGGTGTGCAGCCTTAAATATTTTATGTACTAATTTTGATATCCATGGAGGTAACTTGATGATGGTTCATTCACGGGTATTTTAAAATTCTAACAGACTGTTGCATAAACCAGGCATTGTCAAACTCGGGGGCGCGACCGGAGGGTCGCAGGCGGGTGTCGGGAGGGTCGGGGAGCCGACTGTCGCGGCGCTCCCGATCGCGCAAATCTGTGCGCAACAGCCGTAGCAGCCGGCTGTTACTGACGCCAGCTGCAAGCGGCCTTCAAAATGGCTGCGAACGTGTAAAAAAAAATACGGCCACACTGCGCATGCGCGCCGATGATTGGGCATGCATGCGCAGTGTGGCCGCTTTTTTTTTAAACGGCCGCAGCTTTTTGTTTTACAAGTTTGGGGGGGTTTTATTCACTTAATTTTTTTTTTTTGCAAGCTTGGGGGGGGTTTATTTGATAACATTTTACAGGGAAAAAATGCAGAACTTTGGACAGATGGAGACTCCATACTTTCCGACACCGGAAGGCTTCACCTTCATCCAACAGGTCCATTGGAGGAGCGTGTACGAGGGCCAAAAGGACCTAAAACCATTTCCTCCATTTTTGTCAGCAGCAAACAAGGTAAGAGAAAATGGTGGGTCGCGCAGGTCGGCCGGCGTGGGTCGCGAAGGATAACTGGGTTGGGTCCCGAAGGTTGGCCGGTTGGTAAAAATGGGTCCTCAGAAAAAAAGTTTGAAGAACACTGGCATAGAGAACTACGTTCCAGAGATAAAACACACAATGTTTGGAATTCAAACAAAAGCTGTGTATAATTAGTGAAATGTACAGAGGAGAAACAAACCTCTTTATAAAGAAACATTTTATCTTTGGCATGTATTTAAAACCGTAGGGTGTTCAGTTTGCTTTTGGTAATGCAGATTTAGAGTCTGACTTAAATCAATTTCCAAGTTTCTAATGCACAAAAATAACAAAGAATGAGAACGACATTCAACTCATTCATGTAACCAGTTTAAAGCTAACTTAGAATGCACAAATCGTGCACTGAGCCCCACGGTATTTTTAGTTCACATTTTGCTGTAAAGGTTAGATTTGCCTTTCAGAAGGATTATTCGAGATCCATTTTCTTCATAAAATCCGACTAGTCAGAGTTATTTAGAATAGTTCCATAGTACACCTCGGATAGAAGTCCTTTTTGCATGTTTGTGCAGCTGTAAAACTACCTGTCTGGTTTTCATTTCATATACCTGGCAAAACATAAGTTGCCACATTATGGTAGTGTGATTTCAATTGTTAAGCAGTTATGCACACCATTGAAATTGGGGAGCAAGACAATATTTCTCTGTCAAAAAGACACTGAATCAAGTCTCAGATAAGCCATGATGTGGAGATGCCGGCGTTGGACTGGGGTGAGCACAGTAAGAAGTCTTACAACACCAGGTTAAAGTCCAACAGGTTTTTTTCAAACACGAGCTTTCGGAGCGCAGCTCCTTTACCTGAGGAAGGAGCTGCGCTCCGAAAGCTTGTGTTTGAAACAAACCTGTTGGACTTTAACCTGGTGTTGTAAGACTTCTTACTCAGATAAGCCAGCAGTGAAGGAAAGCATAAATAGATGTTAGAGACCACTAACTTGAAATTGCTTTGAAACCGTAAGTAGCAAGAATGCAGCAATGCCCCTAAATGTGACAGTCAGGGCTCCTATTTACACGAGTGAAAGTCCAAGAAATTCTTGATTCTAATAAATTGTAATTTTACTGCTCAAGTACTTTTAATGCCTTTTGATATTTCAACTGATCCCAAACCACACCAAAACAAATGCAATTCAAATATTAAATAATTTATAGACTTAAAGATAAAGAAAACTTGGAATTTGTTTAAAGAGGGTAATGCTTTTGATGCACACAGAGTCATGGACTTCAATATAGTGCCATACAACAGGCTTGAGAAAAGTTATAGCTCATGGAATAAAAGGGGCAGTTCCCAATGGAATGTGGGTCGGATCGCCCCATCTCTTTGTTGAATGCAGATGCAACATTGCTAGCTGCTCAAAATGGTTTTGGCCCCCTCCATCCCTGAATGGAGGTGATTTATTTCTCTGGACGTAGAGAAGGTGTTCAATAGCGTGGAATGGAGCAATTTATTTGACGTTTTGGGCAGGTTTGGCTTTGGACCTGTGTTTATATCCTGGATCCGGCTTTTGTAAGAGCCCCCACTGCCAGTATCCATACAAATGATTTAAACTCAAAATACTTCCGACTGGAAAAAGGCACAGGGCAGGGATGCCCATTGTCTCCTCTACTGTTTGCCTCTGGCTATTGCACTGAGGGCATCCACAAAGTGAGAAGGGGATAGAGGGACAGGGAGCATAGGGTGTCCTTGCATGCGGGTGACCTGTTACTGTATGTGACGGGCCCTCCAGTGCAGAGGACATACTGAAACTGCTCGAGAGCTTTGGCTCCTTTTCGGTGTACAGATGAACCTGGGTAAAAGCGAATGCTTTCCAGGAAGGTGAGCTGACCTGAGAAAGTTGCCTTTTCGCCTGGCCAGGTCCAGCTTTTGTTATCTGAGAGTCTGGGTGGGCACGACTGAGCCTCATTACAGAAGCTAAATTTTGGGGTCCTGGTTAGTGCAGTGAAGGAGGGCCAGAAGGGATGGGCTAGCCTCCCGCTGGCACACCAGAACACAGAAAAACAATCAAATCGAAGGGAATACAGCCGTAGTAAGACAAGAGTATTACAGGTAAAACGGATCAGTTAAGGGCGAGGGTTGGCATGTGGAATTATGATATAGTAGCAATCAGACATGGTTGAGGGAGGGGCAGGATTGGCAGGTTAACATCCCCGGATACAGTATCTTCAGAAGAGATGAGAGGGTAAAAGAGGGGGAGGCATCTCACTACTGCAGTAAGGAGAGATAAGGTGGGGATGGCATTAAATTAAGCCCTGTGGGTAGAGTTTAGGAATAAAAAAAGGGGCAGCCACATTGCTAGGTGTTTATTATAGACTCCCAGATAGCGGGAAATTGAGGAGCAAATATGTAATAATAGGATAATCATAGTGGGTGATTTCAACTTTCCCAACATTAACTGGGATAGTCATTGTGGAGCAGAGTTTATAAAATGTATACAAGAGTACTTTTAGGTTCAACAAGGGACGGTGCAGGGCTGGACCTAATTTTGGGGAATGAAACAGGTGGTTAATGTGATGGTGGAGGAGTGTTTTAGTGTTAGCGACCATAACATGGTGCAATTTAAGTTTGCTATGGACAAGGAAATAGATAATTGCAGAAAAGGTCTTGGATTGGGGGGAGAGCCGACTTTAGTAAAATAAGGCAGGGTCTGGTCAAGGTAGATTGGAACAAGTTACTGGTGGGGAGATCTACAGAAGAGCAGTGGGGGATGGTCAAAGAGGAAATGGGCAAGGTCCAGGCACAACATGTTCCCTCTCGGGTAATAGGAAGGAGTAACAAGCCCAGAGAACCATTAATGACCAGAGATATTCAGAATGCAATGAGAACGAACAGGGAGAGTTTTAAAAGTACAAGGGAAGCCAATCAACAGAGGCATTAGTGGAGTACAGAAGGTGCAGGATGGAGCTTAAGAAGACAATTAGAAGAGCAAAGAGGGGATATGAGAAATCTCTAGCTGGTAAAAGTAGGGAAAATCCAAAGATAATCTATTATTCTGTGAGGTAATTGAGCAAGTTGTCATAGGGAGGGACAAGGTTTTAGAGGTGTTGGCAGGTTTAACGTTGGAGAAGTCTCCAGGTCCAGATGAATTGTGTCCCAGGTTGCTGTGGGAAGCAAGGGAGGAGATTGTAACGGCCTTGATCCAAATATTTAATTCTTCTCTGGCCACAGGAGAAGTGCTAGAGGACTGGTGAACTGCGAATATGGTCTGACTATTTAAGAAAGGCTGTAGGGATAAGCCAGGGAACAGCAGGTCAGTGAGTTTCACATTAGTGGTGAGGAAACAAATGGAGAAAATTCTGAAAGAGAGAATCTATCTCCACTTGGGAGAGGCAAGGTTTGATCAGGAATAGTCAGCACAGCGTTGTCAGTGGGAGGTCATACCTAACGAATTTGATTGAATTATTTGAGCACATGACTAAGTGTGTAGATGAGGGATAGTGCAGTTGATGTAGTTTAAATGGATTTCAGCAAAGCCTTTGGCAAGGTCCCACATGGGAGACTTATAAAGAAGGCTACTGTGCAAGGGATACAGGGGACTTTGAAAGGTGAATTCAAAGCTGGCTGAGCTGTAGGAGACAGAGGGTGATGACAGACGGCTGCTTTAGTCACTGGAAGCCAATGTCCAGTGGCAGGTGAACCACAGGGATCTGTGCTGGGTTCCCTATTATTCATCATTTATTTGATTTGATTTATTGTCATATGTTCCGAAGTACAGTGAAAAGTATTTTTCCGCGGCCGAGGGAAAGTACACAGTACGTACATAGTAGACAAAAGAATAATGAACAGAGAACATTGACAAATGGTACATCGACAAACAGTGATTGGTTACTGTGCGGAACAAGTGGCCAAACAAAGCAAATACATGAGCAAGTGCAGCATAGGGTGTGGTGAATAGTGTTCTTACAGGGAACAGATCAGTTTGAGGGGGAGTCGTTGAGGAGTCTTGTAGCTGTGGGGAAGAAGCTGTTCCTATGTCTGGATGTGCGGGTCTTCAGACTTCTCTACCTTCTGCCTGATGGAACGGTCTGGAAGAAGGCAATGCCTGGGTGGGAGGGGTCTCTGATAATGCTGTCTGCCTTCCTGAGGTAGCGGGAGGTGTATACAGAATCAATGTGGGGGTGGCAAACTTCACCACACTCTGCAGTTTCTTGCGATCTTGGACCGAGCAGTTGCCATACCAGGCTGTGATGCAGCTGGATAAGATGCTCTCTATCGCACATCTGTAGAAATTTGTGAGAGTCGATGCAGAAATGCCAAATTTCTTTAGCTTCCACAGGAAGTAAAGACGTTGTTGGGCTTTCTTGACTGTTGCATCAACGTGAGTGGACTAGGCCAGACTGTTGGTGATGGTGATCCCCAGGAACTTAAAGCTATCGACCATCTCCACTTCGGAGCCATTGATGCAGACGGGAATGTGTGTCGGCTACACTTCTTGAAGTCGATGATCAGTTCCTTGGTCTTTCCAACATTTAGAGAGAGGTTGTTTTCGGTACACGATGCAACCAAGTGATTTATCTCCCTCCTATAGTCTGATTCGTCGTTGTTTGAGATACGGCCCACCACAGTCGTATCATCCGCAAAATGATAGATTGAGTTGGAGTTGAATCTTGCCACACAGTCATGTGTGTATAGGAGTACAGTAAAGGACTGAGCACACAGCCTTGCAGGGCCCCAGTGTTGAGGACTATTGTGGAGGAGGTGCTGTTGCCTATCCTGACAGATTGCGGTCTGTTGGTGAGGAAATCCAGGATCCAGCTGCACAGGGAGGGTTCAAGTCCAAGATTGCAGAGTTTGGTTATTAGTCTTGTCGGAATAATGGTGTTGAAGGTGAAGCTGTAGTCGATGAACAGCAATCTTACGTAGGTGTCCTTGTTGTCGAGTGTTGATTGTAGAGCCACGGAGGTAGCATCTGCTGTGGAACGGTTGCGGTGATAGGCAAACTGCAGTGGATCGAGACCTTCTGGGAGGCCGACATTGATCTGTCTCATGACTACCCGCTCGAAGCATTTCATGATAACAGATGTCAGGGCCACCAGTCGGTAGTCATTGAGGCAGGCTATCTTGTTCTTCTTTGGTACTGGTATTATGGTGGTCTTCTTGAAGGAGGTGGGGACCTCGGAGCGGGGTGTTGAAGATATCTGCGAACACACTCGCCAGCTGGTCTGCGCAGGCTCTGAGTGCTTGCCCAGGGACTCCCTCGGGGCCCGTTGCTTTCCGCGGATTCACTTTCAAGAAGGCAGCTCTTACCTCTGAGGCTGTAATAGTGGGTATGGGTGTCCAGGGCTGTTGGGGCAGATGGCGCCTACTGCTCAAAGCGGGCATAGAACTTGTTCAGATCATCGGGTAGGGATGCTCCAGCCCCAGATATTTAGCCTGTGATCTTGTGTAGGCCCTGCCATAGTCGTTGTGGGTTAGTGTCGTTGACCCGGGACTCTAGTTTGATGCGGTATTGTCTTTTTGCATCCCTTTTTTTTTATAAATGTTTTTTATTGAGTTTTCATATTTTATATATGACAGATTACAAATTATTAGAGAGGAAAAAAAAGAAAACACAAAAATTTAACATGAATATTTACAGGTAAGCATCTTCATAACAACAATTGTGGCCACCCCCTTTAGCCAGCATACATATTTTACATTCCCCAGTATGGCCGAGGCACATGTTTATAGGCATTCATTTATAGTTTGGTTTTGGGCCTTGGCTTGCCATCAAACCCCCATAACGAGCCCGTAACCCCCCCCCCCCCGGCTACCTTCCCCCGATTCCCGTCCATTTTCCCGATTCTTGGCCACCCGACTATTCTTCCTCTTGTACGTTGGCCACAAACAGGTCCCGGAACAGTTGCATGAATGGCTCCCACGTTCTGTGGAAGCCGTCGTCCGACCCTCGGATGGCGAATTTGATTTTCTCCATTTGGAGAGATTCCGAGAGGTCGGACAGCCAGTCTGCAGCTCTGGGCGGTGCTGCTGACCGCCAGCCAAACAGGATTCTACGGCGGGCGATCAGGGAGGCAAAGGCAAGGGCGTCCGCCCTCCTCCCCAGGAATAGATCTGGCTGGTCTGAAACCCCGAAGACCGCCACTATCGGGCATGGCTCCACCCTCACCCCCACCACTTTGGACATAGCCTCGAAGAAGGCTGTCCAGTACTCCACAAGTCTGGGGCAAGACCAGAACATGTGGGCGTGGTTGGCCGGGCCTCTTTGGCACCGCTCACATCTGTCCTCCACCTCCGGGAAGAACCTACTCATACGGTTTCTCGTTAAGTGGGCTCTATGTACCACTTTTAGTTGCGTCAGGCTGAGCCTTGCGCACGTGGAGGTGGAGTTGACCCTATGCAGTGCTTCGCTCCAGAGTCCCCACCCTATCTCCATCCCCAGGTCGTCCTCCCATTTCCTTCTTGTTGCGTCCAGTACGGTGTCGTCCCTATCTACCAGTCGGCCATACATGTCACTACAGTTCCCTTTCTCTAGGATACTTGCGTCCAGTAGGTCTTCCAGTAGTGTCTGTCGTGGCGGTTGTGGGTACGTCCTTGTCTCCTTTCGTAGGAAGTTTTTGAGCTGCAGGTACCGTAGCTCGTTCCCCCCAGCTAGCTGAAATTTCTCTGTCAGTTCATCCAGTGTTGCGATCCTGTCGTCCGTGTATAGGTCCCTGACTGTCAGTGTCCCCCCGTCCTGTCTCCACCTTTTGAAGGTGGCGTCAGTCAGTGCTGGTTTGAACCTATGGTTGTTGCAGATGGGAGCCTTGTCCGACATTTTGTACAGGCCAAATTGCTGCCGCAGTTGGTTCCAGGATTGGAGGGTGGCTGTCACCACTGGGCTGCTGGAGTGTTTTTTGGGTGGGGATGGGAGTTCTGCCGTGGCGAGGGCCCGGAGGGAGGTTCCCATGCAGGAGGCCTCCTCCGCACGTACCCACTCGGCTTCTGGCTCCTGGATCCATCCCCTTACTCGCTCGGCTGTTGCCGCCCAGTGGTAGAATTGTAGATTCGGGAGGGCTAGCCCCCCCCCCGGTTTTTGTTTTTTGTAGGACCTTCTTTGGGATCCTAGCATTTTTACCCCCCCCATACGAACGCCATGATAAGCTTGTCCAGCGCTTTGAAAAAGGCCTTGGGGATGTAGATCGGAATGGATCTAAACAGGAAGAGGAACCTGGGCAGTACGTTCATTTTGATCGTCTGGACTCTCCCCGCGAGGGAGAGCGGGAGTGTGTTCCATCTTTGCAGGTCCTTTTTAACTTCCTCCGTCAGGCTGGTGAGGTTCCATTTGTGGATCCCTTTCCAGTCATGGGCTATTTGGATCCCCAGGTAGCGGAATTTATGTCGGGCTTGTTTGAACGGCAGCCCCTTTAGTGCTGCCCCCCCCCCCCCCCCCCCCCCCCCCCCTTGCGGGTGTACTGGGAAGATCTCACTTTTGCTCATGTTGAGTTTGTAGCCCGAGAAGGCTCCAAACTCTTTCAGGAGCGCGATGATTCCGTCCATGCTGCTTTGTGGGTCTGAGATATAGAGGAGCAGATCATCCGCATAGAGTGAGACTCTGTGCTCTCTACCTCCCCTTCGGATCCCCCTCCAATTTTTTGCTGCCCTGAGCGCGATTGCTAGCGGTTCGATTGCTAGTGCGAACAGCAGCGGGGACAGTGGTGCCCCTGTCTGGTGCCCCTGTGCAGCTGGAAGTATTGGGAGTTGGTATTGTTGGTCCGTACACTCGCCATGGGAGCGTTGTATAGGAGCTTTACCCAAGCGGTGAACCCTGTTCCAAGCCCGAACCGCTCCAGTACCTCTATGAGGTATTTCCATTCGACTCTGTCGAAGGCCTTTTCTGCGTCCAGGGAGACGATCACCTCTTGTGTTCTCTCCCCGGAGGGGGTCATTATCACGTTCAGCAGGCGCCTGATGTTCGAGGTAAGCTGTCTACCTTTGACGAAGCCCGTCTGGTCCTCTGTGACCACCTCAGGTACACAGTCTTCTAGCCTTTTGGCTAGGATTTTGGCCAGTATTTTGGCGTCTGCGTTCAGCAGAGATATGGGTCTGTATGACCCACATTCCGTTGGGTCTTTGTCTTTCTTAGGTATCAGCGAGATTGAGGCCTGTGCTAACGTGGGTGGCAGTGTGCCCCTAGCTAGCGAGTCTGTGAACATCTCCCGCAGGTGCGGGGCCAGCGCTGTCGCAAATTTTTTGTAGAAGTCCGCCGGGAATCCGTCCGGTCCCGGCGCCTTCCCCGTCTGCATGGAGCTAATGCTCTCCATGATCTCTCCCAGGAAGCTAGTGGTGCTTCCAGATCCCGTTTTCTGCCCTCTCCCACGACTGGTATGTCCAGTCCATCAAGAAACCGGTTCATCCCAGCCTTCCCCGTTGGGGGCTCTGAGGTGTACAGCTCTTGGTAGAAGGCCTTGAAGGTTTCGTTGATCCTCTCTGGTTCTGTTTCCCACGTGCCTCTGGTACCTCTGATTTGCGCAATTTCCCTGCTGGCTGCCTGCTTTC
This sequence comes from Scyliorhinus canicula, assembly GCF_902713615.1. Taxonomy (NCBI): domain Eukaryota; kingdom Metazoa; phylum Chordata; class Chondrichthyes; order Carcharhiniformes; family Scyliorhinidae; genus Scyliorhinus; species Scyliorhinus canicula. Next base: position 86,881,501 of record NC_052152.1, on the reverse strand, counting down.
TCAGCTGGTGTGCCAACAGGCGGCTGGCTTTGTCTCCGTGTTCGTACAGGGCCCCGCGTGCCTGGCGGAGTTGGTGTACTGCTTTCCTGGTGGAGAGCAGGTCAAAGTTCCTTTGTAATTCTTTTCTCTCCGCCAGGAGCTCTACGGTCGGGGCCTCGGAGTATTTACGGTCTACCTCCAGTATGGAGTCGACCAGCTTCTGCCTAGCCACCCTTTCCTCCCTATCTCTTTGCGCTTTGTAGGCAATGATTTCCCCTCTTAGTACGGCCTTAAGCGCTTCCCAGAACGTGGAGGGTGAGACCTCCCTGTTTTGGTTGTTCTCCGTGTACTCCGCTATGGCCCGCGCTATCCTTTCGCTGAAGGCCTTGTCAGCTAGTAAGGCACCGTCCAACCTCCATGTGGGGCGCTGGGCCCTTCCCGTCTCTAGCCGCACGTCCATGTAGTGTGGAGCGTGGTCTGATATCACAATTGCGGAGTATTCCACCTTGTCTATCCCTGGAAGCACCGTTTTCCCCACCACAAAGAAGTAAATTCTGGTGTACACGTTGTGTACTGGGGAGAAGAAAGAGAATTCTTTCTCCCCCGGGTGGGCGAATCTCCAGGGGTCTACTGTTCCCATCTGCTCCATATAGTGACTGAGTTCCCTTGCCATGTTTGAGGTTTTCCCCGTTCTGGGGTTTGATCTGTCCGTCTTTGGGTCCTGTACACAGTTGAAGTCCCCCCCCCATGATTAGTCGGTGCGTCGCTATGTCCGGGATTTCTGCCATGGTCTTTTGGATGAAGCTCGTGTCGTCCCAGTTGGGCGCGTACACGTTGACTAGAACTACCAGCGCCCCATCCAGGGCCCCACTGACCATGACATACCGCCCCCCTGGGTCTGTAACCGTCTTTGTCGCCCTAAACATTGTCCTCTTGCCAATCAGGATCGCCACCCCCCTGGCCCTTGTCCCATAACAGGAATGATAGGTTTGTCCCACCCAGCCCTTTCTTACCCGCAGTTGGTCCTGCTCCCTCAGGTGTGTCTCTTGGAGGAAGACTATGTCGGTCCTCATGTTTCTGAGGTGGGTGAGGACTCTAGATCTCTTCACTGGGCCGTTAAGTCCCCTTACGTTCCAGGTGACTATCCTGGTGGGGGGCTTCTGCCCCCTCGCTCCTGTGGGATTAACCATATTTGTCCGGTGGACGAGCCCCTGCCCTCCGGGGTTTCCCTTTGTTAGGGGGCCGTCCAGGATGGCCACTATCACTGCTCTCCCCATGCGGTCGGGTCTCTGCGCTCCGGGGTTTCCCCTTGTCCCGGGGGCACCCGCCATGGCCGTCCACTGTGTGTCCGCCACGCGGGTAGTCCCCTGCACTCCGGGGGGCCCCTTCGCCCACAGACCGTACTGGGTGGGTGCTTGCAGCGGTTCCCTGTTTCAAGCCCTTGTTTGTGGCACTTTGTGGCCCTGTTCCTTTTCTGGCCTCTTTTGTCCCTTTGTCCCTGCATTTCCCCTCCCTGGTCTCTCGCACCCCGGGTGGTCCCCCCCCCCCCCCCCCCCCCCCCCCCCGCTCTCTCCCTTTTCCCCCCTCCCCTGTGTGCTCCTCCTTTGCCCCTCTATCCCCTATTCCTGTCCCCATTTGCTCTCCCGACTTTGATGGGTGATCCCCCCGCTCCCCTGCCTGGCACCTTCCCCCCTGTTGGGGGTGCGCTGCGGCCCTGCTTGGTTGCGTGCCCCCGTCGCTAGCTTTCCTGCTAGCACAGTGGCTCCCCTCTCGGAGGTTGCTGTCCCGCTTCTCCTCTCCCTTCTCCAATACCCCCGTTCCCTCGTGCTGGGGCCTGGCCTCCCACCTGGAGCGGTCCCTTGGGCAGTGGGTTGTTTTTTGTTCTGGGTGTTCCTGCCGGGGGGGGAGGGGGCTGGCTTTGCCTTGCCCCTCCCCACCCCCCCCCCCGTCGGCATGTCGTTTCTCCTTGCCATGGGCCCCTCGTCCCTACCTCCCATGGCGTTTTCCAGCCTGTGCTCCTCGACGAACCTATTCGCCTCAGCAGGGGCTGTAAAGAAATATTCCTTGTTTTGGTATGTGACCCAGAGTTTTGCTGGGTACAGCATACCAAAACGCACTTTGTTCTTGTAGAGAGCTGCTTTCGCTCTGTTGAACTCAGCCCGTCTCTTAGCTATGTCCGCTCCAAGATCCTCGTAGACTCTGATGGCGTGCCCGTTCCATTTGCAGGCTCTATTTTCCTTGGCCCAGCGCAGGATTGTCTCCCTATCCCGGTACCGGTGCAGTTTGGCTATGACTGCTCTCGGTTGTTCCCCTGTCTTGGGCTTCGGGCGCAGTGACCGATGAGCTCTGTCCATTTCCGGTGGGGTGGGAAAAGTGTCCCCCCCCCCACTAAGGAGCCCAGCATCGCAGCCACGAATGTTGTGGGATTTCTGCCCTCGATCCCCTCTGGCAGGCCCACTATCCTAACATTTTGCCTTCTCGAGCTGTTCTCCTGGTGGTCTACCCTGCCCTTCAGGCTCCCCTGTGTTGCACCCAGTCTCGCCACTTCCCTCTCCAGGGCCGTGACCCGGTCGCTCATGTCGGTCGCTGCTTTCTCCAGCTCTTTAATGGTTGCCTCATGGGCTTCCAGTTTCTCCCCTTGGGCATCCACTTTCTCCTCCAATCTGGTCAGAGCCTGCTGCACCCCTGACATGGCCCTGGTCACTGCTGCCTGTACTGCGGCCTCTGCGTCTGCTTTCAACTCTGCCTTGATTGCCTGCAGCTGCTCCCTCACCACCTCGGCAAAGGCTTCCTTCCAATTCACGCCCCCCTCTAACCCCAGGGGAGAGGGTACCTGTCTGTCCAGCTCTTTTTGATGCGGCGATACATCCTTCCCGCCGCTTCGTGTGCTGATTCGTTCGCCCGAGCTGGCTTGCCCTTTGCCCCGTCTACTTCCGGTGCCCCCTTTCTCTTGGCTCCCTTCTGGCATTTTTTTCTCCCCCTTCCCTTTCATCTTTTCTTCTCCCCTTGTTTTTGTTTTCCCCCCTTTTCCGCACCCTATTTTTATTTTAGTTATTATTTTTTTTTTTAATTTATTTCCCCCCCCCCTTCTTTCCTTTACCCCTTTATTTTATTTATTTATTTCTTAATTATTTTCTCTCCTCCTCCCCGCTTTTATGCAACTCCTCTCCGATGGGCTTACTTTTGCTGGGAGCGAGTGTAAAAAGAGAGAAAATAGTATATACTCCCCCTTTCTCTTTGCCAGTTTTCTTTTGGGTTTTTTTTAAAACAGAAATATAAGTCTTTTTTTTTGGTTTTCTCTCCCCCTTCCTTTCTCCTCACTCACCCAGGAGAGAGAGAGAGAGAGACTTTTGCCCAGTCCCTTTGTTCTTGCCACGTGGTGGTCGCTGCCGTTTGGGTGGGCCGGTGTTCGCTGCCGGTTGGGGGGGGGTCCCCGCTGCCGGTTAGTTGGGGGGGTCCCCGCTGCCGGTTGGTTGGGGGGGGGGGGTCCCCGCTGCCGGTTGGGGGGGGGGGGGGTCCCCGCTGCCGGTTGGGGGGGGGGGGTCCCCGCTGCCGGTTTGGGGGGGGGGTCCCCGCTGCCGCACTTTGCGACCTCCTGGTCGCTGCCTCCGGCCTGGCCCCCCCATCGCTCCTGGCCTGCGTTTGGGGGGGGGGGGGGGAGGGGGGAGAGAGAGAGAGGGCCTGCCGCTGCCGCACCGCTCCTGGCCTGCGTTTGGGGGGGGGGGGGTTGGACCTGCCGCTGCCGAGCCCCTCTGCTGCCGCCGCTGCCGTCAAGCCCTGCCGCTAAGCCCCGCTGCCGCCGCCGCCGAGCCCCTCTGCCGCCGCCGCCGAGCCCCTCTGCCGCCGCCGCCGAGCCCCTCTGCCGCCGCCACCGAGCCCCGTCGCCGCCGCCGCCGATGCTTCTCCGCCGACCGGCCTGCCCGGGGGGTCCCTTCCCTGCTTTCTGCCGCGTGCGGGAGCCCCTCTCCCTGCGACCGCTTCGCTCGCCGACCGGAAGTCCGTCTTTTTGCATCCCTGACGGCTTTCTGTACGTCGTACCTTGATTTCTTATTTCGGTCAGGGTCATCCGAATTGAACGGCTCCGTCCGGAACTTCAGCAGGGAGTGAACCCTTTGGTTGAGCCAGGGCCATTTATCCAAGTCATTTATATAAATGACTTAGATGGCTACGTTGGGGGGTAGGATCAGTAAGTTTGCAGATGACACAAAAACAGCCATGATCTCATTGAATGGCGGAGCAGACTCGAGGGGCCAGATGGCCTACTCCTGCTCCTAGTTCTTATGTTCTTGTAGGCCTGGTGGTTAACATTGAGGCTGAGTCTTGGGTTACTGGAAGATATATACGGCATGGTCAAAGGGGCAGGAAAGTGGCAGATGGAATTTAATCCTGAAAGGTCTGAGGTGATTAACTTTGGAAGGAGCAATTTGACAAGGAAATATTCAATGAATGGCACCACACTGGGAAGTCCTGAGGAACAGAGACCTTGGTGTGTTTTTAAATCGATCTCTGAAGGCAGAAGTTCAGGTTAAAGGGTGGTTAGAGGCGGGTTGCCTCACATCCCTGAAAAAGTATCTGGATGAACACTTGGCACATCAGGTGTCTTTCATGCAGTGGTGCAGACTCAATGGGCCGAAGGGCTTTTTCTACACTATTTTCGTGATTCTGATTATGTGACTGGGTGGAAGGATCCAATCGATTAAAATGAATACACTCCCAAGATTTTGGTTTTTGTTTCAGTACCTTCCAATTTTCCTTTCAAAGTTTATTTTTAAATTGAGAGTATCCAATTAAGGGGCAGTTTAGCATAGCCAATCTACCTAGCCTGCACATCTTTTTTGTGATGTGGGACAGGGTGCGGGGGTGACAGAGAGGGAAGGAGTCCATGTGTGGCGGATGGAGAGGAATGACTGGAAAGGTACCAGCTTGAGGGCATTGGTTATGGCTCCCCTTCCAATTTTCCCAATGAAATGGGCTGCCAATCTGGTGGCGGCGGCCACCTTGAAAATATAGGGACAATTTAGACGGCACTTCAAGCTGAGTATCTGTGGGAACTACTGTTTTGTGCCGGCATTTTGGATTCGTCCTTCGGAAGGAGGGGGGCTTGGAAAGGTTTGGGGATGTTTGTTGATGCAAAGTTCCTGAGTTTTGAGGAGTGGCTGAAAAGGGATAAACCCTCAAGAGCTAACCAGTTTCAATATTACCAGGTACGACATTTTGCGTGCAAGAATATTGCTTCCTTCCCTTTGGTCCCCTGCTACCTCAGCAGCAAATGTAGGGGAGAGGTGTCAGAGATCTAATGATGTTGACGGATTTGGTCCTATTGGACTAAAAAGTAAATGGGAGGAATTCATAGAATCCTTACAGTGCAGAAGCCATTCAGCCCATCAAGATTGCACGGACCCTCAGAAAGAGCACCCTTCCTAGGCCCACTCCCCCACACTATCCCATCACCCCACCTAGCCTGTACATCATGGGACACTAACTCGGAGGAAACCCACACAGACGTTGGGAGAAGATGCAAACTCCACAGTCATCCAAGCAGGAATTGAACCTGGGTCCCTGGTGCCGAGAGACAGCAGTGTTAACCATTATCCCAACCCCAGGAATTATGCCAGGAAGTTGCATATGTGAAATGGAGTGAGGCTCTATATAGAATCAACTCTACCTTTTGGTGTGCTCGGCTCAGCCTGGTGCATTTGACCAGAGCCTGAGTTTTTTTTTTGCAGATGTAGGGATAGATGTGGGTGATGCTCTGCCCATCACACACATATGCTCTGGTTCTGCCTTGGGCTTGTGAACTTTTGGGTCTCCTTCATCAGCACCATGTCCTTTGATGGCTATTTTTGGGATCTCAAACTTGCCAGTTACAGACAGAGGCAAAGGCAGATGCTCTTGCCTTTGCTTCCTTGATAGCCCTTAAGCAAATCTTGGCTGGAGGTCCGCATCCCTGCTCAGTGCAGCAGCTGGGCTAAGCGACCTGATAGAATATTTAGACTTAGTGGCATTGGGTATTTGGTTGTTGCTTCTTTTGGGTTTGTGGGGGTGCGGATGAAAAGGTTGGAGTAGTTAACAGTTGTACATGAATGGTTGTATTGGTGTTATTCTGAAAAACTGTTAACTAAATATTTTTTAAATTGGAGGGACAGGATGGGCATTGTAAACTGGAAATTTGAATAAAAATATTATAAAAGGGGCAGTTATCCACATTGCTAATAGGAAACAGTAATGGTCAAGAGATGCTTTTGAATCCTTACTTTGCCAGATATATATTAATGATCTTGGTGTGCAGGGGACATCGAACTTGGAAGCACTGTAAACGGTGAAGAGGACAAACAGGATTCCCACAGAGTAGGAGGTGGTCATTCGGCCCATCAAGACTGCATCAACCCTCCCAGTACCCCCACCTAATCTGCATATCTTTTGACCATAAGGAGCAATTTCACATGGCCAATCGACCAAACATGCACATCTTTGGACTGTGGGAGGAAGTACAAACTCCACAGTCAACCAAGGCCAGAATTGAAACCAAGTCCCTGGGGCTGTGAGGCAGCAGTGCTAACCACCGTGCACCCAGTTGGGGAAGTGGACAGATGTGTTAAGCTAGGGGGAAACTGTTCCCATTCATAAAATTAAGAGGGGCACAGCCTTAAAAATAATTTTCAAAAGAAGCAAATGTGATGTGAGAAAGAACATTTTCATACAGAAAGCAGTTTGTATCTAGAATGTACTGTCTGGACATGTGGTGGAGGCCAATTTAATACTGTAGAGCCATTCAAGAGGACATGAAACCATTATTGAATAGAAACAATGTGTAGGGGTATGGGGAAAAAACAGGAGAATGGCACTAAATCAAATCTCTTTTGGAGAACGAGTGCACACAACAGGCCAAATGGCATCTTTCTGCACCGTACCACTTGTGATATTTCATTTTAATACACGAGCACCATATCCTTGAAACTAAGTACCAAAAGATTGATTTTCCTTGTATCATTTACAAATTAACAAAAAAAAAGACAGGCAATATTTTGGTCGTCCAAAGCCTTTATTAGACAGAACAGTACCAGTATTTTCTGACCCTTTGGCATAATGCCACAAGTTTGTGTATCATAAGTCAAATTTGTGTTTCATAGTGAACAAGCTGCATAAATAACGAAACTCAACAGAACCAATTTGTACTACAAAGTAGGGCTTCTGCTCAGTACATACATTAATTGGTAAAAATTAATTCCTAGGTGGTTAAATCTGTTCAGTCATTTTGATCATCATCATCATCCCAGTCTTTCTTCTGTGCTGGAGGTTTGGGTCCACCTGCCTGTTTTGCCATTATTATCTGCAACGAAAAAAAAGCATTGAGGGTATTGATCATAAAAAGACCAGCAAAGTTTCAGATTTGCACAGCTCTCAACAGAAGAGCAAATAAAAGTCTGTGGAGCAGTTCATGAAAAAATAAATAAATTATTTAAGCTTTTGCAGGTAAGAGTGCAATATTTTTACATCATATTCTGCATTAATCACTTCAACCAGTTTATGAAGCAACTAAAAGTTTCAAATATATTCAATAAAATGCAAAAGTAGAGATGGCAGCAATCTGGAGTTATGCAGAAAAAAAATCTCATTATTTAGAGATGGACTACAATATACAGTTATTTATAAAGCCCTTGTGCAGATCTAAACCTTAACTTGGACAACAAATGATAGAACACATTTTGCATCGATTTATTAACTCAGAACAAATAATATGACGTTTTTGTGCATTTTGTCCTCAAATGAACAATGATTGTCCACGCACAGCCATTCTGGACTTCAATTCTCCTAGCCACTATACGCAGTTTTCACCTGTCATGAGAATGTCGCTTTAAGAAATGTTTGGCTGCTCATGTTACTGCAGTGATGTCAGAGTGTGGGTGGAGCTGAACTCTGGTTCTGCTTTTTAGTTTCACTTTGAGAAAAGCTTGGGTGTGTCTGTCTTTTTGGTTTTGTTTTTCAGTGTGTTGCAGCTGTACTGTTGATCTCCCTGCCATGAAGGACTATCTCTCGATCATTTGGTGAATTCAAATTATAAATGTTTTCAGTATTGAATGTAAACCCTAATGTGCTTCTGTTTAAAGGTTTGTTAAGTCTTCTGGGTGTTAAAAGGACAGCATACAGATTACTTAGTGTTGTATTCTTTGGGGGGTGTATTTGATTTACTGGTTGCTAAGATGTTCACTGTTTGTTTTAAAAAGGTTAACTGGAGTTCATAGAATAAACATTTAGTTTAAAAAAACCTTTTCCATTTCTGCTGTACCACACCTGTAGAGTGGGCTGTGTGCTCTCCATACCACAATCTATTAAAAGTTGTGGGCCAGGTGAACTCCATGATACACTTGGGGGTTCTCAAAACCTTGGCCCATAACACCTGCTGTTGCCATTTCAATCACTAAAGTATTAACATAAAAAAACTGGTACATTTTGTGTAGATGTATAAAAACAAAATATAATTTTTTAAGCTACAAAATAATTTATAAATGCACTGTATTTTGTGATTCCATTCAAGTAAATTACCTTACAAAAAATATTGAATGAGGCCAAGATCAATAGCAAATAATTTAATTCCTGTTTAAAAAGGAAAAGGTCATTTATGTTGAAATGAATGCATCTTACAAATCAAATTCTAAAATCTTATTATAGAGCTACTCTATACAAATACTTCGATTAGAAATTGCACCCGAACAATCATGAAAAAGACAGCAACCTGACAATATTTCTACCACTTATATTGCACTCGAGGATGGTGGTGGGAAAAATTTTTATATCACGATTTCCTCAACTCAAACAGCACTGGCAAGCATTTGACTACAAGCCCACTTAACTGTGCTTTTTGTTTGGGGCTATGTCGAAACAATTATTCCACAAGTGTCCCTGCATTCCTCTCTATTGTTTTAGGCTCACCACTACTATGTGCCAAAAAAATGAGTATTCATTACAGCTACTCCCCTTCCAAAATTTCTCAAATTAATGATCTTAGGAGGAAGATCAGAAACAGACACCTGAAAATTAATTAATGGTTGCTGTGGATCATCCTATTATGGAATATCAATTCCATGTTTAATGCCATTCACCCTACATTTCAAAGTATTGCTTCTTTGAAAGTTCTGCTTGAAAGTCATGTATCTGTGAGTCAGAGATCAGAAAATTGTACGTTAATTAATGCCAAATTAGCTGATTTCATAGATTTCATAGAATTGACAGTGAAGGAGGCCATTCGGCCCAGAGTCTGCACCAGCTCTTGGAAAGAGCACCCTACCCAAACCCACACCTCCACCGTATCCCCACAACCCCACCCAACACTAAATACAATTTTGGATACTATGGGCAATTTAGCATGACCAATCCACCTAATCTGCACATCTTTGGACTGTGGGAGGAAACCACACAGACATAATATCCACAATTGGCATTTGGATACAAAGAAACAGTTCAAAAATAACCGAGGCTCCCACTCCCAACTGCAATCCATTGCACCTTGCCAGAAGTGCACGTGTCATATTAGACAAAGACATCCCATAACTCGGTGACATTCTGAAGCTCATCCAAGAAGAATCGGCACTTGGGCAAGTTAATATTTTCAAATCTTGCACAAAGTGCTGCAAAAGACTTAAATACCAAAATTAATTTCTGGGATCTAGGCTTGTAGCTGTATATTCTCAAAATGCCAAACTCTGGCACGCACAATGAAACCTAAAGCAGACTATTTGTATAACAGAAGCAACAGAGATTCAAAATCTTTCAAGTACACCATCATCACTCTGGAAGCATCTACTCACCTGGTCTACTCTTAGAACAGTTACAGCAGCATTTGTAGCCAGCTTTATTCCCCAGTATTTAACCAAGTATGGGTCTAATATTCCAGCTTCAAGCATGTCCTTCAGGCCTGAACCTTCACCCTGAAAACAAGAATATGATAGAAAAAAAAATAAAATCAGCCACAACTTAACCATTTTAGGATGGAAAACAATTACCGGGGTTTCTTTTTTGAAAAAACTGATAAATCACCATGACCAGGCTTAGCGTTTTTAATCCATGATGCTACTAAAATTACAATACCTACCAGTTTCAACAAGATGTACTTTTTGAAGTAACTCCTTCGTATATTTTTAGTTTTTGGCTGACAATACAAAACCAAAATTAGCAGCATGGTAGCAGTTGTTTCACAGCTCTAGGGTCCCAGGTTTGATTCTTGGCTTGGGTCACTGTCTGTGTGGAGTCTGCAAGTTCCCCCGTGCGTGGGTTTCCTCCCACAGTCCAAAGATGTGCGGTTTATGTGGATTGGCCATTCTAAATTGCCCTTAGTGTCCAAAAAGATGAGGTGGGGTTACTGGATTACAGGGATGAAGGGGTAGAGTTGGAGGCGTGGGGCTTATGTCCTTAAGGGCCGGTGCACTCGATGGGCTGAATGGCCCCCTTCTGCACTGTAAATTCAATGTAAAATGGCCACTTGGGACTAGTTTTGGTAAGTAACAATACTGTGGCATCAGGACTTCATGGAAAGACTTATCAGTCTGGTGCCAGATGCACAAATCATTCACATAATAGATTATGCAACACATGATAATTAACACAAAACCGTGAATGAAATTATTCAGCTCGCAAGCAGAAACAGCAGTTTCCATGCATTAAAATGCAGTGAATTGTTTTGAGTTAAATCACATGAATATAGAGTGCTGGTTATGAGTTTGGAGTTAATGTTCAATAAAGTTAAAGAAACGTAACCACTACTTATAGCACTACATAAAGCAGCAGTCAGATCAAAAGTCCCATTCTAATCAGCCCATCTTTCGCCAGCTGATATAATAAATCCACATCTATGTGAGGCCTATGTGAAGATGAGGCGTGAAGTTTCAGTTGGGGCGCTTGATAGTTACAAGGAAGCGAGGAAGGATCTAAAGAGAGCTAAGAGGAGCAAGGAGGGGACATGAGAAGTCTTTGGCAGGTAGGATCAAGGAAAACCCAAAAGCTTTCTATAGGTATGTCAGGAATAAAAGAATGACTAGGGTAAGAGTAGGGCCAGTCAAGGACAGTGGTGGGAAGTTGTGTGTGGAGGCTGAGGAGATAAGCGAGATACTAAATGAATACTTTTTGTCAGTATTCACTCAGGAAAAAGATAATATTGTGGAGGAGAATGCGGAGACCCAGGCTATTAGAATAGATGGCATTGAGGTGCGTAGGGAAGAAGTGTTGGCAATTCTGAACAAGGTGAAAATAGATAAGTCCCCGGGGCCTGATGGGATTTATCCTAGAATTCTCTGGGAAGCCAGGGAAGAGATTGCTGAGCCTTTGGCTTTGAGTTTTAGGTCATCATTGGCTACAGGAATAGTGCCAGAGGACTGGAGGATAGCAAATGTGGTCCCTTTGTTCAAGAAGGGGAGTAGAGATAACCCCGGTAACTATAGGCCGGTGAGCCTAACGTCTGTGGTGGGTAAAGTCTTGGAGAGAATTATAAAAGATACGATTTATAATCATCTAGATAGGAATAATATGATTAGGGATAGTCAGCATGGTTTTGTGAAGGGTAGGTCATGCCTCACAAACCTTATCGAGTTCTTTGAGAAGGTGACTGAACAGGTAGACGAGGGTAGAGCAGTTGATGTGGTGTATATGGATTTCAGTAAAGCGTTTGATAAGATGCCCCACGGTCGGCTATTGCAGAAAATGCGGAGGCTGGGGATTGAGGGTGATTTAGAGATGTGGATCAGAAATTGGCTAGTTGAAAGAAGACAGAGAGTGGTAGTTGATGGGAAATGTTTAGAATGGAGTTCAGTTACGAGTGGCGTACCACAAGGATCTGTTCTGGGGCCGTTGCTGTTTGTCATTTTTATAAATGACCTAGAGGAGGGCGCAGAAGGATGGGTGAGTAAATTTGCAGACGACACTAAAGTCGGTGGCGTTGTAGACAGTGCGGATGGATGTTGCAGGTTACAGAGGGACATAGATAAGCTGCAGAGCTGGGCTGAGAGGTGGCAAATGGAGTTTAATGTGGAGAAGTGTGAGGTGATTCACTTTGGAAAGAATAACAGGAATACGGAATATTTGGCTTATGGTAAAATTCTTGGTAGTGTGGATGAGCAGAGGGATCTCGGTGTCCATGTACATAGATCCCTGAAAGTTGCCACCCAGGTTGATAGGGTTGTGAAGAAGGCCTATGGTGTGTTGGCCTTTATTGGTAGAGGGATTGAGTTCCGGAGCCATGAGGTCATGTTGCAGTTGTACAAAACTCTAGTACGGCCGCATTTGGAGTATTGCGCACAGTTCTGGTCGCCTCATTATAGGAAGGACGTGGAAGCTTTGGAACGGGTGCAGAGGAGATTTACCAGGATGTTGCCTGGTATGGAGGGAAAATCTTATGAGGAAAGGCTGATGGACTTGAGGTTGTTTTCGTTAGAGAGAAGGTGGTTAAGAGGTGACTTAATAGAGGCATACAAAATGATCAGAGGGTTAGATAGGGTGGACAGCGAGAGCCTTCTCCCGCGGATGGAGGTGGCTAGCACGAGGGGACATAGCCTTAAATTGAGGGGTAATAGATATAGGACAGAGGTGGGTTTTTTACGCAAAGAGTGGTGAGGCCGTGGAATGCCCTACCTGCAACAGTAGTGAACTCGCCAACATTGAGGGCATTCAAAAGTTTATTGGATAAGCATATGGATGATAAGGGCATAGTGTAGGTTAGATGGCCTTTAGTTTTTTTCCATGTCGGTGCAACATTGAGGGCCGAAGGGCCTGTACTGCGCTGTATCGTTCTATGTTCTATGTAAATCACATTTATTTTATGGTGCCAATTTCCATCCACCAAAACACGAGCCAAACTAAATTCATGTAGGATCTGTACATGAGATGGTTGAAGAGATTTTCAATCCATCTGTTTGCGCTAGATGCTAGTCAAGGTTCCAGAGACAAAGACAGTGCATCTACCACTGGTGAGGACGCAAGACTGAACCCAAAGGCATTCCATTCAGAATATCAGTAACTGCTGCAAAGGCCAATGAATTACCTCAATATCAAATCCAATGTTTTTGTTTCCTTCCTGATGTACTGCATACAATTTTGAAATTATTTCATTCGCCCGAATGCCCGAGTTCGCAGCCAAAGCTCGTGGAATACTTTCAAAAGCTTCTGCAAATTTCTTGATGCCATATTGCTCAAGACCAGGACATGACTGAAAATAAATAAAAGAATCAATTATTAATTCCTTACTGCAAATTCCTTAAAATTTAAAACTGATAGTTTTCTTCCATACCTCTCCGTAAGTTGTGATCCGTTTTGCCAGCTCAATCTCAGTTGCTCCTGCACCTGGTAAACAGCGTTTATCCTATAAATTATGTATTGATTAATTAATTAGAAAGTACATCTGAACAAGTTAAACTGTGCAATGAATGTTAAGTGAAATACAAGGATCTACGGGAATGTAAGTCCTATTACTCATCCAGTCAAAACCAGGAAGGAAGTCAGAAACTGTATATACTGAGTTGCCCTCACAGCAGAAGCAAAACCAGTCGAAAGATGAAAAACTAATTTATAATCCCTAAATTAGAGAATACTTGGTCAACTTGTGTTCCATAGATATTTCGACATACAGCTGAAGAAGTGAAGGAAATTAGACATTCTTACTTCAATTATCAACCCACCAGCTTCCAACAATAAGTTTCAAGTCTTCACATATCATGTAAACCTTGGATGATCACATACACAGATCCAATATCCAAAGACCCGGCAGAAAAGCATTAGCAGTGGAAATACTCCGGGGTGGCATGGTGGTCCCTGCAGCCTCACAGCACCGAGGACCCAGGTTCGATCCCAGCCCTGGTCACTGTCTGTGTCCCCGTCTGCGTGGTCTCACCCCCACAACCCAAAGATGTGGAGGGCAGGTGGACTGGCCATGCTAAATTGTCCCTTAATTAGAAAGAAGTGAAATATTCCAATAGACTTGAAGTGCCCAGTATACAATACCCTTGTGAGAACTTTAAAAGTGTTGACACCATCATCGACTGCCCTCTCAACATCATCCATTATGTTATCTGTAGAACCACGGACTACAATTGTGGAAATTGCTCCATCTTCGTTCTCTGTAATAAGGCATAATCCAACAATTAGGGGTTATGTTGTAGTAGATAACGGTTTCATTTTTGCCCAATCTAGGAAGTAGAAAAAGACAATTCTGAGTAGAAGCTTATGTGATGTGCAGAAAAACATTCATTTTAGGACATCGAATCTCGTGTGCAAATTTGGGCAATCTCTACAATATATGTCAGGTTATAGGTCATGGAGAAGACCGATATGGATTAGTTGCCTTCTATTAAAATTGATAATGAGTACAGTAACTGGCTCAAAGTACAACTTCAAGTTCATTTTTTGCATGAGAAAAATTTCCACACTTCCAAGCTGTAGTGGAATTGTAAATACACAAATAAAAAAAGCACTACAAGACACACTTAAAAATGAAAGTCAATGCATGGCCAATCAAAAGCAGGAACAAAAATTGCTGTTTTATATTTTCTGTAAATGACAGATTATGGTCAAGTTTTCACAGAACAACTAGGGATCCAGTATAATGCTTTGAAAGACTGTCAGCTGTAACTCAATTAGTAGCAGCACACTCGCCTCTACATCACAAGGTTCCAGGTTCAAGTCCCAACCCAGGGCTTGAGCACAAAATCAAGGTTTGACACTCAGTGCAGTACTGGGGAGAATAGCACTGTCAGAAGTGCTATGTTTAGGATGAGATGTTGATCTGCCCGTTTGAGTGTAAGTAAAAACGTCACTATTTCAAGAGGAATGGTGGTATTCCAGGTGCCCTTGCCAATGTTTAACCCTCAATCAACATCACAAGAACAAATTGTCATTTCAACATTACTGCTTATGGGATTTCACCGAGGTCAAATTAGCTACCGCATTTCCGACATTACAACAGGCTTCAGGTCCAAAAGTACTTAATTGGCTCTAAAGTGCATTGAGATGTCCAGTGGTCTTGAAAAATGCTACCCAAATTATTTTTTATTTTTAAGTTACTGTTTGAAACTTCGTCAGAACTGAAACAAAATGAACAAGCCTTTCACAAAAAGAAAAACAGCAAGAAAACAACCTTTTTGGTGGAGGAGGGAAAGGTTTGGCAGACAAAGTGCCCATTTATTTTTTTCTCAGCTTTTGTAAGTGCTATGCCCGTAGCTTTACTTACCTTTTTATTTATCTACAAATTCTGACTGCTTAACGTTTGCAGTTTTTGTTCCTGTTTGCCTGAGCAAATATCTACCCATTCCAGGCACAGTTGAAGCAACCAAAAATGTTATTTTACCTGGAAAGTAGCCTCAGACCACAGATTACATCAATGGTTTCCACACACCTCAACAGCCAAACTGAACTCACCCACAGCACAGCATATTAATGTTTATGTCACTTGTGTTTCATTTAAAAGTATATTTCATTGAAATATATTTAAGTGACCGTGAAAATATTCTAGACATTGAAACAGATTTTTGTTACCTATTCAATTGGTGCAGTGTTTAAATCCACAAACATGGAAAATGTAGATTTAAAAATAATTAAATACATGGAATACACTATGTAGCACATGTTCACTCATTTCAGAGGAAGGACTGAGATGAACTACCCCAATGTAGTCAGTAGTTTAAAACAGGTTCGCAATAGAGGTGACAAACATATACTATTGATGACAAGATGACAGAACTATATCACTTGTGATTGTTTGTACCATCATCCGACAAGGCTTTCACAGGTGTCTGAATCAAAGAGGTCTTGAGAATATAATACTCATTGAGCTCATCAAGAGAATAAGCTTATTGTTGACCCAAGAACATCACCTCTCATATTTCAGTGCACAGGAAGCAAAAGTTTCCATATTAAAATATATTTTTCCAATAGATTTCAGGGAAAATTGTACTATGAACATATTAATCATTTATAATCCATGTTCAAAACAACTCACCATGCTTAAATATCACCACCTGTGTGTCGCCAACTTCTGACAAATAAACACCGTCACAGTACCCCATTTCTTCTGGAGTAGGTGGTGTCTGAAAAAGATTTAAAACAACATTGGATTGGATTTGTTTATTGTCACGTGCACCAAGGTACAGTGAAAAGTATTTTTCTGCGAGCAGCTCAACAGATTAAGTAGATGGGAAGAAAAGGGAATAAAAGAAAATACATAATATTGCAACACAAGATATACAATGTAACTACATAAGCACTGGCATCGGATGAAGCATACAGGGTGTAGTGTTAATGAGGTCAGTCCATAAGAAGGTCATTTAGGAGTCTGGTAACAGCAGGGAAGAAGCTGTTTTTGAGTCGGTTCATGCGTGTTCTCAGACTTCTGTATCTCCTGCCCGATGGAAGAAGTTGGAAGAGTGAGTAAGCCAGGTGGGAGGGGTCTTTGATTATGCTGCCCGCTTTCCCCAGGCAGCGGGAGGTGTAGATGGAGTCCATGGATGGGAGGCAGGTTTGTGTGATGGACTGGGCGGTGTTCACGAATCTCTGAAGTTTCTTGCGGTCCTGGGCCGAGCAGTTACCATACCAGGCTGTGATGCAGCCAGATAGGATGCTTTCTACGGTGCATCTGTAAAAATTGGTACGGGTTAATGTGGACATGCCAATTGTCCTTAGTTTCCTGAAGAAGTAGACGCTGTTGTGCTTGGTGGTAGCGTCAACGTGGGTAGATTAGGACAGATTTTGGGAGATGTGCACTCCTAGGAATTTGAAACTGCTAACCATCTCCACCTCAGCCCCGTTGATACTAACAGGGGTGTGTACAGTACTTTGCTTCTTGAAGTCAATGACCAGCTCTTTAGTATTGCTGGCATTGAGGGAGAGATTGTTGTCGCTGCACCACTCCACTAGGTTCTCTATCACCCTCCTGTATTGACTTGTCGTTATTCGAGATCCGGCCCACTATGGTCGTATCATCAGCAAACGTATAGATGGAGTTGGAACCAAGTTTTGCCACGCAGTCGTGTGTGTACAGGGAGTAGAGTAGGGGGCTAAGTACGCAGCCTTGCAGGGCCCTGGTATTCAGGGCCATTGTGGAGGAGGTGTTGTTGTTCATTCTTACTGATTGTGGTCCGTTGGTCAGAAAATTGAGGATCCAGTTGCAGAGTGGGGAGCCAAGTCCTAGGTTTTGGAGCTTTGATATGAGCTTGGCTGGGATTATGGTGTTGAAGGTAGAGCTGTAGTCAATAAATAGGAATCTGATGTAGGAGTCCTTGTTGTCGAGATGCTCTAGGGATGAGTGTAGGGCCAGGAAAATGGTGTCTGCTGTGAACCGGTTGCGGTGGTATGCGAATTGCAGTGGATCAAGGTGTTCTGGGAGTAAAGAGGTGATGCACTTTATGATCAACCTCTCGAAGCACTTCATTATGACTGAAGTCAGGGCCACCGGACGATAGTCATGAGACACGTTGCCTGGTTCTTCTTTGGCACCGGTATAATGGTGGTCTTCTTGAAGCAGGTGGGGACCTCGGAGTGGAGGAGGGACAGGTTAAAGATGTCCGCGACGGCTGAGTGCACGACCAGGCCCATCGCTTTCAGGAAGGCCGATCTGACTTCGGAAACTGTGATGCTGGGTATGGGTGAGTTATGGACTGCTGGGGCACTCGACAGCGGATTGTTGGTAAAACTGAAAAGTTAAATGCAATTAAGATATTGCATTTGCTATACTACTCACCAATCTTGGAAGGGCTGTAGCTCCTACTGTTTTGCAAAGTCTTCTTAAATCCCATTTAGAGTTTAACCTGTTAACCAAAATGGCAACCACAGGTGAGTTCACGAAGATAAGCCATTTAGACTTATTTAGATTTTAATTTCAAACCTTACACGAACAGACATATCAGAATCAATAGCAAGGCCAATCCACTCATGATCAAATATAAAGCTAATTGATAGAGCACTTTGACACCTAATTAAAATAACCTGAATCACCACATTCTTGAAATGCCAATTTCCCGCCTCAATGTTGATTCTTGTTCAAACTTCTCATGATAAACAATTACCCACACCACAATATTTTTCCTCCATTAAGATCAGTGGTTCCTGTTGCGTACCATGCCATAAGTGCTTGCAGTTCTGGTAACTCAGCTAAATAGTTTGTATGCATTTGTTATCTGACTGACAGCACTGCAGCCATACCTAAACCTATCATCCACATGCAAACTTTACTAAGTGCCTCAGTACAGGTCCAGAAGTTTTAATACCAATTGAATGCGAAAACTTTCACCAAATAGATTTTTTTCTTGAAATACTGAATGGATTGCCTATATGCATAATATAAAGTAAGTAATGTCACTATAGTCCCTGATGACCATAGGCTGCTTTCCCCTTTGAGGGGGAGAGCTGATCGGTGGTGATTTAACCTAAGGATCACCACACCTCAGGTGAGGGGCAAGGCTGAGAAGGCGGGCCTTCGTGAATAGCCATAGCCAGTACGGGAATTTAACTTGCACTATTGACTTCATTCTGCATCACGAACCAGTTGTCCAGCAAACCAAGCTAAACCACCCCACCTTTATGCATAATATACATTTATAAGTAATGAAGTTTTTAAAAAAAAACTGATCAATATTAGCACATTCACTGTATTCTAATGGAACACTCAGATCTGCCTCTCAGCATGAAGCAAAAGCTAATTTATAAAGGCACTTACCTAACCACCATCAGCTGATACTTGTTCGCATAATGCAAAGCCATGTCTGCTACTTTCCCTCCAGTTACGATTAGATTAACACCAGCATCTGCTATCGCCTTCACCTGAACTTCCATGAGATCCTCCTCTCCTTTGCTGAAACTCATCAATTCATCTGCACTTTTTAACAAAACTGTGCCCTGCAAAAAAATAAGATTGTTCACTTCCTCTGTAATTTCTACTTCTAGCGATAATTGTACTCAGCAGCACCTTGGATCAATACAGAATGTGCTGAGGGTCTTTGCATAATGTCCAGTGAAATTTAACAAATTACTGTCAGAAAGGGTTTAGGTTATCCAAGAATATACATAGGGCATTCGGCCCATCGAGCATGCACCGATCCACGCAAGTCCTCACTTATCCCCCTAACCCAATAACCCGCATCTCAATCATTTTGGACAGCAAGGGCAATTTAGCATGGCCAATCCAGCTAACCTGCACATCTTCGGACTGTGGGAGGACACGGAGCACCATAGGGAAACCCACGCAGATACAGGGAGACCGTGCAGACTCTACACAGACAGTGACCCAGCAGGGAATCGAGCTGGGACCCTGGAGCTGTGAAGCCACAGCGCTAAACAATGCTCCCATGCTGCCCACAAATGTGACTACTGCTAAATTAAGGCAAACATGCTGCAGCTCTCCCATCTCCAGTGTGCAAAATAACACAAATTAAAATATTTTAAATTAAATTAAATAAAAGACGTATCCGAATCACCAAGATCACTGCTTCACTGTTACAACTCAAGGTTCGCATAACAGTCATAACTATTTTCTTTTACATGGGGAAACTGATCTCTATACCCAAATCCTCCTACCCGAAAACTGCAATATAGCAGGCGAGAGATATCGGCAGCATCAATATCCACTACAGCCATAATCAGGTTCTCCATGCACAGGTAGTAATGCAGGAAGTGATCAAAATGGGCAACATGTGTGGCACTTGATGAGTCAGCAGCCTAAAGGCTGGAGGTTCTGGCTGCAGACACCTTAACAGGTACTATTATGAAACAGATGGAGAGTATTGCTATCAAGTCTAATACCTCCACACCAAGTGCGACACAAAAGACATTTTCAGACAGTACAAGACTGATTCAGGGAGAAGCAACAGACTAGTGGAAATGAATGAAACTTACTTCTTACTTCAGGTTTATTTACAGTAATTCTACTTTGGCATTCAAATTTAAAATTCAGATTAAACAACTCCACTTTGAGCATAATATAGTATCAAAATCACAACATTAAAAACTAGCATGCCATCAATGTACTGTGAGGATTTTCATGGACAGTCTTTTAAAACACCTAGTATTTTGCAATCTAGATCTTTCGTCCAGTATAAAAATGGCTTACAGTTCAGAAATATCGTATGATTTTGAAAGGTTAATAAAAAATCTAAACTATGGTACCTTTGTCTCCGTTACCATGCAGTCAAAAGGACAAGAATATATTGCTATTTTGGCATCTTTGACAGAGGTAACATCCCCCTCGGTTTCCCGTTTGAAAATCATGCCGTGGAGCACTGATGAAGTAAACACACCAGATCCCTAAAATAAAAAAAATAAATACATCAACGTCACACTATGCCCTTCCCAATCAAGCCACTGTGATGTTGTTTAATTACAAATATTTCTGCCAATGACCATCCATTCAAGCTAAAATTAAAATTTGTAATTTTAAATGTTTTCATGCATCTTATTTATTCCACTGTAGATGTCATCAGTAAGTGCAGCGACATCATTAGTTGTTAACGGTGTATATTTGGATTTATCAAAAGTTAGTTCAGATTCTTCTCAGTCGCTTATTTCAATGTTTAACTAACTGCTCATGTTTGAGTCCATACTGGATTTTAAACTTTGCTATTTTTATATATATATATTGAAGATTAACCTTCAACACGTTTCGACTACCCTTTTGTGGTCAGGTTACCACTGTAATGTAATGTTCTGCAGAGTTTCTACAATTTAATTCAATAAAATCTTTATGCTACAGCAGCAAGAACTTGTATTTGTACAGCCCCTTTAATGTAATAATATATCCCAAGGCATTTCACAGGAGTATTATAAAATAAAACATGACATTGAACCAAATAAGAATATGTCAGATGGTCAGAATCTCGGTCAAAGAACTAAGTTTTAAGCAATGCCTTAGAGGAGGAAAGCACAGCAGAGGCTATATAGGTAAAGGCGTAGGTAGTGAATTTTAGAGCTTAGGGCCTGGACAACTGAAGACGCTGTCACCAACAGTGGAGCAATTAAAATCAGGGACGCACCAAAGCTAGAATTAGAGAACAAATATCTTGGAGATTATGGAACTAGAGACGAGCAAGGCCCTAAGTGATTTGAAAACAAGGATGAGAATTTCAAAATCGGGACATTGGGAGCCAATGTAGGTCACCAAGCATAGGGGCCACAGGACCCAGTGCGACTTGGACTGGCAGCAGAAATATGGGTGCCCTCAAGTTTATGGAAGGCAGAATGTGGGCCACCTGCCAGGAGTGAGTTGGAAGTGTCAAGTTTAGAAGCAACAAAAGACTAAGGGTTTCCAAAGCAAATGAACTGAGATAGGAGCAAAATTATGGAGGTGGAAATAGGCCATCTTAGTGAATGAGAGGTCAGAATGTTGCAACAAGGCTGCAAACAGACTAGCTGATCTCAGTCCGAGAAGTAACCAAAAACTGAAAAAGTCTTTATTCCCATTTTTAAAATGTACATTATAGCAAGTTTAATGCTACAGTAACAAAATGTTTGTTTCACCCATGACTCACCAGGATTTTGCAAACTCTAATATTGTCCACATTAAAATGTCCGGATTCTGAATAGATAGATACTGAAAGGAAAACATAACAATTACTGTATAGGCTTTCAATATAATCGAACATGCTTCTTGACATTGAAGTGTTTTTTTAAATGTGTAATATTGTTCCCAACCAAACATACCACACGCTTGTGTAATTAGCTTGCACAGGAAATCGGCATTGCCATATTGTTTACTCATTACAGCACTTCGAATGACAGGCAATGCATCATCTACATCCTGCAGGTTCTTGACAGAGGAACAGATCAGGTCTGGAAGGATCTCTAGAGCCTTTTTGGACGCTGCCTCATAGCCTTCTATTACCTGTACAGTCAAAACAATCAAATTGAAAACATTTTTTTGCCCAAGGCATGTTTATTCTTCCCTCAACAAAAATAGCAATCCAGCTAAATTTAAGTTAACGTTTGAATTTTTGCTTATTGGTCATAGCAGTAATCTACAGCACCGTCAAGCACATAGACTCTTATTGAATCCAAAAGCATAGCCTTATCCAACAGAGGCATAAATGCCAAGGAAAGTACTTTGCAACCCCTCTGGGCTCACAAAACTGAATCACGGCCAAACCAGTGAAGTAAAATTCGGACCACCCTCAACCAGATTGTCAGCAACTTGGAACTGTCTGGCTCACTATTCAAGTACCCCAAACACAGAAGTTATAGAAAGACATTCAACATATACTTTGGCCAGAGCCAATTAGCATACACATTTATGACCACAAGTGTCCATCACATTGAAAACATTGCACTAGGTTCATTTATTTGATATCTGTTTCTCAAGCTTTGAACATTGCAAAACATACGTCAAAACCATGAAGGGGAAACTCCAGGTTTGTTTGTTTTTTAAAATCCACCCACCTCAGAGACCGAAAGACCCATTCGCAGAAGTTCCTCAGCTAGATCCAGCAGAGCGCCAGAAAAAACGAGCACAAAATTTGTTCCATCTCCGACCTCTTGTTCCTGCATGTGGGAGGCCATTACCAACATCTTTGCAGCAGGATGCTGAACCTGTATCCAACAAACAGTTAATTGGATTCATTGGATGGGAGAATCACCAAAAATCTAGATGGATTCATATTTGTTTAAATAAGTTTCCATCCTTTGGGCAGTTAGGATTATGAAAAATGGTTCAAGTGACTAGGCTTACTACTGCTACAGAACAAAAACAGATGAATACATCTCAAGGGTACAGAAGATGTGAAGAACAGCTTGTATTTATACAGCCTTTCAGGCAGACCTTTCAAGATACTTCACACAAATGATCAAACAAGATTTGACAGCAAGCCACAACGTGGCAGGTTTTAGAGAGCATCCTAAAGGAGGAAATAGAAGTACGAAAAGATTCAGGGAGGGAACTCAAGACATTTATGATCCAGACAGCTGAAGGCAAAGTTGTTAAAGGTGGAGCGAAGAAAGGCCCGAATTGAAGGGAATAGAGGCACATTTGTGGGTTGTGGAGCTGGAGGAGGTAAAAGAAAAAAGGGAGGGGCGGGTCCATCGTGAAATTTGAACACAAGGATGAGGATTTTAAACAAGTGGAAATAAGCAAATTCTTTATCATGGGCTGTGATCATAGGACTAAGAGGGGACACAAAGGAACTATAAAGGGGGCACAAAGAAAATAAACAAGCCTTAATCAAGGTTAGTGATCTCTCCACCAGAAAGATCAATGAATATATAGAATGAAAAGATGGTTGATTCAGGGTCAACTGATGCTATCTACTAAAAGGAGCAAAGGTCTATAAAATATTTATCATCAACACTTGATTTTCGCTCTGCAAAGGAATTTGGGAAAGTAAATTAGGGCACCTGAAAGAGCGCATCAACAGGTGGAATGATTTGGGTTTTATCAGGAATTCTGAATGGGATGCAATGAAAATATTATTCATGCCAGCATTTATCACTTATGTTATTGAAAAAAAATCCAAGCTTGCAAAAATTGCAGGCACAAAACACAAAATTTCTTCAACCAGCCTCTGTCACTTGATTAATGGTTCCCTAACTTGTCAGTTACAGCTGTACTTTGCACACATACAACAGCTAATGCTAGTAATAATTGCCAAATTGGTACTAAAATGTCATTAAATGGGCTCTGTTCTTTTATTGACCACGTACCTCCAATTCTCGCAGTATAGTAGCAGCATCATTGGTAACAAAAAGTTTCTCCACATGATTGATGACCATTTTATTCATTCCTATACAAATATCAAGTCCATCAGTATAAGAGCATCCATAAAACAACCAATAAGAAAGCACTTTTCCTAGAATTGCACAAAGTAACATAATCATACCATTTGGACCGTAAGCTGTACGGGTAGTTTCAGCCAGCTCCTTGCAAGCTTGAATATTCCGGTACACTGCCTCCTCCAAGCCTGAAAGGTGCTGAAAATATACAGATAACAATTATAGCTTGCAGAATTACCACATATACTCATTGTGAAAAATGACCCTGGGTCAAAATGTAATTAACTAGTGATAAAATTACTGTACAGAATATATGGAATAAAATATAAGCATCCCACTTATTATGCATGCCGGTAGGAAAGCACTAACTCAGTTTCTCTCACTATAGATGTTGCCTGACCTGCTGAGTAATTTCCAGCATGTTCTACACACCATCAGCAATCAGAAGTCAGCTACAGACTTATATAGTCAATAAAAAGGTATTAATTTATTTCCCATTAGTTTCTACTGGGGTCCTCTATCATTTTCCACTATGGGAGCAACTACCACAGACAAAGCACAAAAAAACATTCAACATTCTTGACATTAATCTCTGCAGCACTCTCTGGATTTCACCAGTGTATGAAATTGCAACTGCTTTGCAAACCAGTGACAGTATCTACATCAAGGGTTATTGACAACATATGCAACTGCCAACATGCCCTCATTAAAAACTTACACACCTTCCATACTCCATTTACTGGTTAAATACGTTGCATCCAAATAGGACTGCTTCAAATCCAGCCTTGCTGGCCTCAGGTATAAGCCCCAAACACACCTAAAACCCTAGCCTATATCCTGATCCATATCAAAAGCTACTCATCCATCACTCCATCATTCTTGATTTTTATTGGTTCCCATAACACACTGAATTTAGTCATTTCCCTCATTCGGACCCTAGCTGCAGCCAACATCACTGGCCTTTTACACATGCCTTTGTCCCTCAGCCCCATCACTGTCGGAGCACCCTCACCACTAGAAAGAGTGCAGAGAAGATTGATCAGGATGTTGCCTGGGCTGGAGTGTTTCAGCTATGAAGAGAGGCTCGGGTTGTTCTCCTTCCAGCAGAGAAGGCTGAGGGGAGACCTTGTTGAGATATAGAAAATGAGGGCCATATTTAGGGTAGATAAAAATAAACTTTTAGTAGATTTAAGGTAATGGGTACCAGATTTTGAGAGGATTTGATGAAAACCTTCTTCACACAGAGGATGGTGGGAATCTGGAACTCACTGCCCGAAAGGGTGATAAGAGGCAGGAACTCTCACAGCATTTAGATGAGCATTTGAAGAACCATAGCATATGTGGCTACAGATCAAATGCTGGAAATGGGATTAGGATAGGTGCTTGATGGCCGGCACAGGCACAATGCGCCTCTTTCTGTGCTGTAAAATTCTGACAACTTCCACTAATTCCTACCACCTTATGAGTTATTTCTGTGCTTTCAAACCCTCAAATTATGTTTGGAACATGCTTTCATTGACCTTCTGCTCAGTGTCTGTTTATCCTCTTTAAAGCACTTTACAGTGTCTTCCTACATATAAATGGATGATACAGAAGTCAGTTGTTTGCCTATTTTGCACAGGTACGTAAGTATTTCAGATTTTTATGGCATGATGGACAGGAGAGTGTACTGACAGACCTCTCTCAAGAAACTGCTACCACAAATTGACAGGTTAAAGCCAAATGAACATCAAACTTGCAACTAAGCCAGTATTCTTGTCCACTGTGGGGATGAAGTGCTAACAATTGTTATTTAACTTCTAACTCTGCAAGAGCAAGACTGAAGGCAGCTGTTAAGTCGATCTAACTGGTTTGCAAAGCGTAAAATTTGTGCTCGATCACATTAACACAGGTTCAAATGATGTTTGGTTTTAACCAAAACTAAACTGAAATACCGCCATCTTGTAGTCATTCCAAACTCACCCACTTCGTCACTGGCGGTGAAAAAGACTTGGAAGCAAGAAATCTTGCTGAACAAGCTCATTTTACAACGTAAACTATACAATTCAGCAAATACTGCCAACCCTCAGCAAAGGGGATGAACAGTACTCGTTAGGGCTTCTGACAATTAACCTACACCTCAGCTTTAATAAACTGAGAGCAGTTATAATTCCAGCTGAAGTATGATCCTCATTCATATGACAATTATATTTACCTCTCCCGTTTTATTTTTTTAAAAATCCACCCCACCCACTCCATTCTGCTTATAAACTGGATTGGCGGTTTTAAATCCAGCATCAATCCTGCCCCTTTCCTGGGAGTTCCCTCTCCCCCGGTCTGAGGAAGGAAGGGCCGGCTCCCGGCGCGAGGCCGCGGGCAACCCCGCGCACATGGAGACGCCGCCCCCGCGCTCAGCCCCGGGACAAACACGGGCTTCACTGATTTTGGGTCCCCAACACCGACCCCAACCCGGGGGGGGGGGGGTTCCTGACTGCAGTGCGGCGGCCGGGGCCGCCATTTCCCGTTCGTTCTGGAACTTTCTCAACACGCGCTCCGCTGAAAGGGCCGACACTTTTACTTCTCCGGCCCGCTTTCCTCCCTCCCATCATCTCAACAACGCACCTTCGCGCCGTCCTTTAACATCTGGGCAAAGCCCGGAGCTTTGGGAATGTGAAGCGCCATTTTCAGTTACTTTGTGTCGCTCAAACCGGACCAAATTCAGACAAGCCGGAGAGAAACACCCAAAACGCACTGCAATCACTCGCCCTTCCTCCCAGAGGCCAATGCGATCACTTGCCCTTCTTCCCAGCGGCCAATGCGATCACTTGCCCTTCTTCCCAGCGGCTAATGTGACCACACGCCCTTCCTCCCAGCGGCCAATGTGACCACACGTCCTTCCTCCCAGCGGCCAATGTGACCACACGTCCTTCCTCCCAGCGGCCAATGTGACCACACGTCCTTCCTCCCAGCGGCCAATGTGACCACACGCCCTTCGACCCAGCGGCAAATGCGATATTGCCCTTTTTCCCAGCGGCCAATGTGGCAAAGCTATCCCTGAACGGGGTCTCACCATTCAAGGAGTTGGTCCTTGTTTTCTGCTTCACTCGCCGCCTGAACTAAGTCCACTTGCTGTGCAACAAGACACTTGTCGAGATATCAGACAGAAGGAAAAGAACCGCATAAGCTTCCATCTTCCATCTTCGATGAATCGCATGTGTAATTTGAACATCAGCTCCTGCAGAATACATCCAAAATTAACAAGTGGCTTCTATTTACAAATTTCGGTTTTATAAACATGAAAAGATGAGCTGGTTCATCAGGCCAAATTGAAACTACAAAAAAAACGGCATTTACCAGTAACATGATAAAAAAAATCCCAAAGCATTTCAGAGGAATGTCAATAAGCAAAATTTGTGACTGAGCCATGTAAACTATGAGGTTGGTCAAAAGCTTGGTGAAAGAGGTCGGTTTTGAGGAGTGACTAACTCTAATCCTCGGTTATGGCCTAAGGGCTGGAAAGTGGGATTAGACAATTGATATTTTTTGACCAATAGAGATATGATGGCTGAATGGCCTCCAGCGTTATAAATCTTCTTTTTCTTAAAGCAGGAATGTGAGGGAGACGAAGGCACGGCCACCGGTTGTGGAAATGGGAGATTCACAAGGCCAGAATGGGAAGAATGCAGCTCTCAGAGGGACATGGGGCTGCAAAATGATTACAGAGATAGGGAGGGATGAGGTCATGAAGGGTTTTGACAGCAATTATGGGAAATTTGAAATCAAGACATTTAATATCAGTATGGATCAGCGAGTGCAAGGTAATGGGTGACTATGACTTGGATAGCTCAGGTGTATGTTGAGGGGTCAGTCGGGAGACTTGGAATAGTCGAGTCAAGAGTAAGAAAGGCAAGGATGAGCATTTTGGCAGCAGATGCAGCATTAATGGAGAAGGGTGATGTGGAGGTGGAAGTAGGTGCTCTTGGCGATTAAGCAGGTTTGGATTGGCAGCTGAACTATAATAAATAGGACTCTACCCTTCTGTACAGCTTCCAAGCCAAATTAGCTCAATCACCTTTAGGCTTTTACCATTAAAGTGCCTCATCTTCTGCCAGCTAAAATTGAATTGAAGGCAGATTATTGACCTGATTAGGAAATTGGCTGAACAAACGCTGCTGTGCGAGAATCATGGGTTTGAGCCGGGGGGGGGGAATGGATAGTTTATACAGGAGGTGGAGGGAAGTGCGGCTGGTCAACGTGAGGGATCTGAATTTGGAGGAAGGGTCAGCCAGTATGGAAGAGCTAAGGGAAGGGTAAAGATACCAAAGGGGAGTGAGTTCAGGTTTTTGCAGGTTAGGAACTTTGCACAAAGGTCTGAAAGGGGTTCCCTAGGTTGTCGGGATAGACCCTGCTGGAGTGACTGCTGCTTCCAAATGTGGAAAGGGAGGGAAGAATTGGAGATATATACAAGAGGCTGGGGGACAGGGAGACGAGCAGGTGGTGAAGATCAAGGAGAAATGGGAAGCGGAATTGGGAGGGGAGATCAATTGGGGAGTATGGAGTGAGGCACTGTGGAGGGTTAACGGGACCTCCTCTTCTGCAAGGATCAGCCTGATACAGTTTAAGGTGGTGCACAGGGTGATATGACTCGGGCGAGAATGCGTGGGTTCTTTCAGGTTATAGTAGAAGAGAGAGGATTGGGTGGGGGCCAGCGAATCATGCACACATGTTTTGGGGTTGTGAAAAATTGGGAAGATTCTGGGTGGGAATGATTCTCGTCTTAGCCAGCATAGTGCAGGAGGAGGTGGACGCGGACCATTTGGTGGTGATATTGGATTTTAGATTTATTTATTATCATGTGTACCGACGCACAGTGAAAAGTTTTTTTCTGTGAGCAGCTCAAACAGATCATTTAGTACATGAAAATAAAAGGATTGGATTGGATTGGATTGGATTTGTTTATTGTCACGTGTACCGAGGTACAGTGAAAAGTATTTTTCTGCAAGCAGCTCAACAGATCATTCAGTACATGGAAGAAAAGGGAATTAAACAAAATTCAAGAAAATACATGAAAATACACAAGATATACAATGTAATTAAATAAGCATTGGCATCGGTTGAAGCATACAGGGTGTAGTCTTAATGAGGTCAGTCAATAAGAGGGTCATTTAGGAGTCTGGTGACAGTGGGGAAGAAGCTGTTTTTCAGTCTGTTCGTGCGTGTTCTCAGACTTCTGTATCTCCTGCCCGATGGAAGAAGTTGGAAAAGTGAGTAAGCTGGGTGGGAGGGATCTTTGATTATGCTGCTCGCTTTCCCCCGGCAGCGGGAGGTGTAGATGGAGTCCATGGATGGGAGGCAGGTTCGTGTGATGGACTGGGCAGTATTCACGACTCTCTGGGCCGAGCAGTTGCCATACCAGGCTGTGATGCAGCCCGATAGGATGCTTTCTATAGTGCATCTGTAAAAGCTGGTAAGGGTTAATGTGGACATGCCGAATTTCCTTGGTTTCCTGAGGAAGTATAGGCGCTGTTGTGCTTTCTTGGTGATAGTGTCGACGTGAGTGGACCAGGACAGATTTTTGGTGATGTGCACCTCTAGGAATTTGAAACTGCTAACCATCTCCACCTCGGCCCCGTTGATGCTGACAGGGGTGTGTACAGTACTTTGCTTCCTGATGTTGATGACCAGCTCTTTAGTTTTGCTGGCAGTGAGGGAGAGATTGTTGTCGTTACACCACTCCACTAGGTTCTCTATCTCCCTCCTGTATTCTGACTCGTTATTCGAGATCCGGCCCACTATGGTCATATCGTCAGCAAACATGTAGATGGAGTTGGAACCAAGTTTTGCCACGCAGTCGTGTGTGTACAGGGAGTAAAGTAGGGGCTAAGTATGCAGCCTTGCGTGGCACCGGTATTGAGGACTATTGTGGAGGAGGTGTTGGTGTTCATTCTTACTGATTGTGGTCTGTTGGTCAGAAAGTCAAGGATCCAGTTGCAGAGTGGAGAGCCAAGTCCTAGGTTTTGGAGATTTGATATGAGCTTGGCTGGGATTATGGTGTTGAAGGCGGAGATGTAGTCAATAAATAGGAGTCTGATGTTGTCGAGATGCTCTAGGGATGAGTGTAGGGCCAGGGAAATGGTGTCTGATGTGGACCGGTTGCGACGGTATGCAAATTGAAGTGGGTCAAGGTGTACCGGGAGTATGGAGGTGAGGCGCTTCATGATCAGCCTCTCGAAGCACTTCATTACAACTGACGTCAGGGCCACCGGGCGGCAGTCATTGAGGCATGTTGCCTGGTTCTTCTTTGGTACCGGTATGATGGTGGTCTTCTTGAAGCAGGTGGGGACCTTGGAGTGGAGTAGGGATAGGTTAAAGATGTCTGTGAAAACCTCTGCCAGCTGGTATGCGCAGGCTCTGAGTGCACGACCAGGGATCCCATCCGGGCCCGTCGCCTTCCGTGGGTTCATTTTCAGGAAGGCCGATCTGACTTTGGAAACTGTGATGGTGGGTATGGGTGAATTATGGGTTGCTGGGGCACTCGACAGCGGATTGTTGGTTACATAATAGGGCAACACAATGTAAACAGCGGCATCGGGTGAAGCATGCAAGCATGTAGTATTAATCAGGTCAGTCCATAAGAGGCTCGTTCAGGAGCCTGGTAACAGCAGGGAAGAAGCTGTTTTTGAGTATGTTCGTGTGTGTTCTCAGACTTCTGTATCTCCTGCCCGATGGAAGAAGTTGGAAGAGTGAGTAAGCCGGGTGGGAGGGGTCTTTGATTATGCTGCCCGCTTTCCCCAGGCAGCGGGAGGTGTAGATGGAGTCAATGGATGGGAGGCAGGTTTGTGTGATGGACTGGGCTGTGTTCAGGACTCTCTTAAGTTTCTTGCGGTCTTGGGCCGAGCAGTTGCCATACCAGGCTGTGATGCAGCCCGATAGGATGCTTTCTATGGTGCATCTGTAAAAGTTGGTAAGAGTCAATGTGGACATGCCGAATTTCCTTAGTTTCCTGAGGAAGTATAGGCGCTGTTGTGCTTTCTTGGTGGTAGAGCCGACGTGGGTGGAGCAGAACAGATATTTGATGACGTGAACACCTCGGAATTTGAAGCTGTCAAACATCTCCACCTTGGCTCTGTTGATGCTGACAGCGGTGTGTACAGTGCTTTGCTTCCTGGTCAATGACCAGCTCTTTGGTTTTGCTGCCATTGAGGGATGGATTGTTGTCGTTGCACCACTCCACTAGGTTCTCTCTCTGCCTCCTGTATTCTGACCCGCCATTGTTCGAGAACTGACCCACTATGGTCGTGTCGTCAGCAAACGTGTAGATGGAGTTGGAACCAAATTTTTCCATGCAGTCATGTGTATGTGTGTGTGTGTCGGGAGTATAGTAGGCCTTGCAGGACCCCGGTATTGAGGACAATCGCGGAGGAGGTATTGTTTATTCTTACCGATTGTGGTCTGTGGGTCAGAAAGTCGAGGATTCAGTTGCAGAGTGAGGAGCCAAGTCCTAGGTTTTGGAGCTTTGATATGAGCTTGGCTGGGATTATGGTGTTGAAAGCGGAGCTGTAGTCAATAAATAGGAGTCTGATGTCGGAGTCCTTGTTGTTGAGATGCTCTAGGGATGAGTGTAGGGCCAGGGAGATGGCTTCTGCTGTGGTCCGGTTGCGGCAGAATGCGAATTACAGTGGATCAAGACGTTCTGGGAACAAGGAGGTGATGCGTTTCATGACCAACCTCTCGACGCACTTCATTAAGACTGAAGTCAGGGCCACCGGACGGTAGTCATTGAGGCACGTTGCCTGGTTCTTCTTTGGCACCGGTATGCTGGTGGTCTTCTTAAAGGAGGTGGGGACTTCGGAGCGGGGTAGGGACATGTTGAAGATGTCTGCGAAAACATCTACTAGCTGGTTTGCGCAAGCTCTGGGTGCATGAACAGGGATCCAGTCCGAACCCGTTGCCTTCTGAAGGTTGACTTTCAGAAAAGCCGATCTGACTTCGGAAACTGACAGTGGGTATGGGTGTGTTTTGTGCTGCTAGGGCACTCGACAGTGGTTTCCTGCTCGAACTGAGCGTAGAATGCGTTGAGTTCATCGGGGAGGGGTATGCTGCTGCTGGTGATACTGCTCGGCTTCGCTTTGTAGCCCATTATGTTGTTTAGGCTTTGCCACAATCGACGAGAATCTGTAACGCTAGCCTGTGACTCTAGATTGGTCTGATATTGTCTCTTGGCATCTCGGATGGCTTTGCGGAGGTCGTACCTGGATTTCTTGTACAGGTTAGGTTTGCCTGACTTGAACGCCTCAGACCTGTCCTTCAGTAGGGAGTCAATCTCCCGATTAAGATATGGTTTCCACTTGGGGAACGTACGTGCTGCTTTCTTTGGCACGTAGTTGTCTACACATTTGCTGATAAAGCCTGTGACGGTGGTGGCACACTCGTTTAGGTTGGTCGCTGTCCACTGACTGCAAGCAGTCACGTCGGAGCCCTTCTGTTGCCTCAGACCAGTACTGCGCAACCTTTTTATTGGAAAATATTTTATTAAGGCACTTATAATTTTAACAATTTTAAACATCAGGTTTCAACAAGAATAAAACAATTTAACCAACCCCCACCCCCAATAACAAACCCCAGCCAATATGACTTACAAAAACAGGACCGTCTTCCCCAGCCCCCTTTCCACTAGTTCTCCTGCCCTTACTCGCCACCTGCTGACAGCTTAATTTTTCTAGAAGTATTCGATGAACGGCTGCAATCCCCTGCATCGATCCCCTCAAGGCGAATTTGATTTTTTCGAGTCTGAGAAACCCCATCATGTCACTAATCCATACCCCCGACTTCGGGGGATTCCGCGTCTCTCCAACCGAGTAAGATCCGTCTCCGGCCCACCAGGGAGGCAAGGGCCAGGATATGGGCCTCTCTCACCCCCTGGGCTCCCGGGTCTTAAGACACACCGAAGTTTACTACCTCTAGACTCGGCATCACCCTCACCATTAAAACTTCTGATATGCTGTCAGCAAACCCCTGCCAGAAACCCCTCAGCGTTGGACATGCCCAAAACATATGGACATGGTTCGCAGGATAACCCGCACAGTGCCCACACCTATCCTCCACCTACTTGAAGAACCTGCTCATCCGGGCACCGTCATCTGCCACCTTAAATTGTATCAGTTTGATCTCAAACTCCTCCTCCAACTCCTCCAAGTTCAGGAAGCCCTCATCAATAAAAAGACCTCCAAATCTCTCGATCCCCACCTGTTGCCAACTCCAGAATCCCCCCATCCAGCCCCCCATGAGCGAACTGGAGATTACCGCATATTGGTGCCCACAGCGACCCCCCTCTCCAACCCCATATGCTGCCTCCACTGTCCCCACCTCCTCAGGGCTGCCACCACTACTGTGGAGTACTAAGCCGATGAGAACGGCAGAGGTGCCGTTAACAGTGCTCCAAACTTGTGTCTTTACATGAGACCACCTCCACCCGCACCCACACCGACCTCTCCCCCACTACCTGACCATCGCAATATTCGCCACCCAATAATAATTTATAAAATTCAGAAGAGCCAGCCCACCGTCCCCGCTTCAACAGCACCTTCTTCACCCGCGGGGTTTTACCCGTCCACACAAATCCTGAGATCACCGCATTCACTTTTTTAAAGAATGCCTTGGGGATAAAAATTGGAAGGCTCAGAAAGATGAACAAAAACCTCGGGAGGACCGTCATTTTCGCTGTCTGTACCCACCCCGCCAATGGCAATGGGAGCACATCCCACCTTCGAAAGTACCCCCTCATCTGTTCTACCAACCAACCCAAATTCAGTTTATGCAGCTACTCCCATTCCCGCACCACCTCAATCAGCAGCGGCCCTAGGGTTGCTGGCGCCCCGGGCAAGCTGAACTTCGGCGCCCTTACAAGTGCCAATTTTAAAGGCCTCCAGCGCTGCGCTCCATCACCTTTCCCCGCTGCGGATAGCCTTTTCCTGCTCCCCTCGGTGGCCCTCCTCCCGCCGAGGACCCTCCGTGCAGCTACTGCCTCACACAGACACTGAGCAGCCGCCAGCGGCTGAACCAGACCGGCAGGCGGCCGAGGCCAATCAACATGGCGGCCGCACGACTTCCGGTTGCGGCTATGACCAGCTAAGTCGCACGTTTGGCTGCTCCTGTTAGGAAGGTGTTTTCGGGCCGATTGGAGGGCCCCTAACGGCGCTGGAACGGCAATTCCCGGTGGGGGAAGGTTCCCAGAGGAGAACCCCGTCAAATTTATGGTCGTCACCCGAAGTGGGGCAGGAAAAAAAGCGGCAGCAGCTCCCCGAAAAAAGCGGGGGAAGAAATCCAAAATGGCGGCCGGCGGCGCACCCGAGGACTGGAGGAAATGGGCGGAGGAGCAGCAGGCCGCTCTCCTGCGCTTCTTCACGGAGCTGAAAGTGGAGCTGCTGGAGTCGATGAACGCGACGACCACCAGGCTGATGGGGGCACAGGCGACCCAAGAGGCGTCAATTCGGGAGCTGCAGCAGGAGATGACTGTGAGGGAGGAGGAGGCCACGGTCCTCGTGGGAAAGGTGGAGGTGCACGAGGCACTCCACCTGAGATGGCAAAACCGATTGGAGGAGATGGATACCCGCATGAGGCGGAAAAACCTGAGGATCCTGGGCCTGGCAGAAGGGCTGGAGGGGTCGGACCTCCAGGGGTATGTGGCAGAAATGCTGGGCTCACTGATGGGGGCAGGGGCCGTCCCTTCGCCCCTGGAATTGGAGGAGGTCTACAGAGTAATGGCCAGGAAGCCAAGAGCAAACGAACCCCCGAGGGCGGTGCTGGTTCGGTTCCAGCGATTCAGTGACCGGGAGAGGGTGCTGAGGTGGGCCAAGAGAGAGAGGAGCAGCAAATGGGAGAACTCGACGGTGAGGATCTTTCAGGACTGGAGTGCGGAGGTGGCAAAGCGGCGGGCCCGGTTCAACCGGACGAAGGCGGTGCTGCATGCCAAGAGAATTAGATTCGGGATGCTGCAGCCAGCGCGCTTGTGGGTGACCTACAAGGACCAGCACCACTATTTCGAGTCCCCGGAGGAGGCGTGGGCCTTTGTCCAGGAAGAAAAGCTGGACTCGAACTAGAACCAGGGGATACTTGGCGGTCGTTGCCGCTCTGGTACTTTGAGCTGGACACGTGGCTTTCTGTTGGTTGGATTTTCACTTGGCCGTATTTTTGGACCCTTTTTGTTCTCTATACCAGTTTTTTCTCTCTTTTTCCTGTTATTTATAATGTTATGGTGGGAGGGCGGGGTGGGGGGGGAGTGCCGGGGGTATGTGTTTCTTGTGGGGTTTTTGGTTGTTTTGTATTTATCGGTGGGAGATCGGGGACGGGGGTGGAACTGAAGATGGAGGGGCGGGGAGGGGCAGGGCGAAAGCGCGGGCTTTCCTCTGGTTTCCCGCGCACGGGGCAGAGGAGGGAGGGGGTTGGGAGTAAGGGGCGTGGTCAGCAATGGCTCCCTTTCCCGCGCTGGAGCGGGGTCAAGGAGGGGTGGTAAGGGGGGGGGACGTCCCCCCATGCCGGGAGGAGCCGGAGTGTGGCAGGGGCAGCCGGGTCAGCGTAAACCAGCTGACTCACGGAAGTACTATGGAGGGTGCGTCACGGCTAGGAAGGGTCCTAGCCTGGGGGGGGAGGGGGGTGGGGGGGGGGGGGGGGGGAGGGGGGAAGGGGGGGCCACCGGGTTGCTGCTGAAAAGGCCAGGGAGGAGAAGTTGAGGACTGGAGGGGTGGGGGGGGGGGGGGGGGGGGGGGGGTCAGAAAGGGAGGGCTGACTCGGGGAGAGCAGGTGACAGGATATGGCTAGTCGGCGGGGGAAAGGGGCGGGCTGCCCTTCGACCCGGCTGATCACTTGGAATGTGAGGGGGCTGAATGGGCCGGTCAAGAGAACGAGAGTAATCTCGCATTTGAAGGGGCTGAAGGCGGATGTAGCAATGCTACAAGAGACCCATTTGAAGGTGGCGGACCAGGTCCGCCTGAGAAGGGGGTGGGTGGGACAAGTGTTCCACTCAGGACTGGACGTAAAGAACCGAGGGGTGGCGATCCTGGTAGGGAAGAGGGTGTCGTTCGTGGCGGCGGAGGTGGTGGCGGATAAAGAGGGTAGATATGTCATGGTGAAGGGTAGGCTGCAGGGGGAGAAAGTGGTGATGGTTAACGTGTATGCCCCGAACTGGGACGACGCTGGCTTCATGAGGCGCCTACTGGGCCTCATTCCGGACCTGGAGGCAGGGGGCCTGATCATGGGGGGGGACTTCAACACAATGCTGGACCCCGTGCTGGACAGATCGAGTTCAAGGACGAGTAGGAGGCCGGCAGCGGCAGAAGTGTTAAAGGGGTTTATGGAGCAGATGGGAGGGGTGGACCCCTGGAGGTTTGGGAGGCCGAGGGCGAGGGAGTATTCCTTTTTCTCCCATGTCCACAGAGTCTATTCTAGAATTGACTTTTTTGTATTAAGCAGGGGACTGATCCCGAAAGTACGGGAAGTGGAGTACTCGGCCATAGCGGTCTCAGACCACGCGCCACACTGGGTAGATTTGGAAATGGGAGAGGTGCGAGACCAGCGTCCGCTGTGGCGTCTGGATGTGGGGTTGCTGGCGGATGAGGAGGTGTATAAGAGGGTCCGGAAGAGCATTGAGAGATATCTGGACATTAATGACACGGGGGAGGTGCAGGTGGGGATGGTATGGGAGGCCCTGAGGGCGGTGATCCGGGGGGAGCTGATCTCCATACGGGCACATAGGGAAAGGAGGGAGAGACAGGAGAGGGAGAGGCTGGTGGGGGAGCTTCTGGACGTGGATAGGAAATATGCGGAGGCACCAGAGGAGGGGCTGCTGGGGGAACGGCGTAGTTTGCAGGCTGAGTTTGACCTGTTGACCACCAGAAAGGCGGAGACACAGTGGAGAAGGGCGCAGGGCGCGATTTATGAGTATGGGGAGAAGGCGAGTAGGATGCTGGCGCATCAGCTCCGCAAGCGGGATGCGGCTAGAGAAATTGGGGGAGTGAGGGAGAGGGGTGGGAACATAGTGCAGAAGGGGCCAGAAGTAAATGGGGTTTTCAGAGACTTCTATAAGGAGCTGTATCGGTCAGAGCCGTCGACGAGGGAAGGGGGGATGGAGGGCTTCTTGAACAAACTGAGGTTCCCCAAGGTCCAAGAGGAGCTGGTAGAGGGGCTGGGGGCGCAGATAGGGCTAGAGGAGCTAGTCAAGGGGATTGGGCATATGCAGTCGGGGAAGGCGCCGGGGCCAGACGGGTTCCCGGTGGAATTTTACAAAAAATATGCGGATCTGGTGGGCCCTGTGCTGGTGCGAGCCTTCAACGAGGCATGGGAGGGGGGGGCTCTGCCCCCGACAATGTCGCAGGCACTGATCTCTCTGATCTTGAAGCGGAATAAGGACCCCGTGCAGTGTGGGTCATATAGGCCTATCTCGCTCCTGAATGTGGACGCCAAGCTGCTGGCAAAGATCCTGGCTACCAGGATAGAGGATTGTGTGCCAGGGGTGATACACGAGGACCAGACGGGTTTTGTGAAAGGGCGGCAGCTTAATGCGAACGTGCGGAGACTGCTAAACGTCATCATGATGCCGGCAGTGGAGGGGGAGGCGGAGATAGTGGTGGCATTGGACGCGGAGAAAGCATTTGATAGGGTGGAGTGGAAGTACCTGTGGGAGACGCTG
Organism: Scyliorhinus canicula; assembly: GCF_902713615.1. Classification (NCBI taxonomy): domain Eukaryota; kingdom Metazoa; phylum Chordata; class Chondrichthyes; order Carcharhiniformes; family Scyliorhinidae; genus Scyliorhinus; species Scyliorhinus canicula. The sequence continues at coordinate 86,844,138 of NC_052152.1, read as the reverse complement.
GAGCGGTTTGGATTTGGGGAGGGATTTATTAAATGGGTGAAGCTGCTCTATTCGGCCCCGACGGCAAGTGTAGTGACGAATGGTAGGAGATCGGAGTATTTTGGGCTCCACCGGGGGACCAGACAGGGGTGCCCCTTGTCCCCCCTGCTCTTCGCACTGGCAATTGAACTGTTGGCGATGGCACTGAGGGGCTCAGGGGGGTGGAGAGGGCTGACAAGGGGCGGGGAGGAGCACCGGGTATCGCTATACGCGGACGACCTGCTGCTATACGTGGCAGACCCAGAAGGGGGAATGCCGGAGGTGATGGAACTGCTAGCAGAATTCGGGGACTTTTCGGGGTACAAGCTAAACTTGGGTAAGAGTGAGGTATTTGTGATACACCCAGGGGACCAGGAAGAGGGAATCGGGAGACTCCCGTTGAAGAGAGCAGGAAAGAGTTTTAGATATTTAGGGGTGCAGGTGGCAAGGAACTGGGGGACTCTCCACAAGTTGAACTTCTCTAGGCTAGTGGAACAGATGGAGGAGGAATTTAAAAGGTGGGACATGGTGCCGCTGTCGCTGGCGGGCAGGGTGCAGTCCGTTAAAATGACGGTCCTCCCAAGGTTTTTGTTTTTATTTCAGTGCTTGCCCACCTTCCTCCCTAGGGCCTTCTTCAAAAAGGTGACGAGCAGCATCATGAGCTACGTATGGGCGCATGGCACCCCAAGGGTGAGGAGGGTCTTCTTGGAGCGGAGTAGGGAGAGTGGAGGGCTGGCATTACCAAACCTTTCGGGGTATTACTGGGCGGCTAATGTGTCGATGGTGCGCAAGTGGATGATGGAAGGGGAGGGGGCAGCTTGGAAACGAATGGAGAGGGGGTCCTGTGGCAACATAAGCCTGGGGGCCCTAGTAACGGCGCCATGGCCGCTCCCTCCCACGAGGTACACCACGAGCCCGGTGGTGGCGGCCACCCTCAAGATCTGGGGGCAGTGGAGGCAACACAGGGGGGAAGTGGGAGGTCTGATGGAGGCACCGTTAAGAGGGAACCATAGATTCATCCCGGGGAACATGGACGGGGGATTTCAGAGCTGGCACAGGGTGGGCATCAGGCAGCTGAAGGATCTGTTTGTAGATGGGAGGTTTGCGAGCCTGAGAGAGCTGGAGGAGAAATTCGGGCTCCCCCCGGGAAACGTGTTTCGACATTTGCAGGGGAAGGCATTTGCTAGCCGCCAGGTGGAAGGGTTCCCCTTGCTCCCCAGCAGGGGGGCGAGCGATAGGGTGCTCTCGGGGGTCTGGGTCGGAGGGGGGAGGATATCGGACATATACAAAGTAATGCAGGAGGCTGAGGAGGCATCAGTAGAGGAGCTGAAAGCCAAGTGGGAGGGGGAGCTGGGAGAGCAGATAGAGCAGGGGTGGGCAAACTTTTCCGTGCAAGGGCCACATTCAGAAATTCACAATTCACAAAGGGCCGCATAGTATATTAAGTAAAATAATTACTTCACCCGGTTATGATTCTGGGCGCCTCATATAGAACATAGAACAGTACAGCACAGAACAGGCCCTTCGGCCCTCGACGTTGTGCCGAGCAATGATCACCCTACTCAAGTCAACGTATCCACCCTATACCAGTAAGTAACCCAACAGACCCCCCCATTAACCTTAAAAAAAAATTAAAAAAAAAAAAAAAAAAATTTTAAAAAAAATGTTTTTTTTTTTAATGACTTGGCGGGCCGCAGAAATACCTTTGGCGGGCCGCATGCGGCCCGCGGGCCGTAGTTTGCCCACCCCTGAGATAGAGGATGGGACATGGGCTGATGCCCTGGAGAGGGTTAATTCTTCCTCCTCGTGTGCGAGGCTTAGCCTCATTCAATTTAAGGTGCTACATAGAGCCCATATGACGGGGACAAGGATGAGTCGGTTCTTTGGGGGTGAGGACAGATGTGTCAGGTGTTCGGGAAGTCCAGCGAACCATGTCCATATGTTTTGGGCATGTCCGGCACAGGAGGAGTTCTGGAAGGGGGTGGCAAGGACGGTGTCGAGGGTGGTGGGATCCAGGGTCAAACCAGGATGGGGACTAGCGATCTTTGGGGTTGGGGTGGAGCCGGGGGTACAGGAGGCGAGAGAGGCCGTAATACTGGCCTTTGCGTCCCTAGTTGCGCGAAGAAGGATACTGATACAGTGGAAGGACGCGAGGCCTCCAAGCGTGGAAACTTGGATTAATGACATGGCAAGCTTTATCCAGTTGGAAAGGGTCAAATTCGCCCTGAGAGGGTCGGTACAAGGGTTCTTCAGGCGGTGGCAGCCTTTCCTCGACTTTTTGGCTCAAAGATAGGGTGCAGAGGTCGCAGCAGCAGCAACCCGGGGGGGGGGGGGGGGGGAGGGGGGGTGGCAACAACGGGTGTGGTGGGTTATTTAAGGTTGTAATGCAGACAAATTTGTTCGCAGTTCATGTTTGATGTTAATTGTTGCTTTGTTTGCTGTTTGGGGGCGGGGGGGGGGAGGGACAGCGCGCGCGGGGGGTCGGGCGGGGGGGGCTATCTGTTAAGAGGGAATATTGTGTAATAGTCTATGGTTAGGGGGGGTAAATATTTTCATGTAAAAAATCTCTTCAATAAAAATTATTAAAAAAAACAAAAAAAACATGGCGGCCGCACAGGGGCTGAATGAGCACCCCATGTGACTCCGGACTGCGCGTGGGCAGCTACTGAGCATGCGTAGCTGCCATCAAGCGGAGGCAACATGTTGCAAATGCGCAGATCGTCCTTAGAATCTTACAACCTCAGTACTGATGGCGCCCGCTAGCACATGGCGCCCCGGGCGACTGCCCGAGTTGCCAGTACCTTGAGCCGGCCCTGACCTCAATACCTAAATACCGAAAGCACCTCCCCACCACCACCACCTTGAACGGCAATCACCCAATCTCCTCTCCTGCCCCCTATCCTGGATCGCAAATACCTCACTATTGTCCATATTCAATTTATACCCCGGGAACCAACCAAATTCTTCTAATATCCCCATAAACCTTCAGTCCACCCCAGCGGGTCCGATATATATAAAGGTAAATCATCTGTGTAAAGTGAGACCCTGTGCTCCAGCCCCATACCCAAACCACCCCAGGACCTCCAGTAGGTATTCCCACTCCACTCGATCAAAGGCCTTCTCTGCATCCATGGCCACCACCTCTGTCTCGTGTCCTTCTGGAGGCATCATGATCACATTAAGTACCTCCTTATGTTGGGCGTCAGATGCCTCCCCTTCACAAACCGCGTCTCGTCCTCCCCTATTACACCTGGCACACAGTCCTTGATCCTCGAGGCCAAGATCTTCGACAATAGTTTGGCACCTACATTTAGCAGGGAAGTAGTTCTATATGACCACACCTGGATCTTTATCTCGCTTTAGAATGAGGGAGATCGACGCCTGCGACAACATGGGGTGGAGGAGTACTCCCTGCTCCTTTGCTTAATTGAAAGCCCTGACCAACAGCTACCCTTGAGAACTTCTTGTAAAATTCCACCGGGTACCCATCCAGACCCGGGGCCTTACCCGATTGCATCGCCTTCAGCTCCTCCACTACTTCTACCAGCCCATTTGGGGCCCCCAGGTCCTCCACCAACTTCTCATCCACCTTCGGGAATTCCACCCTTTCCAGAAACCACCTCATCCCCTCCTTCCCAGCTGGGGTTCCGACTCGTACAGCTTACTATAGAAGTCCCTAAACACCCCGTTCACCCCCGCCAGGTCCAAGGCCGTATTCCCACCTCTGTCCTTCACTTTCCCAATCTCCCTCGCCGCCCCCTGCTTCCTCAACTGGTGCAGGAGCATCCTTCTCACCTTCTCCCTATATTCATTTACCGCCCCTCTCACCCTTCTCAACTGCCCCACTGCCTTACCGTAGATGATAGCCTAAACTCCATCTGCAGCCTCTGCCATTCCTTTAGCAGCCCATCCGAGGCCTCTGCATATCTCCTGCCCAGGATTTACTCCATTAGCCTCCCTATCTCTGCCAAAATTGAAATAAACTCCTCCCTGACCACTGCCTTCAGTGCCTTCTACTTGCCGAATCCTCCCCCATGTCATTAATCTCCACAGATCCCCGGATGGCCTTCCTCACCCGCTCACACACCTCTTCCTCTGCCAACAGTCTCACATCCAACCTCCATTGCGGGTGCTGGGCCCTCCCTTTGCTCACTTGTAGGTCCAGCCAGTGGGGAGGAGGGCGGACGCACTTGCCTTTGCCTCCCTGATCGCCCGCCGTAGAATCCTGTTTGGCTGGCGGTCAGCAGCACCGCCCAGAGCTGCAGACTGGCTGTCCGACCTCTCGGAATCTCTCCAAATGGAGAAAATCAAATTCGCCTCCGAGGGTCAGACGACGGCTTCCACAGAACGTGGGAGCCATTCTGCAACTGTTCCGGGACCTGTTTGTGGCCAAAGAACAAGAGGAAGAATAGTCGGGTGGCCAAGAATCAGGGGAAAATGGACGGGAATCGGGGGAAGGTAGCCGGGGGGGGGAGGGCTACGGGTTCGTTATGGGGGTTTGTTCGCATGGTTTTACGCTTATTTCTTTTTCTTGTTAATTTATTGTTTTTGTATTGGAGGGGAGGGGTTACTGTTTTTCTCTGTTGTGATAAAGATTTGTTGTTGAAAACTTGAATAAAAATTATTCCAAAAAAAACGGAAGGACAAAGCCGCAAGCGACAGTCTGATGGCAAGCTAAGGCCCAAAACCAAATTGTAAACAAATGCCTACAAACATGTGCCTCGGCCATATTGGGGAATGTAAAATATGTATGCCGGTTAAAGGGGGTGGCCACAGTTGTTATTATGAAGATGCTTACCTGTAAATATACATGTCAATGTTTGCGTGTTTTTTTTCCCTAATAATTTGTAATTTGTTGGATATAAAATATGAAAACTCAATAAAAAACATTTCCAAAAAAAAATGTGTGAGGCTAAGCTTCATCCAGTTTAAAGTAGTCCATAGGGCACATATGACGGTAACACAGATGAGTTGGTTTTTTGAGAGGGTAGAGGATAGATGTGGCAGTGCGCGGGGGAGGCTGCAAATCACATCCACATATTTTGGTCATATCCGAAGCTGAAGGGGTTCTGGCAGGGGTTCACGGACGTGCTGTTCGAGGTGCTGGGGGTAGAAGTGGCCCCGAGTCCAGAGGTGGCGATATTCAGGGTGTCGGAAGACCGGGAGTCCAGGGGGCGAGAGAGGCTGATGTTTTGGCCTGTGCCTCCCTGATAGCCCGGAGACGGATCCTGCTCAGGAGCGGGACTCGGAGCTGCCGACAGCGGGAGTGTGGGTGAAGACCTGGCGGAATTCCTGAAGCCGGAGAGGGTCAAGTTCGTCTTGAGGTGGTCGATTGATGGGTTCACTCAGAGATGGAACTGTCCATTGATTTATTTAAGGAGGTTTGAGAGGTCAGCAAAGGGCAGGGGGCATTGGGGGGGTGGGGGGGGGGGGTAAGGCGGTTACAATGGGGAAGGCAGGTTGTGAGAGGGGTGCGGTATTGGAACGGAGGGGAGTGGGTGTCAGTTGTTTACAATGTTGTTTGGTTGTTCTTCTGCTTTTGTTTATATAAAAAAAAAATATTGCTTATTGTCACAAGTAGGCTTCAAATGAAGTTACTGTGAACAGCCCCTAGTCGCCACATTCCAGCGCCTGTTCGGGAAGGCTGGTACGGGAATCGAACCATGCTGCTGGCCTGCCTTGGTCTGCTTTAAAAGCCAGCCCTGTGTGCTGAATGCCTTGAATAAAATATTTTTAAAAAAGCATCAGAAGTTTACTAGATGCAGTGTAAAATATACAGTACAGAGGGATGTCATTCAGCCCATCGCATCGGTGTCATAAAAGAACGATCCGGCTAACCCCTCTTTTCACCTCTTGGTGCAATATTATTATTATTGTGCCTAGAATGAGAGGAGAAACTCCTTATGAATAAATGATAATAATATGACATCTTCTGTAATATTCAAGGGAATTGACTGGAGCATACGTTAAATGCAAAATAGTAATAGGGCGATTTGGGAATTAGTTTGTTGAATTTTAACTATACTGTATTTAGGTATTGTCTTTAACCTGCCACAAGAGGGCAGTAAGCAACGGCACCAGGATGGTGAGCTCAGGGTTGTTTCACCATGTGATCACTTGGTTGTCTGATTCTCTCTGCTCATTGCCCTGATTGACACCTTTACAGCCCTGCCTTACTAAGTTTGGAACAAGAAACAAAGAACACATGCAAGTAACGAGAACGTAAAACAAAGCAGAATACGAAGGTAGGTGAGAAAAACAGAATAATCATGATTTATCTGGGCAAACCTGTGCATCTTTTATGGTATTCTCAATAAAAACTGGAACCACCATGTCAAGGGTGGCCAATATTTACTATTGGCCTTCCACTTGCTTATAATAAATCCTATAAATAGTGCATAGTTTTACTTTACAGCTAGCGATTTGCGCATGCTTTGCATGCAGTAATTGGGATTATTTACAAAATGTGCTAAACCCTGTTGAGTGGCAATGAATAGATTTCAACATACTGAAGTCTCAATCCAACCAGAGAAATAAAAAGAGACATTGCTGTTGAACAACTGGACATTGATGGGGGTTCAGCTAATAATTATGGGCTAGTTTAAGGTGTATGCAGCTTCCATTTAATAGTAGTATTTGAAACAACAAGGAGTCCTGAAAAGGAGAGTCAAAAGTAGTTTATTTCCTACTCACAGCTGGAAAGCGGGGGAGCCCGTACTCTACGAACTCCATGGGCCGATCATTCAGGTCCTTCCCATGGGTTTCGTGCAGGTTGTAACATCCCTCCCCTCCAAAGTCCATATGTCCCTCTGTTCGAGGGAGTGGAGAAGGTTGTCGTCTCTGCTTTGCCCGCAGTTGCACCTCTGGCTATTGTGGGGCCGGGTAGGGGAGTGTGTAGTGGCCGGGGACTGCCGTTTTTGCATTGATCATCCGGCGGGGGGGGGCGTCAGTGGCGACCATTCCCTGGCAATCCCATTGTCCCAGCACTCGGATGTCTGAGTCTCCATGTCGGATCCCGAATCTTCTACTTCACGCATCTCAGCGTCGGGGCCCCCACTGGGTGATGTCCCCGGGCTCCCTTGTGCTGGGCCGTCGGGGCTGGAAGATGGTTCCTCTGGTGGGGTATGTTCTGACCTTGGCTCCTGTAGCCACCTGGGGTAGCCACTGCCCAACACAAAATGGAAGATTGCAAGGAATGCAGGGAAAATGGACATGTTGTAAAGCAAGCAGCTTGCAAAGCGCTTGAATATTGGGACGGCTGCAGAAACCAGTTTTGACTGCTGCAGAAACCAGACAGCACTGTGAAAAGAAACCAGTTAGCATACTAATGAGGCGATACCGGGCAATTTCAGATACAATGGAAACAAGTTAAACACAGATCGATACATTGAATGGAAGGCCAGACCTTTCGGCGCCAGAGAAGCCCAAAACAATAAGTCCCAAGAACCGCCCCAGTGACCGAGGAACTGCCCCATGATTGGGGGATTCAAACATAATCGATTGGGAAGAGACCCAATCGATTCCAAGCAGGTAAGGGAGTCCGCCCAAAGGGGCGCGGATCCCCTGGGACCTATAAAAGACAGGTCCCACACATGGTTCAGCCTTCTGATCCAGCCCTCCAGCCCTTCTCTCTCTTTGACCAACACTCCTCCGTGGACCAGCTTTTGCCAAGAAGATCTTGAACGAGAGAGAGGAGAGGATTCGAACAGCAGCCGCCAACAAGTAAGTGCCTCACAACGATCGCTACCAGAGATAGGCACTCCTGACCCCTTTTTACTCATACCAACCTGAAGTCTGTAGGCCAGAGCAGAGCAAGAGGCCTTGTTCCTTGACCCAGCAGTTCCTTCGAGATAAGTATTAGTTTATTTAGCGGTAGGAATAAGTTTAATCCTTTTAGCGTGTGCATGGGTAGTTATTATAATTGTATTATAATAAACTCAGTTGTTTGGACTTACTAATTGGTGTACGGTTTTATTGCTTTGAACTTCACCTTGAAGCTTGTGGCGGTGTCTTAACGACACCTGGCGACTCCAGAGCTTAGAAAAGAAACAGATCTAAATTGAGTGTTAATCACACTAACCCAGAACGACCAATACTCCCTCCTCCAAACGTGGTTTAGGTGCTTCTGAGCCGTCCGTTTCCATGTTTTTATTGAGTACGATGCCTATTGAGTCTGTTTCACCACATTCCCTGGAATCCACCGGGCACCGTCTCCGAAGTTTGGGACGTATACTGCGTCCCCTGGTAGGAAACATGTGGCTTGCGTATGCTTGTTTCGGTATTGCCACTGAAGGTCTTTACCCTTTTCTACTTTCCCACTAATATCAGGGAATGTTAGGCTAAGGTGGGTTCTGAGTCTCCGGCACATCACCAATTCAGCCAGAGCCACTTCAGTCGTAATGGGTGGTGTGGTCCTGTAGCTGAACAAAACGCATGTCAGCCTAACTTCCACGGACCCTATGGCCTGTTTCCTCATACCTTCTTGAAAGTCTGGAGTATGGCCTGTCTGCTCTGGCTTGGCATCACATCGTGAGCCCCTGAGGACGATGCCCTCCTGCACGCTGATCTCTTGCTGCATAGTCTCAAAGACCCGCAGCTCCTTACGCAGTTTCCTTTGCAGGCCCCCGTAAGACAACATGGTGTAACGTTGCCAACACTAAGTCCTTCTGCATCCAATCACCTATTTGTGCAGCCATGACCAGCAAGGTATCTGGGGTCATTGCTGTACCTGTGATTGGTCCCTCGTGCATTTTGCCAATCCCACCTCAAGTCTCCCTTAAGTTCAAATGCTGCGTTCCCGTCCTGATCTTTCCGAATGTCTGCCATCCTATCACTGAGCCCTATGTCCAGCTCCATTTCCAGTGGGTAACCATTCACTCGGACAGTGATTTTGATGGGGCAAACCGTGGCCTGGCGATGCAATTTAACTGCATACACTCGTCCTCATTGGGCTGCTCTAGGTGGAGGGTCCTGGCTCTAGGCGGGCACCTCCCTTGACCTGGGCGACGTGCTTGTTGACTGACCTGGTGTTGCTGGCTCCTGCGGTTTCTCCGGTCACAGTTGCCGTACCTCTGTGTATCCTCCTCTGGTGGTTCTGGGCAGATGTCTCACCTGGCTGCATGGGTCCTCGGCCAATTGCCCTGGCCCCAACGATGTTCAGGCAAGGGTGGAGTCCCACTCCTAAAGGGGACCACTCGTCTGAATGGGGGGCACCCGACACTATACACCTCCACCCCTGATGTGTCCTGGAGCTCCTGGACTCCCTTCTCCATGAGAGAAAGAGTTCTCGTTGGCCCTTTTTAGGTCCAATGATGGCTCAACAAGCAATTTCCGCTGGGTTGCCATGTTGTTTACGCCACATACAAGTAGCATCACGGGTAGGGATGGCCCAGAATCGCAGTGTCTTGCCATTTGCATAATCGTGACAGGATCTTAATAGAGAATCCCCGGGATTCTCACGGCCGTAGTAAATGGGTATCTTTGGATAACGACTGATGACTTGGGGTCGTCATGGTTAGTCATGAGTCCCACCGATTCCTCAAACATCTTGGAGTCTGGGGCCGCAGGACAGGTTAGGCTCTTTGTGATGCTGAAAGTGGGGCCATTCACAGGCGGTCAAAAGAATCACCTCCTGGCGGTCTTCCCCAGTAATAGGGTTCGCCCTGAATAAATAGCGCATTAGCTCCGCGTACTGAGCCCAGTCTTCTACATTTGCATCAATCACGTTGAATCTACTGAAGAGCAGCATTTTTGAAGCAGTGCAATCCTTGCTCCTTTTGCGTTGACAAATAGCTATGGTCTGAGTTGGCAGCAGCGCCGCCTGTAATTCCGTTTTTATCCTCATTGCCAATATTATAGTTAATGAGGTGTCCAGAAAAGGTTAGTCAAAAGTAGTTTATTTCCTACTCACAGCTAGAAAATACAGCAACTAAGCAACAGCCCAAGTCCCAGCTGGGATCACCCTGAGATGCAGGCCAATTCCTAGGCCTCTCAACGAGGGAGCACTTACTCCACGAGCCCCTTGGGGAGATCAATTGGGTCATCCCCATGGATCTCACGAAGGTTATAACGAGGAGGAATGTTTTGGTAGTTGAAGCCATTGATTTAGAAATCAACAATTCTCTGAGGCATATTGTAGACAAATCGCAGATGTACGCTGGGCTGGATTCTTGGTTCGCCACCTGCAAGGGGCAAAGGCAAATCACTGCAGTACCTTGCCAAGCATTGCCCTTGACCAAAACATGGAAGTCCATGGTTGCCAGCCCCCTCTTGGGGCATAGTACCTGAAGAAAGCGAGAGAGAGAGCGAGAGTGGGCTGAAGCACCTTGAGCAGGCCTAAGAATATTTCTACAAGAATAACTTGCAGCTCCATAGCACCTTCAGCATAGAAACATGTCCTAAGGTGCTTTACAGAGATGTGGGGAAAATATAACGCTCAGCCGAAGAAGGAAATATTAAAACTTTGGGCTTTTCAGGGGAATGTTAAAGAAAGGGAAAATGAGGAGGTATTAGACCATAACACTATAAGACATAGGAGCAGAATTAGGCTATTCGGCCCATCGAGACTGCTCCGGCATTCAATCATGGCTGATATATTTGTCATCCCCATTCTCCTGCCTTTTCCCCATAACCCCTGACCCCCTTATTAATCAAGAACCTATTTAGCTCCAGGGGGACAGGCCTGGAGGGAGAGTCTGATCAATTGGCATTTGTGGAATAGGGTTCCAAATTTCTATCATCCTTTGTGTGTAAAAGTATTTACTAATACAACTGCTGAAAGATCTGGCTCTCATTCTTCGACCACGCCCCTGTTCCGAGACTGCCCAACCCTGTGGAAACATTTCCTCTTTACCCTCTCGGTTCCCCTTCATCGCTTGAAGAATTTTAATGAATCACTCCTTAATATTCTGAATTCCAGGGAGTGCAATGCTATTTTGTGTAATGGCTCCTGATAATTTAACCCTTGCAGTCCAGGTATCATCTGGTAAGACTACGCTGCATTCCTCCAAGGCTCATATATCCTGGCACGCGGACCTATTCACAGTCTTCCAGCTTTGGTTTAACCAGGATTTTTGTACAGCTGAAACATGAATTCTGCCCTCGTGCATTATAGTCCCCTAAATGTAAAAGCCTGCATTCTTTTTGATTATTTTCTCCAGCTGTTCACGAATCTTAATGATTGGTGTGCCTGGATCTCCTGATCAGTTTCTGATCAACTGAAAATTTTCAAGGTGTTCAGTCGCTCTATCTTCAATTAAAATCACTGTTCTACCAAGTGTTAGGAAATAGAGATAGCCATGTAAGTTGTATTTGTGTTTGTTGGTATCAGGAATGGGCTGTATCTTTAAGTTTAATTTATATTTCCGTACTTGTGTGTTAAGAAAGGGATTTCAATTCAAAATGTTGCCTGTAAGCCTGATGCTTTGTCTGTATAACCTCCGTTTTTGGGCAGCACGGTAGCATAGCGTTTAGCACTGTTGCTTTACAGCGGCAGGGTCCCAGGTTCAATTCCCTGCTGGGTCACTGTGCGGAGTCTGCAGGTTCTCCTCATATCTGTGTGGGTTTCCTCCGGGTGCTCCGGTTTCCTCCCACAGCCCAAAGACTTTCAGGTTAGGTGGATTGGCCATGGTAAATTGCCTTTAGTGTCCAAAAAGGTTAGGATGGATTATTGGGTTCAGAGGATAGGGTTGAAGTGAGGACTTAAGTGGGTTGGTGCAGACTCGATGGGCCAAATGGCTCTCTTCTGCACTGCGTGTTCTATGTTCTAAGTTCTATGACCCTTTCTTATGACCCTTGAAGTAGTTTTGGGAAGTTAAAAAATCAAAGTCGAATAAAAACTGCTGCTGCTTAGCAACGGGGTATTGGAGAAACACCCACAGATAATCAAGGGGTCAGATTCTCCATTTGGGTGACTATGGGCGGGATTCTCCGTCGACTGACATCGAAATCAGGAATTCTGATGGGGTGGGGAATTTGGCGTCAGCTGAAAATTGAGCTTGGCGCCGGGCGCCAAATGGAATGCCATGCTTCGGTCACTTGACAGTGGCGTGAATGTGTTCTACGGCGCATGCCAGCGTGGGAATGCAAATTGTACAGTAAAGGTCATTGGCATATCATTAACTGGCCGGCCTGGCATTATCAGGGCTTCTGCGATACTCTGCCTCCGTCAGGAGGAATTACCAACGGCAAGGTTCACTTGTGGTATTTCAAATTGGGAAACTGTAGTCATCGCTGCTGAAGGAGAAGAGGGGGTGCAAACCGTGTCCATCATCGTGACGGCCATGGTGTGTGTGGTTGCACATTTGATGGCTCCCGATCATGGTGGAATGTGCGGACATTTTCCCCGGCTAACGGGTGGATTTGCAGATTTAAAAAGGTGCAGGAGGGGTGGAAAGAGAGAGTGGATTCGTGGACCAGAAGTGGCCGAAAAAGAATGGAACAGTTGGGGATAGCTGGAGTTGTGCCTGCGACACAGGTGAAGATAATCTGCCCTCTCAATGGTCGCGCAGCTGGTGGACTTTCTCAATGAGAAGTTCAGCCAGCAGCGGAAGGAGAATCTGGATAGGATGGTAGACCCGATAAAGGTGTGGATCTAATGTGTGGAGACAAGGCTGATGGCCCAGAACCAGGCGATCCAAAAGGTGGAAGAGATGGTGAGATGGTTCTTGGACAAGGAATGGATCCTGAGGCAGATGAGGAGCTGTACCTGGGAGGGTAACGAGCTGCATGTATACCAGGACCTGGGTGCGGAGTTGGCTAAGAGGAGAGTGGACTTCAACAAAGTGAAGGTGGCCCTCTTCAAGTAGGAGGTGAAGCTTGGTATGTTGTACCCGGCGCGCCTGTGGGTGACCTATAAGGGTTGGGAGCTGTACTTTGGGATGCCTGAGGAGGCGATGGAATGTGTCAGAGACAATGGAGGGAGATAGAGGACACTAAACTTTGGAGGAGATGCTCGCTTTCTGTTCCTTTGGGGTTTGTTTGGGTTATTTTTGTGTTATGTTTGGGGCCATTGCTCCGTGTTTGTCCTTGGTAGGGGATGGTGGGTTGCTCTTTTCTTTGTGTTTGGTGGGTGTTGTTAAGTTTGCACCAGGATAATGTTTGAGCGGGGGGTGGAGGGGAATCAGTGGGGGGAGGGGAATCAGTGGGGGCTAGGATGCTAGACGACATTGGCAGGGGCTACCAGGCTAGCTGGGCGGCTAGTTCATGAAAGTGCAGTGGGGGTGAGTGGGGGGTAAGTGTGTTGATGGGGGCTGGGGCTGTTATTTTGTGGTGGGGGGCGGGGGGGGGGAACTGCTGACAGGGGAGGGGTTTCTAAGATGTGGTATGGGGAGAATCGATGATGGTGGGCGCCCGAGGGAGGACCTGAGGAGGTGTGGGATGCAGACTGGAGGCTGGCCCAGGAGGGGCTATGGTTGAACGTCAGGGGGGTGCAGGGGTGGGGTGCCCCCGACCAGGCTGATCACATGGAACGTGCGAGGGTTGAATGGGCCGGTCAAGAAGGCCCGTGTGTTCGCACATTTAAAAATTCTAAAGGCGGACGTAGCTCTGTTCCAGGATGAGCAGCATAATAGCACAGTGCTTAGCACAGTTGCTTCACAGCTCCAGGGTCCCAAGTTTGATTCCTGTCTTGGATCACTGTCTCTGGAGTTTGCACTTTCACCCATGTCTGCGGGGGTTACTTCCGGGTGCTCTGGTTTCCTCCCACAGTCCAAAAATGTGCAGGTTAGGTGCAGGGCCGGTGCTAGGAATTGTGGGCCCAATTAGAAAAGTGATGGCGGGGCCCCTACTCTACAAAAGTAAAAATTTATGTATGTTTATATTTCGTGTAGTATGCTCGTCTTTAACCAAAAAAAAACATTAAATGCTTGATATACTAACATTTTGAAACTTACTTACTCGGGCGGAAGGATTTGGCGGCGCAGGGCTGAAGGATTTGTCGACGGTAATGCGGTGCATTCCCCAAAAGTAAAAACTACCCTATAGTTCCTCTTACAATACAGAAAAGGCTTCAAACGGTAACTCTGTCGCCGCTGGCGCGGGGTCCCCTTAAGGTGCGGGGCCCAATTTGATGAAATTGGTCAAATAGGCTTAAAACCGGCCCTGGTTAGGTGGATTGGTCATGCTAAATTGCCCTTAGTGTTCAAAAAGGTTAGGTAGGATTACGGGGATAAGGTAGAGGTGTAGGCTTCGGTAGGTTTCCCTTTACAAGGGCCGGTGCAGACACGATGGGCCGAATGGCCTCCTTCTGCACTACAAATTCTGTGATTCTATGAGGCGACTCGTCTGAAGGTGGTGGATCAGACTAGGTTGAGGAAAGGTTGGGAAGGGCAAGTATTCCATTTTGGATTAGCTTCTAAAACGAGGGTGGTGGCAATTTTGATGAATAAACGGGTGATGTTTGAAGTAGGGAGTATAGTGGCTGAGTCTGGGGGGAGATACATGATGGTGAGTGGGAAATTGGGGGGATGCCGGCGGTGCTGGTGAATATTTATGCTCCGAACTGGGGCGGGTGTGATGTGGCTGGGGGGCTTAACACGGTTTTAGACCCAAGGTTGGATCGGTCGAGTTTGAGATTGGGGAGGGTGTCGGCGGCAGTGAAGGAGCTGACAGAGTTTATGGAGCACAATCGGGAGGCGGTGGGGGTAGATCCATGGAAATTTGGGAGGCCGAGGGCGAAGAAATTTAATTGAAATGAAAATTAAATGAAAATCGCTTATTGTCACAAGTAGGCTTCAAATGAAGTTACTGTGAAAAGCCCCTAGTCGCCACATTCCGGCGCCTGTTCGGGGAGGCTGGTACGGGAATTGAACCGTGCTGTTAGCCTGCCTTGGTCTGCTTTCAAAGCCAGCGATTTAGCCCTGTGCTAAACAGCCTCAATTTTTCTCGCGTGTGCACAGGGTGTACTCTCGAATTGGCCTTTTTTGTCCTGCATAGGACGTTGTTGGTGGGGGTGGTCGATGTCAAGTACTCAGCGATGGTAGTGTCGGATCATGCTCCACATTGGGTGAATAAGGGGGGGCCAGCTCCCGCAATGGAGGCTAGATGTTTACATAGAATTTACAGTGCCGAAGGAGGACCTTCGGCCCATCGAGCCTGCACTGGCTCTTGGAAAGAACACCCCATTTAAGCCCAGAACTCCGCCCCATACCCATAACCCAGCAACCCCACCTAACCCCTTTGGACACTAAGGGCAATTTAGCATGGCCAATCCACCTAACCTGCACGTCTTTGGTCTGTGGGAGGAAACCAGAGCACCCGGAGGAAACCCATGCAGACTCCGCACAGACAGTGACCCAAGCCGGGAATCGAACCTGGGACCCTGGAGCTGTGAAGTGACAATGTTAACCACTGTGCTACTGTGCCGCCCTACCGTGTGAGGCTTCTGTCAGATGACGAGTTATGTGAGCGGGTGAGGGAGACTATTCGGGGGTAAGTGGAGCTAAATGACACAGGAGAGGTTTCGGCGACCATGTTGTCGGAAGCATTGAAGGGGGTGGTGAGAGGGGAGGTTATCTCGATATGGGCACACAGGGAGAAGGCGGAACGGGTGGAGATGGAAAGGCTCGTGGAGGAGATTCTGCAGGTGGATAGGAGGTTCTCGGAGGCCCCGGAGGCGGGGCTGTTGAAGAAGCAGCAGAAGCTGCAGATGGAGTTCGGGTTGTTATCCACGGGGAAAGTGGTTGGGCAGCTGAGGAGGGTGAGATGGGTGGTTTATGAATATGGTGAGAAGGCGAGCAGGATACTGGCGCAGCAGTTGAGGAAACAGGAGGCAGCGAGGGAGATCGGGAACGTGAGGGATGGGGATGACGACGTGGTTTTGGACCATGTGAGGGTGAATGGGGTGTTTAGGAATTTCTACAGTAGGCTGTATGAGTCGGAACCCCCAGCCGGAGTGGAGGGGATGAGCTGGTTTTTGGAGGGGTTGGAGTTCCCGAGGGTGGTAGCGGAACTGGTGGAGGGGCTGGGTGCCCCCATCGGGGTGGTGGAGGTGATGCAGTTGGGCAAGACCCCGGACCGATATACAGTGGAGGTTTATAAAATGTTCTCGGGGGTCCTGGAGCAGTGTGGGTCCTATAGGCCGATCTCACTGTTAAATGTGAATGCCAAGTTGTTGGCCAAGATCTTGGCTTCGAGAATTGAGCACTGTGTGCCAAGGGTGATAGGGGAGGGACTTCACGAGACGGGGCTCGTGAAGGGGAGGCACCTGGCGGCTAATATCAGGAGCTTGCTAAATGTGATAATGATGCCCCCCGAGTGACGAGAAGTGGAGCTGGTAGTCGCCATGGTCACGGAGAAGCCCTTCAGTTGTGTAAAGTGGGACTATTTGTTGGAGGTGCTGGGGCGGTTTGGGTTTGGGCAGGGTTTCGCGGATTGGGTCTGGCTGCTGTATCAGGCACCGGTGGCGAGTGTGCGGACGAACCGGGTGAACTCGGACTATTTCAGGCTGCATCGGAGGATAAGACAGGGATGTCCATTCTCCCCACAGCTTTTTCCCTGGCTATAGAGCCGTTGACGATAGCATTGATAACATCGAGGGAATGACAGGTAGGAGTCCGGGGTGGGGCGGGGGAGTCTTGCTTGATGCGGACAATTTCTTACTGTATATTTTGGACCTGTTGGATGGTATTGGGGGGATTATGGGGATCTTAGAGGAATTTGGCCGGTTTTCAGGATATAAATTGAACATGGGGAAGAGTGAGGTCTTTCCAATCCAGGCATAGGGGCAGAAGAAGAGACTTTGGGAGATGCCTTTCAAGGTGGTGGGGGGTAGTTTTCGATATTTGGGCATTAAGGTGGTGCCGGGGGGGGGGGGGGGGGGGGGGGGGGGGGGGGGAGCAGCTGCATAATTTAAATTTGGCACGGTTGGTGGAGCAGATGAGAGTGGACTTTAGGAGGTGGGATGTGCTCCCGCTGTCACTGGCAGGGAGGGTTCAGACGGTGAAGATGACGGTCCCCCCGAGTTTCTTGTTTGTTTTTCAGAGCTTCCCAATCTTCATTCCCAAAGTGATTTTCAGGAAAGTGAATGCGGTGATCTCAGGGTTGTTGTGGGTGGGTAAAACCCCACGGGTGAATAAGGTGCTGCTGGAGAGGGGGGGGCGGGGGGGGGGGGGGGGGGGTGGTGCTGGCTCTCCTGAACTTTATAAATTACTATTGGGCGGTGAATATAACGGTGGTCAGGAATTGGATGGTGGGGCCAGGGGTTGGTGTGGGAGCGGATTGGGGCAGCATCATGTTAGGTTACGAGTTTGGGGACACTTCCGTTCTCACCGACTGGGTACTCCACTAGCCCGGTAGTGGTGGCGGCCCTGAGGGTGTGGGGACAGTGGCGGCAGCACGTGGGGCTGGAGGGGGTTTTGGTGTGAGCACCGATATGTGGCAATCACTGGGGGGGGGGGGGGGGTTCGGGGGCGGCAGTGGGCGGGGACTGAGCAGTCTGGGGATCTGTTTATTGATGGGGGCTTTCCGTGTTTGGAAAAGTTGGAGGAGGAGTTTGAGCTGCCCGGTGGGAATGGGTTCTGTGACCTGCAGGTGAGGGACTTTGTGCAGAGGCAGGTACCGACCTTTCGGCATCTGCCGCCCCAGGGGCCACAGGACAACGTAGTGTCGAAAGCAGGAGTGGGGGAGGGGAATGTATCGGAAATATATAAAGAGCTCATGGATTGGGAGGGAGCCCCGATAGGGTAGATGAAGCAGACGTGGGAGGAAGAGTTGGGTTGGAAATTGGAGAGTGGGTTATGGGAGGACGCCCTGAGGCACGTCAATGCGTCCTCATCGTTTGCTAGGCTTAGCCTTATGCAATTTCAGGTGGTCCACAGGGCACAAATGACTGTGGCCCGGATGAGCATGTTCATTGAAGGGTGGAGGACAGGTGTGGGCGGTATGGGCTCGGCCAGCGAATTGTGTCCATATGTTTTGGCCTTGTCAGCTTAGGGGATTCTGGCAGGGATTTGCCGACGTCATGTCGAAGGTATTAAAGGTAAGAGTGGTTCCGAGTCCAGAGGTGGCGGTTTTTGGTGTGTCAGAAGACCCGGGAGTCCAGGGGGCGAGAGAGTCCGATGCCTTGGCCTTTGCCTCCCTGGTAGCCCGGAGACGGATCTTGTTAGCATGGGGGGGGGGGGGGGGGGGAGGGGGGGGGCTTGGAGCCCCAAAAGGCGGGGGTGTGGGTTAGTGACATGGCTGGGTTTCTCAGACTTGAGAAGATCAAGTTCGCCCTGAGCGGATCGATGTTAGGGTTCGCCCGGAGGTGGCAGCCGTTTAACGACTGCTTTGGGAAAAATTAATCTGTCAGCATTGCGGGGGGGGGGGTGGCGGGATTAAAAGGGGAGGCATGGGGAGTTGGGTAAGGTGGTGAAAGATTGGTAGGGAATTGTGGTTGGGGAGTTCTTTATGTAAGCCATGTAGGCTTGGTTTTGTTGTTTGTTTGGTGTGTGGTTGCTTATTCTGTTAAAATTTATAATATAAATGCGGCAATAAAATATTTTTGGAAAACAGTGTCCACCATCGCTATAGTGTGCTGCCAGTTTTGCTGCTGGCCGAATGGGGAGGGGGGGGGGGAGAGGGGGGGGGGGGAGGGGGGGGGGGAGGGGGGGGAGGGGGGGGCGGGGGAGGGGGGTGGAGTAGCAGGGGTGGCTATGGCCCCACAGGGATCCCTGTAATAGGGGAACCCCTGTGGGGTGGTCCCTTATTACAGGGGTCCCTGTGAGGGGTCTCTCTATTACAAGGGTCCCCGGGGGAATTGTCAGGTCATCCCTGTACTCGGGGGTGAGGTGGGACAGCCAGGCAATCCGGGGTTGGTTGCTGCTGTGCTGTGTGGGGCGGGGGTGGATGTTCATGGCTGGTTTCTGTTGCGGAGGGGGGGGGGGGGGTGGATTCGGATGGTCTCTATCATTGTGACCCTGGCATGGTGGACCTTGCGATGAGCCAAAGGGGTGACGCTTGCCCCCTTGGCCCACTACGAGGTCCACCATATCAGGTTCATGATTGGAGAGATCACAAGTGAACATTGCCAGCGTGATTCCCGGCTGCGAGGACAGGTGAATCACTGGAGGGCGGAGCATGGGGCACCGGACCCGCTGGAGATGCAAACAGGTCATTATGACCCATTTGCATTTTATTTCCATGCTCCCGCTGGCGTGAAAAGTGGAACTCATTCATGCTGCCAGCGGGGGGTCGGGTCATGGGGTTCGGGTCGGTG
This sequence comes from Scyliorhinus canicula, assembly GCF_902713615.1. Taxonomy (NCBI): domain Eukaryota; kingdom Metazoa; phylum Chordata; class Chondrichthyes; order Carcharhiniformes; family Scyliorhinidae; genus Scyliorhinus; species Scyliorhinus canicula. The sequence goes on along the minus strand of NC_052152.1, from coordinate 86,824,925 downwards.
ACCGGTGCTAATCCCAATTTTTGCCTCAAAGCCCTATTGTCATTCCCATCGGGAATGCATTCTTGGCGTCCTGGGGATGGAGAAACCTGCCCAAGGTGAGCCAGAAGAAAAAAGCATTCTCCAGAAAGTGCCAGAACAGGAAGGGGACAAAGAGCAAGTCCCAAACAAAAGAAGGAGGTTTCAAAAACCAGGGAGGGCCAGGAAAAAGATCCAAGATCACACTTTAAGTCAAGGAACAAATTCACCTATTCAGTGAAGTTAAGTAAGGAGCTGAGAAGAAGGTTCCAAATTAACGAGAGAAATCTGTTGAGATCAGGCTTAAAGCAAATTAGACTCGCGGGAAGCCAGAAGATCAGAGGAAACAACCAAAGGTTTATATCTGTGAAGTAATGGTGTGGAAAGTGAAGCTTGGATGCATGTGGCGATCCAGGAGAGAGGAACATCAAAAGGAGGTGGAACCTTGCTGCAGATGTCCAAGTGAAAGCATAGTTTTGGAGGAAATTTCAAGGTGAGTCCTTCGAGAGTGGAAATTGGAAACCTTTGTGTGTAAGACAGAGGGCTAGATTCTCCGCCCCGCTATGTCACATTTCTGCCCCGACCTGCCGGCGGGATTCTCCGTTACGCCGGCCGGTCAATGGGGTTTCCCATTTTGGGGCCGGCAAACGGAGAATCACGCCGGCGGAGAACCCCGCCCAGAGTTTCTGTGAGACCAGTTGGTTCACAGTATGACAAGAGTCTTGGGGGAGCTGATGAGAAATCTGTAGAACTTGTTTTGGGTGGCACTTGGTTTCACCGTGTGGTGTGTAAACAAGGACTGTGTACTTACAGTGAACATCAGATCGATTTTGTAGCTTGTGCTATACTCATTCTTTACATTTATTCATGGATGTGGGCGTCGCTGGCCGGGCCAGCATTTATTGACCATCCCTGAGGGCACTTAAGAGTCAACCACATTGCTGTGGATCTGGAATAACATGAAGGCCAGACCCGGTAAGAATGAAAGATTTCCTTCCCTAAAGAGCATTGGTGAACCAGGTGGGTTTTTACGGGTATCGACAATGGTTTCATGGTCATCATTAGACTTTTAATTCCAGATATTTATTGAATTCAGATTTCACCATCTGCCTTGGTGGGATTCGAACCCGAGTCCCCAGCGACGATGACACTATGCCACTGCCTCCTCATGAATATTTGGATTTGGATTGGATTTGTTCATTGTTACATGTACCAAGGTACAGTGAAAAGTATTGTTCTGCGTAGAGTCCAGACAGATCATTCCATACATTCCATATTCCATACATGGAAAAAACATAGAGCATACACAAATACACAATGTAGATACATAGACACGGGCATGGGGTGAAGCATACAGGATTGTAGTGCTACTCAGTGGAGAAGGTGTGTGAAGAGATCAGATCAGTCCACAAGAGGGTCATTTAGGAGTCTGGTAAAGGCGGGGTAAAAGCTCTTTTTGAACCTGTACATATCTGTAAAGGTGTAGCTGTGGGTGAATGAGTAGTGTACTATTGTTTATCTCTTGTTTATTCAATCTTTTATTCTCATGTTGAAATTTCATAAGCCATCTCTGTGACTCTGTTCGGTGGCCACCCTTCACCTTTCAAAACAAAATGTCAAGCCAGGTTCCACCTTGGGATCTGACTTGTCCAGTAGTTCCTCAGGGTAGTGTTCCCGGTACAACATTTTTCAGCTGCTACATCAAAGACCTTCCTTTGACCATGAGGTCAGAAGTGGGGCTGTTTGTTGATGAGTGCACAATATTCAGCACCACTCACGACTCCTCAGAAACTGTATCAGACTATATTCAAATGCATCATGACCTGAACAGTATTCAGACTTGGGCTGACAAGTAGCAAGTAACACGCCACAAAAGTGCCAGGCAATGACCATCTCCAAGAAGAGAGAATTTGGCCAATGCCCCTTGACATTCAATAGCATTGCCACCACTGAATCTCCACCTATCAGCAACCTTGTGTTACCATTGAACAGAAATGGAACTGGACTAGCCATATCAATACAATACAATAGTAGGTCTGAAGCCAGGTATCCTGCGCTGAGTAACTCACCCCCTGACTCACCTGACAAAATCTACAAGGCACAATTCAGGAGTGTGATGGAATGCTCCACTTGCCTGAATGAGTGCAACACCAACAACACTCAAGCTTGTCACCATCCAGAACAAAGCAGCCCGCTTGATTGACACCCATCCACAGAAATATCCTCCCTCCACCACCAACGCACAATAGCAGCAGTGCGCTTTCTACAAGATCCACTGCAGGAACGCACCATGGCTCCTTAGGCAGCACCTTCCAAACCCTCAACTGCTACCATCTAGAAGGACAAGGGCAGCAGAAATATGACAACCCCACCACCTGGAGGTACCCCTCCAAGCCACTCACCATCCTGTCTTGGAAATATATCTTTCACTGTCATTTGGTCAAAACCCTGGAACTTCCTCCCTTACAACACTGTGGGTGTACCTACACCACATGGACTGCCGCTGTTCAAGAAGGCAGCTCCTTCTTGCACCCATAACAGGAGCAAGTCAGAAGCAGCATGACGTATTATTGGGTCCTTTCATTTCTTTGGTGTTCAACTCCATTTACTTGGCTAAAAATCTTGTATTCACAGGAAGTTGCCTGATGCATCCTGATGCAGCATTATGTGTTAACTTTTAAATCTTCCATTTTTTCCCACTAACAATCTTTCATTTCCAGCTGGGCTGGGCTGGGCAGGGTGTGAAACAGCTGTTGCTCCATGGCTCGCTGTTGAATCGAGTGCTTTGGAAGGCTGGAGCTCAGCCTGGCAGATCTGAATTAAACTACTCTGACATGTGGTGGATTGTCAATCAGGAAGAATCAGCAGGTAAAATCTGACGGTCAAATCCAGGATCTTCAATGTGCCGATTAACCTACAGGCACCCAATAATTAATTATCATTTGGATACTGCTCAAATTTCTGTTGGCAGTGCTCAAGGACTATATGTGGTGCTCAGTGATATGAAAAGAATTCCGTGATAATAATCCAAGGTCACTATCGTTGGAGCAAGATCAGAGACCTATTAAATAATATATTTATTTGATAACTATTTTTATTTCCTGCTGTTCGCAAAACAAAAATAAATTGATACAGGATATATTTTAAAGAATAGCGTGAGAAGTGATGAGCATAAAGCCAGCTGAAGGCTCATTACGGTACTAAACATTTACAATTGGAAGGTAAAGAGCAAAAAGCAGAATAACGTAAGTGCTATTGTGTTGCATACAAGTGGTTCCAATCCTATTTGCCTTGACCTTGTTCACCATAAGAGGTTCTACCTTTCTACCCACAGGTTTCACCAAATTATATTGTGTTTGCTGTGTATTTGATTTTCATGCAAATGATATTTTATGATCCAACATTAAATATTACTGATTTAATTCATTGAATCTGCTTCCACCATCCTTTCAGTCAGCACATTCCAGATCACAACAAACATGGATTTTTGATTCTGTGTCTCAAGGTACTCCATAAGAATGTTCCAAAACAAAATTTAACACCGAGTCACATAAGGCGATATTAGGGCAGATGAGCTTGGTCAAAGAGGTCAATGTTAAGCTGCCTCTTATAGGAGGAAAGAGAGGTTGAGTGGTTTAGGGAGGGACCCCAGAACTTAGAGTCTTGGCAGCGGAAGGTGCGGCCACCATTGGGGAAGAAGTTAAATCCGGGGATGTGTTTCGCGAGAGGAGCCAATGTAAGTCAGCAAACACAGAGGCGACCGGGCAACGGAACTTCGTGTCAGTTAGGATACGGCAGCAGAGATTTGGATGACCTCAAATTTACAAAGGGTAGAATATGGGAAGCCAGCCAAGAGTGCGTTAGAATAGTCAAGACCCAAGGTAACAAGGGCACGTGTGAGGGTTTCAACAGCAGATGATTTGACACCGGGGCAGAGTTGAGCAATATTACGGTTGTGGAAATTGGCGGTCTTAGCAATGGCATGGGTTGATTGATCAATTAAAAGCTCATCTCGGTCAAGTATTGACACCAATGTCCAAACAGTTTAGATCAGCCTCAGACAGTTGCCTAGGGAGGGGGGTGAGGTCGGTGGCTAGGGCATGGAATTTATGGTGGGAAATAAAGACAATAGTTCTGGTTTTTCCAATATTTAATTGGAGCAAATTTTTGCTCGCCCGTCACAGTACTGGATGTTGGGAAAGCAGTCTGTTAACTTAAAGAAAGTGGATATGTTGAGAGAGGTTGTAGTGAGGTAAAGCTGGGTGTTGTCAGCATACATGTGAAAACATGTATATTGGATGAATTCAGCAGGTCTGGCAGCATCTGTGGAGAGAGAAACAGAGTTTTAAAAAAAATATTTTTATTCTCCTTTTTCACATTTTCTCCCAAATTTGCACCCACCAACAATAAACAATAACGAATATAATGTCAATCCCTATATCAATAACAACGATCACATCCTCCCTCCAAACCCCAGACATTAGCCCGCATGTTAACATAAACAAATAACAAAAAGGAATCAGAAATCACCCACAGTCACCACTAACACATACAGTACCCCTCCCCCCAACCCTCCCAACCACCCCCCCCCCCACTAATGTTCGATGTTATCCAGTTCTTGACAGTGTATAATGAATAACGCCCACGAATTGTAGAACCCCTCCATCCTTCCCCTCAGTTCAAACTTAACCTATTCAAGAGTCAAAAATTCCAACACATCTCCCCGCCACGCCAGGGCACAGGGTGGAGAGGTTGCTCTGCATCCCATCAGGATCTGTCTTCGGGCGATCAACGAGGAGAAGGCTACAACATCTGCCTCCGTACCTGTTTCTACCATCTTCTATCCGTTCAAGCATTCTTCCACCAGCCTGCCAGCTCCTCGACTACAATGGCCAGTGGATCGTGTCGGCTAGGGGTATCTCACAAGGCAATCAAGGCAACATTACGATTCAAGATCGTCCGGCCTGACAGGGCGTCCCTGCTCGGTGCTCGCGCCTGCAAGCTCCTGAATCTGGTCCAGTGAGTCCACACCATGTCCTCGACACCGGCGACTGCCTCGACTGATGTGAACCTCCATGCCGAGATAGACGCCATTCTCACACAATACCACAACGTGTTTGATGGAATGGGCACGCTCCCATACCGCTACAAAATATTGCTCAAGCCGAACGCCATCCCAATGATCCATGCACCACGCCGAGTGCCAGCTCCTCTCAAGGATCGTCTGAAAAAGCAGCTACAAGACCTCCAAGACTAGGGTATCATCTCAAAGGTCACGGAACCAACAGACTGGGTGAGCTCCATGGTCTGCGTAAAAAAACCCTCTGGTGAACTCCGCATTTGCATTGATCCCAAAGACCTGAACCGCAACATAATGCGAGAGCACTACCCGATCCCAAAGCGTGAAGAGTTAACCTGTGAGATGGCTCATGCCAAATTCTTCACCAAGCTGGACGCCTCCCATGGATTCTGGCAATACAGCTGGACATGTCCAGTTGGAAGCTGTGCACGTTTAACACTCCGTTCGGCCGCTATTGCTACAACCGCATGCCTTTCGGTATCATCAGCTTCTGAAGTATTTCATCGCATCATGCAGCAAATGATGGAGGGCATCGAGGGGGTGCGAGTCTATGTTGGCGACGTGAATATCTGGTCCACAATGCCCGAGGATCACATTGCCCGCCTCAGACAGGTCTTCCAGCGGATTCATGAAAATGGCCTCCAGCTAAACAGGGCCAAATGCTCATTTGGTCGATCCGCTATCAAGTTTCTGGGTGACCATATTTCACAGCAGGATGTGCAACCTGACACCGACAAGGTGCAGGTGATCAACGCCATGAAGACCCCGGAGGACAAGAAGGCAGTCCTCCACTTCCTCGGGATGGTAAATTTTCTCTGGAAATTCATTCCCAATTTGGCAGCCCACACCACGGCCCTCCGGCATCTCGTAAAGAGGTCAACAGTGTTCCAGTGGCTGCACATGAAAAGGAATGGCTCGAGCTGAAGGCGAAGCTCACCACAGCCCCAGTACTGGCGTTCTTTGATCCAACCAGGGACACCAAGATATCTACTGACGCAAGCCAGGACGGTATTGGGGTGATGCTCCTCCAGCGAGACGACTCCTCGTCCTGGGCTCCAGTGGCATGTGCCTCCAGGGCAATGACGCCGACCGAGCAACGGTATGCCCAGATCGAAAAGGAGTGCTTGGGTCTCCTGACAGGAATAGTCAAGTTTCATGACTACGTATACGGCATGCCGAAGTTCACGGTGGAAACAGACCACAGGCCTTTAGTCCACATAATCCAGAAGGATTTAAATGTCATGACACCTTGGCTACAGTGAATTCGTCTTCGTCTCCGCCGATATGACTTCAAACTTGTCTACACACTGGGTAAGGAGCTGATCATCGCAGATGCCCTATCCCGATCCATCACCACGTCGTGTGAACGGGGCGATTTCATCTGCCACATAGAGGCACAGGTACAGTTGTGTGCCAGCAACCTCCCAACCACTGATGAACGAGTGGTCCAAATAGGTGAAGAAACTGCCAAAGATCCTCTACTGCAGCATGCGATGCAACACTTCGCCCATGGCTGGCAAAAGGGGCAATGTCCCCAGTTCTTTAACGTTAAGGACGAGTTAACGTCATTGAGGGAATCCTTCTTAAACTGGATAGAATCGTCATTCCTCAAAGCATGCAAAACATGGTGCTCGGATAGATCCATGAGGGTCACCTTGGGGTCTAAAAATATCGACACAGAGCTTGGGAGGCGGTTTATTGGCCGGGCATCAACCAGGACATTGCCGACACATTCCTCAACTGCCCAACCTACCAGAAGTTTCAACCGGCTCAGCCTAAGGAAACACTGCAACAGCACAAGATTGTGACCTCTCCGTGGTCTAAGGTGGGGATAGACCTCTTTCACGCCAAAGGGCGTGACTACGTGCTCTTGGTCGACTACTTCTCCAGTTACCCGGAAGTGGTTAAATTGTCAGACCTCACGTCCAGGTCAGTCATCAAAGCCTGCAAAGAGACGTTTGCCAGGCACGGGATACCACTCACAGTGATGAGTTACAACGGTCCATGTTTCTGCAGCCAGGAATGGTCCGACTTTGCACGATCCTACAATTTCAGTCACATCACCTCCAGTCCTCATTACCCGCAATCAAACGGGAAAGGGGTCCATATTGTCAAGCAATTGTTGTGCAAGGCTGCAGACACGGCCTCAGATTTCAACTTGGCGATGCTGGCCTACAGGGCAGCCCCTCTGTCGACTGGTTTGTCTCCGGAGCAGCTGCTCATGAACCACAACCTGAGGCCGACTGTTCCAGCCATTCATATTCCAGACCTTGACCACCTCATGGTGCTGCCAAAAGTGCATCGGTCCAGGGACCAGCATAAGATCACGTATGATGCTCATGCCACGGATCTGCCTGCGCTGGCTCCAGCGGATGTTGTTCGCGTCCAGTTGCCTGAGGGAGGTTGGTCAGCCCCAGCTGTTGTTGTCAGGAACGTCGCCCCAAGGTCTTTCAATGTTCAAATGGCTGACGGCTCCATTCTCTGGCGCAACTGGAGGGCGCTGCGGAGAGTTCCCCGCCCACCATCTGACTGCATTGCTCCGCCGGTTATCATGCCTGCTCCGGATGTGTCCTGCCACGAGGCCACCGATCTGCCAGCGATCCCGCCTGTCCATGACACCACCGCAATGCCAGCAATCCCGCCTGTCCAAGTACCGCCGTCTCCTGCTCCACCTCTGCGGCGATCGACCAGAATCCGTCGCCCACCTCAAAGACTGAATCTACAGACTTTAACTTTTGTATATTTTGTTCAGTATGCTCTGTATCTGCACGATAGACACCTTCCCATGTACAAATGTTCATTACTCACCACTTGTACATAGTCAGGCATGTATGTACCTCCATGTTCCAAAACGTATTTAAAAAAAAAGGGAGATGTCATAATATCCACTCATGTATATAATGAGATGCAGACAGGCAGTGATTGGCACACAGGATGACCAATGAACACACAACACAGAACAACCAATCACCAGACAGGACACCACTATAAAGCCCACAGGGCATTAAGACTCTCTCTCTCTCAGGACCCAGCTACTGAGACAGTCAGAGTGCACAAGCCAGTGAGAACTAGCTACCATGCGGTAGCTAGTAAGTCTGGTCAAGCCAGTAAGAGGTCATCAGTTGGATTAGTAGAGTGTCAACCCACAGCTGAACATGTACAGCAGTCCACTAATTAAATAAAGCTGTGTAGGATCATCTCCTGTGTCAGACGTTTGTTTCTAGCTTCACTGTTGCAGTCCAGTTGCAGTCAACGTCGAACCAACCTGCCTAACACATCACACTTGTCTCGTCGTAATTGATAGTGCATCAGACATTGCCTCGAAGAAGGCTGTCCAGTGCTCCACAAGTCTGGGGCAAGACCAGAACATGTGGGCGTGGTTGGCCGGGCCTCCTTGGCACCATTCACATCTATCCTCCGCCTCTCGGAAGAACTTACTCATAGGTTCTTGTTAAGTGAGCACTATGTGTCACTTTTAATATAAATTTAGAGTACTCATTTCATTTTTTTTTCAATTAAGGGGCAATTTTTCGTGGACAATTCACCTACCCTGCACATCATTTGGGTTGTGGGGGCGAAACCTATGCAAACAAGGGGAGAATTGCGGGGAGAAACACGAAGAGTGACCCAGAACCAAAATTGAACCTGGGACCTCGGCGCCGTGAGGCAACAGGGTTAATCCACTGTGCCACCGTGCTGACCGTGCTGTGGAAATTTGGCATGTCCACATTAACCCTTACCAACTTTTACAGATGCACTATAGAGAGCATCCTCTCGGGCTGCATCACAGCCTGGTATGGCAACTGCTCGGCCCAGGACCGCAAGGAACTTCAGAGAGTCGTGAATACCGCCCAGTCCATCACACGAACCTGCCTCCCATCCATTGATTCCATCTACACCTCCCACTGCCGGGGGAAAGCAGGCAGCATAATCAAGGATCCCTCCCACCCGGCTTACTCACTTTTCCAACTTCTTCCATCGGGCAGGAGATTCAGAAGTCTGAGAACACGGACGAACAGACTCAAAAACAGCTTCTTCCCCACTGTCACCAGACTCCTAAATGACCCTTTTATGGACTGTCCTCATTAACACTACACCCTTGTCTGCTTCATCCGATGCCAATGCTTATGTAGTACATTGTATATATTGTGTTGCCCTATTATGTATTCTCATGTATTTTCTTGAATTCTGTTCAATTCTCTTTTCTTCCCATGTACTGAATGATCTGTTGAGCTGCTTGCAGAAAAATACTTTTCACTGTACCTCGGTACACGTGACAATAAACAAAATCCAATCCAATCCAATCCAATCCCTTCTATATACCACTTTTAGTTGCGTCAAGCTGAGCCTTGCGCACGTGGAGGTGGAGTTGACTCTAGGCTGTCCTTAGCTCCAGAGTCCCCACCATATTTCGATCCCTAGGTCCTCCTCCCATTTCATTCTTGTTGCGTCCAGTATGGTGTCGACCTCTTCTACCAGTCGGTCATACATGTCGTTACAGTTTCCTTTCTTGCATCCAGTAACTCTTCCAGTAATGTCTGTCGTGGCAGTTGTGGGTATGTCCTTGTCTCCTTTCGTAGCAAGTTTTTGAATTGCAGGTACCTTAGCTCGTTCCTCCTGGCTTGCTGGAATTTTCTGTCAGTTCGTCCCGTGTTGCGATCCTGCCATCCGTGTATAGGTCCCTCACTGTCAGTGTCCCCCCGTCCTGTCTCCACCTTTTGAAGGTGGCATCAGTCAGTGTTAGTGTGAACCTATGGCTGTTGCAGATGGGAGCTTTGTTCAACATTTTGGTCAGGCCAAATTGCTGCCGTAGCTGTTTCCAGGACTGCATGGTGGTTATCACCACTGGGCTGCTGGAGTGTTTTTTGGGTGGGGATGGGAGTGCCCGGCGAGGGCCTGGGGGAAGGTCCCCTTGCAGGAGGCCTCTTCCGCGCGCACCCCCTCGCCTTCTAGCTCCTTGATCCATCCCCTTATTCGCTCGGCTGTCGCCGCCCAGTGGTAGAATTGTAGGTTTGGGAGGGCTAGCCCTCCCCTTGATTTTGTTTTTTGTAAGACCTTCTTTGGGATCCTAGCAATCTCCCTCTGTCAGTCTGGTGAGGTTCCATTTTTGGATCCCTTTCCATTCATGGGCTATTTGGATCCCCAGGTAGTTGAATTTGTGTTGGGCTTGTTTAAACAGCAGTCCCGTTAGTGCTGCCCCACCTACTTGTGTGTGTATCAGGAAGATCTCGCTTTTGCTCATGTTGAGTTTGTAGCCCGAGAAGGCACCAAACTCTTTCAGGAGCACGATGATTCCGTCCATACTGCTTTGTGGGTCCGTAATGTAGAGGAGCAGGTCATCTGCATAGAGTGAGACTCTGTGCTCTCTGCCGCCCCTTTCAATCCTCCTCCAGTTTTTTGCTGCTCTGAGTGCAATTGCTAGTGGCTCGATCGCTAGGGCGAACAGCAGCGGGGACAGTGGGCATCCTTGTCTGGTGCCCCTGTGCAGCTGGAAGTATCGGGAGTTGGTGTTGTTTGTCCGTATGCTCGCCATGGGAGCATTGTATAGGGGTTTTACCCAGGAGGTGAATCCTGTTCCAAGCCCGAACTGCTCCAGTACCTCTATGAGGTATTTCCATTTGACTCTGTCGAAGGGCTTTTCTGCGCCTCGGGAGATGATCACCTCTGGTGTTCTCTCCCCGGAGGGGGTCATTATCACGTTCAGCAGGCGCCTCTGGTACCACCTCTGGCACGCAGTCCTCTAGCCTTTTGGCTAGAATCTTGGCCAGTATTTTGGCATCTGCGTTCAGCAGTGAAATGGGTCTGTATGAGCCACATATCCTCGCTCTTTTGTGGTATGCTCTATATACCACCTTCAGCTGTATCAGCCCCAACCTCACACCAGAACCCCTCCTCCATACTGGCACTGGAGGGTGTGCAGAGGAGATTCACTCGGTTAATCCCAGAGCTGAAGGGGTTAGATTACGAGGAGAGGTTGAGTAGACTGGGACTTTACTCGTTGGAATTTAGAAGGATTAGGGGGGATCTTATAGAAACATATAAAATTATGAAGGGAATAGATAGGATAGATGCGGGCAGGTTGTTTCCACTGGCGGGTGAAAGCAGAACTAGGGGGCATAGCCTCAAAATAAGGGGAAGTAGATTTAGGACTGAGTTTAGGAGGAACTTCTTCCCCAAAGGGTTGTGAATCTATGGAATTCCTGTGGTGATATGAGTGGGAGCACTGCCATTGGTGCAGAGCATTGGTTTCCTATTGGCTCTGGCTGGTCATGTGCCTCTCGTCTGATTGTGCTGGGACTAGTCATGTGACTGCTCACCAATTGGTCGAGAGGCAAGTAGACCCCGCCGCCGAGGCGGGGTATAAGTACCCAGGTTTCCCGGCGGTCGGCCTTTCTCTGTAGTCGACCACCGGGCTAACAACTAGCTGATTAAAGCCAAAGTTTGGATTTTCATCGTGTCTCGCGTCCAATTGATGGTTCATCAATTCCTTGCCCAGTGAAGCAGTTGAGGCTCCTTCATTAAATGTTTTTAAGGTAAAGATAGATAGTTTTTTGAAGAATAAAGGGATTAAGGGTTATGGTGTTCGGGCCGGAAAGTGGAGCTGAGTCCACAAAAGATCAGCCATGATCTCATTGAATGATGGAGCAGGCTCGAGGGGCCAGATGGCCTACTCCTGCTCCTAGTTCTTATGTTCTTATGTTCTATACCTACTCCCAACTCTTCTTCCCACTTTGCTTTGATCCTTTCCAGTGGTCCTCTTCCAAAATAAACCGCCGATACTACCCCCTTTTCCAGTCACCTGTCGTCAGCACCTCCTCGAGCAATGTGGAGGCCGGCTCCACTGGGAAGCTCTGCATCTCCTTTCTGGCAAAATGTCGAACCTGCATGTATCTAAACATTCCCCCTGCTCCAGCCCATACTTTGCTTCCAGCATCTTCAATCCTGTAAACCGACCCCCAAGAAATACATCTTTTACTGTCTTAATCCCCTTTTCCTCCCATTTCCAAACATTTCCGTCCCACTTCCCTGGCTCAAATCTGTGGTTCCCCCGAATTGGCATTTTCCTTGACCCTGCCCCAACACGAAGTGTTGGCAAAACTACCAGAGAGAAAACAGAGTTGACGTTTAGAACATAGAATATAGAGTGCAAAAGGAGGCCATTCGGCCCATTGAGTCTAGAGTCCATGTGACTTCTTCAGAGCTGAAGAGGGATAGAAATGTGATGGATTATATAGTTGGAGAGGGAGGTACAGGAGGTGGAGCAGAATAGGAGATCAGAGATAGGTCAGAGCTAAGGAGTGATTGACAAAGATGTCATGGCCACAAGACAAAGGGAGTGTTAATGGTCGTGTTAAGGACTAAAGAGGTTTTTGGATGATTTGGCTGAGGGGTAACATGTAGATGAGAAATAAAAGGGTGCAAGGGTCGATCCTTGAGAACATGAGAGGGAATGCCGTGGGAATGGAAAAGAAGCAGTGTCAACTCTGGGTCTTTGTCAATGACCTTAAATGCCCGTCTTCTGGTTTCTGTACCTTGGTGTGAGTGAAAAGATTTTTTTTTTTTACACTATTGAATATTTGAATAGCTCTATTGAAGCCCCCTTAACCTCTCTGCTCTAAGGATAAAAAAAACCAGCTTCACCATCTCAACATAACTGAAGTCCCACATCACTGGCACCATCCTAATAAATCTCCCCTGCACCCACTCCCAAACTTTGACATCCTTCCTAATGTGTGGTGGCCAGAATTGACTCTTTGTACAAATTAATTACCAATATTTCGACATTTGATTTGAATTATGTTTAGTAAGGCATGGATCAAAGAAAAAGGAAAATTTATAATCCTATATATTGTTTGGGCTATGTGCTGAAGCAACTTCTGGATCATAGATTTGGAAGGGATCAGGTATTGAGCCTTGCAGCATGGGTTTTTAGTATGAAGCAGTCAGGGAAGGGTGCAAGAAGATGCCAGGTGCTTCCCCATGGGGTTGGAAGCAGAGTTGAAGGGCAAGTCAGACGAGGTCACTCCCATACATTTGTTAGCAGCCGATTCCAGAGTGGCATTGGAGAAGTTTTATTGCCTGTCCAATTTGCTAGGGAATGGCACGTGGCTTGGGACAACCTAAAAGAAGAGGAGATATAACAAATAAAGGGAGGTTATAAATAACTGCTGGGGCCCTCAACAGATTAATTACTAATCTACCCAGCTAGCTTTAAATCTTCATTTGCTTCAAATATAAGATAATTCCATGCCCTTGCACAGATTCCCCAGGGACGACACTCTTTGTTACACTCTGTAGTCCACTGTGAAACTGCTGGTCCTTTGATTTTTCTTTTAAAAGAAAATCCATTGATTTTACTGACAAATCATGGGTGGAAGTTGACTGTCAAATTCAGCAGCCAGTGCTATAAGAGACTGCTGCATCTGAAAATGTGGTTATCTGATATGTGAGTTGTAGAAAACAAGCCAAAATATGTCGAGGATTTTCGTGTCAGATGAGGCTGACACCTGTCATTACTGTCATTCAAGTGTTATTCATTTCTATTGCGCATACTACTATTCTGTCATATTGTGCTGAAGCACAGACACACTAAGCCTCAGTTTGGAAAACTGCATCATGGTACATTTACGTACTGTTACAGCTGCAGTCCAAACTGGCTATGTAAGCCTGAGCTAATTGGGGTCATAGGCATTTTTACTGACTGGAGTCATGTTGTTTAAAGGAGTTTGCTGCGGCAGACAGGGTTATGCTGACAATATTTTTCTGGTTTAAAGACAGTTTGTTTGTGCTTAGAAGTTTCTGAACTGTAAACAAAATGCTAAGGGAGGCTTCAGAGAGAGGAATTCCATCCAGTGTTGTGCGAATGAATAAAGTTCTGTGCCTTTTTCCCTAGGAAAGGAAGGGAAAGTCCGGCTGACAGAAAGCAGGCCTGAGGAAGCCCATGGGAAGTGCAGGTAACAGCATGCTGTCCTAGCAGCTGTTTCAGCGTCTATTACACTGTCAATTTGTGCATGCAGCAGGTGCTTTATCTCACATTTAATCTTTAATGCTCTGAAAGGCAAAGACCAAGCAGGACACGAGTCCGTTCAGAACGTTGTGTCGGCAGGTGTAGAATTGTGCAAGGTAAGACAATGGGTGCAATCTGTCTGTGTACTCTGAACTGACCCAACGACAAAAAAAAATGATGTATTACATTTAAGTTTGTAAAGTTTGGTTGTCTATTTGGGATTACCTTGTGATCACTGGCAATTAACATTGCTCAGCTTGAACTTTTATGTAATATAAAGTTAGACATAACACATGATCCAGTGCTGTGGATTCTGTAAGTTATTACATTTGAGGAAGACAGAAAATCCAGTGTACTCTTCTGCTTTGTATCCCAGCCTTGTTGCTCGAGATTATCCCATATGGTACTTGTATCATCCTTTAATTTCACATTTAACTTTGGAAGAGGATAGGGAGCTCAGTTTGGATTCAGTTTAACAGAGACTACTCCAACAGAATAATGACGCTTCTTTACATGTGGTGTTATTAAGGCTTTCCATTTAAATGTTGGAAAATGACAATGAATCGCAATACCAATTTTTCCTCACAGCTAAAGAACAAAAACTACACCAGGACCTTTGCTCCCATTGGCCACATGATTACCACAAGGAGGCTGCCTTCGGATAAACCTGTCCACATTTCCTTGAGCCTAGATGACCTTACAGGTATGACAACATACATCAGTTATCAAATGTGAAGATGAATAGGTTCAGGTATAATGTTGAATCCTTCAGTTAGCATTACTATTTTTATATATCTAAACATATGTAAACCTGTCAATTCTTTTTAAATGTAGGCTACAGAAGGTTTCACTTTTAAGAAATAAAGAGAATTTCATGATATTAGATTCTTTGTACATGTGGAGAAGGACCCGATTATAAAATATAATTTAAGTTGTTTCACTGTAATCCAATGACTGATTTGCTCCAGCATTATTTTGAATGCATCCTGGCGATGATAATTTTTAAAGGTGCAACAAATAACTGTAAAGTTAATTATTCATGATGTTTGACAATTAGTCCAACCATAATTTTTCTATGTGTTGTATTTTGTCTACATTGTTTTTCTTTCCCTGATTCTATATTGTATTTGTTGAGGCAATCCAGGTTAGTCATTAAACCAATTCTGAGTCATGCATTGTCTGAGGTGATGGGAGATGTGAGCATATTTTCTATTCCACATAGTTTATGGCATCAGTGGAGAACACATAAAGATCAGGAAATAGTGCAGAGATCTATAGTGCCAGATTCCTGTCCCATTGTGCACAGTACATCTTTCTTTCAGTTTGGCCTGAAGTGTTTTTGCACAAATTGTCCAAGAGTTACATATCAAGCAATGGAAATTAGAGAATAATCAGCATGTGTTCTATTCCCTCATAAATGGGTGCTGAAGTTCAGGCCAGTTCTGATCTAACAACAACATGTGACTGCCCAAAGGGGGACAGGCTACATTTTTGACAAGTTCATTTCTTTTTTTTTTATAAATTTAGAGTATCCAGTTTTTTTTGTATTTGCCAATTAAGGGGCAATTTAGCGTGGCCAATCCACCTAACCTCAACATCTTTGGATTGTGAGGATGAAACCCACGCAGACATGGGAGAATGTGCAAACTCCACACGGACAGTGACCCAGGGCCGGGATTCGAACCCAGGTCCTCAATGCCACAGTCCCAGTGCTACCCACTGCGCCACATGCCACCCCAAGTTCATTTCTGACAGTGGACTTTTGAAAGTTGATTTCTGAGATCTGAATTTCCATAATTTGGGCTGCTATTTGTTCATTTCCTTTCTCTTTTTCAAACGCTATATTTTTGGCGGCAATGTTTTTGATTGCTGCAATTAAAAATTGGGGCAGCATGGTAGCACAGTTGCTTTACAGCTCCAGGGTCCCAGGATCGATTCCCGGCGTGGATCATTGTCTGTATGGAGTCTGCACATTCTCCCCATGTCTGCGTGAGTTTCCTCCGGGTGCTCCGGTTTCCTCCCACAGTCTAAAGATGTGCAGGTTAGGTTGATTGGCCATGTTAAACTGTCCAAAAAAAAAGGTTAGGTGTGGTTACTGGGTTACGGGGATAGGGTGGAGCTGTGGGCTGAGGGAGGGTGATCGTTCCAAGGGCCGGAGCAGACTCAATGGGCTGAATGGCATCCATCTGCTCTGTAAATTCTATGAAAAATCAGAATGTGGGAATTTACTTACATTATCTCTGTGTTATTTGGAGATGAAAGAAGAAGATGAAAGATGGGATGTGAGGGAGCTTTTGCTTGTACTGGACCTGAGTTAGGCTACCTATTGTTCACATCCATGCAATCATGTATGCAGAGCCAATACATCTACATTGATTGTCTGAGGAAAAACTGCCTTCACAGGTTCTCTCACTGGTGAGCTGGATGGAAGCATCCTGCTTGTTGGCCCCTGAATCCAGGTCAGTAGCTATCAAGGTCACCATAGCTCTGATCTTCTGTGCCTCATGCTTCCATGTTACGAGAGCGCAGTTGCATCAAGTAGGTAATTGATGCATTTTTTGCTAACGCAAGCAACTTCATCGATTTGTCTATAAAAACCATGACTGAGATGAAACTGCAATTGAATAAAGTCTGCAGCACGGTAGCATTGTGGATAGCACAATCTATTCACAGCTCCAGGGTCCCAGGTTTGATTCCGGCTTGGGTCACTGTCTGTGCGGAGTCTGCACATCCGCCCCGTGTGTGCGTGGGTTTCCTCCGGGTGCTCCGGTTTCCTCCTACTGTCCAAAGATGTGCAGGTTAGGTGGATTGGCCATGATAAATTGCCCTTAGTGTCCAAAATTGCCCTTAGTGTTGGGTGGGGTTACTGGGTTATGGGGATAGGGTGGAGGTTTTGACCTTGGGTAGGGTGCTCTTTCCAAGAGCCGGTGCAGACTCGATGGGCCGAAAATGCTGGAAAATCTCAGCAGGTCTGGCAGCATCTGTAGGGAGAGAAGAAAACTAACGGTTCGAGTCCGATGATACTTTGTCAAAGCTAACAGACAGAGAAAGTGGTAAATATTTATATTGTGGAGTGAGAATGAAAGATGAGTCATAGCCACAGAAACCCAGGGAAACCGGGTGCTAATGGCCACAGAAACCAAGGGGAATGAGTACTAATGGCAGTCCCCAGAGAGGACAAAAGGTGTGAAAGGTCAAACAGCAGAGAAACTAACATCAGAGGGTGAACTGTAGATGTGGGGGGAGGGGAAGGGGGAAGCAAAGAGGAGAACGGGTAAGGAAAGGTGGATAAGATGGCAAGGGGTTAAATATATATTAAGAAAGAAAAGAAAGAAAGAAATGTAAAAGACAGTTAAAATGAAATGGGATGAAAACAAATGGGTCGAGGTGGGGTAGAGCTGATCATCTGAAGTTGTTGAATTCGATGTTCAGGCCGGAAGGCTGTAGCGTGCCTAACCGGAAGATGAGATGTTGCTCCTCCAGTTTGTGTTGAGCTTCACTGGAACATTGCAGCAGGCCAAGAACAGACATGTGGGCATGGGAGCAGGGTCTTTTGTTAAAATGGCAAACAACGGGAAGGTCAGGGTCCTGAATGCGCACAGACCGAAGATGCTCAGCAAAGCGATCACCCAGTCTGCGTTTGGTCTCTTCGATATAGAGGAGACCACATTGGGAGCAGCTAATGCAGTAGACCAAATTGAAAGAGATGCAAGTGAAACGCTGCTTAACCTGGAATGAGTGTTTTGGGCCTGGGATGTTAAGCCTGGAAGAGGTAAAGAGGCAGGTGTTACACCTTCTGCGATTGCATGGTAAGGTGCCATGGGTGACGGGAGAGGTACTGGGTATGGTGGAGGAGTGGACCAGATTATCTCTGCAAAATGCTGACAGAGGGGGTGAAGGGACGATGTGTTTTGTGGTGGCATCACGCTGGAGTTGGCGAAAATGCCGGAGGATTATGCTTTGCATACAGAGGCTGGTGGGATGAAATGAGAACGAGGGGGACTCTATCCTTGTTCTGGGAGGGAGTGGAGGGGGCGAGGGTAGTAACGCAGGAGATGGACCGCACACTATTGAGGGCCCTGTCAACAACTGTAGGTGGGAAATCACGCTTGAGGAAGAAGGAACACATTTTCGAAGCACCATTTTGGAAAGTGGCATCATCGGAACAAATGCGACGGAGGCGAAGGAGTTGAGAGAAAGGGATGGAGTCCTTACAGGTTGTAGGGTGTGAAGAGCTGCAGTTCAGATAGCTGTGGGAGTCAGTGGGCTTGTAGTGGATATTAGTATTGCCAGAAATGAAGACAGAAAGATCAAGGAAGGGAAGGGAAGTGTCTGACATGGACCGGGTGAAAGTGATGGAGGGGTGGAAACTGGAAGCAAAGTTGATGAATTTTTCCAGGTCTGGACGAGAGCATGAAGCGGCACCAAAATAGTCATCAATATATCGCTAAAGGAGTTGTGGGAGGAGACCCGGGTAGGCTTGGAACAAGGAATGTTCCACATACCCCATAAAAAGGTAAGCGTAGCTCGGACCCATGCGGGTACCCATTACCACACCTTTGATTTGGAGAAAATGGGATGAGTTAAAGGAGAAGTTGTTGAGAGATAGAACGAGTTCAGCCACGCGGAGGAGAGTGGTGGTGGATGGGAATTGTCCGGGCCTCTTTTCATGAAAGAAGCGAAGAGCTCTCTGGCCATCCTGGTGTGGGATGGAGGTGTAGAGAGATTGCACATCCATGGTGAATAGAATGTGGTTAGGGCCCGCGAACTGGAAACTGTCAGTACTCCATGATGCACCATCAATTGGACTCGAGTCGTGAAGTAGTTCCAAACAACAGGCTTTAATACACAAGATGTGTGCCCGGCAGTAGACGTACAGAGAAAGGTCGACTGCCAGCCAGTACGAGTTCTTATACCCCACCTCATAGGCGGAGCTACCAACCTCTCAGCCAATCAGTGGGTAGTCACGTGACTAGCCTCAGCCAATTGGCAGAGAGACACATGACTTGCCTGAGCCAATGGGTAGCGAGTCTTCTGCACCAATGGCAGCATGATTCTAAGGTACCGTAATCTCCCTAGTCATACTACCACATTCACCCCTTGTGGAGAAAGAAGCGGGGGGGGGGAAGAGAAGCGGGAGGGGGGGGGGGGCGGTGCGTGTGCCCCGTAAGACTGGTAGTATGACTAGAGATAATTCAAATTGTACCAAGGTATCTTATGGCTGCCCACTGGCCCGCGACTAACATGCAAAACAATATCACCGCACAGTGTATAATCGAACAACAATTTAAAGCAATGAAAAAAAAATATGCAAAAAACATGTGCATGAACACAAAGAGTCCACAAAGTCCATCGGAACATCAAATTGACTTGATCAGCCAGGTGGGTGTCTTCGATATCCTGCTGGACCTGCGCAGCGGTGCCGGTGAGGTTGGAGCGGTGGTCGTCCGTGACTCCGGGAGCGGTGGTCGTGGTCCTGTGTCCGTACCCCTGGTCGGTGCTGGGGAGGGGGTTCCTGTGCGCTGGGTCTCGGGGGCGCTGGCGGCGGTTGGGACTGGAGGGGGGGTGTTGGTGCTGGGGGTTGCGGCCGCACTCCGGCGGGTGCCAGATCCCGAAGGGAGACCGTGTCCTGTCGTCCGTCGGGATACTCCACGTACGCATACTGTGGGTTCACGTGGAGTAACTGGACTCGTTCAACCAACGGGTCGGACTTATGCACCCGCACATGCTTCCGGAGCAGGATGGGCCCGGGGGTGGCCAGCCAGGTTGGGAGCGGGGATCCTGAGGACGACTTCCTGGGGAAAACAAGAAGACGTTTGTGACGTGTTTGATTTGTGGCAGATAAGAGGAGAGACCGAATCGAGTGGAGGGCGTCTGGGAGAACCTCTTGCCAGTGGGAGACCGGGAGACACCTGGACCGTAGGGCCAGTAGGACGGTCTTCCAGAGCGTACCGTTCTCCCTCTCGACCCGACCGTTACCCCGGGGGTTGTAACTGGTCGTCCTGCTAGAGGCGATGCCCCTGCTGAGCAGGAACTGACGCAGTTCGTCACTCATAAAGGAGGACCCCCGGTCGCTGTGGATGTACGTGGGGTAACCGAACAGGGAGAAAATGGAGTGGAGGGCTTTGATGTTGGGTGTCGTGGTCATGTCGGGGCAGGGGATGGCGAATGGGAAGCGGGAGTACTCGTCAATCACATTTAAGAAATATGTGTTGCGGTTGTTGGAGGGGAGGGGACCTTTGAAGTCCATGCTGAGATGTTCAAAGGGGCAGGAAGCCTTTATCAGGTGCGCCTGCTCGGGGCGGTAAAAGTGCGGCTTGCACTCTGCGCAAATGTGGCAATCCCTGGTCACAGTCCTAACCTCCTCGATGGAGTAGGGCAGGTTGCGGGTCTTAATGAAGTGGAAGAAGCGGGTTACTCCTGGATGGCAGAGGTCCGTGTGGCGGGTTCGGAGGCGGTCAACCTGTGCGTTGGCGCAGGTACCACGGGACAGGGCATCAGGAGGCTTGTTGAGCATCCCAGGACGATACAAGATATCGTAGTTGTACGTGGACAACTCGATCCGCCACCGCAAGATCTTGTCGTTCTTGATCTTGCCCCTCTGTGCATTATTAAATATAAAGGCCACTGACCGTTGGTCTGTGAGGAGGGTGAACCTCCTGCCGGCCAGATAGTGCCTCCAGTGTCGCACAGCTTCTACTTTGGCCTGTGCTTCGTTTTCCACCGAGGACTGGCGAATTTCGGAAGCGTGGAGGGTCCGGGAGAAGAAGGCCACGGGTCTGCCCGATTGGTTGAAGGTGGCCGCCAGAGCTACATCAGACGCGTCGCTCTTGACCTGGAATGGGAGGGACTCATCGATAGCATGCATCGTGGACTTTGTGATATCCGCTTTGATGCGGCTAAAGGCCTGGCGGGCCTCCATCGACAGGGGGAACGTGTTGGACTGGATGAGGGGGCGGGCTTTGTCAGCGTAGTTAGGGACCCACTGGCCATAATAGGAAAAGAAGCCCAGACAGCGTTTGAGTGCTTTGAGGGAGTGGGGGAGTGGAAGCTCCATCAGGGGGCGCATGCGTTCGGGGTCGGGGCCTATCACTCCGTTACGCACTACGTAGCCGAGGATGGCTAGACGGTCGGTGCTGAACACGCACTTATCCTTATTATAAGTGAGGTTAAGGAGTTTTGCGATACAGAGGAATTTGCGAGGTTGGTGTTGTGGTCCTGCTGGTCATGGCCGCAGATGGTGACATTGTCGAGATACGGGAAGGTTGTCCTTAAACCGTATTGGTCGACCATTCGGTCCATCTCCCTTTGGAAGACCAAAACCCCATTTGTGACACCGAATGGAACCCTTAGAAAGTGGTAGTGGCGCCCATCCGCTTTGAACGCAGTGTACTTTCGGTCACTCGTGCGGATGGGTAGCTGGTGATAGGCGGACATAAGGTCCACCATGGAAAAGACCTTGTACTGCGCGATCCTGTTAACCAGGTCAGAGATACGGGGGAGAGGATACGCGTCCAGCTGCGTAAACCTGTTGATGGTCTGACTGTAGTCAATGACCATCTGGTTTTTCTCCCCGGTCCTAACCACCAGCACTTGTGCTCGCCAGGGACTGTTGCGAGCCTCTATGACTCCTTCCTTCAGAAGCCTCTGGACCTCCGACCTGATGAAGGTCCGGTCCTGGGCACTGTATCGTCTGCTCCTGGTGGCGATGGGTTTGCAATCCGGGGTGAGGTTTGCAAACAAGGAAGGGGGGTCGACCTTGAGGGACGCGAGGGTGCAGACAGTAAGGGCCGCCGAATTTGAAGGTTAAGCTCTGCAGGTTGCACTGAAAATCCAGTCCTAGGAGTGCCGGTGCACAGAGGCGGGGAAGGGCGAGGAGTTTATAGTTTTTAAAAACCCTCCCCTGGACCGTGAGGTCCGCTACGCAGCACCCGGTGATTTGGACTGAGTGCAAACCAGAGGCCAGAGCGATTTTGTGTTTTACTGGATGAACGGGGAGCGTGCAGCGTCTTACCATGTCGGGGTCAACGAAACTCTCTGTGCTCCCGGAGTCCAGTAGGCAGCTCATCTCATGACCATTGAGGAGGATCTGTGTGGTCGCCGTGGAAAGCGTGCGGGGCTGTGATTGATCCAGCGTCACTGCGGCAAGTCGTGGCAGGAACTTGGAGTCGTCATCCATCATGGAGTATTCACTTGCAGGGTCCTCCAGGCCGATCCAAGATGGCGGCGCCCGTCGGCCACACGTGGTGGGGGGTGAACAAAATGGCGGCGCCCGGGGCTCGCACATGGAGTCGGGGGCCCAAAATGGCGGCGCCCGGGGATCGCACGTGACGTCTGGGGCCCAAAATGGTGGCGCCCGTGGGTCACTCGTGGCGGTGGGGGGTGGAGGCAGCAAGGTCTGTGGGCCGCACGGGGCCCTAGAGGTGCACGGGGGGGACGACCCGCAGTCGCTGTTCGGAACAGCAGTGACCGATTTCGACTGGCAGACAGCTGCATAGTGGCCCTTCTTGCCGCAGCTTTTACAAGTTGTGGTACGGGCTGGGCAGCGCGGGCAGGGGTGCTTGGCCTGACCACAAAAGTAGCAGCGGGGGCTCGTGGGCTTATCGGGGCGCCCTGCAGCGCAGGTCTGGGGGGGTCAGAATCGGCGGGGGTGAGGGGGGTTGCGTGTAACGCGGCCCAGGGGGCCACCGCACGGCTGGGGACATACACGCGGGCGTTGCGGGCAGTGACCTCCAAGGAGGATGCTAGGGTCCGTGCCTCAATGAGATGTAAAGTGTCTTTTCCAGAAGCCGCTGGCGTATCTGGGATGAT
The DNA here is from genome assembly GCF_902713615.1 of Scyliorhinus canicula. Lineage (NCBI taxonomy): Eukaryota > Metazoa > Chordata > Chondrichthyes > Carcharhiniformes > Scyliorhinidae > Scyliorhinus > Scyliorhinus canicula. The sequence goes on along the minus strand of NC_052152.1, from coordinate 86,802,012 downwards.
TGCATGCCTGCTACGAAGGCGTCCCTGATCAAGAGTTTGGTGTGCTCCGCTGCAGTGACCTGCGGGCAGGCGCAATTTCTCCCTAGGACAATGAGGGCCCGATAGAATTCGTCGAGGGACTCACCGGGGAATTGTTGCCTCGTAGCCAGGATGTGCTGCACGTAGACCTGATTCACTGGCCTGATGAAATGTCCTTTCAGCAGATCCATAGCGACGTCATAGTCCAGTTCATCCTCTATCAGAGAGTAGACGGCAGTGCCCACGCACGAGTGGAGAATGTGGAGTTTCTGTTCCCTTGTCGGACGGTTTTCTGTTGTGGCGAGGTAGCTGTTAAAACACGCCAGCCAGTGTTTAAACGTTGCTGATGCGTTTGTAGCATGCGGGATGATGTGGAGGCAGTCTGGCTTGATCCGTAGCTCCATTTCAAAATTCTAGTGTATTAAATTGATGCACCATCAATTGGACTTGAGTCGTGAAGTAGTTCCAAACAACAGGCTTTAATACACTAGATGTGTGCTCGGCAGTAGACGTACAGAGAAAGGTTGACTGCCAGCCGGTACGAGTTCTTATACCCCACCTCGTAGGTGGAGCTACCAACCTCTCAGCCAATCAGCGGGTAGTCACATGACTAGCCTCAGCCAATTGGCAGAGAGGCACATGACTTGCCTGAGCCAATGGGCAGCGAGTCTTCTTCACCAATGACAGCATGGTTCGAAGGTACCGTAATCTCCCTAGTCATACTACCACACTCCATAAATGTATTTCCACTCCATAAATGTACAGTGGTCAATGATCAGCAATGCAGAATCACGTGCATCAATACCTGTTTCCGAGGCAGTGGTCATACCATTTTCATTTTTATGAGTCCACTTTGAACTAGATATGGTAAAATGGAGAAGGTGGAGGTGACCTGCAGCCAATGACAGTGCAGGACTGCTTCAATGACCTTGACAACATCTCTGCAAAATTGAAAGCCAGAGCCATAGGCTAGGTTCTTATGAATAAAGATGTTAATGAGTGTACATTGCCTTTTGAGCGGGATTTGCATCAGTTCTTATCTATTTTATGTCAACTTAGATCTGTAGATGGAAATTTTGCACACATTTCTATTTGTGCCTACTATAGTGCTGAGAGGCAAGCTGTCATGGATGGTTACTGCCTCCTAATTTTTAAAATACAAATTATTCTGGTACTTCAATTAGTATTCAAGCAATCAGGTGCGTAGATTGAGTGAAGATAGAAAATATGGGAAAATAAGGATGCAACCTTACAGGGTGCAGGGCAATGGCGGACTGGGTCTAAAAATATTGGTTGCCAGGAGACAAAGGGGGCCCACCCACAACTACAATGCTATCATTTCATTTTCATAATGAATAAATAAAATTTTCAAAAAATACATATGGAAAAAAGGGTACAATTAATTTTTTTGTGGAAAAAATGTGTATTTCTTAGTAATTACAGTGTACATGTACTGTACATATTACTGGCAGTAGATACCAAATGTAAATACAGAATGTTATAATTGAATTTTTTATTTATTTTTTTAATTTTAAGTAATTGGTTGATATTTTAAAATAGTTTACTGCACAATTTACACATTAACAGATAGTTCAAAAGCACAACAGAGCATTGCATGCAGTCCACTATATTAAGAGCAATCGTTTGTGTTCGCTAGATGATTGTGCGAATCTGCCAATAATTGCTTCTGCATCCAATTCATCTAACAATTCCTTTTCAATGGATAGCAACATGTATGATTCCAAATTCTCCTCAGACAGCGAATTTCTTAACCTTGTCTTTATGATCTTTAGCTTTGAAAATGTCCTCTCACATTGGACTTGAGTAACTGATAGTGTGCAGATGACTTTATAAAGTTCAAAAAAGTTATCATATGCCTTGTCATGAAGTCTATTGGATGCCAGAATTTTTAGTACACATGATGGGCAAGTGCTGCAAATTTTACAATTGTTGCAACTGGAATCCAAATTCTCACCATCATTAAGCAATAGCTTTAATACATCAAAGTTTGAAGCAAAAGAAAACAATTCCAATATTACTTGATCTTTGCTGATTTGTGGAAACAGCTTAATAATACCTTCCAATACTTCACCTTCAAGGCCCTTCTCTGCAATAGTTTTAAACTTTGCTGGGTCCAAGCAGGACAAATCTTTATACAACTGTTTGTGTTGTACAAAGCGTGATTCTAGTGACTGGACAATGCAATCCATTATTAGGTTAAACACATTTACTCGAAAATCAGCTAGAGAATCTGAGGAATTTCTTTCATCATCAATAAGCTCATCTGCCATTCTTTTCTTCTCCCTCTGCCTCTTAACTGGCAATGCTGTTTCCAACGCATCAATTTCCAATGTTTGATTTTCATCCATATTCATCTGCGAAATCCTGTCATTACATTTATTTACAAATTCCAAAGCCTTGCTGTGAACGTTATCAAATGTTCTTGTCTGTTCCTTCAACTTTGTTGTAGCTGAATCTACCAAACTCGATGCAGTAAACACATCTAAACCACTTGTCTGTAGATAACTTGATAACAGGGTTGTAGTTTGAAATATATACAAGTAAGTAAATGCTGTCAATATGGTTTCAAACTTTAGAAGACTTTGAAGTAAAACATTTGCTTCATGTTTTGTTTTTGCATCAAACTTTTCTGAATCTTGTATCATTGATAAGCATGTCAATAGATTTACGAAAGTACTGGCAGCGGCATCATCAAAACGTCAAAATATAGTTGTTGCTGCATTGGATTTTCCTGACCATCTGGTCTCACCAATTAGCTTTAATCGTTTCAGTTTCTCTTGTCCTAGATGTTTTCCAACAACTTCTATCCATACAGCCATTCTCTTGTATGATGCTTTCACAAAAGTTGCTATATTCTGGAGCAAATTGAAAAAAGAAACTGCAGGCACACAACATTTTGTTGTTTCAGTTATCACCAAATTCAAGACATGGGCATAGCACCATATATGAACATGTTGATCAGCCACATCAGCAATTTTACTTTGTAAACCATTATACTGGCCATGGTAGCTTGCAGCGCCATCTGTGCTATCAGATAAACATTTTTGGGGGTCAACTTTAAGATGCTGTAATGTTTCAATCAATAGATCAAAAAGTCCCTGTACTGTACCATCATATTCTTCATAATTTTGATTAACATGTTTATAGTTGTTTTACTCAGGTATGTAACAAGTTCACCACGGCCTTTACTTTGAGCCTTTCCTTGTTGCTCTAATCGTTTGATTCTTTGTTTAGACTTGGTTTGCACTGCAGAAATGTGAGCTGCCATAATGGGGTCATATTTTGCCATCAACTGCACTATAGCTAAAAAATTGCCATGATTCAGAACCTCATTATCTAGAGTGTAGGCCGATTCATTTCTGTGACCTCGAAAAGGAAGTGCTTGCTTGCCTAACATCTTTATGATGTCTATAATCCTCATGACAATACTTCTCTGCTTCAATAATTCTTCTTTCCTTTTAATTAGTGATGCTGCAAAAAATTTATCTAAGGTGCCATCATTAACCACACTGATATATTGCTGAGCATTTCTGACATTTGTTGTTGTCGATTCATGTAAAGTCAAGCTCTGGCTAATACGCCTGTAGTCACTAAAGCCACGTACAAAGGGTGATGGATTACAAGTGTTGGGAAACTCAAAGGCTAAGCAGTATGAACAATATAAGCATCTATAAATGCTAAGCAGTATGAACAATATAAGCATCTGTTTTCTTTGTTATATGTTAGCCATTTTCTTGGGACTGAGTCATTCATAATTTTCCTCTCATACAAACGAGCATCAAATGGCAGATCATCAAGTGGCTGAAGTGGATGTTCAGCAAAAAACTGTTTTAGCTTTTCTCGTGATGGATATTGGAAGATTCCATTGGAAGATATTGGAAGTAATTGATCTTTCATTTTCTTGCGTAGGTTCATTTACAGGATGTGCTTCAGAAACCAAGTAATTTATGCTTGAAGGAATATCTGATTCTCTGTCACTAGTTGAAGCTATGTGTTCAGATGTTGCAACTACAGGCAGTACAGATACCGGAACAAGGAAGGCAGAAGAAATATTGGGCCTGGGTTGATTAGTAATGGATGCACTTGTATTTGTCTCTACATTCAAAGTAGCTCTTCTCTGTTCTTGTAACTCGCATGTCATTGCATCATCACCATGAGCATTGTTTCTTGCTTCTTGATTGTTTGTTGCAGAACTGGATATTGATGTAGATTGTGCTTGTGGTATTATAAACTCTGTAATAGGCCTGCATCGCTTGGCTGATTCCTTCCTTTCTGCTTCTTTTTGTTCTTTGTGTTTTAGTGACCCAGATTTATGCTTTTTCTTTTCCATGCTGGTAGGGGTAACATTCCTGAAATAAAAACTTAATTAAAAATAGCCCACATTGGGAAAAATGAATATTGATGATTGCAAGAATAACTTGAAGGAACGCCAGATAAACCCATACTTGATAAAAAATATAAAATAACTTACTTACACTTCAATAGACTATGTTCATTAGTCAATACTACTGTGGCCTATGCAGCTTCAGAAGAGGAGACAATCCACTGTCCAGTGTTCACACCAGCAAGCAACTGAGACAACTGTTGAAACTTAGAAGTTTGGTCCGACTATAGTAAGACATTAAGAATGATCCCATGACCAAAGTTAACATGTCCAGTTTGATACCAGTGTAGTGTTACAAGGCGCATCCCTTTGAGTTTACCGATCATGGCTTATCACTTCAATATCTTTGACCTCATGATTCACAGTCAAAGGTACCGCTTCTCCTTTTCGGTGACCTCACGACCCTATGTACTGCTTGATATCCTTTCAAGTTGCCGACCATCTCAAATCACGAACTGTAACTTTATCTTTAAATTCAAACACTCTTGCTGAAAACGTGGATTTCCAACTATATCCGACTCCGACCCAAGTGAACCAGCCCCCCCCCCACTCTTTTTCACATCCGTTTAACACTGCTTCGTTCCTTCATACACTGAGTGATAATTTGTTTGTTTCTTTATTGCATTTTTATTTGGTATTGCTCTCTTTAAAAACAATTATATTTTATTAAGTTAGAATACAAATCTCAGGAAAGAAGTTGGAGATTTATTTATCTAATTAATTATAATTTTTAAGGGCCCTTCAGAGATTCACGGGCCCCTTCTTGGCTCTCCGGGCCCCAGACCGATGTACCGGCTGAACCAAGACTACTGCTTGATATCCTTTGAAGTTGCCGACCATCTCAAGTCACGAATTGTAACTTTATCTTTAAATTCACACACTCTTGCTGAAAACATGGAATTTCCTTAATTATGCCCGACCCGGGCCCCCCTATTCCACATCCTTCCACTACCTCCCCTGCTTCGTTCCTTTTCATGCACTGCTTATTTGTGTCCTGTTCTCTTTTTTTTCTTATTCCTTTTTATTACTAAAACAGTTGTCTGTGTTTGTTTCTTTATTGCATTTTTATTTGATATAGGCGGCCCACTTCATCAGGGGCCCACTTGCCATCGGGCAAGCTGACACCCTGGCCAGCCCGTCACTGGTGCAGGGTGTGTGAAGCTGTAGTCGCGGTAGCAGTGGCGATTGAGAATTTGGAGTTACTGTCTTCAAAGTAGTAGAAACATGCTAAATGTTGTGTCTGGTCTTCATTGTACTGGATGCTGGAAAGCTTTAAATTGTTAAAGGCGTGATTTAGTGGCCTTGTGCTCGAGCAAGAGTGCGACGAGTGCGGTGAATAGCGGGAGAAGCTCAAAACGAGAACCGCGCCGGGCACCAAACTGTTTGAGATGCAACCGGCCCACTCCCGTAGTCAAAATTGGGATACCACCGTAGCATGGCGAGAAGCCAATAATAACCACTTTAGCCCTATTTCCATGCAGTTAACAGAAGCGACCCAACGGGGAGGGGACCAGCACCTGGCCCTGGGGTACAGGGTCTGGATTCGGGTGAGGGGGGGATGGCTGTGGTCAGGTGTGCGTGAGCAGGCCGTTCTGGGTATGGGGGAGGGGGGGAGATCAATAGAGGATCCCGGGATGGAGGCCACCGCTGTTTGTCAGTCGAACGGCCTGTCCCAATTCGTTACACATATTAAGCAACATAGATGGTATTTTGGACCCTGTCGAACGAGTCCCAGTGGTGCTGCTGGTAGGTTGGGCGGTCAGTCTCCAGAGATAGTGGCATCAGCAGCTGCGTCCATAGAGGCTCGAGGCAGTGACCCATGTGCCAGACCCCGCCACACACCCTGAGGACCCGGCTGCCCATCAGGCCAGGGTGAGACCCAGAGGGGTACCAGGGTGTACAAGCATTGCTGTTCGTTCGAGCAGATGACAGACTGTGTTTGCTGCAGGAAGCACCGACTCAACAAGGAGACGGTGCGGCACCTGTGCCATGTCCTCGTGGACTTGGCACCACGTGGAGAATCATAGAATGATTGAATTTACAGTGCAGAAGGAGGCCATTCGGCCCATCGAGTCTGCACTGGCCCTTGGAAAGAGCACCCGACAGAAACCCACACCTCCACCTTATCCCCTTAACCCAATAACCCCACCTCGGCTTATTGGACACTAAGGGTAATTTAGCCTGGCCAATCCACCTAACCTGCACAGGGTGGACACTCGATCCCTGTGGCCATCAAGGTCACCACAGCCCTGAACGTTTATGCCTCAGGGCCATTTCAGGGCTCGAGCGGGGACCTGTGTGGCATCTCGTAGGTCACAGCCCACAGGTACATCTGGCAGGTCACGGATGCCCTGTTTGCCTTGGCAGAAAACTGTATAAACTTTGAATGGACCAAGCCCAGAAAGATGCCCAGGCAGCAGGATTCTCCACTATCACCGGGATATCCCAGGTCCAGGGGCTGATAGACGACATGCATGCCACCGTGGGCGCATCAGGCCATCTGGGACTGCCCTACGTTATCAGGAAGGGGTTCCAGTCCCAGAATATACAGCTTTTGTGCGACCACCATATGCAGATCATGCACATGTGTGTACACTTCCCAGGCTACTTCTTGGGCAGTCAGACATCCCCCGCCTCTTCGAGCATCACCCCATGATGACCGGCTGCCTCTTGGAGGATAAGTAATACCTGCTGAGGTCCTGACCGATGGGGAGCCAGACGCTGCAAGGCAGGTGGCAGCTGCGAGGGTCCGGTGAGGAGGTCCTCATACTCGCCCACTTCACATAGCCTAGTCTGTCAATGCTGCCCCCCCCCCCAATGTCCTTGCAGACATGGAGGAGGAGGATTACCGCTGCCGGTGGCTGTCAAGGTCACTGCAGCCCTGAACATTTAAGCCTCAGGTTCATTCCAGGGCTCGAGAGGGGACGAATGCCAGCAACCAGCAGCCCACAAGCTGCCCTGGCAGCTGACTATATAAACTTTGACCTGGACCAGGATCATCAAGATGCCTGGGCGACAGGATTCTCCTCCATCTCCGGGATGCTGGCTTTATTTGGTTCCATTGTTGTGGAATTGAGTTGGATGTATAAAAATTTCCCACATTGGTTGTGAGCTGCACTTGGAATTCCTGTCCTTGATTTGGCTGCTTGGGGCTGAAACATTGATCTTCCTCTGCTTGGATTTTTGGGCCTTGCAATGCCTTGGTGCTAGCTGGACGTTCATCACTGATTGAACAAGTTAATGGTCTCTCCAGCAGGCATTAGACGCCCACATTCATGGAGTGATACAGAATCATTTAGATCTTTGATCCAAACAATGACATAATCCAAAAGGTAAAAGTGCTTTGATCTCGGATGTATATGTTTTTTATTTATCCTTCTGGTTCTGTGCTGAACTGTTCTATGTTCTATGAAGAGGGCATGTATTATAATGAGGCCATGCTGGCACACTTCATCAGTGGGAGGATGCCATTTGCATTGGCTTTTCCCACCCCAGTTTTCCCAATGGTTCTGCTCCAGAGATGGGAATCATGGGCAACCCTGGCATTAAAGTCTTCCAGAAGGATAATTTTTTCTTCATCTTTTGGGATATCAGTGGGTCCTGCAGCTTTGGGGATATCAGTGGGTCCTGCAGCAAAGTTAGAGTAAAACTTTCCCTAACATCTTCAGAGTCAAGGGTCAGAGTATAAGTGCTGATGACAATGGCCTATTGATTATGGTTGAACTGTAGATGAAGTGTGTCATGCCCATCCATAGCTTGGTCATATTCATAGCTTTTAAAACGCAAACTTTATTCAATATGGAATCTTAGCATTGACCTAAAATGGACACAGAAATGTCACCAGAGGACAGTTGACCTGGTCTTTGTACTCCAAGAAATAACCCAAGAACTGATTCGCTGGCTCACAACGACAGAATGGTGAATTCCAGATTAAAGGCTATTAATTACACATATCCTAAAGACCACCAGAAGGCATTCCTGAATTGAAGAGGCCTCTTGAGAGAAAGAAAGTAATTGCCTTAAGCCACCAAGATGGAGGTCACAAAACAATGGAATGGTAAACCAGAAAGAACAATGCAGGATGTGGAACAACAATCAAGAATACCACCACATTTGGTAAAGAAACCACAGTTATGGGGATAAAAGGTCACACAGTAGATCAGGCATATTTGTTCTGTTGAATCTTTAAATAAGAAATGCAACATGCAGAGTTCAGGGAGATGTAGAAAATGCAGTAAGATTTGTGCCTGAGAAAGATCTGAAGGCTGTAACACTATAAGGTCTCCAAGTCTTTTCCATTTCTGGTCCTTAAAATAGCAAACTGACTTCCTGGTAATGAGACTACAACAAACTGACTTCCTGACCTGCAGAAAGTCCGTCACTTTGTGAAAATCCTGCAAACAACTGGCTGGTGAACTCACCAAATCCGCACTTCAGATGTGAAGAACACCTTCCATTAGGCCTCTAAACTTGATCTTCAAATTAAATCAGACAAGCGAGATATGAATATTTCCTTTTTTCTACATATGAAAATGAAAATCGCTTATTGTCACGAGTAGGCTTCAATGAAGTTACTGTGAAAAGCCCCTAGTCACCACATTCCGGCGCCTGTCTGGGGAGGCTGGTACGGGAATATGTTCCAACAATACACTTTTCTCTTCAGCTGTGCTTGTCTTGAGTGTGTTGGTGTGTGTGATTATGTGAGTGCATGCTGTAGCATTCAGTTTTGGGAAAAGTGCTCAAATAATTACCTTCTTTTAACCTATGAACAGCCTACTGTTTATTCCAAATCTTCCACACATACTTAGTTACTCCAAATCATTTTAACATATACTCATCTTCCTCTCAAAAAAACAGCTCACTAATTATAAACAGTTGGGAAGGGAACAAAAGTTCTGTGTCACGTTGCCCCTTCACAAGTATCATGTCTTTGATTTATATAATTGGAAACGTCTGCCAGTGCATCCGAGATCCGATACCAGATGGCAAAACCAGCTCCATGCACACGGGGATCATTGTCATCTTTTCCTTTCCAGTAGAAGGTGTATCCCTCTGCTTGTTACTTCAGTTGTCCCTCCCCAGGAAGGCAGTCTCACTGAGGGTGGTGATGCCAATTTGAAGCCCCAATAGCTCATGTGATACGATTGTAGTTCTTCTATCCGGACGTTCACTGTTGTGATCATCCATGAGTGTTCTAACATTTCAAGGTGCAAAATAGAGTGTTCTTTCTTTGCCTGCAAAGATGGTGATCCCGTAGGATGTGGTTCCCCAGCCAGGAGGAGATGGAAAAGCATATTTTGAGGGCATGTTTTCTATCCCACTCCCTATTTGGGGTGAGCAGAAGGTATCCTGAAGAGAATTGCTCAGTCACAGATGCTGCTTCCCAAAGACAGCTCTGTCCCAACACAGGTGTCTAATGATCTTCATGCATCTGTTGTCTATGCGCAAATTCTTGAATAGGGGCTCCCAGGTTCACATCTCACTTCCCTGGCTCAAATCTACGGTTCTCCGAATTGGCATTTCCCTTTACCCTGCCCCCAACCAAAGTGCTGTCAAAACTGCCTCCAAATTCTCAACAAAGCTATTACTACCGGACTCCCTGAGCCCCGGGGCCGTCAGGAGCAATGCTGTCGCTGGCACCTTCAATCCCAACCCCCTACAAACTCTCCTCCATTCTGATCCATTGGGAGTCAACCCCTCTGACCCAGCCCCATACCTTCTCCACATTCACCGCCCAGTAATAATACATCAGGTTCGGAAGACCCAAAACCCCTGCCTGCCTTCCTCTCTGTAATAGCACCTTTTCAATTCTGGCCACCTTCCCATCCCATATGAACGAGGTAATCTCTCTAAAAAATACTTTTGGCAATAAAATCGGCAGGCATTGAAAAATAAACAGGAATCGTGGCAGCACATTCATTTTAACCGCCTGTACCCGACCCACCAATGACAGAGGGAGACCATCCCACTTTGCCAGATCAGCTTTCACTCTCCCCACCAAACTAGAAGTGTTGCACCTATGGAGCCCCCCACCCCCCAATCTCAGGCAACCTGCACCCTCAGGTATCTAAAGTGAGTCCCTGCCTTAAGGAATGGCAGCCGAACTTTGGAAGACTTAACAATACACTTAGAAAACGATGGTATGATTAGAACAAGCCAACATGATTTTATTAAAGGGAAATCTTGTTGGGAAACATTTCTTAGAGTTTTTTTGAGGATGTAACCACTAGGGGAGATAAAGGAGAAGATGCTGATGTAGTCTACCTGGATTTCCAAAAGGCATTTGACCAAGTGCCACACAAAAGACTGATAGGCAAGATAAGGGTTTACAGAGTTGGGTGTAATATAGCAGCATGGAAGGAGGATTGGTTAACAGATACAAAACAGAATGGGCAGAAACAGGGCTTTTTCAAGTTGGCAGTGGAGTGTCACAAGGATCAATGCTGGAAGGGCAACACGGTGGCGCAGTGGTTAGCACTGCTGCCTCACATCGCTGAGGACCTTTGTTCGATACCGGCCCCACAGCGCCGAGGACCCGGGTTTGATCCCGGCCCCAGATCATTGTCTGTGTGGCATTTGCACATTCTCCCCATGTCTGCGTGGGCCTCACCCCACAACCCAGAGATGTGCAGGGTGATGGATTGGCCACCCTAAATTGGAAAAAAAATAATTGGGTACTCTAAATTTATTTTTTTTAAAAGGATCAGTGCTGGGGTGTCAGCTATTTACAACCTATATTAATGACTTAGGTGAAGGGACAGATTAATGTATCCAGGTTTGTTAAGGAAATCAAGCTAGGTGGAAAGAAAAACCAAGCTAGGCGGCATGGAGCATTGCGGTTAGCATTGCTGCCTCACAGGGACCCAGGTTCAATTCAGGCCCCGGGTGACTGTCTGTGTGGAGTTTGCATTTCCCATGTCTGCATGGGTTTCCTCTGGGTGCTCCGGTTTCCTCCCAGAGTCTAAAGATGTGAAGGTTAGGTGGATTGGCCATGTTAAATTGCCCCTTAGTGTCCAAAAGGTTAGGTGGGGTTCTGCAGGCCTTCCCATCATAAAATGGTGGGAACGTTTGGCACCATTGGACTGTACGATGGAAGCACTGAGTGCTGGAGCTTATACACTGAAAGATTCAAATACTTTTTCCAGGCGAACAAAATTTTGGCAGACATAGTCATCCCAACCTTTGTGAACACGATGAAGGGGGAAACTTTCAACCTCTTGCGAAGTCTGGTGCGACCAGAAATACCAACTTCAAAAGTCTGTGGTGAAATAGTGGAGATATTGCAGGGCCATTTCTCTCATAAACCTTTGGTTATTGCCAAGAGGTTCAGGTTCCATAACGTAACCAACAATTAAGTTAGAATCATAAAATCCCTACAGTGTAGAAGGAGGCCATTTGGCCCATCGAGTCTGCACCGACCCACTGAAAAAGCACTCGACTTAGGCAGAAATTGCTTACCAAGAACAACTATGACATATCACCTTAAATTCCTCAAAGGTAACACTTAAAACATATACTGGAGAAGTAGTGCTTTGAGGGGCTGTATCGGTGTAAATGTGCAGCTAAATCGGACAGATCACAGACTTGTCCCTGCACTTCGTTAAAGGTAACTATCCAACCCTAATGGGGAGATACTGACTGGAGAGAATTAAGCTGAACTGAGCCACGATGATTCTCGTATCAGATGCCGAAGCAGGTCCAACCAAAAGCCTTTGGGAACAGAAAGTGGCAGCTGCTGAAAAAACTCTAAAAGCAGCTGTGATCAAGGCTCAGGCTGGTAGTGCTGGGACCAAGGCAACAAAGGCTCAGCATACTGTAACAAATGTGGTTCAGAATTGAGAAACAGAAGGCGAAGAGCTTACAGAAGAGTGTTTTGACAAAACTGAAGGTCAGAAGTATACTGAAAAATTCAACGAAGATGAATGCATTTACGTGCTCCCTTTCTAAATTCTGAACCACAGAGGTACAAGAAATTGAGGTGCATGTTGAAACACTGATCATAAGGAAACTCTCGCGTTCATTTGAAAGAACATTCAGTTTGGGAAAAGAGCTGCTGACTTCCTTCATGCATCAAGGGTCAACAAGAATAAAAAGGTTGCTGATCGTAAACAATGGCAACAACAGGAGCAAAAGGAGCCAGCACAGAAACTCACGAAGGATGTTTGGATGGGAGTTGCTCCAATGAAAAGAGTTGGAGCTGCTCAGAGTGTGGTCTGCAACACCAATATTCTTTTCCTTTCTCACTCTATACAGCAGCATCTGAAGTCCAATGAACATACTGACAGCAAGAAGAAATATCATAATCTGAGGTTGCTTCAGATTATGAAGGCTAAATTTGATATGTTCTTAAAGGATAGAATCCATTTGGAAATTCTCAGGGCCAACCACTTCAACTGGAGAGGTTAGAGATTGCATTCTAGAAGCAAGACCTAAAACACCAGGTGAATGCAATGAGAATGAAATCTTGGAGGGACAGACGCAGGGTCTGACGAAGGCACCATCACAATCTGGAGACGGCACTGCAGAGGCTGTGCCATGTGATTCAGGTAAAGGAGGCCCCGGTATGCTATGAAAAAACAGATGAATCAGGTTTTGTGACATAAGAGCAGAGCTAAACGCTGTGTCTATCGGAGAGGTCAGGAGGTATTGACGAGGAACTACATCACCATGAGAAATGGATAACTGCCATCACGTTGGCACAGACAGAACTGGCCTCTTACACCATTCAAACTCAGGAGGATGTAGTGTGGAGGAGACACGCTGATCAACTTTTAGCAACTGGAACAAGTTTGTCAGAGACGGAGTCAACCGAGAGTCCGCAACAAACTGTGCCAAGTGATGACCGAGATATTCCTGAGAACCTGATAATGCCAGAAACAATTGTGCAAGACAATACCCCAGTTGAGGACACTTCAACACCGAGATCACCTGAAAACATGACGTTGACTCCGGTTGAGACAACAATGAATGATGTAAGAATGCAACCAAAAACACCAGAGGTTACAGTCAACACGAAAAAGCAGACGCCTGAGATTCCTCGATAACCACACAGAAATCAACGCCCTCCAAAATGTGTAATTTATTAACTGCTATATTTGTTAATTGGTCATATTGTAAATTTTGATTGTTAATGTTAAATTTTTAATAATCTTTATTGTCACAACTGGCTTACATTAACACTGCAATAAAGTTACTGTGTAAAGCCCCAGTCGCCAGTCTGACGCCTGTTCGGGTACACTGAGGGAGAATTGAGAATGCCCAATTCACTGAACAGCACTTCTTTCAGGTCTTGTGGGAGGAAACCGGAGCACCCGGAGGAAACCCATACAGATACAGGGAGAACAGACAGACTCCGAATAGACAGCGACCCAAGCCAGGAATCGAACCTGGGACCCTGGCTCTGTGAAGCAACAGTGCTACCCACTGTGCTACCATGCTGCCCATTGTGTTTCGTTACAGGAACTTCTGATGTAAATAGGGAGGAAAGTGTTGTGTATTCATGTTTGTTCCTAATTGAAACAGGGTCACTTTAAGAGTTCAACCTCACCCGTGCTCAAGGATGCTGAAAGATATCTGTTAAGGCCCCAGCTATTTCGTCCCTCGCTTCCCTCAGTAACCTGGGATAGATCCCATCCGGACCGGGGACTTGTCCACCTTAATGCCGTTTAGAATACCCAAAACTTCCCCCTTCCTTATGCCGACTTGACCTCAAGTATTTAAACATCCATCCCTAACCTCAACATCCGTCGTGTCCCTCTCCTTGGTGAATACCGATGCAAAGTACTCATTAAGAATCTCACCCATTTCCTCTGACTCCACGCATAAATTCGCTCTTTTGTTTTTGAGTGGGCCAATCCTTTCTCTAGTTACCCTCTTGCTCCTTATATACGAATAAAAGTCTTTGGGATTTTCCTTAATCCTGTTAGCCAAAGATATTTCATGACCCTTTTAGCCCTCTTTATTGCGCGTTTGAGATTTGTCCTACTTTCCCGATATTCCTCCAAAGCTTCATCAGTTTTAAGTCGCCTCGATCTTATGTATGCTTCCTTTTTCATCTTAGCTAGTCTCACAATTCCACCCCTCATCCATGGTTCCCTAATCTTGCCATTTCTATCCCTCATTTTCACAGGGACATTAGTCCTGCACTCTAATCAACCTTTCCTTAAAAGACTCCCACATTTCAAATGTGGATTTACTCTTAGACAGCTGCTCCCAATCCACATTCCCGAGCTCCTGCCGAATTCTGTTATACTTGGCCTTCCCCCAATTTAGCACTCTTCCTTTAGGACCACTCTCGTCTTTGCCAATGAGTATTCTAAAACTTACGGAATTGTGATCGCTATTCCCAAAGTAATCACCGACTGAAACGTCAATCACCTGGCCAGGATCATTCCCCAATACCAGGCCCAGCATGGCCCCTTCCCGAGTTGGACTATTTACATACTGCTCTAAAAAACTCTCCTGGATGCTACTTGCAAATTCTTCTCCCTCTACGCCTCCAACACTACATGAGTCCTATTCAATGTTGGGGAAGTTAAAATCTCCCATCACGACCACCCTATTGCTCCTACATTTTTCTATAATCTGTCAACATATTTGTACCTCTAATTCATGCTTGCTTTTGGGAGGCCTGTAGTAAAGTCCCAACAATGTTACTTCACCCTTCCTATTTCTTAGCTCTACCCATATTGCCTCAGTGAGAAGTCTTACAACACCAGGTTAAAGTCCAACATGTTCGTTTCAAACACTAGCTTTCGGAGCACTGCTTATTCCTCAGGTGAATAAAGAGGTATGTTCCAGAAACATATTCATAGACAATTTCAAAGATGCCAGACAATGCTTAGAATGCAAGCATTTGCAGGTAATTCAGTCTTTACAGATCCAGAGATAGGGGTAACCCCAGGTTAAAGAGGTGTGAATTGTTTCAAGCCAGGACCGTTGGTAGGATTTCGCAAGCCCAGGCCAGATGGTGGGGGAGGAATGTAATGCAACATGAATCCCAGGTCCCGGTTGAGGCCGCACTCATGTGTGCAGAACTTGGCTATAAGTTCCTGCTCGGCGATTCTGCATTGTCGCGCGTCCTGAAGGCCGCCTTGGAGAACGCTTACCCGGAGATTAGAGGCTGAATGCCCTTGACTGCTAAAGTGTTCCCTGACTGGAAGGGAATATTCCTGCCTGGTGATTGTCGCACAAATGTTCCCTTCCAGTCAGGGAACGCTTCAGCAGTCAAGGGCATTCAGCCTCTGATCCCCGGGTAAGCGTTCTCCAAGCCCTAAATTCATCTGCCTTACCTGCTGCACCTCTCGCATCATCTTCTCCCTCTTATTGCTTTTTTATTTGTCCTCTGCTTGCTTTTAAAGGCTTCCCAACCCTCTGGCTTCCCACTATCCTCGCCACTCTGTGTGCTTTTTCTATAGCTTTTATGCTGTTCTTGACTTCCATTCGATATCCTTGTATATTTAGATCCCAGCCCTGATCCCCTTGCAGCCACGTATCTGTGATGCCCACAACATTGTACCGGCCAATTTCAATGTAATGTATGCAACAAGTTCATTTACCTTGTTCCGTATACTGCGCGCGTTTAGGTACAACACCCTCAATCCTGCATTGACCACCTCCCTTTTCACACTTGTCACCTTTTTTGCTCTGCCTGAGGGTGATGTTGTTCTTTTCTTTTGGTTCTCTATTTCCCCTTCAGTTATTACATCTTCTAAACTCACATTCTGATTCCCACCCCCCTGCCAATCTAGTTTAAATCGGTGCTGGGTAGATGTGTCAGAATCCGTCGGGATGTTTGGTGGCATCTTGGCAAGTGCGGTCAATCTGGAAATATTTTCTGTCAATCATCCTGCCAGATATGCCTTCTCTCATGCAGTGCAATGTTGCTCAAAGCCTGACTGTGATTGAGCGTATTGAGGATCCACCAACAAATGTTGGGCATTCAGATATCTTAGTGATGTATCTGTTATTGGATCTGTTATCTCTATGTTATTAGGGGAACAGAAAATTGTGCTAACACTCATCATCTTGCCAAAGTGAGCTATAATGACATTCTCTCCATATCATTGTACAGAGTGCCTCCTGAGCAGCTAGCCTTGCCTGCTACCCCTTGTGGATGGTCCTCTTATTCCAAACACTTTGGATAGCGGAATTCCTATTTGGAAATGTATTAATGCCAGTAATTACAGGAGGGAAAAAAATAAATAATCCACCATCAATTCAAAGGTTTATGAGAACCAAAATGTCAGCAGGAAAAAATAAAAAGTTGTGAAGAAATGACCAATGACAGTGCTGGACCCTTTCCATGACTTACAGAATGCTTCACAACCTGCCATCCATGGCCACTAGTCTCAACCAGATTGCATGCACAACAGAACCTCAGGAAATGGCCTGCAGGACCGACAGGCTCACAAATTAAATCGAGCTCACACCCGTTTGAGGCAGGAGCTTTGGCACAAAATGGTTTTGACTGCAATAAAATGCATCAGTATACAAACTTAGCTTAGTTTTTGGAGAGGTGGGACATAGTTGACTCAGCTGAGTCAGACCAGGTTTCACAGGACTAGACCAAATAAATATCAAGCAAACGCCACTGTACGACGTTCTGACCGGAGGAAATTAAAATGGGAACTATGCCAGGGGAATGGCAAGGATGGGAGATGACGAGTGGTTTAGAAACACAAGTTTGGCAAAGGGAACAAGTTAAGTATTTGTCTCTTATTAAATGCCAACGTCTGTCTCACTCAGTATTAGTATCTCAAGCTCTCAGTCATTGCCAGGAATCCCATTTTGCTTGTTTGGGCCTGAAATCTAAAATGCATCTGGGTTCATCTGAGTTCAGTTTGGATACATGCAAAAAGCACACTGTCTGACATTCAATGGAAAGATCAGGGAGGAGAAATGAATTCAGTGCGAGTATTTTTCTCGGCCAGTGCCAGTCCTAGTTTCTCCAACGCAATTTTTTAGTGCCAGGATCTATCTGCCGGGCTGTCTCTGTCTCAGTGCCAGTGTATCACACAGTTGCAGGGTCACTGTGAATTAGTCTCAATTTCTATCTGAAATAATGCCAGAGTTTCTCTCACTTGCTGTCATTTCTAGAATTTTTCTCACTGTCAGTACCGGAGTTCCTGCCTTGGTGCTAGCTTGCCTCTAACTCCTATGTCTCTTGGTCAGGGCCTGGGCCCTTCCAGTCAGCATCAGTGCCACTTTCACTCGGCAACAGATCGTTCCCATTCAGTGGCGTGTCAAGGGACAGAATGTTACCACCCTTGTTGCGGTGGGGATAGAGCTAGGGTTGAACCGGGACATGCAGCGAGCCATTCAAATGTCCAATGACGGGACTGGAAGATCCTGCCAG
This sequence comes from Scyliorhinus canicula, assembly GCF_902713615.1. Taxonomy (NCBI): domain Eukaryota; kingdom Metazoa; phylum Chordata; class Chondrichthyes; order Carcharhiniformes; family Scyliorhinidae; genus Scyliorhinus; species Scyliorhinus canicula. The sequence goes on along the minus strand of NC_052152.1, from coordinate 86,784,232 downwards.
TGGGGAGGGGCTGTAAAATTCTACCTAAAGTCTTGTTTAGTCAGCACCACAGCTTCACTCATTGCCAAGATCTGTTTCAAGATTTGCTAGGATCTCTCTCTTGCATACTGTTAGGTTTTGTCTTGTCTAATACCAGGTTGTGTTTAACTCAGCGGCAGGATGTTTGTCACCTCGTGCAACACTCACTCCAGCCGGTATGTTCCAGCCATTGACGCCGGCCGGATTTTCCGATCCTGCCGATTACCCACCCCTCGCCACAGGTTTCCCGGCGACGAGAGGGGCATTCAACAGGAAACTCCATTGACAATGGCGAGACCAGAGGATCCCATCACCGGCCAATGGTGGGCTATCTCCTTCCGCCATAAACCCCACCCACCATGTTGGGGTCTCTCAACATCGAGATCTTTTTCACAAGCAGTACCAGAGTGTATGTGTTTGTGTGTGCCTTTAACTTTCTATCAATCTTTCTCATTGTCAAGGTTATTTTTGCTCAGCGCCAGATTCATCCTTCTATTGTGTCAGCATCATAGATGTCAGTGCCCAGGTCTATTTAGCTACGGGCTTCTTTCTTTGGCTGCCAAGGTCTGTCTCTTATCCATTGTGTTATGCGGCAGGTTTCAGAGAACCCCAAAGTGTATCATGGAATTCACCTTACCCACAACTTTTAATAGATTGTGGTATGGGGAGCACACGACCCAACCTAAAGGTGTGGTACAGCAGAAAATGGAAAAGTATTTTTTAAAGCAAAACAATGTTTATTCTATGAACTCAAGTTAACCTTTTTAAAACATACAGTGAACATCTTAGCAACCATCAATTCAAATACAACCCCCAAAGAATACAACACTAAGTAATCCTTAATAACTTCCCAAACAACATCCAGAAGACAAAAGAAACACCTTTTAACAGAAGCACATTAGGTTTACATTCACTACTGAGAACATTTATAATTCTGAATTCACCAAATGATCAAGAGATAGTCTTTTCATGGAAGAGAGATCAACAGTACACCTGCTCTGTATGGCTTCAGCTCCAACACTGAAAACGGAACTAAAACACACCCTGCAGCAAACAGCCTAAAACATAAGTAAAAAGCTGACAGACAGCCCAGCTCCACCCACACTCTGACATCACTGATAAACACCTATTTCTTAAAGGTACTCTCACATGACAATTGTGTCTGGTCTATTTCATTTGGGGAGCCTATCAAACAGTCAATGTTTCTCTCTTGCTCGATTCCAAAGTTTCTCGACGTCTGTCTCTCTCTCTCTCTCTCAGTGCTCTGGTTTCAATCAATCAGGGTCCGAAGCTGTAACTCATTGTCTGGGCTTTTTCACTCAGTGTTTCTCCAGAGTGCCAGTTTATGTTTCTCTCAGCAGAGCCTGTTTCTCTGTCCCTCTCTCTGACAGGGTCTCTTTCACACTGTTAAAGACAGCCTTGATGCTGGGGGGCCTGCAGCACTTAGGGATAAGGATCAAAAACAAGGGGAACTAGCAACAAATGTGAAGATAGTCTTCTACCCAGAAATGAGGAGGCTGGTATCTGGCACTACCACAGAAAGACTAAGCTCTGGGAATTTGGGGGAAGCATTTGAGACTGTGCTGTGAAGTACACCTAGGTCTTTGAGAATATGATGGGGATGGGAGTTGGAACAAAGAACAATACAGCACAGGAACAGGCCCTTCGGCCCTCCAAACCTGTACCGGTCATGATACCAACCTTTGTCAAAGCCCTCAGCACGTCCTTGTGCTGTATCCCTCTATTCCATCCTATCCATTTGTTTGTCAAGATGCTGTTTGAATGCCGTTAATGTATCTGCTTCCACAACCTCCCCTGGCAACGCTTTCCAGGCACTCACCACCACCTGCGTAAAAAACCTGCCTCGCACATCTCCTCTAAACTTTGCCCCACGGACCTTAAACCTCTGCCCCCTGGTGACTGACCCCTCCACCCTGGGAAAGAGTGCCTGCCCACCCACTCTATTCATGCCCTTCATAATCTTGTAGACCTCTATCAGGTCACCCCTCAACCTCCGTCTTTCTAATGAAAACAGTCCGAGTCTATTCAGCCTCTCCACATAGCTAACACCAGGCCAGGCAACCTCCTGGTAAACCTCCTCTGCACCCTCTTCAAAGCCTCCACATCCTTCTGGTAGTGTGGTGACCAGAATTGTGCGCAGTAGTCCAAGTGCGGCCATACCCAGGTTCTTGCCAGTTTTTATACTCGATGCCCCATCTAATGAAGGCAAGCATTCCATATGCTTTTTTGACTACCTTGTCCACATGTGTTGCCACCCTCAAAGATCTATGGACCTGCACGCCCAGATCTCTCTAACTTTCTATATTCCTAAGAGTTTTACCATTTATGGTATATTTCCCCTCTATGTTAGACCTACCAAAATGCATTACCTCACATTAGTCCATATTAAATTCCATTTGCCTTTTCTCTGTCCAGGTCTCCAACCTATCTATGTCCTGGTGTATCTTCTAATAATCCTCAACACTACCTGCTACTTCACCAACCGTGGTGTTATCCACAAACTTACTAATCAGACCGGCTACATTTTCCTCCAAATCGTTTATGTACACTACAAACAACAGAGGCCCAAGTACAGATCCCTGAAGAACACCACTAATCACACCCTTCCATTCAGAAAAACACCCTTCCACTGCTACCCTTTGCCCTCTGTGACCGAGCCAGTTCTGAATCCATCTGACCACCTCACTTCTGATCCCGTGTGACTTCATCTTTTGTATGAGACTGCCATGAGGCACCTTGTCACAGGCTTTACTGTGGTCCATGCAAACAACATACACCGCCCTCCCCTCATCATTCATCTTTGTTACCTCCTCAAAAAACTCGATCAAGTTAGTGAGGCATGACCTCCCCTTCACAGAACCATGCTGTCTTTCGCTTATGAGTCCATTTGTTTCCAAATGGGTATAAATCCATAGGGGCTGGTTTAGCTCACTGAGCTAAATCGCTGGCTTTTAAAGCAGACCAAGCAGGCCAGCAGCACGGTTCAATTCCCGTACCAGCCTCCCTGGACAGGCGCCGGAATGTGGCGACTAGGGGCTTTTCACAGTAACTTCATTGAAGCCTACTCGTGACAATAAGCGATTTTCATTTCATTTTTCATTTCATCCTGTCCCTGAGAATTCTCTCCAATAATTTACCTACTACAATGTGAGGCTCACTGGCCGATAGTTTCTAGGATTATCCCTACTACCTTTCTTAAAAGCGGTACCACATTAGCTATTCTCCAGTCCTCTAGGATCTCACCTGTAGCCAATGAGGATATAAAGATGTCAGTCAAGGCCCCAGCAATTTCCTCTCTTGTTTCCCTCAGTATTCTGGGATAAATCCCATCTGTCCGAGGAGCCATATCTACCTTTTAAAAGACCCAATACCCCCCCCTTTTCGATGTTAACATGATCCAGACTGTCCACACATCCTACCCAAGAATCATCTTCCACAAAGTCCCTTTCTTTAGTGAACACTGATACAAAATACTCATTTAGTACCTCGCCCGTTTCCTCTGCCTCAACACATAGATTCCCCCCAGTGTCCTTAAGTAGTCCAATTGTTTCCCTGGCTACCCTCTTGCTTTTTACATATGAATAAAACGCTTTGGGATTCACATTAATCCTACTTGCCAAGTACTTTTCATGACCCCTCCTAGCCCTCCTAATTTCCTGCTTCAGTACCTTCCTACTTTTTTTCATAGAATCATAGAATTTACAGTGCAAAAGGAGGTCATTCGGCCCATCGAGTCTGCACCGGCCCTTGGAAAGAGCACCCTAGTCAAGTCCATACCTCCACGTATCTCCCCGTAACCCAGCAACCCCACCTGACCTTTTTGGACACTGAGGACAATTTATCATGGCCAATCCACCTAACCTGCACGTCTTTGGACTGGGAGGAAACTGGAGCCTCCGGAGGAAACCCACACAGGCACGGGAGAATGTGCAGCATCCACCCAGACAGTGACCCAAGCCAGGAATCGAACCTGGGATCCTGGAGCTGTGAAGCAATGGTGCTAACCACTATGCCACCATGCTGCCCATTCCTGTAAAAGAAGCTAGAATTTAACGCAACCTTTATACCCCTCAAAAGTTTCAACTGTCGACACCTGTCTAAAGTCTCTATTTTCTTTTTGATGAGGTTCACAATATCTCTTGTTATCCAAGGCTCCCTAATTTCCCATACTTATCCTTCGTTCTTTCAAGAATGTTACTTTCCTGAATCCTAATCAACTGTCGCTTGAAAGACTCTCACATGTCCAATGTTGATTTACCATCCAAAAGCTGCGCCCAATCCAAATTCTTCAATTCCTGTCTAATGTTATCGTAATTTGCCCTTCCCCAGTTTAGCACCATAACGCGAGGGTTATCCTCACCCCTGTTCAAAAGTACCCTAAAACGTATGGAATTGTGGTCACTACTCCCAAAATGTTCCCCTTCTGAAACCTCAACCTCAACCACCTGTCCAGGCTGATTCCCCAATACCAGATCCAGTACTGCCTAGTTGGGCATTCTACATATTGCCTTCCTGGATACACCTTACAAACTCTGCCCAATCCAAACCCCTGGCACTAAGTGAGTCCCAGTCAATATAGGGGAAATTAAAATTCCCTACCACAACAACCCTGTTACTTTTGCACCTATCCAAAATCTCTTTACCTATCTGCTCCTCTATCTCTCACTGGAATTTGAGGGCCTGTTATAAATGCCCAACATTGTGATTGCCCCCTTCCTATTCCTGAGCTCGACCCAGATTGCCTCATTGTAAGAGCCCGCCAAGGTGTCCTCGCGCAGTACGGCTATAATATTCTCCTTAACCAATAATGCTCTTCCCCCACACCTTTTACATCCCCCCCTCTCTCCTGAAGCATTTATATCCTCCAACGTTCAGCTGCCAACCTGCCCTTCCTTTAACCATGTTTCTGTGGTAGCCACAACATCGTAATTCCAAGTACTAATAAGTGCTCTAATTCATCTGCCTTACCCGCTATACTTCTGGCTTTGAAACAAATACACTTCAAACCACTGCGTTTGAGCAGGCAGGTGATGTAGTTCTCTTATTTTTGTTCTCTTATTTTTGTTCTGACCCCGTGTCTGAGAGTGCCATTAGAATGGGCATCTGAAAGCACTATGACACGGGTTCTGTTTAAAGCCATCAAAATCTAAATTCTTTCTTGCAATATTCTCACTCATCTTCATACTTAAGGCTCGATTCTCCGGAAAGATTTCTAAGTGTTGTAATGAGGGAAAATTGCCACGTGTTTCCAGCACTCGGCCCAACAAGGCCAGCAACACTATTCAACGTTAATTGGTCCACATAACAAGGCCTCACGGGTTTCTTGCCGCAAATGAAGGCTTGCCAGTCGATTCACTGGCACAGCACTCGCCAGCCCTCCGCTAACAGGGTTGAGCAGCACTTAAGATGCACTTGCTCAGCTAATCCCATCCAGCTTGCAACAATGGCGCCGAGGACACTGGCCCCAAGATTCGGAGATGCATATGAGAAGCAGTGGAGCCCAGGAGAGATGTTCTGTTCCATCGAGAGTCCTTGACGGGTCAACCACAGGGCAGCCAGTGCTGCCTGCAGTGAGGTGGTGGCAGCTGTCAGCTCCGGGAGTGTGACCAGGAGGATTGGCCTCCAGTGCCGGAAAAAGGTCAACGACCTACACCAGACAGCATGAGTGAGTAGATACCAACGCCTTCCCACCAAACATCTTTCCAACCCCATGCGAGCATCCACCCCCCCAACTCTCCAAGTGCCCCCAACACTCTCTCCACGCCCTTCTCCCTTCAAACCCCCCCCAACCTTTCCTTCACATACCCCCTCCCACCACTGTGAATCAAGCGTGTGGCTAACAATGCCCTCTCTATGTCTCCTCAGGAAAAGCTCTCCCACAATCGCCGGCAGAGGGCCCAGATTGGAGGTGGGGGTGATGGACTTAAGAATCCTCACCTACTTTGAGGAATGGGCCTTGGAGGTGACTGTTGCGGTCACCAGCATGGAGGCTGGCGGAAGCCGCTGAGGTGAGGAACCATTGGGCTCCACCCAGAGGGCCTGTCGAACAGAGTTACCTTGCTTTACTGACTGACCCATCCCTCCCACTGACCACATGTTATTCTCCTGCAGGTCCTCCAGCTGATGGTGACGGCCCATCCTGGTTGGCCCCCTCTCTAGGCGAACACCTCAGAGGGGAGCTCCGAGGAAGACACAATCGAGGCGGCACAGCTGTCATCCCCACCCTCCACCAGCGCAGATATACACAGCTCAGTGAAAAATGTTCATGATCAGGCTTCTGAGGCACAATCTGGTGATGTACATCAGGTGGAGGCAGGAACCCTCAGGCGAGACAGCAGTGAGAGGTATGCTGTATCCCAGGACCCAGCTGGATCTGAATCTGATGCTGAGCCTATGGAAGAAGTATTCCTTGAACTGTAGGAGATGATAGGGCGCGGTTAGGACATTCTGAGGGAGACGTCAGTAGCACTCCAGCACATTCATGGACGATTGTAGGAGTCCCAGAGTCTCTGGACGCAGGAGATGTTGCCGGCAATGAGTGGCACCGAGGCCAACACTGCTAGGGTAGCGACCGCAGTGGAGAGCCTGGTGCACAAAGTCAGCACCATTAGTGAAGATATTCAAGGCGTCACGTAGTCGGTAACGGCCATGGTGTTGTTGCCCCCCCCCCCCCCCCCAGCGCCACCCCCACCCTCCCATTGCGGCCCATCCATGCAGAGGGTCCCCCACCACCAGCTGAGGCCCCCCACTCCCCGAGCACTGGAGCGGTAAGCCCAGCGCCTCCGGGCTCTTTGCTCATGAGCAAAGATGGCTACTCACCTCAGCTTCCCACAGAAGCCCTTCCACAAGATTCATGTTTTTAAAAAGGAGTACAAATCGGCGCCAGCGTGACCACTTGCTGGGGAGGCTGATGAATCATGGGAAGCTGTTGGATATGGGGTGATTCCCGTTAATTGTGTGGAAATAAGGCTCAAGTGGTGATAATTGGTTTCTCCCGATAATTGGCGACACAAGATCACAATTTCGCCTATGGGAGCGGGCCAGTTGCATCGCAAACTGTTTGGCGCCTGGTACGGTTCTTGTTTTTTCGTTGAAAACACACTTATAGATTTATATGAAGCTAAAACCACTTGTAAGGGAGATGGGTGAGGTGGGTGGGGAGGGGGGGAAGTGGGAGGTGAGAGGAAGAAACGGGATTAGGGAAGTTGGGGGGAGGCGGTGGGAGTTGGAAGGGGGCGGGACAGTGGGGGAGGTGGGAGGAGTGGGTCGGAGGGTGAGGGGTTGGGTGGAGCTGGGTGAGGGGTAGGTTGGTGGGGGCGTACACCACCTTGTTCTATCCATTATGACAGTCTTTTGTCATCACAGGTAACTGATTGGTCCAAAATTCCTTTAGTCATCCTTGAGGGAATTTGGCAGCTTCATTTATTTAACAAATCAGTTCTACAATTCTGACCACATTTTTACAAAAATCTTTCACAGGAAGTGGGTATCACTAGCTAGGCCAATATTTGTTGCCCATCCCTAGTTGCACTTGAGGAAGTGGTGGTGAGCTGCCACCTTAAATCTCTGCAGTCCATGTGGTGTAGGTGCACCTCCAGTGCTGCATGGGAGTATTTCCAGGATTTGGACACAGTGACAGTGAAGGAAGGGAAATATATTCCAAGTCAGGATAGGATGTGACTTGGAGGTGTTGGTGCACCTGCTGCCCTTGTCCTTCTTGGCGGTCAAGTCACGTATTTGGAAGGAGCATAGTCGATGTTTCAACAGTAGACAAAGAATGTGTCTTGTAATTAAAAGACTCTCAAGAAGCACTCGGCTTGTGTCTCTTTATACCTATTAACAATTAAAGGAAGCTTAAAATTAAAGTATTTGTTGAACCCATGGCTATAGGATCTTGATTAATGTTACATAGACACACCAGTGCAACAGAATGTTTTCGATCCTTATAACCAGTGGTACTTGCAATACTTGGGGAAGTAGATACTGTATCAGAGCTGTGGAGAGATGCTGGGCAACTTTGCTTAAAAACAGCTACAAAGGTTTACATCGCAGAAATCAGCTATTCGGTCCATTTGTTGAGGCTTACATTTCACATGAACTTGCTCCCACCCCTCTTCATCTAACCCTATCAGTATAACCCTCTCCTCCTTTCTTCTCCCTGTAAATGTATCCATGCTTTTTGCTTCAACTATCCCTTGCAGTAATGCATTCCACATTCTTCCCACTCTTTTGATGAAGGCACTTCTTCTGAATTCCCTATTGAAATTACTAATGACTATAAACAGATGTTATTTGATGACTTCGCACCTTTAAGATTTGTACACACGTAAGTAATTTCAACATCAAAGAAAGACTTACATTTCACTTTTCCATGACCTCAGGATTTCCCAAAGTGCTTAACAGCCAACAAAGCACTAAAGTATAGCCACTGTTGTAATGTAAGTGATACAGCAGCCAATACATGCTTAGAGGACTCCCGCAAACAGCCAAATGATATTGTCCAGATGGGTGCGATTCAACTAAATGGGAACAAAGTCCCATTGCGAGCGTGTTTATCCGGGTGTTTCCCAGCGCTCGCAGCGCAGAGAAACACAATGCTATAAAATGCAACTCGCATTAAATAATGGGCCTTAGCGGGGAACGTGCGGCCGAGGCCACACATAGCCCAGTTTTCTACACCGAGGAGCTCCGCTTGCCGGAACTCAGTGTAGCAAGAGATCGGGAAGCCATTTTTAAATGACATCCCGATCTCCGAGATCCCTGACGTGACCCCTGATGGCACTTGCCTGAGGTCTCCGCGGTGAATGGGCTAGATCCCAATGGCTCGGGTACCTCAGGACACTGCATATTAGAGTGAGAATAACTGTCTCACTCTAATGTAGAGGTTTGCTAAAAAGTGACATCGCAACACCTCGTGAGATGGCAATAAATTTTGCGAGAGTCCTAAACCGGCTAAATCCTGGGAGCGGGGTCTCCCAGCTTTTATCAGCCACGATACGCCACGGCGAGCTGTATTCCGGGCACAGCTTTTGCTGTGGCCTTTGGATTGTGCCCAATGCGTTTTTGTGATTATTGGCGAGAGATAAATATTGGACACAACCCCGTGGAAAACTCTTCTGCCATTCTTCAAAATCGTATTATCTGTAGTCGTGGGCCCCTTTAGGGGATGAGGTTTCAAAGGGCCATGTGTTCAGGTTGGTCAATCAGGCTGTATGGCATGGTCCTGGTGCTGAGCGCAGGCTTTCCCGGGCACAATCGATCCTGCAGATCCTGTAGAAGTCGGTAGCACATGCTAGCACTCTGTATATAATTGTAGTTATTCTAATAAATAATTTGTTGTTGTTCAAACCTGGTGGTCATCAATCACTCAGCTCATCGGAAGCGCCTTCGAATCACCACACAAAAGAGGAAACAGACCTTGTATTCAAATAATTCAGGTCAAGCCAGTCTGTAACCAGTGCCTCACCAAGATGCCCCTTTATGGCATTTGATCCTAACTCCGAAGATTGGGTTCACTATGTTGAACGTCTACAGTACTTAATGTATGCAAACAAAATAGTGGGGGAGGAGAAGAGAAAGATCATACTACTTAAAGCCTGTGGAGCTTAAATTTATAATTTAATCAGGGTTTGACATCTCCAGGTGCCCTTAATACAAAGACTTTCACAGAGTTAGTAGACCTTGTGAAAAGCCATTAGCATCCGAGGCCCTCGATAGTTAAGCAAAGGTATAAATTCAATTGAACTACAGGAGTGGCCTTTGTGGTCACACTAAGGCAAATAGCAGAGCACTATGAATATGTACTTGCCCTTAATGACGTGTGAAGAGACGGTCTAGTGTATGGGGTGAATATCACTGCGATACAGAAGGAACTGTTGGCAGAGTCCGAGATAACCCTGAAGAAGGTGCTGGAGGTAGCTGTGGCTATGGAAAGTACAGAAAAAGGTGATCTCGAGCTTCAAAGTGTGCAGAGCAGCAAAGTCTACCAGGTCTGAGCAGGGAAATGCAGAAAGCAAGAGAATGCAGAGATATAAAAGATTGAGTCATCAGCCTAAGAATAATGAAGAATGCGATAGATGTGGGGGGAGTCATTCCCAGGAGAAGTGCCGATTTAAAGAAGCTGTGTGTTTTACTCGTGTTAGAAAAGAACATGTAAGATGCAAGTGCTGGAATAAGCAGGGCCTGCCAGTGAAAGCAGAGTCAGCAATCCGGCTTCAGTGCACAACATGGAAGGTAACTCAGAAAGCGGACTAAATGTCTTTAGAGTGAATAGCATAAAGGTGGACATAGTAGCTGCAATTACAATAGTGTTAATGGTCAATGGTCATCCACCCAAAATGTAGGTAGATACAAAAACCTCCGCCAAGGTAGTTGGAGAGCAAACTTACCGATACTCCAGAAAGGGATTCAACCTCTGAGATTAAAGAACACTGCAGCCTGGCTGGTCACTTACATGGGTGAGGCTATCAAGATCGTGGAGACAACAATGACCCCTGTGAGTTATAGGCAGCAATCTGTTCAGCTACCCATAATCGTAATTTCAGGCCAGGGGTCAAGTTTGATGGGGTGTGATTGGCTCCAAGAGATCAAGTTAAACTAGCTGTGAGTGTTTAAGGTAGATGAAGGAAGCCTGCATGAAGTCTTAACAAAGTATCAAGAGGTATTCTAGGAGGAATTGGGTCAAATTAAAGGGGTAACAGCCAAGATTCATGTAAATCCTGAAGCTACACCGCGGTTCTGCAGGGCCAGTCCAGTGCTTTATTCATTGCATGAAAAATATGGAGAAGCTGAGGCGCTTAGAGGATTTCGGCATCATCAAGCCTGTACAATTTTCAGAGTGGGCAGCACTCTTGTACCTGTAGTCAAACCTGATAAGACTATTTGCATCTGGGGAGAGCATAAGTTGACAGTGAACCAGTCGGTGAAATTGGATAGGTCCCCTGGACAGCACGGTGGCATAGTTGTTAGCCCTGCTGCCTCACGGTGCCGAGGCCCCAGGTTTTTTCTTGCTCCCACACTGTTACCTCTGGTGTCCCCCACATATCAATTCTTGGACTTTTCTGATTTTTCATCTTCTCCCCCTGGGTGAAATCATCCAAAGATGAGCAGTTAGTTTCCACGTGCTACCGACACCCAGCTAATCACCAACACCTCTCTTGACTTATCCACTGCTGCTAAACGATCTAACATCCAGATCTGGATGCGCATAGGTTTCCTCCAGCTAAATAGTTGCAAAACTGAAGCCATTGTTTTTGCTCCAAACTCCACTCCCTGTCTACCAACTCAATTCCTCTTCCTGACAACAATCTGAGATTAAGCCAGTCTGTTCAGAACCTTGCTGTCGCATTTGATCCCAAGAGGAACTACCAGCCAGGTGTTTGTGCCTTCACTAAGCTTGCTTATTTCCACCTCCCATAAAATCACCTTGGAGGAGTTTGATAACTTCAATTTTTAGAGTTTGTTGTTGACCACTTTTTAAACAGTTTAGTTTGAATTTCAGTTAGTGAGACAATGGGCAGTCAAGGCAGTTAGAGGTACTTAAAAAATTTTTTTTAAGTTTTTACATTTTAAAAAATAAATAGAGAACCCAATTTTTTTTTTCCAATTAAGGGGCAATTTAGCATGGCCGAGCCACCTAATCCGCACATCCTTTGGGTTGTGGGGGTGAAACACACGCAGACATGGGGAGAATGTGCAAACTCCACACAGACAGCGACCCAGGGCTGGATTTCGAACCTGGGTCTCAGTGCCGTAGTCCCAATGCTAACCACTGCGCCACCGTGCTGCCCTAAGTTTTTACATTTTATACACTACATTCAGCAAGGGCATATGCATCAGTTAGAATATACAAGTCATTTCCCTCTGCATGATCCACCCTCCCCTCCACCCACCTTGATCCCGACCACGCCCTTCCTTTTGTTGCTTCAGGGTCCATTCCTGGGTCGCTAACTATACATTGGCATTTATTTGCTATTTCCATGTGTGCGGTGTTTTCCCCTTTTCCTTCAGCCCCTTTTTCTCGATTGGCCTCACCTCCCTACTTCTCCATTCCATCCTATTTCTTTGGGGGTTCTGTTTCTTGTGGCCTTGTTCTAGGGCCCTTGATTTCTGCATTGGCCACTTTCCAGCTTCCGCCTCCTCTCTTTCTCTGTCCCCTCCCCTCCCCTTCCTTCCCTGTCTGTTCCCTGTAGTCTCGTTGGCTCCCGTGCGCCACGCGCCCTCCCCTCGCTCCTTTGGCTGTTGGCCTCGACCAGGTTCTGGAACAAGTTGATAAATGGCCCTGGAATAGCGAATTTGATCTTCTCCAGGTGGAGAAATTCTGGCAGGTCTGCCAGCCAATCTGCAGCTGTGGGTGGTGCTGCTGATTGCCAGTTGAACAGGATTTCTCTTTGCGGAGAAAGTTCTTGATCTGCAGATGTCGGAGTTCATTTCTGTTTGGCAGCTCCAGTCTCTCCGTCAGTTCCTCCAGGGCCGCAAGTCTGTCCTCAGTGTAAACGTCTCCAACCGTCAGTGTCTCCACTTCTTAAAGGTAGCGTTAAGCATGGCTGGTGCAAACCTATTGTTGCCATGCGGGTCATGGTGGACTTTTCGGGCAAACCAAAGTGCTGCCTCATCTGGTTCCAGGTTATGAGGTTGGCTGCCACCACTGAGCTTGTTGAGAGTTTTGTTGGCGGGGATGGGAGCACAGCCGTGGCGAGGGCCCGGAGGGCCGTCCCTGTACAGGAGGACTGCTGCATCCTCAAGCATTCTGTGTCTGGCTCTTTCACCCATCCCCTCACTGTTTCCGCCATGGCTACCCAGCGGAGTACTCTAGGTTTGGGAGGGCCAGACTTCTTTGTAGGACTCTTTTGGGGATCCTTGGACTCTTCCCCTCCAACACAAAAGCCCTAATCGTCTTGTCTATTGAGTTGAAACGGGCCTTGTGGATGAAGATCAGTATAGACATGAGCAGGAAGAGGAATCTGGGTAGTACGTTCATCTTGATAGTCTGTGCCTACCCCGCCAGGGCAAGTGGCAGTGTATCCCATCTCTGTAGGTCATTTTTTACTTCCTTCGTCGGTTTCACAGGGAATACTTCACTCTTGCTCAGGTTGAGTTTGTCGCCCGAAAAAGCTCCAGACTCTTAGGTGCTTCATGATTCCTTCCATTCGCTTTGCGGGTCCGAGATATAGAGGAGCCAGTCATCCATTTCGAGGGAGACTCTGTGATCACTGTCTCCTCTTTGGATTCCCTTCCAGCTTCTCACCGTTCTGAAAGCGATCACCATGGCACGATTGCCAGGGCGAATAAGAGGGGGCACAGCGGGTATCCCTGCCTTGTCCTCTGTGCAGCTGGAAGTACTCAGAGCTGGTGTGTTGGTCCATATGCTCGCCTTGGGGGCATTGTACAGGAGTTTTACACATGAGGTGAACCCTGTCCCTTGCCCAAACCACTCAATGAGGTATTCCCACTCGTGTTTGTTGAAGGGCGTTTTGCCGCGTCCAGGGAGACGATCACGTCAGGTGTTCTCTCCCCAGATGGGGTCAATATCACGTTCAGCAGTCGTCTGATGTTCACAGTTAGATGTCTACCCTTAACAAAGCCTGTCTGTCCTCTGCGACCACCTCCTGCACGCAGTTCTCCAGCCGCATAGCCAGGAGTTTTGCGAGTATTTTCATGTCTACATTGAGCAGCCAAAATGGACTGTATGATCCAAAGTCCATTGGGTCTTTGTCCTTTTTTGGGTATCAGCGATATGGTGGCCTATGTTAGCATTGGAGAAAGGGTGCCCCTCGCTAGTGAGTCTGTGAACATCTCCGGCAGATGCGGGGCCAGTGCTGTTGCAAATTCTTTGCAGGTGTCCGCTGGGAACCCGTTGGGTCCCAGCGACTTTGCCGCCTGCATGGAGCTGATGCTCTCCATGCCGTCTCCCAGGCCTAGATGTGCTTTCAACCCCATCTGCCTATCATCTCCTATGACTGGCACATTCAGTCCGTCGAGGAACTGTTTCATCCCTGAGTCCCGTTGGGGGGCTCATAGGTGTTTAGCCCCAAATAGAAGGCCTTACACATCTTGTTGACCTTTTTTGGTTCGACTACCAGTCCACCTCCACTATCCTTCACCTGTGCTATTTCCCTCGTTGTTGCCTGCTTTCTCAGCTGGTGAGCCATTAGGCGGCTAGCTTAGTCTCCGTGCTCGTAGAAGGTCCCCTGTGTCTGGCGGAGTTGGTGCACTGCTTTCCTCGTGGACAGCAGGTTAAAGTCCATTTGTAGTGGAAGCTCCACGGTTGGGGCCTTGAAGTACCTCCTGTCTCCCCTCCAGAATGGATGCACTGCCTCGCCGCCCTCTCTTCTCTGTCTCTACGAGCCTTATAGGCGATAATTTCTCCACTACTCACAGCCTTCAGTGCCTTCCAGAACATGGAAGGTGAGACTTCCCCATTCTGGATTTAAGTGATGTATTCGCCTATGGCCTTTGATGTTTCTGGCAGAAGACCTTGTCGCCTAAGAGGGCCATGACCAACCTTCACGTCGGGTGTTGGGCACAGCCTGTCTCCAACTTCACATCCATGTAGTGTGGAGCTTGGCAGAGTATTCCTCTTTGACTCTCTCTAGGTGTACCGATCTCCCCACTCCAAAGAAGTCGATGTGGGTGTTCCTTCCCACTTGGGTGCATAAACCGCCAAGCGGCATGGTGGCACAATGGTTAGCACTGCTGGCTCATGACGCCGAGGCTGGCCCTAACTCACTATCCATGCAGAGTGTGCACATTCTCCCCGTGTTTGCGTGGGTCTCACCCCCCACAATCCAAAAAGATGTGCATGGCAGGTGAATTAGCCATGCTAAATTGCCCCTTAATTGGGAAAAAATAATTGAGTACTCTAAATTTATTTTTAAAATTAATAAAATAATGCCCCCCCCCCCCCCCCCCCCCCCCATGATCAGTTGGTGTGTGTCTATGTCAGGGATTTTTACAATGGTCTTCTTTACAAATTCAGTGTCGTCCCAGTTGGGCGAGTACACGTTTACCAGTACTGGCAGTACCCCGTCCAGGACACCGCCGGCCATAACGTACCATCCCCTGAGGTCCGTAACCATTCTTGTCACAGTAAACACCATCCTCTTATCAATATGGTTACCCTCCTGGCCCTCATCCCATAGCAGGAATTTCCAACCAACCCTTTCTTACCGGCTGTCGGTCTTTCTCCCTCAGGTGTGTCTCGTGGAGGAAGACTATGTCGGCTTTCATACTTTTCAGGTGAATGAAGGCTCTGGATCTTTTCACTGGGCCGTTAAGTCCCCAGACGTTCTAGGTGACTATTCTGATGGAGGCTTTGTCCCCGCCCTCCTGCGGGATCAATCATACTTACCTTGTGGATGTTCCCCTGCACTCTGAGCTTTCCCTTTGTTAGGGGGCTGTCCAAAATGGCCATGGTCCACCATTCTCACCATGAGCCAGGCCCCTGCACTCTGGGGTTCCCCTTTGTCCAAGGGCCATCCAACATGGCTGTCAACTGCGAGTACGCCATGTGGCGTGAGCCCCTGTGCTCCAGGGTTTCGCTTTGTTTAGGCACCCTCCAGTGCCTGCTTGGGGTGCCATTTTGTTCCACGTTTCCGAGAGTGACCTGTTGAAGCCAATCTAGAGCCCTTACCCCCCTTTGTCGTTTTGTTCCTCCTGTGGTTTTGTTTCCCACCCAACCCCTCTCGCTTCCTGCCCCTTCCCCCCATGTCCCCCCCCCCCCTCTTCTGTCTACCCCTCTTCCTTCTCCCTCCAAAGCTGTGTTCCCCCACCCCTCACTGCCAGAAGCTCTCTCCCAGGTGGGGTCCGATTGTGCAGGCTAAATTCTGTTCAAAGGGCCTATTTTGTTGTCTTACAGAGGAGAGCCACTTGATGTGCAACTACTCAGCACATCCTCATCACCAAAAGTCCAGTTTGGGATACTTTACTGGTTGGCAGTTGTTGTTTGTGAGGAACTAAAATTAATTGTTTAATGCATTCAAGTTTTCTGAGAGTCTGGACTGAGCAGTTCTATGTAGTAAGTAAATGTAGGCTGGAAGTAGTTTGAACTTAGTAGGACATCTTAGATGAGATTCCCTGGCCTCCATGCTGCTGTCAATGGAATTAACCTCACGCCGTCTGGAAACCCATAGCGGGTGGGCACTGTAGGCAGGACAGGGATTTCCAGCCAATGTGACCAGTCAAAAGATTTCACCCAATATCTTTAAACAAAACCGATGCATTGAATTAATTGATTTACTTTATTTATAAGGCAGAACATTTGTATTAGAGGCAAACTTTTCTTTCTGTTTTGACATTAAGGTGGGTCTGTTACTAACATTCATTCTTAATGGCTTTCATTCTGTGGGACTTGTTTGTTTGTTTTTATTTTGTATCTAAAGGAAATGTGTTATTTGTTCACAATGAAATGTAAACTCTGGAGGTCCAGTGGAAAAGAGATGGACATTTGTCTTTAATCTATATGGCTCTAGCTACAGAGGTGGGATGAGACAAGTTGACTCACACCTCCAGCCAATGGAAGAGGTGAATTTGGACTATTTCCAAATAAGGGTTTCCAGAATAATGAGAATATAGAACATACACTGCAGAAGGAGGCCATTCAGCCCATCGAGTCTTCCACCGATCGGGTGGAAGTGAGGGCTTAAGTGGGTCGGTGCAGACTCGATGGGCCGAATGGCCTCCTTCTGCACTGTATGTTCTATGTAATACAAAGAAATATGTATGTAACTGAAGCCCTCACTTCCACCCTATCCCCGTAACCCAATAACCCCTCCTAACCTTTTTGGTCACTAAGGGCAATTTATCATGGCCAATCCAGCTAACCTGCACGTCTTTGGACTGTGGGAGGAAACCGGAGCAGCTGGAGGAAACCCACTCAGACATCGGGAGAACGTGCGGACTCCGCACAGACAGTGACCCAGCGGGGAATTGAACTTGGGACCCTGGCGCTGTGAAGCCACATCCCAACCACTTGCGCTACCGTGCTACCCGGTTGAACTGACACAGTTCAACATCACTTCAGAGATGGGAGAAGAGAAAGACATTACCTGTACTGACAACATTCAATAAATCCTGGAAACTTGCGGGATTGGAGACTTCCATGTTGTCTCCACTGTTTGTGGTTAAGTATATAGATCATCGAATTTACAGTGCAGAAGGAGGCAATTCGGCCCATCGAGTCTGCACAGGCTCTTGGAAAGAGCACCCTACCCAAGGTCAACACCTCCATCCCATCTCCATAACCCAGTAACCCCACCCAACACTAAGGGCAATTTTGGACACTAAAGGCAATTTATCATGGCCAATCCACCTAACCTGCACATCTTTGGACTGTGGGAGGAAACCGGAGTACCCGGAGGAAACCCACGCACACACGGGGAGGATGTACAGACTCCGTACAGACAGTGACCCAAGCCGGAATCGAACCTGGGACCCTGGAGCTGTGAAGCAATTGTGCTATCCACAATGCTACCTGTGCTGCCCGATATGTAACATCTTGCTTAATAAATTCTACGTCGTTCATAAATACTAGGAATTCGAACCTTGTTAAGTCAAGGACCCTACTGTTTGAAATTGAGAGTTCAGAACTTAGAGATTTTCATGAGATGTGTTTTGGACCGCAAAACCCTAAAACCGTACAACCTGACTTTGCCTCTGTCTTAGCTCATCTGCTGTTGTAACCATATTCATGCCTTCATTAACTCTAGAGTCGACTATTCCTATGCACTCCTGATTGGTCTCCCACATTTTCCCCTCCTTAAAATTGAGGTCATCCAAAATTTGGCTGCCCATCTCTCAGTTTGCAGCAAGTCCTTTCCTCTATCACCCCGGTCGGTGCTCACTGTCCTATGTTGGCTTCCAGTCAAGCAACAACTTGACTTTAAAATTCGTACACTGGTCTTCAAATTCTTCTCTGTAATCCCTTCCCAGCCCCAAAACCCTCCAAGATACCTGCGCTCCTCTAATTCTGACCTTTTATGCATTCCCGATTATAGTTTCTTCACCGTTGGTGACTGTTGGCTCCCCCAGTTCTGGAGTTTCCTTCCTATAGCCCTTGGGACATTTCATTGTGTTAAATGTGCTATGTAAGTATAAGCTGTTGTTGTGGTTCATTCTCCTGCTTTTTCATGTTTGAATCTTTTCTTTGTTCCCCAGCCCCTTTCTCATGCTCCATAAATTGGTAATTCTCAAAACAGGAAAAAGGTAATGGTAAAAGATAAATAACCTTAATGCATATAATAGGAGCCGTGGTGCTACTGTCACATGTTATTTGTTTCCAGTTTAATAGGAAAAACATTATTTGAGGAAAGGAGTTTGTTTTAAGTATTATGTGTAAAATATTTATACCTTTCTTGTTTGCATTGAACTGCAGCTTAAAAATCCAGAAAGCTTGTATCAAGCAATAGAACAAATGAGCAATGAAATAATACAGATCTGTCCCATCCACAGGCCTTATTTACAGCACCCTTATTTAGAACTGACGTAACATTTATCAAATAGATGGGGCTGGATTCTCCGATCCTGCGGCTGTATCCGCAGGATACGTCTGGTCTTACAACCAGAAAGTCGGCGTTGCCCCCGCACCGATGCTCTGCCCGGTGGGGGGGGCTAGCAGCCATGCAGCGTAAAGCCCCAGGCCAGGTCTGTGGCCGCTCATGAGAACGACGGCCTGCGGTAGCTGCGCCGTGCATCATGGCGCCGGCCGTGCGCGGACCCGGCTTGCCAAAAACTGCCCCCATGAAACCCCCCTCTCCACCCCCGGACGACCCCCCCATCAGTCCCCACCAAAGCCTCCCCTGCCCCAACTGTGGCAGCGCTGGACACAGCCAACAGCCTCCACGCTAGGTCCCTGAACGGTGTGAGCACACGCGAGCGACGTTGTCGGGGACTCAACCCATTAGGGGCGGAGCATCGGGGGAGGGCCTCGGGTGACATCCTGCGGCTGTTTATATGGCGTGTGGCGTACTCCCACTGTGTGTGCGGAGCATCTCAAAAACAGCACCACCCCTGATTCCAGCGGATGCTTGGATTCTCCGGCCAATCACCGAAGGCAATTTCAGCGTTGGCGAGCGGGGTATCCCGCCCATGGTGTTCTGTTAAAGGTGTATCCTTCTGGTAAAAGACTGAGCATGCTACAGAAGGAATAGATGAAAAACATCCTAGAGAGTGGTAAGGAAAAGCAAACAATTACTCACCAAATATAATTTGTAGTGTAGACGTCAGAACAAAGTGGGATTCACCGTTAGCCGACGCCAAAATCAGGACATGTATTGCTTCCAATGCCAAAATCGCAGCAGGCGACAATTTGACGCCAAATTCCGGATCTCCGTCACCTCAAACGGCGTCAATATGTTTCACTCCGCATGTACAGTAGGTACCATTTGCATATCATTAGTGGGCCAGACCCGGTACTCTGCCTCCGATGGGCCAAGTTCCCGACGGCATGGTTCTCTTGTGCTTTTAGAAATCGTGAAACCGGCATGACGGCTGCTGAGGGAGAGGGAGGGGGTACGGAAAGTGTCCAACATCGCCATAGTGTGCTGACAGTTGCGCTGCTTGTCTGGGGCTTCTGCCAGGGCTGGGGGGAGCAGTGGGGGGGTGGCCAGAAGTTGGGCTGTGGGGTCAGGGTGGACGGACAGGGAGCACCATTGCCGCAGCCGGCAAGGCAGCCATACACCCCTCTGGGTGCCCTCTGGCCCCAGATGGCCCATTAGCTGTATGGGCGCGTTCCAGCACAACCAGTGCCATCCTTTT
Organism: Scyliorhinus canicula; assembly: GCF_902713615.1. Classification (NCBI taxonomy): domain Eukaryota; kingdom Metazoa; phylum Chordata; class Chondrichthyes; order Carcharhiniformes; family Scyliorhinidae; genus Scyliorhinus; species Scyliorhinus canicula. The sequence continues at coordinate 86,764,441 of NC_052152.1, read as the reverse complement.
GGCTGGGATAAGTGTATGTGGGGAGTGTAATGTGCGTGTGTGGCTGCAGCTTGTCAGCCTCCCGAGTGTTGATCATGGACTTGGCGAATCCTGCATCATTTTTCAGTGGAATCGACTATTCCATGCGGCACTGGTGTTAGCCCCTCAATGGTAGCGGAATTGGTCCAGGTGCGGCGCCAGTTTTTCTGTCGTTGAAGTCTACGGATTCTCCGTTGTCATTTCAGAAATGGAGGATCTCTTTTTCATGTATTATCAGGCAACCTCTGTATGTATTATTGTAGTTTGGAGTCAGTTGTATAGAACTTGTAGAAATGACCTGGAGAACTAACATCAAAATTATTTGAAAATAACATAAAACTTAAAGCATTATATGCTACAATCCTAACTGATCAAATCTCTAGGAAACAGAGATCATCACAAATGTTAGTGTTGTTTGGCTGAGTGTGAAGTAAAGTTCATCTTCCACAGCTCTGGGGCATCACTTTCTGTGACCTCTACTATTGTTATGGGCCAGGGTTTAGAAAACTACAAAGTATATCATTGAGTTCACCTGAGCTACAACTGTTTATTGATTTTGGTTACGATGAGCACAAGGGCCTGTCTATCAAGTGTTATTCAACGGAGTCCTTAAGCACTTTTAATCAAAACAATGTTAATTCTGCGAATTTAGTTACCGTTTTTATAAACACACACAGCAAGCATTTTTATCAACTATCAACATAAATACCCCACATAGCTACAGTAACCTATGTATAACCCTTAATAAATTCTCCCTTTAGCTGTTCCAATTTAATAACAAGATCCCATAAACCAGAAAACCCTTTCCAAAGGTGTGGCCCAGTACACAGCACTCAAGACCTAGTATGGATGCTCTTGTTTCCTTTCCAAAATAGCAGGTTTGAATTTCTTCCAGAAAACAGTTATTTCTTTTCAAGTTATCAAGCAGTCTGGAAACAGCTTTTAAAATGCAGATAGAGAAAAAACCTTCTTTCAACCTGTGCAGAACAAAACAAGTTCAAACTCAAAGCGAAAGTAAAACCAACTCCCAGAGCCACAGCCCAGCTCCACCCACACAATGACATCACTGAAGCCATGTGATAAGGCAAAAACATTTCTTAAAGGGACAATCCCATGACACTATACAGATTGGATTTTACCCTTGCCTAAATTAAATTTAAAAACTGTTGTGACCCACATTTGCTGAGCAAAATGTTCCAGCACTCTCTCTGGTACTAGCTCCTTGCTGGTAACTCCCAGCTCTGGAACAAGGGGCATGATCTAACGGCCCGACCATGTCTGACTTGGGAAGCGACAAGGCTGACAAATCTTGCGCGAGCCTTTGATGTTCGTTCAGCCTCACGTGACGTAACGAGATCTCGTGAGGTGTTGCAATCAGAATCACGCCCATTGAAGGCGAGATTTGCATATTCAAGTGTGTAGTTAGTCTCACTTGACTATGTCTGCGTCGGAGTTCCCCAAGGCGCGGGACCTAATGGAATTGCCTCAGAGACCCTGAGAGGATGCCATTTAGCACTAGTTTTCACTAATGTGGATCAAGCACACCAACATTTGGGGGGGGGGGGGCTCTCCCAGGTGATCGGGGGCCCCAGGTGGTCGGGCTCTGGGCAGGGTGACACCCGGGCACTCCCAATGCCACATAGGCACCATAGTACATCCAGCCTGGCACCCTGACAGTGCCACCTAGGTGCCACCTGGCAGTGCCAGGACGTGCACAGGTGGCCCTTAGAGATTGACAGGGGCACTGCTAGGTTTCTCAGCTGGCAGTGCCGAGATCAGACTCAGGGATGCCCTACGCTTATGAGATGGGGTGTGGGGAGCTCGGTGACCCCCTAATTGGTAAGTTGGGGCTTTGGGGAGATCCAGAAGGTGGGTGACAAGAGGTCAGAGCCCGATTTAAATACGGCGCCCCAATCTCTTCCTGCACTGGCGAGCTGAGCCCCTTAGTGCAGGATATGAGCCTAAGTGTGGCCTCAGTGTGGCATTTCTCACTGAGCCCAAAAATGAAGCAAAGTACCGTTTAATAGCGGGGTGATCTCGGCTCTGGGAAACGCCCCACTAAATGCGCCAAGTGGGACTTTGTTTCAGTTCCATTAAATCATGCCTAATGTGTGCCAAGCTTAAGCTGCAGTGGGTGCAAAGATTTTACTTTGAGGTCCATGAGCCAAATTAATTTGCCATGACCTGTACCCAGAAAACAGAGTTGTTCCTCATAAGAAGTAGGCAAGCATAAGTACAGAAGTTTCAATCGTCAGGCTACCCTTTCAATTCCTTGGAAGCATCCATCAACCCGGAACACAGAAATATCAAAGAACTGATGTCAAACATTACTTGCAATGTATTTTAGAATTACCCCAGTTGAAAAGAAATAATAGCTGTCATCTTTAATGTGAGTAAGTGGTCTTTCCAAGGCAAGTTCTGTCCAATATTCAACCTTCAAAGTTATTCGCTGGTCCCCAGTCTTGCACTAGTGTTGAAATGTTTTACAATTAGTCTGTATAGCATTGCCATAGCAACTGTGGTGTTGTCATTACAGACCTTTATTATTTTCACCATACTGGCCATCTGGACTATGATTCATCTATCTGTTTTTAGATTACTGATCTATTTTCAGCATCCAGTAAGAAAATCTGTAATCCAGCTATCAAGTAAACAAATTATGTATTTGAGACTGACATTTTATATGAAGAAAGTGATTTCTTGCGAGATGTTAAGTAAGATTTGGTTTTGAAATGCTGGAAGCTCAGTGGTCAGAAATCATGTTGTGACAGACTGAACTAAAATCAAACACTATCCTGAATTAAATACATGCCCTAGCAGAATAGCCATCAGCTATTCATTGCTACATTGCTTGTGGGTGATGTATAACTAACTGTTGAGAAATGACCAACACCTGTAAAAAAGTATTTGTGTAATATGTATATCATCACCAGAACTTTTACCTGGGGTTTAGAATTGCATCATTCTTTACAGAACATATTTAAAATGTGTGATCTAACACGTTCAATTAAGTGAATGGATTTCTCCTGGAGTAATGAATTGGACAAGCTTTGTTACCAAGAGCAATAAAATTAAGATCTTCCCTAATGCCTACGTATGCAAGCCCAGTGCAAGTTGTGGCATTGAACTATGGACGGCAAGAATGTTGAATGTTTAATTCCATGACTTTGCTGAGTTGGCTTGTCTCTGCTATTGAAAATACAGCGACACTATAATTGGCTCAGCAATCCAGGCTGGGAAAGAGAAAACAAATCTGAAAGAATTCACACTCTTCATTGCCAGCTAGTGACCTCTGCTGGAAATGTCCCCTGCTGAGGGAATCTAGGGTTAGCCTCTGCGATGATGGTCCAGCATCTGCATAACTTGTTGATATTGCCTGATCAGAATCAAACATAAAGATTGGCCATTTGACCAAGTTACTACGGAGCTGCTGCACAGAACCGCATTTCGCAGATCACCCGTCAGGAGAATTGAATAAACTCAATGGTGATTATCCTATAATTTTACATATGTCTATATGTGTGTCATGATGTGGAGATGCCGGCGTTGGACTGGGGTGAGCACAGTAAGAAGTCTTACAACACCAGGTTAAAGTCCAACAGGTTTGTTTCAAACACGAGCTTTCGGAGCACGGCTCCTTCTTCATGTGTGTAGTTATTTACTACCCGTAATAATTTAAACTTGAAGCAGTTTCACCCTTTTTTTACCCTCTTTGCTCTACCTCTTCATTAGAGATGGTGTGGACAAATTCTGGAGAGGGTTTACATTATCAGAGGAACTTGAAATTCAGTGAACTGTAAATTGCTCATAACAGTTACCACTTGATAATTGACAAATATCTTTGTTTTTCTATGTAATATGGAAAAAAAGTTTAGTGATATACCTAAGAAGTTCAGTGCACAGAATCAACTTGGGCTAGAACCCCAATCTACATTGTGATTGTTGACATAGGGAAAGTGTGGCCAGAAATTATGAAAATACATTTTTAGACTTGAAGTGTGCAGTTTCCATGAGATTTATATTAAGATATGGATATAAAGACAGGACAATAATTGATACCTGGTGTTAATTCAATTCAGGATACTCTGATGACTTCATAAAATGCTTGACTCAATTACTGTCTTATATCTCTGCTGCCAAATTTTACCTTCTGTCATATATTATTTAATCTCCATGATGTTGCTCACAGTGAATTGGAGGATACGCTGCATTTTTAATTCTCAGACTGTGACAAGGCCAACATTTGTTTCCCATCCTTGGTTGCACTTGAGAAGGTGGTGAGCTGCCTTTTGAACTTCTGCCTTTCGCATGGTGATGATGATGGTGCAATACTGTCATCGAAATGTCCCAGTGCTGCTTAATGAACGATGATTTCTGTCCAAGTCAGAATGGTCTGTGAATTTGACGTTGCCATTTTCCATGCACCTGTTATTCTTGTTCTTGAAGATGGTGGAAGTTGTAGGCTTGGAAGGTGTTGCTGTAGAGGCCATAATGAGTTGCTGCCGTGTGTCTTGTAGATAGTATACATCATAGTATAGTATCAGGGCTAACTTGATCTTCTTAAGCCTGAGAAACCCGGCCATGTCACTAACCCATACCCCCGACTTCGGGGTTTCAGAGTCCCTCCACGCCAATAAGATCCGTCTCCGGGCTACCAGGGAAGCAAAAGCCAAAACATCAGCCTCTCTCGACACCTGGACTCCCGGGTCCTCCGACACACCAAACATCGCCACCTCTCGACTCAGAACCACTCGTACCTTCAATACCATGAACATGACATCGGCAAATCCCTACCAAAATCCTCTAAGCTTCGGACATGCCCAAAACATATTGACATGATTTGCGGGCCATCCCACACACCGCCCACATCTATCCTCCACCCCTTCAAAGAACCTGCTCATACAGGCCACAGTCATATGCGCCCTGTGAACCACCTTAAATTGTATCAGGCTAAGCCTGGCACACGAAAATCTATCATCAAAGAAGAGAAGGATGAAGTGCATTCATCACAAGACATAGAAACAAGGGCCATGCTGTGTTTAAATAACTAGCCATAAGTTTGTAAAGACAACTTTAAAAAAAAAAAATTTAGATTACCCAATTATTTTTTCCAATTAAGGGGCAATTTAGCGTGGCCAATCCACCTACTCTGCACATTTTTGGGTTGTGGGGGCGAAACCCACGCAGACACGGGGAGAATGTGCAAACTCCACACGGACAGTGACCCAGAGCCGGGATCGAACCTGGGACCTCAGCGCCGTGAGGCGGTTGTGCTAACCACTAGGCCACCGTGCTGCCCGTGTAAAGACAACTTTAATAAGGACACAGGGAGTCCACACCGAGTAAAATAAATGCACACACGATATTTACGCTGCCGGATAGATCCCTGCCAGGTTCCTATTTTGTCGGTGGCTTACTGGCCAACCTTTTTTACAGAGGTTAATAGAGATTCCACACCCCTAGCGAGAGAGCTCATACTCCGCAAGAACGACAGGGAAGACAATCATTCCCACCCCGTATTGCCCCATGCGGGATATTGCAACGTCTCCTCCAGGCTCTTTACTTCTTGCTGTCACTTCTCTCTGTCCTTTCTTTTTGCCCACCCCCAACTCCCTTGTCACTGTCAGCCCACATTGGCTCAGCACTCAGTCTTAATCTCAAGAACATTTATTTAAAACATGAGAAATGCTTGTAACAATGTACAAGGTAAAGAGGCTGACATACTAGTTTTATCCGCAGTACACTGAGATGGGTAGGTTAATGGCAATAGTGCCAGGTATTTGTGAGTTTGTAAGATTTCTCAAGTTCACAATTCACGTGGGAAACTTAAATATGTAGAAGGCTATGCTTAGGTTTTATGTCCGAATCATGAATATTAAGAAAAGTTCTCAAACTGTGGGTGTTGCAACATGATAATTTACTGGAGGGGTGAACTGCAGCATAAACTGTGGCTCACTTGTTCTCCCTCTTGCTTCTGAGTTGCAAGGTTCTCGCTTCAATTTCCAGTCCAGGACTTAGAATAGCAGAATCTTTACACTGCAGAAGGAGGCCATTCCGCCCATCGTGTCTGCACCAACATTCTGAAAGACCACCCCACCTAGACCCACCCCATCCCTGCAATCCTGTAACCCCACCTAACCTTTGGATACAAATGGGCAACTTATCATGGCCAATCCACCTAATCTACATATCTTTAGACTGTGGGAGGAAACCAAAAGCACCCAGAGGAAACCCACGCAGACACGGAGAGAATGTACAAACTACACAAGGCTGGACTTGAACCCGGGTCCCTGGCATTGCGAGGCAGCATTGCTAACCACTGTGCCACAGTGCCGCTTGAGCACAAAAATCAAAATGATTAATTGAGGTCTGCTTGAGTGGATATAAAGGAACCCATGGCACTGTTTTGAGGCAGAGTAATAATAATAGTATAATAATCTTTATTGTCACAAGTAGGCTTACATTAACACTGCAGTGAAGTTACTGTGAAAAGCCCCTAGTCGCCACACTCCAGCGCCTGTTCGGGTACACGGAGGGAAAATCCAGAAGTCCAAATTCCCTAACAGCATGTCTTTCGGGACTTGTGGGAGGAAACCGGAGCACCCAGAGGAAATTCACGCAGACACAGGGAGAACGTGCAGACTCCGCACATACAGTTACCTGAGCCGGGAATCGAACCTGGGACCCTGGCGCTATGAAGCAATAGTGCTAACCCGCTACCATGGGGGTTATCATCGGTGTCCTGCAGCTTTAAGAACATCAAAAAAACAGAAATTTGTTATTATCACATTGCACTGTGTAGGAATTTACTGCGTGTAAATTGTATGTTTCCTACATTACAAGAGTGACTACACTTCAAAATTATTTAATTGGCTGTAAATTGTGTCCTGTGGTGTCTTTGTTTTAATTTGCAAATGACTTTTTCTCATTGTTGAACAATTTTCAAACTGCTTATCTCATGGCTTCATGGTGTAATTCCTATAACATTGGGGAATGTACCACTAATCCTGGATGTGTTCCACAGGGAACAAAACTGTACATGGGCGGAACTTTTCATGCAACCCGCCGTGGTGGAGGGGCCGCGCCATTGGCCGGCGGCGGGATCTTCTGGTCCAGCTGTTGTCAACAGGGTTTCCCGTTGAATACACCCCTCACTGCCGGGAAACCCAGGGGAGGTGCGCCATCGGCAGGGCTGGAGGATCCTGCTGTGTGAACGGCTGGAAGGTTCTGGCCCATATGTGTGTTGAATTAAATTTGAAGTTGCTGCAACTTTTAAACTTGAAAAATGCTTTCAGGCAAAGACAAATGGTTCATATTGAAGGAAAGTATAAATGAGCATGGAATTGGTTGCAATGTTATGACTCAATTGATTTCTTCACTGAATACATGTATACACGAATGAGCTGTTTTTGATCACCCTTTATATCAAATGCAGTTTTTAAGCTTTCATCTATTTAATTGTAATGTCCTCATCCCACACCCTTCTCGATCTCCGTAACTTACTCTACAACCCTCTGAGATCTCTGCACTATTCCAATTCTGGCCTCTTCCCCAATTTTAACTTGAACCCTGGAATTTCCTCACTAAACGTCACCACCACTCTCTCTTCCTTTATGATGCACTGTAAAATCTACCTCTTTGACCAAGTTTTTGAACATCTGTATTGATGTTTGCGTGTGTTAAAAATGCTTGATTATTGATAAGTGCTTTGGGACATTTTGCTCCAGTAAATGTGCACTAAGTGAATGATAGTTATGTTATGCCAGAAGAATGCTTTTATCCAGTTATCCAGAACAATGAAAGGTGTAAGTGATTGGTGTATTGTGTTCATGTAAAGGATTTGCTATCATCACTTCTAATAATTGTGCCAAATATAATTTTTAGTGTAAATTTATTTTTGATTTCACCAACTCCCTCACTTCCGTTGAACAATTTATCCTCCTCGTGGAAAATTTATTTGGCAAACCGCCAGTGTTGTCTCACCCCTTACCGAGTGGGCCTGCATGCATTATCATGTAAAAGGGCACGGCAAAGCGATGGTTTATGTGAGACTGGAGAGATGCCCCGGACACAGTGTGATGTATGTAGTCACATGCTTAGAGAACAGTCTAGAAGCAACACACTGTAAGCAGCTAGCTTGCACGGTAGGAGCAACACCATATGCATGATCATACTTGGAACTGTAAATAGTTAAACCCTACCAGAAAAGGTGTTTATGTTTAAACACACAAATCTCAAGATCTCATCAGTGAGTCACCAGCACAGCAACATAAAGAGCCACAGAATGACACGGAGTAGGTTATAGCCTGATTCCACCAGATTCCGATCTCCACCCCCTCACCCACCACCCTCCCCTGGGAGAGGTACAATTGGGACAGGGTAGGTGAAAAAGAAGAGAGGGAGGCGGAAACAGGAGAATTTCTTCAAACTCAATATCCCAGTTTTGGTCTATTCTGTCACACAACAACACTTACGAAGGTGAAAGACATAGGTGCTGGCCGAGCTGACCATTGAAATTCATAGAGCGACAGAAGTGCAACCAAAAAGAAGGCATTGGGCGGGATTCTCCATCCCACCGCACCCGTTTTCTGGAGCAGCGCGCCCCCGTCGGCAGCAGGATCCTCCGTCCCATCAGCCGGCCAATGGGGTTTCCCATTGTGGGCACACCCACGTGGTCGGAAAATCTGAGCATGAGTGCGTTGCCCATAAAGCAGGGGTTCCCGCTGATAGAGAATCCGAACCATTGTTTCAGGAGGGAACCACAATAGTAAATCGCAGTAGCATCTTCAGAAGCTGTCTCCTGGGCTGCCCATGAGCCGCTATGTAAAAATCACTTATTTCCAATTTATCTGCTTTACATACACTGATGTTAAATATATGTCAATGATGTACAATTGCATTAACTTAATTGCAATTATTCTAAAGGAGTTATGCAGTTTACGAAAAGTGATTTAGTGGAAAATATTCTTTGAAGACAGTGATTGATGAAGAGCAACATGTGTTCTAGAACATAGAACATAGAGTGCAGAAGGAGGCCATTCGGCCCATCGAGTCTGCACCGACCCACTTAAGCCCTCATTTCCACCCTATCCCCGTAACCCAATAACCCCTCCTAACATTTTTGGTCACTAAGGGCAATTTATCATGGCCAATCCACCTAACCTGCACGTCTTTGGACTGTGGGAGGAAACCGGAGCACCCGGGGGAAAGCCACGCAGACACGGGGAGAATGTGAAATCTCCACATGGTCTGTGACCAGGGGCCAGGATCAAACCCGGGTCCTCAGCGCAGTGAAGCAGCAGTGCTAAGCACTGTGCAACCCTGCTGTCCCAAGTTTTATTTTTTAAAAGCTCAATTTTCTATTTCTTTTCTGGGCTTCCACACCAAATGTCTTTCTACCTGTGAGTGGGCAGGCAGACATCCTGTTCTCAGACCTGCATTCCTTTACATTCGAGTCATCAGGGTAACTGTACAGGAAAGAACAACTTTCCATTCCGTCTTTCTCTATTGTGAACTGTCTAAAAATCCGCATTCTGCCACACCACAATGTGCATTACTGCAACACAACACCATGTACGATCCTTTGTCTTAAGTGTTCAAATTTATAGAACTGTCGTAACAATATAAATTGCTTGTTTGCTTTTATTTAAATTAAATATGACTTTATTTACCTGATATATTAATTTCTCTTTCCTTAGAGCTGAATATCCCTGATGATTTTATTCCAAACGTTTACCTCCAACTTGATCAGCACCTACAGGTAAAATATAATTGAGTTCTGTTTAATTTTAAGAAAAAAAACATTGTCACTTCAATGAATGACACTTTGTAGACCAGTTTCTATTGAAAGTACACAACATTAGAATCTTACACGACCAAAGTATGGTGGCTTGGTACAGGATTACATGTACAAGGGGTTAAAATTCAGAACAATTCTAAAATTATTAAGATTTAATGTGATTGCCACTCTATGCTGTTATGGAGAAGGCTGTAGGATTTTGACACCACGACTATAAAGGAATAGAACATAGAACAGTACAGCACAGAACAGGCCCTTCGGCCCTCGATGTTGTGCCGAGCCATGATCACCCTACTTAAACCCACGTAACCCGTATACCCGTAACCTAACCCAACCCCCATTAACCTTACACTACGGGCAATTTAGCATGGCCAATCCACCTAACCCGCACATCTTTGGACTGTGGGAGGAAACCGGAGCACCCGGAGGAAACCCACGCACACACGGGGAGGACGTGCAGACTCCACACAGACAGTGACCCAGCCGGGAATCGAACCTGGGACCCTGGAGCTGTGAAGCATTGATGCTAACCACCATGCTACCGTGAGGCCCCTATGATATATTTCCAAGTTAGGATGATGTGTGGCTTGGAGGAGATCTTGCAGATGTTGGTGTTTGTTCCCATGAATCTGCTACTTCTGCCCTTCTAGTGATAAAGGTCAGGGGGTTTGGAAAGTGCTGTCAAATTTGTGGTGGTGCATCTTGAATACAGTATATAGCGCTGTCACTGCGCTGGTGGAGTAGGGAATGGAAGTTTAAGGTGGGAAATCGGGTGGCAGTCAAGTTGCTGATTTCCCCTGGATGGTGTCGAGCTGCACTTATCCATGCAAGGGGAGAAAATTCTACCACACGCCTTGGCTCAAGACTATAATGAGATTGGAGTCAAGTGCTCCTGATGGAGCCCAAGTTGAACAGGTTATGGATATCTAGGTGCTGCTTGACTGCACTGTCATTGACATTTTCATTACATTGCTGATGGTTGAAAATAGGCTCACTGGTAATAGACTGGACTGGATTTTATTTTTTCGCAGTCAGTATATACCTGGACCATTTTCCACTTAGTTGGGTATATGCCTGTGTTGTAGCTGCACTGGAACATCATGGTTTGTGTTGCAACTAGTTCTGGAAAACAAGACTTTAGCTTTACTGCCAAGATGTTGTTGGAGCCATAAACTTGGCTAAATCCAGTGTGCTCAACTGTATTTGATTAATCAAATTGGCTGAAGATTCATATCAATGATGCTGGGGACCTCAGGGGCAGGCTGAGGTGTATCACCCACTCAGCATGCTGCAGCTATGTCTTTTGCACAGATGTGTTGAACTTAACCATCCATGGGATGGGGATATTCATGGAGCCTCCTTTTTCCATTAGTTGGCCACCCCCATTTACAACATGATGCGACAGGACTGATCTAGTTCTTTGGTTGTGGTATCACGTGGCTCTGCCACTGTTTAGCATGATTGTAACCTGTGGTTTCAGCAAGTCAGCATCTCATTTTTAAGGGTGCCTGTTGATGTTTCCAGCATGTTTGGTCCTCCTGTTTATTGGGCAATGAGGTTACTAATTGTGGTGGAATACAATTCTCATGAGGGCACCATCTCAGATTAAAGGGACGATCCTTTAAAACAGAGATGAGGAGGAATTTCTTCAGTCAGAGGGGGGTGAACCTGTGGAACTCTTTGCCGCAGAAGGCTGTGGAGGCCAAATCACTGTGTGTCTTTAAGACAGAGATAGATAGGTTCTTGATTAATAAGGGGTATGGGGAGAAGGCAGGAGAATGTGGATGAGAAAATATCGGCCATGATTGAGTGGCGGAGCAGACTTGATGGGCCAAGTGGCCTAATTCTGCTCCTATGTACTATGGATGGCAATGGCCAAAGCGCCTCATGGATGTCCAATTTTGAGCTTCTAGTTCTGTTCTAAGCCTATTCCATTTTGCATGATGATAGTGCCTTGCAATACAATGGAGGGTGTCCTTGGTGTGAAGATGGGACTTTGTCTCTGCAAGCACTATGCCCCTACCAATACTGTCATGGACAGTTGCCTTAGCGACAAGTATATTGATGGGATGAGGTCATGTTGGTTCACACGACATCTATCACAGGCCCAGTTTGATAGATATGTCCTTCGAGCTCAGCCAGGTGAGTCAGCATTTGAGCCACTTTTGGTAATGGACATTGAAGACCCCACACAGAGTACATGCTTCCTTGCTACCTTCAGTGCTTCTTGCAAGTGATGTTCAACATGGAGCAGTACTGATTCATCAGCTGAGAGAGGGCAGTAGGTGGTAATCGGCAGATCCCCTTCCCACCGGTGCTTTTTAAAGGGATCATCAACTCTTTTCAGGTTAGTTGTTGATTTATTTCTACTAGCTGTTACTATGATTTTACAAGTGTTTGGTGCTTTCTGAAGGTCTTTAAAGATGCTAATGTCTCCAGGGAGTGCTGTTGCAGGTGCTGAAGAATTTTGTCCTGACTCCCAGACATGGGAGCAGTAGTAGGCATTCCCTTTGGATTAATGGAGTAGGAATTGGAGAATGAGCTAAGGGCCTGCAGAGTAGGACAAGCAACGAGAAAAGGGAGGAGGAGAGGGAGAAGTGTCCTCAGCAAGGGGCCATAAATCCCCAGAGTGTTTGGGGAGTAATTCTCCTATTGTGTCAGATATCTGTGCTGCTGTGATGTCCCCACTGAAATTTACCACCTGCTGCAGCTACAGCTGCAAACTAAGAGCAGACAAGGACTGCATGGCCAATGTCTGTAAAGGTGGCCTTTTTTTATTCATTCATGGGATGTGGGCTTCTATGCCCATGCAGAATTGTCCTTGAGAATGTGATGGTGAGCTGCCTTCTTGAATCACTGCAGACCTTGTGATGTCGGTACATTCAGTGTAGTTAGGGAGGGAGTTCCAGGATTTTGACACAGCGGCAGTGATAGAACGGCGTTATATATCCAAGTCAGGATGGTGAGTGACTTGGAAGGGAACATCCAGATAGTGGTGTTCCAGGGTATCTGCTGCTCTTGTCCTTCTAGATGGTAGCAGTCGTGGGTTTGGAAGGTGCTGCGTAAGGAGCCTTGGTGAGTTGCTGCAGTGCATCTTGTAGATGGTACACACACCTGCCATTATGTGTTGATGGTGGAGGGAATGAATGTTTGTGGATGAGGTGGCAATCAAACAGGCAACTTTGTCCTGGATGGTGTCAAGTTTCTCAAAGACCCAGAGGAAGGCCAGCGGATAGAATGGGATGAGCGAAAGTCCGCCATTGAGTGAGCTGATGAGTCTGACAGGAAGGTAGATGGTGGAGGCTAGATCATTGGGTGGGGCAGCTCCCCTCTAACCGAGGTGGTGGCTGGAGAATTAGATGCAGTTTCACAAGCACATGGAGGTGCTGCGGAGGGAGATGATGGCTGTGATGAAAGAGTTGGTAATCATCATGGAATCCCGAAGTGAAGAAGGAGATCATTCGGCCCATTGGGTCTGCAGCAAACCTCTAAAGAGCATTCCACTCAAGCCCACTTCCTCATCCTGTCCCAATAACCCCTTAACCTATCCTACACATCCCTGGATACGAAGGGGCAATTTAGCATGGCCAATCCACCTAACCTGCACATCTTTGGCCTGTGGGAGGAAACCAGAGCATGGGGAGAATTGATCCGGTGAAGGCGGCAGTGTTGAAGACATCAGCCGAGGTACGGGAGCAAGGAGAGAAGTTGGCGGGGGTGGATGAAGCTCTCTCAGCACAGTGACCAGTTCACCTCGATGGATGAGAAGCTGTGGAGGGTGGCGGACGCTAACAAAGGGCTCAGAGGTAAGGTGGAGGACCTGGAGAACATGTCAAGGTGGCAAAACCTATGGATCGTGGGCCTTCCTGAGGGGGTGGAGCGCCCTGAGGCCAATCACCTACTTTGCGAAGATGCTGGCAGAGCTGTTGGGGGAGGGGGAAGAACCCTCCTGATATGAGCTGAACAGGGCACACCGTTTGCCCAGGCCGAAGCCGAAAGCAGATGAGCCACCAAGGGCAGTTATAATTTGCTTCCAAGGGGCAGCTCGGTAGCGCAGTGGTTAGCACTGATGCGTACGGCACTGAGGACCCGGGTTCAGTCTCGGCTCGGGGTCACTGTCCGTGCGGAGTTTGCACATTCTCCCCGTGTCTGCGTGGGTTCCACCCCACAACCCAATGATGTGCAGAGTAAGTGGATTGGCCACGCTAAATTGCCCCTTAATTGGAAAAAAATTACAGGATACTCTAAATTTATAATAAAAAGTAATTTGCTTCCGTAAGTTTCATGTTAAGGAGAAGGTCCTGAGTTGGGTGAAGCAAAGGCGCGACGTGAAGTAGGAAGGCGTTGGTATTCATATATAAAAAGGCTTGATGGTGGAACTGGCGAGAAGGTGGGTGGCCTTCAGACGGGTGAAAGCGGCATTGCTTAGCAACGGCGTGAGGTTTGGAGTGGTCTACCCGGCGAATTGGGACATGATCTGAGGGGATGGGGACTGAGCATTGTCTTTGTGATGAAGGGTTACTGTACCCTTAACAGCATGTAGGTGATGCCCCTTTAAGACCAGGTTTGAAACCCTGGGGGACTCCGCCTCTGGCTCCGCCCACCAGGGAGCTGTATATAAGATGAAGCCCTGTAGGCGCACTCAGTGAGCACACCTCTCGGTAACTGGTTAGTTCTCTGCGTATTAAAGCCTTCATTTACCTTTCCACACTCTCGTGTCGTTATTGAGGGTACTACAATTTAATAAGTAGAAAATGTTAGGATGGACGCCGGTCTCAAGCCAGAAAGGCTCAACCTGGAAGCACAGACACCGGAGGCCAAAGAAACTTTTAAGTACTGGCTCCGCTGCTCCGAGGCCTACCTGGAATCCTCGGCAGCTCCTGTCGAAGGGCCTCGCAAGCTGCGCCTACTCCACGCCCGGGTGAGCCATAGAATCCGCCATAATCGAGAAGGCGACCACTTACGACGAGGCGATCAAGATCCTGCAAAAACGTTTCGTCAAACCCATAAATGAGGTACATGCACGGCACCTGCTCTCTACCTGTCGGCAGTGCTCAGGGGAAACGCTGGACGAGTACGTGGAAAAACTCACCGCGCTCGCCAGGAACTGCAACCTTCAGGATGTGACGGGGGAAGTCCACATGAACCTGCACATCCGAGATGCCTTCGTGTCCGGCATCCGTTCGACCTATATCAGGCAGCGCATCCTTGAAAATGGAGCTAAAGACCTTCAGGACACAGTAACGCTCACCACCTCACTGGAAGTGGCCCGCCACAACCTAGGCACGTATCCCGCGGACCTGCAAACCCCCCTCGGACTTCCCCAGACTCGGCCATGCTACGGGCTTGCACCGCGCGGCGACCTGCCCAGACCAGGGGCACACCGTGCCATTTCTGTGGGCAGGGCCAGCATCCACATCAACGCCGTCCAGCCCGCTCTGCCATCTGCAACGACTGCGGAAAGAAGGGGCATTTTGCGAGGGTCTGCCTGGCCAGGCCCAAGCCCCAGAAACAAAAAGCTCACCAGGGCCGAAATTCGAGCTTACAGGCCTGCGGGCCCCGCAACACGGCTGCGCACCAGCTGTACACGCCCCTTTCTGACGTGTAATCGGCCTCGTGCGAGTCATGGGGCGGCCATCTTGGTGGCGGCCATCTTCTAAACCCGACACGTGCGACTGACGGCGGTGGCCATTTTGTGAATCTGACTCGGCTGAGGACTCAGACTACCCGCAACTGGGAGCGATCGCCCTCGCCCAATCGCGGCCAAAGCACCTGCGGAACTCCAGATCAACGTGGGCGACACTCCCTGCCTCTTCGACTCTGGGAGCACGGAGAGCTTTGTCCATCCAGAAACGGTAAGGCGCTGCTCCTTGCGCACCTATCCTGCTTCCCAAACCATAGCCCTCGCCTCCGGGTCCCACTCGGTCCAAATCAAGGGGTATTGTATTGTGCATCTTGCAATCCAGGGCGCCGAATATGCTCGTTTCAAGCTCTATATCCTCCCTCACCTCTGCGCCCCCCTGCTGCTCGATCTGGATTTCCAATGCAACCACCGAAGTCTGACCCTGAAGTTCGGCGGACCCTTGACTCCCCTCACGGTATGCAGCCTTGCAACACTGAAAGTTGCACCCCCCTCACTATTCGCGAACCTCACCCCCGACTGTAAGCCCGTCGCCACCAGGAGCCGGCGGTACAGTGCCCAAAGTATGACTTTTATCAAGTCAGAGGTCCAGTGTTTACTGAAAGAGGGGGTCATCGAGGCTAGCAACAGCCCCTGGAGAGCACAAGCGCTGGTAGTATGGTCCGGGGAAAAGAAACGGATGGTCGTGGACGACAGCCAGACCATAAACCGCTTCACGCAGCCTGATGCGTACCCCCTTCCTCGCATAGCAGAGATGGTCAATCGGATCGCTCAATACCGTGTATTTTCCACTGCGATCTAAAATCCGCCTCCCACCAGCTCCCTATCCGACTGAAAGACCACCTCTATACTGCCTTCGAAGCAGCCGGCCGGCTCTTCCACTTCCTCAGGGTCCCCTTCGGCGTCACAAATGGGGTCTCCGTCTTCCAGAGGGCGATGGACCAAATGGTGGACCAATACGGCTTGCGGGCTACATACCCGTACTTGGACAATGTCACCATCTGTGGCCATGATCAGCAGGACCATGACGCAAACCTTGAAAAGTTTCTCCAGACTGCCCGGGCCCTCAACCTGACCTACAACAAGGAAACATGCGTTTTCCACAAAACCCGATTAGCCATCCTCGGCTATGTCATGGAAAACGGGGTCCTAGGTCCCGACCCCGACCGCATGCGCCCCCTTAAGGAACTCCCCCCTCCCCCGTAGCCTCAAGGCCCTCAAACGGTGCTCGGGGCTTTTCTCCTATTCCGCCCAGTGGGTCCTCAGATATGCGGACAAAGCCCGCCCACTCATAAAGACCACGACATTTCCCCTGACGGGTGAGGCCCGGACGGCCTTCAGTCACATCAAGGCCGACATCATCAAGGTCGCATTGCACGCGGTGGACGAAACCATCCCTTTCCAGGTAGAGAGCGATGCGTCAGACATCGCCCTGGCTGCTACCCTCAACCAGGCAGGCAGGCCAGAAGCATTCTTCTCCCGGACCCTCACCGCCTTCGAGATTCGGCACTCTGCAGTCGAAAAGAAGGCACAAGCCATAGTGGAGGCTGTGCGGCACTGGAGGCACTACCTAGCTGGTAGGAGGTTCACCCTCATCACCGACCAACGGTCGGTAGCCTTCATGTTTGATAACGCACAACGGGGCAAAATTTAAAATGATAAAATCTTGAGGTGAAGGATCGAACTCTCCACCTACGCGTACGATATTAAGTATAGTCCAAGGGAGCTCGACAAGCCCCCAAATGCCCTGTCCCGCGGCACGTGCGCCAAGGCGCAAGAGGATTGCCTGCAGGCTATCCACGATGACCTCTGTCACCCGGGGGTTACCCGGCTCACCCACTTTGTCAAGTCCCGAAACCTACCTTACTCCACCAAGGAGATCAAGGCCATGACCAAGGCTTGCCAGATCTGCGCGGAGTGCAAACCGCACTTTTACCGGCCAGACAAGGCTCGCCTCGTAAAGGCCTCGGGGCCCTTTGAGCAACTAAGTGTGGACTTCAAAGGTCCCCTCCCATCCACCAACCGCAACATCTACTTCCAAAACATCATCGACGAGTTCCCCCGCTTCCCATTCGCCGTTCCCTGTCCCGACATGACCTCGGCCACCGTGATAAAGGCACTGCACAGAATCTTCACCCTGTTTGGTTTCCCCGCTTATATCCACAGCGACCGTGGTACATCGTTCATGCTCAGCAAGGGCATCGCCTCGAGCAGAACGGCCAGTTATAACCCGCGGGCAGGTGGGGAGAGAGAACGCGACAGTTTGGAAGGCTGTCCTTCTGGCCCTACGGTCGAGAAGTCTCCCAACCACACCCGCTGGCAGGAGGTCCGACCCGATGCCCTAAACTCCATTAGGTCGCTCCTCTGCACGGCCACGAATGAGACCCCTCGCAACCGCTTGTTTGTCTTCCCCAGGAAGTCCAACTCTGGGATCTCGCTTCCACCTTGGTTGACGGCTCCGGGACCTGTTCTTCTCTGGAGGCACGCGAGGAGCCATAATACGGACCCCCTGGTCGAGAGGGTCCAACTGCTACATGCAAACCCCCGATACGCCTACGGCGCTCACCATGATGGCAGACAAGACACGATTTCCCTCTGGGATCTGGCACCCGCTGGTTCCCCCACTGAAGCCCCCCCCTGGGCCCCCACACCGCCGGTAGACACTGTTCGCGCCCCCCCCCCCCCCCCAGCACCCCTCCACACTCCCCGCCGGCACCGCTATCCCCAGCTATTCCCCCTGCCCCCCGACCCCCTACCCCGACCCAGACGAAGGCTCCGACCACCGTGCTCCCGGATGTACCCTCACCAAAGACCTCCGTGTCCGCTGCACTACCGCCTGAGCTGAGAAGGTCGATGAGGACGATCAGGCTGCCAAAAAGAATAGACATGTAATTCCACTTCACCCCCGATGGACTCTGCGTTTTTTATAAACGGGGTGAATGTGATGAATGGTTACTGTACCCTCAACACCATGTAGGTGATGCTCTTTTAAAACCGGGTTCGGAACCCTGTGGGACTCCGCCTCTGGCTCCGCCCACCACGGAGCCATATATAGGGTGATGCCCTGTAGGCGGCACTCAGTAAGCACTCATCTCTGTAGCTGGCTGGTTCTTTGCTTGCTTATTAAAGCCTTCATTTACCAAATTCCCAATCTCGTGTCGTTATTGAGGGTACATAGAACATAGAACAGTACAGCACAGAACAGGCCCTTCGGCCCTCAATGTTGTGCCGAGCCATGATCACCCTACTCAAACCCATGTATTCACCCTATACCCGTAACCCAACAACCCCCCCCCCTTAACCTTACTTTTTAGGACACTATGGGCAATTTAGCATGGCCAATCCACCTAACCCGCACATCTTTGGACTGTGGGAGGAAACCGGAGCACCCGGAGGAAACCCACGCACACACGGGGAGGATGTGCAGACTCTGCACAGACAGTGACCCAGCCGGGAATCGAACCTGGGACCCTGGAGCTGTGAAGCATTTATGCTAACCACAATGCTACCCTGCTGCCCTACTACAGTCTTTATCCCTCTTTTTGTTGTTTTTCGTTTTGTATATGTTGGTGGGAGCGTCTGGGTTTTGGGTTTGTTTAACGGTAGTTTGTCTTTATTTATAGTTGGTTACAAGTATATTAGCCTTTGGGGGTTTGGGCGGTTTTCTGGGGCTTGGTATTGCACTGGTTTTGTGTTTTTCTGGGACTGGGTTGTGGAGGAGGGGATTGGGAGGAGGGGGGGCCTGGGCAGGGGCCTCCGCACTAGCAAGCAAAGGTTGGCTGGTGAACAGGAGTGTGATGGGGGGAGGTTCCCGTGGTTGTTCGAGCCTGGTCAAACAGGTTTCGTTGAGCCTGGGAAGTGTGAAAAGTGGGGGGATGGGATCGATACTGGGAGAGGTGTTTGCAAAAGGAAGTGGATTGGGGGATTCCCGGAGGGAGAGGGGAAATGTTCAATGGAAACAAAAGGATGGGGTGGGCCAGGCCTGAGGGTCAGGGCCGAGAGTTATGATGATGGCAGATAGGATGACTGGGGGAAGGGAGACACACCGGTCAGAATAGTGGTGAGGAGGTTAGGGGGACTGGTGAAGGATCTGACGGTTTTTACACATTGAAGAGCTTAAAGGCCGATACTCATCTAAGGGTGAAGGATCAGGGGAGGCTTAGGAAGGGTTGGATGAGTCAGGTGTTTCACTCGGGGTCCGATAGTCGGGCTTGGGGGGTAGCAGGTTTGGCGGGCAAGAGGGTGAGGTTCCAGATGGAGAAGGTGATGGCGGATCGGGGGGGGGGGGGGGGGGGGGGGGGGGCAGGTACATGATAATGACTTTGACAAAGTCTCATCCAGACTCAAAATATTAGCTCCCTTTTCTCTCCACAGATGCCATCAGACCTGCTAAGATTGTCCAGTATTTTCTGCTTTTGTTTAAGATTCCAGCATCTGCAGTAATTTCATTTTATCTCTTATTGAAGATGGTCATTGCTTGACACTTAGGTGGCGCATATGTGCCATTTGTCAGCCCAAGCCTGGATGTTGTCCAGGTCTTGTTACATTTGAACATGGACTTCTTCAGTATCGAGGAGTCACCATTTTAGGCTGAGGATTGTTGCAAATGCTTCAGCCTTGACTTTTGCACCAATGTGCTGGGCTCCCCCATCACTGAGGATGGGGATATTTGTGGAGTTTCCTTCTCCAGTGAGTTGTTTAATTGTCCACCACCATTCATGACTATCTGTGGCAGGAATTTGGATCTGATCCATTGGTTGTGGGTTCGCATGGCTGCGTTTATTGCATGTTGTTTGCATTGTTTGGCATGCAAATAGCCCTGAGTTGTAGCTTCGCCAGGTTGATGCTTCTTTTTTAGGTGTGCCTGGTGCTGCTCCTGGCCTCTCCTCCTGCATTCTTCATTCATGCAGGGTTGAGCACCTGGCTTGATGGTAATGGTATAGTGGGGGATATGCTGGTCCATGAGGTTACAGACTGTGGTTGAGTACAATTCTATTGCTGCTGATGGCCCACAGCACCTCATGGATGCTCAGTCGTGAGTTGCTAGATCTGTTCGACATCTATCCCATTCAACATGGTGGCAGTGCCACACAACATGATGGAGAGTACCCACAATGTGAAGACAGGACTTTGTCTCCACGAGGACTGTGCGGACTCCGCCAATACTGTCATGGACAAATGCATCTGTGGCAGGCAAGTTGGTGAGGACGAAGTCAAGTATGTTTTGCTCCTTAGTTCCCTCCCCACCTGCAGCAGTCCCAGTCTAGGAGCCATGTCCTTCAGGATCCGGCCAGCTTGGTCTGAGGTGCTACCCAGCCACACTCAGTGATGGACATTGAAGTCATGCACCACGAGTAAATCCAGTAGCCTTGTCACCCTATATGCTTCTTCCAAGTGCTGTTCAACATGGAGGAATACTGATTCATCAGCTGAGGGGGGGGGGGAGGGGGGGGGGCTAGTTTGTGATAGTCAGCAGGAGGTTTCCTTGCACATGTTTGACCTAATTCCAAGAGACAATGTTGTGTTGAGGGAAACTCCCTCCTGACTGTATACCACTGTGCCACCTCCTCTGCTGGTATCTGTCCTGCTGGTGGGACAGGACATAGCCAGGCATGGTGATGGGGGTGTCTAGGACATTATCTGTAAGCTATGATTCCATGAGTATGACTATGTCGGACTGTTACTTGACTAGTTGTGAGACAGCTCTTCCAATTTTGGAACAAGCCTGCAGATGTTAGTATGGAGGACTTTGCAGGGTTGACAGGGCTGGGTTTGCCATTATAATTTCCGGGTTCATTCCTTTAGACTTTGTAGTGGCCATTTCAGTGGGCATTTAAGGGTGAACCATATTGCCATTGGTCTGGACTCACATGTGGACAAGATCAGGTAAAGACATCAGATGGGTTTTACCACAATTGACAATGATCATCACTGGACTTTTTAATCCCAGATTTTTACTGAATTCAAATCCAGGTCCCCAGATCATTACCCTTTATCTATGGATTATAATAATAATCTTTATTATTGTCACAAGTAGGCTTACATTACAGGGGCTGTTTAGCACAACGCTAAATTGCTGGCTTTGAAAGCAGACCAAGCAGGCCAGCAGCACGGTTCAATTCCCGTAACAGCCTCCCCGGACAGGCGCCGGAATATGGCGACTAGGGGCTTTTCACAGTGACTTCATTTGAAGCCTACTCGTGACAATAAGCGATTTTCATTTCACATTAACACTGCAATGAAGTTACTGTGAAAATTCCCTAGTCGCCACATTCCGGTGCCTGTTCGGGTATACAGAGGGAGAATTCAGAATGCCCAATTCACCTAACAGCAAGTCTTTCGGGACTTGTGGGAGGAAACCCGAGCACCCAGAGGAAACACACACATACAAGGTGAGAACGTGCAGACTCCGCACAGACAGTGACCCAAGCTGGAATCGAATCTGGGACCTGGTACTGTGAAGCAACAGTGCTAACCACTGTGCTACCGTGCCGACAATATCCCTAAACCACCACCTCCCACGTGGCAATGAATCTTTATGGATTGGTATCGTTCCGGGTGAGAGAAAAAGATATTTGCGACATTTTGGCTGTCTACAGTCCACTGTTGTGTAAGTGAAGTCACCAACTCTAGTCAAAGGGAGCTGCCTACATTTAATTATCTCTCGCCAGTTAGCTGCAGGCTTAACAAGATTGGCAGACTTTCCCATGATGCAGGTTGCCATTGACCGCATGCACATCACATTGTGTGTGCCGCATAGTAACTCTGGAATGTGCCACAGTGAGAAATTGAAAGCAATTACATTGTTTGGTGTCCGGGGTTCTGTGACTGTAAATCATGTAGACCAATACCGGGGGCGGAATTCCGCCCAATCCCGCCCCCGCCGTGTTCCGAATTCTCCGCCCCCGAGATTCGGCGGGGGTGGGAATTGCGCCGCGCCAGTCGGCGGGCTCCCTGCGGCGATTCTCCAGCCCGCGATGGGCCAAAGTCCCGCTGCTGACAGGCCTTTCCCGCCGGCGTGGTTTAAACCACCACTGGTACCGGCGGGATTGGCGGCGCGGGCGGGTTCCTGGGTCCTGGGGTGGGGCACGAGGCGATCTGACCCCGGGGGGGTGCCCCCACGGTGGCCTGGACCGCGATGAGGCCCACCGATCGGCGGACGGGCCTGTGCCGTGGGGGCACTCTTTTTCTTCCGCCCCGCCATGGCCTTCACCATGGCAGGGGCGGAAGAGAACCCCTCCCCTGCGCATGCGCCAGTATGAGGCAGCAGACGCACTGGTGCATGCGCAGACTTCCGCCTGCCGGCAAAGGCCTTTTGGCCCCAGCTGGCGGGGCGCCAAAGGCTGTTCGCGCCGGCCGGCGGAGCAGGAGCCACTCCGGCGTGGGCCTAGCCCTTCAATGTGAGGGCTTGGCCCCTAAAGGTGAGGAGAACCGCCAGGTAGGGGAGAATCCCAGCCCTGGTATCTAGGGAGCGGTCCTGGAATCTGTGGCAGTCTGCTGTGTTATCTACACTTGAAACAACACAAAAAACCAAAGTGTGGCCACTGGATGTGAAGAGTCATCAGCTGATTGATGAGACCATCAATTCACGCGACACGTGGTTAGAAGTCAACAGTGGTTTTAATCGTCTTACAACAGAGCCTGCCTGTGACGAGATGAACTCTAGATGAACTGGCGGGCAGGCTCCGACTGCCAAGCTTTATACAACCAGTGGGGGGGGGAGGAGTCATGGGTGGTGCCAAGGGTGGAGCCCAGTACAAACTTCCGTACATTCCCAGTACACCTCCCCCTAGGGGCAGAGTCGCGCAACTGCTCGTGTGACGAGCTTACAGAGGCATGGTACAACATGTGTGATAACAGTGTGAATTATGCTATTATGATTCACCACACTGATTACATGGCCGATGACTCTGATGGGTAACCCATGCAGATGTGCGCTGCCTGCCTACACTGAAAGCCATGCTGTCAGACAAAACCTGTTTGAGCAGACCTGGTAAGCTGGAACAATGCTGTCACTGCCTGGACTGCTCTGGAGGAGCTCTGCATAACTTAGCCGACCAGGTGTCAACATTCATTGTGGTTTGCTGTATGTTGCACAACCTCACAATCTCCCGGACACAGATATAGAGCCAGCAGCTGAGGAGCAGGAAGACAAAGTGAGGAGGGAAACCAGGCATCCCCTTTCTCACCGGGCTGTCTGGGAATAAGTCATTTGATTGTGAAACTAAATTCCCATCGACCAGCAGTCCCGCACCTCAGCTTTCCCCTGCCACCGAACCATCACAGCATCTGCTTAGTCACATCCCAAAAAATAAGAGCAAACATAGAATTAACATTCTGAACCAAATTAATATTCAAATCATGTAATATCACATACAAATGTCAATTAAACACACTTCTGCATTCCCTTAGTGCCTGTTGTCCCTATGCCTTTCCTGTCCTAGTGCTCCTGCACAGTGCTATCCCTGTAGCTGCAACATGGATGGTGGAAGGCTGTTGAGTTTCAGAGGGCTCTTGTTCTGGGCCTAAGAAGGCGAGGCTTTGGACTTCAACATCATCGCATAGTGGCATCAGGCGGGTCAAGCTCGCTGGCAGCCAACAGCAAGAACACTGGCAGAGCAGCAGTGGTGGGAGAAAGAATGCTGTCATTCTGGTAGAGGTCAGCAGGTTCACACCAACATTTGAATGAGGAGCAGGAGTAGGCCACTTGACCCCTCAATAAGATCATGGCTGAACTGATTGTAACCTCAAATCCATATTCCCACCTACCCCTGATAACCGTTCGCCCCTTGCTTATCAAGAATCTGTCTATCTATATCTATCTATCTATCTATCCATCTAGCCATCTATCCATCCATATCCTTGTCTGCGTGGGTTTCTTCCAGGTTCTCCAGTTTCCTCCCACAGTCCAGAGATGTACAGGTTAGGTGGATTAGCCATGCTAAATTGTCCCTTACTATCCAATGAGTAGATAGGGTTACAGGGATAGGTAGGGTACTCTTTCAGAGGGTCCGTGTAGACTCAATGGGCTGAATCACCTCCTCTGCTCTGCACTGTAGGGAATTTTGGCCCTAGTTCTAGATTCTCCAGGAGGAGAACCAGGAGCCATTCCCATAGGGCAGTGCCTCAACAATCCTAGCCCTCTGTTGGAGAACAGATCCTGGATTGTTGTGAGAATTTGCAAAACATTTTGAATATTGGTAACCTCAGACATGCTGGCAGAAGTTTGAGTGCATGACAGAAGTCCGAGTTCCCACTGTCGCCTCCCACATACTGGGTGATTTCTGCTTGTGTTGCAATGGAAGCTGCCATGACATCGGCCACCATTCAGTGTGTCATGGTTAGGTCCACAAGTGTGTTAATGGAATTGGACACCGTTTCCATGCTGGGAAGAATGAATGAACTCCAAACTCCAAAGCCACATGGAAGATTGATACCAGATTCGTCCATGCTCCTTGATATTGACCGCAAGTTTCCCAGAAGGACTGCTGATGAATCAAGCATTTAATTGTGGACACCCAGTAACCTTCTTCTGTACAGCATTGCATTACAGTCCTCATGAACATATTCATCTGAGTCCTCGTCAGCACAACCTCTGTGCGACTTCATCCTCCAAGTAGCTGGCATCTGCACTGCCTTTTGCTCTGTCTTGGCTGCAGTGAACCTGTGCCTGAAATCTCACCACATGCATATCCTGGCTTAAAGCTGTCCTCTAAATTATGCACAATGTCAGTATCTGAGCTGGAGGCTACAAGAGTTATCATGTTTCTTCTTCATCGCTGCCTTGTTGCTCTTCCACCACTGCCTGATCAGATGGCAGTTCTTCGGTATCTGAAAGGGGAAAGGCCCAAGGTTAGGATTGTGGTGAGTAGGCAAAGTAAGAGATGCATTCCTTACACTATGTGCAGCTTGTCAAAAAGAGAGTGCAGAATGAAGGGGCAATTGGATGTGAGAAAGAAGATTAGGTATGAGTATACTGTCATCTTCGATGATTTGTATTGTGCCACAGGCCATGGCCTCAGTCATGACTGCCCCAGTGATGGTGAGCACCATCTACTCCATGGGAATTAGATGTGCAGCTATGCTTGTCACCTGCCAGTTAGCCCCGCCACATCCAGTTCTGCACCACCTTGCCATGCAATGGAGTTGGACGTGTGTTTGGTTGAATAGCTGGCACTGTGTACAAACTGTGAGGTGTGGGTGAGAGGATTACAGCAGTGTGAGGATGAAGTGAAGCTATGAATGCTACGTATGAGTCATGATGGATGAGTGATGGGGATGTGGTGCATTGGATAGTGTGTGAGGCACTAGTGGTGCACCTGATTTGGATGTGGTATTTGAAGATGTATTCATTGACCTTGACTGCTTTTACAGCACTGCAACCAGATCCCCAGGGTTGAATCCAAGAATTGAAAAGCAAGGCTATCTGCCATCTGAGAGATTGGAGACCCTTCTGGCCCCTGTGAATAGCGCACATCCATCCTCTCTGCACCTCGATTAAGGGTTGCCTGTTGTGCCATTCTTCTCTTCTTTCCTGTTCTAAAATGACTTCTAGTAGCTATTCCAGCAAATGCACCCCCCTTTATGTACAGCAGGCTAGTTTTAACTCATGCTAATCTCGCATAGTTTTGTGCTCCGTGTTCAGGTATACAGCCCCTCAACAGTGAGGTTAGCACCGACTCCACAGTGTACTCATGTTAATTCGCAAGCAGTGTGAAATTAGCAACAAAGAAATGAATGGAGGAAAGGCCAGGAATGAGGGTGAAGAGAAGAAAAAGACAAAGGAAAAGCGAGGAAACAATTAAATTTCTAGTTTTCACAATCTGAAGGAATGAGACTCCACAGCTTTCATTGTTCACTTTCTGTGTCAGCGAGGTTACTCACAATGATCAGATTATTAAAAGGTTACTCACACTGTTAGTTTTTTTAAAAAATAATTTTTATTGAGAAATTTTGATTTTATACAACAATAACGCACCTTAGTAAAATACCGAAAATAACAATAATATTAACAATCATATACATTCGCCCCATCCCCATGAACAACCCAGCATTTTAACAACAACGCAAATTAACACACTATAAAGTTACAGAATAAACACTACAATAATGCACCCCCCCCCCCCTCCCCCCCCTCCCCCCCCTCCCCTCCCCCCCCCCCCTCCCCCCCCCCCCCCCCCCCCCCCCCCCCCCCCGGGTTGCTGCTGCTATTGACCCAGTTACCTATCTCTGAGCAAGGAAGTCCAGAAAAGGCTGCCACCGTTTATAGAACCCTTGTGTTGATCCTCTCAGGGCAAATTTGACCTTTTCCAATTTTATAAATCCCGCCATGTCACTGATCCAGGTCTCCACGCTTGGGGGCCTCGCATCCTTCCACTGTAGCAGAATCCTTCGACGGGCTACTAGGGACGCAAAGGCCAGGACCCTGGCCTCTTTCGCCTCCTGCACTCCCGGCTCCACCCCAACCCCAAAAATCGCGAGTCCCCACCCTGGCTTGACCCTGGATCCAACCACCCTCGACACCGTCCCCCGCCCACCCCCTTCCAGAATTCTTCCAGTGCTGGGCATGCCCAGAACATATGGGCGTGGTTCGCAGGACTCCCCGAACATCTGGTGCACCTGTCCTCACCCCCGAAGAACCTACTCATCCTAGTCCCGGACATGTGGGCCCGGTGCAGCACCTTAAATTGGATGAGACTAAGCCTCGCACATGAGGAGGAAGAGTTGACTCTCTCCAAGGCCTCCGCCCAAGTCCCGTCCTCTATCTGCTCCCCGAGTTCCTCCTCCCATTTAGCCTTCAGCTCCTCCACTGACGACTCCACCTCCTGCATTACCTTATAGATGTCAGACACCTTCCCCTCTCCTACCCACACCCCCGAAAGCACTCTGTCCATCGTCCCCTGCGAGGGCAGCAAAGGGAATCCCTCTACCTGTCGCCTAGCAAACGCCTTTACCTGCAGGTATCTGAACATGTTCCCCTGGGGAAGGCCAAATTTATCTTCCAGTTCCCCCAGGCCCGCAAACCTCCCGCCAATAAACAGGTCCCTCAATTTGCTGATGCCCGCCCTTTGCCATCCCCTGAATCCCCCATCCGTGTTCCCCGGGATGAACCGATGGTTGCCACCCAGTGGAGCCTCCATCGAGCCCCCTGTTTCCCCCCGATGCCGTCTCCACTGTCCCCAGATTCTTAGGGTCGCCGCCACCACCGGGCTCGTGGTAACCCTCTTGGGGGAGAGCGGCAACGGTGCCGTTACCATGGCACCCAGGCTCGTACCTCTACATGACGCCATCTCCATTCTTTTCCACGCCGCCCCTCCCCCCTCCATCACCCATTTACGCACCATTGACACATTGGCTGCCCAATAGTACCCCAGAAGGTTGGGCAGCGCCAGCCCGCCTCTATCCCTTCCTCGCTCCAGGAACACCCTCCTCACTCTCGGAATCCCATGTGCCCACACAAAGCTCAGAATACTGCCGGTCACTCTCCTAAAGAAGGCCCTGGGGATAAATATGGGCAGGCACTGAAAAAGGAACAAGAACCTCGGAAGCACTGTCATTTTGACGGACTGCACCCTCCCCGCCAACGACAATGGCAGCATGTCCCACCTCCTGAACTCCTCCTCCATCTGATCTACCAGTCTGGTAAAGTTATGCTTGTGGAGAGTCCCCCAGTCCCTGGCCACTTGCACCCCCAGGTACCTAAAGCTCTCCCCTGCCCTCCTAAGCGGGAGCCTACCAATTCCTTCCTCCTGGTCTCCAGGGTGCACCACAAACACCTCGCTCTTGCCTAAGTTTAATTTATAACCTGAGAAGGTCCCAAACTCGGCTAGTAACTCCATCACTCCCGGCATCCCTCCCACCGGGTCCGCCACATACAGTAACAGGTCGTCGGCATACAACGACACCCTATGTTCCTCTCCACCTCGCACCAAGCCTCTCCACCTCTCTGAACCTCTCAATGCCATCGCCAGCGGCTCGATTGCCAGTGCAAGCAACAAGGGGGACAAGGGGCAACCCTGCCTGGTCCCTCGGTAAAGCCGGAAGTACTCCGACCTCCTCCTATTCGTGGCCACGCACGCCATCGGGGCCTCATATAGCAGCCTTACCCATCTAATGAACCCTTCACCAAATCCAAACCTCCCCAACACCTCCCATAGGTACCCCCACTCCACTCTATCGAAGGCCTTCTCCGCATCCAGCGCCACCACTATCTCTGCCTCCCCCTCAATCGCCGGCATCATAATGACATTCAGCAATCTCCGCACATTCGTGTTCAGCTGCCTTCCCTTCACAAAACCTGTCTGGTCCTCATGCACAACCCCTGGCACACAGTCCTCTATCCTGGTGGCCAGGATTTTTGCCAGCACCTTAGCATCCACGTTGAGGAGAGATATGGGCCTGTATGACCCACACTGCTGGGGGTCCTTGTCCTTCTTTAAAATTAACGAGATCAGCGCCCGTGACATCGTCGGGGGCAAAGTCCCCCCTTCCCACGCTTCGTTGAGTGTCCGCACCAGCAAGGGGCCCACTAGGTCCACGAACTTTTTATAAAATTCCACCGGGAACCCATCCGGCCCCGGTGCCTTCCCTGACTGCATCTGCCCGATCCCCTTAACTAGCTCCTCCAGCTCAATCGGCGCACCCAGCCCCTCCACCTTCTCCTCCTGCACCTTCGGGAAAGAAAGCCTGTCAAGGAACCTCTCCATTCCCCTCCTCTCCCCCGTTGGCTCCGACTGGTACAGTTCCCCGTAAAAGTCCTTGAAGACCTCATTCACCTCTACCCCCTTCCGCACCACATTCCCACTCTTGTCTCTCACTCCAGCAATCTCCTTAGCCGCATCCCGCTTACGGAGCTGATGAGCCAGCATCCTACTCGCCTTTTCACCATGTTCTTACACTGCCCCTTGTGCCTTCCTCCACTGTGCCTCCGCCTTTCTAGTGGTCAGCAAATCAAATTTAGCCTGCAGGCTGCGCCTCTCCCCCAACAGTCCCTCCTCTGGTGCCTCTGCATACCTCCTGTCCACCTCCAGCATCTTTCCCACCAGTCTATCCCTCTCACTCCTCTCGCTCCTCTCCCTGTGTGCCCGGATGGATATCAGCTCCCCACGAATTACTGCCTTCAGGGCTTCCCAGACCATCCCCACCTGAACCTCCCCCGTATCATTCACCTCAAGGTACCCCTCAATACTTGCCCGGACCCTCCTACACACCTCCACCTCCGCCAACAACCCCACATCCAACCGCCACAACGGACGTTGGTCTCGCACCTCTCCCATCTCCAACTCTATCCAATGCGGAGCGTGGTCGGAGATTGCAATGGCCGAATACTCGGCCTCCTCCACTCTCGGAATCAGTCCCTTACTCACCACGAAGAAATCTATCCGAGAGTAGACCCTATGTACGTGGGAGAAGAAAGAGTACTCGCGTGCCCTCGGCCTTACAAACCTCCATGGATCCACCCCACCCATCTGGTCCATAAACCCTCTCAGTACCTTGGCCGCCGCCGGCCTCCTACCCGTCCTAGAGCTGGACCGATCCAGTGAAGGATCCAACACCGTATTAAAGTCCCCCCCTATGATCAGACCTCCCGCCTCCAGATCCGGGATCCGTCCCAACATACGCCTCATAAAGCCCGCATCGTCCCAATTTGGGGCATACACACTAGCCAGTACCACCTTCTCTCCTTGTAGCCTGCCCCTAACCATAGCATACCTACCCCCCTTATCCGCCACCACCTCCGATGCCTCAAACAACACATTTTTCCCCACCAGAATCGCCACTCCCCGGTTCCTCACATCCAACCCCGAGTGGAAAACCTGCCCCACCCATCCCTTCCTCAGGCGGACCTGGTCCGCCACCCTCCGGTGGGTCTCCTGAAGCATTGCCACATCCGCCTTTAGCCCCTTCAGGTGAGCCAGTACCCTCGACCGCTTCACCGGCCCATTCAACCCTCTCACATTCCAGGTGACCAACCGGATCAGAGGGCGTCCCGCCCCCCTCCCCCGTCGGCGAGCCATAGCCCGTTGACTGCCCGCCCCAGGCCAGCACCCCCTGCTCGACCCCGTCCCCATAGCGACAACCCCTCACCTCTGTCCCCCCAGCCCCCACCAGCTACTTCTTGACCCTACCAGCAGCAACCCGGTATTCCCCTTTCCCCCCCTCCCTTCCCCCCCAGGCTAGGAACCCTCCCAGCCGCGAACCGTCCTCCATTGTACTTCCGTGGGTCAGCTAACTTCTGCTGACCCCGGAAACTCCCGCCAATAGCCCGACCCCTCCCGAAGTGGGATCATCCCCCAATCTATCCCCCCTCCTGGCACCGCTCCAGCGCGGGGAAGAACCAGTTAAGGCCCCGCCTCCCCCGTCACCATCTCCACCCACCAGCCCCGCAGCACGGGAAACCAGAGGAAAGCCCGCGCTTTTGCACTGCCCCACCACACCCTTCTGACGCAGCTCCCAAATATCAGCCCCACTCCATACCCCCACTCCGGCATAGAATACAACATACCCCCCCGACCCTCCCCTCAAGATACACAGCCCAGACAATGTCCCACAGCACAAAAACAAAAACATAGCAGAACAACCCCTCCGTAAATAACCATATCAAAATTGCAAAAGTACTAAAACAAGAAGAAAACAACAGAAGAAAAAGAGAACACAGCAACAGCAGAATCCAGCACTAATATCTTACAGCCGACCTCGCAACCCCCAACCCCTAGTTCAAGTCCAGTTTCTCCGTCCGCACGAAGGCCCACGCCTCCTCCGGGGAATCGAAATAATAATGCCGGTCCGAATAAGTTACCCACAGGCGCGCGGGCGGCAACATTCCGAACTTTATCTTTTTTCTATAAAGCGCGTTTTTCGTCCGATTAAATCCGGACCGCCGCTTAGCCACCTCCGCACTCCAGTCCTGGTAGATCCGCACTACCCCATTCTCCCAATTGCTGCTCTTCACCTTCTTGGCCCAGCGCAGCACGCAGTCCCGATCACTGAACGGGTGGAACCTCACCAGCACCGCACGCGGGGGTTCATCTTCCTTGGGCCTCCTGGCCAGCACCCTGTGCGCTCCCTTCAGCTCCAAGGGCAGATGGAGAGATCCGGCCCCCACTAGCGAATTCAGCATTACAGCCACATAGGCTGTCAGGTCCGATCCCTCCAGCCCCTCTGCAAGGCCCAAGATCCGCAGGTTTTTCCGCCTCATGCAGTGATCCAGCTCCTCAAAGCGTTCCTGCCACTTCTTGTGGAGTGCTTCGTGCCCCTCCACCTTACTCACGAGGACCACGGCCTCCTCCTCTCGTTCAATGGCCTGCGTCTGCAACTTCTTGATGGCAGCACCCTGGGTGGACTGAATCTCTGACAGCCTTCTGTTTGTTTCCTGCAGAGAGCTCAGTACTTCATCCTTGAATTCTTTAAAGCAGCGCAGGAGATCAGTTTGTTGTTTCTGGGCCCAGAGTCTCCATTCCTCTGGAGCTTTGTCAGTGGCCATCTTGGATCCCTTCCCCCGTTTTTTCTGAGGAGCTGCTGCTGTTTTTTCCACCTTTCCACTCCGAGTTCGAGTCATGGACTGCAGGGAAAGTCGTTCAGCACACCTTCCCCCACCGGGAGACGTCGAAAAATTTCCGTTTTGGGCTCTCAAAAGAGCCGAAAAATCTCTTTAAAACGGGAGCTCCCACATGTGTGGCTTACTGCTGCATAACTGCCACTGGAAGTCTACTCACACTGTTAGTTAACTTACACAATTAGATTTGACTTTCTATGGCGAGTCTAATTGGCTATTAATGTGCCAATGCCCTCATCAAAAGTATGAGGAGTTGAAAGGTAAAACACCATTTTTGGGAATGGTGGAGCAGAACAAATCAACAAACAACTTCTGACGAAGCTACACCTTTCTCCAAACTATTGACTAATTTGCACAATAGAAATAACGCATGTTGTTCACATTTTTAAAGCCAATTCTGAGCTATTATGATGAAAGGTGTCAGCACCTTGATTTGAAATATAGATAGAGAACTTTGGCACTTCATATCAATAAAAATTAGAGTCAAAAAATCTGAATGGTGGTATAATATTCTGGCCTGCTTGGGTAGGAATTTCTGAAGACAATAAGCTACTGTTAACTTAACATCAAAAGCTCAAGATTCATAGGGCAGTGGACAGAGTTTTGTTTGTCATTTTCCTGAAGCAATGGCAAAAGATGTAGAGGATTTGACAAGATAAAGTTCATCAATCCACAGATCACAAAAGCTTTTTCAGACTGTTTTAGCATAACGCTTTCTTGGCGTTTCTTCGAGGACAAAGATTTTGGGAAGGTTGTATTTTTCGTCTCGCCAGTTGCAGGCCCGCTGATGGCTAGTCAGGCCTATCTGCGACTGGCAGGTTCTCCCAGAGTAGGCGCAAGTGAAGGTGTCGTCACTGATGGGGCAGTTGGATGCTTTACTCTTCCATGCTGGCTCTTTGCTCAGTCGCAAAGGTGTCTGGCACTCCTGATGTGGCATCACGCTTACAGCGGACATGGCACACAGAGAGTGACTTGTTCAGGGAGTCCTTGAAACATTTGTGTGGGACCCCTCTGTTCCATTTACCAGTGGTCAGCATTCTATACAACACTATCTTGTCCAGGTATCTGCCATCCATCCGGACAAGGTAGCCTGCCCTGGTGGGTTTTGCAGGAGGATGGCTTTGATATTGACTGTTTCCAGGACTGCCTGCAGATCTTGAAGATGCAGTGGAGGAAGGACTGATGGAAGTGCTCTAGAAGGCACACATGATTGCAGTACAGGAACCATGACTCGGTGCCATGTAGAAGAGTGCTGAGGACCACAACTTTGTACACTTTGAGTTTGGCCAGTACTCTGAGGGTGTGGTTGCTCCATAGTTGTTTCTAGAGTTTGCCGAATGCGCTGTTTTCTTTTGAAAACCTATTGTCCACTTCCTTGTGGCATCAAACAAGATGGTGCTTCCCAGATAGGCAAGTCAGCAGTCAGCTCAGTTCCTTCAATGACAGTGTTTGTTGGACAATATTCCTCTTGAGGTGCAGGCTGATGCAAAACTTCTGTTTTCTTCAAATTGACTTTTAGTCCAAAGAATTGTGCCACCTCGGAAAAACATGTTGTACACATTACAGGTCTGACTGACTGTGGGAAAGGAGAGCGCAGTTATCAGTGAAAATAAATTGGCGGATGAGTTTTTCTTTTTTTTTGTGTGAGCCTGAAGATGTCTGAGTCTGAAAGGACACCTACCGGTCCGGAAACATATGTAAATTCCCTCCTAAAGGTCTTCCATTGCCTGCTGAAGAAGAGATGAATATGGTTGGGGCCAGCACATGTCTCTGCTTCCACCCCATTGGAAATATGGAAGGGACTTTGTTGTGCTTGACTTGTCTGTACTGATTTTTGTGAAACTGCTTCACCACAGTCAGGAACCAGGTTTTTCAAGGATTTTCCAAAGCCCATCTCTGCTCAGTTTTGAATGCCATGTTGAGGTCTATGAAAGTGATGCATTGGCCTTTGTTTTTGCTCACGGCACTTGTATTTGTCTGAGTAGGGACTTCTGCTGATGGGGATGTGCTGAGTAGTCGCACATCAGGTGGCTCTCTTCCTACGAACCTGAGAATAAGCTCTTTTACTCGAAATAGCCCGCTAATACAGGGAAAAAGTATCCCGAACCCCAACCATCATTAATACGAACAGAGATGCCAAGCAACAGTAACTCCAATGGCCGCAAAAGACAAAAGAAATGGGGAAAGCCAGGAGAAGCAAGTGGCTGAACCGGCGGATGCACGAGGCGACAAAGCTCGGGCCACGTCAGGGCGAGAAGGACCGACCCGCCGCACAAGGAACGGAGGGCCTGACCTCATGGGGAGAACGGTGACCGCGGACATTTTGGACGGTCCCCTAACAAAGGGAAACCCCGGAATGCAGGGTCGTGTCACCAGGTAAGAATGGTTGATCCCGCAGGTATGCGGGGGGGGGGGGAAACAAAACCCCCCCATCAGGATTGTCACCTGAAACATCAGGGAACTTAACGGCCCATTGAAAAGATCCAGAGTCTTCGCCCACCTGACAAGTATGAAAGCCGACATAGTATTCCTCCAAGAGACACACCTGAGAGAGAAGGACCGACTGGGGTAAGGAAGGGCTGGGTGGGACAGACCTATCATTCCTGCTATGGGACAAGGGCCAGGGGGGTAGCCATACTGCTAAATAAGAAGACAGTTATGGACCCAGGGGGACAGTATGTCATGATTAGCATTGTCCTGGACGGGGCACTGGTAGTCCTGGTGAACATGTACACACCCAACTGGGACAACATGGAATTTATAAGATGACGGAAATCTCAGATGTCGGCACTGACGTATCATGGGGCAGGGGACTTTACAGGCCCCACGGACAGACAGGCCGAGCCCCAAAACGGGGAAGACTTCCAAAATGGCGAGAGAACTCGACATATTCGTGGAGCAGATGGGGGCAGTGGACCCATGGCGTTTTACCCACCCAGGGGAGAAGGAGTTCTCCTTCTCCCAGGTACACAAATATATACACGGATCGACTTCTTTGTGGTGGGGAAATCGCTGCTTTCAGGACTAGTAAGAGTGGAATATTCCGCGATTGTACTCTCTGACCAAGCTCCACATTACGTGGATGTGAGATTGGAGATGGGCCATGCCCAATGCCCCCCCCCATGGAGGTGGAACAAGTCCTCCTGGCACATGAGGCTTTCAGTGAGAAAATATTACCGGCCATATTATTAATAACCAAAATGGGGAGGTCTCACCCTTCTTGTTTACTGGAGGTAGTCTGGCGATAATCCGAGGCCCCGACTGTAGAACTCTTGACTGAGAGGTGGAGCTCCACTCCAGGAGGAAAGCACGGAGGAAACTTCGAAAGGCACAGAGGACCCTGTATGAACACGGAGACAAAGTCAGCCGCCTGCCGGCTCACCAGCTGCGAATGCAGGCAGCCACGAGGAAAATAGCTCATATTAGAGAGGACAA
Source organism: Scyliorhinus canicula (assembly GCF_902713615.1). NCBI lineage: Eukaryota > Metazoa > Chordata > Chondrichthyes > Carcharhiniformes > Scyliorhinidae > Scyliorhinus > Scyliorhinus canicula. Next base: position 86,728,993 of record NC_052152.1, on the reverse strand, counting down.
AGGCAAACTAGTGGCGGAGCCGGAATAGATAAATGAGGCATTCATGACCTGCTACCGGGGGCTGTACACCTCCGAGCCCCCTGCAGGGGACTTGGTGATGAAATCGTTCCTCAATGGGCTGGAAATGCCAGTCATGGGGGAAGATAGAATGTGGGGGCTGGAAGCACCACTGGAACTGGGAAAGGATGTGGAGAGTATTAACTTCATGCAGGCGGGGAATTCACCGGAACAAGACAGATTCCCAGCAGACTCCTGTAAAGAATTTGCGCACCAGAGGTAGATGTTCACAGACTCACTGGCGAGGGGCACCCGGGCACCTATGCTAGCACACGCCTCATTCTCGCTGATAGCAACGAAAGACAAAGACCCAACAGAATGCCGTTCCTCCAGACCCATTTCACTGCTAAACGTGGACACGAAAATACTGGCCAAGATCCTAGGCAAGAGGCTAGAGGACTATGTACTAGAAGTGGTAATAGACGACCAAGCAGGCTTTGTGAAAGGTAGACAGATAACATCGGACATTAGGCACCTGCTGGACGTGATAATGACCCCATCCAGTGAGAGAACACCAGATATGATCACCTCCCTGGACGCAGAAAAGGCCTTCGACAGAGTACCTCACAGAGGTACTGGAGCAGTTTGGGCTTGGAGCAGGGTTCATCGCCTGGGTGAAACTCCTCTACAATGCTCCTACTGTGAGCGTACGGACAAATACCGCCAGCTTTAATACTTCCAGCTGCACAGAGGCACAAGGCAGGGATGCCCATTCTCCCCGCTGCTGTTCGCCCTAGCGACCAAGCCACTAGCGACCGAGCCACTAGCGATCGTGCTCAGCAAAGAATTGGATGGGCATCCGGAGAGGAGACAGAGAGCACAGAGTTTCGCTCTCTGCGGATTATCTGCTCCTCTACATCTCGGACCCGCAAAGCAGCATGGACAGTATCATGGCGCTTTTGAAAGAGTTTGGAGCCTTCTCGGGCTACAAACTCAACCTGAGCAAAAGTGAGATCTTCCCGGTGAACCCATAAGGGGGAGGGGTAGAGCTGGAGAGGCTGCCATTTAAACAGCACAACACAAATTCCGCTACCTGGGGCTCCAAATCGCCCATGAGTGGACGTGGATCCATAAATGGCTCCTGACTAGCCTGGTGGAAGAAGTTAAAAAGGACCTGCAGAGATGGGACGATCAAGCTCCCAGGTTCCTCTTCCTGTTCTGATCCATACTGATCTACATACCCAAAGTCTTCTCCAACTCATTAGAAAAACTGATCATGATGTTTGTTTGTGTGGTGTGTGTGTGTGTGGCAGGGGGAGGGTTGGTGGTGGTGGGGGGTGGGGGGGGGGGGCGTTTGGTGGTGGTGGTGGGGGTGATGGTGAAACCCTAGGATCCCCAAAAAGGCCCTGCATAGAATGAGAGCCATGGGGAGTTCTAGCCATCCCCCAAACCTGCAATATTACTGCTGGGCAGCAACTGCGGAAAGGGTAAAGTGGTGGATAAAGGAGCCAGAAGCCGAATGGGTGTGAATTGGGGAGGGCTCCTGCACAGGGACCTCCCTCCAGGCCCTGATCAGGGCAGCGCTCCCATCCCCACCGAACAAGCACTCAACGAGCCCAGTGTTGATAGCAACACTTCAATCGTGGAACAAACTACGACAGCTCTTAGGATTAACCAAAGTGTCCGTTAAAGCTCCCATCTGCAACAACCACAGGTTTTTGCCAGCCATAATGGATGCCACCTTCAAAAGGTGGAAACAAGACGGGAGGGACGTTGACAGTTAGGGACTTCTACACAGACAGCAGGCTGACAAACTAGCAGAGAAGTTCCTGTTGACAGGGGAAACAAGCTTAAATACATGCAGGTCAAAAACCCCTTACGTAGGGAAACAAAGACATACCCACGACCACCCTAACGATTGCTGTTAGAAGGCCTACTGAACACAGACATCTTAGTGAGAGGGTACTGCGGTGAGCTGCATGGGTGACTACTAGGAAGTGTGTACACACCCCTTGGCGAGACAAGGGAAAAGTGGGAGGAAGACTTGGGGTTTGAAATAGAGTGGGGACTCTGGATCATAAGAACATAAGAACATAAGAACTAGGAGCAGGAGTAGGCCATCTGGCCCCTCGAGCCTGCTCCGCCATTCAATGAGATCATGGCTGATCCTTTGTGGACTCAGCTCCACTTTCCGGCCCGAACACCATAACCCTTAATCCCTTTATTCTTCAAAAAACTATCTATCTTTAACTTAAAAACATGTAATGAAGGAGCCTCAACTGCTTCACTGGGCAAGGAATTCCATAGATTCACAACCCTTTGGGTGAAGAAGTTCCTCCTAAACTCAGTCCTAAATCTACTTCCCCTTATTTTGAGGCTATGCCCCCTAGTTCTGCTGTCACCCGCCAGTGGAAACAACCTGCCCGCATCTATCCTATCTATTCCCTTCATAATTTTAAATGTTTCTATAAGATCCCCCCTCATCCTTCTAAATTCCAACGAGTACAGTCCCAGTCTACTCAACCTCTCCTCATAATCCAACCCCTTCAGCTCTGGGATTAACCTAGTGAATCTCCTCTGCACACCCTCCAGTGCCAGTACGTCCTTTCTCAAGTAAGGAGACCAAAACTGAACACAATGCTCCAGGTGTGGCCGCACTAACACCTTATACAATTGCAACATAACCTCCCTAGTCTTAAACTCCATCCCTCTAGCAATGAAGGACAAAATTCCATTTGCCTTCTTAATCACCTGTTGCACTTGTAAACCAACCTTCTGTGACTCATGCACTAGCACACCCAAGTCTCTCTGAACAGCGGCATGCTTTAATATTTTATCGTTTAAATAATAATCCCGCTTGCTGTTATTCCTACCAAAATGGATAACCTCACATTTGTCAACATTGTATTCCATCTGCCAGACCCGAGCCCATTCACTTAACCTATCCAAATCCCTCTGCAGACTTCCAGTATCCTCTGCACTTTTCGCTTTACCACTCATCTTAGTGTCATCTGCAAACTTGGACACATTGCCCTTGGTCCCCAACTCCAAATCATCAATGTAAATTGTGAACAATTGTGGGCCCAACACGGATCCCTGAGGGACACCACTAGCTACTGATTGCCAACCAGAGAAACACCCATTTATCCCAACTCTTTGCTTTCTATTAATTAACCAATCCTCTATCCATGCTACTACTTTACCCTTAATGCCATGCATCTTTATCTTATGCAGCAACCTTTTGTGTGGCACCTTGTCAAAGGCTTTCTGGAAATCCAGATATACCACATCCATCGGCTCCCCGTTATCTACTGCACTGGTAATGTCCTCAAAGAATTCCACTAAATTAGTTAGGCATGGCCTGCCTTTAACGAACCCATGCTGCGTCTGCCCAATGGGACAGTTTCTATCCAGATGCCTCGCAATTTCTTCCTTGATGATAGATTCCAGCATCTTCCCTATTACCGAAGTTAAACTCACTGGCCTATAATTTCCTGCTTTCTGCCTACCTCCTTTTTTAAACAGTGGCGTCACGTTTGCTAATTTCCAATCCACCGGGACCACCCCAGAGTCTAGTGAATTTCGGTAAATTATCACTAGTGCATCTGCAATTTCCCTAGCCATCTCTTTTAGCACTCTGGGATGCATTCCATCAGGGCCAGGAGACTTGTCTACCTTTAGCCCCATTAGCTTGCCCATCACTCCCTCCTTAGTGATAACAATCCTCTCAAGGTCCTCACCTGTCATAGCCTCATTTCTATCAGTCGCTGGCATGTTATTTGTGTCTTCCACTGTGAAGACCGACCCAAAAAACCTGTTCAGTTCCTCAGCCATTTCCTCATTTCCCATTATTAAAACTCCCTTCTCATCCTCTAAAGGACCAATATTTACCTTAGCCACTCTTTTTTGTCTTATATATTTGTAAAAACTCTTATATATTTGTAAAAACGTGGATCGAAGCACTGCACAGGGTCAAATCCACATGTGCAAGGCTAAGCCTAATGCAGCTGAAAGTGGTACACAGAGCGCACTTAACCAGAATCCGAATGAGCAGCTTCTTCCCAGAGATGGAGGACAAACGCGAATGGTGCCAAGGAGGCCTGGCCAACCATGCTTACATGTTTTGGTCTTGCCCCAGACTACTTGGGTACTGGACAGCCTTCTTCGAGGCGATGTCCAAGGTAGTGGGGATGAGGATGGAGCCATGCTCGATAGTTGTAATCTTCGGGCTATTAGAACAGCCAGATCTCTTCATGGGGAGGAGAGCCTAGGCTCTTGCCTTTGTCTTCTTAATCGTCCGCAGAGACTCCTGCTTAGCTGGCGCCCTGTAGCACCTCCCAACACTACAGACTGGCTGGCCAACCTATCTGAATTTCTCCAGATAGAGAAAATTCAATTCGCCTTCCGGGGGTCGGAAGAGGGCTTCCACAAAACAGGGGAGCCATTCACCCAGTTATTCCAAGACCTGTTTGTAGCCAACAACCAATAAGCCAGAGGGAGGGAGAGGGAAGCCAAAGTATGACAAGGAGCACAAACAAATTGGGGGGTGGGGAATAAAGAGGGGCATGGAGTCAACCATGCCCAGCACATAACAAAATACTCAGCATCATGTCCATAAGACCATAAGACATAGGAGTGGAAGTAAGGCCATTCGGCCCATCGAGTCCACTCCACAAACAAATTGTCAACCAAACAGGAACAGGATAAAAGAATCGATGAGGGAAGAGGGCACACCAGGTGACTAGAAGGGGAAGGGAATCAGGAAGTAAGGGGGTGAGGGAGGCAGGGGACCCAGTTAGAACTAAATGGCTACTGGAGAACGTAAAAATGTAATTGTAGATAACAAAAGACAAACCGTGTAAATAATGGAAGACGACCAATGCATATATATTTTTGTTTTCAATGTACGTTCATGCTTACCTTTGTTCAGTATAATATGAAAAATCCTTAATTAAAAACATTTCATGAAAAAGTATTTGTCTGAGTACAAATGCCATGTCTGTGATGTCTCTGTTTGCTCTGAAGCAGCACTGGCTCTCTGGTAGGTTTTATTTTGCGATGGTGGGTAAAAGCCTGTTCAGAAGTAGTCTCGCCAGGATCTTCCCAGCAATAGAAAGGAGGGTGATCCCATGGGAGTTGGACCAGTCTGAATTTTCGTCTTTGTTTTTGTATAAGGTGATGATAACAGTATCACGGAGATGATGTGGAATCCTAACCTCTTCCCAGCATGCCATGAAGAGCTCATGGAGCTCGGTATGTAGGGCACCATGTTTCAAGGCTTTGAGTGGAATTCCATCGACTCCGGGGCTTTGTTGTTCTTCATCTGGTTGATGGCAGTCATCATTTCCTCCAGAGCTGGACTCTCGCCCAGTTCTTCTTTGACAGGCTGATGTTGGATGCAGTTATGACAGTATCATTCATTGTGTACTTGGCACAATGGCCACTTGGTTGCTCAGGGTGCGATTGGGTGATGATGTCATCTTCAGATCATCATCAAAACGAACAATGTACTGAGCTGCCTGCATGCAGGATTGAAACTGCAGCTGCCAGTTTCATCTTACACCTACTGTTTTTGCCCCTTTTCCATCGCTACAGGATGTACTTTTTGAGTTATCATAGATTTCATAGAATTTACAGTGCAGAAGGAGGCCATTCGGCCCGTCGAGTCTGCACCGGCTCTTGGAAAGAGCACCCTACCCAAGATCAACACCTCCACCCCATCCCCATAACCCAGTAACCCCACCCAACACTAAGGGCAATTTTGGACACTAAGGGCAATTTATCATGGCCAATCCACCTAACCTGCACATCTTTGGACTGTGGGAGGAAACCGGAGCACCCGGAGGAAACCCATGCGCACACGGGGAGAATGTGCAGACTCCGCACAGACAGTGACCCAAGCCGGAATCGAACCTGGGACCCTGGAGCTGTGAAGCAATTGTGCTATCCACAATGCTACCGTGCTGCCCCAGTTGCAGCTAGGGTGGTCATTTCTTTGCTCTCTGTTTGTACAGTGGAGCTTTAAGGGGGAGCCCAGTTTGTGCTGACTAACCCCACCCTTTAAGCCTGGAGCTCATCTGTCATGGCCAGCAAAGTGGGAGAGGAGCAACGATATCGCCAAGCCATAGTCTTGAATTCAGCATTGCCTTCTCCTAGGTGGGTCACCGACCAACACTCGGAGTACTTTCCGTAGCTATATTATTCATTGCTAATATACCAACAACCGTAGTCCACACAGTATGGTGTGGCATACATTTGGACCAGAACTTAATGGTCATTTGAGTCGCATGGAATCCTTTTGCCCTGGCCATTATCTTTGTCAGAGATGACATCGGCCCAGGTGGTGTCACATTAATCAGTTCTCCCCTCACTATGGGTTAGATGTGCTGGGGTGTGGTGCTTGAAACCGGCATTAAGAATTGGGTGTAGGTGAGGACCAGTGATTGGACCCTACAAGTAGGATGCGGCTGACTGAAAATACTTCTATCTGAACACTCATCCCCATACACCCCAGCCTTAACATTATTGCATGGACAAACAGATCTTATATTTCTCCAGAAAATGCAGTTGAAGTAGGGAGCAGCTTATGGTGTTTGATTACAAAACTTTCAAGTTATTTTGAACTATGGTTTACACATGGATAAAGGTACTAAAGACTTCCATAATCAACTTGTTTGGCTTAAGTTCACTTGGTGGTTCCCAAAGTCCTTGGCCATTTAGATCAAGATCTTGGTTGACATTATTCTTCTGCAGCCCACCCCAGCAAGATTTGTTGTTCCCTATCCCAACTTTTCTTGACTTTCAGTCCGGCACAGTGGCTTCCTCTTCCCCTCCCTTGTCCCACTGCCTTTCCTTTCCCTCCTCCTTTTCTTCCCCTCCTCCTTTCCTTCCTTTCCCTTCCTGCCTCTCCTCCAAATCTCCATCCCTCTGTCCCTGCCCTTGCCTCCATTCTGATCAGATTTAACTACCCGCTATCGCTATTTACCGCATTGCCGTCATTTTCTCAGAGTTTCAATTTAGCTTTGTTAAACTCCGCCAGTCCCTTTGATTTTTGCCCTTCTGGGACCTCTCTGTCTAATCCTGCTCTAGCTCTCCCCTTATCCCCTACCAACCCCCACCGCCATCCACAGCCACTACTCCTGCCAGGGCCCCAAACCCTGTTCCGACCTCCTCTTCTTCCTCTCCATCTCAGCTTCCAACAAAAAGATTCCTGGTTAAATCATCATGCCATTTCATAATAAATTCCAAAATAATTAATGTTCCTGATGTTTGCAAGGATCCTATACTGAATCTATTTGGATATTACCGGGGGTTTGCCACGCCAACTATGATAGTATTAGGAGAACTGTCTCACAGACTAGTCAAGCAACAGCCTGGCAAAGTCATACTCACAGAATCATACCTTACAGACAATGTCCCAGACACCACTATCACCATCCCTGGGTATGTCCTGTCCCACCAGCAGGACAGACCCAGCAGAGGTAGAGGCACAGTAGCATACAGTCAGGAGGGAGTTGCCCTGGAAATCCTCAACATTGACGCTGGACCCAAAGAAGTCTCATGGCTTCAGGTCAAACGTGGGCAAGGAAGCCTCCTGCTGATTACCACGTACCATCCACACTCAGCTGATGAATCAGTGCTCCTCCAGGTTGAACACCACTTGGAGGAAGCACTGAGGGTGGCAAGCATGCAGAATGTACATTAGGTGGGGACTTTAAATGTCCCTCACCAAGAGTGGCTCAGTAGCCCCACTACTGACCGAGCTGGCGGAGTCCTAAAGGACATAGCTGCTAGACTGCATCTGCGACAGGTGGTGAGAGAACCAACAAGAGCAAAAAAAGTGCTAGACCTCATCCTCACCAACCTGCTTGCCCCAGTTGCATCTGTCCATGACAGTATCGGTAGGAATGACCATCGCACAGTCCTTGTGTAGACAAAGTCCTGTCTTCTCATTGAGGATACCCTCCATCGTGTCGTTTGGCACTACCATTGTGGGATAGATTCAGAACAGATCTAATAACTCAAGACTTGAGCATCCATGAGGCGCTGTGGGCCATCAGCAGCAGCAGAATTGTATTCAACCACAACCTGTAACCTCATGACCCGGCATATCCCCCACTCTACTATTACCACCAAGCCAGGGAATAAACACTGGTTCAATGAAGAGTGCAAGGGGGATGCCAGGAACAGCACCAGACAGGCCAAAAAATGAGATGACAACCTGGTGAAGCTACAACACAGCTCTACTTGCATGCCAAACAACAGCAAGTGACAGACAGAGCTAAGCGATCCTACAATCAACGGATCAGATCTAAGCTCTGCAGTCATTCCACATCCAGCCATGAATGGTGGCGGACAATCAAACAACTCACTGGAGGAGGAGGCTCCACAAATATCCCCATCCCCAATGATGGAGGAGCCCAGCACATATATGCAAAAGCCAAGGCTGAAACATTCGCAACAATTTTCAGCCAGAAGTGCCGAGTAGATGATCCATCTTGGCCTTTTCCAGAGGTCCCAGCATCACAGGTGCCAGTCTTCAGCCAATTCGATTCACCCCACATGATATCAAGAAAGGCTGAAGGCACTGGATACTGCATAGGTCATGCACTCTGACAATGTTCCAGCAATAGTACTGAAGACTCGTGCTCCAAAACTTGCCGCATCATTAGCCAAGCTGTTCCAGTACAGCTACAACACTGGCATCTACCCAGCAATGTGGAAAACTGCCCAGGCATGTGCTGTACTCAAAAAATAGGACAAATTCAACCTGGCCAATTACTGCCCTATCAGTATACCCTCAATCATCAGTTAGGTGATGGAAGGGGTCATCAACAGTGCTATCAAGTGGCACTTGCTTAGCAATAACCTGCTCTCGGACGCTCGATTTGGATTCCCCCAAGGCTACTCAGCTCCTGACCTCTCACAGCCTTGGTTCAAACATGGGCAAAAGAGCTGAACTCCAGCGGTGAGGAGAGATTGTCTGCCCTTGATATCAAGGTAGCATTTGATTAAGTATGGCATCAAGGAGCCCTATCTAAACGAGAGTCAATGGGAATCAGGTGAAAATTCTCCCGCTGGTGGGAGTCATACCGACACAAAGGAAGATGGCTGTGGTTGTTGGAGATTAGTTTTCTCAGTCCTGTGACATTACTGCAGGAGTTCCTCAGGATAGTGTCCGAGATCCAACCACGTTCTTCTTCATCAATGACCTTCCTTCCAACATAACGTTAGAAGTGGGGATGTTCAATTTTCGGAAATGGGAGGAGAAGAGGATTAAGACACTAAAAGATTTGTTTCTTGGGGGTCGGTTTGTAGGATTGAAGGAGCTGGAAGCGAAGTATGGGCTGGAGCAGAGGGAAATGTTTAGATATATGCGGGTTCGAGATTTTGCCAAGAAGGAGATACAGAGCTTGATGGGAACACCATCACCTGGAGGCTCCCCTCCAAGTCACTCACCATCCTCACTTGAAAATATATCACCGTGTGGTAGTCACCACTGTTGTATTGTGTATATTGCATACAAGGATATTACGGTAAGGCCCCTGTACTACAGGTACGGGAGTAGATCCCTGCCTGCTGGCTCCGCCCAGTAGACAGAGTATAAATGTGTGGGCTCTCCGAGCTGCAGCCATTTTGGCAGCAGCTGCGGGAGGCTCCACATCCCTGTGTGATAAAGCCTCGATTATTCTATACTCTCGTCTCGTCGTAATTGATAGTGCATCAATTTATTACGGAGAGATTTTAAAACGATGGATCTCTGCATCAAGCCTGATCGCCTGCAGCTGCACCCTCAAGCAGCCAACGCCAAGTCAGCCTTTGCACATTGGCTAGCTTGCTTCCAGGCATACACAGGATCTGTGACTGAACCACCCTCAGAGGCACAGAAGCTCCAGATCCTCTACATGCGGCTGAGCTCGGACATCTTCCCCCTCATCCGGGACGTGCGTCATACACTGAGGCCATGGCGCAACTGAAGGAGAACTACACGCAGCAGACCAACAAGATCTTTGCCAGGCACCTCCTCTCCACACGGCATCAACTCCCCGGTGAGTCTGTGGAGGATTTCTGGCGTGCCCTGCAACTCCAAGTGAGAGACTGCGATTGCCAGGCCATTTCGGCTGCTGAACATTCGGGTCTGCTACTTAGGGATGCATTCGTTACATGCAGAGAGTTGGCCTACATCTGGCAGCGACTCTTAGAAGGGGCTACCCTCGACCTCGCGGCGACCACGAAACTAGCGCTCTCGCTCACAGTTGCTTCACGCAATATACAGGCGTATGCCTCCGACCACGCACCCCTCCTGGACGTCATGGACCCCACCAGCGAACACCCTACCGTGCACCCCATCAGCGACCTCCCCCAGCCAACCCCAGGCCTGCGCCACGCGGCAGCCACACAGCCATGGGGGACCCAAGTACTACTTCTGCGGACAGTCAAAACACTCCCGACAAAGCTGCCCGGCACGGAGCGCGCTCTGCAAGGCCTGTGGTAAGAAAGGACATTTTGCTGCTGTGTGCCAGGCCCGCTCGGTCACCGCCGTTGCCCCAGCACCCCGCATGTGCGACCCGCTGGTGCCGCCATCTTCCTCGCCTCAGACCTCGTGCGGTCCGTGGGCGCCGCCATTTTCCTTGCCTCAGTCCACGCGTGGCCCGTGGGCGCCGCCATCTTGCTCCCCTCACAACATGTGCGGCCAGTGGGCGCCGCCATCTTCCTCGCCTCACACAGTGGCCCGTGGGCACCGCCATCTTGCCTACCTCAGGACACGTGCGGCCCGTGGGCGCCGCCATCTTCCTCGCTTTGGGATCCCTGCTCATCGGGCCGCTCATCCCTTGCAACCGCCGCCGACCAGCCACGTCTGGCCTCCGTCACGATCGACCAGACACGACCGCACAACCTCACGACCGCGTCGACGACAGTGAAGGTCGACGGGCACAAGGTTTCCTGCCTTCTGGACTCCGGGAGCACTGAGAGCTTCATCCACCCCGATACGGTAAGGCGCTGCTCCCTCACGGTCCACCCCACCAACCAGAGAATCTCCCTGGCCTCCGGATCCCACTCCGTGGCGATCCGGTGGTACTGCACCGCCACCCTCACCATCCAGGGCGTAGAGTTCAGCGGCTTCCGCCTCTACGTCCTCCCCAATCTCTGCGCTGCCTTGCTACTCGGCCTGGACTTCCAATGCAACCTCCAGAGCCTAACCTAGAAATTTAACGGGCCCCTATCACCCCTTACTGTATGCGGCCTCACGACCCTTAAGGTCGACCCACCTTCCCTGTTTGCGAACCTCACCCCGGATTGCAAACCCGTTGCCACCAGAAGCAGATGGTACAGTGCCCAGGACAGGACCTTCATCAGGTCGGAGGTCCAGCAGCTGCTGCGGGAAGGTATTATCGAGGCCAGCAACAGCCCCTGGAGAGCCCAAGTGGTAGTGGTGAAAACTGGGGAGAAAAACAGGATGGTCGTTGACTACAGTCAGACCATCAATCGGTACACGCAGCTTGACGCGTACCCCCTCCAACGCATATCTGATATGGTCAATCAGATTACACAGTACCGGGTCTTCTCCACAGTGGACCTGAAATCTGCCTACCACCAGCTCCCCATTCGCAAGGCGGACTGCCAGTACACCGCATTTGAAGTGGACGGCTGCCGTTACCATTTCCTTAGGGGTCACTTCGGCGTCACTCACGGGGTCTCAGTCTTCCAACGGGAGATGGACCGAATGGTTGATTGGTACGGACTGCGGGCCACTTTCCCTTACCTGGGCAATGTCACCATCTGCGGCCACGACCAGCAGGACCACGACGCTAACCTTTCCAAATTCCTCCACACCGCCAAACTGCTTAACCTAACCTACAACAAGGAGACATGCATGTTCAGCACGAACCGATTAGCCACCCTCGGCTATGTGGTCCAGAACGGAGTTCTAGGGCCCGACCCTGATTGCATGCGCCACCTCATGGAACTTCCCCTCCCCCACTGCCCCAAGGCCCTCAAACGATGCCTGGGGTTCTTCTCGTATTACACCCAGTGGGTCCCTAACTATGCGGATAAGGCCCGCCCACTCATTCACTCCACCGTTTTCTCCCTGACGGTCGAGGCCCACCAGGCCTTCAAACGTATCAAGGCCGACATCGCCAAGGCCACGATGCACGCGGTCGACGAGACCCTCCCCTTCCAAGTGGAGAGCGATGCATCAGACGTCGCTCTGGCCGCCACCTTCAACCAGGCAGGCAGGCCCATGGCATTCTTTTCCCGCACCCTCCATGCCTCCGAAATTCAGCACTCCTCTGTCGAAAAGGAGGCCCAAGCCATAGTAGAAGCTGTGCAACATTGGAGGCATTTCCTGGCTGGCAGGAGATTCACTCTCCTCACTAACCAACGGTCGGTTGCCTTCATGTTCAACAACACTCGAGATCAAAAATGATAAAATCTTGAGGTGGAGGATCGAGCTCTCCACCTACAACTACGAGATTTTGTATTGCCCCGGTAAGCTCAACGAGCCCCCCGATGCCCTATCCCGAGGTACATGTGCCAGCGCACAGGTGGACCGACTCCGCACCCAGGGGTCACCGCTTTTATCACTTCATAAAGGCGCGCAATCTGCCCTACTCCATTGAGGAAGTCAGGACTATCACCACAGACTGCCAGGTTTGCGTGGAGTGTAAAACGCACTTCTACCAGCCAGACCTTGCACGCCTGGTGAAGGCCTCCCGCCCATTTGAACGCCTCAGCGTGGACATCAAAGGGCCCCTCCCCTCCACCGACCGCAACACGTACTTTCTCAATGTGGTCGACGAGTACTCGAGATTCCCCTTCGCCATCCCATGCCCCGACATGACGTCTGCCACCGTCATCAAAGCCCTTAACTCCATCTTCGCTCTGTTCGGTTTCCCTGCCAATGTCCACAGCGACCGGGGATCCTCATTTATGAGCGATGAGCTGTGCCAGTACCTGCTCAACAGGGGCATTGCCTCAAGCAGGACAACCAGCTACAATCCCCGGGGAAAAGGGCAGGTGGTGCAGGGGAATGGGCCGTCCAGCTGGTCCTATGGTCCAGACATCTCCTGGCCTCCCGCTGGCAGGAGGTCCTCCCCGACGCCCTTCACTCCATTTGGTCGCTCCTGTGTACTGTGACTAACAAAACTCCCCATGAACGTCTCTTTGCCTTCCCTAGGAAGTCCACCTCCGTGGACCTGTAAATGTTTTAACAACCTGTATGTAAATAGTTTCCACCCCCCCCCTGCTGGACTCCCAACATGGCTGGCAGCTCCAGGACCCGTTGTCCTCCGTAAGCACGTGCGGCTCCACAAGGCGGACCCGTTGTGTGAGAGCGTACAGCTACTCCACGCCAACCCGTAGTACGCCTATGTAGTGTACCTCAATGGCCGCCAAGACACAGTCTCCCTCCGGGACCTGGCACCAGCTGGGTCCCCCCCCCCCCCACCCCCCATGCCCTGGCGCCACCCGCGCAACTTACCTCAGCCCCCGTTCCAGGACGATCCGCCCTCCCCTTGGTCCCACCCATGGATGAAGATGAGGTCGACACGCTCCCGGAGCCACCGAGGAACGAGCCGACACCTGAATCAACACCACAACTCTGTCGCTCGCAACAACGGATCAAGGCGCCTGACCATCTAAATTTGTAGACTCTTTCTTAATTTTTAAACAACCTGTAAATTTTTTAACAACATGTATGTAAATATTTTCCACCACCCCCACTGGACTCTTTTGTAACAAGGGGTGAATGTGGTAGTCACCACTGTTGTATTGAGTATACTGCATACAAGGGTACTACGGTAAGGCCCCTGTACTACAGGCACCGGGGTAGACCCCTGCCTGCTGGCTCCACCCAGTAGGCGGAGTATAAATGTGTGTGCTCTCCGAGCTGCAGCCATTTCGGCAGCAGCCGTGGGAGCCTCCACATCTCTGTGTAATAAAGCCTCGATTACACTCAACTCTCGTCTCGTCGTAATTGATAGTGCATCACACCGTTCCTTCACAGTTGCTGGATCAAAATCCTGGGACTCGCTCCCTAATAGCACACCTACACCACATAGACTGCAGTGAAGAAGGCAGCTCACCACCACCGTCTCAAGGACAATTAGGTACAGGCAACAACCAAGCCACCGCAGCCCACATCCTGTTAAAATTATATTTTTTAAATTAGCATGCTGGAAACCAAACTTAGTACTGCAACAGAGGAGTATTCTTTCATTCATTCCAGGAATTAGATCAACTGTTAATATTAGATTACATGCAAAATAACAGTTTAATGCAAGCTATTGTTATCATTAAGCCAACTGCAAAATGCTACTTCCTGTCACTCCTGACACATTCATAACCGTGACTCATCCATGCAGGCTGGAAACAAGGACTGGAAATAGCATAGTCCTGAATAACTTCAGAAGCTTCAAAATTGAGCTGACCGATAGCTGATCCATGTATGGACCAAAGTTGTAATGAGGTGTGGAACTGCGTGTTCCAGGTGGAATGGTTTACTCGACCATTGCAGAATTAAGAATCAATTTTATTGCTGTGGTCTGGAACCAGAGCAGTTAAGGATATTAGTTTTGTTGCCTAAAGGATATTAATAAATCGGATGGATTCTTATGACCGTCCAATAGTTTTATAGTTTCCATTAATGATCCTAGCTTTTTAAAAAATTCCACATTGGTTAATTAAATTAATTAAAATTTCCCCAACTGCCATGGTGGGATTTGAACTCTGGTCTTCAGATCATTGGTCCAGGCCTCTGGATAATGAGTTCTGTAACATGACCACTATGTTACCATACCCTGAAACATCTTTTGCAAACTGAAATGTGGATAGGTTAGCATGTCACATGACAATTATCCTTCTTGGTATTTTGTCCTGAGACTTCTTATTTTGCCAACAAGTTCTTAAGGGGCTGGTTTAGCTCACTCAGCTAAATCACTGGCTTTTAAAGCAGATCAAGCAGGCCAGCAGCACGGTTCGATTCCCGTACCAGCCTCCCTGGACAGGCGCCGGAATGTGGCGACTAGGGGATTTTCACAGTAACTTCATTGAAGCCTACTTGTGACAATAAGCCATTTTCATTTCTAAGGCATAAAACCACATTTCTGTTCCATTCAGGCTGAAAATAAATCAACTTTAATTATTTCCAAGGAAAATGATTCCATAGAAGCAAATTAATACAACCTACCAAGCAGTATGAAATTGTTTTGAAAAATAATAGACCAATATTTTAACTGTTTTTCTCAGAATTTTTTAACAGAATCTCTGATGAGTAAGGTATGGCCTGCTAACTTTCATTTTTCCACTTCTCATCACATGGAAATAGATAGACAGCTAAAAAGGAGACTAAAGACCCCTGAAAAATCATGTTGTGCGTCTACATTTATTTTAGATTTCCTCTTTGATATCCAAAGTTATCATGATATGAATTAATTTGACTGCCTGAGTGGGAGCATCCTCTTCTTTGTTTCTTGAGTCTTTTGTTGATGAAGTAGTATTAGATGGAGACAGCCATATGGCCCAGTCTCTCTGTACTGTTGTTTCACCCTTACATGAACAGATTCCCAGATGCTTTAATTCCCCTTACTTTCAGCCAGACAGCTGACCTATTCCTAAACGTTCACATAGTTCCTGGTTCAGATGCTTACTTCACAAAATGGTTGTCCTGCTCTCTGTCCTTAATTTCTTAAGTTAATCGTACATTTTCTGTTAATTCCATCCCAATCAATTCCATTCCATCCTCTTTATAAGTTTAAATGTCTCTATCAAACCCTGCTCTAACTTTCTCTGTTCTAACAAAACCAGCCAGACACCTGATCACAGCCTTAATGCATATTGAAATTTCCACTGGTGGAGTAACATTCAAATATAAAAGCGATATAAAGTTTATACACAAGCGATGTGGTAGCGAGCGGGAACTGGGCGAGCTTCTTAATACGCGACCAGGCGAGGCCATCGCCACTATAAAACGTTAATGGGTCCAGTTAACGAGGCTCTGCAGGCTTAACGCCGCAAATGATGACCCCCACGGGCTCGCTGCGACCGCGTTCGCCGCCCTCCCCGCCCCGCTAACAAGGGAGAGCAGCACTTAAACTGCTCCTGCACAGCCAAACCCACTCAGCTCTCAGCTATGCTGCCGAGAAGACCAACCCCACAATTTGGGGATGCTGACCTGGGCAGATTACTGGACGTGATAGAGTCCTGACGGGATGCCCTGTTCCCCAGAGGGTCTGAGAGGTCAGCCGCACGGCAGCCAGGGCCGCCTGGGAGTAAGTGGCTGCAGCAGTGAGTTCAGGGAGTGTGACCAGAAGGACTGGCACCCAGAGCTGCAAGCAGATCAATGATCTCCACTGAGCCGCACAGGTGAGTTGGCACTAGACCCCCGACCCCCCCACCCCCACCATGAGTATTCACCCAGCATTACCCCCACCAAGCACCGTTCTATAACCCGGCCCACCCATGTCCAGCAGTGCCGCACACGCCATGCCACTACCACCCCCATAGGGGCCATCTCCCCGACACCCCCCGCAAGAAACCCCCACTCCCCTGGCTGAACGCCCCCCCCAAAAGCCTCCCCACCGAGTCTCCCCCCACCCCTGCTATGAACGACGCGGCTGTGGTGATATGCCTGCAAGCAATATCACAGATGGTTGGTATGCGACCATCAACAAGTAGGTGGCGGTGCAGACACACCATGCGGTCTCAAAACAGTGGTCTCAAGACCAGGGTCTCCAATATAAGTGGGGCACATCCAGCCATCATCAGGTGGTTGTAGGAGATGGTAGTAAGACATTGTGGTGAACCACTGTACACCTGTATTAGGGGATGTAAGGTAGGACCTGTATTACAGGTTCGCCGGTAGCCCCTGCCAGCTGGCTCCGCCCAGTAGGAGCTGTATAAATATGCGTGTCCTCCATTGATCTGCCATTTTGCAGCTGCAGCAGGAGGCCACTCATCTGACTGCAATAAAGCCACAGTTGTACCCAACCTTAGTCTTTGTGCAATTGATCGTGCATCAATTTATTGCAGTCAAATTTTCAACAAGATGGATATCAGAGTCAAACCAGATCACATGCAGCTGGATCCGCACTCGCCCGACGCCAGAAAGGACTTTAATCACTGGCAAGCTTGCTTCGAGGCTTACATCAACACAGCGGACCCCACACCGACGGAGGCTCAGCAAATACAGGTCTTATATTCCAGGTTGAGCTCAAGGGTGTTCCCGCTGATCCAGGATGCCCCTACTTACGCGGAAGCCATGGCAATCCTAAAAGAGAACTACGCGCAGAAAGCGAACATGCTCTCGCCAGGCACGTACTCGCCACTCGCTCTCAACTCCCTGGTGAGTCAATCGAAGACTTCTGGCGGGCCCTAATCCCACTCATCCTGGACTGTGACTGTCAGGCCGTTACGGCCACCGAACATTCTAATCTCATGCACGATGCGTTCGCAACCGGGATTGGGTTGGACCCCATCCGACAACGACTGCTGAAGGGACTACGCTTGACCTAGCAGAGACAAAAACATTAGCGCTCTCCATGACGGTCGCCTCCCGTATTGTTCAGGCCTACCCCTCTCGCCGCGCGGCCCACCCCTCCTATCCTCCTGGACCCCGCAAATGACCCCCCCAGCTGGGGCCCTGCCTAGCCAATATACCTGCGCCACATGCCAATCCACGCACCCCGGGGGTCCCGGCTGCTCCAAAAAGGGCCACTTCGCCACAGTGTGCCAGGCCCACGCAGTCGCCACTATCGCCCCCTCCCCCCCTGCCAAACGCATTATGGGTGCCGCCATCTTCTCCTCCCAGGACCACGTGAGGCCAGTGGGCACCGCCATCTTCTTCCCCTCAGACCACGTGCGACCCATGGGCACCATCATCTTGTCCATCTCCTCTAATGTGCAGCCCACGGGTGCCGCCATCTTGTCCTGCCCCCGCAATGGGCGCCACCATTTTGTTCCCTGCAGGAGCTCCGGACGCCGCCATCTTGTCTTCCCCACGGGGCAGGAACGCCAATGACATCCCATGACCTGGGCCGCTAACACTCTCCGTCTGAAACCTCTGACGATCACCCGCAGCTTGCCTCGATGATGCTAGACCAGTCTCGTCAACAGAACCTGGCCACCACTTCGACAACGGTGAAAATCAATGGCCACGTGACCTCCTGCCTGCTGGACATCGGGAGCACCGAAAGCTTCATACACCCGGATACACAAGTCCACATCCGGGGTGTCGCTCCCGACTTGGCTCGCAGCTCCAGGACCAGTCCTGCTCCGTAGGCACGTCCGACTCCACAAGGCGGACCCGTTGGTGGACAGGGTACACTTGCTCCACGCCAATCTACAGTGTGCCTACGTGGAGTTCCCCGACAGCCGCCAAGATACTGTCTCCCTCAGGGATCTGGCACAGTCAGGTTCCAACCAAACACACTTCCCCGCCCAGGCGCCATCCTCCACTCCCCCGGCGCTCCCAACATTAACCCCACCAGGCCCATTTTGGCCCATATGATGCAGAAAGTGATGACCTGGAAGGTGAGACAGGTGAAGATCAGTATGAAATACTTGTACACTTTTTTCCCAGCAGCACTGACGGGCTCAATGAACAGGCTCAAGAAGAACTTCTCCGGTGATTTGGAAGGAATGATGAGTTGGTCATAGGGGACGGCCAGACCGCGCTGGACACTGAGAAGAGAAGGAGCCCGGAGATGGTGCACTCAAAGCTGCTGATACCACGGAGGATCAGCCACTGACAGAGCCAGAAATGGAAGAAATCATCCCAATATTGGAGAAACTGGCCTCAGAGGTATGTGGTGACTTGTTCCAGTTCTTTGAAACGATTCCTGCAATTCATTCCCAAATCATCGAGAACACAGACGATGAATGGGAAGACATCGATGACGACTGCGATGACAGCAACTCAGATGTTGCAGTAGTTGGCAACTCTGAGACTGACCCAGAGAAAGAGCTGATGACAATCTCAATATGTAGCTCCACAGATCACTCACACATTGTTGAATTTGATCAAGATGAACCAATGCCTGGATTGTCACGACCAGAGAGCATCGTAATCTCGAGTGATGAAGAGCAAGTGAGCGTAGCTCCAGCGAGCGAAGAAGGGGTGGCACCTGTAGCCCCAGTTCCAATCTTCACTCAGACACCAGAAACCGAGGCGCTCCAACATTTTGGTGAGGTTGCAGAAGTGGGCATTGTCACACAAACCAAAAATGACCCCTCAGGGACAACCTGAAACTCTGCAGACCTCTGCACACATGGTAAAAACCAGCACCACACCAGAGGCTGTTAAGCCAAAATGCAAACGCAGGAAATACAAGAAACTACATCAGCATGTTCTCAAAATAAAGAGGAGAAAGAGGAGGAGATTGCGAGAGCTAGCTCATCCCACCAACAAGCCAGCAACGGAAACAATGAGAAGCAGCAAACACCATCATGCCAGGAAGCACAAAAGAAAGACTGGTGACACAAGTGTGGCAGTCATGGATACAGGCCTTCCAAAGGCACAGAGCAATCAGGGAAAGAAGCAAGAGGCCAACATATTAACCAGTCTTCAAAGAGTCTGGCTGCAGCTCGAATGATCACAGAGGTGATCCCATGAGGGAGATATACTGACCTGTGCGAAAGGGATAGACACCGGCCAGGCATATCATGCTCATGGACACCCTAGTAAACCTCATTCACATTGTGAGACAAATATCATGATTGTATAAAGTTAAAAGATCAATGCTGGTTGTAAACAAATCTTAATGTTTTGTGAGGAAGGGGGATGTGGTGATATACCTCCAACCAGTAGGTGGCGGTGCAGACACATAATGCGGTCTCAAGACTGTGGTCATGTGACCAGGGGCTCCAATATAAGTGGGGGCACATCTGGCCATCACAATGGTTATGGGAGATGGTAGTAAGACAGACAGGTGAACAGTCATGCTAAGTATAGTTCCAGAGGAGTACAAAGAAACTCCATGATAACTTTCTCTGTAACAGATCGCTACCTTACCATGTATGATTCAATAAAGATCCTGGTTTGGATAAGTCTAGGAGTTTGGTGGATTCCTTTGCAAGACATAGAAGACCAAACACAACAGCAGCTAACAATGCCCCCTCTGTGTCCCCACCGGGGATGTTGGCCCACAACAGGCAGCGATGGGCCGGACATCATAGTCCTCACCCCCCATGAGGAATGGGCCCTGGAGGTCAAGGGGTGCCGAGTACAGACCAGTAACCAAGGTTGGCATACGGCGCAGAGGTGAGGGTCCACCGGCCCCAACTCAGATGAGCTGTCATACATGAGTTGTTAATACCATACAGACTGACCCATCCCTCACACTGTCCACATGTCCATTCTCCCGCAAGATCTGCATCCAGCAGTGCCGGGCAATCCCATTCCCAACCCCCCCCCCCCCCCCAAACTCCAATCAGAACACCACAGAGGAGAGCTCCAAGAATGTCACCATTGAAGTGTCACAGCTGTCATCCCCAACCTCTGTCAGCGCAGAGAAGCATACCTTGGTGGGAAACAGTAGTGGAAAGGCGTCTGGGGCACAATCTGGTCAGCACCACACAGTTGCTGATGTACATTAGGTGGAGGCAGGAACGTCCAGGCGAGACAGCAGTCGGAGGTTGGCTGGATCCCAGGACCCAGCTGGGACCCAGTCAGATGCTGAGCCTTTGGACCAGGTTTACCTGGAGCTGATGCTAGGCTGCGGCCGTGAGATTCAGAGGGGGATTTTAGCGACCCTCCAGAAGGTCCACTGGCGATTGGAGGAGTTCCAGAGGCTACGGGCACTTGAGAAGGCGTCGACAATGCAAGGCACTGAGGCTAACACTGCTAGGGTGACGACCGCAGTGGAGAGCCTGGTGCACAATGTCGGCAGTGCGAGTGCCGGTATCCAAGGCAAGCTCAGTCAGTGACGGCCATTGGTGAGTGCCTCGCCAACATGTCCGAGTCGCTGGGGGAGCCCTCCCGGTGCACCCACCCACCTTGATAAGGCACCTTGGTGAGGCACTGCAGGGCATTTCCCAGTCTCAGGTGGGCATTGCGAGGCCCTCCAGAGTGTCATAATATGCACCCATGCACATCATGAGATAAAAACAGGCAGTGACAGGCACCCAGGTGAGCCAATCAACATTCAGAACAGAACACGACCAATCACCAGACAGAACACCAGAGGGGGGCTTCCAACTATAAAACACACGAGGCATCAGCACTCTGCCTCTTTCCACTAGTGACAACTGTAGTGACAGTCAGGGTGTACAAATCATTCAACACCTTCGACACGTGGATCAGAGCTAGCCTGGTCTAGATAGTTAATGATAGTTTACTTAGAGTAGTAGAGAGTCAACCCACAGGTAGCTGTGTGCTTCATTACTGAAGTTCAATAAATCTTAATGATGATGTGGAGATGCCGGCGTTGGACTGGGGTGAGCACAGTAAGAAGTCTTACAACACCAGGTTAAAGTCCAAAGTTGGACAATAAATCTTATTTACACGACATGATACCAGGTGTGGCTACTGCTTCTAAGTAATTTACCTTCGAAAATTCACTGACGATCAGCAAGTGCCTTTCAGCGGCATGGAAAAGATCCAGGCACCTCCAAAGCTCCGGATCTCTGGGAACCTTGGCACCAACTGGCAGGTCTTCAAGCAGAAATTCAGTCTATACCTTGAGGCCTCGGGCCTCGAAAGTGCGTCCGATGAGCGAAAAATTGCACTGATACTGTCGACTGCGTGGGACCAGGCCATCCAAATCTTCAGTTGGCTCACTTTTGCCGACGGCGAGGACAAGACCAAGGTCCAGACCGTCTCAGCCAAATTCCACAGTCACTGTGAGGTTGAGACGAACAAAAGCTTCGAGCATTATGTCTTCCAGCAACGCCGTCAGGGTAAGGATGAGCCTTTCCAATCCTTTCTAACTCATCTTCGCATTCTAGCGCAATCCTTTTTTTTTTTATAAATTTAGATTACCCAATTATTTTTTCCAATTAAGGGGCAATTTAGTGTGGCCAATCCACCTACTCTGCACATTTTTGGGTTGTGGGGGTGAAACCCACGCAGACACGGGGAGAATGTGCAAACTCCACACAGACAGTGACCCAGGGCCGGGATTCGAACCTGGGACCTCAGCGCCGTGAGGCGGTTGTGCTAACCACTAGGCCACCATGCTGCCCTTTTCTAGCGCAATCCTGCAACTACGGTGACATCGCTGATTCCCTCATCAGGGATCAGATTGTGTTTGGCGTCCACTCCGACGCCCTGCGGGAGCAGCTACTAAAAATAAAAAATGTGACCCTGCCAGTGGCCATCGAGACGTGCAAAGTCCACGAACAGGCAAAAAGTCACCATTCCCGCCTTAAGTCGGCAGAGCAGGACCGACTTGCCTCCCACGAGGCTGAGAGTGTACAGGCCATCGCCCGAATGCGGTGCCTGAGCATCGATAAAGGCGGCCATTTTGCGCGCTTTTCCAGGGGTCCCACGCATGCAAGCCAGAGTCGGGTGAATGAAGCGGCCGAAAACTACAGCCAACAATTCTTCCGCCTGCCTGCCAGTTGCCCGATTACAGTGGAAATGCCCTCACTGCGTTAGGGTCCTGTCACCTGCATGGATAATTGGAGCACATTCTGGGGATGGTGGGACCTGTACAGACAGGACGGTTTGCACCTGAACCAGAGGGGCACCAATATCCTGGGAGGGAAATTTGCTACGGCTCTTCGGGGGGGGGGGGGGTTAAACTAATTTGTCAGGGGGCTGGGAAAATGAGCTGTAGACCAGAAGCCAGTGTTGAGAGCAGTGAGGTACTGAGGAGGGCATCAAGGTCGCAGGAGTTTACCGGCAGACAGAAAGATGGGTTGAAGTGTGTCTACTTCAATGCAAGGAGCATCCGGAATAAGGTAGGTGAACATGGAGCGTGGATTGGGAGACTTGAGAGGTATTCTCCTATTGGTACAATGGTTCAGTAAAACCTGACCGTAACCGACGGGAACATGCTCGGTTTATAGTTGCTACCGTAAAAAATCTATTTGTTTCTTTCCCATATATTTTTAATCCATTCATCTTTGTGTTGTATTATTTGCTCCTGGTTTCTTTCCTTCAGGATTCTTTGTGCCTGCCAAGAGTTGACAGGGACTTTCCACCTACCAATGCTACTTTATAGCCCATTGTGTAAGAGCGGCCTGGGATGGCTATCACTCTGACTTTGTTTTCCTCCCTACCTATTGGGAATGCTTCTGGCCTGTGTTTGGACCCTTGTTGTGGCTTTTGGATCAAACGGTGTGCTGGAGATCCGAAGTATGGCACTGATAGGTTGCTGTACTTGCTTCATTGTTCCCCTTCCCTGCTTAGGAACCCTATACTGCTGCACGTACCATTTTTCAAACATGAGAGGTGGCAGATGGCCTGTTCTGTTTGGGAGCTAGAGCTGCTTCGGATGATATTCTTTTGTCTTCCCAGTTTCCTTTGGAGAATTTCCCAACCTCCAGTCATCTCATCCGGAGAATGTAAATTAAAATCAGAACTTGCAAAGTGTGAACCAGAGAAGTGAGCCGACGTCCTGTTTAATGGCAGATTGTGTTTGTGCAGAAATATGCATTCTATGATTTGTAACTTAACTCTAGCTTTGAGAAATGCATCATCCACGTCAAGGTTTTAATCTATCTTTTGTGTGTTAGCCTCTGCAGCCTTGCCTCAACTCCAAGGAGTCTATATTGGTGTTTCAGCAACACTGCAGGATAGCGGAGCAGTACCACAAAGTGCAGAAAGAAATTGCGTTGCTCCAAGAACGAAAGTAAGTGAAGTTCCACAACTGCAAGTTGATGCTTTGTACAAAATCGCACCTTCACATGTTCCATTAAGGATAGTTTCTACTTACATCTATATTCACGGTAGCCTTGTGGATAGCACAATTGCTTCACAGCTCCAGAGTCCCAGGTTCGATTCCGGCTTGGGTCACTGTCTGTGTCAAGTCTGCACATCCTCCCCGTGTCAGCATGGGTTTCCTCCGGGTGCTCCGGTTTCCTCCCACAGTCCAAAGATGTGCAGGTTAGGTGGATTGGCCATGATAAATTGCCCTTGGTGTCCAAAATTGCCCTTAGTGTTGGGTGGGGTTACTGGGTTATGGGTATAAGGTAGCGGTGTTGACCTTGGGTAGGGTGCTCTTTCCAAGAGCCGGTGCAGACTCGATGGGCCGAATGGCCTCCTTCTGCACTGTAAATTCTATGATATCTAACTAGAGAACATTGTGTTACACCTCTGACCACTTAATCCTGCATTTAGTTTACACAAAGGTAAAAAAGCAAAAATTAAACTGATGGAACCATCAATTCACCAGACACGTGTTTTCCGATATGAATATAGGCTTTAATCTACTTACTACAGAGCCAGCCTGTTACCCGTTGATGAACTCTCGGTGAACTGCAGGCTGACTCTGGACAAGGGTATTTATACAGCAGCACAAGGGGGAGGAGTCATGGGCGGAGCCAAGGGCGGAGCCCTGTACAAGCTCCTGAGCATTCCCAGAGCTACTCCCCCTAGTGGTTGGATAACGCTACTGCGCTTACAAAGATACAGTGTAAATTACCATGTTACATTCACCACATAAACAAAATGGCTCCAAAATTTATATTGAGTGACAAGAAAAGTGTTAAGGCTAAGCTGATGGCTCAGTGGTCATTGTTGTATGTTGTGGTACTGAACCATGCGGAACAGTAATGTCTCAGATTTAATCCCTGACCTGTGCTCATTTCCAGCCGAGGAGCCACAGGGGTACTGGAACTCCGTTCCCTACCCTTGGCTGGAGGAAGAAATTGGCCAAAGTTCCTGCCTCTCATTACTTTTCACTGATGCTTTCTGAAAAGTACAGAAACAAGTTCAGATCTAGGGCAGGATATTCCACTTCGCGCCGCCGGAAGTGCGAATCACGATTGGGTGGAGAATCGCACGTAATTGAAAAATCGAAGTTTGCGCCCGCGCCATGCACCGTTGCCTCGTTGGCGGCAAAACTGAAGTTCGCGCCTCACATCGGTGGGCCCATGCAAAACTGTCATTTGCATGAATTTTAATGTAATTAGCGGGTTGGACACATTATGCTCCACGCTCCGTGATGCTCCTGTTGTGTTTGGTCTTCTATACCTTACAAAGGAATCCACCAAACACTTTGACTTGTCAAAACCAGAACCTTCATTGAGTCTCGTGTGGTAAGATAGCAATCTGACACAGAGCACATTACCATGGAGTCTGCTTATTACTCCTCTGGAATCTACACCTAGCACTGACCATTCACTTGTATTTCTTATTACCCTCTCAATCTTCTTCTGAAGATGGTCGAATGTGTCTCCCCTTATATGAGAGTCACTGGTCACATGACCTTGGTCTAGAGACCACACAGTGTGTCTGCACCGCCACCTGTTGGTTGGAGTTCACGCATCATCCATCTATGATATAGCCCATAGGCCTATCACCACACTTGTGAGGCTGGCAGCACTCACCGCCTCGGCCACCTCCGCCCAGGCCCAGTTAACTATGGCGGGCTTGAGTCTCCTGCCCACCTTGGGGAAATGGCTGTCCCTCCTCTCCTCCACCATGTCCAGCATTCGATCGAGCTCTGGCTCAATAAATCTCGGTGCAGGTCTCCGTTGAGCCATCTTCTTGGCTGGAATGAGAGTGTGTGGGGAGTTGGGGTGCTTATAACCAGTTCCAGCTTGTCAAGCTCTCCAGCGCTAATTCCAGCCCCAGAGAATCCAATGTCAGCGGGAAAGGAAATTGCTCTAAATTCACATGGGCAGAGTGCTGGTCAATTTGCATATCCTGACCCGCTTCTCGAATAGCACACCCAAAGGCTCGTGAACCGAATGCAATTCAGTCTCAGCTGCAAAACTTAGGGCACAGTTCTCCAGCCGCGTTACACTCTCACTCAAGCATAACGAGGATAGTGAATAACGGGAGAGGCCAAAAATGAAATGCGCACAGGGCGCCAAACAGTTTGCGATGCAACCAGCCTGCTCCAGTCGGCGAAATCAGGATCTCCTCATAGCGTGGTGAGAAACCAATTATCACCACTTAAGCCCCATTTCCATAGAATTAACAGGAACGACCGCATATCTAACGGGCTCCTGTCATCCAGCGGCCTCCCCAGCAAGTGCTCACACTGATTAGTACTCCTTTTGCAAAACGTGAACCTGGTGGAAGGGTTTCTGTGGGGAGCCGAGTGAACGGCCATCATTGCTCACAGGCAAAGAGACCGCGGGCGCTGGGTTTGCCATTTGGGGGGATGGGGGAGGCACTGGGGGGGGGGGGGGGGGACTGGGGGGCAACTGCTCACGGCACCACCATGCCAACCTTGGATCATCTTTACCCACTCTGGAGGCAACCCTCGTCCCTGCCCATCTGTCCTCACCGATCATCCATAACCCCCACCAACTGCTGAGGCCTCTGGCTGCGCGGCTGAAGGCTATTACTAATAGGGAATTGGCAATCGTGGTTAAGTGAGCACTTCACACATGCATAGTGCATTCCTGTGTGTGGGTGGGCCATATAGCATGTGGGAGTCATTGCCTTGCATCCCAATCACACCTTGATAGCTGGTCACTGTGTCTGAACACTGCGGGAGGTAACACCACACAAGCAGCAGCCAACATCCGAACACCAGGAGATGGGACACAGCTCCGGGGACAAGTCCATGGCTGGAGGGTGGGTGGATGCGACGGGGGAGGGGCTGATACCTGGAGAGATGGGCAAAGGGTCCGAGGGTCAGCCCGCATTGCGGAATAAAGTGTCAGAGGCATCATGATGGTTGTGCAAAAAGGTGTTTAATGTGCTGTACAATACTCCATTTCTGGTTG
Source organism: Scyliorhinus canicula (assembly GCF_902713615.1). Lineage (NCBI taxonomy): Eukaryota > Metazoa > Chordata > Chondrichthyes > Carcharhiniformes > Scyliorhinidae > Scyliorhinus > Scyliorhinus canicula. The sequence goes on along the minus strand of NC_052152.1, from coordinate 86,702,149 downwards.
TGCCGCACCCTGCCCTGCAACCCCCCCTCCTCCGTGCTCTCAGTGATCCTCAGCGTGTTTGGCCCTCCTAGCTCTACCACTACATCCACAGTGGAAAGCCTGGTACACGACCTTGACACCATAAGTGAAGGTGTCCAAGGCATTGCGCAGTCGGTGATGGCCATGGCTGAACGTCTCGCTGGGGGATGTCACTCAGTACCAGGCTGACCTTGAGCAGGTTCTGCGGGACATATCCTGCTCTCAGATGGGCATGGCCAAGGTGCTGCAGAGAATGTCCCAGTCCCTGAGGAGCATCACTGAGGGCGTCAACACGATGGTGCAGACATTAGTACATGTGACGTAGGTACACCCACAGTGCTATAATAAAAGCAAAATACTGCTGGAAAGAGAAACAAAGTTAACGTTTCAAGTCCGTGTGACTCTTCTTCAGAGTTAAAGAGAGAGAGAAATATGATGGACTTTATACGGTTAGAGAGAGAGGGTGGAGCAGGGGAGTTAAAGGAGAAGGTCAGTGATAAGCGGGTTCTCGGAGAGATTCATAAATATGTTTAGGGCAAAGGATGTGTTAATGGCAATGTTAAGTAGTATAGAAGGTGCTAGTAGTGACATAAAGGTAAGATAGCAGTATGCGTTCATTGGGGAACAGCGCTCAGTTAAACCAAAACTAAAGAACAAGTCACAGATGGCCCGGGGTGGGGGGAGGGGGTTTGCATTGGGATAATTCTGTTAGGGAGGAAGTTCCAGGATTTTGTCATAGCTGCTACTGATAGATTGCAGTACCTAATTGTTGTCCAGTCTTGTGTTGCTATATCTGTTTGAATTCATTTACCACAGTGGTAGTCCACACAACAAAATGGAGAGTATCTTCAATATCAAGGCAGGACTTTGCCTCCATAAGGACTGTGCAGTAGTCAGTCCTACCTATACTGTCATGGACCGATGTATCTGTGGCCGGCAGATTGATGAGGTCAAGTATGTTTTTCCCTATTGTTGGTTCACTCACCACAAGCCACCGACCCAGTTGAGCAGCTATATCTTTTAGGACCCGGCCAGCTCGGTCAGTGGTGGTGATACCAAGCCACTCTTGGTGATGGACTTTGAAGTCCCCCATCCAGAGTACATTCCGTGCCCTTGCCAGTCTCCGTGCTTCCCCCAAGTGGTGTTCAACAAGGAGGAGTACTAGGGCAGCCTGGTGGTTAGCACTACTGCCTCATGGCTCCGAGGACCCGGGTTTGATCCCACCCCCGGGTCACTGTCTGTGTGGGGTTTGCACATTCATCCCATGTCTGCATGGGTCTCACCCCCACAACCCAAAAAGATGTGCAGGGTAGGTAAATTGGCGACGCTAAATCGCCCGTTAATTGGGAAAAAAAGTATTGGGTACTCTAAATTTATTTATCTTTTAAATGGAGGAGTGCTGATACATCGGGAAGTTGAACTGGCATTACCCATTTTCCGCTATCACCCAAAATTGATCCAGTGAGTTAGGCAATAACACAATGTTATTGTTTCAGTGGCCTTTCAAGGTCATGACGAATTAACTCGAGTTAAACCCGGTTAGGTCACATTTTGCTGCCTTGTTTCCCAAGCACTTCTAAAATCCAATTGGAGCTGGGAGACTGTTGTTAACACAGTCAGGCATGTTTGCACATACAACCAAGTATGATAAAGTGACTAGATTGTGAATGAGCGCCATCTGCTGATCAAATACAAATGATGTACTCGCAGAGTAGCAGAGAGTAAGTCAGTGACTTACACAAAGTAACATTTTACGTTCAAAAGTAGACAGTTGTTGACAGTGGTAAGGAAGTTATATTACTGCGGTGGTTTTTCACAGCCAAGTCCGATCCTACTCACACCCAAATGAAATGGCACAAACACTTCCAACTGAAGAAATTGGTCGGCAACTAGGAGTGAGAACTATTGTTAACTTGTTACTCTATCCTTGAAGCCCATTGAGGTGTTCTTCTAGACTAAAACTCTGTTGCAGTGCTAAAGTCTTTTGGGGAATATGATAAACGGAGATCTACTTAGTGGGCATAAAGATCTCATGGTACTACTAGAAGAAAAGCAGAGATTTCCTGCTTTCCTAGTCAACATTCCTCCTTCAACCAGTCAATTGCTTATTCAGATCATGTTTTATTGGACCTTGCTATATGAAGATTTATTGTAGCACTTATCACACATTAAGAATGATCCACTACCTGTGAAGCATTTTGGAACATTTTTTTGGGATGGAAGACGTTATAGGCACAATTTAATGGAAAAGTTTTGAAGTGCAGTAGTGAGCGGGAACTGTCGTGAGCTTCCCGATGGTTGACCCAGCGAGGCCATCACCGGTATCAAATGTTAATTGGTCCACTTAGCAAGGCCCCATGGGCTTCAAGCTGCAAATGACTGTCCCACCGGCTGATTTGCCGGGACCCTGCTCGCCAGCCCCCCACTAATGAGGGGGATCAACACTTAAACTGGTGCCGCAGAGGTAAGCCCACACAGCACCTAGCCATGCCACCAAGGAGCCCGGATACAAGATTTGGGAATGTCAACCTGGCCCACGTGCTGGACGCAGCGGAGTCGCAACGGAATACCCTAGGCGGGATTCTCCCTTCTGGGGACTAAGTCCCCACGCCCGCTGGAAAACGGGTGGGAATCATTCCGGACTTTTTCCCAGAAAGTCCGGGGTGATTCTCCATCTTTAAGGGGGCCAGCAGGGCCCTAGTGTGTGTCCCGCAGCTCCAGTTGCCAGCGGGGCCCTGCAGTTACGGCCGCGGGTCCGCGCATACGCGCGGCCGTCTTCGCACCGGCCCCCGTGCAACATGACAACGTCCTACAGGGGCCCGGCGCGGAGGAGCATATGCCCCCTCCCGGAATGAGCGCGCCGGCCGATTGGTAGCCACCGATCACAGGCCTGGCCACCGTGGAGGCCCCCCTCGGAGTCGGATCCCCCCGTCCCCCCACCAGGACGGCCCTCGCAGTCAGGACGCCGAGGTCCCGCCGAGTAGGACCACATGTGAACCACGCCGGCAGGACTCGGGGGAACTCGGTGAGCACTCGGCCCTTTGCGCACGGAGAATCGTCGTGCGTGCGCGACTGGTGGTGATTCTCCAGTCACCGCAGAATTGCGTGCCGGCGTGGGAGCCTATTTTGGGTAATTCCCCCCCCCCCCCCCCGCCGAGTGCAGTTTCAGTGCGGAGGGTCGGAGAAACTCGCCCCTTGTACTTCTGAGGGGCTTGGCAGATCAGCCACTGGGCAAACAGTGCTGCCTCGGAGGAAGAGGCTGCACTGGGAGTGTGATCCAAAGGACAGCAACACACTGCAGCATAAAGCTAAATGACCTCCACTTGGCCACATGGGTGAGTTGGCATCGGCCTCCCGGCACCGGTGCCACTGTCACTACCCCCCTCCCCGACAACCTTGCGAGTGGTACCATGCCGCGTCCCACCCATGCCCAGACGGGCGGCATAGTGCGATACATCAGAGTCCTTACCCCTTATGAGGAACGGGCCCTGCAGGTTGCGGGTGGCTGAGGATCGAATGGTCACCGACATTGAGATGGCCTGCATCGCATGGTGGGCACCCAACGGCCCCCACCCAGAAGACCGGTCATGTGAGTTGCTCATGGAAGCATGTTGATCTTGCCCCCCACTGACTACATATCCATTCTCCCACACGATCTCCAAACTATGGTGCCGATCTATCCGGGGTGGTCGACTCCCTCCCCCATGCCTCCCAAGAGAACCCCATGAAGGAGAGCTCTGAGGGTGCCACCATAATAGTCGAGGCAGAGCTGTCACCTCACCCTCCATCAGGGGCATCAAAGGCCATGGGACGCGATGAGGAACGGGCCCTGCAGGTTCTCGTCCTCGCTGCCTCCTCTGCTGATGTGCATCCTGGGGAAACACCAAGACGTAGTGGCAGAGCATGAAGGGTTAAGCAGATAGAGGATCACTGGGAGGCCACTGGGGTGTGGAAGGGGAGGGTCATGATAGGAGAGCGAGGAAGGGGCTAGATGATTGTGCGGGGAAGAGGGTGGAGGGGACGGGGAAACGGTGGGAGGAGTTGAAGGGAGGTGGCACCATCAGGGGCTCGGGGCAGTTGGGGTCACTATTGTACAACAATAAATCAAGTTGCACCTGTGAAGCCTCTAGCACGTTATTCAACAATGCGGGCCGGCCTCCAACTCCCTGCCCCAGCCCCCCATGCATGGTGGTCCTGGATCTGCCCTCACCCACACCCAAGGCACACCATGTGCAGGTGCCGAGCGCGAGCACACACTTGGCAGACAGACAGGAGTCAGGTTATGACATAGTGACGAGCACTAGTGCACAGCTCACAGCGACTTATCCACCCTTATGCCCTCGACATGGACAGCTGACAGTGCCGACACAGGCCCATCATCCTGGCATGATGTTACACAGACCCTGGGAGAGGGGAGGTCAGGTGGGCCAGGTGGGGGATGGGGAATAGGATGTGGTGGGATGGTGGGTGGGAAGTGGGGGGGAGGGGGTGCGATGATGGACTTAGCCATGTCTTATGTGAAGTGGGTGAGAATGAGGGCATCATTGACCCTCTGGGCATGCTGGACCCTCGCCGCTGCCATCTGACCTTCAGCCTTCAGCTGGTCCCCCGAAGCCTCCCCGGGCTCATCCTCCAGCCATTCCTGGTCCGGCGCCTCCTCGTTGTCCTTGTCGGAGGTGTCTGCATGTTCCTCTGCCTCCACATCCAGCATGTCGCCCACAAAGCAGGAGACCCTTATGGGGATGGGGGGGGGGGGGGGGGGGGGGGTGAGGGGAGGGGTGCGTGCTGCTGCAGTGCACCACCAGAGTGGTCGAGGCATTGGAACCATGTTTTGAACAGTCCGATGCACCACTCAGTGACAGCCCAAGTTGCCACATGGGCCTCGTTATATTGGGACTCCGCATTGCTCACCGGCCTCTGTACTGGCATCATTAGCCAGGTCCTAAGCAGAAACCCCTTATCCCCCAAGAGCCAACACGTCATCCTGGGGTATCCCTCGAAGGTATAGGGGATCTCCAATTGTCCAAGGATGTAGCTGTCGTGCACACTCTCTGGGGTGGTTGCTCACAAGTTGGACGTTCAGGGAGTGAAAACCCCTTCCATTGATGTAGGGCGCTCCGGTGCGCGCAAGGCAACATACGTGCCATCTATTACCCCCTGGACCTGGAGAATCTCGGCAATGGCGACGAATCCTGCTGCCCGGGCATCCTGTTGTGCTTGGTCCAGGTCAAAGTTTATATAGTTAACTATCGGAGCAAACAGGGCATCCGTGACTTCACGGATGAACTTGTAGGCTGTTGGTTGGGAGATGCCACACACATCCCCGTTCAAGCCCTGGAATATCCCCGAGGTGTAAAGGTTCAGGGCTATGGAGATCTTGACGGCCACCGGGAGTGGGTATCCTCCTCCTCCATGTGTCCCAAGTCTGCAAGGACATGGTCAAGGTGCCGCATCATCCTCTTGTTGAGGCAGAGCACGCACTGTCCGTCATCTGTTCGAAGGACCAGCGACACCTGTATACCTTGGGCTGTTACTGGCCTCCCCCTCTGGCTCCCTCCCTGACCTGATGGGCGGCTGTGTCCTCAGGGTATGGGGCGCGGTGCTGCACATGGACCACTGCCTCGAGCCTATGTTGACCCTGCCGCCGCTGCCTTCTCCGGCATCTGCCCGCCTGGCCTCCCAGCAGCAGTGCGATGGCAGCTTCCGCGGGGTCCAAGATATCATCCATCCTGTGTAATATCTGTCATGAGCTAACAAGTGTCAATCAGCGACGGCCTCCAGCACGGTATCCTCCAGTCTCCCATGGCTCCCCCCCCCCCACCCACCCACCCCCTCAGATCCCCTACCATCCTTCAAGTGCCACCCAACATGCACATGCACCCCGGCTGCAATGGGAGCCTCCAGACACCAGAGTCTGTACCCCAGATACCGCCTGGTAACATTAGCTGGACCGGGTGCTGGTTCCCACCCCGGTGTGCAGATCCACCCTCTGGTTGCGGGCATGTCCCCAGTGCTTAAGCCCAACTCTTGGATGTTTAGATGTTGCCTTCTGCCTCTATGGTGTTGAAAGCAGAGTGTCCAGGCCTCACATTCTGGTTGGGAGCGAGGCAGTAACTCTCACCTGTGACGTGGCATATGTATCCACGGAAGTCCACGTGGCAGCTGTGAATTGCTCACATTACTACAGTTGGCAAATCCCTATTAGCAATGACCTTCAGCTTTGCGCCCAGAGGCTACCACAGTCAGTAGTGGTTATGGGTGGTCGGTGGGACAGATAGGCAGTAGCAGGAGCTGCCGCTGTTATGGATACAGATGATCCAGGGGGTGGCATGACAGATCCATGGGTGCTGGGGCACCCAACCCCAGCCCAGGGCTAAACCCCACCGATGGCCATCCACCTCTCCCGACCGAGGCCACACCCACCCCCCCCCCCCACCCCCCCGAGCGCTCAGCCAGCAACCCCAGTGCCCCCGGGGCTGATTGCTTCAAAAATGGCTACTCACCTCCCCACAGCAGCTGCTCCACCAGCTTCATGTTTTTAAACTAATCGACGCCCGCGTGACCACTTGCTGGGGAGGCAGACAGATCACAAGTGGCCATTAGATAGGGGACTGTTCCCGTTAATGGTATGGCGATTGGCTTTAATTAGTGATTATTGGTTTTTCGCCCTGCCACGTGGGATCCTGATTTCAAAGAAGCAGGTCGGGTAGATCGCAAATTTCAGTGCCTGGCTCGATTCCCGATTTTGGCCTCTCCAGCGATTAACGGATCCTACCCTATATAAATGATGTTTCTTTCTTTGGAAATCAACTTTTTTCCATTTTAACCATGTGCGTCATGGTTTTCTGTGGAGATACTCATTGAAGAGCCAAGACCAGACACTATCAAGGATTTAAGAAGCTACGGGAGAAGATGTGATATGTCAATAAACTGCTTTATTGCTGGTGTCAAATTTAGATTTTAAAAGTTGGTAGATTAGATGAGGAAGGGAAAGCCAAATGAAGAAACATTTTGGATATCCCAAGAAAGGATGTGTTGGAAACAAGACCATTATGTCCTAATTTCAACTTTGTGTTCAAAGTGAGCAGAAGAATGACGAGCTATTGGAGCACTTTCTGTTCGTGACAGTTACTGTAAAAGGACAGTACTTTCTTTTTGCAAATGTTCTTTCCCTCTTTCCTGAAAGCACTATTTAAAGTGGAATACAGTTCCAGAGATGGCAGAGATCCTTTTTTACCTCAGCTAGATGGCCATTCTTCACTTGAACCTAGCCAATGGGCATTGAAAGAGTCGGTTGTTACACTTCACGAGTCGAGTTACTCATCCAGGATTTCAGTCATATGTGCACGGATCACTGGGTTACTAGACCAGGATGGCAATCATGTAAGCATGAGTCACTATGAAGTAAATGAGAATTGCATCCGTATGTGTATGAATCACTGAGTTATAGTCCATCAGCATGACACAGAGATAAGCCCCACATGATGTGACAATCTACAACTCAGGGAACTCGAGTGAATCACCCCGAGGAATGTCACTTTAATCTGATTAGCCAAGGTTCCTTTAAAATTTTGTTTTTTGGTTGTTGCAGTACATGCTGCCCTTTCAAAAAAGCACTTAGTTCTTCTGTATTGGCAAACCTCTGGTTGGATCAAAGGAGGCATAATTCATAAATGTGCAAACTATGAATGCCATTCATTCAGATCAAGATAACAGGTTGTAGCCTAACCTTTGTTTGCACTGACCTACTTGCAGAAGGAATAATCGCTGCACTTGAACAGGTAGAATTGAGCTGCACTCAATATTAGGCCTCATATCAAATTCAGATGAGACCAGTGAGGTTTGGATAGAGTCTGAGCATCTCCGTACAGCTTGCTGATTGAGAAGCTTTGAATCTTGGTAATAGGTAAAGGGGAAGGAGGGGAAATTAGTAGGAGGAAGATTGGGGATTGAGGATGATCCAGACGTTGAGACAGGGGTCGCGGTGGTAATTGCGGATCGGGGGCAGAGCAAGAGGAGACTGGTAGTGACCTGTGGTCTCAAAGGGGTTGGCAGGAGCTCGCCTCCTACCGGCTCCACATTCAGCAATTATTTTTCCAGGCTTGCATTTCTGGTGGTGATATGCAGCAGTCCCTTTAACCTACGTGTAGGCTAGCAGCCAAATTTGTACACCAAAATAGGTTAAGATGCTTGTCATCATAGTTGGCTGTCCCTCAGTCCAAGATTCAAGCATGAATTCAGGGTCATGAATCTCTGCCATGATCTTCATGTGACTGATCGGGCCAATTCTTGACCTGCAGACCTTTGGGCATGTCCCACAAGGTAAGAGGATCCAGAGTGCAGGATTTGCTTCCTTTTCTTTCTCATCTGCTGCTCTGTCTCATCATTAGGACTCAAAGCAAAGTAAGTCCCTTACTTGCATTACAATTCCTTGGTACATGGAATGGCCACATTTTTATCAATGCAAAGGGCACTTCCAGCTTATAAGCGGTGTGTGCTTCATGCTGGCCATAGCAGAGGCATAAGTGTCCATTTGGTGTCTGTAAACAGGTGCATTGCCATCAAATCTCTAGGCCTGTATTTTGAGGCAATGTAAACTGTCCTGATAGAATCTTTATGGAACAAATGTTTCCCAGACCTAACTGAATTTCAGTGACAGACAGGATAGGTCCAAACCTCAAAATTATGAGATACTTTTCCAATTGAGGGGTGATGGTGCCATATGGGAATATCACTGGACAAGTGTTCGAGAAGTGCAGGTTAATGGCCGAGGGACTTGGGTTCAAATCTCACCATGGCAGCTGGTGAAACTTAAACTCAATTCATAAAATCTGTCCTTATGAGGTGGGGTGGGGGGGCAGGCTCGAGACCCCCTAACAGGTAGGTTGGGGCATTGGGGGGGTCCGGATGCCACGGTGGGGGGGTCCAGAGATAGGGGTGGCATTTAAAAATGGTGCCCTGATCTCTTCTGCGCTGAGGACTTGGGCTTGTCAGTGCAGGAAATTAAACTCAGTGCATCTCGGCGGGGCGTTCCTCACCGAGGGCCACAAAAAAAACAGAATCCCGTTTGATAGCGAGGTCGTTCTCGGTGCTGCAGGCACCGAGAAACACTCTGCTAAACGTGCCCTAACGGGACTCTTCTTTTCCCATTAAATCACGCCCGGTATTGTTACAGCATTTGAGCCTTGCACACTCTTGTTGCAAAGTTTTGAGATTTGCACGATTAATTCACTGTGATTATACTTGATTATGGGACTAGACAGACGAGAAGGAGGTAATTTGACCCCAAATACCTGTGTCGGTTCTCCGAAAGATCTATCCATTTGATTTCATTTCCTCAGCCTCTCCTAACACCATGTTAAATTGATCTTTATGGACTCAGGAAGATCAGTCAGCAAATGAGATGTGAAACCATAAGCTAACTTTGTAGTACGTGCACAGTGGAATCTTTTTTCTTGAAATCTGATTTGCCAGGACAAAAGTCATTACATTTGAAGATTGCTAAGTGAACAGTCCAGAGAGACTGGCACAGTGGAAGCAGCCCACGATATCAAACTGAACCTCACACTGCCCCATCCATGATCCCAAGACCATTATGGTCGGCACGGTGGCTCAGTGGTTAGCAATGCTGCCTCACAGCTCCAGGGACCCGGGTTCAATTCCGGCCTCGGGTGATTGTCTGTGTGGAGTTTGCACTTTCTCCCCGTGTCTGCGTGGGTTTCCTCCTGGTGATCTGGTTTCCTCACACAGTCCAAAGATGTGCAGGTTAGGTGGATTGGCCATGATAAATTGCCCATTAGTATCCAAAGGATTAGGTGGGATGACTGAGTTACGGGCATAGGTTGAAGGCATGGGTTTAAGTGGGGTGCTTTTTCCAAGGGCTGGTGCAGACTCGATGGACTGAATGGCCTCCTTCTGCACTGTAGATTCTATGATTCATAGAACATTGAACAGTACAGCACAGAACAGGCCCTTCGGCCCTCAATGTTGTGCCGAGCCATGATCACCCTACTCAAACCCACGTATCCACCCTATACCCGTAACCCAACAACCCCCCCCTTAACCTTACTTTTATTAGGACACTACGGGCAATTTAGCATGGCCAATCCACCTAACCCGCACATCTTTGGACTGTGGGAGGAAACCGGAGCACCCGGAGGAAACCCACGCACACAGGGGGAGGACGTGCAGACTCCACACAGACAGTGACCCAGCCGGGAATCGAACCTGGGACCCTGGAGCTGTGAAGCATTTATGCTAACCACCATGCCACCCTGCTGCCCCCAATTCATTTCCTGAATTGTGATTGAACTTGTACTTCTTGTATTGCTTCAAATGCGAACCGAACTTAGACAGACAGCACATTGTGAAAAAAATGGATCGTGATCCAGAGACTGACTGGTTCCTATAGCTGAACTGAAACAAACAATGTAAAACGATATAAATTTAATAAAGAGGAAGAATCCTCTTTGAGGGCCTTTTGAAACCAGCCTGTTGAGCTAAAATTAAAGTTATTTTTGACGCCCTTTTAATTTTGTTTATTTTTCAAGTATAGTGCATTTATCATTATCTGTGTATAAAATAGTAAATTTATACAGCATAGAAGGAGACTTTTCAGCCCATCGGGTATGTGGCATTTTATACCCCCAACATGAGCGTCAACAACGCCAGATTCCGAGATAGGGCAGATGCAAAGTAAAACTCACTGACTGAAATTTAGTCTCAAAACAAAACTCACATGAGGTTCCCTACATGCCTGGTGTTCAGATGATCAACTCTGTTATTGAGTAGAGTGCCAGAAAATTTACAAAATGTAAAGCAGCAAGAGACAAATTGTCCCTTTTTTCACTTTGAAGTGGACTTACTGGCCTGCTGGAGTACCCAATGGAAAGGTGGATTCTCCTCACATAATGGAGCCGCCCTTATTCCTGTCCATTGAACTAAATCCTGGGGGGAACAACATCTTCAAATTGGCAGCTGATACTAGTGAAATCTCGTGGAATATCTCAGTGTCACAATTAACCATTCCAGCTCACCACTACCTCACATTGTCTGTGTGCTAGCCGCGGGATTCTATCTTCCCGCTAATTTCCCATTGTAACCACCCCGCAAGACTCCCTGGCGGAACCATACTGCCGGTAGGAATATTGAATTGCAATGACTGGAGAATTCCAGCCTTATTCTTTTATGAAATGAAATGAAATGAAAATCACTTAATGTCACAAGTCGGCTTCAAATGAAGTTACTGTGAAAAGCCCCGAGTCGCCACATTCCGGTTCGGGGAGGCTGGTATGGGAATTGAACCGTGCTGCTGGCCTGCCTGGGTCTGCTTTAAAAGCCAGCGATTTAGCCCTGTGCTAAACCAGCCCCATTTTAAGAGATTATGGGCCACGACGGGTCGGAGAATAGCGGGAGGGCCTTCCCGACATTTTTCCCGCCCTCCCGCTATTCTCCGCCCCCCCCCCGCCCAACTCCCGACACGAATCGCTGCCGCCGTTTTTTTACGGCCGGCAGCGATTCACAGCTGTTCGATGGGCCGAAGTCCCAGCCCTTTACGCTGTTTTTACGAACGGCAAACACACCTGGTCTGGCCGTTCGTAAAAACGGCGGGAACAACTCGCTTTTTATAACCATGGCACCGATTGGCACGGCAGTACCACGGCCATGCCAAGTGTGCCATGGGCCCGCGATCGGTGGGCACCGATCGCGGGCAGCGGGCCCGATGCCCACGCACTATTTGTCCTTCCGCCGCCCCGCAGTATCCATTCGCGGGGCGGCTGAGGGGCATCCCGGCCCGCGCATGCGCGGGTTTCGCGCAAATATGCAATGACGTCATCCGCGCATGCGCGGGTTGGAGTCTTCCAATCCGCGCATGCGCGGCTGACGTCATATGACGCGTCAGCCGGCGCTAACTCCGGCAAGCGGGCTTAACGAAATTCGTTAAGCCCGTGATGCCGGAGCTTACGGCGTCGGGCTACTAGCCCCGACCGGGGACCAGAATCGCGCCCTATGTTACTTTGTATCATGTATTAGTGTCAACTATCCTTTTAGGTAAACATTGTTTGGACTCCAAACAATTATTAATGTTAGATTCCCATGATATTGCAAGACAATGTTAAAGCAAGAGGACGCGATTCGAGTGAAGGTGGTATGTTTCTTGGCGGCCGCGTTGGCGAGATCACGACTCGTACTTTGTATTGAAAATGAACTTCTTCCCATAACTGACTGTCTCACTGCCTGATTAGCCGGACCCATGCCTCAGCATACCGCCGCTAGCGAGGGGGAGCTACTTTTAAATGCTCCCTCATCAGTCAACACTCAAGTATGGCAGCGCACAGACCTGCTTGTCGCTTTGGCGAGGCTGACCAGACCAGGCTTCTCGATGCCATCAATGTGAGATGGGGCACCCAGTTCCCCGAAGCTGGTCAGAGAACCAGCAGCTGGGCCACTATTGCAACCTGGGAGGCATTTGCAGCAGCTGTCAGTTCGGGCAGCATGACCAGGAGGACCACTGCCCAATGATAGAAGGAGACCGACTACCTCAATCGAGCTGCAGAGATAAGTGACCACCTCTTTCCTGGCACAAGTTGCGCCTGCCATCTCTCACATTCCCAAACCGCCCCTACGCTACAAATCACTGGCTGACACCTCACACCCTCCCTACATCCAATCTGCGTGCTTGCTCCTCAGAACCCACTGGCACCCACCAACACAACCCGTTCATGACCAGGTGCCCACACATGCCACCTGCTATTGACCTCTCCCCCCCCCCCGGACCTATCAAGCGTGCCATCACAATGCTCTCTCATTGTCCCCGCAGGTGGAGATAGCCCATAATAAGCGGTAAAGGGCCAAGATGGGGGGCGGAGTACCAGAGATCCGATCTAACCCCCTAGGAGGAATGTGCCCTGGAAATCGCAGGGTTGTCAGAGGAGAGAGAAATCTCTGACGGCGAGGTTGGCCTGTGCCAGAGAGGTGAAGATTCATTGCCCTTTCATCCAGATGATCTGTCTCAAGTGAGTTGTTCATGTCAGACAAAATGGTCCTTCCCTCTTACTAAACACATGTCCATTGTCTCGCAGGACCTCCATCTGATGCTGCCAGACCATCCAGATTCTTTCCCTCCAGCTACCCAAGAGACCACCTTGGAGGAGAGCACCGAGGAGACCACCATCAAGGCGTCACAGCTGCAACCCACAGCTGTAACCCCCACCTTCCACCGGCGCAGCAACATACACCTTGGTGGGCAACATTACTCCAGAAGCTTCTGGGGCACAACCATACAGTTGCTGATGCACATCAAGTGGATTCAGGAACATCAAAAGGAGTCAGCAGTTGGAGGTCTGCTGGATCCCAGGACTCAGCTGGACCCCAGCCAGATGCCGAGCTTCTGGACAAGGTTCTCCCAGAGCTGATGCAGAGGATAGGACACAGCCGTGAGATTGAGGAAGGGATGTCAGTGACATTATAGTGAGTGCATAGCCAACTGGAGGAGTCCCAAAGGCTATGGGTGCAGGAGATGATGTCGACAATGTGTGGCACTGAGGCCAACACTGCTAGGGTGGCGACTGCAGTGGAAAATCTGGAGCACAATGTCCGCGACTTGAGTTGTGGATGTCCAAGGGGTGACTCAGTCTGTGATGACTATGACTGAGAGCCTCGACATCATGTTCCAGTAGTCACTGAGGGACATGTCCCAGACACAGGTGAACATTGCTGGCACACTGCAGAGCGTGACCCAGTCACTGAGCAGCATCACTGAGGGTGTCGAGACCACGGTGCAGACAATGGGCAGCTGCCAGGACTGGCAGTGCCAGGTGACTCAGTGGCCTCTGGAGCTCACTCCAGGTACCTCTATTCCATGGAGTCCCCCAGGATCCTACGGACATCATCAGGGAGGAGGAAGTGCTGGAGGCCAACCCAAACCCTGCGGTTCCAGGCCCTCCAGAGGACATCCGGCAAGGGAATCAAAGGCCGCAGACCACAGAGAAGAGCAGGCTGCCTCCACCTCTGATGTGCAGCCTGGGGCACACCTAGCCGTAGTACTAGACCACGAAAGATCAAGAAGAGTGAGGAGCATTGAATGGACACTGAAGGGGGGGCACTCTCTGTAGCTAGGGGGAATGGAAATGTAAAATGTTCACTATTAAAACATATTGCACCTGATAATTGAGCAGCCTCTGTCAAGTTAATTTTCATAGCAGGCTTGCCTGCACCCCTACCCCTCTGTTTTGTCCACTCCTCCCCCCCCCCTTCCCCCTTGGGCACAGTGGTCCATGATCAAACACCCCCAATGCAGACCTTGTTCAGAGGAAGGGCAGCACAGTAATACTGTGGTTAGCACTGTTGCTTCACAGCTCCAGGGTCCCAGGTTCGATTCCCGGCTTGGATCACTATCTGTGTGGAGTCTGCATGTTCTCCCTGTGTCTGCGTGGGTTTCCTCCGGGTGCTCCGGTTTCCTCCCACAAGTCCCGAAAGACGTGCTGTTAGATAATTTGGACACTCTGAATTCTCCCTCCGTGTACCCGAGTGTGGCGACTCGGGGCTTTTCACAGTAACTTTGTTGCAGTGTTAATGTAAACCTACTTTGACAATAAAGATTATTAAGATAATTAAGATTAAGGATGGGTGTGTTCGCTGTCAACAGAAAGCCAGGAGTCTTTGGCATAAACTCCACCAGGTTGTGGAGGGCACAGCAGACCACCACAAAGCAGGACATCCTCTGGGGGGGTGTACTGCAGTGCACCATCAGAGAGGTCTAGGCATTGGAACCACATTTTCAACAGTCCGATGCACCGCTCAATGACAGGGTGGCAACATGGGTCTCATTATATCAGGTCTCCACCTCAGCAGGGGCAGCATGGTGGCACAGTGGTTAGCACTGCTGCCTCACAGCGCCAAGGACCCGGGTTCAATCCCAGACCCGGATCACTGTCTGTTTGGAGTTTGCACATTCTCCCCGTGTTTGCAGAGGTCTCACCCCCACAACACAAAAGATGTGCAGGGTAGGTGGACTGGCCATGCTAAATTGCCCCTTAATTGGAAAAAAATAATTGGGTACTCTAAATTTATTTTTTAAAATGGTCTCCACCTCGATTTCTGTCCTCCGCACTGGCGTCATCAGCCAGGACCTCAGCAGGTATACCTTGTCCCCCAAGAGTCAACCCCTCATCCTGGGGTAGTCCTCGAAGACACTAGAGATCTCGAAGTACTCCAGGATGTAGCTGTCATGCCTGCTCCCTGGGAAGCGCTCACACACTTACATGATCCTGAGGCAGTAGTCGCACACGAGTTGAACATTGAGGGAGTTGAACAACGTCCTGTTAATGAAGGGCACTCCCTGATGCCCCAGTGCGTGCAAGGCGACATGCATGTCATCAGTTACCCCCTGGACCTGTGGCATCACGACGATGGCAGAGAATCCTGCAGCCCGGGCATCTTAGTGGGCCTGGTCCGGCTCAAAGTTGATAAAGTCTGATGCCTGGACATACAGGGTATCAGTGACTGCCTGGATGCACTTGTGGGCTGTAGCTAGTAATATGCCATGCCATCCGCCCGAGCCCTGGAATGATCCGGTTGTATAAAAGTTCAGGGCTGCAGTGACCTGCACGACCACTGGGGGTGGGTGTCGGAGTCTCCTGCGGCGCATGCTGTCCATCATCTCATCAAAAGAGCAACGAAGCCTGTACACCTTGGGCTGTCGCTGGCCTCCACCTCTGGGTTTCTTGTCGACCTGATGGGCGGCCGGGTCTTCAGGATATTTGTAATTTCATAAGATATAGGAGCAGAATAAGGCCATTTGATCCGATCAATGTTTGATCAGAAACTTTAACCTACGTAGTCAGGCTGTGAACTGGTATAACACTATAGGATGAGCAATTACTACTCTTTCATGTAATATCTCACATCTGAGCTTGCACAAGATGCATTCCTCTCAAAGGCAGATAATAAAGCCTTTTGTCATTATCACTCCCAAGTTCATAAGTTCATAAGATAGAGGAGACGAATTAGGCCATTAGGCCAATCGAGTCTGCTCTGCCATTCGATCATGGCTGATGTCATCCTGGCCTTAACTGTCCTGCCCATTTTCCATAACCCTTCAACCAATTAAAAATCTGTCTAAATCCTCCTTAAATTTACTTACTGTCCCCGCATCCACCGCTCTCTGGGGTAGTGAATTCCACAGAGTCACAGGGCGGAATTCTCCGCTCCCGGGAAAAATCGGGAGGGCCGTCGTGAACTCGACCGAGTTTCACAATGGCCTCGGAGGCCGCTCCTCGCCCCCTATTCTCCCCTCCCGGCGGGGCTAGGAGCGGCGCTCCGTAACTCTCGGCCGCGGGGGGAAATAGTGCGTCCGATTTGGACGCCGGCCCGACGATCGGTGGGCACCGATTGCGGGTCTGTCCCCTCCCGAGCACAGTCGTGTTGCTCTTTCCTTGCTAGGCCACCTGCAAGCCCCAAACGGGCTTCTCACTCCCGTTTCACGACGGCAGCGACCAGGTGTGTTTGCCGCCATCATGAAACGGCCGCGAACGGCAGGCCGCTCGGCCCATGCGGGTCGGAGAATCGCCGTTCACCGTGAAAAACGGCGAGCGCCGATTCTTCCGAGCCGGGGGGGGGGGGGGGGGGGGGAGAGAGAATCGCGGGGGGCGCCAAGGGGGCGTGAAATTTGTCAGGGGGCCCTCCCGCGATTTTCCCTCCCAGTGTGGGGAGCTGAGAATCGCACCCACAATCCTTTGGGAGAAGTAGTTTCTTCTCAACTCTGTTTGAAATTTGCTGCCTCTTGTCCTAAGACTATGAACTCTCATTTTAGAATGCCCCACAACAGGAAGCATGGGGTGCTGCTTCCAACTTGTGTCGGCACTGCTGCCTTCTCCAGCAATGCGAGGGCAGCCACTGCGGGACCAACAACACCAGCCATTTTGGTATCTGTAAGGAGTTGGAAAAGGAGAGAGACCGACAATCAGTTACGGCTTCTATCCCGGGACCCTCAAATCCCCCAAACCACCCGCAACCTTGTCCCGCCTTTTCAGAGTGCCATCCACCGAGCCAGTTCAACTGGAGAACCTTGTTCTGCACACTCACCACCAACCACACCAGGAGCCCCTAAACCCAGACCCCAGATCTCTTCGGGAACATTAGAGAAACAGTGCTCAGGTGCCCTTTATGATCCACACACTTACTCTTTGGTCGCATGAAGATCCTCAGGGCTGAAGCCCTGCTCTTTAGTTTATTTATTGGCTGCTGCCTCTATGGTGATGGAGTTTAATTTGGATAAATATGAGGTGATGCATTTTGGTCGATCAAATCAGGGCAAGACCTACTCAGTTAATGGGAGGGAGTTGGGGAGATTTACAGATCAAAGATATCTAGGAGTACATGTTCATAGCTCTTTGAAGATGGAAGAAGGCATTCAGCATGCTCGGTATTATTGGTCAGAATATTGAATACAGGAGTTGGGATGTCTTGTTGGAGCTGTGCAAGACATTGGTAAGACTACACTGGAATACTGCGTTCAGTTCTGGTCACCCTATTATAGGAAGGATATTGTTAAACTAGAAAGAGTGCAGAAGAGATTTATGAAGATGCTACCAGGACTTGTCTGAGTTATAAGGAGAGGCTGGATAGGCTGGGACTTTTTTCACTGGAGCGTAGGACGCTCAGGGGTGAGCTTTTAGAGGTCTATAAAATAGTGAGGAGCATCGATAAGGTAGATAGTCAACATCTTTTCCCAAAGGTAGAGGAGTCTAGAACTAGAGAGCATAGGTTTAAGGTGAGAGGGGAGAGATGGAAAAGAGACCAGAGGGGACATTTCTTCACACAGAGGGTGGTGAGCATCTGGAACGAGCTGCCAGAGGCAGTGGTAGAGGCGGGTATGATTTTGTCTTTTAAAAAGCAGTTAGACAGTTACATGGGCAGGGTGGGTATAGAGGGATATGGGCCAAATACGGGCAAGTGGGACTAGCTTAGTGATAGAAACTGGGCGGCCTGGACAAGCTGGGCCAAAGGGCCTGTTTCCATGCTGGAAACAGCTATGACTCTATGACTCTATGGTGCTGACACTCCTAGATTTCAGGCATCAAAGTATTAGAAATAGCCTTCAGCTCTGAAACTAGAGGCTACTCATAGTCAAAGGAAGTTAAAGTGACCTTCAAGCATAGAACCAAGAGCAGGGCTCTGTCCTGGAAGTGTTTGGGAGGACAGACAGCTGCAGCTGTGGTTGCCCCTGTTATGGGTCTCCACAATATTTAAAGATGGCTTGAAGGCCTCACAGACACAAAGCCCCTCACCCACCCAGCCCAGGGGCGACCCCTGACCTACAACGTTTGAACCTCCCGACCAAGCCCGATCCCCCTGATGGGTCTCACCCCTGAGCACTGGGCCAGCCGCTCCAGTACTCTTGAGCTGCATGCCGGGAAATGGAAAGAGCTACTCACCTCTTCAGTTCCCCTCAGTAGCCATTGCACCAGCGTCACCTTTTTAAAATATTATGGGCCAGGGTTTAGAGAACCCCAAAGTGTATTATGGAGTTCACCTGACCCACAACTTTTAATAGATTGTGGTTATGGGGAGCACTAGGGCCCACTTTACAAGTGTGGCGCAACAGAGTTAAAGTACTTTTAAATTAAAAGAGTGTTTATTTATGAAACCAGTTAACACTTTATAAACCCACAGTAAACATCTTAACAACTATCAACACCAATCATCCCCACAGATACAATATTCTATAAGTAACCCTTAATCTTTCTCTGCAACATCCATAAGACAAATACCCTCTTCAACACAGACACCAGGTTTAAATTCTCTACTGAGAGCAGTTATCACTTTTAAATTAAAAAGTGATTTCAAGACATTCCTTTCATGCAGAAAGAAATTAGAATTACACCTGATTTTGCTGGATACAGCTCCCTATCTGCAAAACGAAACTAAACACACTGTAGCTGCTTGCTCAAAAACTAAAGTGAAAGACAGAGAACCCAGCTCGACCCACACTCTTGCATCACTGCAGCTATCTGACAAACACCCATTTCGTAAAGGTACACCAACTACATCTATTTTATAAACACCCATTTCTTAAAGGTACACCAACTACAGCTATTTTATAAACACCCATTTCTTAAAGATACTCTCACATGACAAAAAGGAGTACTAAATGACCCCAGCATGACTTACCGTTGAGTCAATTAATTCTCGGGAGGCTGCTGCATTCTTTTTTTTAAATAATCTTTATTGTCACAAGTAGGCTTACATTAACACTGCAATGAAGTTAATGTGAAAAGCCCCTAGTCGCCACATTCCAGCACCTGTTCAGGTACATAGAGGGAGAATTCAGAATGTCCAATTCACTTGACAGCACGTCTTTCAGGACTTGTGGGAAGAAACCGGAGCACCCGGAGAAAACCCATTCAGACACAGGGAGAACATGCAGACGCCACACAGACAGTGACAAAACCAGGAATCGAGCCTGAGATCCTGGAGCTGTGAAACACCAGTGCTAACTACTGTGCTACTGTGCCGCCATTCAACTTCAATTTCGCTAATGCGATTGAAATGAATGCAAATGAGGGTTAATGATATGCTCACCATTTTTGGGCCGAGGTTTGGAACTCGCCATCAGGAACGCGCCAGTTAAATTGCAAACTGATTACGCCTGGTATGAATCTCGATTTTGGCCTTTCCCGCTATTTATCTGGCGCACCCAGATCCGGCCAGGCGCAACGCGGTGGGTAAATCGTACCCATTATCCTCCTAATGGTTAGAACTTTTTAAATAGAATTATGAAAGTGTACAGGGGAGAAGTGTTCTGTATCATAATTACTTCCCAGTAGAATATGGTTCCTCTTTAACAGTTGACATCTTAGTGTGGCTGTGAGAGAGACCACGTCAAGTCAACAGAATCAGAAATGACTGAGCCTGTCACTGATATTAACTGATTAACAAATTAGACTTCCATCTGAACTGAACTGTAAGGTCTCCAGTGGAATTGTTGCTGGGAATGACCTCCCTGCGATCTCTCATCAATTATGCAGCTGGGACATAGAAAATAAATACTTTCTATAAAATATACTCTTTCTTTACGCATATTAGTGCTGGTCATTGATTTCATCATAAGGAAAATAACCAAATAGATAAAGCAGCAGAAAACAATCATGTATCAAGTAAGATGATGAGTTGATAGTATGATTCGTTCTAACTACATTAAAATGTATTATTTTAAAACAATCATATCCCATAGCTCCCATGATGGCTCATTGAGGTATATCAGTGTGAGCAAGCGGTCCCAAGTTCAATTCCTGCACTATACTGGGTTGCTGATCTCAACGAGCCAACATTATTAGGCCTTAGTCTTTCTCTTGTTCCCACTCAATAGGTATAAACAAACCTAGTTTATCAAAGACTCTATTTCTTTTTTTTTAGAAAATATTTTATTGAGGCATTTATAATTTTAACAATTTTACACATCAAATTTTCAACCAAAAAGAAAAACACAAGATAACCAACAAACCCCACACCCCCCCGAGCACAAATCCCCAGCCTACATGACTTACATAAACAGTGCCACCTTCCCCAACCACCCCTCTGTTAATTCTCCTGCCCTTACTAATCTCTCATGCCTGCCCCCCCTCCCCGCCCCCGCTGACAGCTTAATTCTTCTTGAAGAAGTCAATGAACGGCTGCTTCCTCCGAGCAAACCCCTGCAATGACCCTCTCAAGGCAAATTTCTCTAGTCTGAGAAACTCCGCCATGTCGCTAACCCACACCCCCACTTCAGGGGCTCTGAGTCCCTCCAATCTAGTAAGATCCGGGAGGCAAAGGCCAGGACATCAGCCTCTCTCACCGCCTGGGCTCATGGGTCTTCCAACACTCCAAAGATTGACACCTGTGGACTTGGCACCACCCTCATTTGTAAGACCTCTGACATGATGTCAGCAAATCCCTGCCAGAAACCCCTCAGCCTCGGACATGCCCAAAACATATGGACATGGTTAGCAGGACCCCCTCCCCCCCCCACACACAGTGCCCACACCTATCCTCCACAAAGAACCTTCTCATCCGGACCACAGTCATATGTGCCCTGTGGATCACCATAAACTGTATCAGGCTGAGCCTGGCACACAACAAGGATGCATTAACTCTCCTCAGGGCCTCTTCCCAAAACACGCCCTCCTGCTCCCCACCCAGCTCTTCTTCCCACTTTCTCTTCACCTCCCCTATCGGGGACCCCTCCCATTCCATCAGCTCCTTATAGATCTCTGAGACCTTCCCTTCTCCCACTTCTGTTCTCGACACCACCTTATCCCGCTGGGGGGACAGGTGCGGGAAGGTCGAAACCTGTCTCTGCATAAAATCCCTCACCTGCAGATACCAAAACCCATTCCCCCTGGCAACTCAAACTCCTCCTCCAGCTCCTCCAAGCTCGGAAAACTCTCATCAATAAATAGATCTCCAAATCTCTTGATCCCCGCCCGCTGCCATCTCCGAAACCCCTCGTCCAGGCCCGGCCCGCCCCCCCCCTCCCCCCCCCCCCCGCCCCCCCGCCCCTCCCGGAGTGAACCGGTGGTTATCACATATCGGTGCCCAGACCAATCCCCCCCTCTAACCCCATATGCTGCCTCCACTGTCCCCAAGCCCTCAGGGCTGCCACCACTACAGGGCTTGTAGAGTACCGAGTCGGCGAGAACAGCAGAGGTGCCGTTAACAGTGCCCCCAAAAGTCTCTATTTCTTATACATATGTTTTCTATGAAAGTCCTCTCATTAAAAAAACGTACTTAAGTCTTGGGCAGAATTCTCCACTCCCTGGAAAAATCGGGAGGCTGGAGGCCGCTCCTCGGCCCTATTCTCCCCTCCCGGCGGGTCTAGGAGCAGCGCTCCGTAACTCTCGGCCGCCGGGCGGCGCGACGAGAGTGACGTGACGGCGGCGCCTATGCGACATCAGCCGCGCATGCGTAGGTTGGCCGGCTCCAACCCGCGCATGCGCGGCTGACGTCACGACGGCTGACAGCTCGAACCCGCGTATGCGTGGTGGCCGTCTTTCCCCTCAGCCACCCTGCAAGACGTGGCGGCTTGATCTTGCGGGGCGGCAGAGGGGAAATAGTGCGTCCGATTGAGACTCCGGCCCGACGATCGGTGGGCACCGATTGCGGGCCTGTCCCCTCCCGAGCACAGTCGTGGTGCTCATTCCCCACCAGGCCCCCTACAAGCCCCAAAACGGGCATCTCATGGCGATTTCACGACGGCAGTGACCAGGTGTGGTTGCCGCCGTCGTGAAACGGTCGCGAATGGCAGGCCGCTCGGCCCATCCGGATCGAAGAATCGGCATTCGCCGTGAAAAACGGCGTCCGGCGATTCTTCCGAGCGGGGAGTGGGAGAATCGCGGGGGGCGCCAGGGGGTCGTGAAATTAGTGGGGGGCCCTCCCCGGCGTGGGGAGCTGAGAATCGCGCCCCTTATCTTTTTGTCATTTTTAGTGGGAGGAATGATGCTGGATTCTCACACACACACTCTTACCTCTCTTTCAGACACAGACTCATATACACACACACTCTCTCATTCACATCTCTCTCTCACACACACACTTCTCTTACTCTCATCTTTCTTAGACACACGTTTGATTTCACCTCTCACGCACACTCTCACTCTCATCTCTCACACACATTCACTCTCACCTCTCTCACACATTTTCTCACTCTCATTTCACACACACACTCACCTCTCCCTCAGGTACACAGACTCAGACACATGCACACTCTCACTCACTCTCATTTCTCTCACACACACACACTTTAACCTCTCTCCCAGACACAAACACACTCTCTCACTCTCATCTCTCTCCCACACACACTCTCTCACTCTCATCTCTCTCCCACACACACTCTCTCACTCTAATCTCTCTTTCACGCACCCACTCACTCTCATCTCTCACACAGACACACACGTACTCACATCTATCTCTCTCTCACACACACACACTTTAACCTCTCTCCCAGACACACACACTCTCTCACTCTAATCTCACTCACACACACCCACTCACTCTCATCTCTCTCCACACACACTCTCTCACTCTAATCTCACTCACACGCACCCACTCACTCTCATCTCTCTCCACACACACTCTCTCACTCTAATCTCACTCACACGCACCCACTCACTCTCATCTCTCTCCACACACACATTCTCACTTCTCTCTCAGACACACACACATTCTCACTCTCAACTATCTCTCACACACACATTCACACCTCTGACTCAAGACACAGACACATTCTCACCCTCATCTCTCTCACACATACACATTAGGTGAGACCTTCTGGCCCTGTTTGCCGTGAGTGCAAATCCCATTGCAGCTACCAACTCCCATGAGAGAACCACAACAGGATTTGTGATAGCAAGACCTTACTTTGAAATCTTCTTTGTCCCCCACTGGCACAATAATCGGTTTAAGGAGTGAACCTGATGACCATGACTTTGAATTCATTTTAATATTCATAAACAGCTTAACGCTGTTGCTTCCAGGGTCATCAGGTGATCCCCCCGCCGGCATGGCGTATTGCCAAAACTAATCCTTCCAGATTGAACTTCATCTGTCACAAGTCTACCCATTCCAACATCGTGCCTGTGGAATATTAAGGTTCAACACTATCCTCCTCGTGTTCACGATGCTTTCATGCTTTGTATCATCCTCAAATTTTGAGATTGTGCCCTCTACACTAAGATCTAGGTCATTAATATATATATTTGGGCAGCATGGTGGCATAGTGTTTAGCACAATTGCTTCAAAGCTACAGGGTCCCAGGCTCGATTCATGGCTTGTGTCACTGTCTGTGCGGAGTCTGCACATCCTCCCCGTGTGTGCGTGGGTTTCCTCTGGGTGCTCCAGTTTCCTCCCACAGTCCAAAGATGTGCAGGTTAGGTGGATTGGCCATGATAAATTGCCCTTAGTGACCAAAATTGCCCTTAGTGTTGGGTGGGGTTACTGGGTTATGGGGATAGGGTGTGGGTGTGGGCTTGGGTAGGGTGCTCGTTCCAAGAGCCGGTGCAGACTCGATGGGCCAAATGGTCTCCTTCTGCACTGTAAATTCTATAAAAAATATGTCAGGAAAAGCAAGGGTCCCAACAGCAACCGCTGGGTAACTCCACTACAAACCTTCCCTCAGCCTAAAAAACATTGATTAACCACTACTCTCTGTTTCTTGTTACTCAGCCAATGTTGCATCCTAGTTGCTACTCCCCCTTTTATTCCATGAGCTATAATTCTGCTCACAAGTCTATTGTGCAGCTCTGTATCGAGCCTTTTGGAAGTCCATGTACACCACATCAATACATTGCCCTCATCAACAATCACATCGAAAGATTATGGCCGGAATTCTTCAGCTCTTTGCCGGTGGCGGGATTCTCTACTCCTGCCGGCAGCACACCCCCGGTAAGAGGTTCCCCAATGACGTAGGGCGACTTCAATGGACATTCTCATTGTCAGCGGCGGGAGCAGAGAATCCCGCCACCAACAAGTGGCATGCCGCCCCCCACTGCCGGGAAACACATGGCTTGGAGGCCGGATATTCCCGCCACCTTTATTGCTTCATCAGTAGGAATTCATCCATTTTCCTGCTCCAGCCTCCTTCTGGCTCCTTTCTGCATGAGTAGTAGTCGTGTGAAAATGAAGATAGTTTTATGTTCCAGACCCAAAGCCACACAGTTCCAACAACTGATCTGACTCTTGTGGGGGAGGTGGGTGAAGGGAGGATTGAAGGGGGTGGAGGGAGGGTTGAAGGGGTGGGTGGAGGAAGTGCCGAAGGGGGAAGAGGATGGAGGGGGGGATGGGGTTGCCTGGATGGATGTTTCCTTGTTGGGTGGAGGGATGGGACGTTGGTGTCTACTCATGCTTCCCAGTGTAGGTCGATGACCTTCTACCGACACTGGAGGCCAGTCCTCCTGGTCACACTGCCCGAGCTCCCGGCTACCGCCAACTCGTTCCAGGCAGCACTGGCTGCCTTGTGATTTGTGGCTCACCCTCCGGGACCCTCAGGGGAACAGGACATCCCTGCTGGAGATCCAGGAGCCTCCTAAGGAATCTTGGGGCCCGACTCCTGGGTGACATTATTACGATCTGGCTGGGGTTGGCTGAGCAATTGCTGCTTACGTGCTGCTCAACCTGGGGTGGCACAGTGGTTAGCACTGCTGCCTCACGGCCCTGAGGACCCGGTTCGAATTCCGGCCCTGGGTCACTATCCATGTGGAATTTGCACATTCTCCCGTATCTGCGTGGATTTCGCCTCCACAACCCAAAGATGTGCAGGTTAGGTGGATTGGCCACGCTAAATTGCCCGTTAATTGGAAAACAAATAATTGGGTACTCTAAATTTAAAACAAAAACTGCTGCTCAACCTAGTGAGCCGGGGGCTGGTGAGCGCGGTCCCGGCGAATCAGCTGCCAAGCCGGCATTCAGAGTGGAAAGTGTTGAATAGCATGGCCGGCCTCGCTGGGCCGAGTGCTGGGAAGCACGCGGCTATTCCCGCTCACTACAGCACTTAGAGATCGTTCCGGAGAATCGCGCCCAATGTTTAAATTTGATTACGAAGAAGTGGCGAGATTTCTTATCAATATCGATCTTGTTCATGGGCAAATTATCAAAGTTCGAGAATATCAGAAATTGCAAGTGTATTTATTATCTCTGCTTCTGAACTACCTTGTGCCCTGCAATATAAACTGCAATAATCCTTTACTATTTATGCAAATATTCAATCTTTGTATAAACAGAACTGAGCACTTCAGATAATAAATGGACACCTCGCATTGCACCGCCTAATGCATTATCTTTATAGACAGATCAGAAAAATGAATGAAGCAGCATGACTCAGTAGTTACAGGCTTATCGTAGGGCAAATATTTACCACAATGTGTAGCAGTGGTATTTTCAAGGACATCAATCAGGAAATAAGCAACAAAAGGGCTTTCTTCTCAGATAGTGACTATTCCAGCCCTTTGCAACAATTAGATAATTGCACCAACTGAACATTGAACTTTGTACTTTTTAATCTGAGCATTTACATTCAGATGCTTGGTTTTCCACATCAATCAACGTGTGGTTTCTTTTCTTTTTCTATGTGTCTTTAGAATCTCAAAACATTTCAATTGCTGCAGCGTGAACCAGTTTATACTAGTAGTAGAATGTTGCCTACACCGTGCATATTCCATAATAGGAGTGAGGATTGTTTATGTGGCTTTAATTCTTGAAGCAAACAAAGTGACCAAATGGACAGGAAGCGCCGATCCACTGGGCGCGTTGCACTCTCCCTTGAGCGCGGTGTGACCAGTGAATGCCGGGTAAGTCCTCTCGCGAGCTCCCTGGTAGTCATCACACCTTGCGGGATCCACCCAAGTCCTGTGAGACGTTGGAGTCAGAATCCCGCCTACAAGGGGCGGGACCAATCAGCACGTGCAAAAGCCGGTTTTAAACCAACTTCAATGAACTTACCTAGCATCTACCAGCCTCCCTCGATTCTCTGGCCTCCCCACGGAGGTTGCAGCTGGGCACCATTTAGCACTGGTTCACACAAAAGGTGGAAGGGGGGGTTTGAATAGTGGGGATGTGCAGGGAAGGTTAGTAGGGGCCCCTTGGAGTTTGGGGGAAGTGACAAGTGGCGGTCCTGAAACGGGGGGGGTGGGGTGCTGTGAGGGGGTTTGGGGGGGCAGAAGTGAGGGGACCCCCAGGGATCCCGTAGCGGGGTGTCCACACTTTGGGGGGGGGGTGTATGGAGTAATGCCCATGGGTGTGGGTGGTGAGATTGCCCATGGGTGGAGGTGTGGGGGACCCACAAGCTCACTGAGAGATCGGAGCACCCTTTCAAAATGGCGGCCCAAACTCTGAGTTCAGCTCCCCAATGCTGAGAAAAATTCTAAGGGTGCAATCTTTTTGAGACGCTGTGCCAGAAAACCATCTCGTCGTGGCGCAGTGTGGCCGGTGAAAGCAGGGAGACCCCACTCTTGGGATCTACCCGCTCACAACACCTCGCGAGATTCAACACAATCTCGTGAGATGCTGCAAGGGGAATCTCGCCACAATGGGAGCGATCAGTTTTTGGCAAATCTGCATGTTAGAGCGAGGCAGTAAACTTCACTCTAATGCGCAAATTCCCAAGGTTCCTGAGGCTTTGGGATTCAATCCCTCCGCCTCGGAGACCTCGGGCGAGTGCCGTTTGGGACTGGTCCCCAAAAACGGGGACCAAATTGAACAGCACTCATGGGGGCCTCTAAGAGAATCGCAGGTCCCCAGTTGCATGCCCTTTGGGCAGGGTGGTGCCCTAGCATTGCTGGTGCCACCAGGGTACCCTGACTGTGCCAACCTGCCAGTGCCACCTTGGTGCCAGCCTGACACGGGCATGGTGCCCGGGTGGCTCTGCTAGCTGGCAGGGTCACTGCCAGGGTGCCAGGTTGGCGGTGCCAAGCTGTCATTTTTGGGCTCACATGATCGGGCTGGAGTTGCCTGCCATGGGTGTTGGTAGGGGGTGCATTGAGGGCCGAACCCTCCTATGTTGCATTCAGCCTGGGAGGTCGGGGATTTTTTGGGGGTACCTCGCTGTTTGGGACACCATTTAAAAATGGAGTCCCGATCTCACGCTACCATGAGGAGTCCCGGCAAGTTGAGCTCCCCATTGTAAAAAATGGGGCTACGTGCGGCCTCGGCCATGCGTTCCCCATTTAGGCCCATTATTCAAAGTGAGTCACGTTGAATAGCCATGTGTTTCTCGGCCCTGTAAGGCCGGGAAACACACGGCTAAACATGCTTGCTCGGGAACTTTGTTCCCTTTTGGGAAGATTGCGCCCCAAGTGTGGGATAAACTGGTGCGAAACTCCCCAGGGCCCAAAAACGTGACTAAGTGTCATTAATAGCGGTGCGGACCGGTGAGAAACTTCCTGAAAAACCTGCCACAATGAACTTAGAAATATTTTTGGAGAATCGCGCCTAGAGTGTGCTATGACTTATGGTGGATCAATGCACATATTTGAGAAAGTCATGGATTCAAACTCCTCTTATTTATCTCAGCTGGAACTTCCCTACAACACTAAGAGAGTACTGGATTGTTGGAAGTGTTATCTTGTAAATGGGATGTTAACCCAAGGCCCCATTGCTCAGGTGGATGCAAAAGGTTCTACTCACAATTTGAAGAATATCATGACATTTTTCTGATGTGAATATCAACATTCCTCCATTAATTAACACCACTAAACAGGGATCACTTGATGATTCATTAATTTATCCACATTTAGGACCTAGCTGTGTAAAAGAATAACTAGTTCGCCTCTATATCAAAAGTGATACCATTTTATAAACAAACCATTAATTACAAAATACTTTGGGATGTCCTCAGGGCATGATAACATGCTATATAAATGCAATTCTTTATTTTTATGGGGGAGTCTTATTGTCACTGGACCAGTAATGGGAGACCCAGGGCAAGATCTTTGGACAAGGGTTCGAATCCCACCATGGCAAATTAATTCCAAAAAAAATCTGGAATTAAAAATCTAATGATGACCATGAAACCATTGTTGTAAAAATCCGTCTGGTTCACTAATGTCCTTTAGGGAAGGAAATCTGCCATCCTTACCTGGTCCGGCCTACAGGTGACTCCAGACCCACAGCAATGTGGGTGACTCTCAAATGCCCTCTGAAATGGGACAGGCAATACATGTTGGCCCATCCAGCGATGCCTACGTCCTGTAAAAATGATTTTTTATGTCATACGTTTCACTTATGATCGTTTTCCGTAGTAAACCAGCAGCCTGTCGGGTGGATTGGCAGGCTAGGTGGATTGGCCATGCAAAATTTCCCCATAGTGTCCAAAAGGTTAGGTTGGGTTACGGGGATAGGGGATAGGATAAGAGGCATGGGCTTAAGTAGGGTGGTCTTTTCAAAGGCTGGTGCAGACTCGATGGACTGAATGGCCTTCATCTGCACTGTAAATTCTATGAGCGTGGCGTTGTGGAACTTGGCATTCTTTCTGAACCATTCTGCGCATAACTTGTTGATTGGAATTCATAGATCGGAATTTAAGGCTCTTCTTCCGAATAATTGAGACTTGGATCCAAACTTTAACCTAGCGAATGGGCAGCATTGCACCATTAGAGCTCCCTGTGCAGTCTTGTTTCTTAAAGAGTGTTTAAATTGTTGCTTTGGGTTACAAAACTGGAATTTGCAAAAAATACAACTCTTTCCTTCATCCAGTGGGGTAAGATTTGCATAAAAGTAGAATACTGTGAATGTTGGATGTCTGAAATAGGAACAAAAAATGCTGGAAATATTCAGCTGGGTGATCAGCATGTGTGGAGATTAGAAACAAAGTTCAAAGTTAATCACCTTTCATCAGAATGCTTTGTGCTGATGTCTTTGTAGTCTTATCTCTCTCCCAAGATGCTACTTGCCCTGCTGAGTATAGTGATTATGTATGATCTAAGGTGAGTAAAGGGTTAACAAGATGATGTTCATGTATATCAACACCAGATGGCATCACTGAGTAGTCTTATAAAATGCTGTGTCTCTAAGCATTCTGGGAGAAGCTGTTGGAGAAGATGATGAAGGAGGATAGCGTGAGGTTGAGTTAGAGTGTAGGTTGTTGTAGTAATCCACGGGAGGCAGGAGTTCCATCACCACACCAATATTTATTTACAATAATGATATTACAGGAGCAGCTACAAACAGTGCTGCTAGCAGTCCAGTCAACTTAAGACTGGCTCACAAAGCCTACACAGGTGCTTATATGGGCCCCCTCAATGAGCTATCATTGAGGGAGCTCATACTCCAATTGGCCAACCAATAAAGCCAATTGGAGTTCATTACAGTTGTATTAGAGAGAGATAATTAATTACTGTAACATAGATTCAATACTATTATTTGTTCGCTGTTACTCAGTAGAATGTGGGAACCATTTCAAGTAGTGTAAAATAAACTAGCTTTGATTTAAACGTATAGCTTTATGTTCTTTGTAAACACTACAACTTTGGCTATCTTGGAGAACAATACAAGGAATATAACATGATACCAGTAGTGAAAATTCATAACACTGAGTAGTTCCGTATTTTCTGTTTTTATTTAATATTTGAACAGTTTGTTCAGTTGCAATCCTGCATATAATATAATCTTGTGTTGTATTAGAAGTTTGGTAAAAGGTATCCATTGGGTGCCTTGGTATTCTTTTTCTGTTGAATTGCAGCAAGAAGTTGTCAATCTCAGCAATGCCCAATGATCAGCCCACTTTTATATGTAAGGTGGAATGTTACAACCCAGCCACTAGCGGGATCAGACGATCCCGCTGAAGTCAGTGGGCATTTGAATGGCTCACCGCATTTTACCACCTTGTTCCTGCCACGACCAGGCCTTAAAATTCCACCCTCAGAGTCAGCAGTTGCTTAACGGTGTCTCTGAACAGTACAAGACATTGTGATTGTATTTTGTTATGAAGCACATGAGAATATAAGCACATAATAGTGACCAATTATGCGATGTGTTAAAAATATTTTTTTTCGGTATTCATGTTTCTGTTATTTGTCAGAAAACAGCTGATTGCAGAACTTGATCAAGATGAAAAGGATCAACCGAACGCCACCCACCTCACACAGGAATACCAGCAGCTCTCCGAAGAGAACCACTCTCTCACTTCCTACCATTTACAGTGTCGAGAACATCTAGAGAAACTTCAGGTGCTACTGCAGCAGCAACAGGGATCTTCCTGACTCTAGGCAGGCGGTGCTTTATTTCTCACAAGCAAAATGCTGGAATAACTACAGAATCTTCTTTGCAGATTCGCAGAATCAACTGGAAGAGTTTGCAATAAGGAGAACAGAAGCCATTTTGATAGTTCAGTGATATACTGGAAGTTTATTTGCAGCTGTAGCTTTTCCAGATGAGCTTTTCTTTTTATTTGTATACAGTATGTAGCAACATTTCAATTTGCTGGCATCAAAGAATACAACATGAAAGGGGTTAAGAACCCCAGACGTTGTAAACATGCAAATATTAAATGTATTAATGTTCTTGATTTGAACAAATTGAAAACATGAAAAATATTTTTTAAACAAAACATTTGTATAATGGTTAAATAAATGCTGATAAAGTATCCTATGTATCATAACAGAATATTCTGTATACTTAGTTCTTTAAAATTCAAACTTAATTAAAAAATTTAAAACATGCAGCTTATTTTAAAATCTACAGTGCATGCATTGAACAAAAACGTGAAAGGTGTTTGCTCGAGATTTCAAAAACAATTTTTCAACCCATGAAGGTTTTCTGAGATATATCCCTTAATGTCTTTAGTCCTTTGCAAATTGAAAACTGCAATTAAAATGGGTTAAGCATACAGGACTTTTATATACTATAAGTTTCAGTATTTACTCTTTCAGTCAACTAAGGATACACAAGTGCAAATGGACAATTTATTGAAGTTATAATCTTGTATAATTTTTATACATACATAGTTGAACAGTTTTTATGTTTTAATTCTTTGAGGATACTTGTAGCAATTCTCTACCATGTTTCATAAAGTGTAATCACAATTAGCATTTTATCTATAGAAATAATGAAAACTGGAACAGTTTCATTATTTTCCACTGCTAACAAAATATTCTTTCAATGTATGGAACTTCTCTTTTTCAATTGTTATGAGATGGAAAAGATGTATTGTGAAACCTGCATAGGAAGTTAAGTATTCAAATAATTTAATATGAGATTCAAAATTGGTCTCCAGTGTATCATTTGAAATAGTTGTACAGTTAAGTATAATTTCAATAAAACTTGGGTGACATGACTTTTATGGATAATTTATATTTTTATATATATATATATATCAGAAGCCTAGATTTTCCAATTGGTTTCATCCAATAAGCGTTTGTAAATTGGGCCGATCCAACTGGAATTAAGAACAAGATCAGTGACATTGAATCTTTGTGCCTTTAGTACCGTGTCCAATTTCCTGCCATAGAATCACTGCAGTGCAGAAGGAGGCCATTCAGCCCATCGTGTCTGCACCGACCCTCTGAAAGAGTGCCCTACCTAGGCCCAGTACCCATCCTATCCCTGTAACCCAGTAACCCAACCTAACCTTTTGGACACTAAGGGCGCCATTCTCCGGAGAAATTGCTGTAGCGAGCGTGAATTGCCACGTTTCCCGGTACTCGGCCTGACAAGGCCGGCGACACTATTCAACATTAATTGGTCCACTTATTGAGGCCTCACGGGCTTCCCTCCCCGAATGCCGGCTCACCAGTTGATTCACCGGGACTGTGCTCGCCAGCCCCGGCTAACAACACCAAGCAGCACTTAGGCTGCACTTGCTCAGCCAACCCCAGCCAGCTCGCAACAATGGTGCCGAGGAGACCAGCCCAAGATTCGGGGATGCTGACCTGGGGAAGCTTCTGGACACGGTGGAGGCCAGGAGGGATGTCTGTTTCCCTGAGGGTGAGCCACAAGGCAGTGAGTGCAACCTGGGATGAGGTGGTGGCAGCAGTCAGCTCGGGCAGTGTGACCAGGAGGACTGGCCTCCAGTGTCGGAAGAAGGTTAATGACCTACACTGGTAAGCAGTTAGTAGACACCAACATCCCACCCCCAACCCCCCAAGGGAGCATTCCCCCATGTGAACCCCAACTCTCCTACCATCCCCCCTCCCCCTTCAGCACTCCCTCCACCTATTCCGCCAACCCTCCCCGTACCCCAACCCTCTCTTCACTCCACCCCCCCCCCCCCCCCCCCCCCCGAACAACTGTGAACCACGCGTGTGGCTAATGATACCCTCTCTGTGTCCCCTCAGGAAAAGCTCTCCCATAATTGTCGGGAGAGGACCCCGACCCCCAGTGGGATGCCGGACTTTAGAATCCTCACCTCCTTCGAGGAACGGGCCCTGTATGTGACTGTTGTGGTCAAGGACAGGGCAGTCACCCACGCGGAGGCTGGCGGACGCTTCAGAGGTGAGGAACCACCAGGCCCCACCGGAGGACCTGTCAAACGTGAGTAGTGATTGTCTTATCGACTGGCCCAACCCTCCCACTGACCACATGTCCATTCTCCCGCAGGTAACCGAGTGGGCCCCTCTCCGGATTCCGGAGAACACCTCGGGGGAGAGCTCCGAGGATGCAACTGTTATAGTCGCGGTGTGGCTGTCATCCCCACCCTCCACCAGTGCAGATACAGACACCTCGGTGGGATATGTTAGTGGTCAGGCTTCTGGGGCACAATCTGGTGAGCACCACACTGCTGATGATGTAGATCAGGTGGAGGCAGGAGCACCCCCGGCAAAACAGCAGTCGGTGGTCTGCTGAATCCCAGGACCCAGCTGGATCGCAGCCTGATGCTGCGCCACTGGAGCAAGGTTACCCGGAGCTGATGGAGACGATTGGGAGTTGCCAGGACATTCAGAGGGAGATGTAAGTGTCACTCTGGCTGATCCATAGTCGATTGGCGAAGTCCCAGAGGCTATGGGCACAGGAAATGTTGCTGGCAATGAGTGGCACCAAGGCCAACACTGCTAGGGTGGCGACTGCAGTGGATAGCCTGCTGCACGATGTAGGCACCATGACTGATGGTGTCCAAGGCGTTGCGCTGTCGGTGATGGCCATGGCTGAGGGTCTCGGCAGTATCTCTGCCCCATGGGGTATGTCATCCAGTACCAGGCTGACCTTGATGGGTTTCTGTGGGACATGTCCCGCTCTCAGATGGGAATGGCAAAGGCACTGAGGAGCCGGTCCCAGTCCCAGGTGGGCATGGCGGAGGCACAGCAGAACATGGACGGTCACTGGGGGAATGTGTCCCAGCCACAGGAGCATCGCCGAGGCCATTGACACGATGGTGGGGACCATGAGGAACCGCCAGGGGTGGCAGAGACAGATGATGCAGGGCAGCCGGGGCCCAAACCAGCTGCCCCTCCGTCCCAAGGTGAACCCCAGGGCCCTATGGGCACCGACCAGGTGGGGCGGGCGCTGAGTCTCATGGGGCAGCGACTGTGGCCATCAGCATTCCCAGGTCTCACCCCTCTGATGAGAGCGCATCTCGGGGTCAGCACACGGGTCAGGGCGGCACGGCAGTGCATGTGCCGTCGACAAGTGAGCCGGTGGCCTCCGGCCCCAGAGCCACCAGAGGACTCCGGCCAGGGGCATCCAAGGCAACGGGATGAGGTACACGGCTGGCTGCCCCCACCTCAGATGTGCATTCTGGGGAAACACCAAGACGTGGCGGTAGATCTATGAGGGCCAGGCACATTGAGCATCACTGAGGGCACTGGGTTAGGGGGGAGGGGTTAGGTAGGAGGTGGCATTGGGGGTCGGGGTGGTTGGGGTGGTGGCACTCTTGGGCACATTAAACAACTTTATGCACATTCATTCTGTCACTTTCTTCCGCAAAGTGGGCTGACCCCCGGATCCTTTGCCTCTCTCTCCAGGCAACCCCGTGGCACCCACCCTCCCGCCGTTGTCGTGTTCTGGGAGCTGTTTCCCATCCCCTGGGTGTTCGGGTGTTGGCTGCTCTGTGTATGGCTTTGACTCCCACACGGTGTCCAGGCATCAAGGTCTGATTGGAATGCTAGGCAATGACTCCCACATGCTACATGGCCTGCCTACCCATGGGAATCCACTTGGCATGTGTCACGTGCTCACTTAACTATGATTGCCAATTTCCTATTAGGGATAGCCTTCAGCCGTGCAGCCAGAGGCCTCAGCAGTTGGTTGGGTTATGGATGATCGGTGAGGCAGATGGGCAGGGACAGGGGTTACTCCCGGCATGGGGTTGGGATCCAAGGGTTGGCATGGTGGTGCCACGAGCGATTGCCCCCCCAGTTGCCCCCCCCACCCCCATCAGTGCCTCCCCCAACCCTCCCATGGCGGCCCACCCCTGCAGACCCCCACCCAACACTGGGGTGGCAAGGCCAGCACCCCAGTCTCTTTACCTGTGAGCAAACATTGCTACTCCCTTCCTCAGCTCCCCACAGAAGCCCTCTGACAGGTTCACGTTTTTAAAAAGGAGTACTAATCGGTGCCAGGGTGAGCGCATGCTGGGGCGGTCGCTGAATGACGGGAGGCCGTTGGATGACAGGTGGCTCTCATTAATGATATGGAAATGGGGCTTAAGTGTTGATAATTGGTTTCTCGCCACGCCAAGGTGAGAGTCCAAATTCGCCTACGCGAGCGGGCTGGTTGCATCACAAACTGGCGTCTGGCCTGGTTCCCGTTTTTGGCCTCTCCCGCTATTCACTGGCCTCGTTACGCTTGAGCGTGAGTGTAAGGAGGCCGGACGATTGCGCCCTAAGGGGCAATTTAGAATGGCCAATCCAGCTAACCTGCACATCTTGGGACTGTGGGAGGAAACCGGAGAACCTAGAGGAAACTCACCCAGACATGGGGAGAACGCACAAATTGGACACAGACAGTGACCCGAGGCTGGAATTGAACCCAGGTCCCTGTGCTGTAAGGCAGCAGTGCTAACAACTGTGCCGCCCAACTATCCTTAAACTGCGCCAGAAGTACTTGTCAGTTTGTAGACATATTGCAAATAAGGTTAAAATGACACCATAGTGTTGCTCAAACTACGAAAAGTTTGCATCATGGAAGTAACTTTAATCAACCCTGTGACAGGATTGGCAGGAATATTGGAAGCTTTTTTCCCATCAATTTACTTGTATTTTTTTCCCTGTTGCCACTGAGGTTATCAGGCATTTTTGTGGTAATTACTGCTGTTTCAGGGTGAGAATCAACAAAGAGATGTTGCACTAACCAACTAGTACCCCCACAACAGAGCTTGCAGGTCGAGGCGCACATATTGGGGCAGCAGGGTAGCATGGTGGTTAGCATAAATGCTTCACAGCTCCAGGGTCCCAGGTTCGATTCCCGGCTGGGTCACTGTCTGTGTGGAGTCTGCACGTCCTCCCCCTGTGTGCGTGGGTTTCCTCCGGGTGCTCCGGTTTCCTCCCACAGTCCAAAGATGCGCGGGTTAGGTGGATTGGCCATGCTAAATTGCCCGTAGTGGCCTAATAAAAAGTAAGGTTAAGGGGGGGGTTGTTGGGTTACGGGTATAGGGTGGATACGTGGGTTTGAGTAGGGTGATCATGGCTCGGCACAACATTGAGGGCCGAAGGGCCTGTTCTGTGCTGTACTGTTCTATGTTCTATGTTCTATATTCCTAATTGTCAGAGGAATAGTACCAGAGAGATTTTAATTTACAAGGGGTGCAGTTAGTACCTTATGGTGATGAATATACCAAACTGACCTGAA
Source organism: Scyliorhinus canicula (assembly GCF_902713615.1). Lineage (NCBI taxonomy): Eukaryota > Metazoa > Chordata > Chondrichthyes > Carcharhiniformes > Scyliorhinidae > Scyliorhinus > Scyliorhinus canicula. The sequence continues at coordinate 86,665,879 of NC_052152.1, read as the reverse complement.
GACACAGCACTGGCTATGGCTGTCAAGGTAACAGTGGTCCTTAGCTTTTACACTGCACATTGATTACAGGTTACCACTAGAAACCTCTGCAACATAAGTCAAACAGTTGAATGTAGTGATTCAAAGCAAGTGACGGACTGCCTTGTTTGCTCAAGCAGGCGATTCAATCTCCTTCACATTGACCATGAACAGTAGAATGAGGGGGCTGTACAATTTTACCAAGTGACAGAATTTGCAAAGAACCAGGCCATTAAATATTGCAGGCAGGTGGCCCTACATACGTCCTTGTACGCAGCAACCGTAGTCCAGCCAGACTTTATTCATCTACGCTTTGCTCTGCCGAGTGATAGAGAGCAGGATATGAATTTTCAGCTCGGGTCTTGCAGCTTGCCTGTATATTCAAAGTCTCAAAGCTGCAGGTACATAAACTCTTCTCCTTGCCCCAGTCCATACTTCTCCCCTAACTCTCCCAACCTCGCAAAGCCCCCCCGGTACAAATCTTTTAATACCCTGATTCCCTCTCCTCCCATCTCCGAAACCTCCCACCCAGCCACCCCAGCTCAAACCTGTGATTCCCCCTAATTGGCATCTCCCCTGACCCAACTCCCAGCTTAAAGTGCCACCACCACCGGACTCCCAGAGTACTTGCCCAGGGCCATCGGGAGCAGCGCCATTCCCAGCTCCCTCAACCCGACCTCCGACACAGATCGTCCTACATCCTAACCCACCGGGACTGCCCCCTCCCCCATGACCCAACTCCTCATTTCCATTTTTCACTGCCCAGTAATGGGGCAGCACAGTAGCACAAGTGATTAGCACTGTGGCTGCACAGCACCAGGGTCCCAGGTTCGATTCCCTGCTGGGTCACTGTCTGTGCGGAGTCCGCACGTTCTCCCCGTGTCTACGTGGGTTTCTTCCGGGTGCTCCGGTTTCCTCCCATAGTCCAAAGACATGCAAGTTAGATGGATTGGCCATGATAAATTACCTTTAGTGACCAAAAAAAAAGTTAGGAGGGGTTATTGGGTTACGGGGATAGGGTGGAAGTGAGGGCTTAAGTGTGTGGGTGCAGACTCGATGGGCCGAATGGCCTCCTGCACTGTATGTTCTATGTTCTAATAGTACAGTAAATTTGGGTGGCCCAGCACCCTGCTTGTTACCCTCTCTGCAGGACCACCTTCCTGACCCTGGCTACCTTCCTCCCCCAAAATAAACAAAGTGACTGACTTGTCCACTTCCCCAAAGAATGACTTTGGCAAAAAGATGGCAGGCACTGAAATAAAAACAGAAATTGTTTCATCACATTCATTTTAATTGCCTGCACTCGACCCACCAGTGACAGAGGGAGGTTGTCCCACCTTGCCAAGTCCGCTTTCACCCTCCCCATCAAACTAGTAAAATTGTACCTACAGACCTCTCCCCCCCCCCCCCCCCCCCCCCCCAATCCCGCGCCACCTGCATCCCCAAGTATCTGAAGTGCCCACCTCTCCCATTCCAACTCCTGGCCGAGACACCACAAAATGTTCACTCTTCTCCAAGTTCAATTTATACCTGAAAAAGACCCAAACCTTTGGAGAAGTCCCATTATATTCCCCACTGATGTACACGGCTCTGAGACATATAGTAACAAATCGTTCGCATACAAAAATACCCTATGTTCCATCCTCCTTGTACTATCCCCTTCTACGGTCCCAAGCTCCTTAAAGTGATGGCCAAATGCTCTATTGCTAATGTAAATAGCAAAGGGTACATAGTACACACCTGCCTGGTACACCGGCGCAGAGCAAAGAATCCCGAGCTCATGTTATTGGTGCGGACATTCGCCATCAGTTCCCTAAATAATAGTTGTACCCATTCCGTAATCACGGCCCAATCGCAACTCTTTCCAGGACCACCATTAAGTACCCCCACTCTACCCAATCATATCTTTTTTCCACATCTAGCGCCACCACCAACTCCGTCTCCTTTCCATCGGCCAGCGTCATGATTACATTTAACAACCTCTTTGTAGTGATATCCTGATGTGGAGGTGCCGGCGTTGGACTGGGGTATTAATTTATTCCTCCAAAGGAAAGTGATGTAGTGCATTACCACTAACCTCCCCTCTAATGTCCCTGTTACCACATATCTGCCCCCCTGGTCTGACACCACCTTCTCCATCTGGAACCTCACCCTCTTACCCACCAACACTGCTACCTCCTACGTCTTACTGTCGAACCTTGAATAAAACACTTGGCTCACCCAGCCCTTCCTGAACCTCACCTGGTCTTTCACCTGCAGGTGGGACCCTTGTAGCATAACATCAGCCTTTCAGCATTTCAGGTGTACAAACATCCTCAATCTCTTCACTGGCCCCCCCAAACATATCACGTTCCACAGTATTATTCTGACCGGGGGACTCTCACCCTCCATGCCCCTCCTACCCAGCATCATCATAACTCCAGGACCTGCCTACTGGGTGTGGCCCGCCCCACCCCTTTGTTGCCATCGAACCCCACCCCCTCCCAGAATCCTCCCATGCACTTCCTCTCAAAAACATCTCTCCCAGTATCAATCCCCTTCCCTCAATTTTCACACCTCCCAGACCGATCGAAACCTGTTCGTCCAGGTTCCACCACACTCCCGTTCACTAGCCAGCTTGAATTTGCTAGTGTGGAGGCCCCTGCCCAGGCCCCCCTCCCCTACCCAGTTCCAGAAAACAAAGAAATTCCCTTCAAACAAACAAACCCAATGCAAACAAACCCCAGAAAACCGCCATCGCAAAATATCCCAACTCCTATCTTACCCAAACAGGCAACTTCACCCCTTTTAACACATATCACAACATTAAATAGAACTACATACAATCTTCCGCCCCACTACCCTTGGTTCAAGACCAAATCTTAATCCCATTTCTCATTACTGCGAAAGTCCTTCTGCCTTCACAAGCGCCTCCGCCGTCTTTACGCCCTTGAAATAAAAGCCCTTTGGGTTGTAGGTCACCCTCAACTTCGCTGGATACACCACGCTAAATCGCATGCCACTTATACAATGCCACTTTCACTTGACCGAAGGTCGCCCGCCTCCTCGCCAATTCCACGGTTAAGTCCTGGTATGTGCGTATTCCAGCTCCAGCCCACTGCACCTCCCACTTCTGCTTCGCCCAACTCAGGACCTTCTCCTTCACATGGTACATGTGAAAACAAATGATTACCACCCTTGGCGGCTCATTCGCCTTCGGTTTAGGTCTCAAGAACCGATGAGCTCGATCCATTTCGTACCGGGAGGGATCTTCCCCCAACAACTCCGCCAACATCTTGGCAAAGTACTCAGTCGGCTTCAGGCCCTCCACCCCTTTGGGCAGACCCATGCACAATGCGGCCGCATTTTTTTTACATGTTCACAGCCATTTTGAAGGCCGCTTGCAGCCGACGTTATTAAAAGTCGGCTGCTGCGGCTGTTGTGCGTGGATTTGCGCGATCGGGAGCGCCGCAAAGGACGGCTTCGTGACCCTCCCGACACCAGCCCGCGACCCACCGAGTCATGCCCCCGAGTTTGACAATCACTGGGCTAGTGGATATTGCTACTTCAGGACTGAGTCTGAACAACTGTCAGATTAAAAATAATAAAGTAACCAGTGAGTAACTGGTGAGTCTTAGCTTCAATTTTTAGGCAAAGTTAATTGTGCTAAGTATTACTAGGATTTGTCAGTATTAGTAAGTTTTGGTAATAGTATTAAGGGTTATTAATGGCAGTAAGGCAGTATAGGTAATGTTTATTAGTATTGGTAAGGTTATCAGTAGCAAGGTCAACCAATAAATGGAGAAATGGCAGGGCAGCTCCAACCTCTGGTCTGTACTGTGTTATGTGGGAACTCCAGTATGCTTGAGATAATCACTTCTGCAAGAAGTGTCATAAGTTGTAGCAGCTTAAGCTCTGAATTTTGGACTTGAGCAGTAGCTGGCATCACTGCAGTGCATCTGTGAGATCCAGGACTAAGTTCATTTAGCAGTTTGTTATTAGTGCCACTGGGGAGAGTTTAAACATACTTGGCAGAGTGTGGGAACCAGGATATAATATCAGAGAAGAATATCAAAGTATACCGATCACCAGGCGAGATGGACAGCATTAGAATAGGGAATAGTAAGTTAATAGATGGGGCCAGAGTAAGAGAGAAAGGTATGAAATCTAAATCAGGGTTACTGTGCATGTATGTGAATGCACAGAGTGTGGTAAGTAAGATTGGTTAGTTATAGATTGTCTTGTTGATAAAGCTGTACAGAAACCTGGCTCAAAGAAGAGCAAGACCGAGTATTTAATATTCCTGGATACAAGGTGATCAGGAAAGATAGGAAAGGAAGTAAAAGGGGGCAGGGATAACCTTATTAATTCAGCAGAACTTTACCGTGCTGGAGAAATAGAATGTTTGGGACAGAATCTACTTGGAGCATAAAAGGTACAATTATAGTGTTTGGTGTAATCTATAAGCCACCACTCAATGCGAAGGATGTAGAGGAACAAATCTACAAGGAGATTGCAGAGAGGTACAAACATTATAAAATAATTATAATGGGGAACTTTAATTACCTAAATATAGATGGGATGCTGGTAGCGTAAAGGACAGAGAAGGACACAAGTGTGTTCAGGGAGATTTCTACAGCACTAAGTTTCCAATTCAACGAGAAAGCAGGCACTGCTAGATTGGGTTCTTGGGAATGAGGAAGGCCACATTTCTCAACTGTCAGTAGGAAAGCATTTAGGGGGCACTGATCATTATATCAAAAGATTTAGGCTGACTTTGGAAAAGGAAAAAGAACAATCCAAAGTGAGAATAACTAACTGGGGAAAGCCAACATCAATGTTGTAAGAATGGATCGCGGCCAAATAAATTGGTGTCAAAAGCTGGGAAGAGAAATGGTAGCTGGAAAAATAGTTCAGGGAGAGTCAAGATATATTCTCTTGAAAGGAAAGGTAGGGTAAGCAAATTTAGAGTTTCCTAGATAACAGAAGCCATAGAAATTTAGATAAAGAAGAATAAATATGCTTATGGCAGATGCCAGATAGATAATGAAATTGAGAACCAGGCCGAATATGGATTGTTCAAAGGGGAGATGATAAAGCAAATAAGAGAAGCAAAGAGGGAGCATGAATAGAGACTGGCAGCTAACATAAAAGAAAATTTCAAAGGCTTTGATTGGCATATGAATAAAAAAGGGTAATAAAAAGAGGAGTAGGGCTGATCACGGACCACAAACAGGACTTACACATGGGAGTAGGAGGTATGGCTAAAGTGTTAAATTAATATTTTGCACTATCTTTACCAAGGAAGAAGATAATACCCAGGCCATGGTGAAAGAGGAGGTAATTCAGACATTAAATTTGATAAGGAAGTGTTATTGGATAGGCTTCCCGTACGTAAAGTCGACAAGGCAACAGGACTGGATGAGATGCCTCCAAGGATATCAAGGGAAGTGGGAGAGGAAATTGCACAGGCACTGGCCATAACTTTCCAGCCTTCCTTAGAATCAGGGTTGACCCCAGATCGATGTAGAATTGTAAATTTTGCATCCATGTTCAAAACAGATATGCCTAACGCCAGGCCAGTCAGTTTAACTTAGGTGGTAGGAATATTATTCCAAACAATAATTTGAAACAAAATGAATACTCACAAGCTGAAACGCGGCTGAATTCATAGAATCCCTAGAGTGCAGAAGAAGGCCATTCCGCCCATTGAGTCTGCACCGATTCTCTGAAACAGTACTCTCCCATGGCTAATCCACCTAACCTGCACATCTTTGGACACTAGGGCAATTTAGCATGGCCAATCCATCTACCTGCACATCTTTAGACTGGAAGATGCCGGAGCACCTGGAGGAAACCCATGCAGACATAAGGAGAACGTGCAAACTCCACACAGAGAATGACCCAAGGCTGGAATCGAACACGGGTCCCTGGTGCTGTGAGGCAGCAGTGCTAACCACTGTGACACCATGTCCATCGAGAGGGCTGATGAGAGAGTTGATGAGGGCAATACTGTTGATGTGGAGTTCATGGAATGCCAAAAGATATTTGATACAATGCTGCACAACAGATTAGTGTGCAAAATTAAAGCACATGGAATAAAAGTAATAGCAGCAACATGGATACAAAATTGGCTGAGTGACAGGAAATAAAGAGCAGTTACTTGATGTGATTTCAGGCTGGAGGAAGGTTTGTTGTGGAGTTCCCCAGGGGTCAGTGTTAGGACCTTGCTTTTTCCTGATATACATAGAACTTGGGCCCCATTTCAAAATTTCTGAAAGATCAAAACTTGTAAGCATTGTGAGCATGAGCAGGATAGTATAAAACTTCAAAAGGAGGACGGCATGTGGCGCAGTGGTTAGCTCTGTAACTACGGCGCTGAGGACCTGGGTTCGAATCCTGGCCCTGGGTCACTGTCCGTGTGGAGTTTGCACATTCTCCCCGTGTCTGCGTGGGTTTCGCCCCCACAACCCAAAGATGTGCAGGGTAGGCGGATTAGCCAAGCTAAATTGCCCCTTAATTGGGAAAAACAATAATTGGGTACTCTAAATTTAAAAAAAAACTTCAAAAGTACATAGGCACAATGTTGGAATGGGTGGACATGTGTCAGATGAAGTTCAATGCGGAGAAATTTGAAGTGATTCATTTTGGTAGGAAGAATATAGAGAGTAATGTAAAATAAAGGTTACAATTCAAAATGATGCAGTGGGACTTGAGTGTATATGTGCATAAAACATTGAATGTGACAGAACAGGTTGAGAAAGTGGACAATATAGAATACAACACCAGAAACGTTATTAATGGGGCACAGATTACAAGAGCAAGGAAGTTCCGTTGAACTAGTATAGTTCAGCCTCAGTTGGAGTATTGTGTCAAGTTCTGGGCACCACACTTGAGGAAGGATGGCAAAGGCACTGGTGAGAGTGCAAAAAGGATTCATAACGATGGCCCAAGGATGAAGAACTTTAGTTATGAAGATAGATTCCAGAAGTTGTGACTGTTTTCCTTAGTGAAAAGAAGACTCAGAGGAAATTTAAGAGAGGTGAAAATTATAAGGTGTCTGGACAGAGTAGATAGGAAGAAATTGTTCCCACTTGTGAAAGGTTTGAGAACATGAGAGAACATCTTTAAAATCATTGGCAAAAAAGCGAAAGCGATATGAGAAAAAAGCTTTTCACGCATCAAGTGGTTAAGGTCTGGAATGTAATATCTGAGGTTGTGGTGGAGGCAGGTTCAATTCAAACAATTAAAAGGGAATTAGACTGTTATCTGAAAAGGAAGAATGTGCAGGTTTATGGGGAGAAGACGAAGGATGGCAGAAAGTGAATTGCTCATTTGGAGAGCTAGTGCAGACAGGATGTGCCGAATGGTCCCCTTTCAGTGCTTTAACAATTCTGTGACTCTGATGGAAAACGGTGAGTTGGACGATCTGCTGCAATTTTGGCATATTTGCTCCATAGGCAAGTTCACTTTTTACACCAGGTACCATATTTCATCCGTAATCAATATGTACAATGATTTAAAAAAAATAAAATACTTATATTCATTGATGTTATAAATAAAAGTTTCAGTTTGACCGATGATCATTGCATCACAAGTAATGCTCTCCTATTACTTGCAAAATCAGATCTTTTTTCAACAAAACACAAATACTAAGCTAGCTTTGACAAAGAGTCATCGGACTCGAAACATTAGCTCTTTTCTCTCCCTATAGATGCTGCCAGACCCATTGAGATTTTCAAGCATTTTCTCTTTCGTTTTGAGGACAGGTGTTTATTTTACAAAGAACATGGGAAAATGTCTGTAACGGTGTATGCCCTAGCCTCTACTGCTATCCTATGTGCTGCACCAGTGTCACCTTAACTGATGTCTACCTTTCTGGCCTTATGGGCCCGAACGCTACGTCTCGGTGGATTCCCCAGGCGGTACAATAGAGGTGGAGGCAGCCTGCTGCGATTCCCGCCCTGTGACCTGGGTTGCCTTTGACAGCTGTCCTCTGGAGCGACCTGGCCTGGATAGGCCCAACTGTCCCCAGTGGCACGATGCCACCCTATTCTGCCTGCTGCCCACCAGATGCACCAGGGACAGGGGGGTGGGGGGTCGAAGGTGCTGTGTTGTTCCAACATCTCCTGTCGGGGGACACTGGCATGGAGCCCATCACCTCCTCCTTCCTTGTGGAGCCAGATGGCCCCCGGGCTACTCCATGGGATGGGGGTGCAATTGGAGCAAACTCCTGGGGTTCCCCTGCCACCTGGTGCCGCCAATCCTGGAGACTTGCTCTCATCTCGACATGGGTCAAAATGAGGCCATGGTGTACACTATCTCTTCCCAACTCCTTGATGCTCTAAGCACCATTGCCAGTGGCTTTATCACCAAGGCAAAAAGCAATGCTCCAGGTCTTTATCCTTCTTCAAATTAAGGATATCAAAGCCCACAATAATGTAGGGGGCAGCTCCCCCTTCTCCCTTGCCTCATTGTATGCACTTACCAGCAGTGGTTCCCTGATCCTTCAAAAACTTTTTATAAAATTCTACCAGGAGCCCATCTGGGCCTGGGGCCTTCCATTGCCCCCATCCGTTCCATCACCTCCACCAGTCCGATAGGTGCTCTCAGGCCCTCTAAGAGGTCTTCCTCCACCTTGGGGAACACCTTGGGGTGTTGGGGAAAATCCCGGATCTGGACTCACACTGGCTGATTATGGAGGGGGACTTTAATACGCTTAATGAGCCGAGATTGGGACCGGTCGAGTACGCGGTTGGAACAGGGGGGGGGGGGTTCCCAGCACCTGCAATGGAGATTGGATGTGGGGTTGCTAGCGGATGAGCGGGTGTGTGGGCGGATGAGAGCCGCTATTCGAGGGTATTTGGAGCTGAATGACAGGGGTAAGATTTCAGATACCACGTTATGGGAGGCGCTTAAGGCAGTTGTCGGAGGGGGGGGGGTTATATTGATCTGGGCGTACAGGGATGGGACGGAGTGGGCAGAGATGGCTAGGTTAGTGGAGGTGATCCTGCGGGTGGATATGAGGTACTCGGAAGCCCTGGAGGCAGGGTTGTTGATGCAGAAGCCCTCTGGCATCCCCACTATTCTCAAATTCTGCCTCCGGGAGCGGTTCTCCAAATCCTCCACCTTCTCCTTGAGCCGCTTCTGGGTCTCCCGCAACATCTCAATTTCGGCCACCAACGAGGTAAACTGCTCCTTGTGCTCCCCCACTACCTCCTCCACCTTCTGGATCGTTATGCTCTGGGACTCCAGCCTCAGCTCTACCCAGTCGATCCCCACTTTCAGCGGGTCTACCACCTTCGCCAGGTCCTCCTGAGCCTCCCTCCTCTGCTGACTGAACTTTTCATTCAGAAAGACCACCAACTGCTCCATCGACCATTGGGCTAGTAGGGATGACCCCTTGCTCTCCGCCAGCTTTCCCTGTGTCACAGGAAGAGTTTTGTGCTCTTGCAGCTCCTTTCTTTTAAACTCACTTCTGGTCCATGAATCCATCCACTGATCTCACTAATGGAGTACAACTTTCCTCCACCACCCCTGCACCCTTTTCCTCCAAAACATCTGCCCGGCAACCGGGGAAAAGGAACAAAAAAAACGCCTTGATCGGAAGCTGCCAAATGTGCGACAACTCACTCCATGGCCACCACAGTAAGTCATCTGCATTTCAATTATTGATGGAATCACCCTTTTGGAAGCCTGATCCCTGTCTGGACAGCAGCTAGTCCCTGGGGTGGGTCCGCCCCCTTGTGGGTTCCTACCTCCACATGTGTGGTGTGGACCAAATAGTGCCCCAGGAGCTTCTTCACTAACATGTCCGTCCGTGGTTGATGTCCCTGGGATGGTGGAGGGTGTTAGAGACAGCTGTGATGGGAAGTCAGTGTCATCCCCAGACTGGTGCTCCAGGATGTGTAGGGCTGGTGTTTGGGGGACTCCTCATCGCTGGAATCTGCTTGTGGTTGGGGTCAGGGGAGGGGGCACCAGAAGGGCCCTCCTCATCGCCAGGTAATCATGCAAGACACACCAAGGCACCATGAATGATTGGATTGCGGGTTGGGTTGGTACTGAGGGGGTGGTGAGGAGATGGCGGGTGGTGGTGAAGGGGTGGTGTGTGAGTTGGATGGGGTGGTGGAGGGGTAATGCAATGCATGCTATGGGAAACCGCAACACAGCTGCATCTCACTTGGTCACCCAAGGCCAACCTGCACCTCAGTGACTATCCTTTTTCCACCGACCAGATCCAGTGTCCGCCCCTCTGCTGCAGTAAAGGGCCGCAGGTCCGGCAGTGCTCCTCTGGTCTTCTCTCTCTCATGGCGGTTGTGGCCCGCCTTCTGCTTGGGGGGGGGAAGGGAGGGACAAACAATGTACAGAGTGCGACTCTCAGACACAGGTGGCACAGGGGATGGGCAGCTGGTGGCAGTCATGGCCAGGGCACCCAGCCATGGTGGCCGGTATGAGGTGCAGGGTGGGGGAGAGCACATTGCCCATGGGTGGGGCGGGTTACGGTGTTTGGGACGGGGGTGATGCCAGGGGCACAGTGGTGCCTACACACCATGGCTGCCCTGAGGAGACTGTGCAGATTTTTCTGGCACTGCTGTCTGATCCTTGCAGTGGGGCCCATGGCACTCATGTCCTCTGCCACCCGTGGCCAGGCCCAGATTACGGCAGCGGGTGGCTGCCTCCTTCCTACACCGGGGAACAGGGTGGCCCGCCTCTCCTGCATGCCGTCCAAAGGTGTTGGTAATAGGGGATTCAGAAATCTTCAAGATGGTCATTGCCTGGCACTTGTGTGAGGCAAAGGTTACTTTCCACTTGTGAGCCCAAGCCTGCTATTGTCCAGGTCTTGCTGCGTCATCTGAGGAATTGCGAATGGTGCTGAGCATTGTGCAGTCATCGGTGAATACCCCCCATTTTTGTGCCTATTATTGAAGGAAGTTCGTTGATGAAACAGTTGAGGATGGTTGTGCTTAGATCAGTACTCTGAGGGACTCATATAGTTTGACCTCCAACAACCACAACCAACTTCCTTTGTGGCAGGTATGACTCCAGCCAGCAGAGCGTTTTCCTCAGATTCTCATTAAAGCCAATTCTTCTAGAGCTACTTGATGCTATACTTCATCAAATGTTGCCTAGACATCAAATGCAGTCACACTCGCCTCATCTCTGGAATTCAGCTCTTTTGCTCATTTTTGAACCAAGGCTGTTAAGATGTTAGGGGCTGAGTGGCCCTGCTGGAACCCAAATTGAGTATCCGTGAGCTGATTTTTGTTAAGCAAGGGCCACTTGATTGCATTACTGATGACCCCTTCCATTATTTTACAGATGATTGATGGTAGACTGATACAGTGATAATTGGCAAGTTTAGATTTGTCCTGCTTTTTGTGGACAGGCCATACCTGGGCAATGTTCCACATTGCTGAGTAGATGCCAATGTTGTAACATATACCGCATCAGCTTGGCTAGGGGTGTGGCAGGTTCTGGAGCACAAGCCTTCATTATTATTGCTATATATTGTCAAGGCCCATAGATCTTGCAGTATCCAGTGTATTCAGTCATTTCCTGATGTGATGTGGAGTGAATTGAATTGGCTGAAGACTGACATCTGAGATGCTGGTATTCTCTGGATGAGATCGAGATTTCCGATCCAAGATGGAGAAGAACTCCCTCCATGCAGGAATCTGCGCAGAGCAGCGAAGAGAATCAACGCAGAAGCCATGGTACTAACAGCTAACTGCTGTATTCTGATAAATGATTAAAGGTCCTCAAGTTTCTCAGTGTGTTAGTGAATGAGTGAATGGCTGAGTGGGTAGCTGCGTAAATGATCAGGTAGGTGAACTAAATGGGCGGGGCAGAGATATTCTCAGAGTGCCTCAGGGTACAAGGGAACAAGGAAATTTCCCATCAGAAATTCAAACTTCCGAGGCAGTTCCCATGGAGTCAGTGTTTCGGGACATCTCAGGGGTCCTGAAATGCACCTTAGAGGGCTACGTATGATCTCCAACAATCCGGAGACTGGAAGACCTGGACTATCAACTAGTATTTTTGTTCTTTAGCATCATTTAAGTTGTTCTTTAGCATCAGTTAAGATGCATCTAGACAGATATATGAACGGGCGGGGAACAGAAGGAAGTAGATCCTTGGAAAATAAGTGACAGGTTTAGATAAAGGATCTGGATCGGCGCAGGCTGGGAGGGCCGAAGGGCCTGTTCCTGTGCTGTAATTTTCTTTGTTCTTTGTTCTTTAGCATGAATGAAGAGTCCTCTGCAGCAGCTAAATGCTGACACCACTCAGTGTCATATGCACACTTGTAAATATACACGTTACAACCATTTACTGACAGCGCAGCTAGATCCCAAACAAAATTTTCACTTCCAGTATTATTTTTTTTAGATTGATTGCCAGACCCACTTTTCTTGATTAATAAGCGTTATGATATTATCCAGCTCATAAGTGAAACAGGAACAAAGACATAAGCTACCACCAGCAGGCTGCTGAAGAGGCAAAGGTGGCTGTGACAGATCATTGGAGCTATTTACTACCATTTCTCTTTCCCTATTTTTGCTCTCCATAACATTACATTCCCAGACCAGATCCCAACAGTGGCTAGGATACTGGACCAAAACCGCAATAGTTTATTTTATTTTGCAGAACTCCAGGAGTGATTGCATGAATAAGTAAGGATTTGGTATTGTTAAACAAAACTTTATTATTAACACAATATTAAAATCTTAACCCTCACACCTGAAAATAGCTTGCCATTACCCTACAAACATTACTCAATTCCCAATGAAACAAGAAAAGAAAAACACACAGCTCTGTGGTGGTATGAATGTGAGCACTGCCATTGGTGCAGAGCATGGGTTTCCCATTGGCTCTGGCTGGTCATGTGCCTCCCGTCCGATTGGCTGGGACTAGTCATGTGACTGCTCACCAATTGGTCGTGAGGCAAGTAGACCCCGCCTCCGAGGCGGGGTATAAGTACCCAGAGTTCCCGGCGGTCGGCCTTACTCTGTAGTCGACCACCGGGCTAACAACTAGCTGATTAAAGCCACAGTTTGGATCCTAATTGCATCTTGAGTCGAATTGATGGTACATCAAGCTCTCAATCGATCCTACATCCCAATGAACATATTAATACTTGTTTCGCAGAAAAGATTTGGCACCTGCGAGCAATCAGCGAAGTGAATAAAACATCTGCCCCCACGCTCCCGTCTGCAACTTCGGTAAGCCTTCAGGGAACTGGGCTAAAAATCCACTTGCAAGATTGCCGACATAGTGCTGAAGAACAACCTACAAAATATATCCAACTTCCGGCAGGACCAGAACATATGCTGGGCCCATTGGCTGGGCCCCTCCCAAACCGCTCACCAATATCCTCCACCACCACAAACAACTGGCTCATCCTCGACTTCGTCTGGTGCACTCTGTGTGCTGTGTTTAGCTGTATCAACCCCAGCCTCGCGCACAAGGTTGAGACATTCACCCTCTGCAACACCTCACACCACAGCCCTCCTCCAGCCATCTCCTCCCCCCACTTGGCCGTAGCCTCCTCCAGACACGCCATATACTCCTCCAAAATCCTCCCATAGAACGCTGAGATGACCCCCTCCCCTACAACTCCATCACCAACAACACCCCCTCCGGTAACGAGGAGGGCGATGCCACTGGAAAAGTCGAAAAAATATTTTTTGCGAAATAGCGCACCTGGATGTACCTGAAAACCCGCCCTCGTGGGATCTCAAACTTCTGTCCCAGCTCCCCCAGACTTGCAAACCACCTTTCTGAAAATAAGTCCTCCATTTCCCTCACCTCTTGCTCCTCCTATCCACAAAACCTTGCACCCAGCCTCCCTGGTCCATGGTTCCCTCGAATCAGCATCAATTTCGACCCCTTGTGGCATTTCTGAGATCATAAGACCATAAGACATAGGAGCAGAATTTGGGCTCTCAGCCCGTCGAATTTGCTCTGCCATTCAACCATGGCTGATATTTTTCTCATCCCCATTCTCCTGCCTTCTCCCCATAACAGTCTTCTACGGCAACGAGTTCCACAGATTCACCACCCTCTGGTTGAAGAAATCCCTCCTCATCTGTTTTGAAGGATCATCCCTTTAGTCTGAGATCATGTCCTCTGGTTCTAGTTTTTCCTACTAGTGGAAACATTCTCTCCACGTCCACTCTATCCAGTCCTCACAGTATCCTGTAAGCTTCAATAAGATCCCCTCTCATCCTTCTGAACTCCAACGAGTACAGACTCGGAGTCCTCAACCGTTCCTCATACAACAAGCTCTTAATTCCAGGGATCATTCTTGTGACCCTCCTCTGGACCCTTTCCAAGGCCAGCACATCACACTTCAAAAGTACTCCAACAGCTGCAACGTGCTTTGGTTGCCCTGAGGTTCATGAGAGGTGCTGTGAAAATGCAAGTCCGTCTTTTCTCCTCTTTCTCTGCCACTCTCCCTTCCTCCTCTCCCACTACCATCTCTCTGCCTCTCTCCATCTTCCCTCTCTCTCTCTCACCTTTCTCTCTCTCCACTATTCCTCCCCTCCTCTGACTCCATACGAGCAAGGAGCAGAAGTAGACTATTCAGCTTCTTTAACCTGCTCCACCATTTCATTGGATCAAAGTTGATGAGATGGTAGCCTCATATCTACATCTCGTCTACCCCTGATAACATATCATACCCGTGCTTACCAAGAATCTATCGACCTCTGCCTTCAAAAGATTCAATGAATCTGCTGCAACCCTCTCTCTGGAAGAGAATTCCAAGGAGAGAAAAAAAATTCATGTCATTTACATTTTAAATAGGAAATCCCATGGTTCCTGAAACGTATTGACACTGGCGCAGGATTCATGGAGTTCCACAACAACAAAACTGGCGACGCTGCTGGACCAATTTAGTTACTGTTGAGGGGCCACGGGGAACACAATTGATTCCAATGAGAAATGGTGTGGGATTAACAGGTTCCGCAATTGACACTCAGGAGGCTGACAAGCTATAGCCGCAGATACACACTTCACTCCCCACACACACCATCCCAACCAACAAGGTGGCAGGAAGACGTACGGCACTACCATTCACCGACAGCGAGCTGGAGACACTCCTGGAGGAGAGGCGGTTGATCCTGTACCCTGGCATGGGAAGGAGGCCAGTCGCCACCATTCACTATACCTGGGTGCACGTGGCAGAGGCGGTCAAGCACCACCAGCAAAACTGTCCGATACGGCCAGCGGTGCCGGATAAAACTGCACGTCCTCCTCAGGGTGGCCACGAGGCAGCACTGTGCCCCTTACACAAACCCCATCCCCCACACCTGTAACTCACCACCCCCCTACTCCCCCATCCCACACACACAGACAACCCGGAGGGCGGCCGAAACTCCACCCTGCACCACATGCCACTGAAGCCACCAGCTACCCACCCCCTGGGCTGCATATGTCGGACTGTCTAACACTGACATTTTCCGTTTGCCCCACCGTCACAGCTGTCTCCAACACCCTCCACCATTCCAGAGACACTCACCTCATTTGGCACTTTAGTCAAGAGGCTACGAGGACACTACCTGGTGCACACCACACAGCTGATCCAGTACAGCAGATGGAGGCAGGAACTCCATACGGGGCGGATGTTTGGAGCGCAGGCCGACCCAAGATGGGTTTTGGGCTTCTGGAACGGACAACCCCTTCAATTGTGGAGATGCAGTCGCAGATCCAGGGACTACATGAGGGGATGTTGGCGAGCATCCAGAACCTGCAGACACAGCTGGAGGAGTCCAAACATGAGCATGAGCTGGTGCTGACCTCGCGTGCCAGCCTAGCCAACACTGCATGGGTGGCGTCCATGGTGGAGGCATTAGGGGCGAAGGCTTTGGCTATAGATCAGCATGTCCAAGGCCTGGGGCATTCTCTGCAGGCGCTGGCTGAGGCCCAGGACTAGGTTGTCGCCTCACAGGCAACCATGTGCGAGAGCCATTTGGAAATTGCAGCGGTGCTCCTGAGCGTGGCCTAGTCACAACAGGCCATGGCTGGGAACGTCACCGATATTGCCCAGGTGCTGGCCAACATTACACAGACACAGAGGGAGATGGCGCAGTCACTGGCCGATGTGACACAAACTCAGAAGGTGGTGGTACAATAAATGGATGATGTGGCGCAGTCCCAGATGGAGGTGGTCCATTCCCTGTGCTCCACGCCGACTTTGGTCCAGACCAGAGCATACTTCCAATACTGGCAGTGCCTGGTGGCAGGGGAGGCTCAGGGGATAACTCCGCTCACACCCCTGTCCCATGGTGTAACCCCAGGGTCATTTAGCACCCTGAGGGAGGATGCCACTGAAGGATTGCGGAACATTCACCTGAAGAAGGAGCCGTGCTCCGAAAGCTCGTGTTTGAAACAAACCTGTTGGACTTTAACCTGGTGTTGTAAGACTTCTTACTGAGGGAGGAGGAGGAGATAATGGGGCCCGTGCCGGTGAGTCCCGCAGGGGAGGTGCCCGAACCCAGCGGCACCTCTGACTCCTCTCCCCTCCTGTCCCTGATGCATCTGGTGGGCAGCGGGCAGAACAGGGCAGCATCACGCCACCTGCGACGCCCTAGCAGCAGCTGGGCCCACCCAGGTCAGGTCGCCCCACACGGCGGCCGCCAACGGAGACCCAGGTCGCAGGGTGGGAATCACAGCGGGCCTCCTCCACTCCTGTTGAACTGTCTGGGGGTCCACCAAGATGTAGCGTTAGGACCCGTAAGGCCAGAAGTATATATGTTGTCACATTAACACCTGTTCACACTGTTACAACCTGCCTCGGTCCTCTGTCAGACAGATGGGTGTGAAGGGTGGGCTACTCTGGGCTGGCCAGAGAGGGGGTGCGGCAGCAGGGTGGGGGAGGGGGGGGGAGGGTGATCATTGGGCTCCCCACTCAACCGTCCCCACCATCATCACCCCAAGGATCCGATGGCACAGTGTGGTGGAAAGGCCAGCTCGCATGCAGGAATCACCCAGGTGGCAGTATAAAATGCTACCATGGGCAGGAGTCAGACATTGTCAGACAATGTGGAGCACCAGAGCTCATTGCAGAGCGGGTTGCCATCACCTTCATCCCATGGATTAGACCCGGTATTACTGCCACCCGTAGAGCAACAGGCATTTATCAGGGAGGAGATGCAGGTGGGTTGTGGCTGGGGGTAGCCGGGGATGTGGGGGTGGGATGCGGTGTCCATGTCAGTGTCCCCCCCCACACACACCCCCACCCCCATCCCCAGTCGATGAACCTGGAGGCGATCAGAGCGTCACACGCGCATTGGCCCTGGTGCACATTTTGTGCGGCCTCCTCTGCCTGCCTGGGCCCCATGCCCTGCCCATCCTCCCCCTCCCCCCCTTATCCTCCTCATAGGACAAGGCCTGGCATTCACCCACCTCCTCCAACACATCTGCTGCACGAGCAGGCCACCATGATGCAGGCAACACTCCCAGCATCATACTGGAGAGTCCCTCCAGTGCAGCCAGACACCTGAACCGCATCTTCAGGAGGCCGAAGCATCGCTCGGTCACACTCCTGGTCGCTGCTTGGGCATCGTTGTAGCTCCACATCGGTCTATGGCCTCCGGACTGGTGTGATCAGCCACGACAGCAGTGAAAGTGAATAACCCCTGTCGCCCAAGTGCCAATCCCCCAGCCGGTGGGGGAGGGGAGCATCCCAAACATGTCAGGAATCATTGATTGTGCCAGGATGAAGGCATTGTGCACACTATCTGTGTATTGGTCACAGACATGCATGATGCGCAGCTCCTGGTCATCGAGTGGAACCCCTTTCGGATTGTGTGGCCTATCATCTGCCGGTGCTCGTAGGGGGACATGCATCCCGTTGATTACCCCCTGTACCCCGGCGTATCAGCGATGGCGGCAAACCCCGCTGCCGGGCATCCTGCTGGGCTTGGTCCACATTGAAATGGATGTATTGAGCCATCTGGGCACACAGGGCCTTCATGACTGTACAGATGTACCTGTGCATCGAGCTCTGTGAGATCCCGGACAAGACACACTTGTCGCCTGGAAGAACCCCGTGGCATAGATGTTCAGGGCAACCATCACCTTGATGGCCACCAGGAGTGGGTGTCCTCCCCCATACCCCCACGGTGCCAGGTGTGTCATGATCTGGCAGATATGTCGCACTTTCACCCTGCCATGCCCGGTCCGGCAGGTCTCGAATGACAGGCGCTGCTGGCACACACAAGGCCTCATGCGGAGCTTCCTTGGCACCTCCTCCTCTTCGGCTTTATAAAAAATGTGTTTATGGGATGTGGCCGTCGCTGGTTAGGCCAGCAGTTATTGCCAATCCCTAGTTGCTCTTCAGAAGGTGGTGGTGAGTTTCTTTGTTGAACTGTTGCAGTCCTTGAGGTGTAGGTACACACGCTGTGCTGTTAGGGAGGGAGTTCCAGGATGTTGCCCCAGCGACAGTGAAGGAACGGCGATATATTTCAAAGTCAGGGCTGTGAGTGACTTGGAGGGGAACCCCCAGGTGGTGGGTGGTGCTGTTCTTGTCCTTCTAGAGTAGTGGACATGGGATTGGAAGGTGTCTGAGGAACCTTGAGTTACTGCAGTGTATCTTGTAGATGGTACACCCGGCTGCTACTGTTCGTCGGTGGTGGAGGGTTTGAATGTTTGAGGAAGGGGGAGTAATCAAGCGGGCTGCTTTGTCCTGGATGGTGTTGTGCTTCTTGAGTATTGTTGGAGCTGCACTCATTCAATGAGTGTATTCAATTACACTCCTGACTTGTGCCTTGTAGATGGTGAACAGGCTTTGGGGGTCAGGAGGTGAATTACTCGCCGTAGGATTCCTAGCCTTTGACCTACCCTGGTAGCTACAGTATTAATGTGGCTAGTCCAGTTCAGTTTCTGATCAATGGTAACCCGCCCAGGATGTTGATTGTGGTTGATGTAGCGATGGTAATGCCATTGAATGTCAAGGGATGGTGGTTATATCTTCTCTTGAAGTCAATGGTCATTGTCTAGCACTTGTGTGGAGCAAATGTAACTTGCCACTTGTCAGTCCAAGCTTGTTGGGTGGCTGGCTCTCCATCCTGGGCGGCTGCCTCCTGTCCCCCTGTGGCACATTCCATTGCTGCACATTCCGCTGCTGCAGCTTCCTCCTCCTCGAGCAGCTCCAACTCGTACAGCCGCAGGGCAACCCCCAGGGCAGCAGCGACTGCAGGAAGGCCACCATTACTGGTTGAATTCCAATATCCATTGTCTGCAAGGGGTGAAAGGCCAACATGTTAGCATGGTGCGTACCCCTTGCCCAATCAGTTCCACCAGGCTACATGGTCCCCCAATTGGCACTGTGGACTCTGCCCCTGCATGTCCCTCCCCCATTCCCTCAGCCCTGGCCCCGTCAATGCCTGGCATTGTGGGGGCCTCTGCTGCTGTCGCCCGCCCCTGATGCCAGGGGTACTGTCGGCTGGCACTGCCCTTGCCAGAAGTACACTCTGCAGCCCCCACCTGGCACCCCCGGGTACAGTGAGGCTACAGTGGGCCGACTGATGCCCCAGTGGCGGGTAGCGGCTGGATAGGGGGGTTGGTATGGCAGAGGGTAGGGTGCAGGGGTGGGGGCATACATACAGCCGGTGTCACTCTGCAGAACCAGGGGCTAAGGTGAGTGGTCAGTGTGGTGCACAGCAAGATGTCTTCCGTGGAGGCCGCGGCAATGGCGGTCCTTGCCTGGACACAGCTCAGTCCCATGGGGGGGGGGGCCTTCCCAGCCACTTGGCCTGTTCCCTCGTCATCCCCCCGGCCTTGGCAGGGCCCCCTCCAACCCAGCCAGCCCACAGCCACGCCTCTCTGTGTCCTACCTCCTCTCTCTCCCTCATCAGCCACAAACCTGGTTTCACTATTTTTAAAAGCACAAGTGAACCGCGCCGTCGGGAACCTGTACCATCGGAGACAGAGAGTCGTGGAGGCCATGGAGAATACCGGGTCAGGCCCGCTAATGACATCCAAACGGTGTTTACTATACGTAAGTTCCGGATTGCATTGACGCCACCGTCGAGGTGATGAAGAATTGTGATTTGGCGTCAAATCAGCGCTCGCCACGATTTTGGCTGAGGTACCTATCCTCTGCCCAATCACATTTCCCGATTTTGGTGTCAACCAATGGAGAATTCCACCCCATATTTTTAAACAGTGACCCCTAGTTTTAGATTCTCCAACAAGAGGAAACATTCCCTCCAGTCAAGATTCCTCAGGATCTTATATGCTTCAATCAAGTCGTCTCTTTCTCTTGTCCAACCTTTTCTCATAAGACAACCTGCCTATCCTAGGTATTAATATAGTAAACCTTGTCTGAATTGCTTCCATTCGTTACATTCTTCATTACTGAATTAGTTACATTCTTCATTAAATTGGTGACCAATACTGTATACATTACTCCAGATGTGGTCTCACTGGTGCTCTTCATAACTGAAGCATAAACTCACTACTATGATATTTCATGCCCCTCACAATAAATAATAACATTTTATTAGCTTCCCTAATTATTTGCTGTACCTGCATACTGGCCTTTTATAATTCATGAGATGTCACCGAGATTCCTTTGCATCTCAGAGCTCTACAATCCATCATTTGGAGAAAATGCTTCTCTTTTGTTCTTTCTGTCAAAATGAACGTGGGGAAGCATAGTAGCACAGGTGGATAGCACTGTGGCTTCACAGGGTCCCAGGTTCGATTCCCCACTGGGTCACTGTCTGTGCGGAGTCAGCACATTCTCCGCGTGTCTGCGTGGGTTTCCTCCGGGTGCTCTGGTTTCCTCCCACAGTCCAAAGACGTGCAGGTTAGGTGGATTGGCCATGCTAAATTGCCCTTAGTGTTCAAAAAGGTGAGGAGGGGTTATTAGGTTACGGGGATAGGGTGGAAGTGAATGGCTTAAATGGGTCGGTGTAGACTCGATAGGCCGAATGGCCTCCTTCTGCATTGTATGTTCTATGTTCTAATTAGTTCATAAATCAAAGCTTGGTTCCTGACATCAGGGCCGGGATTCTCCCCTACCCGGCGGGGCGGGGGGTCCCGGCGTAGAGGAGTGGTGCCAAGTACTCCGGCGTCGGGCCTCCCCAAAGGTGTGGAATTCTCCGCACCTTTAGGGGCTAGGCCCACGGCGAGGTGGCTGGCGCTACGCTGACTGGCGCCAAAACCGGCGGCAACGGCCTTTGACGCCCGCCGGGTGGCATCGGGGCTGGCAAAAGGCCTTCGCCGGTTCGCGCATGCGCCGGTGGGTCAGCTGCCGCTGACGTCACCACCGGCGCATGCGCAGTAGGGAGGTTCTCTTCCGCCTCCACCATGGTGGAGGCCGTGACGGCGGCGGAAGAAAAAGAGTGCCCCCCAGCACTGGCCCGCCCGCCGATTGGTGGGCCCCGATCGCGGGCCAGGCCACCGTGGGGGCACGCCCCGGGGTCCGGTCACCCCGTGCCCCCCCCCCAGGACCCTGGGGGCCCGCTCGCGCCGCCAATCCCGCTGCAATCAGAGGTGGTTGAAACCACGGCGGCGGGAGAGGCCTCCCAGCGGCGGGACTTCGGCCCATCGCGGGCTGGAGAATCGCTGCAGGGGGCTCGCCGATCGGCGTGGAGGGCACACCAATTGGCGCGGCACGATTCCCGCCCCCGCCAATTCCCGGGTGGCGGAGAATTCCGGCCACGGTGGGAGCGGGATTTTTGCCGGCCCCAGGCGATTCTCCGACCCTGTGGGGGGTCAGAGAATTTTGCCCCAGTTTCAGTCTGTGAGGGACAGAAACTGGGGAAAAGAGAAATACTCAAGTGGTAGAGGTAAAGATGGGAGATAATAAGGAGAGTGTACCTCAGATTAAAAAGGAAATCCAGGAGGGTGGAAGAGAGATGAAAAGTTTTAAATGTTTTCACTGTAATAAACTAGGCCATGTAAAGTCACAGTATTGGTGGTTGAAGGAAAGCACGGGAAAGGCTGATGTGGTAAAACAGGATAAGACAGTGGGGTTTGTTAAAGTGGTAAAGGAAAGCCCAAGTGAAGCGAAGGAGGTGCAAAAGATTGTACAGCCTGATCAAGCGGTGATTGATGAGAAGGTGCCAGATCTCTTTAAAGAATTTACTTGTGTGGGTAAAGTTTACTCATGTGTATCAGAAGGAGCAGGTGAAGAAGTCACAATTTTAAGAGATACGGGGGCTAGTCAATCTTTAATGGTAAGAGATGAGGAGTTACGTAGTTTGGGAAGAATATTGCCAGAAAGGGTGGTAATATGTGGAATTCAGGGTGAGAAGAGTAGTGTTCCATTATATAAGGTAAGGTTAGAAAGTCCAGTGAAGAGTGGTGAAGTGGTAGTAGGAGTAATAGAGAAACTATCTTGTCCAGGAATACAGTTCATCTTGGGTAATGATATAGCTGGATCGCAGGTGGGACTGATGCCACTGTGGTTGATAAGCCAGTGGAAAATCAGACAACGGAAGTATTGAAGGACGAATATCCTGGGATTTTTCTGGATTGTGTAGTAACCAGGTCGCAAAGTCACAGGTTAAGATAAGAGGAGAAATCAAAGAGTGAAGATAAAGTTGAAGTCCAATTATCTGAAATGATTTTTGATTGGATGGTTGGAAAAGAACAGGTGGAAGATGAGGCGGATATTTTTAGTTCAGGAAAATTGGTGGAGTTACAACTGACAGATGTAGAAATAAAATGGACGTCTCAGAAAGCATACACGAAAGAGGAATCTGAGTGTATACCAGAGTGTTATTACCGTAAAAGTGATGTCTTGATGAGAAAATTGAGGCGTTTACATATGCAGGCGGATGAAAAGTGGGCAGATGTTCATCAAGTAGTATTGTCGGTAGGGTATAGGAAGGAGGCGTTGAGAGTTGCACATGAGGTACCAGTGGGAGGCCATTTGGGAGTAAGGAAAACTCAAGCTAAATGCAAAAACATTTTTATTGGCCTGGACTACATAAAGATGTCGTTAAATTTTGTCGATCATGTCATACATGTCAAGTGATAGGGAAACCTCAAGCAGTGATAAAACCAGTGCCCTTAATACCCATACCAGCATTTGAGGAAACTTTTACAAGGGTCTTAATTGATTGTGTAGGACCATTTCCTGAAACAAAAAGTGGGAATCAATATCTTTTGACTATAATGGATGTGTCTACGAGGTTTCCTGAGGCCATTCCAGTACGCAATATTACAGCTAAAAAGATTGTGGAGAATTTACTTAAATTCTTTACTAGATATGGACGAGCCACAGAAATACAATCGGATCAAGGATCAAATTTTACCTCAAGTTTAGTCAAAGAAGTTATGGATAGCTTAGGAATTAAACAATTTAAATCAACTGCGTACTATCCAGAATCGCAGGGAGCGTTAGAAAGGCGGCATCAGACATTAAAGACAAGGTTGAGCGCTTATTGTCACGATTATCCAGAGGATTGGAATCAATTCCATTCGTACTGTTTTCAATTAGGGATGCATCTAATGAGTCAACCAAATTCAGTCCTTTTGAACTAATTTTTGGTCACGAGGTAAGAGGACCACTTAAATTGATTGAGGAAAAATTGGTGAGTGGGAAATCGGAACTTACGTTATTGGATTATGTGTCAAATTTTAGTGAACCATTAAATAGAGCAGGTGAATTGGCTAGACAATATTTAAAAATTGCACAACATGTGATGAAATGGGTAGCGGACAAGAAATCCAAATGAAGTGGTAAATAACTTATTCACACCAAAGAGTGGAGTCAAGTCAATTTATTGGCAAAAGCTTTTGGGAGAAAGCCAGGCACTCCGCAGTGCTCGTGGGCACCTTCTCAATTGTACAATGGCAGTTAGCCTCTTTTATACATGTACACACTTGGTTAGTTCTTCATTAGCTTGGGGGTTACATACACAACAAATTAGGCCCCCCTAGCAACAATTAGCTTCCAATCACATTCATCTGCGACCATCCACAACTCCTTGTCCACAATTACAAGGATAACAGATGTCTCAATAGTTAACGGTCAGTTTGTCAGAAACAGAATGACTCAGCAATTAATCGGAATATTGCAGACGTCAGTCGGTCAGTTGGAGAGTGACTCGCCAGTAACCGTACTTATCAGGTCATTGCAGAATTGGATTGCCGTGGTGAGTAAGCTAGTATAGTATAACTCAGCAGTCCACACTATTGCAGGCATAAGCTAATAATTAAACATAATAAAATAGAAAGATTCTTAATGAATAAATGAATAACCTCTAATGTAAATTGGTACCAATGGTAGGTGAACCTTTAAAAGCAAGGTTTTGTGGACTTTATCAAATTGAAAGGAAATTAAATGAGGTGAATTATGTGTAAAAATGCCAGATAGAAGGAAGACTCACTGCGAGTGTCATGTGAATATGCTTAAAAGGTACTTTGAAAGGGAAGGAGAGCAAACGGAGCAGGTTTTAATGATTCCAACTCTCAAATGAATCAAATCCAGATGTCAGTGAATTTGACATAACTCACATTAAATTGGAAAACGAGGATGTTCTTAAAAATTGGGATAAATTGTTGAGTTACCTTCCAGAGGAAAAACGAACTGACCTGAAAGAGTTATTGATATCACATGAGCAAGTTTGTGGAGATAAATTGGGAAGCACTAAAATGGCTAGACATGATGTAGATGTGGGAAATGCTGTTCCAATTAAACAACATCCATACAGACTTACCCCTTTAAAATAGACACAGGTTAACAAAGAGATTGAAATTATGCTTAAACATGGCATAATTGAAATGGGTTACAACCAATGGAGCTCACCCATAGTAATGGTACCAAAATTGGACGGTACCCAACAGTTGTATGTGGACTATAGAAAGGTTAATGCAGTTACAAGAATGGACTCTTATCCTATTCCACATTTGGAGGATTGTATTGAGAAAGTGGGACAATCAGATTTTATTTCCAAATTGGATTTACTTAAAGGTTACTGGCAGGTACCTTTATCCGAAAGGGCGAGGGAGATTTCAGCTTTGTGACTCCAGATGGTATATACCAATTCAAAGTTATGCCATTTGGCATGAAAAATGCCCCAGCGACATTTTAACAGTTAACTAACAAAGTCGTTTCAGGATTACCCAATTGTGCGGTATACATCGGTGATCTGGTAATTTTCAGCCCGACATGGGCAGAACATTTGAAACATCTGATGGAGTTATTCGATCAACTTCAGGAGGTGGGCTTGCTGGTAAAACTAGTCAAAAGTGAATTTGGAAAAGCCCAAGTCACTTTCCTTGGCCATACAATCGGACAGGGTCGAATAGTCCCATGGGATGTAAAAACAAAAGTTATTGGGGAGTTTCCAATACCCTCGACACGAAGGGAAATAATGCGATTTCTTGGTATGAGTGGATTTTACCGGAAATTTGTGCCGGAACTTTAACAGTGTGGTTGCTCCACTGACGGACTTGCTCAAGAAGCTCAAGAATTCCAGTGGACAATGGAGTGTCAACAGGCATTTGACTGCCTGAAAGCTGTGTTGACCATTGCTCCTGTGTTAGGCATCCCAAATTACAGAAAACCATTCAAAGTGGCTGTTGATGCGAGTGATGTGGGTGTAGATGCAGTGCGTCTACAAGACGACGACGAAGGACTTGAGCAGCCTATTGGTTATTTTTCAAAGAAATTGAATTCTCACCAGAGGAAGTATTCAATGATTGAGAAGGAGACTTTGAGCCTGGTGCTGGCTTTGCAACATTTTCAAATTTATGTGGCCAGCAATCAGTCTGACACAATGATATATACTGATCATAATCCATTGGTGTTTTTGGAGCGATTCCAGAATAACAATGCAAGACTATTTCGATGGAGTTGATTGTTACAGCCATTTCATTTAAAAATAATACATGTGGCACATGCTTTGTCACAAATGTGATGACGAGTTTCAGGAAGAAGAACTAAAATGGACTATGCTATAAATGTTTCCGTGTTTGTTCTGTTAAATACGAACTATCTTTACTGTCAGTATTTCTTAACGGAAGGTGAAAAATGAAACCATATTGAAGTTGATGGTTTATTTTTGTTTCTTGGGGGGAGGTGTCATGTAAGAGTCCCTTTAAGAAATGTGTGTTTCTCAAATGGCAGCAGTGATGTCAGAGTGTTGGTGGAGCTGGGGTGTCTTCCTCTTTCATTTTGAGCTGAAAAGCTGCTTTGTGGCTCCGTTTAGTTTTGTTTTAGATTTGGAGAAACTGAGTCACAGCAAGATGTGTATGAATCTCTGCAAGCTATCGAATGCTCATTTGGTGATTTCAAAGTGGTAACTGTTCTTAGTAGAGAATTTAAACCTGCTGTCCTTCTGTAAAAAGGGGTTTTGTCTTATGGATGTCTTATAGAGTACTGTATTCTTTGGGGGTGGGGTGGTGGCGTATTTGAATTGATGGATGCTGAGATGTTCACTATGTTAATAAAATGTTAACTGGGTTCATAGAATAAACATTGCTTTTGTTTAAAAATACTCTTAATTCTCTGTTGAATCACACCTGTAAAGTGGGCCCTTGTGTTCCCCATAACCAAAATCTATTTAAAGTTGTGGGTCAGGTGAACTCCATGATACACTTTGAGGTTCTCTAAACCCTGGACCACAACAATGCCAATTTTATCACCATTACCATGAGCTTTTATTTTCTGCAATAACCTTTGATGTGGTATTTTACCAAATGTCTTCTGGAAGACCAAGTACAGTGCCCCTTTACCCACAGAACATCACTTCCGAAAAGATTTGGTGAAATTTATTTCCTTTTCACAAAACCATCCCTACCTGTCTCATTTTTTTCACCTTCCCGCTCTCACCACCTTCTCTCCATCTCCTTTCCTCTCTCTTCACCATCCCTCGCATTCTCTTTTCCTCTCTATCTCTACACCTTTCCTTTATAATCTCTACACATTTCCTCTCTATCTCTGCACCTTTCCCCTCTCTATCTCTGCACCTTTCCCCTCTATATCTCTGCACCTTCCCCTCTCTCTCTCCACCGTCTCCCCCCACTGGGGGGGCGGTTTGGCTGAGAATCAGTTGAGCGATGACATCATCGAGTCTCAGGCAGCCCTGAGGGCGGGTCACTGTGTGATAGACAGTGTCACCGACCAATGAAACCTCTCGTTGAATGGGGAGCTCGTGTGGATTGGTCTAGACAGGAAAGGGGCGTGACTCAGATCGCCCCGCCTCTTGCCGTATTTGGAGCGGTCACGTGTGGGGGCGGCAGGGGGGTGGACGGTTTGAGCCTGTGAGGAAAAAAAAGAAGAGGGGGAAGAAAATAGAGCCGGAGCGACCGAGAGTAAACAGCCCGGGGCCAGACAGACAGGGAGAGACAGCAGCACCGTGTCCTTCTGTCGGCATGTGTATGAGGTGAGAGCGGGTGCTGGGGGAGTGAAGGAGGGCCTGCCGCTGCCTGAGGGACTGGGCACCGGGAATGGGCCGCGCCGCGGGAATGGGCCGCGCCGTTCCGGCGCTCTCACCCAGCATCGCAGATAGGGAAGCTGCTCGGACCCTGTGAGCGCCGCCTTGGCTCGGGCGCTTGGATTGTGCCCGGGACGTGTCTACCCTCCCCGCGGCTACGACTCTTTCACTGGCTACAAATCCCCGGAGCCAGACTTTTCACCCTAACTTGCAGAGAAGTTTGTTTTCTGTTGAAAAAAAAATGTAGACGTTCAGGTCTCCTGTGATGTTGAACTTCCTGAATTTTAGTTGAACTTCCTCGTCTGGATCTTTTGCGTTGACTCTTTTGGAAAAATCTGCATCGGGTTCTGACATTCCTGCTCAGCCAAACCATGTTCCTATGTCGCAGGGTGCAATTGGACTTGTCTCCCAGCTTCCAGACACGGGTTTTAATATTGTCCTGCCGATCAGTTAATAGCTGCATGCACAATACCTGTACAGCTATAAGCAACTAACAAAGGAGCATTTCAAAAAGTTAGATTGTTGAAAGAACAATCGTTTGCAGCTGAAATAGCTTGTGTTACTCTTCCTGAATTTGTTTACTGTGTTAAGATTCTGCAAAGAAGAGAAGCTTACGGTTTCATAAATGATGAGTTTAATTGGTAGTAGTCTCTGGGTGAGCAGGTTGTAGAATCAAGCCCTATTCCGCATGCAAAGTAGGTTGACAGTATACTTCAGGCGAGAGTTGCTGTTGGAAAGCAACATTGAATTGAACTGTTCCCGTGATTCAGGTGTGTGTTCCAGTCCATGCAGTATGTTACAGTGAAGCGCGTAATAGATGTAGGAGGGAGATAATAGATGTCGAAATGGCAAGAGTTCAAGCAGTTCACTAATGCCATCTCAGCTGCTCATTATGTTTAGTTTTTAAAATCCTTGCATTTTAGAAAGATTTGCTATTAGGGATGTCGAACCAATCCACTTAAAAATAACCTTTATTGTCACAAATTGGCTTAAATTTACACTGCAGTGAAGTTACTGTGAAAAGCCCCATGTCATCACATTCCGGTGTCTGTTCGGGTACACAGGGAGAATTCAGAATGTCCAAATTACCTAATAGCACGTTTTTGGGACTTGTGGGAGGAAACCGGAGCACCCAGAGACTTCACACATTCAGCCATTTTCCTCTTATTTCATAACTCTCTAACTTCTGGGTTAAGAACATTTCTGCCTGGCTTCTTTAATCTGAGGTGGCCCAGTATTTGAGCCACTCACCATAACCTACATATGTCAATTTGATCATTTTGAGTTCTTCTGTTCAGTTGTGTTGTGCTGATATGTTTATTTACCCACTTATTAACACCTTGCATCTTTTTCCTAATCTGTAAACAATACTAATGCTCCACTGCATAGATACTTTTATTTTTCAATTCCTTAATGCAATCATTATTTTACAGTTTTTCATGTAATTATTTATCTGAAATATCTAAATATTTTGCAATTGGTTATAGTATTCCTTATTATTTGTCCTATCTCCCATTTTGGGATCATTTGCAAACTTGAAAACTAATTTCATTAAACTACCCTCTCAACCCGCAACCCTCCTTTTCCATTCCATGCTGAATATTATATAGCAAGACGCTTGAGCCCAATGATACGATATCTATCTCTTTATCTCTTTCTAGCCGAATAAGTTTCCATTTTGACTTCATTATAGAGCCATTTTTGTATCCAGTGGTCCTATGTTTTCGCTTTTACTTGTTGAAATGTATACTTATCACTGAAACTTCGGGGAAAGTTTTTGTAACTTCCTTTTATCCAGTGTCTAGTCTATTCCCTCAATCCACAGCATTGTAATGTCTTGGAAAGTTAATGAACTTCTACATTTACATGTAGATTGAATCTACCCTTGAAATTGCATGTCATTTCATTATATAATTTGGCCATCTTCAACTTTGCTTATCACTTAATTCATTGCCATCTTCTTTCACATTCTGCAGCAACTCCGAAATGATATTCTTACAGCATGTCATCTTTCTTCTCCTCATCCACCTCCTTAATTCTCTCCTCCTTATTTAAGTATATCTTATTTGATATTCTTGTCCAACTTCAAACATATGTTGGTTAGATAGTCTTAAACATATATATTCTGGTTTACGTTTCTAATTCCATTTGGTGGTTTGGATCTTCCTCACCTTGGCATAACAATAGTTTCTTGTGCTCTTTGCTCAATCTTTTTTTTCTAAACCTTTAGTTACGAGCATATTTCCACAGAACATTAGATTTTAGGTATAAACAGATTGGGCAGGTTGACATTTATTTTTAATTCCTGCAACCACTCCGCTATGCCCATGGGCAATGGATATTAAACAGCATATTTGATCTCTGAGGCTTTAAATTCCTTTGATTACACTAACAATGTTTCAGGTACTGACATTTAACCATTAAAAAAATTAGTGCAATCATCACCCAAACCATTAAACCCTCACTGGGCAATTCTGTTCGAATCTCGTGAAATAGAAACTGTAGGAATTTCCAACTAACTGAAAATCTTGTTCTTTTTCGCTTTCCTTTTCCCTTGTTTCTCTTCTCCTTTCCAGGTTTAAAAAAACCTCCACCTTCTGGGTGTTTCTGCCACCAGAATTTGGCCAGAGGGAATGGGGAATTGGGTAGGCAGGAAAGGGGTGGAATCCCTACGGCATTTTTCCTCCTTCAGAAATATTCAGATCTGAGTACTGTTCCTATATTATATCTGGAAGTTACATGTTTTGAGTGAAATTAGTTTCTTTATCATAAGCAGATATCGTACCTCTGATTGTAATCTATTGTTTCAAAATGAGAATTTTGCAAACGGATTTTTCACCCCAATGTTGAAATAACAATTGCAATTTAAGGTATGGTGCGTCCGATCTGGTAACTTCAACAAAATCTTACTGATTGGTTAATGTCAAATGAAAAAGCATAAATAATATAGGCTATGGCAAGGAATAATAAGTTATCGGTGAATTGTTGCTCGAAGTAGTAATCAGTAATACGAGGTTCTTCTGTATTATTCTTTCCCTTCATATTGCTATGCCTCTGAACCAGCTGAATGATGATTTTCAGTGCATAATGTTGTAGTTGTTCTTTTCTGCTATAGTAGATAATATGTGAAAGATTGCGATGAATTCACATTGTGATATTGTTTGGCAGTTTATTGCATGATCTGGAAAATAACATAGCCTGATTGGGCTGTGTGCTGGAAGAATCCTGATGATATGCAGTTTCTATCATCATTTGAAACCACAATGTTGTTGCACTCACAAGCATTTTTTTTCTAAAGTACCAAATGTGTCACCTCTTATTTTTTGGACGTTTCCAGTGTTTTTAATTTTAAATTTGCTGCTTTATGGTTACTGAAGCTCTCTGCATATATTAATATTACCAATATGGTTAGAAGAATTCATGTTTTGATATCACAATACTGGATCATTTGTATAGACATTTTAAGAAAATAATTAGTGTACATCTTAATCATGGGCAAAATGTTTACGCAATGGCAAGCATTAATGTTAAGGCGATTAGATTACATAAATTATGATGTAGCTTGTTAATGAGCCTTAAAGCATTGCATCTTTACAATAAACTAATATCTCTGCATACATGGTGGAGTTCATTGGAGTATATATTGCTGATGTGTCAAGGCAGACAGTGACACATGGGGCTCTGCTGTGGTTGAACCATATGATTTGACATTATACTTTTTTGTAAAGAAAGTGGAGTTCTTTGCATTTAATTGAAGAAAGTACCATGTCTCTATAACAAAATTAACTGGTGCCATGAAAACAATGGTACCATGAAAACAGTTATCAGAACCATGGGAGCTTTGCAGTAGCTGCTTGAGTTTATGTTTAGATTCATCTAATAATATACAGATAATGGCTTATTTAAGGATATTCTCTGGGAGTTCTCCAGAAAGGTGAATCATGAAGGAATTTTTCTGTCCAGTTGGAAAGAATACATGATGCCCTCTCAATGAGTTATTAGTCAAGCACTGGGTACATGAACTGAAAGATTGATCTTATCACACAATAAATGCATCCATAGCCCTGAACAATTTTGAGTAAGGTGCTTTTGGCTCATAAAAGGAAAACTTAATCATATTTTGTGAATGCATAGATAATGTGAGTGAAAACCTTTTTTTGTTGAAGCTTTGTCTCCCATTGAGTTTCTACAAATGTATATCATTTACAAAGCAAGCAAGTGTTCAGACTGGCTTGGGGTATTCTTTTGTCATCTCTCTGGATTGCTTATTGGAATTACTGGGTTGGGGGGATGTTAATGAATCTGACAGCATTGCTGCTCTGGGCACTTTTATAATTAACTGGGCAGTAAAGATTGAGAAAGGATCCCTCCGTTCATTTTTATTTCAATGTACCAGTGATTACTTTAGCCCTCATTATTTTCTCTTGACAGTTATTGATTCGGTATAATGTGGTAAAGTAGTTGCTTCAAATTCATTATTGTTGTCAAGATCTTAATTTCTGATCAAGTAATATTGCCTTTAATATGAGGAAAACAATCTTCATTGACCAACTCGAGCAGATGGGCACAATTAAACAGTGTATGTGCAGTAATTTTGTCTGTGCTTCAAAGATTTCATGCTACAGACACAGCCCATAGTGCTAGGTTTCTGCATGAGATGAGCAGAATTTGGAAAATTGGGCGTGGATCTATATTGCCAAATCTTATTCCTTTAAAAAAAAATTAACTGGTCTTTTAGGTGCGAGAAACGTGTGATGCTTTGTTGACAATGGCTACAGCCTCCATTCGCTCATAGGCCGAAGAGCAGCACATGTCAGAATATTTGCTTCAAGCTGCACCTTGAGCTTGTGTTGCTATGTTTGTTTGTGTTTCTGCCTTTGTGAACTAAATGAAAAAAGGGACAAGATTAATACTAGCTCTAAGTTTTAAGAGTTGATCTTGACTTCAATTTAAATCTCTGTTATCTTTTGGAAAGGTTTTCAGATTAGGGATAGAAATGGGGAAGACAGGGATAGGGTGAAGGATTAGGGTAGACTGCGGGATAAGAGAATGGAGACAGTAAATGTGAGGTAAAAATGGAAAAGGGGGGAGACATGCCCATGGGATGAGGGGAGAGTTCACTCTGTATTAAAGCCAGAGAGATTGAATGAGGAAATGAAAAAAAATGAAAATCGCTTATTGTCACGAGTAGGCTTCAATGAAGTTACTGTGAAAAGCCCCTAGTCACCACATTCCGGTGCCTGTCCGGGGAGGCTGGTACAGGAATCGAACCGTGCTGCTGGCCTGCTTGGTCTGCTTTAAAGCCAGCGATTTAGCCCAGTGAGCTAAACCAGCCCCAGAAGTTGTCCGTGGAAGGATTGGGGGAGTGCTAGTGCTGAGGGGAGCCAGGCACATTGAACCACAGTGAAATTCCTTTACATCCTTGTGGATGAGGTAGGAGCCATTCAACCAAACTACTGAAGAATTGACCTGGGCTTCAGATAAACCAGGGAGTCACTTATTGATTTTGCTGTTTGAAGTGCTTAATTTTATTAACTGTTGGAAGATGTTTACAATACAGAGACCAACCATTTGGCTGCTCAGGTCCATGCCAGTGATTGTGCTCCACACAACCCTCCTTCATCTAACTCCATCAACATGTTCTGGTATTCCTAACCTCTTCATTGATTCAAACAACTTATCCTTGCATGAATCTGAGAGATTTGTCTCAATGACAGCTTGTGGTGTGTCATGTGAGTGTCCCTTTTAAGAAATGTTTTTGTCTTATAACATGGCTTCAGTGGTGTCATTGTGTGGGTGGAGCTGGGCTGTAGCTCTGGGTTTTACTTTCGTTTTGAATTCAGACTGGTTTTGAACTTCACAGGTTGAAAGAAGTGTTTCTCTATTTTCATTTTAAAAGCTGTTTCCTGGTACTTGGTAACTTAAAAGAGATAATTGCTTTCTGGAAGGAATTCAAATCTGCTGTTTGAAAAGGAGAACAGAGTATCACTAACAAGTCTTATACCAGTAAGAATGCAGTGTGCTGGGCCACACCTTTGAAAAGGGGTTTCTGGTTTTACTTGAATTTTATTATTGAATTGGAACAGTTAAGGGGGGGATTCATTAAGGATTAGACATAGATTACTGTAACTGTGTGGGGGTCTTTATGTTTGTAGTTGATAACAATTCTTGCTATGTGTGTTTTATACAAATATTAACTAAATTTGTTTTTTGATTAAAAGCGCCTTAGAACTCTGTTGAATAACAGCGCAGACGAACTCCTGTGCTTATCGTAGCCAAATTCAATAAACAGTTAAGAGGTCAGGTGAACTCCACAATGTACTTGGAGTTTTCAAAACCGTGGCCCATAACAGGTAGGCATATTGTTCCCACTTGTCAAAGGATTGAGAATGGGGGGGGGGGGGGGGGGCACAGATTTAAAGTGATTGGCGAAAGAAACAAAAATGGCATGAGGAAAAACTTTTTTGTGTAGCCTGTGTGTGCAGTGGAGGCAGGTTCAATCTATGCATTCAAAAGAGAATTACAGTGTTAACTGAAAGGGAAGAATGTATAGGATCACAAGGAGAAAGACGATTGCTCATTCAGTACCCACACAATGGACTCAATAGCCAACTTCTGAGCTGTAACCAGTCTGGATTTTGTGATTCTTGCCACTGTTCTAGTAAATACATTTATCTTGAGTTCCCATTTGTATTCCTTAGTGACTATGGCCCCTAGTTCTGGTCTTGCTCACAATTAGAATTTCTTAGATTTAAGAAAAGGAAAGATTGAATGAGAATTTGGTCGGACATATTGCTTTTTACCTTGCTGTGACACCTATTCCTCTAATTATCATGTGCAGCCTGTGCCAATATTTCCCATTCTATTCATTGACTGTTCTTAATTCGAGGTGGGAGATTGCCTTGAACATGCAAGACTTACTTTGGGATCATCCAGCAGGGTGAATTCTGTGTGATCTGTGCAAGTGAATTCAGCATTCCATTGGCTTTGTTCTTTGCTGTTCCAAAGTGATTAGTTACTGTTTGCACAGTGGATTTACCAGCACGATGGAGCAGCAACAACAAAGGGGAATGCTGATTTATTGTGCTCGATGATTAGGTAATGAATCAGCAGGTGCCATGCTTAAAATCTTGCAGTCTCCTGGTCAGAATATTGAATACCATTTTGTGGCTTAGCAAATTGGGAATGAGTCATTGAAGTCAGGAAGATGGTGCGGATCACTGATGCCAAGAATTGAATTTGTGCAGAGTGTGTACAGTGGAGATATTAGGCTTTGAAGAAGATCTTATTGTATAGACGATGTCAAATAGTATAGATAAGTAAATTGCAAAGTTTGTTCAAGTTAAGCCAAAGGATGGTGAAAAAGGCATATGGGACACTTGTTGTTATCAATTGAAGCATAGATTACAAAATGAGGGAGGTCATGTTAGAGTTGTACAGAACTTTGGTGAGGCCACAGCTGGAGTAGTGTGTGTATTTCTCGTCACCATATTATAGGAAGGATGTGATTGCACTGGAGTGGGTACAGAGGCGATTACCAGGATGTTGCCTGGGATGGAACATTTAAGTTATGAAGAGAGGTTGGATAGGCTTGGGTTGTTTTTGCTGGAGCAGAGAAGACTGAGGGGCAATCTGATCAAGGTGTAGAAGATTGAGGGACATGGGCAAGGGGGATAGGGAGCAGCTGGTACCCTTAGTTGAAGAGCTGGCAAATAGGATTAGCTAAGTGGGCAGATCAGGTGTTTTTCATGTGTCTGTGCAGACTCAATGGGCCGAAGGGCCTCTTCTGTGCTGTATTATTCTGTGATTCAAAGGGGTATGACCTAAAAATGGTCTAAGGACAATTTAGGGAAGATGTAGGTAGGGATGAACTTAAGTGGCAAATTCCACAATTATATTCTGGATAAAGTAGCAGAGATACAAACTTTGTGTTCCCTCAGCATGTAGTTGGGTGACAGTTTGGGAAGAACTGCACAGATGAGGGAACCATTCTGCTCATCTTAAAATTCATACAAGTTTATTTATCACTACATCACTATTGCATAGAAAGAAAATCATAATGTAGTTGGTGCTAATTGCTTATAATGCAGACATTTGTCTCTGATATACTAAATGTATACGTGTGTCTGCATGTATCTGAACTGAAATGCCAGATAGATAAATTACACTGAATGCTAACATCTGGCCAGTGCTGTTCAATAAATCTTCCATAATACTAAAAGTTGATTACTCAACCATATTAAAAGGTATGGTTATCAGGAGGACTGGCAGACCAGAGTGGTCATTACCCACTTCAACTCAGTTATAATTGGGATTGAATAGAGTGTTATATGCTGTATATTTTTTAGATTGGGACATTGACAATCTCAATATGCTAGTTTGCAGACTTGCTGTTTTTCTGTGTTATGAAGGCTCCCCGTGTTATATGTTAATTCTTAAGATTTATGTTCATTTTACATTGCATTGTAAAATCTCAAACCATTAAAAAAAAAAGCGTTTTAAATGAATTTACGGGATGTGGGCATCGCTGGTTAGGCCAGCATTTATTGCCCATCCCTAGTTGCCCTTCAGAAGGTGGTGGTGAGTTGCCTTGAATCGCTGCAGTCCCTGAGGTGTAGGTACACCCACTGTATTAGGGTGGGAGTTCCAGTATTTTGCCCAACGATACTGAAGGAATGGCGATATATTTCAGTCAGGTGGTCAGTGACTTGGAGGAGAATCTCCAGGTGATGGGGTTCCCAGGTATCTGCTGCTCTTGTACTTCTAGATGGTAATGGTTGTGGGTTTGGAAGGTGCTGTCGAAGGAACCTTGGTGAGTTACTGCAGAGCATCTTGCAGATGGTGCACACAGCT
Source organism: Scyliorhinus canicula (assembly GCF_902713615.1). NCBI lineage: Eukaryota > Metazoa > Chordata > Chondrichthyes > Carcharhiniformes > Scyliorhinidae > Scyliorhinus > Scyliorhinus canicula. Next base: position 86,629,628 of record NC_052152.1, on the reverse strand, counting down.
GCCATTGTTCGGTGGTGTAGGGATTGAATGTTTGGAAGGGGGAGCAATCTAGCGGGCTGCTTTGTCCTGGATGGTGTTGAGCTTGTGTTGGAGCTGCACTCATCCAGGCAAGTGGAGAGTATTCCATTACTCTCCTGACTTGAGGCGGCACAATGCTTAGCACTGCTACGTCACGGCTCCAGGGACACGGGTTAAATTCCGGCCTCGAGTGACTGTCTGTGTGGGGTTTGCATGTCTGTGTGTAGTTTGCACATTCTCCCTAGGTGCTCCGGCTTCCCCCCAGAGTCCAAAGATGTGCATATTAGGTTGTTTGGCTAAATTGCCCCTTGTCCAAAAGGTTAGGTGGGGTGACTGGATTACAGGGATAGGGTGGAATCATCTGCTTAAGTAGGGTGCTCTTTCAAAGGGCCGGTGCAGACTCGATGGGCCAAATGGCCTCCTGCACTGTAGGGGGGTCAGGAGGTGAGTTACTCGACGTAGGATTCCAAGCCTTTGATCTGCCCTGGTAGCCACAGTATTAATATGGCTAGTTCAGTTTCTGATCAATGGTAACCCCCAGGATGTTTATTGTGGGGGATTCAGCAATGGTAATCCCATTGAATGTCATGGGATGATGGTTAGATAGAACCTCTCTTGTAGGAGATGGTCATTTCCATGCACTTGTGTGGCGCGAATGTAACTTGCAACTTGTCAGCCCAAGTCTGGATATTGTCCAGGTCTTGCTGCATTTGGACATGGACTGCTTCATTTCGCGAGGAGCCGCGAATAGTGTTGAACATTGTGCAGCCATCTGCAAAAATCGCCACTTCTGACCTTGTCATGGAAGGGAGGTCATTGCTGAATCAGCTAAAGATGGTTGGGTCTAGGGCACCATCCTGAGGAACTCCTGCAGTGATGTCCTGGAGTTGAAATGATTGACCTCCAACCGCCACAGCCATCTTCCTTTGTTGAATACAACTGAGTGACTTGTTAGGCCATTTCAGAGGGCTTTTAGAGTCAGCCACATTGCTGTACCTCTGGAGGCACATGCAGGTCAGACCAGGTAAGAATGGCACATTCCCTTCCCTCGTATCCGGGTCCCCAGCTCGTTACTCTGGGTCTCTGGATTACTAATCTGGATACAATACCACTTCGCCACCGCCTCCCTCATACCTGCATAAGGCAAAGATGAAAGATGAAAGAGAAAAGAGATTATTTTCCTGCAGTTCCAGGAAGATTCTGCTTCTGTTAGAATAGAATCCCTACAGTGCAAAATGCAGCCATTTGGCCCATCGAGTCTGTACTGACCCTCTGAAAGAGCATTTTACCTATGCCCACTCCCAGCCCTATTCCGTCACTCCACCTAACCTGTACGTTCCTGGACACTTAAGGTGCAATTTCATCATTGCCAATCAACCTAACTTGCACATCTTTGGACTGTGGGAGGAAACCGTAGTACCTGGAGGAAACCCACGCAGATGGAGGGGGGTTGGGTGGTGAAAGTGCAACCGCCACACACAGTCCCTCAAGGCCCAATTGAACCTGGCTCCCTGGCACTGAGGTAGCAGTGCTGACCACTGTGCCATGCTGTTACCCTTTTAAGATTTAAACATTTTTTTTGCTGGGTTGTGAGGCAGTTTCCTATCTGTAGAAGCATAGAATTCCCTACACTTTCAGTTAACACCTGCTGTTTCTGCAGTGAAATATGTAATGGATCCCTCTCAGTTGATGTGTCCCAAGAGCACTTGTCATTTTATACTTCCTCTCCTCAGAAAAGAAACTTGTGTTGCTTATTTGGAATATTAAGTTGATTGTTGCAACATGGCAGGTGTATTCCAGATCTCCATTTTGAATTACAAACTGATCGTCTTATTGCATGTTCAGTTGTACATTGATTTATAGAATATCAAGAATTTTGATTGATGTCTATTTGAATTGCTGTAATTGCTATTGGAAATATTTTATGGCATATATTACAATATTTATTTTGAAATAGATCTCATTTGTATCATCAAGATTCAAAGTAACTGAGAGTTGATGATCATTCAGTCAGAAGTGTGTGTTAAGGGAACTTTACATTGGAGGTTATTCATTAAGAATCTCTATTTTATTATGTTTAATTATTAGCTTATGTTGCTCTGTTTTCTTGCTATAAATATAGTAGTCAATATGGTCGCCTTCCTTAATCCTAATTATGTTTGCTTTAGAGTCGCCAGGTATCTCTCGATACCGCCACAACGTTCAAACCCGAATACTGATCAAAAAGCCAATACACCAGTTAGTTAGTTCAATTTGTTTACACACGCAGTAAGATCTACTCATGCACAAAGTACTACAAACTAAACTATCTCTAATGATAACGCCTATACTTAACTTCGGGTGCCCACTCAGTCAGAGGAACAATGGCCGTTGTTCAGATCTGAGGTTGTTGGGTTCGAAGAGGTACAGGAGAACAGCTAAGGTCGTCCGTCTGGTAGCGAGCGTTGACCTTGAACTTATTTGCTTCTGGTGATGCTGGTGGACGGTCCTTCCGCTTTGAGAGCCAAGTCCAAGAGAGCGAATCTCTCGTGGGGGTTCCTTCTTATACCTGGAGCGGCTTTGTGCACTTTTAGGCGGGCCTTAAACTTGGCCCCAATTAATTGGGTCACTTCTCGATCACTGTTATCGATCTTGACCAATAAAGGGGTGGGTGCCCTGATGGCTGGGCGTGTCTGAGGTGGCCGTTGGCCTTGCTTTGTTTGTGTCTTTCTGGCGCCGGGATGTCTGCAATAGTATCGGTTACTTGAGTGTCATTCCTTTGTTCCCGGAGATGGTCCATCAATATGCTAATCGACCTATAGTTTCAATTCCATCTGGGAGCTGTTTCCCAAATATACATTCAGGCTAATGTGCCTGCTTGTTTTCTAGCATTGTCCAAAGTTCTCTATATTCTTTACGAGCGTCCATTTTGTATTCTGGAAGAGGCCATCCCAGATGGCAACACTTATGCCTGCAATAGTGTGGACTGCTGAGTCATTCTATACTAGCTTACTCACCATGGCAATCCAATTCTGCAATGACCTGATAAGTACGGTTACTGGCGAGTCATTCTCCAACTGACCTATTGACATCTGCAGTGTTCCTTTTAATTGCTGAGTCATTCTGTTTCTGACAAACTGACCATTGACTATTGAGACATCTGTTATCCTTGTAATTGTGGACAAGGAGCTGTGGACGTTAGTTAACGGATGGTCTCAGAGGAATGTGATTGGAAGCTAATTGTTGCTAGGGGGGGCCTAATTGGTCCTGTATGTAACCCCCAAGCTAATGAGGAACTAACCAAGTGTGTACATGTATAAAAGAGGCTAACTGCTGTTGTACAATTGAGAAGGTGCCCATGAGCACTGCGGAGTGCCTGGCTTTCTCCCAAAAGCTTTTGCCAGTAAATTGACTTGACTCCACTCTTTGGTGTGAATAAGCTATTTATCACTTCACTTGTATGTGTGAATTATAGGGGTGTCGTGTTTACCTGAAAAGTCCGTTCCCATCTTTCACTGTTATTTGGCTGTGAAACTGCAGAAAGATGAGATGAAATATTATGACCTAAATTTTCCATTCAGTGGCGGAACCGCAGCATCTGTCACCGATCAGTCAGAAAACGGCATAATTACCTGTACCCAACTACGTATGCAGTAGTCAGAAAATTTGCTTAGCACAGAAATTCATGCAAAGACTTGTGAAGAGAATCTGGGCAGAAGACTGTTCAATGGTGCTAGCTGCCATATGGCAAGTTTAAATGTCCTGTGTGAACTATTCATTGATAAGTAGGGTAGGTGGAGTGGTGCGTTCGTGGAGTCGGAGGAGGTAGTCCGAAATGATCAGGAGAGTGAAATTGGATTCTCAGCCATGAGGAGCTTAAATTTTTGTTATCTTATTTGTTCTAACTGGTTGAATGAAAGCTTTTCATTCTCCCTCCCACTGCTCTCCAGTCCTGCTGCCCCCACTACACAACCAGTTGGTTGAATTGGATCAACCTCTGTTCAAATTGTTATTTTTTTGAAGTATTGTGGTTTGCATTATTTGAGTCTTTACACGTTGGACAAGTAGCATTCACGCAGGCTGAGAGAATTGGTAGTCTGCGATTGAAATGCTTTCCTGAATTGAAGTTCTTTATCACTTTCATTGCTGGCTCTGTGCCCATATAATCTGCAAAATGAGCAAGCAGACATGATTCAGGTACTGAAATATGTGGAGGTGTGTAATATAGTACAAACAATTTCAGACTAAAAATTAATTTGCTTAATTTTGTGTCGTGGGAGAAACTATCCTGTTTTCCAGAAGTGAGTTTAGTTTGTAATTTATTCCACCACCTCAATCCATCCCAACATTTGGCAAACCGCCTTTTGGACAATTTAGGCAATTTCTGACTCTGGCTCCATCCACGATGTTGAATTTTCAAACTCGTCCACATTGTGTCTCCCTTTAATTGGCTTCAAAAATGAATGGCTTTTAGCATTTTCATTAAAGCAATAGAAGAAACAGTGTTTCTGAAAATTCCAGTGTTTTATGTGGGGTTGCTCCTTTGAACTGGATGTGGGAGGCAGGAATGAATTGAAAACTGAAGTCTAAATTCAAATTTCCATTATAAATAGAATTCAAATATGTAATGAATTTTACATATATGAACTGATCCCAAATCTTTGCCGCGATCATTTTAAATCGTTTGAGGTGCAGAAAACTAGCATGAGATTTGCCTTTAAATTCAAATAATGATCGATGCCTTCCCTCATGCAGCTCTTTCCTGCTGAAGGAAACTTGCACAAATCAAAATTGCTGCTTGAAACTTCTATATTTACGCATGCAGTGAATGTATTTGTATCAGAATTAATAATTACTTTTACAGAATAATTTTGCACCAAAGTTTTTGCAGATTGCAAGCCATGTACTTTGCAGCCTTCCTCAATCGGTGGAAAAATATCACATCATTGGGAAATTTGGATTTTAAAAAGAAAGAAGGATTTGCATTCATGTAACACTTTTATGATCACTGGATGTCTCAAAGACCTTTTTCCAACCAACAGAGCTTTTGATGTGTAATCACTGTTGTAATGTCGGAAACATGGTAGCTAATATGTGCAAAGGAAACCCCACAAACAGCAATGTGCTAATTTTGTGTTAATTGATGGATAAATATTGGCCAGGACACTGGTTATTTCCTTGGTGCCTCTTCAGATTGATGCCATGGGATTGTTTGCAGCCACTTGAGAGGCAACATGCTTGGGTTTAACATCCCCTTTCAGATTTTCCAGCATCTGAAATACTTTTCTTTCAGGAGCAAAGATTTAATGTTTCCGATATTACAACAATGATTACACATCTTTAAGACATCCGGTGGTCATAAGAAGTGATATATAAATGCAAATCCTTCTTTTCTTTATAAAAGCTGTATTTCGCAGACATGAAATTTTAGAATCTTTTCAGGATCTCTCCAATGGGATTGTGTCAGTTGCTCCATCTCTACCATTTTAGAACATTTTGGGTATTTAGCCAAGCAGCCTCAATCTGATGCCGTTAAACCATAGAAATACACAATACGTCAGCGAGCACCTGTGAAGAGAACGGAAAAGATACCATTTTGGTAAAACTGGTGAGTGTGAATAGTGAACAAAAGAAGTATTTGAACACCTTCCAAAAATGCATAAAGGGGTGCATCAAACTGACCTGTAATTTCCGTAAACGAAAACAAAGTTGTTAGTGGGTAAGATTATCTAGACACTAATATGAATAATTGTAAACAAAATGTAGACTGAATAGCCGATGTGATGTGAGGGAAAATGGCCTGAAATTTAAAAAAAAAGATCTTAGTTAAATAGTGTGAGGTACAAAATCCTCATCATGGGCTGAAATTCTGTTACCAGCAGTGCCCTGATGAAGGGTTTTTCTCCCCATTGCTAAAGCCACCCCCCCCCCCCCCCCCCCCCCCCCCCCGACTCCTGGCACAGATCCACCCCACATTTCCAATACCTCCTGTAATAACAAATATGGGGGCTACAGTTAAAAGCGTGCAGTTGCTGAAGTAGATACTAAAGACTGTATTGGTGCAGTGTCGTTTCCCCTCCAGATCAAGGATGACTTGCTTCCAATTCAGTTTGACAACTGAGCTCCTGATAAGTCCATAAATCCAATGTGCAATCTGTAGACTCTGCCACATGTAGGAAAAGTAATCCCTCAAAGGCTAGGTGGGTAAGTTATTTGGAGGTTTGTATGCGCCCTGCCTGCATCTGGACTTCCCTGCCAATTTGTTCAGTGCCTTTCTGAATGGACCTTCTCCAATTAGGTTGGTCACAAGCCAAGATCCCAATGAGTTGCTGGGGATGTTTGCATTCCTCTGGGTTGCTTTGAAGACATCCGTAAAATGTTATGTTGTCCTCCTGGGAACTTCTTGCTGCGACTGAGTTCTGAGTAGAGCAGTTGCTTCAGGAGTCTGTCAGGCTATGATCAAAATTTCTTGCCTACCAGGGCTGGTTTTGAATGATGAGCACCTTGATGCTGAGCATGTTGGCTTGGGAGAGGATAATGCTTTTGAGTCCCCTTTCTTGCAATCTGATTTGTGAAGGCACCGCTGCTGATATTTATCCAGTACTTTGAGGTGTCTGCTGCATAGGAGTGCTGGCTGAACCATGATTTTAGTCTTGGGTGATCCTCATACTTTCTTCCTCTGATAGCTGAGGACTGAACTGATGTGGTTTGTCTGCCTTTATTGAGAGGAGGCTCCTAAGATATGTAAAAAAAAAAGGCCACATTTTCTGGAATCTATCACCATTGATCTTAATCGATGGGGGGAGATGTTGTGCTGTGGGAGCTGATTGGAAGAGGAACTTATTTTTCTGGGTGTTTAGTGAAAGATCTAGTTTCTCATGTGCTTTGGAGAAGGGGTTGACAGCATCTGGAGCTCAGATTCTGAGTGAGTGCATGTACAATAGTCACTGTGTACTTTAGCTCAATTACAGAGTTGGAGTGATTTCCCACCTATTCTGTAAATTAGCTCCATAACTGTAGGTAATTTCCTGGAGGCGAGATGTTGTATTGCAGCGAGTAAGATGGGGGACGAAGTTTGGTACAATAACAAAAATTTGTTTGGTCCCCAGTCATTATGAGGGTGAAGATCATGTCTTGCACATAATTGTGGTATAGGCAGAGGATGGTGGCAAATGTCCGAGGGAAACAAATTTGAGCAAATGCCATAAGCCTTTGTGGCTGTCAGTCACAGGCTTTTTTGTGTCGTCGAAAAGCCCATGTACTGCACTTGGTGTTATTTCTTGCATTTTTCTTGAATTTGCTGTGCAGTGAAGATCATGTTCTTGGTACTTCTTGATTAGCAAAAAGCGGACTGTGACTCTGGAAGGAGCATTTCAGTCACTGGTCAAAAGTGATTAAGGAAATGATCTTCCCTTTGCAAACAGCAGTGAAACTTTCTGTAATTACCACATTCAAACTTTTCTTCCCCCTTGAATATAGTCATGATCACAGTGCTCCTCTTCCAAGTTGGATGATGATGAGGACGAGCAGCTCTGCCAGAAGTTTATCTCCTCTGTGCTTCAGAATTTTGGCAAAAATTTCATGTGCTCTCGGGGTTTGCTTTTCAGTTGCCAAATGGCTTTTTCAACTTTGCTGTGGACTGGATTGGCAATGAAACTGAGCAGCTGGATTTTAAGGGATGGAGTTGAGAGCGTTAAAATCCTAAAGCAGAGCCTGTTTGCTGCATTCTCTACTGCAAGCAGCAATTGCCTTTCTGTCCTTGATGAGCTCTCCTAATCATTTGGCTCTGGGCATGATGGGCCCGTGATAAAGATTGTCTTGGCAGCATTGAAGAAACCGCACATGTTGGTGCCTGCAAGTTGTTGAATCTTCTGTGACCGTTGTTCTTTGACATGGATTTTAAGCTATACTGTTGCCTTCAGATTTTTATAGGATGCGCTACTTTTTGAAGTGTGGTGAAGCATCGAGTCTGTGATTTATGCTTGCGCTCAATTGGGTCCTCTGTTTCTTGATCATTTTTGACAAACCAGTAATGGTGTTTCCTGGTAGAGTGGCCAAGGACTGCTTAGTGGGTGCTTGTACTGGTGGACTTTAGGGTTGGCCAGACACTGGTGCCTAGAGGTTGAGTATTGGCAGTAATACACTGACTGAGGGGGCGGCCATTGTGGGATTGTCAGCAAACAGTTAAATGCCCCCGAGTACTTTGAGTTGGAATTGTAGTTTTAATTGATTAATAGCATCCCTTTATTGTTCAATAGACTACCCCGGGGTTACATAGTTCTTATAGTGTTACCATCGGAGCTTAACGGGGATCTCTGAAGCCTTTGATAATTTTCTTGCAGCGTTGTTTTGGTTGCCTCTGTTGTTTGTAGAACAGGCTGATGGAATTAATGGATCGGATAAGTTGGTGATTGGTTCCCCAGTCATCAGTACCTTTCATAGTGAGTGTGATGTATACATCTCTGCATTCCCTTACTCGAACAATCATGGTTGAAAAGGTGCTGCTGTTTGGACCTTGTGTGTTACTTTGAGCCTTGTGCTTGTCTCGCTGGTAGAATAGGGTGTTGGCTATGAGTAGGTCATGTTATAGACATTTCAAGATAAAGATTCCATTGGAGTTTGTTTTCCTGACTCCTTCCTTGACAATCACACCTTCCAGAGACCTGTCTTCTTTTGGACTGTGGCATGGAAATCTCTTGAGGCGGATCAGTTTGTCACCTGCTGGGATTCGGGCCAGAGATTGGCCAAGAGAGTGCTCATCTCCTGTCTTTAGTGTAGGAGTGTGTGTGATGATGACAGTGACATGCTGATTCTTTTAAGGGCAAGTTGTTTGTCGGGATGCACTTCTCCCATGGAGAGTCGCTGAGGTGCCAAATAAGATCATTTTTGATGGTAAAGCTCAACTCGAGGAGGCATTGTTCTTCTGCTGGGAGGCCCTTACAGAAAATGGTGTACCCACCACCTTGCTCCTCCATGCGGCCTTCTCCTGCATGTGGTGTTTCACTTAGGGTGACACTGTCACTGTCAAGGTGCTTGAGTGCCTGAGCTATGAAATTGGTGCTGCACTTGGCTCTGTCAGTGAGGTTATTTAGGAGGGTCCTAACATTCCAGGTGCTAACTTTGATTATGACAAGTAGAAGATGTCTGTGCATGATTTTCTGTTTAAATGTGGGGTGGTTGTAGAGCAGGTCTTGTGGTCCAGTGGCAAGGAGATTCCAAAATGATCAGAGGCCAAGCAAGCTGTGCTGTGAGATGTTAGCATGGTCTATACATGATAGCAGATACATATGTGATCATGGTACGTGGTGCAGTGTGGAAGGCCAAAATTGGAGAGGTCTGCGACAGGGAATCAACTGGACAGGAACTTGGTGTCGTGCTTGCAGACGGAGTGGATGCCTTCAGTTAAAGATCATAATGAGTAAATTAGAGCAAGCACAGTAAGTACACGTTTAGGCCCTGCAAGGTTGTACCGGAGCTAAAACAAGTAAATGTGGATATATTACACTTGTTAGTGCTTGTCTGTGTAGCCACCTCATCACCGCCTTTGATTAATATTACATATTTGTCCTACTTTATTGAAGCTGGATTTTTTTGAGAATGTAACTAGTTGAATAGATAAAGGTGAGTGTGGTGTATTTGGATTTTCAGAAAGTTTTGGCAAGGGGCTGTTTAGCACAGGGCTAATTTGCTTGCTTTGAAAGCAGACCAAGGCAGGTCAGCAGCTCGGTTCAATTCCCGTAACAGCCTTCCCGAACAGGTGGCGACTAGGGGCTTTTCACAGTAACTTCATTTGAAGCCTACTTGTGACAATAAGCGATTTTCATTTCATTCATTTTCATTTCATTTTGTGGGTTGAGAATTGTTTAGGAGACAAGAAACAGTAGGAATTTCTCGCAGTGGCTAGTGGGGTCCCACAGGGACTGTGCTTGGACCCCAGCTATTTGCAATATACATCAATGATTTGGGTGAGGGAACCAAATGTAGTATTTCCAACTTTGCTGATGACACAAAACTAGGTAGGAATATGATATGAGTGGTGAGGAGGATGTAAAGAGGCTACAGGGTGATTTAGGCAAGTTGAGTGAGCGAGCAAGTATACTGCATTTGCCATGTAATGTGGATAATTATTTCAATAGTGATAGCTTGGGAAATGTTGACGCAGAAAGGGACCTGGGTATCCTAATATTTCAGTCACTGAAAGCAAGCAGTTAAGGCAAATGGCATTTTGGCCTTCACTGCAAGAGGACTTGAGCACAGGAGCAAGGATGCCTTCCTGCAGCTGTATAGGGCCTTGGTGAGACCAAACCTGGAGTACTGTGCACAGTTTTGGTCTCCTTACCCAAGAAAGGATATACTTGCCATAAAGGGAGTGCAGTGAAGATTCACCAGACCAATTCCTGGGTTGGTAGCATTGTTGTATGAGGAGAGATTGGGTCAACATTGCCTTTGTTAAGTGGAGTTTAGAGGAATGAGGAGAGAATCTAATTGAAGCATATAAAATTCTGACAGGGCTGGACAGACTGGATGCAGGGATGTTATTTCTTCTGGCTGCGGGTCTAGAACAAGGGGCACAGTCTTGGGGTGCAGGGCACGCCTTTTAGAACTGAAAGGAGGAAAATTTTATTAATCAGGAGGGTGGTGAACCTGTGGAATTCTCTACCGCAGCAGGAGGTCAAGTCACTGAATATATTTAAGAAAGATTGATTTCTAGACTCTAAAGTTGTCAACTGTATGGGGAGATGGCAGGAGTATGCTGTTGAGATAGAGGATCAGCCATGATCATATTGAATATGGAACAGGGCCGAATTTCGGCCCACTACTTTTTCCTGTGTTTCTATGCTGCATAGTAATCATTGAAAACTCAATGTGAAGAATAGCTAATTAAACTAAATTCTACAGCTCCTTTACAGCCAATTGGTGTGTTAATATGCCATGGCCAATGCAATCTTGAAATATATTGTTAATGAACAATAGTTTCATTTCGGCTTCAATGACGTTAATGCGGACCTGGATCGAATTAATTGACAATTGACCACCTCGTGCTGTATGTAATTAGATTGTTAGTTCCATGTACAGTACAGTAAGCTGAAATATTCAATCAGGGAAACATCTGCCATTTCTCCAATATTGCTGTATAATCTGATGGCAGTGATAAATTGTAGTTTTTAAGTGCTATTGAGTTCTTCGTAATGAGAAATATTATCACTTGCTTAGCTGAAATAATATATCTTCCAATCTGGCAAAAAATGAAGCACAATACAATAATATGGAACTTGGCTCTAGATTAAAGGAGCAGATTTTCGCAAATCTGATCCAAAGCTGCAAAGAAGCAATGAACACTTGGGAGCAATTTGGTTGCAATACAAACGGAGTTATGGCATTTCTAATCTTGTATGAACAGGTCTGGATCTGTAAGTATAGAAGTGCGGGGATCATTACTTTTCTGATATCAGTCTGGAAACACTACTGCCTATTGGCACTAAGGGTGAAGAGTGGTTTTGGTTCACACAATGCCAAATATGATACAATTTGCACTTGCTGTCTGTGAAACAGCTTGTGGTAACTGCTGTCATTTTAATTTTCAATGGCATTTAGAAAAGGCAAAAATATAAGAATTTTTAATATCTACCAACCACACATCATGAGTTTACTTCAGAAGCTGATGGCCTTCTACTTTCAAAGTTGTTTGCATAATGTTAGAAAAATGGATTCCCCACAGCACAGGTTATAAAATTAATCTTTCATATTTTCTTCAGAATGAAATGGTTGAGTGGATGATAAATTATTGGAATTAACCTGTACGGATATGTCGTGTTTAATAAATTTAGATTTTATAGTTATTTCATTCAGAACTTAAATAGTTACAGCTACTGTTAGAAAGTTTCAACATCAAGGTTTCTGAGTGAGGTAGGTGAGTTGACTAAAGTGTGAAACTGTAGCTGAGGGATTTAATCAATTAAAAGTTGCAACCTTTACATTTGTTATGTTGTGAGGAAAGCCTCACTCACCCAAAAAAACCACATCCAGATTTCATGTGGTCAAACTTGTTAGGCTGTGAAATACAGAATTTTGTGGTAAATTTCAGTGTTGTTTTCTTGCATGCCCTTGCCCACTCCAAACACTGGAATCAATAAGACCTCTTAATTTCATCCCAAAAGTGCCATCAGAGCACCTCTATTTCAGCTCATCTGTTGGTGAAACCCTCATCCATAATTCTGCTGCATCTAGATTTGACTTCCATTGCATTCCTGGCTGCCCTCCCACATTCTACTCTTGGTAAAATTGAGGTCATTCAAAACTCGTCTGCTCATGTGCTTATTCACACCAATTTAAATCATCCACCAACTATGTGCTTGCTAACTTACATTGGTCCTGGTTAAGCAACATTTCATCTAAAAAAAAAAAAAAAATTCCTTGTTTTCCAATCGCTCCATGGCCTTATCCCTCCCTATCTCTCTTTCTCTCTCATCTCCTCCAGCCCCACAGCCCTCTGATATCTCTATGCTCATCCAATTCTATCTGGCCTTGAGCATCCTCGAATTGTTCCACCATTGGTGAAGGTGCCTTTCAGTTGCCTAGGCCCTAAGCTCTGGAATTCCCCCACTAAATCGCTCCACCCGAAATCTCTCCACTTCTCCATCTTTCTTTCCTCCTTTGAGGTGCTCCTTTAAAACTGCCTCTCAGAGCAAGCTTTTGGCTATTGGTCCTAATACAGTAGTGTGTTACATAGCTTGCTGTCAACCTTTCTTTGATAATGCTCCTTTGAAGCACTTTGGGACTTGGGTACTGGAAGAAGGAACTGAAGGCACTGATGCTAAGTTTTCAGATGATATCAAGATCTGTAGAGGGACAGGTAGTATTGAGGAAGCAGGGGGGGCTGAAGAAGGACTTGTACAGGCTAGGCGAGTGGGCAAAGAAGTGGCAGATAGAATACAAAGTGGAAAAGTGAGGGGTTATGCACTTTGGAAGGAGGAATGGAGACACAGACTATTTTCTAAATGGTGAAATGCTTAGGAAATCCAAAGCACAAAGGGACTTGGAAACCCTTGTACAAAATTCTCTTAAGGTTAACGTGCAGGTTCAATTGGCAGTTAGGAAGACAAATGCAATGTTAGCATTCATGTTGAGAGGGCTAGACTACAAGACCAGGGATGCACTTCTGAAGCTGTAAGGCCCTGGTCAGACCCAATTTGGAGTATTGTGAACAGTTTTGGGCCCCATATCTAAGGAAGGATGTGCTGGCCTTGGAAAGGGTCCAGAGGAGGTTCACAAGAATGATCCCTGGAATGAAGAACTTGTTGTTTGAGGAATGGCTGAGGACTCGGTCTGTACCCGTTGAGTTTAGAAGGATGAGGGGGGGATCATATTGAAACTTACAGGATACTGCAAGACCTGGATAGAGTAAATGTGGAGAGAATGTTTCCACTTGTAGGAAAAACTAGAACCAGAGGACACCATCTCAGACTAAAGGGATGATCCTTCAAAACAGAGATGAGGAGGAATTTCTTCAGTCAGAGGGTGGTGAATCTGTAGAACTCTTTGCCGCAGAAGGCTGTGGAGGCCAAATCACTGAGTGTCTTTAAGACTGAGACAGATAGGTTCTTGATTAATAAGGGAATCAGGAGTTCATAGGGAGAAGGCAGGAGAATGGGGATGAGAGAAATATCAGCCATGATTGAGTGGCGGAGCAGACCCGATGGGCCGAGTGGCCAAATTCTGCTCCTGTGTCTTATGGTCTTATTTTCTTACATTAAAGGCACTATATAAATACATGTTGCCGCATTGCTAGTGGTTTGCACCAGAATATGTTGTGTTGTTTTCAAATATGAAATACTTTAGGCTGCTGGGTTATGTCAGTTGCAGGCTGTTGATTTAGCCGGCGATGGTATACAGTACTTAAAAAAAATTCCAATTAAGGGACAATTTAAATTTCCAATCCACCTACCTTGCACATCTTTGGGTTGTGGGTGTGAGACCCACGCAGACACGGGGAGAAAGTGCAAACTCGACACGGACAGTAACCTGGGCCCACAGCGTCATGAGGCAGCAGTGCTACCGCAATGGCACACTGATGAGCTTTATCTTCCCTCAATAGTGATGTTGTTTCATTCAAATAGTGCTGAATTGAAGAGCTAACATTAATAAATTCTTGTAATATGCACCCCATCTCTCTCAAAGGCATTGACTCCTTTCTGGGCATGGTTCCTGATTATCTACCTTTCTCTAATCCCACAAAGATCCACATTCCAATGGAAGTGTACCTTTGTACTGAGGTGGCATATCCTCATTTTACCTGTTACCAACCAAAGTATACTTTTATATCTTCTTTTGTTCATTATTTCTGAACAGAGTAGAGGCTGTCACCAACCTGTTTGAAGAGATCCTTGAAATAAAATACTTACCAATGACTGGCATTTAAGGGAATTTTAACAATTCATATTATTCTTCAACTTTACAGCAGAGCGCAATGGCTAAAATCTAATCAATGTTTGATCAGAAACGTTAACCTACATAGAGGCAGTTTGTGAACTGGTGCAACACTATAGGATGAGCAATTACTACCCTTTCATGTAATATCTCATATCTGAGCTTGCACAAGATACATTCCTCTCAAAGGCAGATAATAAAGCCTTTTGTCATTCTTATTCCAAGTTCATACGATATAGGAGCCAAATGAGGCCATTAGGCCCATCGAGTCGGTTCCGCCATTCGATCATGGCTGATCTCATCCTGGCCTGAACTCCATTGTCCTGACTGTTCTCCGTAACGCTTCAACCCATTACCAATTAAAAATCTGTCCCAACTCTTCCTTAAATTTACTTACTGTCCCAGCATCTACAGCTCTCTGGGGTAGTGCATTCCACAGAGTCACACTCCTTTGGGAGAAGTAGTTTCTTCTCAACTCTGTTTTAAATTTGCTACCTCTTATCCTAAGACTATGGCCTCTCATTCTAGAATGCCCCACAAGAGGAAACATCTGCTCCATGTCTACTTTAGCCGTTCCAATTATCATCTTGTATACCTCACTTTGATTTCCCAACATTCTTCTAACAGGAGAGGCATAAATTGTTCAGTCTCTTCATATGACACACACCTCCTCATATATTTTATATATGCACTATCAACACTCTGAAACTAAAGCAACATGTTGAAAACATTTAACTTTTCAATGTGGTGCACCTGCACTCATATGAGAATAAATGGTTTTAAAAAGGGATTCTTGAATGGATAAGCAGATAAAGCTGCCAATGTTATGCCAGCCCTTTGGGTCTATAAGATAGAGCAGGTAATATCAATAGCTTCCCCACTAGTCAGGTCATTGTAATAATTAATTTTACCATTGAATTTGAAGGGTGTAAAGAGCAGACATTGTGGTGGACTTGACCTTTTTGTTGTTTGATGTGGGAGCAATGATATGGTTTACATTGCTCAAAATCAATAGGTAGGTTCATTTGTTGTTTCCTCTTTACTTCAGCCTACATGTCAAACAAATTCATTTTCACAAGGTTTTGATCACTATGGAATGTATTGGTTTTCATTAAAACTAAAGTAAAATGATATACTGGTTTTATGGCATGGAGCAAGTTGGGGTTTTTCTTGCGTCATAGCAATGATACAGCACTTTGACCACACTTCTTGGAAGTGTTTGAACTCGCGTGTCATGTCTGCAAAGGAATGATAATGGCCTTGATTCACAGCTGCTTGTCATTATTACTCCTTATCTTGGCTTGCAGTAAATTCTCATTTGTATTATTGAAATATTTCCAATGTTGTGAAAATTGCATGACTTGAGGTACATGTGCCTGAAATTTGTTTTCCTTATCGGTATGTACTGTTCTGCTTGTTTTTCAAGCTTTAGTGACCTTGGGAGTCAGTGTGATTGTCAATTAACAGTTGACAAATTGCTGTGCATTTAAGATAGTTCATTTGAATGTTTGCATTAGTTAACCAATGGGAAAACTAGATTTGTTCTGCAAACTAGTGTTTCTAGTTTTTGTTATACTGTCCCTTAATTGTTTGCAAATCATAATATAATGTTAATCTTGGTCCTCCTATAGAACATTGTCCTGTTCAGTGAGGCATTTCTTATTTATATCTTTAAACATGGATTACATTCAACATGTAATTTTCAGGTACAAAATGAACACAAACAAGGTGGCTTAGATGGCAGCTGAAGGTCAAGTGTTTTTTGAAATTTCTTCCTTGAGTCTCCGGAATGTTCCTGATTGAATAACTGTGGGTGGGGGTCTTCCCCTTGACTGGATGTAACCAGACCAAATTTGCACCTATTGTTTGTGGTTTACACAAAATCAATGGGCTTCCAGACTTTGTTAAGTTCGAAACTTACCAAACAAAACTACGGAAGCTAATTTATTGTAAGTGTGTATGAACAGCTCCCGCCATCCATTCTCCGTTATGTAATTAGTGACTTCTAGCTATAAACCATTATGGGTGGATAATAACAGTTGGCCATGTGACTGAAACCGTCCTTCCATCACACTCTTTTTAACCGAAGAACCAGAGCGAAACAACCTGCAAAGAACACAGCAAGAAACAGCAGCTACAAAATACGCCCAAGCATTTACTGCTACATCTTCAATCTCCTAAGTGTTTCTTTTCTGAGTCCACCAGAATGTAAACCTGACCTCTTGGTAAGAACACTGCAAATAACCAATTTCGCAATCTATTGGAAACATCATCCCTTTGAGGGAATCCTGCAAAAATGTTGATGTATGATTCCAGCTATCGAAACCATCCTTTCGGAGGTGAGCCACTTCCTTTGGTGGGCCTGCAATAACTATTTTTGCTACGATGAGCCAAACGCACAAACTATCAACTATTATTTTGTTTACAACTTGTGAAAATGCATTATCCACTTGAGTTTTAATTTGGGTGTGTGTGAGAGTGGGCAATGTAGTGGTTAGGGACTTTCTGGGTGAATGTGTGAATAAACAATCCTCTTTATTTTTTAAACTCATGAAATTTTGCTACTGATTGTTTTATAAATTGACCACTCAATCAGATTGAGAAACAAATGCCTTCCTATTCCAAAAAGTCACTAATTATAGACAGGAAGGAAAAAGGGGAAAGAGTTTCAGTTCTCTCCCATAACACTATTTTGAAAAAAATAAGGTTTGCTAATCTGTTCAATGATCTTCATCTATTTCAACAGTGATGCTCCAACTGTCAAAATTAAAATAAGTTTTCTGCTGAATCCAGTTTTCAGCCCCATTTGCAACCAGTTTGGTAATGAAGCAAATTAAAGGAGAACATGAGCAATATTCAGGCATGGACTGATATGGTAAGTCACATTCATGCCACAAGTGCCAGGTGGTAACCATTTTTGACAAGAAAAAGCACATCCACTTCCCTTGATCTTCAGTGACAGCACTATTGCCCAATTCCCAATATTCTAGTTATCACCAATGATTGGAAGCTTCAATGGCACTAATCTTACCAACATTGTGTATTCTGTGATGAGTTACTTGCCACTTAACCTTCCTAACTCCCCACTTGTCTGCAAGGTTCAAGTCCGAAATGTGATGGTTTTCTCACCACTGCTCTGATTGAATGCAGAAACTACAGTACTGAAAACACTCAATAGCATCCAAGACAGAACAGTTTGCAGGAGCAGCTCCCTTGTTTTGAATTCAATATCCATCCACTCTATGGCTGCAGTGTGTGTGATATTCAAGATGCAATGCAGTAAGTGATATTTAGTTGCTAGCTGATCCCTTTACACTAAGCAAAAGCTTGTGGGGCAGCCATTCCCTGGTTCATTCCCCATGGCATTGTCTTGACCAAACAGAGTATGAATTTAAACAAAAGCTTGGCAGTTAACTGTTCCTTTATTGCATTTTCCATGGCAACACCTGAATCAGAGACTACTTGCCAACCCATCAGCTCCCTCTTCTCATTCAGTATGAATTGTTCTTTTTGAGATTTGGTATTCTTGTATCTGTCCTAGTGAGTATAAGATGAAAATCTTTGACAGCAAGCCGCTTTCTTGTCAGCATTACTTAATGTAAGAATTAAACATAACTATTTGCAATGTAACATCCTCTTTCACGTCTTAGACGTCCAAGTCTGATGTGAAGAACCTAGTATGTTTGTCAACAACTGCTTGATCCAAATTTTTAAAATGAGGTTTAACAGATGAGACTGTTCTCCCATTAGGATGCTTTTAATTTTTAAGTAAAAGCACTAAACGCTGGAAATTCTCAGCAGGTCGGCAGTGTCTGTCGAGTGAGAATATGGGTAAACATTTCAGCTTGACCTTTTGGCAGATTTCTAAATTGCCTTTGTGTTTTTGTATGTCTTCACCTGTTTTCTCGAATGTACTTTGTAATTCTTTCAGTGGCTTTGTTCTCTTAGGCCTGTTTCAGTATCTTCACTTGTACAAGCCCTTATTGTTTTAAAAAATTGTTTTTCTTTGCTCCTAAACTTCACTTTGTTTTGAATTTTGTATCCTTTATATCTTTTGCAAGTGAATATGTATTTTGACAAAGAGCTGGTGGTAATGTACTTCAGCTTAAATGTGAATTCACAATTTAAGCACTAGTAAGTAGCATAAAGAGGCACCTAATCATTAGACTATTAATAGCATAATTTCCTTTTTATTTTACCCATTGAACAATGTGAATTCAAATATATTCTATCAAGGTGTTGGATAGGTGGACAAGAGAAGATTTGACTTCCACTAGATTTTTTAAAGGTATGTCCTGGATCTCATGACAGTTTATTGAGTGAATGAACAACAAAGTTATTTCAACAATGGTTGTAGTGAGGGCACTTCTATCAGCCTCAGGGAAAGGAGAAACACATTTACCAACATTCATACTAGAATCACCAGTGCAGAAGGAGGCCATTCGGCTTAGCGAATCCGCACAGACCCTCTCTGGACTGGGAGGAAACCGAAACACCCGGTGGGAACCCACATGGATACTGGGAGAAAATGCGCACTCCACAGTCACCCAAGGTCAAAATCGAACCCAGGTCCCTGCCGCTGTGAGGCAGCAGTGCTAGCCACTGTGCCACCATGCCACCACAATTCCTGGTAGTTATTTCGTCATTCATTCTGAGAAGGATGTGCGATTCTGTTTAACTGTTGGGTTGTATTTTCGGCTGTGATTACATCGACCAGCTGCTACTCACCAATAGTGCTTAAACATAATGATTCACTCCTGGCTATTGATTTCTGGCACTATTGGAATATGTACGTTATTTCACACCAACTAAATAACTTCCAGAAAGATTGGTTTATTTTACCCAATCAGTTCAAAATTGTACAAATATTTTTCCTGTATCTCCCCTTTTCCATCACTTTAATCTGGCCTCTAATGCACAGCTGTTTGTGTAAGAGACTTCCTTATTTAGATTGAATTATCTGCCATAGCGCAAACCTTGTGGCATAAAAGCACTTTCAAATCTGACAAACCAGTAAGGTTTGTTTGCATAGTGTATCCTCCCAGCTCTGAATATTTTTTTTCTCAACTCCAAAGGGCTCAGAAGATTTTTATCCTTTTAAAAAAAAAGAAAAGCAATTTAAAACCAAGATTTGTTGAAACAATTCTAATGTGAAGAATCATTATCTCTTGGCCTGTTATTTTGACTGCTTAGTTCAGTGACCGCTCATAGCCAGCGAGTGCACCTTCAGTCCTTATTTAAGTTGTGGTTGTGTTCCTGAAAATCGTGATTTCAAGTGATGTAACTGTGCATGTTTTGTAACCGACACGGGACCCAGAGGGCCGGCCCGATTAGGCTCCCCGTGAGTCTCGTAGCGCCCAAGCTTCCCTGCTGAGGGGCGGAGCCCCTTGCAAGTGGGAGAAGAAACCTGAGTATTTGAACCTGGCCTGAGTGTGAGCTGGCGTGGCAGTTGCATCCGGGACCTGTGCACATAGTTTTACAGAGATATGAAAAGACTATCTTTCTGTTCCCAATGCTTTCTGTGTGGCTGCTTCTGTGAACTCCATTTTGGAAATGAGGATCAAGTGGAGCTGCAGACGGCGCAGTTTTCACTGTGCCCGGCCACCTCTGCAGACCTATGGAGGATGGTTTGGCCGCCTTGTGATGCCGTACTTCGAGAAGCTGGAAGCATTCGATGCAGTAATGAAGATTGGTCCCAATATACCGAGTGGATGCGCCAATGTTTCTGGGCCAATGCCATTGTCAGGAATTAGTGGCAGACTGTTATCCTCTTGACAGCCTGTGGGGCGCCCACTTTCAGCGTGATCAAGCTCCCGCCATCCCGGACTCAACATTTTTCGCAGATCTGTTATCGCTAATGGCAGAGCATTACAACCCAAGCCGTTGCTCATCGTTCAGGGCTCATTTGGAGAACCGACACAACCACAGGTACCATCCCATGGGTGACTTGACGCCGAAATGCAGGATGCCGACTCTGCAATGGAGGTTCCGATGTTTCTGATGGGGGAGCCTCCCGATGACCTGTCGCCGCGGCTTTCCAGACAGCGGCTTTTCCCAGCTCGCTATATGCCGCCTAGCCTTGCTTCGCCAACAGTTGAGGGGCAGCCACTGGCTAAGAGGTGCAGAATTCCTCCTCCACCTTTGTCGGATGAATGTTCTGACTTTGCGGGGAGGAATGTTGCCCCACGGGGCCGGGCAGATGTAGGCTTCCTGTGAGTTTCATGGAGTATGAGCTTCCCCACTGAGGGGTGGACCTTGCCTGACCAGCGGGAGAGGAAACCAGAGTATTTAAACCGAGCCCAAGTGTGAGCCAGAGCAGTTGTCCCATCTGGGACCTGTGTACATTGTCTTTTCGTATCTCTGTGAATAAACCTTTTGTTCCCAACACTTGCCTTGTGGAGCATGAATCGTAGGTTCCTGTTGGAATCAGTATTAAAAGCGGAGTTAGATTCCTTTTGGATGTTTCTCACCCAGAAAAACAACGTGCAGATTAAAATACTGTACTGTGCAATATTGTGCATTCTTAACTGAAATAACTTGCAAAATGAAAGAAATCACTAAATATATAAGTATAAAAGAAATATTATATGAATTCCTATTGGATAATACTCGCCAGTCTCCCTCTTCAGTCCCTCTGGTTTGAGGATAACTTGTTTGTGCTCCGGTTCAATGGATTCTGACCTGGTTGATTTTAATGTACAATCTGCAGACCGGCCACGTTTGGGGCAGGTGTTGCTTGGAGAGTCGGGTCGATAAGTTGTTTGGAGACTTTTGCACTCTCTCCCTTGCCTTGATTTGCCTCTGCAAATTCACAGTCGAGTTTGTCAGTGTTTGGTGCCTTCCTAATGAGCCCTCTTCCATTTTGGTTGGCCATCATGAGTTGGTGGAGATGATTGACCCCTTCAGGGTCATGCTTTGGGAACATCCCCTAAAGCATTCCAGTGGAGGTGGCTGTGAGTAATTCATGCCCTGATGCAGGGTTCTCACTGGCTTTAAAATGACCTCTTCAGGCTGCAGAGTTAAACAAAGTCCTGACTTGGCATCCAAAATAAATTAGAAATTGCTGGGTGAAGTTCCTGAAGGGCAAGTACTGCTGTGCCTTGTATCTTTAACTCAAACAAGTGCAGACACAATTTTACCCATGTACTCTACAATCGCAAATGCTGTGCCTTTCTCTCAAAGACTTTTAAAATAGCGTCTCTGCCTCACAAGAAGGAAAGCTCCGCCGCAGGCATGCCTGAGACTCCAAAATTAAAACCAGCTTGGAGAGTTTAGCAGCTCGGAGTTGCAAATTCTGCTTTGCAAAAAAAATTCTGTTCAAATATTTTTGGGAAAAGTTTATACCAGCATTTTTGAAAAAAGTGTAAATCCTTTTGAGTGCAGTTGAATGCCTCTCTTTATACTCAATTCAGAGTAATGAAATGTAATGACAGCAAACAATGTAAAATTGGAGCTGAAGACATAAATCATGAGCTGGAAATTTAAAACAACATGACTTAAAATGGAGTGACTTAAATTGGTACAGTAAAGATCAACGTATAAATCTTAAGCCATGATTTGTTTGTGTTTTCTGATAATTTTACTTAGTTAATGTGTCTTTTTAAATTAATTATGTTACAGTAAAAAGAATTATGTGGGATTGCTGTGGCAGGGTTATTTAGGGAAGCAATGTTGTGAAGAAACCGGAAAATGCTTGCTCATCGTTTGTCAGCATAACTGCATGAGGTCAGCACTTTGCTGTTTCATTGCAGGTCTTAGCTGATTGTCACAGTCATGCTGCATCGTTTGCAGCATTTGGTGTATAGCAAAAACATCTAATATATAGATTATAAAATATACCTCATGTATTTATGCCTATTCCTTGGAAAATGTATGCCTCAACAGTCAAACTGTCCATTAAACAACTATATATTTAAGTAGGATGTAAAATACTGGTTTCCTATGAGTTATTTACTTACTACTTGCCCTAATTTTACCATCTACAATGTTGGTCATTGTAAGTGTGAATTAACCGAGCATGAATCCTTCATATGAAGGATGAGAGACCATCTTGAAAAATGTCTTCAGGGGACTTGGTAGGATCTGTTAAAGGATATTTTCCATTGTGGGAGAGATCAGAATTAGGGGGCACAGTTTTAAAAATAAGGGGCCTTTAATTTCAGACTGAGATGCGAAGACATTTCTTCTGAGGGTCATGAATCTGGAGCGCTCTTCCCAGAAAGCAGTGGAGGGAAGCAGAGGTAGTTAGATTCTTTATAACAATGGGAGTTGAAGAGTATAGGGGGAGGAAGGAAAGTCATGTTGAGGCCATAATCAGATCATCCATGATAATGATCATGATGCAGCTTAGTTAGGCTACGCTTGGAATATAGTGTTCAGTTCTGGTCGGCAAACTACTGGAAGGATGTGAAGGCTTTGGAGAGGGTACAGAAGAGGTTTACCAGGATGTTGCGTGGTATGGAGGGCATTAGTGATGAGGTGAGGTTGGATAAACTCGGTCTGATCTCACTGGAATGATGGTGGTTGAGGAGCCATCTGATAGAAGTCTACAAAATTATGAAGGGCATGGAGAGAGAGAACAGAGAGAAGTTTTATCCCAGGGAACATAGGTTTAAGGAGCGAGGGGCAAAGTTTAGAGGAGATGTGCGAGGGAAGTTTTTTTACACAGACAGTAGTGGGTGCCTGGAATTTGCTGCTGGAGGAAGTGGTGGAAGCAGGTACGATAGTGACATTTAAGGGGCGTCTTGACAAATACATGAATAGGATGGGAATAGATGGATATGGACCCTGAAAGTGTAGAAGGTTTTAGGTTAGACAGGCAGCATTGTTGCCACAGGACTGGAGGGCTGAAGGGACTGTTCCTGTGCTGTACTTTTCTTTGTTCGTTCTTTGAACAGTAGAGCAGACCAGAGGGGCTAAATGGTCTATTCCTAATTCGTATGTTTGTATGTTCGTATGAAGTGAGTGATGATATAACTGGGACATAATTAAAAGAACCAAGTCATTGAAATTAGCAAATTGATGCCTTTAGATAATTGTTTATCTAGCCATGTACTGAATTTATTTTTTTCCCCCAGGAATATGATAGGGTGGTCATGTAGAAGTACTGTGCAGTAGATTACGGTATGGGTTGAAATTGTTGGCATAGCACTGTATGGTACAGAAGAGGGGTTTTGAGAGCCTGGAAGTTTGAGTTGGTACTTCAATTTTGGAATAGTGGGGATGGAAATTGTGCAATGGATTTTGAAGAGATGTAGTAGCAGGGTACAGGAAGAGTGGGTGGTAGCTCATTGGAGTCAAGTGTTTTCAGAATAGTGCTCAAGAAAAATGTAGATGCTTGTTCATGTCCAGTAAAAGGTAACCAGGTATAAGTTACAGTAAGAGGTCTTACAACACCAGGTTAAAGTCCAACAGGTTTGTTTTGAATCACTAGCTTTGAGAGCGCAACTCCTTCCTCAGATGAATGAAGAGGTGGGTTCCAGAAACACATTATAGACGAAGTAAATAATGCTCGATACTTTGAATGCGAGTCTTTGCAGGTAATCAAGTCTTTACAGGTCCAGGCGGAGCGAGGGATAATCACAGGTTAAAGAGGTATGAATGATAGGATTTTGCAAACCCAGACCATATGGTGGACCACGAATGTAATGCAACATGAATCCAAGGTCCCGGTTGAAGCCGTACTCATGCGTGTGGAACTTGGCTATCAGTTTCTGTTCGGCAATTCTGTTGTCGTGCATCCTGAAGACCGCCTTAGCAAATACTTACCCATAGATCAGAGGCTGAATGCCCTGGACTGCTGAAGTGTTCCCTGACTGGAAGAGAACATTCCTGCCTGGCGATTGTCACGGGATGTCCATTCATCAGTTGTCGCAGCGTCTGCATGGTCTTGCCACTGTACCACACCTTGGGACATCCTTTCCTGCAGTGTATGAGATAGACAACGTTGGCCGAGTCGCACGAGTATGTACCGCGTACCTGGTGGGTGGTGGTTTCACGTGCAATGGTGGTACCATGTCGACATTTATAAGGAAATACTTCAGATATTTCCTATGTTTTCAGACGAGGCTTGTATCTCAGTATTTTTTAAATATCTTGAGGCTAGGGTGGCATGTGGCGCAGTGGCTAGCACTGGGACTGCGGCGCTGAGGACCCGGGTTCGAATCCTGGCCCTGGGTCACTGTCCGTGTGGAGTTTGCCCATTCTCCCCATGTCTGCGTGGGTTTCACCCCACAACCCAAAGATTGCATGGTAAGTGGATTGGCCACGCTAAATTGCTCCTTAATTGGAGAAAAAATAATTGAGTACTTTAAATTTAAATATAAATTTTAAAAATATATATCTTGAGGCTTTCCTTGATTTTACTTGCAAGCAAGAGTTCCAGGTTAACACTTCCGGTGGCGGCTATGAGGGAGTAGGTCGCACATTTGGTGGCTCCTGTTTCGGTCGGACCTTTGGACCTTTTCCCTTGACTTTTTGCGCTTTTGAGAGTGGATCTGCAAAGCAATAGTACACGGGCACAGGACCCATATAAAATTGTATGGATCTAAGAAGCTGGAGGGACCGTAATCAGCAGAAGAAGTGGTTGAGTAAGAGCACAGTGGAGGCTGTGAGAGAGACCAGCATGGCTGGTGTTCAGAGCAAGGTGCCGACAGCCCAGCCCACAATGGAGCAGCTGCTGCAGACTATGCTGGAGGGCTTTCTGGCTCTGAAGCGTGACAACTTGGAGCCGTTACGGATGGGAAAAAGGCTGGATGATCAGGCTGAGAAGCTCCAGCAGTTGGAGAAGTCAGTGGAGGAGCAGGCTGACTTTCAAACGGTGGTGGATGTGGAGATTCGGAGGCTGAGGGACAAAAGGTGTTTCTGGAAATTCTGGAGGACCTGGCCAACAGATCTCGCCGGCAGAACATGAGAATCGTGGGCTTCCCGGAGGGGGCAGAGGGGCTAGACGCTGCCGCATATGTGGAGGGTATGTTTCAGAAGTTGCTGGAGAATTAGGTGTTCCCTCGCCCGCCGGTGATGGACAGGGCACACAGCATGCAGGTGGGGCAGCCTGACAAGGGGGTCCTCCACGAGCGATGGTGGTACGCTTTCACAGGAACGGGTGCTGCAATGGACAAAGAGCTCACAAAGCTGTACTTGGGACAATATCACCCTGCGTGTTTCCCAAGATTTGAGCGCTGAGGTGGCCAGGAAGAGGGGAGGCTACAGGCAGGTGAAGCAGATACTGTATAAAAACAAGGTGAAATTCGGGCTGCTTTTTCCGGCGCGACTGTGGGTTGCGTATGAGGGTCAGCACCGCTAATTCGAGGAACCTGAAGAGGCGATGGACTTCGTTAAGAAGCAAGGGCTGGCCCTGAGCTGAGGACGTTTGGACTCATTTTAGAACTTTTAAGTGGTGTCTCTCCCATTTTGAAAAGTGCCTGCATGTTTTTTCAACCTTTTTAGAGAGTTGGAAGGTGGTAGGGATGTGTTTTTTTTGGCGTGTTTTTTGTGTGGTTTAACTGAATGTTTTCTGTTTGGGCTCTTTGATTAGTTGGAGTTTGGCTGGGGGGAAAATAATAAAGAAAACAGTTAAAAGGGTTGGGTTGAAATGGATGCTTCAGGGGAACTTTGTGCAATCTTTTTCTGTGTCTGTATGGGAAGGACTGAGAGTGCCTGTTATTCCTGATCTCTTTTTCTCTTGTTTAACTTGAATTGTGCTATTGTGGGGGTTGTTTATGACTTGTATAGAGTGTTTGCTTAAGTAGGGCTGATCTGGGGAAGTGGTATGGATGGGTCGGGGGGAGGGGTGACTGGGAACAATGGGTGGGAGATGTGCTGGCGCCGAGGTTGGGAGCCCCAGGCTAGCTGAGTGCAGCTAGTCAACGGTAGCGGAGGTGGGGGGCGTGCATATAGTTGGATTAGGGCAGGGGTTAGGTGAGAGGGTGGTGTTGCCGGGGGGGGGGGGGTGGAGTCGTTCTGCTGATGGGGATGGAAACTGGGCATGGCAACAGTGAGGCGGTCATGGGTTGAGCCGGTCAGGAGGCGGGCCAAATGAAGCGCCACACATGGCTGGGGGCTGGCCAAGAAGGGGATGGCTGATCGGCCGGGGGGGGGCAGGGTGAAGTCCCCCCCCCCCCCCACCCCCCCCAACCAGGCTGATCACTTGGAATGTTAGAGGGTTAAACGGGCCAGTGAAGAGGGTGCGTGTGTTTGTGCATCTGCGGGTTCTGAAGGCGGACATAGTCTTGCTGCAGGAGACACACCTGAAAGTGGCAGACCAGGTTAGGTTAAGGAAGGGCTGGGTCAGTCAGGTATTTCATTCGGTGCTTGATTCTAAGACAAGGGGGGTTGCGATCCTGATTAATAAAAGGGTACAATTTGAGGCAGAGGGCACAATCGTGGATGGGGGTGGCAGGTTCGTTATGGTGAGGCATAAGCTCGAAGGGGTGAGAGTAGTCCTGATCAGTGTGTATGCCCCTAATTGGGACAATGTGGATTTCATCAGGAGGTTGCGAGGGAAGATCCCCGACTTGGACTCGCGTAAGCTGATCATAGGTGGGGACTTTAATACAGTCCTGGAACCGAGCCTGGACCGGTCATGTTAAAGAACGGGCAGGTTGCCAGCAATGGCAAAGGAACTGAGAGGGTTAATGGAGCAAACAGGGGGAGCAGATCCGTGGAGATTTAGTCAGCCGACTGCGAGGGAGTTCTCGTACTACTCCCACGTCCACAAGGTGTATTCCCGATTTGACTACTTTTTTGTGAGTAGGGACCTGCTGGCCGGAATGGTGGGGGCAGAATATTCGGCAATTGCCATATCGGACCATGCTCCGCACTGGGTACATAGAACATACAGTGCCAAAGGAGGCCATTCGGCACATCGAGTCTGCACCGACCCACTTAAGCCCTTACTTCACTCCATCCCCATAACCCAGTAACATCTAACCTTTTTTGGTCATAGACCTGCAGTTTTGTAAGGACAGCTTTCAGCGCCCACCATGGAGGCTGGAAGTTGGACTACTCACAGACGAGGCGGGTGTGTGAGAGGCTGAGGAAATGCATGCAGAATTACCTGCAGGTGAATGATACTGGAGATGTCTCGGCAGCGGTGCTGTGGGAGGCACTGAAGGCAGTGGTGAGGGGGAGCTGATTTCAATCTGGGCGTACAGGTACAGGACAGACAGGGCAGAGACGGACCGACTGATTAAGGAAATTCTACGGACTGACAGGAGTTACGCAGAATCCCCGAGGCCAGAGTTACTCAGGAAACGAGGCTGGAGGCCGAATTTGGGGTGCTGACTACAGGCAAGGCTGTAGAGCAGCTTAGAAAGGTAAAAGGCGTGATTTATGTAAAGGGGAGGCAGCTGGTGGCAAACCTAAGAAGGCTGCTCAACGTGATTATGATGCCCCCTTAACCCAGCCCTTCCTTAACCTAACCTGGTCTGCCACTTTCAGGTGCGTCTCCTGCAGCAAGACTATAGGAGGTAGAGATAGTGGTAGCCATGGATGTTGAAAAGGCTTTTGACTGGGTCGAATGGGATTATCTGTAGGAGGTACTAGGACGGTTCGGGGCGGGGTTCATCGACTGGGTTAGGTTATTGTATTAGGCCCCGGAGGCGAATGTAAGGACGAACAGGGCGATATCGGACTACTTTAGACTGCACCGTGGGACAAGACAGGGCTGCCCTCTCTCACCACTGCTGTTTGCGCTGGCCATAGAGCAACTGGCAATTGCACTGAGAGCTTCTAGGGGCTGGAAAGGGCTGGTCCGGGGGGTGAGTGGAACATAGAGTCTCGTTATATACAGATGATCTGCTGTTATATGTATCGGACCCAATGGTGGGGATGGGCGGTATTATGGCAACCCTGAGGGAATTTGGCCGGTCCTCAGGATATAAATTGAACATGGCTAAGAGCGAGTTGTTTGTAATTCAGGCGAGAGGGCAGGAGAGTAGGCTGAAGGGGTTGCCGTTCAGGCTAGTGGGGGAGAGTTTCCGATATTTGTGAATTCAGGTGGCATGGGACTGGGGCAAGTTGCATAAGCTCAACTGTCCCGACTGGTGGAACGAGTGAGGGAGGAGGTCCGGAGGTGGGATGCGCTCCCACTGTCATTGGCGGGGAGGGTGCAGACTGTTAAGATGATGATTCTCCTGCGGTTCGTGTTTAACGTTTTCCAGTGTCTCCCCATCTTTATCCCGTAGTCCTTCCTTAAGAGGCTGAATAAAATTATTCTGGGGTTTGTATGGGCCGGGAAGTCCCCACGGGTGAAGGAACAGAGGAGGAGGAGGGCTGGCGTTGCCAAACTTCAGCAACTGTTACTGGGCCAACGTAGCTATGAAAAGGAAATTGATGGTGGGTGCGGGGTCGGTTTGGGAGCGGATGGAGGCTGCTTCGTGCAGGGGCACTAGCTTAGCAGCCTTGGTCACGGCGCCTCTGCCGCTTTCCCCAGCACGGTACTCCACCAGCCCGATATTGGTGGCGGCTCTTCAGATCTGAGACCAGTGGAGGAGGCATGTAGGAGAGGTAAGAGCATCGGTGTGGACCCCAATCTGCGACAACCACCAATTTCCCCCAGGGAACATGGACGGGAGGTATCGACTGTGGAGGAGGGTGGGGATTGTGAGGTTGGGGGATCTGTTCCTGGAAGGGAGCTTTCCGAACATGAGGGCGCTGGAGGAGAAGTTTGGGCTAGCGAGAGGGAACGACTTTAGATACTTACAGTTGCGGGATTTTATACACAGACTGGTGCCGTCCTTCCCACGTCTCCCGCCGAAGGGGAGGCAGGACAGGGTTTATAGGGGAGAGGTGGGAGAGGGTAGAGTCAGGCAGAGGGGGAGGAGGCGGCATGGAAGAGATTGGAGGTGGCGTCCTGTGTGGGCACGAGTCTGGAGGCGCTGGCGACTGCGCCGCTACCGCTTCCCCCAACGAGGTATACTACGAGCCCGGTGGTGGCGGCTATCCTCAAAATTTGGGGGCAATGGAGGCGGCATGGGGGGAGGTGAGGGCTTCAGTGTGGTCCCCGATACGGGGGAACCACCGGTTTGTCCCAGGGAGAATGGACGGAGTGTTTCTGAGCTGGCACAGGGCAGGTATTAGGCGGCTGGGGGACCTATTTGTAGATGGGAAGTTTGCGACCCTGGGGGAGCTGGAGGGGAGGCCCCCCCCCGGGAACATCTTCAGATACATGCAGGTAAGGGCGTTTGTCAGGCGGCAGGTGGGGGAGTTTCCACTGTTGCCGTCAAGAGGGATTCAGGACAGGGTGCTCTCGGGGACATGGGTTGGAGAGGGGAAGGGTGGGCGGAAGAGGGTTCGGCGGGCTGGAGAGGGTTCGTTTGTTTTTCTTTATTAGGCGTGTATATTTGCTTTTATGTTAATTATTATGTTAATTTATTATTTGTGTATCCTTGTTGGTAAAAATTTGTGAAAACTTGAATAAAAATTATTTTTTTAAAAAGGGAGAGGGTAGAGTCTCTGACGTCTACAAGGAACTAATGGGAGCTGAGAGAAAGTAATGTTCGCCTTGAGAGGTTGGCTACTAGGGTTCGCCCGAAGGTGGCAACCATTTATTGACTTCTTCGCAGAGGAGTAAGCGTCAGCAGGTGGGGTGGGGGGGGGGGGGGGGAAGGCTAGAGTAGAGTAGGGGGATATTGAGGCAGGTCCGTGCGTGAACAGAGCCGTGGTTTGCACTATGTTTAATTTGTGTCTTGACTTTTTTTTTGTACTGTACAATGTCACTTTTTCTATATGCCTCAAATACCTAAATTAAATTGTTTTTAAAAAAAGAGTTCCAGGTTGGCTTGCTCACCAATGCAGGCCTTCCGAGAAAATCAAGAAAATCACTAAGACTATGCTCTCGCCT
Organism: Scyliorhinus canicula; assembly: GCF_902713615.1. NCBI lineage: Eukaryota > Metazoa > Chordata > Chondrichthyes > Carcharhiniformes > Scyliorhinidae > Scyliorhinus > Scyliorhinus canicula. Next base: position 86,599,360 of record NC_052152.1, on the reverse strand, counting down.
TTTACCTAGCAATCAATTGATGAATGTGTAGTCCTTGCTGCTAACCAGAGTATGTGGGGGCAAGCAGTCAGCTAGGGTGTGGAAAAAGCAGAGGAAAGCAAATATGACCAGATAGTGGGAAAGAGAGCCCGCCAGAAGACAAAAACTCAGGCCAACACTATACATCTGTGGAAGGGACCGCGACTCAGGAATTGGCCTATAAAGCTACAGTGCATAATGTTACATAGATATATAGACGATAGGAGCAGGAGGAGGCCTTTTGGCTCTTCGAGCCTGCTCCGCCATTTATCACGATAAACCTAATTGCCTAATCCTGCTTTCGCCCCATAGCCTTTGATCCCATTTGCCCCAATTGCTTTATCTAGCCGACTCTTGAATATATTCAATGTTTGAGCATCAACTACTTACTGTGGTAATGAATTCCACAGGAATTTGGTGTTTCATGTTCAAGCCAGAAGTAACATACACACTAGGCGCAGTCCAATTGTTGGACAAAATGGTTATTTTATAATGTTTCAGTCTATCACTTTCTTCTGCAGAGGCTCAATTAGTAGTAAGTAATGACTGTTTGTTTGTGCACCTATGCCTACTAACCCCAGAATTATTTTAATGATTGACAGCAAGATTATAAACACTGCGTCAATCTTTGCTCTCGCGCATCAGTGAAAGAATATTGAGCACAAATATTCCTGCAACCATTGGAAGTCACCAGATTTGGTGGTTTTTAAGTAAAAGAAAATCAAAACCAGGTTAAGTATATAGTTTTCAACTTTGTGAAAAAGTGCAAGTTACTATATGCATGGTGTTTAACAAATAAGCCATGGGGAGGGGTCATGTGATTTGAGCGCGGGAGCAGCTGTGCTTGGAAATTCTGTTGCATGGTATATCGACTATCCTGACAAACTTTGGGAGTCGGGACCACTCGGTGAGTGTTCGCCAGCCCAGTCTTTTAAGAGGCGCTGGGGACAGCTTCCCGACCGAGTTTCAGAGAAGACTGTCATGCTTTTGCAATCTCTATTTGAAAGCTGAGTGTTTCGGATTTGATGCAACACATTGTATTTGGTTTTCGAGGCCTGGGGTCGGTTGGAGACTCTGACCACTGGTCTTTTGTTGTTTTGTCCTCTGTGCTTGTTGTGAGGGGTGGCTGGAGAATTGCCCCCTCCTGCCAGGGCCTAGGTTCCTTGCTGCCTGGGTGTCAGGACAACAAGGTGGTGGTGAAGGTGCTTTGTTTTTGATGGAACTTTGGTGGTATCCTGAATGTTGTTCGATGATTCTGTCATGGCTTTGGCCTTTCCAGTAGATGGTGTTATTATACTGCAATCAATAATCCTGAATTTAACTCCTTTGTGATTGTGCTATTGATTTCATGTTATTGTGTCTCCATTTCCTGCCCAGAGTGTATGATATGTGAACACTAGTTGCCTGTTATCCTGATTTTGCAAAAACCATCTTGAGTCGGTAATGTGACATGTGGTTTATGCACAGTCTTGCCCTTTCCAGTAGCACAGTGGTTAACACTGTTGCTTCACAGCACCAGGGACCCGGATTTGATTCCTGACTTGGGTCACTGTGTGGAGTTTGCACATTCTCCCTGTGTTTGCGTAGATTTCCTCCGGGTGCTCCAATTTCCTCCCACAAGTCCCAAAAGACGTGCTTGTGAGGTGAATTGTACATTCTGAATTCTTCCTATGTATACCCGAACAGGCGCTGGAGTGTGGCGACTAGGGGCTTTTCACAGTGACTTCATTGCAGTGTTAATGTAAGCCCACTTGTGACAATAATAAAGATTATTATTTTTATGTGTTGTAATCATTGCATTTAGAAATTGGGAGTGCATTTTAGATACCTCTCCCCTCGTTCATGGCATAGATGAGTAGAGCCGCGGGCAGGGTGGTGGGTGGATGGTTAATGTGGTGGTAGGTGTTGTGTTAGGCAAGTCCTTACTTGGATTGAAGAAAGCTCCAAGTTTATCTGTATAGGGTTTTTATTTTGCATTTTTGTTACTTTTGAGTTTACGAGAGTCTGAGCTTTATCTCCTACAAAAGTCCGGACAGATCATGTATCCTAGAGGACTGGGTTTGTTGAGATTCCTTGTGGTTGGCACCTCTTGGAGTTGTTTGTGTAAGGGGAACTGTGTGAAGGCGTGTTGCTGAGTGAAGTCAATTAATCCTTGCTTGTTTTGTTGAGCCTGTATGCTGTGGATCAAGTTTTCTGGTGAGGGTAGTCTAGATTGCGGTAGAGAAGGGGTGGCACTTGTATGGTGGCTTCCTGTGTGCCCTCCTCTTTGAAGTCGGGCCTTTCCTGGGGAGATATTATTTTTGTCTCTTGATTAGGCAGCGCTGGTCTGTCCTATAGTATCCTTTTTGTAATGGTGTTTGGGGTGCTGGTCTGTATTTGAAATATAATGGTTATTCCTATTGTTCCTCTTTTATCTGGGTTTCTTTTCCTTACTGGGGTAGACAGCGTCCTGTTGCATGTCCTGATTTGGTATTTTTCACTATGTGCGTGGGGGTGTGGAGTGGGGGGGTGGGGTACAACAGGCTTCTGTCAGTCGCCCAATTGATGGAAGTCTTGACTATTCTCGGTGATGGGGTCTCCTCGGTTGAGAATGATGTGATTCTTCTTGTGTCGGTGGGATTGCGCCTTTGGTGCAGTTAGAGAGGAGTGAGGCTGGTTGGGCGGTGAATCTTATGTTCTGCGTATCCTTGGTACACTGTGTTCAGGAGTGTGCGGAGCTGGACCAAGTCCTGTACTGTGGTTGCTATTCTGTTGCCCCTTATGTTTTGGACATTCCTCCTTGGCTGGATTGTCCTGAGAGACTGAGTGAGATTCCAAATGAGCAACTTTTCCCCTGTGTCTTGTGGTGAGGGGTTTGCGCCTGGAGATCATGGGCTCATGGCTGTGTCCTGTTACCTTTTATCCTGAGACCCTCTGCTCCTGGTAGTTTTCCTTTTTTTTATCCTGTCTTGGTTAATGTGTTGGGACGCGCTGACCGCATTGACTATAATTGAAACTGTAGTAATCCACGGGAGGCAGGAGTTCCGTCACCACACCAATATTTATTTACAATAACGATATTACAGGAGCAGCTACAAACAGTGCTGCTAGCAGTCCAGTCAACTTAAGACTGGCTCACAAAGCCTACACAGGTGATTATATGGGCCCCCTCAATGAGCTATCATTGAGGGAGCTCATACTCCAATTGGCAAACCAATAAAGCCAATTGGAGTTCATTACAGAAACAATTATAGTCCTCTCTGCATAAATATATGGAATAAAGATCGTCCTGTGCACTGCCGGAGTTTGGGGGTTTGTTGCATCTGGTGATTATATATAAAATGTCCGTTTTGAACTCGTGCTCTCCCGAATCTTTACTGTAAATTATTATTTACGTTATTGCAGGGTACTGGCTCCTGCAAAGTTACAGATAGGTCTGATATTTGAGAGGAGGGAGTCGCAGTGTGTTAGTAATGTCTCTGGCGTGACTGGAGATGTGTTCTGCTGCATACCCAAAAATGGCGCAAAGTACTTGCCCTGAATTCTTGTTGATGTTTTAATTAATCACAGCATGGGAAAGTGTGCACTATTTTATCATATTTTCATGGCCTTATCACTCTTCTTCTCTATTGATGTGTATATAGGTGCCGAGTTGCATTTAGAGATTGCAATGGGCCAACTATATTTTTCTTCTGTCCTCTTCAGGATCTGTGTATGCTGAGACATTTTTGCTATGCTTTATCAATCCTGAGGTATTGTTATTTGTTAAAATGGAAAAACTTCAATAAAAAATATATTAAAAAAAAAAAAAAATATGCCATGCTGCATCCATACTACATTTTGAAACTGTTCATAATATGTTCTGTTATTTCACTAGCTTCATTCACTGGTGTATATATGTCATTTTCTTGTGTCTGCAAGAAAGCATGGTAACCAGTACAATGAAGGTGAAAATTTCATAAGGACTGTACAATTACTGAAGTTGGGGAAATTATTCTGAATTCAAACCTTAAAAACAGCAACCTTTCATAATTATCAAGATATACATTTCGACAATAGTGCGAAAGTCAATTTTCCACTTTGTTGGCTCGATGCCAATATGCAGCTTGACGAGAATTGCAGGTAGTATTGAAGCACAAGATTTAAACACTGCAATCAGAATGTTGTTGTGGGTCCTGTCGCTTAATTGTATGCAGTGTGCTCCATTTTGTCTTGGCATTTTGGACTTGGTTTTCGGGAGCCAAGCTGGATAGGTGCAAAGGAGGCCATTTTGATGAGTGATTATACTTTGATTAAATTCAGCACATTATGGAAAAAGGTTAAAGGTAGATCTGGAGTAAACATTCTCAATTGGGGAATGGGCAATTTTACTTAGTTGAGATGCCGAGTAGCAAAAGTGAGCTGGAAACTGATTTACCTTCAAAACGTTATGTCACAGAATTTGGAGGAATGCAAAAGAAGGTGGTGAGGGGGCAGAACAAACATGTTCCTACAAAGAAAAAGGGTGAGACTCTTGAATCCAGAGCTGCCTGGATACCCCTTTACATCCTTTAATGCGCTTATTAAAACCTGTCTCTTTGACAAAGGTTTTGGCTATCTGACATATCTCCTTATGTCAGACTTTGTTCTCTAATGTGTCTGTGAAGCAAAATACTTCTATTACAAAGATGTGATATAAATATAAATGAAAAAGGGATAGATGGAGTAATTACATGCCAGTCAGCCTATACTAGGCAGTGGTAATTATTGAGAAAAAATTCTGAGGAGCATTATTAATTGTCATTTCGAAAGGCACAGATTAATCAAAGATTGGGAGCATGGCTTTATTATTGGGAGGTTGTGTCTGACTAACTTGATTAATTTTGATGAGGGTACTGCATTTGATGTAATCTACATGGGGTTTAGTAAAGTTACACCATTCAAAAAGTGTTAATTTGTACATGAAATACACAGCTCTACCTCGCCAATACATCTCTTGAAATGTTGCTAAATTAGCAGACTGCTTGTCTGACATCTAGTTACTGAATGAGGAAATATTTTTCCCTTGGACATGGAACTAAACCATTGTTTTTGGTCCTCAATAAAGCTCTGTTCTTGAGCTACTGACTCCATCCCTCACCCCGACAACTAACTTCAAGAGGAGCTTCTGAACACTTCCATGGTAGCACTATTTCCACTTCCGTAGCAGTGCCTGGTTCAACCCCACCTCAACTCCTCTACGACTATAATCTCATCCAAGTCTTTGTTTGTCTTTAGATTTGATTATTCCAGTATACTCCTGAAGAAGTAAAGGCACTGTTGTGCTTTCTTGGTCATAGCATCGTTGTGGGTGGGCTGGGACAGATTGATGTTGTACACACCTCGGAATTTGAAGCTGTCAACCATCTCCACCTCAGCACCTTTGAGGCAGAGAAGGGTGTATACGATACTTCGCTTCCTGAAGTCAACGACCAGCTCCTTGATTTTGCTGACGTTGAGGGAGAGATTGTTGTTGTTGTTACACCATGCCGCTAGGTTCCCTACCTCTGACCCATCGTCGTTCGAGATCCAGATCTGTCATCAGCAAACTTGTGGATGTAGTTGGAGCCAATGTTGCCATACAGTCGTGTTTATGCGTATATAGGGAGTATAGTAGGGGGCTATGTACGCAGCCTTGTGGGGCCCCAGTATAGAGGACTATCGTGGAGGAGGTGGTGGTGTTTATCCTTATTGATTGTCGTTTATTGGTCAGTAAGTCGAGGATCCAGTTGCAGAGAGAGGAGCCAAAGCCTAAGTTTTGGAGTTTTGATCTGAGCTTGGCTGGGATTATGGCATTTAAGGCGGAGCTGTACTCGATGAGTAGGAGTCCTTGTTGTCTAGATGTTCCAGGGATGAGTGTAGGGCCAGGGAGATGGTATCAGCTGTGGATCAGTTGTAGCGGTATGCGAATTGTAATAGGTCAAGGCATTCTGGGAGTATAGAGTTGATGTGTCTCATGACCAACCTCTGGAAGCACTCCATAATGATAGATGTCAAGGCCACCGGACAGTAGGTGTTGAGGCCTGATGCCTGGTTCTTCTTTGGCACTGGTATGATGGTTGTCTTCTTGAAGCAAGCAGGTGGGAACCTCGGAACGGAATAGGGAGAAGTTGAAGATGTCCGCAAACAAACCACGCAAGATCTGATTGCATGACCAAGGACTCTGTCAGAACACGTTGCTTTCCGAGCGTTCACTTTCAAGAAGGCCGACCTAACTTTGGTAGCTGTGACGGTAGGTATGGGTGTGTCTGACACTGCTGGGGCACTCGACAGCGGCTTGATGGTTTCCTGCTCGAAACAAGCATAGAATGCATTGAGTCCATTGGGGAGAGGTGCGCTGCTGCTCCGAGATTCTACCCTACTTTGGTTTGTAGCCTGTTATGTTACTTAAGCCTTGTCACAACTGACGACAGTCATCATCGTTAGTCTGTGACTCTAGCTTAGCCTGGTGTTGGCTCTTGGTATCCCTGATGGCTTTGCAGACGTTATATCTGGATTTCTTGTATAGGCTAGGGTCACCTGTCTTGAATGCCTCAGACCTGGGGATCGTACACTCTACGTTCTTTGACACACAATCTTCTACACACTTGCTGTTGGTGGCATATTTATTTACTTGCTGTTGGTGGCATATTCGTTTAGGTTGGCCTGAGTTCTTAAACATGGACCAGTCCACTGACTCCAAGCAGTCGCGTAGGGGCTCTTCCGTTGCCCCAGACCAGCATCACATGACCTTCTTAACAAGATTCTCTTGCTTAAGTTTCTGCTTGTATTCCGGGAGGTGGTGCACAGTCCGATTTTTCCCAAGTGCGGTCGGGGGATGGATCAGTAGGCACTCTTGATTTTTGTTTAGCATTGTTGAGAGTGTTGGTGCCCCTGGTGGGACAGGAGATGTGTTGGTAGAATTTTGGCAGTACACGCTTGAAGTTGGCCTGGTTGAAGTCCCCGACCATGATGAACAAGGCCTCAGGGTATTTTGTTTCATTGTTATTTATTGCTGTGTACAATTCAGCAAACACCTTCTTCACTTTCGCCTGGGGTGGGATGTAGACCGCTGTAATAATAGCAGAAGTGAACTCCCGTGGAAGGTCGTATGGGCGGCACTCCACAGTCAGGTAATCCAGGTCCGGGGAGCGGTAGTTAGCTTGGGCCGCCACATCCGAGACCAGGAGGAGTTAATGAGGAGGCAAACCCCTCCACCCTTTTTGCCCGATGACGCCTTGCAGTCTATCTGGTGTATTGAGAAGCCGTCGGGTTTTATGGCACAGTCCAGTGAGGCAGGGGTGAGCCATGTCTCCGTGAAACAGAGCACCCAGCAATCTCTTACTTCCCTCAGAGGTATGTCCAGCGTTAAGCTTGTCTAGCTACCCACATAGTGTGGAGTAAGGTCTGATATAACAATCCCAGAGTACCCAGCTCCCACCACCCCTGAGAGTGATGCCTTTCCCACTATACTGCCAACACCTTTCTGATAAAATTTGTGTCATCCTAATTAAGTGAATAAATATCATAGAATTTACAGTGCAGAAGGAGGCCATTCGGCCCATCGAGTCCACACCGGCTCTTGGAAAGAGCACCCTACCCAAGGTCCAAACCTCCACCCTATCCCCATAACCCAGTAACCCCACCCAACACTCAGGGCAATGTTTGGACACTAAGGGACAATTTAGCATGGTCAATCCACCTAACCTGAAAGTCTTTGAACTGTGGGAGGAAACCGGAGCACCCGGAGGAAACCCACGCACACACGGGCAGGATGTGCAGACTCCGCACAGACAGTGACCCGAGCTGGAATCGAAACTGGGACCCTGGAGCTGTGAAGCAATTGTGCTAACCACTATGCTACCGTGCTGCCTTGTTTGCTAATACCACTGGCCCACCTGCTGGCACCCCACTCACCATACCACGCCGCCCCACAGGGTTTGTCAAAGTACAATCGCCATAAAATTTAAAAAAATTATCCTTGTTTTCAAATCCCTCCTAGTCCCTCTCTATCCCTAGGATTCTTCCAGCCCCACAACTCTGACATCGGCACTCCTAATTTTAAATGACAAATGATGATGGTAGAGTTTAGGGAAAAGTAGGATTCTGAGAGTATGACTATTTCAAGCTGTTGATTGCCTCATTCTTCTAATTCTGGCTCACATCTCCAGATGTTTGTGTTGAGAAAATATAAGTAGGAAATACTCGAGTTTTTTTATTTTGGGTTAGTGAGAGGGCTTTGCAGAGTTGAGTAGACTGAGTGAATCTGGTGCCTTGGGTTGATGCCAGGTGGGTTATCCCCCCTTTATTCTGATGCTTTACGGTAGAGTTTTAGAACAGCATGGCTTGCTTCATGCTTTTGGAGGGTGAATGAATTGACCACTTGCTGTGCTGCTAACTTTTTATTCATGGGTTTCTTTTTATAACATACTGTGGTGGGATTTAAACTCATGTCTTGGATTATTTGTCCAGACTTAGAATCATTGAATTTACGGTGCAGAAGGAGTCCATTCGGCCCAACGCGTATTGAAATGAAAATGAAATGAAAATCACTTATTGTCACGAGTAGGCTTCAATGAAGTTACTGTGAAAAGCCCCTAGTCGCCACATTCCGGCGCCTGTCCGGGGAGGCTGGTACGGGAATCGAACCATGCTGTTGGTCTGCTTTAAAAGCAAGCGATTTAGCCTTGTGAGCTAAACCAGTCCCCAGCTAAACCAGCCCCTATATTCATCGGCCCTTTGAAAGAGCCACCCTACTTAAGCCCACCTCTCCACCCTATCCCTGTAACCCAGAACAGCCGCTCAAACACGGTCACAAACATCCCCCACCTTTCCTCAAATCCCCCTGAAGAGCCCCTTAACTCCTGATTGGAGAAGATAAATTATCGGAAGTCGTATAGATCACCTAACCAAGCCGCTACCCCCGGTGGCGATGCCGACCACCACTCCAGCAGAATTTGCCGCCGTGCAATCAGAAAGGCGAAGGCCACGACATCGGCTTTTCTACTATCTATTGGCTCTGGCTTCTCTGAAACCCCAAATACCTCCACCAAAGGGTTTGGGTCCACCTCCTCCTCCATTATCCTGGCTAAGAGCACGGACACTCCCGCCCAGAATCTTCCCAATTTTTTTGCAACCCCAAAACATGTGCGCGTGATTTGCTGGTCCTCGCCCACACTTCTCACACTCATCTGCTACCCCCCTGAAAGAGCCCACTCATTCTTGCCTGAGTCATATGCACCCTGTGCACCACCTTAAACTGTATCAGGCTCATCCTTGCAGAAGAGGAGCTCCATCCTACCCGACGTAGTGCCTCACTCCATACTCCCCAATTGATCTCCCCTCCCAACTCCCCTTCCCATTTCTCCTTGATCTTCACCACCCCTCCCTGCACCCCTAGCCACTTGTATATATCCCCAATTCTTCCCTCTTCCACATCCGGAAGCAGCAGTCACTTCAGGGTGTATCCCGGCAACCTAGGGAGACCCCTCCAGACCTTTTGTGCGAAGTCCCTAACCTGCAGATACCTGAACACACTCCCCCTCGGCAGCTCTACGCTCTCCCTTAGCTCCTCCAGACTGGTGAACCCTTCCTCCAAATACAGATCCCTCACCTTAACCAGCTCCACTTCCCGCCACCTCCTGTATGCACTATCCATCTCCCCCGGCTCAAACCCATGATTCTCGCACAGCGCATTAGCACCAACATCCCTTCCACTAAAATGCCTCCTCAACTGATTCCCTGTCTTCACTGTGGACTGCACCACCGGGCTCCAGTGACATAACCACACTGCTATCCTACCACTGAATTTAATTTTTTTTGAAATTTGTTATTGGATGGCTCAGCCAAGGACCCAAAATAGTCAAGAAAGATCAAAGAAATACAACTTCCAGTTGAGGGAGATATTAGGAAATTTGGTCCAGAAGTGCGATCAAAGATGCAGCAGGCAATTTGGGGTTAAACCGACTTGACTGCCAGCGCAGTCCGAGGGATAAGCCCATATCTGGCTGCAGTTACATTGTCCCAGTCAGACTTAAACTCATTAGTGAGAGCACACAGGATGCCCCCAGTTCCATTGTTCGGGACACTCCTATCTGACCAGCTATTAGCCCATTACAGAGTCTGATGGCCTATTTGTCTGTCGATGGGTGGTTAGTTGCATTTCAATAGTATGGCCATTGTGGCTTTTGTATAGACTGGAGTGGGCGATCATAGAGCCAAGATAACGATTATGGGTTCAAGTATGGAAACCCTAGCAGAGAACCTTTGTTTGAAAAGCTGGGCAGAACTTAGAGAGGGAGAGAGGGGAAAAAAAAACCTGTTTTGACCAGATAGAGCAGAAGGCTTTGGAAATCGACCGAGAGAGGTCATGAAAGTAATCTGTTAGAGTTGAAATTTGAATATTGTTTTCTTTTGTTGCAATAAAGCTTGTTTAGAAACTAACCAAACCCTATTTCTTATATTATCACTACTGGAACAAATCGATCTTTCTGCACTGTCTTAAAACTTTTAAAAATAGGTTGCGGCTCTGGTTCAGTGTCTTAGCCACTGTTGAATGCTGACCAGGCACTCCCTGACCAGGGAGTTGAAAAAATGTAATTGCTGCAATCTGGGTTCCTGTAGTTAAACCATGCAAAATTGTGGTTTAGTATTATATTCAAACACTTTCTGATCTGTTGTGAGGCTGGTTAAAGCCACTTAATTTTTGTACCTACATCATTTTGTGTGTGCACTGTTTAGAAGAGTAGCTGCCTTCTGAGAATAAATTAACTACACATAATAATATGATTATGAATGCGTTACACCAGGTGTACGCTGATGTTAAATGTGAGGGTATCCCAAAATCCAGAAAGGTAACTTGGAACACTGGTTCGTAGTGGTGTATATGTTTTTTTGCAGTATAATATGAGGAACAGTGTGCAATCCTGTGCGAACAGTCCAGTTGTTGTGAACACTTAATAAAGAACATTAATTAACTTTATAATATAAGGAATGGTGTGCAATCCTGTGCGAACAGTCCTGCCGCTGTGAACAATTAATAAAGAACATTAATTAACTTAAATGAAAGACAAAAACGCACGCGACAAGAAGGAATATAATACATCATGGCACTAGCATAATGATGACTATGCACACAATTTTGCATGAAACTACCCTTTGGTCCCCAACTACCTTAATTTACTTGAACTCTGAGACTATCCTTTCCCAAACAACATCCAATTTTAAGTAAATGTGTGAGCTAAGTCCAGCCAATAATCACCACAAACTGGTTAAGGTGGCCACGTCATGTTGATAGCCTTCAGGTTCAGCGAAAGCGGAAAATGGTGGCTGCTTTCAGGAGAATATATCTGCAACCTGCTGCACTTCTGATATTAGCTGTCTCTCTCCCTTGGTGTTCGACAGTCATACTATTTCCCTTTGATATTCACCCAGTGGTGATGGCTTTTGGCAGATATTTGTCCATTTCCTTATCTCTCCACTTTCAAGTTACCACCTCTTTTGCCCCATTGTTTTCTCTAGTCACATAAGTAAAATACTTACTGATAGAACTCATCAATTCACCAGACACTTGCTTCTAATCAACTCCTTTTTTCTTTTGGTTTTTTTATGTCTTAATTTTTCCCCTTCTTAACAAAGGCTCTCCATCACTGACATAATGGGCAATACATCTGGATTTGACTTTTGGTTTTCTGAATTAGAAAAACATCTGACTTTACTAATAAATTAATTTAAAAAGTCAGTCAGAGACATTGATGCAGAGAAATAGATTTGGAATGCTCTATTAGGATGTATTGCAGCAGAAACAATTTGAAAAGATGTTCTTGCTGTGAGGGTGAAGGTTAAAAGCTCTGGGATTTGGTTGAATAATCACAGCTGTTGTATAAACTTTATGGTTTCTGCTTACTGGGCTTAATTACGATGATTATGTTCATGAGTTTACTTTACGTAATGGCTACAGTATTTGAAGTATTAAGTTCATATGTATATTGTACAATGTATGAATTTCCTGTGTTAAGTCTAGCCTCTAACTTTGTTCGTTGCTCCACGGTTAAATCACTTTAAAAATTTTTTTCGAGTACTCAATTCATTTTTCCAATTCAGGAGCAATTTAGTGTGGCCAATCCACCTCGCCTGCACATCTTTGGGTTGTGGGGGCGAAATCCACGCAAACACGGAGAATGTGCAAACTCCACACGGACAGTGACCAGAGCCAGGATCGAACCTGGGACCGTGGCGCCGTGAGGCAGCAGGGCTAACCCACTGTGCCACCGTGCTGCCCTGTTAAAGCGCACTGTTGTCCCTGCTTGCTCTCCTTTCGCCCAATCCCGCTCCTTTTGCCCTCCAACCTACAGGAGAAAAGCTTTCAATTGATGAATTATGAATTCGCTACTTGAAATGTTGCCGTTGTCAAAAGGCTACCTGTATAATTTACAGAATGCCCACCGTTACTTTTGACTATTGTAACATCAGATTCATGTAATTCTTTTTAGGGAGGTCTGTTGCTGACTTGATGTGGTCTTAATTATTTAGCCGCCATTTGGCAACTTTAATCCATAATAGAACTTCTCTTATACATTTAGTAAATAGCATCAATATTTTAAACTGTATTCGAGTTACATGGTGGAAGGGCCTGGATTGGGAAGTTTTTGGGAACCAAGTTCAAATCCAGGCATAACCATGGGGCAGAGGTGTCGGTTCAAAAATTCTACCTCAAATGGTTTCTACATGAAGCGGATTTGGACAATGTCAATTCAGCCTCGGTGGCAATGACCCATTATATTTTAATTACCCGCAATTTAGCACCAATTGTGTCAAGTTGGCAATTTTGCTCAGAGGCTGCTGTAAGAAATTGAAGAAGCATTTCTCCGGTGGACTCGGTGATTCTCCTTGAGACTAAACAACAATGTTGGGACAGAGCAGAGGGAGTATTACTTTACATTCAGTTGTGCCTTATCTAATCTGGAAATACTCGATTGTTTCAAATATTTAATTTTGACACCTTAAGCAGCAGAACTTCCAGAGAAGTTGAACAAAATATTGACATTTGAGCTCTGGTTGGCAATTTTTACATACTCATCAGGTTTGGGATCCTTTTCTTTTAGACTAGGATTCTTATCCACTATAAACAACCTGGAAACTGAATACCGAAGGCCTTGTGCATCATGGTCAGGGACTTCAACCAGGCCAACTTCAACACATCTGCTGTCCCACCAGGGACCCTAACGTCCTTGACCATTGCTACCATCAAGGACACCTACCGCTCCATCCCCTGACCACATTTTGGAAAATCAGACCATGGGACGGTGCTCCTTCACGGGAGGATCCGGTTAAGAAGGTCGTGCAATGCTGGTCCGAGATAGCGGAAGAGATCCTGCGTGACAACATGGAGTTAGTGAACTGCCCCATATTAAAGAACTTGGTGACCAACCTAGACGACATCAATATGTCTCGGAATGCGGCCAAATAAGGTAATACATGCGTTCCCAAACTGGAAATCGAGGTTTAAATAGGAAATCCAGTCCCTACTAAAGTTCAGGTCTGAGGCATTCAAGATGGGTGACCCTGGCCTATAAACGAAATCTAGGTCTGACCTCCACAAAGCCATCATGAACGCCAAGAGCAAATGCTGGACTAAGCTAGAGTCCTAGACTAATGACAACTCTTGTTGGATGTGGCAAGGCTTAAACAATATAATGGGCTAAAAAGCAAAACCTCTGGCAACAGAGCCCAATGAACTCGATGCACCCTATGCTCGTTTTGAGCAGGAAACCAATGACTTGTATCATCTGTCCCAGTAGCCTCAGACACACCCATACCTACTGTTACGTTAGATCAGCCTTCGCGAAAGTGAACCCATGGAAACCAATGGGTCCTGACAGAGTCCCTGGTTCTGCACTCAGATCCTGCACGGACCAACTGGTGGGTGTGTTCGCAGACATCTTGACCTTCTCCCCACTCCGTCCCGAGGCTCCCATCTGCTTCAAGAAAACCATTTTCATACCGATGCCAAAGAACCATGCAACATGCCTCAATGACTGCGGACTAGTGGCCCTGACATTTATCATTATGAAATGCATCGAGAGGTTGGTCATGAGACACATCAACTCCAACTGTCCAGATTGCCTTGACCACCGCAATGCATCTACCACCACAACCGGCTCACAGCAGTTGCTATCTCCCTGGCCATACATTCATCCCTAGCGCATCTCGACAACAAGAATACCAGCATCATCCTCCTGTTCATTGACTACAGCTCTGCCTTCAACACAGGGGCCGGGATAGATACCCTACCACTGATGAGCAAATATGCTTCATCTGTTAGTATCAACTATCATTTTTTAAAATACCGTAAATGTTTTTATTCTCCATTTTCACATTTTCCTCCAAAAGTTACACCCCACCCACAAACAGTAAACGGTAACAAATACAAAATCAGTCCCCTTAACAATAACAACGATCCCATCCTCCCACCACCCCAAACAACGGCCCACCTGTAAGTATCAACTATCTTTAATGGTATTCCTCTTTTCAACTTCACGTAAAAAGGTGAATGTTTTGGTCACATTTTACATTCTTAGATTTACTGAATGTTTGAAACTTAATTTGAAAACACCCACTCATGTCGCTGTATGTTTAAAAACGTGAGATTTACACTTGCCATTAGTGTTTTAGAGGAGTTGATTGACCAATGATGTTGAAGACGCCCAATGTACAACAACAGGTTGTTTAATCTTGTTATCATATGCAGGATACAAGGGAGCAGATTTGTAATAGTAAAGATCAAAGATTTTGCTCCATCACACGCATGGCCCTAATGTGATTTGCCACAGACGTGTGCACTAAGGGCGTATAGCTCAACTGCAGATTGGTGGGCATTTTTTCTTTGAAATGAAAATACTAATTTTATTGCCAAAATACTGCTTTTTGGTATCTGGAATACTGATTTATGTTGAAAAAGGTTGGCAGCTCTGAATAAACTGTACCCGGCCCTGCACTTTTCATTGACCAGATGCCCTTCATGGAACTTCTTGAGAATGACTGGCCTCAAGGAATGTGGATTCGCAATCCTGTGCTGTCGCAGTAGAGATCCATTCGCCTCACTCTGCTCTGCCCTCACATTGTAATAATCCGAGCAGGAACCCTTAGGCCATCTCTCGTGGAGACTTTTTGTAGGACTGTGTCCATGGCAGTTTCTTCCTTGATAAGACACGACTTGAGACTGGAAGAGATGCAGTGATGAGATTAAAATGGACTTGCACATCTTCATTAACCAGGTGTGTCTCTTTAACTCCGTGGCTCGAGAAAGCATATCAGCGACAATGAGATGATAATCTTTATTTGCTTGACTGTTGTGTGGATTAGGTTGAAATTGTAGCTTTGCAGCTTCACCATCATGCGTTGGATCCTCGGGGACATTTCGCTCAAATTCTTCTGTACAATTGAGATGAGTGTGGGCAGCACGGTAGCACAGTGGTTTGCATTGCTGCCCACGGTGCTGAGGACTCGGGTTTGAATCCCGACCCTGGGTGGTGGGTGCCTGGAACTCGCTGCTGGAGGAGGTGGTGGAAGCAGGGACGACAGTGACGTTTAAGGGGCATCTTGACAAATACATGAATAGGATGGGAATAGAGGGATACGGCCCAGGAAGTGTAGAAGATTTTAGTTTAGTCAGGCAGCATGGTCGGCGCAGGCTTGCAGGGCCAAAGGGCCTGTTCCTGGGCTGTACTTTTCTTTGTCCTTTATACTGGAAGACCCTGAAAAGCCTTTTGTCAGGCTCATTGCGTGTGCACCCCAAAATTATTATGTCATCTAGAGACTCCTTCAGCTATCTGTTCCATGGCACGATAGAACATTCATGAAGCAGAAATTATGCCAAATGGCATCCGTAAGAAACAATAGCGCCCAAAGGGTGTGTTAAACGTACACAGCTTTGTGCTTCCTTTGTCCAGCTTGAGCTGCCAAAAGCCTTGAATTGCATCCAACGTGCTGAAACATGTTGCTCCAGCCGTCTCTCATATTATTTCCTTCCTCTTCGGAATCAAGTTGTGCTCTCTCTTGATGTTAAGGTTCAGGTCTTTGTGGTCCATGCATATTTGTAAGTCCTTATTCCTCTTCTTGACGCACACCATAGAGTTAACCCAGCCTGTAGGTTCCTCCATGCGTTTGATGACTCCTCGGGCCATCATTCTGGCTAACTCGGCTTTCAACTTGTCCTTCAATTGAGTTGGGACATGTCTCGGCGCGTGTCTGACTGGCTTCGCATTCCCCTTCAATTGGATGTGGTGCGTAATAAAGGGCAGCGTGCCAAAGCCCTGAAATATCTCCGGAAAGTCCTTCGTGATGGATTCTACGGATGCATGTTGGTGGGATACCGTGCTTTCTACACTGTAAACCCGGTTAACAAGCCCAAGCGCTTCACACGCTTCCAGTCTTATGAGAGATTTGCGCTCTGTCTCCACTATGAAAAATTTAATCATGCGAGTTATGTCTTTTACAGTTACTGCGAGCTCACATGCTCCTAACGTTGTGATCTCATTATCATTATAGTCCTTCAGTAGTACTGATCGAACTATTTTCGGTTTAGTTTTCAGCCTTTTAAAGCTGACAAAGTGATACGGTTGGCCCTTGCCCCTGTGTTGAGCTTGCATTTGATTAGTGTGCCATTAACCATCAATAGAATCATCCATCTGTCTTCTATGGTATTCGCATCCCCATCACAATGGCTGTAAATTGTGAGGAAAGATTTGCCATTTTGCCTATTTGGACTACTCGTGTCATCAGTCAAAATCATATCAACAGCAACCAGGTCTCTGATGCATATCTCATTAATTACGTTAACTGGTTCTGTTTGGTCCACTGTTGGATGTAAAAAAAAACCATTTTGCTTGGCAAAGTGATTTGTTCTTCTGCACTTGAAACACACCTTCCCAAACGCAGGACATTGCCGCAGCAAATGTCGATTGTCGCATCGCGGCACAAAATGGCGAATCCAGTTGGACGCTTAAAATGGCCACCAGCATTGAGACCACGTTTCTTCAACTGCGTCACTATGCTTATGGCGCTAGCGTCTTCCACATTTGCGCCAAAATGTTTCAGATTGAGCGCGCTAATCTGCTGTGCAGTGACAAATATTGCTGTCGTTTTCTTGCTGAACCTCTTCTTCCCTCAATAGCCTCTGGCGTATCTTATCATTCGATATCCTGAACACTGTCTGATTGCGGATCATCGACTTTAAAGTACTAAAATCGCCTTCAATCGCAAGTTGATCAGAAAACCATCGAAAGATTCGCCCGCCTTCTGAATAAGCGTGCGAAAGATATAACGCTCGATCATTTCATTTTTTTGGGGGGAGCAATGTTGATCAAAGTATTTTATTACTTCATCGGAGGTTTTGCTTTGTGCTTCACTGTTGAATGCGAAGATATTGTAAATTTTGATGGCTTGAGAACCTGCTACAATGAGCAGCAACGCAATACACCTCTCGTCAGGCTGTGCCTACAGGCCAAGGGCTGCAACATAAAGTTTGAATTGCTGCTTCAAACCATGCCAATTCTCATCTACATTATCGGTGACTTGAAGCTGGTGAGGTACCTTCAGACCTTCCATCACAATCTTCACAGTCTTTCCGTGTGTTGAATTCCAGTTCCAGGTAGGTGGAAGAATTTTCTTTCTTTGGTCCGTTTCGTCCCGTCTTCTCCATAGGTACCAAATATGTTGAACAATTGAAGATAACATGTTATGTTTTGTGTGTGGCTGTTGTAAAGATGCACACACAACATCTAGTTCTCTAATAGTAAGATAGTTTATTGACAAAATGAACAGGTGGAAAGGTTATTAACGCACTATAATATAAACAGTAGTGAATAACTGAATTCTCCTGGAGCTACTTCTAATGCGACTGCCCTCTAAAACGATTTACTATCAACTGCCGATCTGTCGAGTTACATGGTAGATCTATATCGCCACCTGCTCGTCGGAGATCATATGGATAACTATATACATTAATAGATAACTATATACATTACTGTGCATATGCATATCACCACACTGGTCATTGACTTCAGGAAGCGAAGTGATGTCCACATCCCTGTCTACATTAATAGTGCTGAGATGGAGATGATGGACAGCTTCAAATTCCTAGGTGTGCACATCACAAACCGTCTGTCCTGATCCACCCACATCGACACTACAACCAAGAAAGCACAACAGCACCTCTACTTCCTCGGGAAACTAAGGAAATTCGGCATGTGCACATTGACTCATCAATTTTTACAGATGCACCTTTGAAAGCATCCTATCTGGCTGCATCACAGCCTGGCCTGGCAACTGCTCGGCCCAAGACTGTAGGAAGCTACAGAGAGTCGTGAACACAGCCCAATCCACCACGCATACTCCACCCATTGACTCTGTCTACACTTCCCTCTGCCTTGGGAAAGCGGGCAGAATAATCAAAGGCCCCTCCCACCCGGGTTATTCTCTCTTCCCAACCTCTTCCATCGAGCAGAAGAGTTTGAGAACGCACACCAATAGAATAAAAAGCAGCCTCTTCCCCACTGTTGCATACTTCTGAATGATCTCTTATGGACTGAACTGATCTTTCTTCGCATATTCTCTACAGTAGTAGCACTATATACTGTATACTTCATTAGTCTGTTTATGTATTTTCATTATGTATCCTCACGTATGTTCCATGTTTTCATGTATGGAGCGATCTGTCTTGACTGTACGCAGAACAATACTTTTCGCTGTACCTCAGTACACATGACAAGAAATCTAATCTAGGCAGCACGGTGGCGCAGTGAGTAGCACTGCAGCCTCACGGCACCGAGGTCCCAGGTTCGATACCGGCTCTGGGTCACTGTCCGTGTGGAGTTTGTACATTCTCCCCGTGTTTGCGTGGGTTTCTCCCCCCACAACCCAAAGATGTGTAGGGTAGGTGATTGGCCATGCTCAATTGCCCCTTAATTGGAATAATTAATTGGGTACTCTAAATTACAAAACAGAAATCTAATCTAATCTTTGGCTGCGTAAAT
This sequence comes from Scyliorhinus canicula, assembly GCF_902713615.1. Lineage (NCBI taxonomy): Eukaryota > Metazoa > Chordata > Chondrichthyes > Carcharhiniformes > Scyliorhinidae > Scyliorhinus > Scyliorhinus canicula. Next base: position 86,580,332 of record NC_052152.1, on the reverse strand, counting down.
TGAAGGTCTACACCTCTCCCAATATTTTATTTATTTTCAGCTTCCAGATTTTTCTTTTTCCTTTCTGACACTTCATATAGAAATTAAATGAGGAGTTAATACAAAATTAAAGCTAAGTAACACATGTGTGTCTTACTGAACTTGCAAGACTTGGGTCAACGTGTTTAAAAGCAGATAATATGAAATCCGTTCCCGATGTCGGTCTGTTACCCTAATATTCTATGGCGCAGTGTTTTGAACTTGTGCTTGCAGTCGGGAGTTCCTGATGTAGGGCGACATTAATAGAACATGATGAATTAAATCTTGGGCTTCCCAATATAGTGAGATAGGGAAAATTGCTGCGCAAAAAGAATGTTTGAATGGTCACTTCTTTGTGCATTAAGCACCCTTTTTGTGGATTGCCACTTTGCATGTTCCGTGATCTCGAACAATGCTGTCAGGAGTCTTAAGCTCTGACAGGGTAACCCATGACGGTAAAGTCAGAGGGGAGGAACCAGACAAGGTGCAATCCAAAACAGGTCCTCAATGGCGAATCAGAGGGAAGATATTTGTATGGCATTAATGGCTGTGTTGAGAGATGAAAGCTACAGCAAGAGGGAGACCCCCGGTTATCGAGGTTCCCTTGCCACTGGAACTGGACCTACCCTCGGTCAAGGGACAGTGTGTCTGCTGGTGAGGAACGGCATACCCACATTAAAGGATTCATTTCCCTCACCAGGCATCTGGAGGAAACGAGCACACCCTCCAGACCAGACAATCCTGTGGCGATTGGCGAGCGGTAACGGGGGCAGGACTGAGAGGTCTGGAAGTCCCCAGCTATGGACCTGCACCTAGGTGGTGGAGTTTTATTCAGTTACCTCACTCTTGGAATAGGAACAGAAGTGTGTTTCAGCAGCTATCTTTACGACTGAGCAACCCTCTTCAGCTAACCCCACGTGGGGAAAGTGCTACTGTGGCACAGTGGTTCGCACTGCTGCATCACAGCACTAGGGTTAGGGTAGGGTTCAATTCCGGCTTCGGGTCACTGTAGGGATTCTCTGATTCTATGAAAAGGTGCCCCAAAAATAGTCTGTTCTGTCCCCACCCTGGCTGGAAAACCGCCACTTAGACTGGAAAGTCTCAGCCGACATGAAACACAGAGAATTGAAAAGGCGCAGGAATGGATGAGATTCCAGCGGAGATTTTCAAACTTGAAGCACGAGATCATCCGTCATCTCCATCAGTTGTTGCTGCAGATCTGGGACAGACTGAATTCCCACCGACCTCCAGATGTCGTCGTCACCACCATCTTTAAGAAAGGAGACAAAGGAGACTGTGGGAACTATCGAGAAATCTCCCTATTCTCCAAGGCTGGGAAGATCATCACCCAAATCCCTGTTAGCTACCTTCTCTCCCACTCTGAATAAATCCTTCCAGAAAGCCAAGGTGGCTTCTGACCAAATTTTCACTACTCTGCAACGTCAAGACAAATGCAGGCGCCACATCAACCACTCTACATGGCCTTTATTGATTTGACCAAGGCTTTTGACTGGATCAATCGGGAAGTGCTATGGAAGACCCTGTCACAAACCGGCTGTCCGGAAAAAGGAATCCCAGCGATCTGGAGTCCAAGAACCGATCCCACCTCCTGGTAAACCTGGAAAGTGCGGTCGAAGATGCGGCTCTAGGATCAGGCTCATCAACTATGCAAGCACCCACAGAACTATGACCAGTAACACTGAGTTTCTTAGGTGGACAATCATACTCATTAGAGAGTGGTCTCTGGAGAGCGAGAGAATTGTATCTACTTGGCATTTTCTTTAGCTAAACACATCTTTCCAAGTGCAGAACTTTACAATTGCATTTGGCTGTGAAACAGGTTGTGAAAAGTGCTGCTGCATTAATGCAATTTTTGCATTTCCAGTCAACCATTTTCTATTTAAGAGTCTTTTTATTGTAATCCGCATGTCAATGATTCATATTGTCCTGTGCAAAGTGCCATTTCCTAATGATTGTTTTGTTCCTCTTTTATTACTTCCCCATCTGTATTGGGAAATGTAGCTCGGCCTGGAGCAATGGGGAGAGGGCAGGAGTGAGGTCGGGCGAAAGTAAGTGGTGTGGTTGTTGGGGTAGTGGGCATGGTGTTTATTTGACGTAAAATATCAAACTTCATGAGATATGGGGATTTAAACCTGTATTATTTGAATTTGTGATAAATTAACCAGTTTCATTTTTAGAATCTCAAAAATTCAGAAAACGTTCAAGTGTCACTTTTCCACTGCATGTTTGGTTGTGAATCTCTAAGTACAAAAGATTGTTTTGGGTCTGGAAATAAAAAAAACCCTAGGATTAGCATAGTAACAACAGCTGTCTGTTTAAGCAATATCACCTCTGGCAATTGAGTGATATTCTCAAAGTGTTATCGGATAAACAAAGGACATAGAACTGTTTGATTGAAATTCTAATTGCAGCTGAGCAAAGTCTGCCAAAATTGCATCCAACAAACAACTGTTATCATGCACTGTAAATGTTTTATTAGGGGTCAGCTAATTCCTACATTACATTATAAATGCAAGTTCTTTTACTGGTAATAAATTTTGATGGATTGAATTATTTTAGTTTGGCATTTTTAAAATTCTGTTTATCTTTGTGCTCACTATTTGTCACTAAAATTAAATTTTAGTTCCGAGTTCCATTCATTCTGTGGAATGTCAAGTATTAAATATGTTCATAGATCATTCAAAATTATAATACAAGCATCTTAAGGCTTTAAAAAATGACTTGCATCATACGATCCACTTTTAATCATTTAAAATCAAATCACCAGTTAATTTCTTGAATTTTTTTGTTGCAACTGAAAAGTCTAATTGCTCCTTTTCTCCAAGAAATCTGGAATTAAGTGTTGTACAAGCGAGCCTTGGTGACAGCTGTATTCAGTGATATTTAATAACAAAATTAATCTTGTAATTATACTGCAACCAGCAGGCTCCATATTGTTCAGCCAGCTTCATTTTAATGTCTCCATTGATGTGTATTTCTCCCATCCAGGAGAGCACTCCTGGATGTGCTACAGTGCTCCTGTCCTAACAAAGTTTAAATGTTTAAAGATTGTTGTGCGTAAAGGATTCCACTCTTTCCGCTTGGTGATGCTAAAGTTACAGGCCTGAAATTCTACTCCATTGCCACTTTTTTTTATTAGGTGTAATTCGGCCAAAATTGACATAGTATGGAATCTTGCATCTACCTGTGCAGGCCCCGGTTAACATCTCCGCCAAAAGGTGGCACCTCTGACAGTGCACTGCTCCCTCAGTACCACACTGCAGTGTGAACCTTGATTTTTTTTTGCTCGGTTCTGGAGTGAGACTTGAACACTCAAACTTCTAACTCCGGTAAGAGTGCTGCATTCTGAGCCACAACTGACACGGCCATCATTTTCAGTAATTTAAAATCAGGTTGGTCTCATGGTGGATTCACAATGATTTAATGTTTTTTCTTTCTTTTCAGCTGCATTAATCGAACTGTGTATAGTTTCCACTTAAATATATCAAGGCATTTTGAAAAAAATGATCTTTTAAAATGCATTTGCAGTGGTTTATGGCAGATGATTGTAATTGATGTGCAAATGAGTTTGAATGGAAGCCATGGCCGTCTGGGAGAGGGGAAACCGTTCTCAGATGGGTGCAATTTTGGACCTAATTTGTCCCTCTTTTCTGAAAACTCTACCTCAGCATAAATACTTTCTGATAGACTGGAAATTAATAGATTTTGCAACTGCTTACTGTAATAGGCTACTACGATTGAAGAGATGAATGATGTATTTTATTCTGTGGTCTTGCAAAAATACATGTTGCAGTAATGTACCCTGAGTTTTCATGATGAATTTGCATGAGCTCATAATACATGCACATTAATGATAGGTGAATAGCACACTTATCCTAAGCTAAAGAAAATTGATTGTAATGCAGTTGTAAGCTAGAAATATACCCAGAAATATAAAAGCTACTAGAAGCTTGAAATTTAGCGTTGTTCTGTTGACCTTAGTGGCTGGAGAGAATACCCTTTCAGCCACAAAGGAAACTAGAATTTATACTGCAAACGACTAACAAATTTAAAGTTGAAGATATTAAAGCTCCTGGCAGATTGAATTCATGTGATTTAAAACAGACTCTGCAACTCATATATGTATTGTACTTGTTTTACCAGGTATGAGACAGAATGTCGGTAAGCGAAAAGAGCGGCACTTTGGTTTATTCCTACGAGTCCTCTGTGCACAGTACCAGTGTTCTACTGAGCCTCAACGATCAAAGAAAGCAAGACCTCTTTTGTGACGTGACTGTGGTTGTAGAAAACAAGTCCTTTCGTGCTCATCGCTCTGTGCTTGCAGCCTGCAGTGATTATTTTCTATCAACAGTGGCATGGAAAAAAGATATTGACATGTTTGTTACGCTTCCTGAGGAGGTAAAGTGAATGGGATTTATTTATTGCTGTTCTGAAAATTTTGTTGGATGGTTCCCTATCAATGTTTTCTCTACCTTTTTGGCCAGCGCTATCTTCATTTTGTTCAGAAATACTGGAGTTAATTTTCTTGATCTTTGCTTTGGGAGCTGGGAACAAAAATGGAGACCTGAGTCACTGGGCATCTGCCCCTTTTACATGGCGCTGGTATTCTCTCAGCAGCGTAACAGCGGCAGTCAAGACAAGACCATGTCGATGAAGTGGGAAGTTGTATTCCTGGTCTTCTACCTCTTTACTGGATGCTATGTTTTTGGCTCCTCAAGCAAAGGGGTGCTCAGAAAAAAACTGGAAATAAGCCTAATCCTTAATTCCTGAATACTGGAGGGGAGGGTCCTATTTTTATTCTATGCACTGATTCCCCACTGTCTCTCCCAAGATGTCTGCCGTTAAACTTTGGACCTAGCTGCATATTCCCATCCGCAGCAGGAAAAGTCCTAATTTCAGAAGGCTGCTGCTCTTTTGAATTCCTACTCCTTCAAAGTTGCTCATGACCACCTGAATGCCTTGGAACAGGAAATGCTCCTGGGATAGATGTAGCAAACTTTGAGCATGCTGCTTCTGTTTAAAACCTGAAGAGAATTTGTAAGATGAGTCTTACGAAGGACAACGGCAAATGAATATGAAATAATTGAAACCCCCTGTGTTTATTTTGTGAAGAGTTAAGGAGTTTATTGCTTATTTAAGATCACTATTCAGTCAGAATTTGCCAGAGAAATTCAGGGATGCCATTAGTCTTGTGTTCTTGAGCCTGAGTTCAAGAAATTATAGAAAGTAGAGATGAACTGTTTGCTTCAACTCATCACAAAGTTTTGGTGGGTGAGAAGGAAACTCTTTACTTTTGTTTAATTTTAGTGTAATTTCATTATTTTCATTGAAGCATGAGTTTAAACAGGCGTTGATTTATTATGTCCTTTGTGATTTTTGTCTGTTTTGTACAGTGTATGATGAGTAATACTCTTTGCACAGAAACAGTTGTTGCCTTGTGTCACTTTCTGGTTTGAAGATTTTTTTTCAGAATTTGTGAATTTCTGTGTTTTGGGGACAAATATATCATCGTCAAACCGAATATGGTGGATTCATTGTGAAAATGCAGATTTCTTGTTCAGAAATAATTCTTGGGTTGTGGATGTCCATACCTAGTAACTCTAATTGTGTGATATTCATTGTTTTTCTCTCTCATGTGCAAGAAAATTAAAATCTGACACTAAATATGTTTTCTAAGTTAATTTTTTAAATTGTATTTGACAAATCTTTAAACCAGTGTTTTTTGCCCATGACCCATTTTTACCAACCTGCCATCCTTCGGGACCCTTGCCGGCCAACCTTTGCAATCCATCATTTTCACTTACCTTTAATGTGACATGTGAGCCTGCTTGGTCCTCACGATCTAACTTGCTTTGTCATGCAATATTACATTTCTGATAATGACTTTAGCTGACGATTTAATATCTCACTGCATCTCCTGAAAAAAAACAACAGGTTTGTCCTGTAACTCGCCATGCCTTGAAATGATCTTTGAAGTTTTGAGAGTTTTAATCTTTCATTTGCCAGCACTTCCCTGCATATAACACACATGAACTTTACATCCTGACTTTCAGTGGCATAATTAATAACCCAAACCTTAAGAAAGGGGGTGGCACAGTGGTTAGCACTGCTGCCCCATAGTTCCAGATGTCTGGGTTCAATCCCAGCCTCGGGTGACTGTAAGTTTGCATTTTCTCCCCATGTCTGCGCGGTTGCTCTGGTTTCCTCCCACAGTCCATTATGCAGGTTGGGTGGATTGGCCATACTAAATTGTCCCTTAGTGTTCAACAGGTTAGGTGGGGTTACGGGGGTAGGGTGGACATGCGGGCTTAAGTAGGATGCTCTTTCCAAGGGCCGGTGCAGACTCGATGGGCTGAATGGCCTCCTTCTGCACTGTAGGGATTCTATGATTTGTTTCACCAGAGGCCCTGGAGTTCACACCAGCACAGCTATAAAATGGAGGAATCTCTCTCGCGTCTAGAGCATGTGATGTCTGCTCCTGGTCAGCGTGCTGACGCCAAGAGGAGGCGGTCTGCCCCTCTGGGCTCCGACCTGCACACTACTGAAGGGCCACACATGTGCGAGATGACCAGCATTCTGAAAGCTGGTCACCGCCGGCAATTCATTAAAAGCCGGTCGTGGCCGTTGGGCACTACTTCCCGCAATCGGTAATGCCGCGATGCATGGCCCTGTGACCCAATTGCAGATCACAACCCTGACTTTGAAAATGACCGCTCTAACCCAGGATATACAGAAATAAATAGTACTCCACTATAATTCCTTCCGAGCAAGATGGATTGGCCTTGCTAAATTGTCCCTTAGTGTCCAAATTGTTTGGTGGGGTTACTGGTTTACAGGGATAGGGCCGGGTTGTGGGCCTAAGTACGGTAATCTTTCCAAGCATTGGAGCAGACTCGATGGACCGAATGGCCTCCTTCTCCACCGTATAGATTCTAAAGATGTAACATTTGCTGCTCCTTTTGATCCTTACTACAAATTCGAGGTTAAAGATCTTGTTAGGCACCCAGGTCAACTATCCCAGATAATTTATCACATCCTGACGTCAGTTATGAGGTTGCTTTCGGAGTTCCTTCCTCAGGACCTGAGGAAGGAGTTGTCCTCCGAAAGCTAGTGATTCGAAACAAACCTGTTGGACTGTAACCTGGTGTTGTAAGACTTCTTACTGTTATTAAATGGTGGAACAGGCCCCAAGTGCCACATGGCCAATTCCTGCTGTTATTTCTTATGTTGTTATAAATAAGTGGCATGCTGAGTCATTTCAGAGGTAGATGAGAGTCAGTCAGGCTGGTGTGAAACTGGAGTCACATAGGCCAAACTGAGTAAAGACCAACTGTTTTCTTCCTCAAAGGACATTTGTGCAATAGTTTGGGTTTCTAATGACAAGTCATGGTCACTCTTTTTATATTAATGTTGCTTTTTTATTTCCGGATAATTTTTAACTGAATTCAAATTCTCAGACTACTGTCATGGGATTTTAACACTCAATCCCTGAATATTCACACTATAAATCCCTGATTTGGATGAGGGAACCAAATATAACATTTCCAAGTTTGCCGGAAGGGTGGTGAACCTGTGGAATTGAAGGCTGTGGAGGCCAGGTCATTGAAGGTTCACCAGACTGATTCCTGGGATGGCAGGATTGTTGTATGGAGAGATTGGGTGGATGGGGCCTGTATTTGGAGTTCAGAAGAAGAGGATTCCAGTGAAACATATAAAATTATGACAGGATTTGCTCGACTCTATGCAGGGGTGATGATTCCCCTGGCTGGGGAGGTGGAGCACAACAGGCCAGAGTCTCAGGATGTGGGATAGGGCATTTAGAACTGAGATGAGGAGATGTTTCTTCACCGGAAGGGTGGTGAACCTGTGGAATTGAAGGCTGTGGAGGCCAAGTCATTGAATAAATTTAAGAAGGAAATGGATTGGGGCAGCACGATGGTGCAGTGGTTAGCACTGCTGCCTCACGGTGCCGAGGTCCTAGGTTCGATCCCGGCTTTGAGTCACTGTCCGTGTGGAGTTTGCACATTCTCCCCGTGTTTGCGTGGGTTTTGCCCCCACAACCCAAAGATGTGTAGGGTAGATTGGCCACGCTAAATTGCCCCTTAATTGGAAAAATAAATTGGATAATCTTATTTATTTAAAAAAAGGAGGAAATGGATTTCTAGACACTGAAGGCATCAAGGGTGTGGGGAGAGAACGGGGAACATGGCGTTAAGATAGAGCATCAGCCATGATGTTGAATAGCGGAGCAGGCTCGAAGAGCCTATTGGTCTCCTACCCCTCTACTCCTGTACCCTGTTGGCTGTAAGGGACTTGTAGAAATTACATTGTGCTCTTATCTACGTTTTTAGTGGTTTTGGGCCGCAGCACAAAACTGCTCCTAATTTGTAGTTTTTGAGTAAATCTATCTGGCATGAGGAAAAAGTGTGCTCCAGTGAATTTGATTTTATTGGGCAAATTTGAAGAATCTTTACTCTGCAGTTAATCTATGCTATACGTAATTTAAGAACATAAGGACATAAGAACTAGGAGCAGGAGTAGGCCATCTGGCCCCTCGAGCCTGCTCCGCCATTCAATGAGATCATGGCTGATCTTTTGTGGACTCAGCTCCACTTTCCGGCCCGAACACCATTACCCTTAATCCCTTTATTCTTCAAAAAACTATCTATCTTTACCTTAAAAACATGTAATGAAGGAGCCTCAACTGCTTCACTAGGCGAGTACTGCTTCACTTGGGGGAGTAATTGTTATCATTCGGTGTCTTAAATAGATTAATATTCACATCACTCATGATCAGTCTAAATTTATGAAAAGTATTAACAATTAATACCATAAATGGAATTAGCCATACCACCAATGGCAAATTTAGTCTTTAAATCAAAATTTTAATTTTGAAATAACAATAGGAAATGCTGGAAATACTCAGGTCAGGCAGCATTTGTAGTGGGGGAAACAGAATTAACATAGCTGATCAGTGCCACAACTCATGCCCTTCGTGTGAAACAATGGAGGAGCAAGGCAACAAGGAAAACAACAACTTGATTTCCGCATTTAACTATGTACGGAGCCTGGATGTTACTCTCCAAATTGCTCGAGTGCTGAGTGCCTCATTGTTACCCTACCTCAAAATTGAGGTCCATGCTGCACATTTTTCACTGATCTGTGCAGACCTATTGTTGGGCTATGTTTTCAGTGGGAAGGATCTTTTTTCAGCAGGTTGGTGAATTATTGGAAGTGACAAGAAACTTCGGGAGCAGACATATCTTGCCCAATCACTAAGATGAATCTTCATGCAACTCTTGCTCCATCTCTTCTGAGTGCAAGCTTCCAGACATTTAAGTAACTAAGATCTGCCAATAACCAATTGATAACAAGTAGAGTAAGTCTTGCCAGTGCTCCAACCCCTCACCTTCTCCTCTCCTTTCTAACTTAAATCATATGGGGGCAGGTAAAATAAAAATTTTGTGGTTCCTTTTTTAAAATATTTTTATTGAACTTATAACATTTTTATACCCAAAATGTACACGGCAAAACAAAACTCACACACGGATCAACAAAAGAAAACATTTCAACCAACAACGGTAACAATAACCCGCACTTAACAAATATGCAAGTATGACCAATTCCTTAAAGTGCAAAATGAACGACCGCCATCTACAGTTGGAACTCATCGATCGTCGTCCTCACAGTGAACTTGCCGGTACAGAAACTCCAAGTCACCTAGCCATGCTGAGGCACTAGACGTTGTTGCCTATGTCCAGCTCAGCAGAATCCACCGGCGAGCAATCAATGAGGGGCATCCGCCCTGCATCCTTCGTTAACTCCGGCTGGTCCAACACGCCAAATATAGCTACTAAAGAACAGGGCTCTAAATCACCATTCAGCATTGCCGATATGGTGCTGAAAAAAAGACCGCCCAAAACCCCACTCATTTGGGACAGGACCAGAACATGTGTGTGGTTGCAGGCCCTCTGGAACACTGCTCGCACCTATCTTTAACTCCCACAAAAAAAAAAAAATGGACTCATCCTGGCTTTAGTGAGGTGCACCCTAAACACCACCTTGAGCTGTATCAAGCTCAACCTCTCACAGGATGATGTATCATCAACTTGGCACTTCTGGCTAAAGATAGTTGTGAATGCTTCAGCCTTATCTTTGGCGCTGATGTGCTGGGCTTTTCTTATTGGACCATTCAGCATGGCTAAACCATTCATGATTATGAGCTCCAGCATTAGACTTCCTGAAGCCTTTTCAATTGTGATTGCCATGGAAAGCTTTCTTAATCTACACATCCTGGGTACAAAATGGTGGAATATTTAGACTTCCAGCAAACATACTTTTTTATAATGAACTTGAGAGGTAATGCTTAAAGCTTTTTAATAGCAACTGCAAAGAACATTACAGCACAGGAACAGGCCCTTGGTCCTTAAAGGTTGCGCCAATCCAGATTCCTTATTTAGACCTACTACTTATTGCCCAAACGATTTGTATTCCTCCATTCCCCGCCCATTCATGTGTCTATCAATATACATCTTAAATGTTGCTATCGTGCTTCCACCACATCACTGGCAATGTATTCCAGGCACCCACCACCTTGTGTGACAAACTTTCCCTGCACATCTCCCCTAAAACTTCCCCCTCTCGCCTTGAACCCGTAACCCCTTATAATTGAGCCATCCACCCTGGAAAAAGGCTTCTGACTGTTCGCCCTGTCTACACCGCTCGGAATTTTGTAGACCTCAATCAGGTCTCCCCTCCGCCTCCGTCCAAGTTTATTCAACCTCTCCTCATAGTTAGCACCCTCCAGACCAAGCAACTTCCTGGTACACCTTTTTTGCACTCACTGCAAAGCATCCACGTTCTTCTGGTAGTGTGGTGACCAGAACTGCGCGCACTATTCCAAATGTGGCCTAACTAAAGTTTTATATAATTGCAACATGACCTGCCAACTCTTGAACTCAAGCATCGCATATGGCTTATTGACTACGTTATTCACCTCCATTGCCACTTTCATGACACTATGGACCTGAATGCCCAGATCCCTCTATATGTCCGTGCTCCTAAGGGTTCTGCCATTTACTGTATAATTCACACCTGAATTTGATCTTCCAAAGCTCCGTCTGCCCTTTATCTGCCCAACTCTTCAATCTATCTATATTCTGCTGTATTTTCTGACAGTTCCCTTCACTATCTGCAACTGCACCTATGTTAGTGTCGTCTGCAAACTTAGGGGTGTACTAGCTAGATGGATAAAGAACTGGCTTGGCAACAGGAGACAAAAAGTAACAGTGGAAGGAGTTTTTCCAGAATACAGATCTATAACTAGTGGTGTTCCACAGAGATCAGTGCTTTTAGCCCTCCTAACTCCGTTTGTTCTTTTCCTATATTCTTCGAAAGTGTAGTTGCCTAGATCTTATGTATGCTTCCTTTTTCTTTTTAACTAGTCTCACAATTTCCTCTGCCATCTATGGTTGCCTAATGCTGCCATTTCTGTCCTTCATTTTCGTAGGGACATGCCTGTCCTGCATTCTAATGAACTGGTCAAAAGACTCCCAAGCATCAAATGTGGATTTGCCCTCAAACAGCTGCTTCCAATCCACATTCTCCACCTCTTGCCGAATTCTGGTGCAGCTAGCTTTCCTACAATTTACCACCCCACTTGAGGACAACCTGTCCTTATCCATAAGTATTCGAAAACTTGCGGAATTATGATCGCTACTCCCAAAACGTTCCCCTACTGAAACTTTGGTCACCTGGTCGGGCTCATTCCCCAATACTAGGGAAAGTCCCCTCCCTGGTTGGACTATCAACATATTGTTTCAAAAAACCCTCTTGGACACACCAAGCAAATTGCTCACCATCCGAACCTCTGGCACTCCGGGACTACAAGTCAATATGGGGGAAATTAAGATCGCCTATTGAAACAATACGGCTATTTTCAGATCTTTCCAGAATCTGACTACATAACTTCCTCCACATCCTGCTGGCATTTGGAAGGCCATTAGCACAACCTCAACATTGTGATTTCGCTCTTCCTATTTGTGAACTCTACCCCTAATGCCTCACTGCAGGATCCCTCCAAGATGCCTTCCCTCATCACAGCTGTAATATGTTCCCTAACTAGTAATGCAACTCCCCCGCCCTTTCTGCCACCCCTCTGTCTCGTCTAAAACATCGATATCCCGGAGCGTTAAGCTGCCAGTCCTCTCCCTCCTTTCAACATGTCTCCGCATTAGCAACAATATCATAATTCACCACACTTAATCCAAGCTCGAGGCTCATCCGTTTAACCTGTTATACTCTTGTGTTGAAACAAAGGCACTCCAGACCCACTGACATCAGTGACTTCATGCCCTCCCTCTTAGCTATATTTGTCTTGGTCTCGAGCTCTTCCCCAGTCTCTACACTTTCTAACTTGCTGCTCCGGTTCCCACCCCCTGCCATGCTAGTTTAAACCCTCCTGAATCACATTAGCAAACCTCCATATTAGCTTTTAGTTATATACACCGTTAATATATTGGAGTGTTTAAACCAAAATCTGACACTGAGCCGCAGCTGGAGAAAGGACCCAAAAGGTGATGACTTTGGTCTTCCGCTAGAGGAAAGCTAATCTAAGATTGAAATCAGTCTAGCCGTTCGTGACATCCAGAAGCACAGGAGTAGGCCAGCCATTCAACCTATCAAACCTGCTCTGCCATTCAATACTATTATGATTGAGTGTAGGGTTTAAGTAAAGTAGTGGAGAAATGTGAAGCTGTGCCTCATGAGAGCACAAGTTTGTTATCACGTTTCCCAGTCATGTGTCATAGATCAGGCCATCTTGAGTTGCCATCTTATGGCATTTTTGGTTCCTTTCCAGTCCAAAGGGCATAGAGAATAGTCATAAACCAAAAGAGAAAATGCTGGAAAATCTCAGCAGGTCTGGCAGCATCTGTAGGGAGAGAAAAGAGCTAACGTTTCATGTTCAGGTGACTTAATTTTCTTTTATCCAGTGAGAATAGTCATATCTCTGCCAACACCATCACCACCCTCTGAGACTGGATAATTAAACACGCACTATTTTCTTGGTCAACAGTAAATTCAAAACATGAATATTTTCCTAAGATTTTTTGGTTTTGTTAGTACAATCTTTAAACTATCTCACCCTCAATTGGAAGTTGCCATTGGATAGCAACGTGCCTGGGTAGCTATTAAACGCAGTATTTTAAAGAACAATGTTTTTTGGTATGAAAGTATTTTACTTGTTAAGTTGTGTTAATGTGTCACTAGAATGCTTTCTGATTGCTATTCCAACAATTGGCATCAGCTAGGATGTTAACTTGGTACCTTGGTCTGTGGTATAAAGTTGTTATATTTGGAATGTTTTGTTACTTTTCCACAAATAATTTGGAAAATTAACTTTTATAACATGTTTTGAAACCTGGATATTCTGGAAAAGCACTAATGATGTTGAAATTGTTGGGAAACAAATGGCAAGTTCACCTCTTCCAATTGTTAATGAGCTTTTTAAAAAAAAAAAGGAGATTTGTACAAGGCAGAGTATGGCATGAGTTGTGAATCAGCACACATTGTTAGACTGTTTATTTATTTTTTCTTTTTATAAATTTAAGAATACCCAATTTTTTTTTCCAATTATGGGGCAATTTAGCATGGCCAATCCATCTACTCTGCACATCTTTGGGTTGTCGGGGTGAGATCCATGCAGACAATGGAGAGAATGTGCAAACTGCACACGGACAGTGACTGGGGCCGAGGGAAAACAGTGCTAACCGCCGTGCCACTGTGCCACCCATTGATGGGATGTTTATGCTGCTCCACCAATGTTGCAAACCAGCTCAACATTGACTTTCTTGAGTGTCGAGAAATTGTCAGATTTGCCCCATAAAAGGAACAATTGAAACTAAAATTTCAGTCCTGCAGATAGTAAATTGTTCTGGAGGTTTTCAGAATGTACTTTTTAATTTCATTTATTTTCCTCTCCCTCTCTTTCCACCTAATTTTTTCTCTATGTATCTACTTTATCTCTTCATTCATCCTGTTTCCAATATTCTGTTACATTATCTTCAAATTTCATTGGTTAAGGAGATAGACCATTGATCCCAATGTGCATGAGGTATCTATCTGCTCATATTTCCCGCAGTTCGCACTGCAGATGGAATACGATTTGAGGGGTAATGTTTACTGCGAGTTGTCTGCTCCAGCAATTTCGGAGCTATTAGATGGTCAAAATGCAAATGAGGTCAACTTTGCTCCTTTGCTATTAACCATAAATAATAAAAAGATCTGAAAAATAACTTGGCCTGAAAGATGCTTTGTAATGCCTTAAAACATCCCACAGCTAAATACTTTTGAAGTGTACTGTTGAGATGTAGTGTAGGATAGTAGTTCTTAACTTTCATGATATGAAACTTCTCCGATCCACTCATTGAGACTTGACAGTTGCAGTTCTTGGGGCTGTCACTGGGTGGCAGCATCTGTCTGGATCCAATCACTGATATTGAGCATCAACTTTAGTTCATAGAAACATCAAAATGTCTGGCACAGAAGGATGCCAATTGGCCCATTGTGTCTAAAGCTGGTTGAGAATGCTTGCTGTGGGACCCTCAACAGGCAATTTGCAGGCAAATAGCAGTGATATAGATTAAAAGCACATTCCTGCGGATGTTTGAATCTGAAACAAAAAATGAAAACACTAGACAATCTCAGCAGGTCTGACTGCATCTGTGGAGATAGAATGGAGCTAACGTTCCAGGTCTGGATGACTCTTTGTCAAAGAGGATTCCTTGAGACTCGACATTTATTCAGTTCTCTTTCCATAGATGCTGTAAGACCTGCTGAGATTGTCCGGCATTTTCTGCTCTTGTTGGTGATATAGATTTAGTGGTCGTCAAAAACGTTTGGTTGAACGGTTCCTTTTCAAATGGATTAGTAATTACCGACCCTCGTCTGAATTACAATTTTATGTGATAGTTATAATATCAATTGCTGTGTAGGAAAACACTTTTTAATAATGCTTTTAAGAAAACAGATATTTACTCACAGGTAACAAACAAGTGAAAGGCTGTACCACCTTCTTACTAGAGAGTCCATCCTTGGCAGGAGTCCAGATAGGAGTACTTGGAGATAATATTAGAAGAGCAAGGGATAACAGGAGATGGGTGACAGAGCAATCTCTAGCCGTTGCTCACTGACTCACTCTTGACCATGGTACCTAGCTGTGGCCTGACCCTGTGTTGCAGATCCCTGTTTGAAAGTGCTGACTGAGATGACTAGATCATATGTTTCAGATATTGGTTGAGGGATAAATGTGGGCCAAGGCAACAGGTGAATGCTCTTCTATTTATGCCATGGTAGCATTTACATCCACTTGAGCAAGCAGACGAGGACTCTGTTTAATATCCCATCAGAAAAAGTGCAATACAAGTCTCAGCAGCTAATAAATACCTCACACTTATTGTGTTCGAAAGTCTCTGCTCCTTTTTAGCTATGAGAAGGAGGTTTAAAAAAGGGAGAACTTGTCAGTAGGGCTTTAAAAATACAAGGACAAAAATAAAGGTCAAACGCATAGATTCAGAAAAGGTTCTATCTTGAAGTATATATTGTCAATATCATTAAAGCTGATCAAGTGCATGCATATTGTGGGATTCTGAATGATGTGTTTGCAACAAGAATGTCTTCGAGCACTGCGAGACGTTGAGACAAACCCAGACATACACATCAGTAAGCCTGATGGATTAGTCATCCTTAAGTGTGACCATATCAACAAAATGCACAAGATTCTTTATGACTGTTCCAGGTGCATATTCTTTGGACCTGCCACTCGCCATGACTGGGTAGCCTTGCTTGAAAATGAACTTTAAAAAAAACTCTTGCAGGAATTGTGTAAGAATGATGAGCTGCTGCGTGATAGGGAATATACTTAAGACTGTACTTTAAGTCAAACAGGATGGCCGTTGACTTGGAAGCCTAGTTTGTTATTTTGTATGAAGCAAAAATTTTGCACTTTGAATAAATTAACCTGATCACAATTGTGGATCTGTATGTTCATTTACTATATAAAAAAAATAATTTGGTATCTGGCCTCAAAAGTCTTTGTCTACTTTGAAGAAATTGATGAAATGTGCAAAAGGCAGGAAATTTGGGTATCAATTGACCCAGCAGAGCAGTAACTAAAAGGTAATATTAAACTCAAATCTTGGTTATAAATGTTGCTGAATAGCCTCCCGCTTGTCCCTCGTGGAGAAATTCATGGAAGAAACCTTTGATCACCAGCCAGTCAGGCCATGGTCTGCACTTAACATCCTCATGACCTTGCAGGAAATGGAGATGGTGGAGCCTGTTGCTTGGCTTTCTGAGCAGACAGCCAGAACTTTTGAACAAGAACAAAAACATAGCTAGGCTGGTGGTGAGAAGGGAGCTAATAATTATTAGATCCTTTCTACACGGCCATAGTCGCTTCCGTTCTGCGTGATGCCGTTGAGGCAGCTGTGGTGGGAAAGAGATCGTTGCTCACCTGCACCATATTTTTGCAAAGAAGGTCTTTTTTGCCACAGTTCATCCCGAGCAGCTCCATGACGCAGGACTCTAACCGAAAGGTGCTCTTTGCTTCCCCAAACCTGTTGATTGTGGCAAGAAGTTACCACAAAAAAGTGCTGCAGATTGGCACGTTCCAAGATCCTGGATGACATAACTGAAGGGACGTACTAAGGCTTGGTGCTACTGCAAAATGTCAACGGGAAAAGGATACTCTTCAGATTCACCTACTATATAATAATGAGGGGCTGGAAACTGTCCAAAACCCTTCAGGTGATATCTTGGTTCTATCTTGAAATATATATTGTCAATATCATCAAAGCTGATCGAGTGCATGCATATTGTGGGATTCTGAATGACGTGTTTGCAACATGAATGTCTTTGAGCACTGCGAGACGTTGAGACGAACCCAGACATACACATCAGTAAGCCTGATGGATTAGTCATCCTTAAGTGTGACTGTATCAACAAAATGCACAAGATTCTTTATGACTGTTCCAAGTGCATATTCTTTGGACCTGCTACTCGCCATGACTGGGCAGCCTTGCTTGAAAATGAGCTTAAAAAAAACTCTTGCTGGAATTGTGTAAGAATGATGAGCTGCTGCGTGATATATATGATTGGGTTCGCCCTCGTGGCTCACTGCATCCGTGTATGTATGGACTCTTACTGGGCTCCATCCTGCACTCAAATTCACCTTCAAAATGGAGCAGTCAAATTAATTCTTTCCTTCTACATACCTGCCAAGGGTTTTCTACCATGGTCTACCGCCAGCCTTCACTGGTCAATACATATACAATTCCACATGCTATAAGATGCCCTTATCGGCAATTTTGTGAATAGGGCCTGAGTCATTTGCTCACCATGCAAGCTTGATGCTGAAATAGGGTATTAGGGTATTAAAGGTACCCTGCAGGATAATGGCTGCCCTAATCAGACCATTTTGTGTTGTATATCATACAAACTCATGAATGGACTTGAGGCTGTCACCTTTGCCCCTGGAAAATGCCCAGCCTACCTATGATTACCCTGGAAGGGCAAGATATCTCAAAATATTTAAGATGTGGAGATGCCGGCATTGGACTGGGTTAAGCACAGTAAGAAGTCTTACAACACCAGGTTAAAGTCCAACAGGTTTGTTTCAAATCACTAGCCTTCGGAGCACTGCTCCTACCTCAGGTGAAAAACCTGGGGAAGGAGCAGTGCGCCGAAAGCTAGTGATATGAAACAAACCTGTTGGACTTGAACAAAAAAAAAAAATATATATATATATATATAAAATAATTTTTATTCAAATTTTCACAAAATATCAACAACAAAAAGAAAAAAATTACCAAGAACAGAAAGAACAACCCCCCCCCCCCCCCCCCCCACGTGCATATACAAAGGGAGAGATAAATGAACACCCGTCATTCCCACAGAACAACTGCCCGTCCCTTCAACAGAAAGCAGAAAGGACAGCCCCCCCCCCCCGGTGTATACACAAAAGAAGAAACAAATAGCGCCCGCCATTAGCACAGAGCTTCTATGCACGTCCCCTCAGTCCAAATCAGAGAAACGACCCCCCCCCCACCCCTTCTGAAAGACCCCTGCACCGACCCTCTTAGGGCAAACTTCACCTTCTCTATTTTAATAAACCCTGCCATATTGTTGACCCAGGCCTCCACGCTTGGGGGCCTCGCATCCTTCCACTGAAGAAGAATCCTCCACCGGGCTACTGGGGACGCAAAGACCAGAATGCCGGCCTCTTTCGCCTCCTGCACTCCCAGCTCCACCGCCACCCCAAATATAGCGAGCCCCCAGCCCGGATCGACCCTGGATCCTACCACCCTCGACAGCGTCCTTGCTATGCCCTTCCAAAATTCCCCCAGCGCTGGGCATGCCCAGATCATATGGGCATGATTTGCTGGGCTCCCTGAGCACCTTATACACCTGTCCTCGCTCCCAAAGAACCGGCTCATCCTTGTCCTGGTCATGTGAGCCCTATGCAGCACCTTAAACTGTATGAGGCCAAGCCTCGCACAAGAAGAGGAGGAGTCCACCCTACCCAGGGCGTCCGCCCACGTCCCCTCCTCGATCTCCTCACCCAGCTCCTCCTCCCATTTCCCCTTCAGCTCCTCGACCGAGGCCTCGTCCATCTCCTGCATCACTTAGTAGGCTGCCGAGATCCTCCCCTCTCCAACCCACACCCCCGAGAGTACCCTGTCCTGGATCCCACGCGGCGGCAGCAGAGGGAACTCTGCCGCCTGACAAACGCCCTTACCTGCATGTACCAAAAGGTGTTCCACGGGGGGAGCCCGAACTTCCCCTCCGGCTCACCCAGGTTCGCGAATATCTCGCCTATAAACAGGTCCCCCAACCTCCTGACACCTGCCCTGTGCCAACTCAGGAATCCGCCATCAATTCTCCCTGGATCAAACCGGTGGTTCCCCCGTATCGGGGACCCCACTGAGGCCCCCACCTCCCCCCTGTGCCGCCTCCACTGCCCCCAAATTTTGAGGGTAGCTGCCACCACCGGGCTCGTGGTATACCTCGTTGGAGGGAGCGGCAGCGGCGCCGTTACCAGCGCCTCCAGGCTCGTGCCCACACAGGACGCCTTCTCCATCCTCTTCCATGCTGCCCCCTCCCCCCCTCCATCACCCACTTACGCACCATTGCTGCGTTGGCAGCCCAATAGTGCCCACAGAGGCTGGGCAGCGCCAGGCCCCCCCCCCCCCACCCATATCCCTGCCTCGCTCCAAGAACACCCTTCTCACCCTCGGGGTCCCGTGACCCCACACAAACCCCGTAATGCTCCTGTTAACCCGCCTGAAAAAGGCCTTCAGGATAAGGATGGGGAGGCACTGGAACAGGAACAGAAACCTCTGGAGCACCGTCATCTTGACTGACTGCACCCTACCCGCCAGAGACAGCGGCAGCATGTCCCACCTCTTAAACTCCTCCTCTATTTGCTCCACCAGCCTTGTGAGGTTAAGCTTATGCAAGGCCCCCCAGCTCCTGGCCACCTGAACCCCCAAGTACCTAAAGCTCCTCTCCGCCCTTTTCAGTGGGAGCCTACCAATCCCCCCCCCTCCTGGTCCCCCGAGTGTACCACAAACAGCTCGCTCTTCCCAAAGTTGAGTTTATACCCTGAAAAATCCCCAAATTCCCAGAGGACCCCCATCACCTCCGGCATTCCCCCCACCGGGCCCGCCACATACAACAATAGGTCATCCGCATAGAGCGACACTGAATGCTCCTCCCCACCCCGGACCAGCCCCCTCCAATTCCCCGACTCCCTCAGCGCCATAGCCAGGGGTTCAATTGCCAGCGCAAAAAGCAGGGGGGACAAGGCACACCCCTGCCTCGTCCCTCGGTATAGCCGAAAATACTCTGACGTCCTCCTATTCGTGGCCGCACGCGCCTTCGGGGCCTCGTATAACAGCCTCACCCAACTGACAAACCCCTCCCCAAACCCGAACCTTTCCAGCACCTCCCACAAGTACCCCCACTCAACCCTATCAAAGGCCTTCTCCGCGTCCAGCGCCACCACTATCTCTGCTTCGCCTTCTACCGCTGGCATCATTATAACGTTCAAGAGCCTCCGTATATTAGTGTTCAGCTGCCTCCCCTTCACAAACCCTGTTTGATCCTCGTGATTAACCTGTGGCACACAGTCCTCTATCCTCGTGGCTAAGATCTTTGCCAACAACTTAGCGTCCACATTCAAGAGTGTGATCGGCCTGTATGACCCACACTGCAGGGGATCCTTGTCCCGCTTAAGAATCAAGGAGATGAGCGCCCGAGACATCGTCGGGGGGGCAAAGCCCCCCTTCCCGTGCCTCGTTAAAGGTCCTAACCAACAGGGGGCCCAACAGGTCTGCATACATCTTGTAAAATTCAACCGGGAACCCATCCGGCCCCGGCGCCTTCCCCGACTGCATATTCCCTATCCCTTTGGCCAGCTCCTCCAGCTCAACTGGTGCCCCCAGACCCTCCACCTGTCCCTCCTCCACCCTCGGGAATCTCAGCCGATCCACAAAGTGCCCCATCCCTCCCATCTCCGCCGGAGGTTCGGACCGATACAGTTTCTCGTAAAAGTCCCTGAAGACCCCATTAATGTCTACCCCCCTTCGCACCACATTTCCTCCACGATCCCTAACCCCACCGATCTCCCTAGCCGCAGCCCCGCCCCCTGCTCCTCCAGCGCAGGAGAAAAGCCTGCGCTTCCATCCCAAGCCCCGCCCCCGACCCAAAACGTGGGAAAAGGCGGGCACATGACCCAACCGCGAACCCCACCCAAACTCTCAACCAGTGGGAAAAAAAAAAGAATCCAAACATGACAAAACACCCCAGTAAACAGATAACAGTCCCACAAAATCGGAAAAAAGGCAGAACAGCAAAAAACATAATTCAATAGGACTGATAAAGCGAAAGGATACCAAGGAGGACAAAGCCTCCGGGCTGTGTACAACGTTCCCCAAGCTGGGCTTGACTCAGTTCAAGTCCAGCTTCTCTGCCTGGACGAAAGTCCAGGCCTCCTCCGGGGAGACAAAATAGAGCTGGCGGTCTTTATAAGTGACCCACAGGTGTGCCGGTTGTAACAGGCCAAACTTGACCCCCTTATTGTGGAGCACTGCCTTCACCCGGTTAAACCCAGCCCTTCTCTTCGCCACCTCCGCACTCCAGTCCTGGTAGATCCTAATCTCCGTATTCTCCCACTTGCTACTCCTCTCCTTCTTCGCCCATCTCAGCACACACTCACGGTTGACAAAGCGGTGAAAACGAACCAGCACCGCCCGAGGCGGCTCACTTGGCTTGGACTTCCGCAGCAGCACCCGATGGGCACCCTCCAACTCCAATGGTCCCTGGAACGACCCCGCACCCATTAGCGTGTTCAGCATCATAGCCACATAGGCCCCCAAATCCGAACCATCTAGCCCCTCTCGGAGGCCCAGAATCCGCAGGTTCTTCCGACGGGCCCGGTTCTCCATCTCCTCCATCCTCGCTGACCACTTCTTATGGAGCGCCTCGTGCGACTCCACCTTCACTGCCAGGCCCAGGAGTTCATCCTCACTCTCCGAGGCCTTTTGTCGAAGCTCTCGGATCTCCGCACCCTGAGCCGTCTGGGTCGTCATGAGCTTGTCCAGGGAGGCCTTAAATGGCTCCAGAATCTCTGCCTTCAGCTCCTTGAAATTGTGCTGAAGCAGCTCCTGCTGCTCTCGCGCCCACTGCTGCCACGCTGCTGCTTCCCTGCCCGCCGCCATCTTGCTTTTCCTGCCTCGCACCTTTCTCTGCTCAAAGCCGATTTCTTGACCGCTCCACTCCTAGTCCAGGCCATCCACCGGTGGAGAACCTTAGAAAAAATGTTCCCACATGGGGCAAAGTCCAAACAGCACTGCTATGGGCCCTTAAAAGAGCCCAAAAGACCGAAAATAGCAGGAGCCACCGAACGTGCGGCTTAGCTCCGCATCACCGCAACCGAAAGTCTCAACAAAATATTTAAGCAGTAGGTGAAGTTAGCTTTTTTTTTAATGCTGCGACTGTGCAGTAGCTTTGAACATGACGGGAAAAATATCTGGGCCGAACCCCATTTGAAACTCTGCTTGCTTTGTTTGTGGCAAATGCTATTCAGTCCTTTTTGCATTTGAAGCCAAAAGGAGACGAGAGAGTGCCATTTTGATTTATGATCATCGAAGATCTGTGAACGCTTTTCATAACTGCCTACTTTTGAAATATTTTCTAAAGCATCACTCTTGTGAAGTGATTTACTTTTTATTTTTTTTGTTCCATTCCAGTTTTGTTGCCATAAATCTTTGGTCAATTGCATAATTTGTCACAGATGACCTTTTGTTCCGTGTAATTAAAATGAGCTTCGTAAGTGCACTTGACTTGGTGCAAGATCAATTTGTGTTAAAGAACTGTCAAAGATGTAGTACAGTATGTATAAGGCACTTGGCCAATAGACATAAGTTGACAAAGTAGTCCTTTTTTTTTGCTTTATTTTGAACTGAATTTTGTGTGTATTGTGTGAAAGTCTAGATTTCTTAAATGATTGTCTTTTGTTTTATCAGGTTACAGTTAAAGGTTTTGCACCGCTTCTTCAGTTTGCGTACACTGCCAAGCTTCTGTTGAACAAAGAAAATGTGCTGGATGTCTGTAGAAGTGTAGAATTTCTTGGAATCCATAATATCGAAAGAAACTGTTTCAGCTTTCTTCAAGCCAGACTTTTTGGAAAGGAGAGAGATCATCCAGGATTTCCAAAAAAGATATGTTGTACATCTAGTTGTCAGAAAACAAATCTAAAAATTCCTGTTGGTGACGATGAAAATTCAGAAGCTGATGATGATGTGGAAGAATTTCTTGAATCTGAAAATCCCAAGAGTCCTTGTCCCAAACTACGTAAATGCGTTGAGGTTGGGAAAATTTGTCCAGAGGTTCAAAATGAAGCCACTGAAGTCAAGTATTCTTGTTTGAAACCGAGCGAATGGGCTAGTTCCTCTCTCTGCCCCAAATACCGAAAATTTCAGTTAGCCTGTGGGAAGGAAAGACTGACATCATGTGGTAATAAGTTGTCATTGACAAATTCTTCATTAGAGCAAATACTTTCAAAACAGCAAATTGAACCTTGTGAAAGCCTTGCGTTCCCCCTCGAGTCAGAGGATGAGCGTGCAAACCTTATTGAAAAAGATAGTGATAGCACATCTATGGAGGGAGAAGGTGGAGTCTGTGACGAAGAGAACATTGAAGTGAAGAAGCAAATGAATACAAGCTGTCCATTATCACAAGATTCTACAGCTGAAGTAACGCAAGGGACATCACCACAAAATATCTCAGGTATTCAACTAAGTTGCACTGGGGAACATTATGACTTGCCTGACTTGCCTTGTTCTCAAGCAGAGCCATTTGTCCCTTTAATGTTGCAGTATGAAAGTCTCCAAAAGAACAGTGCTCCTTGTGCAAATACCGAAGAAACAAAAATCGAAATTAGTCGGGGATGTGATCAGCCAAATGCTTCAGAAAGAGCAGGTGGAGACTCTGAGAGGAAATCAGTTATTTTTAGCTCAGGTTACTCAAAGAGACCAGAGAATTCCATTGCAGTTTCCAGTGGACGAAGCATTGTGGAAAGGGAGGTGGCAGAACACTTAGCAAAAGGATTCTGGAGTGAACTTTGTGGTGCACAATCTAACTGTGAGGCTGAATCGTTTGTTAAAGAGAGAAGTTGTGCAGGACAATTCAATTTGGACAGAATTTCTCAATGCCCACAGTTTTCTACCGAACCGTGCCAAACTCTTGAAGGAAGCTCGCAAAGTTCTTTCTTACTGCACTACACCTCTTCTGCACCACACTTGCCCGAGTCTACGTATAGCTCTTTGAAGTGCCCATTTGCATATGATACTGGAAATTCTGTGTGTTCCAGCAGCTCAGGTATAGAGGAGCTTGAAAGCGACCAGGGACAGCAACAAGACAAATATGACACATGTACAACAAACTCAGGAGATGAATTTGGGTCAGAATCCGAGGACGACAGTGAGTCATGTTCTGCCAGAGAACAAGAATGTGAGGTAAGAAAATTGAAATACAATTATCATGCTGTTGACTTTTTAAAATAAATTTATACCCAATTAATTGTTTCCAATTAAGGGGCAATTTAGCGTGGCCAATCCACCTACCCTGCACATCTTTGGGTTGTGGGGGCGAAACCCACGCAAACACGGGGAGAATGTGCAAACTCCACACTGAGTGTGACCCAGGGCCAGGATCGAACCTGGGACTGCGGTGCCGTGAGGCAGCAGTGCTAACCATTGTGCCACCTTACTGCCCATCATGCAGTTGACCTAACACTGGAAAAGATGGTGAAAAGATTTTTTGACGTTACGATATTATGGTGAAATAATAAGAAAACATGCAAACCTTACTGGAATGCAAGATGGTGGCATAGTGGTTAGCACAGTTGCTTCACTGCTCCAGGGTCCCAGGTTCGATTCTCGGCTTGGGTCACTGTCTGTGCGGAGTCTGCATGCTCTCCCTGTGTCTGCGTGGGTTTCCTCCAGGTGCTCCGGTTTCCTCCCACAGTCCAAAGAATTGAACCTGGGACCCTGGCGCTGTGAAGCTACAGTGCTATCCACTTGTGCTACTATGCTACTCTGGGTTGAAGGATGATGGAGAATGGCAGGACGGTGGAATTAAAAAAAAAAAAAAAAATGTTTATATTGGATTTTATCCATGGGAAAATGGAGTTAAGGCCAGGATGAGATCAGTCATGATCAAATAGCGGAGCAGACTCGATGGGCCAAATGGCCTAATTCTGCTCCTTTATTATAAGAATAATAATCTTTATTATTGTCACAAGTCGGCTGACATTAACACTGCAATGAAGTTACTGTGAAAATCCCCTAGTCTCCACACTCCGGCGCCTGTTCGGGTACACACAGGGAGAATTCAGAATGTCCAATTCACCTAACTAGCACGTCTTTTGGGACTTGTGGGAGGAAACCATTGCACCCGGAGGAAACCCATGCAGACACTGGGAGAACGTGCAGACTCCGCACAGACAGTGACCCAAACAAAAATCAAACCTGGGACCATGGTGCTGTGAAGCAACTGAGCTGACCACTGTGTTACTGTGCCACCCATCTTACGAAATTATGGCAACCTGCACACTCCTACCTTCCTGCAACATCTTCATACTGTCATCCTGTGTTTCATGGGAGTTTCTGAAGAAAAGTGTGGTTAAACAAATTTAATCAATGGTTACAATATCTGGAAAAATACAGATGCACCTCCATAGCTAAACATGAAAGCACTAATGAGCTCTTAATAAATACAAGTGCACACTATTCCCATGAAACATTGTCCCTGATGTATTGCATAGAATAAAAGTGTTCTCTGACCAATCACAAGCAGTTCCATGGCAGACCCACTAGTACATATTTCTTGCTTCACTCCTTAAACACATTCAAGCCTCTGTCATATCATCTGTATTTTGAGCAAAGTTTGAACTATATGAAGCCTTTGGTATACAAACTGTAACCCATGAATCACAAGTGGCCTGGAGCCCTGGTAATGCAGCCCTTTATCCCAGGCAGCTCCATTCTTTTAATATTTTTTGTTTGCATCCACTGGGTTGTCCTGTTTGAATTTTGTGGATCTGGAAGTTTAGAAAAATTGTTCTTAACACTGCACCATTGGTAAATAAATCTGTTGACTTGTATTATGCCATCAAAAGCAATTGAAAATGTTTGAAAAAAATAGCATTTGATTGCTTCCTATGTTAATTCCTTCAATATTGTACAGAAATAATATGTAAACTTAATATTGGTAAGAAATTGGGAATATCTTTTGGAAAACAGGAATGCAAATTAAATTTGAAGTGTGAAGACTGGGTGAATGGTTTTTAAAAAAAAAATAATTTTAATTGAAAAATTTTGATTTTATACAACATTGACGCACCTTAGTAAAATACCGAAAATAACAATATTAACAATCATATACATTCGCCCCATCCCCATGAACAACCCAGCATTTTAACAACAACGCAAATTAACACACTATATAAAGTTACAGAATAAACACTACAATAATGCACACACACACACACCCCCCCACCCCGGGTTGCTGCTGCTATTGACCAAGTTACCTATCTCTGAGCCAGGAAGTCCAGAAAAGGCTGCCATCGTTTATAGAACCCTTGTATTGATCCTCTCAGGGCAAATTTGACCTTTTCCAATTTTATAAATCCCGCCATGTCACTGATCCAGGTCTCCACGCTTGGGGGCCTCGCATCCTTCCATTGTAACAGAATCCTTCGACGGGCTACTAGGGACGCGAAGGCCAGGACACCGGCCTCTTTCGCCTCCTGCACTTCCGGCTCTACCGCAACTCCAAAAATCGCGAGTCCCCACCCTGGTTTGACCCTGGATCCAACCACCCTCGACACCGTCCCCGCCACCCCCTTCCAGAATTCTTCCAGTGCTGGGCATGCCCAGAACATATGGGCGTGGTTCGCTGGACTCCCCGAACATCTGGTGCACCTGTCCTCACCCCCAAAGAACCTACTCATCCTAGTCCCGGACATGTGGGCACGGTGCAGCACCTTAAATTGGATGAGACTAAGCCTCTCACATGAGGAGGAAGAGTTGACTCTCTCCAAGGCATCCGCCCAAGTCCCGTCCTCTATCTGCTCCCCAAGTTCCTCCTCCCATTTAGCCTTCAGCTCCTCCACTGACGACTCCTCCACCTCCTGCATTACCTTATAGATGTCAGAACCTTCCCCTCTCCTACCCACACCCCCGAAAGCACTCTGTCCATCGTCCCCTGCGAGGGCAGCAAAGGAATCCCTATGCCTGTCGCCTAGCAAACGCCTTTACCTGCAGGTATCTGAACATGTTCCCTTGGGGAAGGCCAAATTTCTCTTCCAGTTCCCCCAGGCCCGCAAACCTCCCGCCAATAAACAGGTCCCTCAATTTGCTGATGCCCGCCCTTTGCCACCCCCTGAATCCCCCATCTGTGTTCCCCGGGATGAACCAATGGTTGCCACCCAGTGGAGCCATCTGAGCTGATAAATCGAAGATTATACAATCAGACTTGGGTAATATGTTTGTGCAGGAACTTCAGCTTAACTTCACCTTTGCAAAACCAGTGCATTTTGTCTATAGTAAAATGATCTTCATTATGACTAGTGTTTTCGCTCCAGAGTGTTCAATTACCCCAAAATGAATTTTTGTCGGGAAGCAGTGTGAGGAGAATAGCTTTCAGTAACCTGAGGGTTATGTACCCTGATCTAAACCAAAGGTGTACACCTGCTAAATGCATTGTACATGTAGATTGGAATTTTAAACGTTTAAAAAAAAAGTTAACTGTTTTAAGCTGAAAGAAGCCACACTGATGTATTGAGGGTGAATTCACTCCCTCCATGACTGGTGCACAATGTCTGCAGTGTGTACCATCTACAATATGCAGTGCAGCAACATGCCAAGGCTCCTTCAGTATCTTCCAAACCTGTAACCTCTGACACCCAGAAGAGCAAGGGAGCATAGGCATGGGAATACTGCCACCTGTAAATCCCTATTAAATACTAAACATCATCCTGACTTGGAACCATATTGTTATTCTTTTGCTGCCATTGGGTCAAAATCCTGGAACTTAAGCGGTTCAAGAACGTGGTTCACCACCACTTCCTCAAGAGCAGTTAGGAATGGTAATCTGTGCTGGCTTTGCCAATGACACTTGCACCCTGAATGTATACTTAAAAAAAGAAGGACGCATGGTTGGACTGAAGCCATTATATCAGTTGATGGAAGTAAAAAGTTCGGGAGCCTGAAGCTTCTGCATGATTTCTGGCCAGATAATAGAGACATCCAGGTAGAAATGAATTAAATACTGCTAAAGGTCATACAGTTTCATGGGCAAGCAAGTTGTGCTCATAACCAGTTCATGCTGGTCCTGAAGTTCATCAGTCTAATGCCATTATCTTCACTCAGTTGGCCATGCCTGCTGGATAGAGTGGCGAGTTTCCATCTCTTCCATTTAGGATCGGTGATCACATTGCACTTGGGCACCTGTGGTCACGTGATTTCAGTTTTGGTCACGTGGCCTGCAGTGGTTAGCAGTTAATTGAAGCTGTGGTTTCTTTTGCTGCAATTACTTAAACTGAATTTGAAGTAATTTTAAGTTAGTTTAAATTTAGTCAGTTGATGACTAGCAGTGTGTTGAAACTACACTGGTTTCCTGCTCTGCTGCAGTATTGAGTTAATTGATGCGAGCAGTGATCAACTGAAACCAATTAAAAAGTAACGTCAGTAGCATTATACAGTAAATGGTTCATTTGCTAGCAACCCAATTCCTCTTGTGGGCCTTGAGAATGCCCTGATGCATATATACATCTGAGCTGATAAATCGAAGATTATACAATCAGACTTGGGTAATATGTTTGTGCAGGAACTTCAGCTTAACTTCACCGTTGCAAAACCAGTGCATTTTGTCTAATGGGCCCTTTGTCCAAACTCCATGCACATTTTCCTCACCCAACCCCTTTCCTGCCTATCTACTTGGTTAAAACCTCAACTCGGGAATATCTCGAACATTTGCCTGACCAAATATTCCACATTCTCAGGAAGACTTGAGGCATGTTGGTTTTTTAAATCAATTCGTAGTGTATAACTTGAAAAGCATCTATCTCTTATTGCCTACAAAACTGGAGAAATCGTTGACTGGCTTGCACAAATAAAATGAAATGAAATGAAAATCGCTTATTGTCACGAGTAGACTTCAAATGAAGTTACTGTGAAAAGCCCCTAGTCGCCACATTCCGGCGCCTGTTCGGGGAGGCTGTTACTGGAATCGAACCGTGCTGCTGGCCTGCTTGGTCTGCTTTCAAAGCCAGCTATTTAGCCCAGTGTGCTAAACAGCCCCGGATCTACTAAATCTAGTTCCCAATAAATCTTTGACTGCAAGTCTTGATTTCAGCAAGTTAGTTCAATTGAACAAACATAATGGAAAATGTCTGCAGCTGATAAATGGATGGAAGAATCATGGATTTTTTTCTTAATGTGCCTAAAATTTATAATGTAATTTTTCTGACTTTTGTGAATCTAATTTGTGCACTTGTGCCCCTTCTAGGTAAAACTACCATTTCCTGTTGACAGAATTACACTATTGTCTAGAAATGACTTTCAAACAATGCTGAAACTGCATAAACTCAATGCAGAACAGCTGGATTATATCCATGATGTACGACGTCGCAGCAAAAACAGAATTGCAGCCCAGCGCTGTCGGAAGCGGAAACTTGACTGCATTCAAAACCTGGAATGTGAAATACATAAGTTGGTAGGTTGAATAAAAACAATGGTCTGTAGATTTTTAAAAAATAAGTAAACAGATAATCATTTTGCCTGCTTTTGAGAACATTTTATTTATTGTGAGTGTGATATTCTCTGTGCCGTTACCTGGAAATGATGATCTTCCTTCACTGGTCATATAGAACATACAGTGCAGAAGGAGGACATTTGGCCTAGTTGCACTGACCCACTTAAGACCTCACTTCCACCCTATCCCTGTAACCCAATAACCCCGCCTCACCTTTTTGGGCACTAGGGCAATTTAGCATGGCCAATCCACCTAACCTGCATGTTTTTGGACTGTGGGAGGAAACCGGAGCACCCGGAGGAAACCCACGCAGACACTGGGAGAACGTGCAGACTCTGCACAGGCAGTGACGCAGTGGGGAATCGAACCTGGGAACCTGGTGCTGTGAAGCCACAGTGCTAGCCACTTTTGTTACCGTGCTATTTGTGCTTTATATCCTGCACCAACATGGAAATAGTAAAGTAATAGAAACCCTGCCCATTTGTGTTTACTTAATTTCAAAAACAGTTTAATATGTGTTTTTCTTCTCTCTCCCCATATCATCTAGTTGTGTGAAAAGGAAAAGTTGCTGCAAGAGAAGGGGCAGTTAAAAGTGAACATGGGTCAAACCTGGGATAATTTATCTGTCCTTTGCAAGCAGGTGTGCAAAGAAGCAGCTCTGACTGCTGAACAAATTCAGACACTAGCAAAGTATTCCTCTCCAGAGTGCCCTCTTTCAATACTAAACACCCAAAGAAGCATGAGCTCCATCACCTGTACAAATCTGATTTCTTCATATCCAGGATACACAGCTGATGCACAGAGTACGAAGTTCAATAGTGAGCAAAGCTTCACTGTACAACTTCAAGAGAAAACAATGGATGTACCAAACAGTCTACAGGAAAGTATTACCGCTGATCAGTCTGGAATGGAACACTGCTGCCAGGCTGTAATGACTGATTTCTGCCAAGAAATGATAGAGAAATGTACCACAGATGAGTAATCCTGCTCCATTTTACACTTTCAATCAGAACCAATACTCTCCTTATTGCACCTGTGCTGTGCTGCAATCATCTTTGTGTCCATCAACCAGATTTGAAGCTTGGAGTTCAGTTACAGAAATTAACTAAGAAGCACAGTGGATCTGGATGAGCAATGCAGATTATCTACAATCTTTTTATGCATGCAATTTATATTGTCTTGAAACTGAGGTGTGTTTTGTAAACAAAATGTTCCTTTTGAATTTATGGATTTTACTACATGTGAAATTTATGCAAGGTTCAAAAATACTACTTGGTATTTCATTCAGTGTAAAGTAATAAGCGCTGGATTATGGCATGAAATATTTTTTAATCCTTTGCGTGATTGCAAGTATATGAAAAAGGGAAAGAGGTAAACATATGCATTCAAGCAATCCATAAACTGCAGTTTTCCTCCAACTTTTTAAGCATTTCACTAAATTTTAAGCATCTATTCTTCATCAGACACTGGCTAGCCTGCATCTTGTACTTATTTAAGTGAGGTAACACCACTTTAAATTAAACTTTTAAAATCTATTTTAAATTGACTTGAAAAACACAATTTCTTCAATTGTTGAGGTGCTAAAAACCATGAACAGTAGATTTATACTTTGGTGAAGTTTTATCAGAAAACACTAATTTATCTCTCAAACA
This sequence comes from Scyliorhinus canicula, assembly GCF_902713615.1. Classification (NCBI taxonomy): domain Eukaryota; kingdom Metazoa; phylum Chordata; class Chondrichthyes; order Carcharhiniformes; family Scyliorhinidae; genus Scyliorhinus; species Scyliorhinus canicula. The sequence continues at coordinate 86,549,262 of NC_052152.1, read as the reverse complement.
TGAGAACATTTTAATCAGGTTTTCATTAAGCCGTATAAAGGATACTGTCTTACCAGCCCATTTATTTAATTTGATAATGGCAAGCTGGTAATAGTGTCTTTACAGTAAATAAATAGCTCTTTCCAAGAAGCAGCACAGGCACAATAGGCCACCAAATGGCCTCCTTCAGTCCTTTGATCCTTTTAAAAGAAACATGCATTTTTGTGAACTTGTAATCCTCTAAATTCACTTAATCACGAGTATGAAGGTGAGGTCTTGTGCCATCTCTTGTCAGACTGTCCATGATGACTGATCAGCATTTCCTTATGTAATTGATATGTAACTCCTATTCTCAAACACTGGATTTGTTTAAAAAATCAGCAAGGTGGGGACTTTGTGTGCATGACTACTTAACTTAATGCATAAATATAATGTTGTATTTGACCCTCTTTCCAATTTAATTGTGATAGTAAGACAGCCGAGTTTGTTGTCGAGTGTTTTATTCTTTTTCTTCCTATCTTTGGGATGCTCTGATGATTGAGCCTGCAGAGTTTCAAATTTTGGTGCAGAGAGAAAAAGAGTACCTGACCGCTCTAAATGCGTTTGTGGATGAATTCCTGAAGCAAAGCACCCTGGAAGGGTTCAGGATGTGGCTGAGGTGTGAACTTCTTTCTTTCTGAGCTCCTCCCCACCCCACTCTTCTGTTTGTTCCCATTCCCCATCAATCCCAGTAACATGAGAGGTTTGTAGTCATGGGTTGTGAAGCCTCACTGAGCTTTTGCTGTCCTGAGTTGAAAAGGGCTCATTGTGGCTTTGGACTAAATGTCGTTTTTCTTCCCTCAGTTTGAACTTGATTTGTGCCAATGAATACTTAATATGAATAGTCTTCCTTTTCACATGAGCACTTGTTTCACCCATTTATTTTTGTGGGGGGAAGGAATCTTGGGTATAATTACATTTCCTTTTGTGTGCACTAATTTGATTTGTAACATTTTTTGAATGATTTCATAACATTTCAACAACAAATTTTTACAAGACATTTCATTTAGGGAGTTTTATGGGTATTGTAAATAATATAATGACTTTAATACTCCCCCAGTAAGAACCTATTGCCATCAGTTTATAAGAGATGTTAAACTGCTATAATTCACAGTAGTAGTAATAGTACAGTACATAAATTACTAAACAGCTAAAGTTTCTAATTGAAGTAGTGCAGCTTTACTAAACATTACTTGAAAATTAATTATTAAATGTAAAAGCTGGGTTTCATATTGCTGCCCTAAAACCTTGTCTGAAAATAATTGGCTCTTGTACCCATGTCTTACTGTATAGTACAGTTAAGCGTAGAGCATTACATTAAAATTGGTCTATGGAAAGCAAGCATTTGGGAAGTATTCCCTATACATTGATTGCAATAGAAGGAAGTGGAAGGCACTTAATCCAGCCAGCAAACTTGACTACCTCAATACTAAGTAAATACATCAGGAGAGGCAGTGCTATGTTTAATTTGCTCCAAAATTTGCTGCAACTCTTTCGGGAGAAGAGGAAGATTAAACTTACCCATCTGCTTATGATGCATATTTAATTTGACCAGAAATCACCACCCTGTATATTGGTGGGGTGGGGAGCGTGAGGGAGGAAATGAGAAAACGGCTTAGTCAGACAGTGATATAGCTTGTTAAAGTTTCAAGTTGCTTTCAGTGGACCACTCAACGCATTGTTGTTGTCAGGGATATTGCACTGCCCTCCATATGAGCAGTGTTCTTGTCTTTCATCACTTTAGTGTACTATAGAGCCAGGTTAATGTCCTATAAAAGTGTTGGTTATGAAGTTAAATGTCTGATGCATTTTTTTCCGATTTAATTTCTTTCAGATACTCAAAACTCATACAATTTAAGGTTATTCTCTGGAGTCTTCATTTAAAGCTACATTAAAAGAGCGATTTGGATGGGTTCAAAAACAGAAGGTTGCGTTAAATTCTAGCTTCATTTGCAGGAATGGACTGCACAGTAGCATAGTGGGTAGCACAGTTACTTCACAACTCCAGGGTGGCAGGTTCGATTTCCGGCTTGGGTCACTGTCTGTGTGGAGTCTGCACGTTCTCCCCATGTCTGCGTGGGTTTTCTCCGGGTGCTCCGGTTTCCTCCCACAGTCGAAAGATGTGCAGGTTAGGTGGATTGGCCATTCTAAATTGCCCTTAGTGTCCAAAAAGATTAGGTGGGGTTGCTGGGTTATGGGGATAAAGGGGATAGAGTGGAGGTGTGGGGCTTAAGTAGGGTGCTCTTTCCAAGAGCCAGTGCAGATTCGATGGGCTGAATGGCCTCCTTCTGCACTGTAAATTCTATGAATGAAGGATTTCACCTGCGAAGAATATATAATCAAAATTGAATTAGGGAAAGAAACAAGTGTTTTAAGCTTGTTTTTGTTTCTCCAATAGAGGGCATCTGAGATTGATTATGAAGAGAAGTTAATGCTGTACCCTTTAAAACTGTGTGGAAATTAATGGAAAAATAAATAACAAAATCGTAAAACATGGCCAAGAGTCCAGCTTCCTGCCATGTTTGTAATTCCTTTATCTTGAACCTCTTTTTGCAAAAACAAGTACACTTGCTAATTCTAATCATGTTCTGATTAAAGAACTCGATACTGATATTTGTATTGCCTCAGGTAAAACCATTTTATTTTGCTTTATGAAACTTTTAATTGCTTTTTTAATCTTTTGCAGAATCCAATAGTAATGCTTTTTACTACCTGTTGCTCAAAATAGGGAACTGTTCCACTATACATTCTGAAGGTTTTTAAACCTGTCCAGCTGATTGTTGTTACAAAGTGAAACATAAATACACATTAGCAGGACTTTCTGATACCAACTACTCTCATGTACACTTTAATTAGTGTTTGTTCACTGCAGTGTGGTAATTTTATACTAGTTCACATCTGCTTGTTCAATTGACTACAGCAAAAACTGCCTCAGAAAACCAAAACCAGCAATAGTCATAGATATTTTGGTAGGCTGAGCCTTCAAATGCAATATCTCAATTTATATACACTTACTATCGAAGCACATTGAAATAACCTGGAAAATGAAATTCAATGCAGGGATCTGGGGTGGATGATTAAAATCAAGAGTGTTCAATTTTTAACCTTGTTAAATGTGCAGAAGAGTCAAAGTTACTGCCCTGAGGATTTTATTGGCATATGGTTTCTGCGGAATCTAATCGTTTTTGTAAGATATGTAAAATTCTTTCTCAGCTTTGCTTCACCTTCATTTGATTTTTGAATGTTGTACTGACCTTGTCTGAGTGCTAAATTTGTCTGCAGCTTTTAAAATAGGCCTTTTCTATTGTATAAAAAATATACATTTTGTACATTTCTAATCTTAAGTTTTATAATGGACAATTACTGTGAATAGATACGGAATGCTAACAGACTACAGATGCAATGTTTTTTCGAAAAACATTTGGTAATGGCATGCTACTGTGCTCCTTTCTAAAGCAGCAGTGGTGCTAGCACAGTGATTTGTTTAACTAATGGCTGTATGGTCTGCAATTGTTCTATTTGCCACACTTTTTCCATATTCAACCTACCTATTATCTATTAAAAATTAAGTTTCTGAATTAAGCTCAACTATCTGACATTTTACTAACTGTTTTCATGAGTGTTTCCAGCATTGTACAGTTGTTGAGTAACTATGTATTCACTGCCATTTTCTGCTTTATTTTTTACATTGTACAATCTTCAAGGTAGCAAAGAGTAATTATTTGGCATGTTCTAGCATCATTGGAGATACTAGTTTGAAATCTTTACACATATTTCATAAAATGTAAATATTAAAATGTGTGGGGTAGTTGCTCATCTCTGAAGTTTCCAATATTTGTAAATCTTTCCAAATTGTGTTGTTTGTTGCAGATTAATAAGTACAAAATGTTGATGAACTTTGGGGCAATTACTGTTTCATTGTTTTTATTCTGAACTGCACAAACACCTTTTTAAGATATTGTTACAGATGATGTGGGGGAGAATACAATGCATTGATCTGAATGGTTATACTGTTTAATTTGACAAATTTTAATTCTGCTCTGGTTTCATTGCGTTGCTGCATTATCTGTTTTTCACCACTGGGTGGCGTTGTATCCTGCGAAAGGAAGCAATTATTTGATGGGGTTAAATTTGCAACAAGTAACAGGCTCTGGTATCTCACCCAAGGGTCATTATTATATGTGGACAACTGAACTGTGCCAGTACTCTATTAGGTTGTTAGCAGCAAACAGTTGCACGTGAGCCAAAGCCAGGAGCTGCAGAAGAGTTTAACTAAGAGCTAGTGGATAGCATTCTTTCCATCTCTGCATGCAAGTGCTGGAGATTTTAATATCCCAAAGTAGGAAGGCAGTGCAGGTGTCCCCTGCGGTCATCTCCCTGCAAAACAGATATACCGCTTTGGATACTGTTGAGGGAGATGGCTCACCAGGGGAAGGCAGCAGCAGCCAGGTTCATGGCACCATGGCTGGCTCTGCTGCGCAGCAGGGCAGGAAGAAGAATGGCAGGGCTATAGTGATAGGGGACTCAATCGTAAAGGGACTCCAGGATGGTATGTTGCCTCCCTGCTGCAAGGGTCAAGGATGTCTCGGAGTGGCTGCAGGAAATTCTGGGCGGGGCGGGGTGGGGTGGGGGGGGGGGGGTGTGAACAGTCAGCTGTTGTGGTGCACATAGGCACCAACGATATAGGTAAAAAACGGGATGAGGTCCTACAAGCTGAATTCAGGGAGTTAGGAGTTAAACTAAAAAGTAGGACCTCAAAGGTAGTAATCTCAGGGTTGCTTCAGAGTAGGAATGTCAGGATGAATGTGTGGCTCGAGAGATGGTGCAAGAGGGAGGGATTCAAATTCCTGGTGCATTGGAACCGGTTCTGGGGGAGGTGGGACCAGTACAAACCGGACGGTCTGCACCTGGGCAGGACTGGAACCAATGTCTTTGGGGGGGTGTTTGCTAGAGCTGTTGGGGAGGGTTTAAACTAATGTGGCAGGGGGATGGGAACCAATGCAGGAAGTCGGACGGTAGTAAAACAGGAACAGAAACAAAAGGCACGAAGGGGGAAAGTGTAAGGCAGAGAAGACATAGTCAAAAATCAAAAAGGGCGACAGTACAAGGTACAGTGACTGAGGGGAGCTCAGTGAATAGGCCCAGTAATACTAAAAGGAATAAAACGGGAAGTAAAAACATAAATTGTAAGCGATGCGGCAGGTTGTTACATGAATATATGGGTTCAACGACAAGGACAACTAGGAGAAAAGTTAAGAGGCAATATAACTTGGGAAGGGTTACTGATTGAGGTGTTAAGATTCAAAACGGAGGTATAAAAGCCAACATAAGTGTACTTTACCTGAATGCTCGTAGTATTCGGAATAAGGTAAATGAGTTGATGGTGCAAATCATCGTGAATGATTATGATTTAGTGGCCATTACTGAAATATGGTTAAAGGATGGTCACGACTGGGAGTTAAATATCCACGGATATCAAACTATTCGGAAGGACAGAGTGGATGGTAAGGCAGGTGGTGTAGCTCTGTTATTTAAGGATGACATCCGGGCAATAGTAAGGGATGATATCGGTGCTGTGGAGGATAAGGTTGAATCCATTTGGGTGGAAATCAGGAATAGGAAGGCAAAAAAGTCACTAATAGGAATAGTCTATAGGCCACCAAATAGTAACATTATGGTGGGGCGGGCAATAAACAAAGAAATAACTGATGCATGTAGAAATGGTAGAGCAGTTATCATGGGGGATTTTAATCTACATGTCGATTGGTTTAACCAGGTCGGTCAAGGCAGCCTTGAGGAGGAGTTTATAGAATGTATCCGCGATAGTTTCCTGGTATGGAGGGAAGATCTTATGAGGGAGAAGGGTGTGGGACTTGAGGCTGTTTTCGTTAGAGAGAAGAAGGTAAAGAGGTGACTTAATTGAGGCATACAAGATGATCAGAGAATTAGATAGGGTGGACAGTGAGAGCCTTTTTCCTTGGATGGTGATGTCTAGCACGAGGGGACATAGCTTTAAATTGAGGGGAGATAGATACAGGACAGATGTCAGAGATAGGTTCTTTACTCATGAGTAGTAAGGGAGTGGAATGCCTTGCCTGCAACCGTAGTGGACTCACCAACACTAAGGGCATTTAAATGGTCATTGGATAGACATATGGATGATAAGGGAATAGTGCAGATGGGCTTTAGAGTGGTTTCACAGGTCGGCGCAACATTGAGGGCCGAAGGGCCTTTACTGTACTGTAATGTTCTATGTTCTGTAACAGTATGTAATGGAACCTACAAGGGAACAAACGGTCCTAGATCTGGTCCTGTGTAATGAGACAGGATTGATTAATAATCTCATAGTTGGGGATCCTTTCTGAAGGAGCGATCACAATATGGTAGAATTTAAAATACAGATGGAGGGTGAGAAGGTAAAATCAAACACTAGTGTTTTGTGCTTAAACAAAGGAGATTACAATGGGATGAGAGAAGAACTAGCTAAGGTAGACTGGGAGCAAAGACTTTATGGTGAAACAGTGGAGAACCTTCCAAGCAATTTTTCAGTGCTCAGCAAAGGTTTATACCAACAAAAAGGAAGGACGGTAGAAAGAGGGGAAATCGACCGTGGATATCTAAGGAAATAAGGGAGAGTATCAAATTGAAGGAAAAAGCACACAAAGTGGCGATGATTAGTGGGAGACTAGAGGACTGGGAAATCTTTAGGGGACAACAGAAAGCTACTAAAAAAGCTATCAAGACGAGTAAGATAAATTATGAGAGTAAACTTGCTCAGCATATAAAAACAGATAGTAAAAGTTTCTACAAATATATATAAAACAAAAAAGAGTGGCTATGGTAAATATTGGTCCTTTAGAGGATGAGAAGGGAGACAATAATGGTAGATGAGGAAATGGCTGTGGAACTGAACAGGTTTTTTGGGTTGGTCTTCACAGTGGAAGACACAAATAACATACCAGTGATTGATAGAAACGAGGCTATGACAGGTGAGGACCTTGAGATGATTGTTATCACTAAGGAGGTAGTGATGGGCAAGCTAATGGGGCTAAAGGTAGGCAAGTATCCTGGCCCTGATGGAATGAATCCCGGAGTGCTAAAAGAGATGGCTAGGGAAATTGCAAATGCACTAGTGATAATTTACCAAAATTCACTAGACTCTGGGGTGGTCCCGGCGGATTGGAAATTAGCAAACGTGACACCACTGTTTAAAAAAGGAGGTAGGCAGAAAGTGAGTAATTATAGGCCAGTGAGCTTAACTCGGTAGTAGGAAAGATGCTGGAATATATCATCAAGCAAGACATAGCGAGGCATCTGGATGGAAGTTGTCCCATTGGGCAGACGCAGCATGGGTTCATAAAGGGCAGGCCGTGCCTAACTAATTTAGTGGAATTTTTTGAGGATATTACCAGTGCGGTAGATAACGGGGAGCCAATGGATGTGATATATCTGGATTTCCAGAAAGCCTTTGACAAGGTGCCACACAAAAAAGATAAAGATGCATGACATTCAGGTAAAATAGTAGCATGGATAGAGGATTGGTTAATTAATAGAAAGCAAAAAATGGGGATTAATGGGTGTTTCTCTGGTTGGCAATCAGTAGCTAGTGGTGTCTCTCAGGGACCAGTGTTGGGCCCACAATTGTTCACAATTTCCATAGATGATTTGGAGTTGGGGACCAAGGGCAATGTGTCCAAGTTTGCAGACGTCACTAAGATGAGTGGTAAAGCAAAAAGTTCAGAGGATACTGGAAGTCTGCAGAGGGATTTGGATAGGTTAAGTGAATGGGCTAGGGTCTGGCAGATGGAATACAATGTTGACAAATGTGAGGTTATCCATTTTGGTAGGAATAACAGCAAACGGGATTATTATTTAAATGGCAAAATAATAAAACATGCTAATGTGCAGAGAGACCTGGGTGTGCTAGTGCATGAGTCGCAAAAAGTTAGTTTACAGGTGATTAAGAAGCCAAATGGAATGTTGTCCTTCATTGCTAGAGGGATGGAGTTTAAGACTAGGGAGATTATGCTGCAATTGTATAAGGTGTTAGGCCACACCTGGAGTATTGTGTTCAATTTTGGTCTCCTTACTTGAGAAAGGACGTACTGGCACTGGAGGGTGTGCAGAGGAGATTCACGAGGTTAATTCCAGAGCTGAAGGGGTTGGATTACGAGGAGAGGTTGAGTAGACTGGGATTGTACTCGTTGGAATTCAGAAGAATGAGGGGGGATCTTATAGAAACATAAAATTATGAAGGGAATAGATGGGATAGATGCGGGCAGGTTGTTTCCATGGTGGGTGAAAGCAGAACTAGGGGGCATAGCCTCAAAATAAGGGGAAGTAGATTTAGGACTGCGTTTAGGAGGAACTTCTTCACCCAAAGGGTTGTGATTCTATGGGATTCCTTGCCCAGTGAAGTAGTTGAGGCTCATTCATTAAATGTTTTTAAGATAAAGATAGTTTTTTGAAGAATAAAGGGATTAAGGGTTATGGTGTTCGGGCCGGAAAGTGTACCTGAGTCCACAAAAGATTAGCCATGATCTCATTGAATGGCGGAGCAGGCTCGAGGGGCCAGATGGCCTACTCCTGCTCCTTATTCTTCTGTTCTAAAGGAGATTGGAGAGGGAAATTATAATGGGACAAAATCCTTTAAGATGTTACACTTGCAGTCAGATAATCTCTCTCCATGATCTAATGAAAAATACTGCAGATTCTGAAATACAAAATAGTTGGAAATACTCATCTGGCCGGAAAACCTCTCTTGGAGAGAGAAATAGTTAGCGTTTCATGTCAATAACCTTTCATCAGAACTCTGCAAGTTTTAAAAAACTTATTTTTGACATTGTGAGAAACTTATGAACTCTGCTATTGTTTTCTTGTGTCTACTTGCATATTGGTGCTATTTTGAAACTTGAGCTCGAGGTTTATTGAATTGGCTTCCAGGCTGCTGATTTTATGTGCACCCATTTGAGATCTGTTTTGCCTGCAAAGGAGGCAGTGACGTAGTGGTCTTGTCGCGAGACTAGTAATCCAAAATCCTAGAGTAACGCGCTGGGGACCGGGTTCGAATCCCACCATGGCAGTTGGTGGAATTTGAATTCAATAGAAATGTTGAATTAGAAGTCTAAAGGTGGCCATGAAGCTATTGCTGATTGTCGTAAAAACCCATCTGGTTCACTAATGCCCTGTAGGGAAGGAAATCTCTCCTTACCTGGTCTGGCTTACATGTGACTACAGACTCTCAGCAATGTGGTTGACTCTAAAATGCCACCAGGGATGGGCAATAAATGCTAGCCCTGCCAGTGACACCCACATCCCATGAATGAATAAAGAAAAGAAAATAAATTAATTCCCAAATAGTAGGAATTGGAGCCTTGGGACCTCCCGTAACGCTTTTGAGGTTTTCAATGCTAGAGTTTCAGCTTGGCTCCACTGGTAACATTTTATCCCAAGTCAGAAAGTTATATATGAAGTCCCTTGAGCCTGCTCTACTGTCTGATAGGTTGTGGATTCAAACCCTGCAATAGAATTGAGGATAAAGGTTGGTGCCTTTTGTTGATAGTTGCCCTAGGGCCATCTGCCTGCTTGGGCAGTTGCAGAAGTTCCCATGTTTGAAGGCAAGCAGGTTGCTTTCCCTGTGTTCTAACCCCTCAGCCATCGCCACCAAAATAAAATTATTTGATGATTGTTGTTTGTGGGACTAGTGCCTGTGCTCCAAATGCTATACATTGGTTGTAAAGTGCATTGGGATATCCTGAGCTGCTAAATCAATGCAAGTTGTTTCATTTCTTTCAATTGTTTTCCTAGTTCATTATTAATAGGCCAACTGTACAGAAACCTATTGCTCAAAATCCAAAGTGTAGCTGTCACTGTCCAATTTCTAGTAAATGTAGAGAGCTTCAGGGTTTGAACAGCAAACCCTTTCACTGCACCATCTTATTGTAAGTTATCAAGTGCCATTCTATGAACCCGCCTTCAGTGGATGAAAGTATACATTCCAATAGACTGCATCTCCAGCTATGAATTATTGAAGGTTAAAACATAAAGGAACAATGTCAAAAATGGAGATCATGTGGTACAGTGGCAGCATTCCAGCTCTGGACCAAAGATTCTGGATTCAAAACCCATGCCAGGATATTGGCACTGGAAAGAGCAGTCATAATCAGCCTGGGCACCCATCAACGACCTCCTCACTATTCCCAGAGAGAAAAACAGTGAGATAATATGTTGTAAAAATGGCAAAAATGACTGAGCAGTAAGTCATGGGTCCATTGTTAACAGGGTTATCTGCTTCCTTGGGCGTTCTGAGTCGCCTGACCCCACATTTCTCAGTTTGCACTGCTCTTAATGTTCGAAAGGCTGCGGTTTGAAACTTCCATATACTATAAATGAGACCCCTTTTTCTGGCAAATCCTGTTGTCTATAACACTACACCGATGACCGTTAATGCTGTCACTGAGCATAGACTGGGGTATGATCTGGGAGGTGGTGTTGAAAGCCGTACACACGCAACCATAGTTGGTTCATAATGTGTTCCAACGATCCACCTTTGAACTCAAAACAAGGCCAGTTAATCTCACAAGTATCCAAGATCCAGTGCAGCACCTCCACTACATAGGCGAAAGACCAGTTCTCCAAGGAGCTTGACACTGCTGGCAGCAGAATTGCCAGGTCAGAACATTTTTATTTATTAAGGGATTTGAATGCAAGCGTAGGCGCGGACATTGAGGCATGGCTCTCCTGCTTCTGATACCATGGCCTGGGAAAGATGAATGAGAACAGAGACTGCTTGAGCTCAGAAGATTGGCTACCTAAACAGGAAGAAGTGTCAGGCCCACAAACTTTTACAACTTATATTAATGACTTGGGTGAAGGGATCAAAGATGGGGTTGTTAAATTTGATGGTGGTAACGATATGTGGTGAAGAGGACACTAACAAATGGAGTATAATGTGGGCAAATGGGAAATTGTCCATTTTTGGTAGCAAGAATAAAATAAATATATAAATGGTATTATGGGCCAGGATTTCGAGAACCCCAAAGTGTATCATGGAGTTCACCTGTCGCACAACTTTTAATAGATTGTGGTTATGGGGAGCACACGGCCCTACTCTGCAGGTGTAGTACTTTTAACACGTTATAAACCCACAGTAAACATCTTGACAACTGTCAACACCACTAAATCCCCCAGAAAATACAGTACTCTATGTAACTCTTAATCTTTCCTTGCAACATTCATAAGACAAAAAGGAACCCCTTTTACAGAAAGACATCGGGTTTAACTTCTCTACTGAGAGCAGTTACCACTTTGAAATCACTAAATGAACATTCTTTAGCTTGTTGAGATTCATACTGCTCTTGCTGTGACTGCAGCGCCTCCAAATTTAAAACGAAACTAAACACACTCTGTAGCTGCAAACCAAAAGTAAAAGCAGAGAGCCCAGATCCACCCTCACTCTGACATCACTGATACACACCCATTTCTTATAAAATACATCCACTACAGCTATTTTATAAACCCCCATTTCTTAAAGGTACTCTCACATGACAATGGTGAGAAGTTGCAGAGCTCTGAGATTCCGAGAGGTCTAGATGTCCTAGTGTATGAAAAGGCTGGTATTCATGTTCAGCAAGAAAACAAATATAATATCACTTATTGAAGGGGAATTGAATACAAAAGTAGAGAGGCTATACTTCAATTGTACTGGACACCAGTGAGACTAAATCTGGAAATGGGGTGTACAATTTGGTCTCCTAAGGAAGGATGTTAATGAATTAGGAACAGTTCAAAGAAGGTTCGGTCAACTACCAGGAATGGGCAGGTTATCTAATGAAAGATTGGACAGGCTAGGTTGTATCCGCTGGAGTTTAGAAGAGTAAGAGTTGACCTAATTGAAGTTTAAGATTCTGAGGGACCTTAGCAGGGTTGATATGGCGAAGATGTGTCCTCTTGTGGGACAATCTAGAACTAGGGATCATTTAAAAAATGAGTTGCCCATTTAAGACTGATGAGAAAAATTTATTTCTGAACACAGTGAGTCTTTGGAACTCTCTTCCTCAAAAAGTAGTGAAAGCAGTCTTAGAATGTTTTCAAGGTAGTGGTAGATAGATTCTTGATAAACAAAGGGGAGGAAGTTACAGTCAGATCCGCTTTGATATTGAATGGTGGAAGAGACTTGAAGGGCCGAGTGGCCTTCTGTTCCTGGTTCATATGTTAGCTGCTGAGACACGTTATGTGTAACTAACACTGTCCAGAGTTTTATGTATAAAATTCGGGTGCAGCTGATCTAAAAGCATGTAACATCAGGCATATGTCCTGTCATCATCGCGCCCTCGTGATAATTTGGTGAGCAGGCATGCATACGAGTCACAGCGCCTGCTGACAATCAAAAAGCCAATTTCAATTAATTAAACAGTAATTGACTGGGATTTTAAGTTGCCTGTCTATCTTTACAGATGGTGGGTGGGCTGATTGGCCTTTACGGTTTACCTGCAACCTCAATCAAGCTTGGGGTGAAAGTTTAGGGCTCAAATAAAATTAATAAATGTGTCTGGGGGTTGAGGCCTATGTATGATTGTGCTGCTCAGACACTCCTGCCATATTTTTAACATCAATATTTGTCTCAGGTCAGCAGCTCTCTGAGACAGCCCTACAGCATCCTACCCCTTGAGAAAGCACATTGCCAGCCCACGTGTTGACTTTTCTTGGTGCCTGCCAACTTCCCACCCTCCCTGGCAGCACTCAGATTTTCACAGTGTGTTTTGTGCTAGGTGGCTGTCAATTAGCCAGCCAATGAGATGCTTCAGTGCTGACCAGGCAGTAACACTTTTCATACCTGTTTCTGACCCTGGCAAGTGCACACCCCCCATGGGTGGAAAATTGAGGCCTTTCCAACAAAAGCATGCCACAAGATGTCCCGGAGCCATCAAGGTCAAGGCATTAACACAGTAGGATCTGATTATTACCAGACAAGACTCTCAACAACATTCACAAACCTGCTGTTGACTAATATAGGTCATGCATTGGTGTGCACCAGGGTTAGGCTATAAATTGTAGCTTTTTCATTCAAAGCAAAAATATCCTTGTATCAATGTCAGCTATACTATCTACTCATAAGAACCAACAGCTTCACGACTCAATTTTTCAGGTGTCCTCTAGCATTCCCAGAGTGCAATAAATGAAATGGAACGTGCTTCAAGACACCATTTACAATACTGCACTGTCACTATGGGACATGAGGGGAAACTGCTGACTGGTTCAAGGCTAACATTATGTACCCGAATAGGCGCCGGAATGTGGTGACTAGGGGCTTTTCACAGTAACTTCATTGCAGTGTAAATGTAAGCCTACTTGTGACAATGAAGATTATAAATACAATTGCGGTGATAGAATTTGTTATTGAAGTCAAGTGGTCCATTGTCAGTGTGACAAATCTAAATGTACTAAAAACTGCAAAGTCCAACAAACTACTAGGCGGTGCACCAATGACTACTTATTATAACTGGGCCAGAATATTCAGAAGTCCTTTGATACCAAGGAAGAAATCAAAAAGGCAACGGGTCCATAAGCAAAGAAAATGACACTACTTGCCAAGACCACCACGGTTTAAATTGGATATGCTGGTTTTGCATAAGCCAGTTGTGCTACGTGATGTCAAGATTGCCAGCACCAGTGCTATGTTCTGAATTGCTTCCTGTCATTAATTTTCTACATTTCCATCTTCTATGATTCAAAGCTGCTAAATCACTTAATATTTCCCCTCTCACCAATATTCATCTCATCCAATATTTCACACTCCTCAACTACAATATGTGCATTGCGACCCTCTTTTTTGAAGACAGACAAAGTATTAGAACCATGCCCACGTCTTCCGCCTCCACACAGATTGCCTGCTCTTTTTAGTTATACTTTTACTCTTTATGTATTTATGAAACCTGGTGCTTTTCCTTGATTTTACTTGCCAGTATTTTCCCATGTCCCCTCTCTGTTCTAATTCACCATGCATTTTCAATACTCCTAGGTTTTCTGCAGTATTTAGGCGCTCCGTATCTGACATAAGCTTCCCCTCGTAGCTTTATTCTGCCCTGTATACTCCTTGATATCATTGGCCTCTTCCAATTTAAAACAGTTCCTTAAACCCGTCTGTCCTGCCTTCAACAAGTGTAAGAAGCTTGTGGATTTCTTTGTCGCTAAGTTTGAAACTATCTGCTCAGCTGTCGCTGTTGCTTCCTACCATTCCCTAGCACACCATACCCAACCAGACCTGAGCTCTCGCCTTTCTCTGGTTTCTCTCCTCTATCCTCTCATGCCGCCCCTTAAACCATCTAGTCCCCAAAGAAAAAATCACCTTTGAACCTTGTCCAATCTCCAACGTCTTTGAACATTTTCTCATCTTAAATTCCTTACCCATCTTTGCTGCAATGCCACATTTGAAGCCTCGAACCAGGGCTTTACCACTGCACTGAACCATAAATGACATGCCCAATGATTATTGTTGGGAATGACAGTAAGAATCTCCCCGCATGATTGTTCCTCTTATCATGAACCCTGGACCTCCAGCTGCATTTTCATGCTGGCCTTCAGAATTCTTAAACCTCAGCACCTGTTGACAAATTCTGTTTTGTGAGGGAAAAAGCTGATTTCTGGGATTTCAGTTTCCCCTCGATTGTTGTGGATGAACAACAGTAGCAGAAGGCAGCACAGCAATTTGGCTCCTCCCTCTGCAACTGGATCCTCGACTTCCTGACTCATAGCCGACGATCAGTCAGGATAAACAACAACATATCCTCCAAGTTAGTCTTCTATATGGGGGCCCCACAAGGCTGTGTACTTAGCCTCCTACTATACTTCCTATATACGCACAACTGTGTGGCAAAATTTGGCTCCAACTCCACCTACAAGTTTGCGATGACACAAACATATTGGGTCGGATCTCAAACAACGACGAGTCAGAGTACAGGAAGGAGATAGAGAACCTAGTAGCATGGTGTAATGACAATAATCTCTCCCTCAACGTCAGCACAACTAAAGAGCTGGTCATTGACTTCAGGAAGCGAAGTACCGTACACACCCCTGACTGCATCAATGGTGCTGCGGTGGAGATGGTTGACAGCTTCAATGTCCATCACCAACAATCTGTCCTGTTCCACCCACATCGACGGTACAACCAAGAAAGCACAACAGCATCTATAGTTTCTCAGGAAACTAACAAAATTCGGCATGCCCACATTGACTCTTATTAATTTTTACAGATGCATCATAGAAAGCTTCCTATCTGGCTGCATCACAGCCTGGTATGGCAACTGCTCGAGACTGTAAGAAGCTACAGAGAGTTGTGAACACCGCCCAGTCCATCACACAAACCCGCCTCCCATTGATTGACTCTGTCTACACTTCCCTCTGCCTTGGGAAAACAGGCAGCATAATTAAAGACCCCCTCCAAACCTGAGTTATTCGCTCTTCCATCAGGAGGAGATACAAAAGCCTGAGAACACGCACTAGCAGATTCAAAAGCAGCTTCTTCTCCTGAATGACCCTTTTATTAACTGAACTTATCTCTCCATGCATCATCTCCACTGCATAGTCCTACATTCCGTATGCTTCACCTGATACCCGTTTCTATGTAATTAGATTGTGCATCTATTGTATTGCCTATGTTTTTTCATGTGTTGGAAGGCATTTTGTGATACTGGACTATGATATAAATCATAGGTGGCCCTGTAACTACATTTGTGCGCCTATATTACTTTTGAATAGTTCTGATGAGACAAAAGGTACTCATTGGCTTAGATGCCTATTAAGAAGAAGCAATTTGTAGAAATAAATAGTGTATACACAATCCTTGTTAATATCAGAAAGGACACAAAACGGCTGTTAACTATTTTAGCAACACTAAAGCACAAAATGGCTGAATTAGCCACTTTCCTTTAAAAATAAGTTACAAATTGTGTAAACTACCTCATGAGAACCTAGGGAGTATTTCAACAACCACCGATAGCAGCTTCCCAGAACAAGAAATGCTATGTGTCCTTGATAAGATCACGGACCCCAGTTGCAGACAGGACATCATTATATTAGTTTTGAATGACTTCTGTATGATGTTAGGGGTGGGTAAGACACCACACTTTAAAAAAAAATATAAATTTAGAGTACCCAATTATTTTTTCCAATTAAGGGGCAATTTAGCGTGCACATCTTTGGGTTGTGGGGGTGAAACCCACGCAGACACTGGAGGAATGTGCAAACTTCTCACGGACAGTGACCCAGCGCCGGGTTTCAAACCCGGATCTTCAGCGCCGTAGCTAGCAATGCTAACCACTGTGCCACCGTGCTGCTTTTGACAACACCCACTTTAGCCATATATGTGATAACTGGGATGCTAGGAAAATTGATTGACTGCATGTAATGAAGTGTGACTGTTGCTAATTGTGCTTTACTTAATTGCTCTGTTTTATAACCTTTGCTCTAGAGTCGTCAGGTATCTTTATGATACCACACGAGGTTCAAAGCCAAGTGCTGATCAATAACTCAATACACCAGTTAGTAAGTTTCAAATCAAAACACATTTATTATACACACAGTCAATCACTACTCATGCATAAAACTCTACTTACTAGACTATCTCTAACACCAAAAGGCCTATACTTAGATTTGGAAATGGGCCACCAGGTCAGGGGAACAATGGCATTTTGTTCGATTCTGAGTCTGCAGGCTTCAAGCTGGTATGGAATAGTAGCTAGGAGCGCCTATCTTGTAGCGTGCGTTGACTGGAGACTTACTTGGTTGGTTCAGCTGCTAGGCAGGTCTCTCCTTGTTGAGAATCACGGTCAAGAGTTGTTTCGAGCTGCTGAGAGACCCTGCCAAGAAGATAGAACTGAACTTGAGGACTCTATTTTATAGTCCCCAGGGGTTTCGCGCCCTTTTGTGTGGACCCCGTACCTGGTTCCAATTGATTGGACTAAGTCCCAATCGTTTAAATCGATTTCTCCAATACTGGAGCTGTTCCCTGATCGCTGGGCGGTTCCTATATGCCCGTTGACCTTTGTCCTGGCTCCCGCTGGCGCCGGGGAGTCCGGTTTGGTCCCGATTGCTTTAATGTTTCCAATTGTTCCTGGGGATTGCTCATTAATATGCAGATAGTTGCTGGTTTCGGTTTTGTCTGGGTTTTTGCAAGTCTTAATACACAGGAAACCTTGCATCTGCTTGTTTTCCTGTGCCTGGCTGAATTTCCCTGCATTCTTTGCGGGTATCCATTTTGGAATCGGGCAGTGGCCAACACACCCTCCTTGTGATCCTCAACGCGAAGCATGAAGGATCACATTACTGCGGTGTCTTCATTCCCTGACCCAGCGAGCACTCTTCCTTGGCCTCTACACTGATCATAACTATGCAGTAAAAACTTTAACTAACAATTCTAAGTGGTGCTATGTCATAACAGGGACATGCATTACAACACAAAAAAACTGAACCTCTAACTATCCTCCATAAACTACTCTCACTTAAATCATCCAAACATACTAACTTCCTAACAGTACAAAAAATAATAGCAGCATTCACATTTTCCTCTGGCTTGGAGGTCAAGCACAGAGTTTTACAATCTTACAGTCATGAACGAAACACATTTCTTTATTTACAAATGACGCACAAACAAAAACGAAAGTTCTTTATTACATCTTAAGGGGTTCGGGAGCCTGGTGGAAACCGAAAATAGGGGATCTCATCCTGTATACCGGGGTGCGAGAGCGGTAGGCTCTCCTTTGCCATTTCTTCATGTGAATAGTCTGCACGATGCTGCAGAGTATCGCCAATGCTAGAAGGGATTCAACTACATATGAAAGGGAGTACCATGTTATAAACCTATCACACCATGTTGGGGTACCGTTGGTCGTTACTGGGCTCTGGGTGCTATAGGGGAGTGAATCATTGATGGCTGGTGGAGTGGGGGTGAGGGGGTTCGTGTTCGCGTGCAACCACATACAAAGGGTCCAGTACAAAAAGATGGAGGTCGTCTTCATCTTGTCTTCTCTCTTCTTTTCTTTCCTTCTCCTCCTGGAGCTTCTGGAATTCTGTGGATACAAGCATAATTTCTGTTATTAACTTGTTTAATATCTCATGCGTTAGTCTGTCTGTCCTTTAGTGCCAATTACCCTTTATAATGGTCACCATCTGTGACTCCCTCATTTAAAAAAAAAACGAATTTCAGGACCAGACAATCTTGAAATTACTGAAACAGTGCGAGCCGTCTCGCAGCCTGTGCGATTTACCATCCAAATGTTTGAGGATGTAAATAGCAGGAGGGGTAGCAACTGAAGGGTCACCTTAAAGCAAAACAAAAACTTTTGAACCAAAAGAGCCAAAATGAGTTGCGTATGGGCCGCGACGGGTAAGAGTTGGATGGAATCCCCGGGTAGGGTGGGCTGTGCTCTACCCGAGCTTGGCTGACCAGAGGGAGGGTCCTCAGACATGGCGGGAACCACTGCCGTTTCTCCACTGCCTGAGTGACCGACAAGAACGGGCAAGAATGTAGTCATCGTGGGGGTTGCAGTAATGTCTCTACCGTCGAACCAGAATAGCAGTTACGAACTGGGATCGGGCAAGCTCTCAGCGGTTTCGGCTGATAAGCATGCCGTCAAATCAGAAGAGCAATTATGAAGTGCGTTCTGGCAAGCTCTCTGTGGTTTCTGCTTAGAAGCATGTCAGTAAGTTCTCAGAGGTATCTGTGGACAAATTTGGCGTAGGGCTGTGGAAGGCTGTTTAAAGTGAAACAAAGAACATGTCACAAACACAAACAAACAAACATGCAACGAATATCGTGCAGGTTCCATCAGAAAGGACACCGTTTCTCACAAGCGATTCCTTTGTAAACATCATCTAGACACCTCAGTTATCTGTTGCGAACAGGGTTGCAAAGGGATTCTCGTGTTGGGAGTCAGACTCAGTGTCATCATCTTCTCCCGGATGCCATACTCTTGTATGGAGAAGGGTTGCCAAAGCTGCGTGATGTGACCTAGGGTCCATCTCGTCGTTCCGGACAAGCCTGTACGAATTGTCACGGTGCCAAATAGTTGTGTCTAGTTCTGTGGAAATGGAGTTGGGGTCGTCATCGTAGGGCGGAGGTGTTGGCTGTGGGTTGTTAAGGAATGTGATCAGGAAGGGATCACTCGAATCGTGTTCAGATTTGCTGGGTGTGGGGCCTGTTGCAGAGGGAATAGTAGGGAGGTGTGCTGTGGCTGAAGTCTGTGTCACTGTTGCTGTCTCTGCTGCTGCTTGTGGGCGTTCCGGGGCGGAGTCTAGAGTCAGGGATGGGCTGGACGAGCTGGGGGAGGATAGGAATACGTTTCCTGTGGGCGGGGCGAGGTGTTCTGCTGCGTCGAGCATGACGTGATGTGCGTGGTTGGACTTCGAGCCATATGCCTTGAGCTGGTTTATATGAAACCACGCAGTCTTTCGGAGGGGCTTACTTTGTCCGCAATGGAGTACGGACCCGAATACTTAGGTGACAGGAATGTGCTGGGGTTGTAAATAGAGAGCATGACCTGCTGTCCTACATCAAACTCAGTCGCATGCACTGTCTTGTCGAAACAGGCCTTTCTCTGTTTCTTCCTGGTGCCTAGTTTTACTGCGGATGCTAGCTGAGCCGTTTTAACATTCTCTACGAGCTGTCTTACTGCATTCTCGTGGGTGAGGGCCGTCACTTCGGGGCTGGTCAAGTCAAGTCCTAATAAAAATTCTGTGCCTTTCATGGGGCGTCTGGTCATGAGAATGTGGGGGGTGTATCCTGTGGATGTGGAAACAGTGTTACGCAAAAACATTAATGCAAAAGGGAGGACTGAGTCCCAAGTGGTGTTGTTTTGTTGGACCATTTTTCTGAGAGTTGCTTTTAGGGTCCGTTTCATTCGTTCCACAATACCACTTGACTGGGGGTGGTATGCGATATGGAATTTTTGGGTGATGCCAAATATCGTGAGGACATTTTTCATTACACGTCCCGTAAAATGGGAGCCTTGGTCGGATTCAATGCTGCGGGGCAGTCCCCATCTCGTAAAGATGTGGTGGGTTAAAATCTTGGCTGTGGTCTTTGCCGTGTTTGTCCTTGATGGGAATGCCTCTACCCATTTCGTAAATGTGTCGATAACTGCCAACACATATTTGTAACCATTCCTGCATGGGGGCAAGGGTCCTATAAAATCAATCTACAGGTTAGTCCAGGGGCCATTAACGGGGCGGGTGTGGCTGAGTTGAGCTTGTCCGGATTGTTTTGGGCACAGATAAGGCAATTCTCAACATAGTGGGCTATGTTTTCCTTTAAATTCGGCCACCAACAGAGCTGCCTGAGGTGGGCTGTAGTGGGATCAATTCCCTGATGCCCATGACTATCATGGAACAAACAAATAAGCTGATTCCTGTCCTGTTCAGGAACCACATAAAGAGTGTCTTTCAGGATCACACCGTCATGTGTGGTCAATGCATTTTTAAACTTATTGTATGAGGCTGGGAAGTTTCCTTTTAAAATCTCCCTGAGATTACTATCTTGCTTCTGGGCCTGCACTAAATCTTCGATATTGGTCTGTGAGACCTGAACTGCGTTCACTGGGGCGCTTTCGGGGGTGGGGGGGGGGGGGGGGGGGGGGGGTGGGGGGGGGGGGGTTCCAAAAATGACCATGCCTGGAGCCTGTTTTAGCTAGTGCGTCAGCTTTTACATTTCCAGGTGGGGAAGAACGGTGGTGACTGCGAATTTTTATGATTCCATACGTCCTGTCTTTTGCTTGTTCTAAGATGTGGCGGAGTAATGGGGTTGAAGGGAGGGGTTTCCTGTCTGCGGAAACAAATCCTCTTGCTTCCCACAGGGGTAGAAATTCTGTTAAACTGTTGCTGACATAGAGGCTGTCTGAGTATATGTCTGCTGGGCTGGGGAACGAATCTGGGTGATCTACAATATACGCAATAGCTGCCAGTTTTGCTGCCTGCGAGCCTAAGTGTCCTGGTAGCTTTAATGAGATTTCATCTAGGGCGCGTCCCTGCGCATCCTCTACTTAGATTCCGCATCCTGTTATGCGTTTTCCATCTAATATAGTGGAAGAACCATCCACATATATTTTCAAGGGTGCGCACGTGTCTGTGGCCTGGGGTCTCTGGGGTGAACTACCTATCTTCCTGGGAGTTGTTTTAGCGATGAATGGGCCTGTGTTATGGTGTGGTGAGATAATCTCACATTTATGGGGGGTGCCTGGGTACTGTAGGTTGTCGGCTAGGAAAGTGTGGGTCGGGCAGCACAGTGGCGCAGTGGGTTAGCCCTGCTGCCTCACGGCGTCGAGGTCCCAGGTTCAATCCCGGCTCTGGGGCACTGTCCGTGTGGAGTTTGCACATTCTCCCCGTGTCTGCGTGGGTTTCGCCCCCACAACCCAAAGATGTGCAGGCTAGGTGGATTGGCCACGCTAAATTGTCCCTTAATTGGAAAAAATGAATTGGGTACTCTAAATTTATTTAAAAAAAAGTGTGGGTCTTTGTCCTTTTAACAGTGATGTCCCGTCCCTGCAAAAGAAGGGTCCATCTGGTTGCTCGGATCTGGCTTACTGTGCCGTCCTTAAGTCGTCCGTCTAGTAAAGGTTGTGTGGGGGTGTGTTCCGTGAGGATTGTGATGGGGTTAAGTCCGGTTATATATGAGAAATATTGAACTGCTCAGAAAACTGCGAGCAGGTGCCTTTCACAGGCAGAAAATCCCTGCTCCGTAGGATCTAAGACCCGTGGCATATGCATCAAGAGTTTTAACTGTTCGTGCTGTTCCTGGAGGAGCAAGGCCGAAAGGGTGCGATCTGTGCTAGCTACCTCTATAGCGTAGGGGGAAAGTGGGTCTGGAACCTGTAGTGCAGGGGCTGCAATGAGTGCGCGTTTTAAAGCATCCACGGCATCCGTATGCTGCGGAAGCCATTCCCAAGGGGCTCCTTTCTTTAGGAGGTCGGAGAGGGGCGCTGCTTTGGTGGCGAAACCGTCGATGGGCTTCGACAGTAGCCAACCAGTCCTAAAAATGACCGGAGGGCTGATACGTTCTGGGGAAGGGGCAATTTGACAATCGAGTCAATCCTTTTATGCTCGATCTCGCGTTTACCGTGCGTGATAATTGTTCCCTAATATACCACTTTGTCTTCCAAAATTTGGGCCTTCTTGGGATTCACTTTACATCCAATCTGCTGCAGGAGTTCTAGGAGTTCTGCTAGAAGTGAGATGTGCTCTGCCTTGGTGTCTGTCTGCAGTAACAGGTCGTCTATGTACTGGACCAGACATTCGGGACGAGAAAATTTAGATAAACCATTTGCCAGCTGTCGGTGGAAAATGGAAGGGGAGTTGTGAAATCCTTGAGGGAGGCATGTCCACGTATATTGCTGACCATTGAAAGTGAACGCAAATTTATACTGGCACGCTTTAGCCAATGGAATGGACCAGAATCCATTACTGATGTCCAGAACCGTAAAATATCGTGACTGGAGTCCCTGCTTGAGCATGGTCTTGGGACTTGTGGCTACAATGGGGGCTGCGGCTGGGGTGACTTTGTTGAGTTCCCGGTAATCAATGGCCAGTCGCCCTGATCCATCGGGTTTTCTTACTGGCCAAATCGGGGCATTATTAGTGGAGGCTACTGATCTAAGTACGGCCTGTTCTAATAAGCTTTCAATCACTTTGGAAATTTCTCCCTCTGCCTCTTGGGGAAACGCATATTGCTTTTGGGGTCTAGGGTCAGGTCCTGTAATCTGAACCGAGCCAGCCATCCTGCCACAGTCATGTTTATGATGTGCAAATGCTGCCCTGTTTTTCTGCAGAACTGCCCTTACCTGCTTGTCTGTGCTAATTGTAGTCAGGTCAAACCAGTATTCGCCTACTGCGCTGATCCTATTAGCATACTCACCTACTGTGAGCGTTGCGGGGGCTCTTGCTGTCTTTGCCATTCTCCAGACACATTTGTTTACTGGATCAAATGAAAGGTTGTAGGAGCTCATAAAATCGATGCCTAAAATGTGTTCTGCTGTGTGGGGCAGATCGACTAAAACTAAGGGGTGTTTGGTAGTAATATTGCCTATCTGAATGGAGACAGGGGCTGTGATATGTCCCTGATGTGAGTGGCCTGTGAAGCCGCTGAGGGTGATGGTGTCTGTAGTGGGCCACGTGTCTTTTTGGAACATGGTGGAGGAATTAAGTGTGGTGCGGGACCCTCCTGTGTCCCAAAGAAATTCAATGGGCTGTCCTCGTATTTTCGCTGCAATGACCGGTCGGCCGGACCTATCCCAAAGGTTGTCTCAGACCCAAGTTGGGGAGCCCAAACACCATCAGTCAATGCCGTTCATGTCTCCCTGGTCTGAACGGGCGCTTACACTATGAATAGGTTTTGTTCTATTTTTATTTAGAGTGCCTGTCTGTTGGGCTCTCTGTGGCTTTTGTGGGGCATTGCACTCTCGTGCAAAGTGTCCTGGATGTCCACAGTTGTAACACTCCTGTGATGTAGGCTGGGGTGGGCTGTTTCTACCTTCATTTACCCATGCGGGGTTTTGGTGCGTCTTTACTGTGTGTATATCTGCATCTGCCTGCTCTTCTTCGGGTTTTCTAAATGCAGGTTTATTGTGGACGGATTGCTCCCAAGCACGGGACAACCTTTTAAAAATCCATTTTTCATTGTGGGCCTCATCTGAGGGGTCATAATTCGCGCAAGCTGGCATGAGAGATCAGGGTTCGGGTCCATTTGGCCGTGTTTTCTGGGGTCAAATGGGCGCGGGTTAAGTCTCAGAATACCGCCATAAAATGGATCCACAGGCGTCCAGCAAACGCTGTGGGGTGTTCTGTTTTCTTCTGCCTGCACTTATTCAGGCCTTCTACTGGGTCACCTCTATTGTCACCGATCGTGTCTAGGATCGCCGTGTGCATCTCTGCAAGGGTGCCTCCTCCTACATTCTGTGGGTCGGGAAGGGCTGCTACAACAGAAGGGTCTAGGCTCAAACTGTGAGCTTCACTTGCTGACGCTCATCCAGGCCGTACATGGTCGCCTGCTACTTAACTCTAGCAAAGAATTGGTGGGGGTCTGAGGTGGGGAGGAACGGTGTGATCTTTTTGCATGCGTCCCGTAATTGGGTCACGGTTAAGGGGGTCGTGTAAAGGAATTCCGCGTCTCCGTCTGATGTGGCTGTGCGGTGGGACTGGATTCATGGGGGTGTGTTCTATCTGCTCTGGGGGGGGGGGGGGGGGGGGGGGGGGGGGGGGGGGGGGGGGGGGGGGGGGGGGGGGGGGGGGTTAGGGTGCTCTTCTCTTTTGGGGCTTTTCTTGCGCACATGTTCCCTGCACATACCTATGCGTGGTTTCATTTAGCTCTTGCCAATCAGGGCTGTCTTCTTCATCTAATTGGAATCCAAAGGTGCTTTGAAACCCATTTTGAACTGAAAGCAAAGACTGCAGTTCTGCAATCTGCTTCCAGCACTTTGCATGATCCACTGAGCTTTGTCTCTGCTCCGTGGTGGCAGCATGGAGTGCTCTTAACGTTGCTTTTAGATCGCTACACTGTATTGCAATGCCTCTACCTGTTTCTCTGTCTCTTCTCTTACCAGGACTGCACGTTGTGTGTCCTGATAGGTCTTATCGTATTGGGTCTGGAAGCTGCTCAAATGCGCCAGACAAGACTGTTGTGCCCTCTTGGCGTCATCCACCTCTCTGTCCTTCGTTGCCAACTTCCTTCTTAGTTGTACATTCTCTTTCTCGATCTCACTAACATCGACTTTACTCATTCGATTCTTCTCATCTATCTCTTTGCGGAGCGTCCTAAAGACCGTGCCTCGCAATTGTACCAGACAGGACACGATTGCCATCGGCTTGCGAGCTTTCCCTAAGCTCTTCTTATGGATTTCGGTCAGGTTCTCCCACCAAGTCTGTCCTATACTCCTGGGACCTGTTTCTTCATTTGCACAAAAGTCACTCCAAAGGGACCATCCCTTCCCTTTGAGGTACCTTCTAATCTCAACTTCCCAAACGGGACAGTCCATCCTACTGGTCGCTGCAACCACAAATTCTTGCGGATTCATAAGGCGTTCCATTGCCTTCATTGCCATTTTTTTCTATCTGAATGCTCTTAAAAAATTTGGAACAAGGGGTAATAAAGTGGTGCTGCAAACACGGGTACGGCTTTCGCTATTTTCCGGAATACAAACTCCCGACATTTTTTCACAACAAAATCTATCAGTTTTACTTTATATCCCTGTTAGTACGCATGCATTAACACACTTCCGAATTCTGGAGGATTGATCAGAACTGCTTGAACACTTGTGGTTATTTCTGTTCCCAATTGAATTCTAATTAAAATTTTTGGGTTCTCTCGGAGTGGGGGGTGGGGGGGGGGGGGGGGGGCACTTCTAAGTCGAGTCCCGTCAGAGTTCGCCAATAAATGTTGCTAATTGTGCTTTACTTTATTGCTCTGTTTTATAACCTTTGCTCTAGAGTCGGCAGGTATCTTTATGTTACCACGAGGTTCAAAGCCAAGTGCTGATCAATAACTCAATACACCAGTTAGTAAGTTTCAAATCAAAACACATTTATTATACACACAGTCAATCACTGCTCATGCATGAAACTCTACTTACTAGACTATCTCTAACACTAAAAGGCCTATACTTAGCTTTGGAAATGGCCCACCAGGTCAGGGGAACAATGGCATTTCGTTCGATTCTGAGTCTGCAGGGTTTCAAGCTGGTATGGACTAGTAGCTAGGAGCGCCTATCTTGTAGTGTGCGTTGACTGGAGACTTACTTGGTTGGTGCAGCTGCTAGGCAGGTCTCTCCTTGTTGAGAGTCATGGTCAAGAGTTGTTTCGAGCTGCTGAGAGACCCTGCCAAGAAGATCGAACTGAACTTGGGGGCTCTATTTTATAGTCCCCAGGGGTTTCGCGCCCTTTTGGGCGGACCCCGTTCCAATTGATTGGACTAAGTCCCAATCGTTTTAATCGATTTCTCCAATACTGGAGCTGTTCCCTGATCGCTGGGCGGTTCCTATGTGTCCATTGACCTTCCTTTGTCCTGGCACCCGCTGGCGCCGGGGAGTCTGGTTTGGTCCCGATTGCTTTAATGTTTCCAATTGTTCCTGGGGATTGCTCATTAATATGCAGATAGTTGCTGGTTTCGGTTTTGTCTGGGTTTTTGCAAGTCTTAATACACAGGAAACCTTGCATCTGCTTGTTTTCCTGTGCCTGGCTGAATTTATCTGCATTCTTTGCGGGTATCCATTTTGGAATCGGGAAATGGCCAACCCAGGTGGCTACATGACGCGAATATAGTTGATTGATTGTATGTAAATGAGAATACAACGAATTCCGCCCCTTGAATCTGTATATTAACCCTTGTGAGCCTTAGCTCAAGTGAGAAAAGGTGCTGTCAAAGGCTGCGGAGTCTCAGGTCTTTCCTCCCAGAATTCTGATATAAACTGCTTTTTTTTTACTTACTCAGACTTTTGTGTGATATTTTCATCTCTAATACATGTATGGGACAAAATTCCCGTACCGCCCCCCCCCCCCCCCCCCCCCCCCAAGCAGGGATCGGAATGTGGCAACTAGGGGCTTTTCATAGTAACTTCATTGAAGCCTACTTGTGACAATAAGCTATTATTATTATTATTATCTGCCTAGACTGCATGCAGAACAATACTTTTCACTGTACCTCGGTTCACATGACAATAAACCCAAATCCAAATCCTTGCGGGTATCATCCCACTGTCCAATGATGTGCAGGTCCGGAGCATTGGCCATGGTAAATTGTCCAAAGGTTACGGGGGGGTTAAAGAGATAGGTAGGGTGCTCTTTCAGAGGGTCGATGTAGACTCAATGGGATTCTATGATTCAATATATCAATGAGGCAAAATATTTACAAATACTGTGTGCGAGGTGAAAGTGGAAACCTTCCTTCAGTGTTTTATATATTTAAGCTATTAACTTGGAAAGCTAAAAGTATCTGAAGTAAGGGTTTTTGTTGTTGTGTAGCTGTGGTAATTGTGCCATTGTTGAAGAGCGGTACTGTTGAGATGAGTCAGTTGTTTCTGGATCACAGCAAATGACAGCCCATTAAATGTACTGATCAGTGGAAATGTGACAATCGAGGGGAGTTGGGTAATAAAATTGTCTGACATAGCCAGGAAAAATCAGACCTCCAGTTTCACACATTGTGCTCCTCTTGCAGGCTATTTCTTGACGGAAGATGCATGCTTGCCATCTGGACAGTTGTTTCATCATCCCATCATGCCACTTAAAATCATCAAGTGCTGTGCAATTTATCCAGTGCCCCTTCCTGCTTCACAGTAAATTCCTGGTAGCTGTGTTGGCGTGGGGCATCCTGAGTACATGTTGTAACATTCTGCGAAATATTGGTCGTGTTATTCCTGCTGTGCTCTTTAGCTTGAGATCGATCTACAGGAAAATATATTTTAATGCACCTCTCAGATGATGGAGCGCAAGACAGACAGGAAGTTGACAGTTTAATGTGCATTGTAGCTGAGTAACATAGGCCACACCTGCTGTGACAATTGAAGGATTATTACAACTGAAGGGTGATAACAAATGAAATGCATTCACTGGATTTTGTTACCTTGACCCCAAATGTGCTCTTTCCAATATCCTCCGCATCGTTCAATCACTATCTCTTCATATGTGGTCACTTGCTTCAGCTTGACGGATTCACCTCTTGCCTATGTGTTCTCCATATGGTCGCTTTGAATTGTGAGCCGAGTACTTCGACAGACGTATTATTTTGTGAATAAATAGAAACAGTTACCCCTGCCTTGAGAATGGCTATTGCTTCTGCTGACTTCTGGTAATTCACATACTTCCCACCCTACTGTTTTTGTGGACTTTATGAAGAGCTCTCTGCCCGCCAATGTTCACCTTGGATTTTTCGGTCAATGGCGAGACCAAGGAGTTCATCATCGACCTTGGAGAAAGCTTTCCTGAAAGATTTAATTATCCCTGTGGTGATTCCTCCACTCACCGTGTAGTGAATTGTAACATTCTTCAATGGAGATTCCCAGTGAGGAATAGCAGTGATGTTATCAACTGTCCAGGAATTCTTACAGTCAACCGGCAAATGAAAATATTCAAAGTAAATTACTTCACAAAACTTTACTTGGAGAAAAATAAGAATTGGGCCATACATGTGGGGTAAAGATAAAAGCTGAAATATTCTGAAAGTTTTACATATTATAAAAAAATCCTAGTTTCTAAAAATTGTTAAGGAGAAAATTAACAGCACTCTACAAATAGAATTATTCTTTCAGAGCTAGATCTGTTTATCAGTAACAGTTATGACTCAGATCACCATTACAATCCTAGGTAATTCCTGATTAAACATGATGTAACTTTTTCTGGGGTTTCTAAAAACTATGTGAGAGCAGAAAAGGACAGGTTCTTGACATAGCAGCTCATTTCGCTGATTGCTGGTTAAGGTGGGGGGTAACATGCTCATGGTTCACAGCGCAGCCTGTCGTTGGGCGTTAAAGGACAGACTACAACTTTAGAATTTCCATGTTAATCCTGAAGTTGCAGTCAGTTTCAATGGGCAAATAATGGCTAATGCTAATTGTATTCCATAAATAACCTGAGCAAAATCCAGGCAAATGTAGCTTCTTTCAATGCAATGCAGATATCTTGCATCAAGGAGGCACTGTAGAATCGTTGAGGCTGTTCTTGCAGTGTATCTAGCAGATGGACTCTTTTAACAATGGTTTTGAATGCAGAGTGCGTATGCATGCATACCTCAATGAATGTGTTTGCATTGGCATTTCAACTGTCATAGAGCGTTGCTAAATTAACAGACTACTTATCCAACATCCAGTACTTGATGAGCATAAATGCCCTCCAATTAAATATTGGGAAGACTGGAGCCATTGTTTTCACTCCCCATTCCAAATTCTATTCACTAATTATCGACACCATCTCTCGTCCTGGCAGCAGTTGGAGATGAAGACAGTCTGTTTGCAAGCTTGTTGTTACATTTGATCCCAAGATGAGATTCTGACTTCATATTGATGCCTTCTCTGAGACTGCCTATTTCCAGCTCCGTAACATAGCTTGACTTCGCCCCTGTCTCAACTCATCTGCCGCTGTAAACCTCATCCATACCGTTGTTTCTTATACACCAAACTACTCCAATGCACACCTGGCTGATCTCCCCTATCCCACCTCTGTAAACTTGAGGCTATCTAAAATTCCGTGGCTCGTGTCTTGACTCACAGCAAGTCCCGTCCCCTGTCGCCCCTGCATTTGCTGACCTACATTTGCTCCTGGTCACATGACATCTTGACATAAAAATTCTGATCCTTGTTTTCAAATCCCTCCATGACCTTGCTCCTGTCTATCTCTGTAATCTCCTCCAGCTCCATAACCCTTTGATTTCTGCGTTCCTCTAATTCTGGCCTCTGTGCATCCCCAGTTTGAATCGCTCCACCATTCATGGCTGTGTCTTCAGTGGGTCTCAAGTTCTGGAACTCCATCCCTGCACCTCTCTGCCACTCAACCTCACTTTCTTCCTAAGACATTTCTGAAAACCTCCCTATTTGACCTGACCTAATATTTATTTATGTGGCTCGGCGTTATACTTTGTTGTATAATGCTGCTGTAAAGCACCTTGCGATGTTTCACTATGTTCTGGGCACTATCTATCCAACACCGGCATCTCCACATCATAACAATAAGTTGTTTTTGAAGCTGCAAACTCCTGATAGATGTACAACCTTTTAAATATTCCCTTCACCTCTTGAAGAGCTATTGGCGAGTTTAGTTTTCTAATTTGTAGCCCACTGGTAATTGGACCTCATTTCCCTCTGACTTTGACCATGCAGAGAAGCCTATTCAGATGAAGAGCCATAGCCTAAATTGGAATATCCAGACTAGAGGTGGTATGACTGGACAGATAGTTGTTCCACGGGCAAATGTATTCTAACCTTCAAATCCTTCTCAAGAAATCATGATGCAATCATGTCAGCACAGAAATATGTTTGCATTCATTTCCTTAGCTTAAAAACAATTTAGGCTTAAAATTCTGTCACATGTGATGTTGATCTGGAGAAGGGATCTGCTGCTTCAAACATTGTCAGATTAGGAGCATTTCTCTTACATCCACCTCAGACAAGAGCCTGTGATTCAGAAAGGGGGTGGTCACTGAACTGTGCCACATCCTTCAAAAGGACCGAGAGCCACACAGCAATGTGAGAAGGTTACAAGTAGTCAATTAACATCACTCTTGTAATGTTCTTGTCGGATGGCCTGATTTATATTACAAGAACACTTGTAGCTAAAGCTATAAATGATTTATTAACATTAACTGTGGGTAAACTATATACAAAACAACAGATGAATAACAGTATTAACATACACACCAACCTTCTTCCAGTTCTCCAGACAGTCTGAGAGGTCACTTGACGCTAACATTCACTTATATACTAATGAGACTCCTAGTGGTCAATTGGTGAATTACAACACCTAATTATATCACCACATCCCGTTTCCTTTGAAGGAATAAATTAATACATTATCATCAATGTATTTACAAGTTATATCATTATCCTGTGAGTCGAACAGTATTAATTTTATTTATTTATTTTTTAAACTGGTTCAACAAATATAGATATATACATATGTGCAAGAACAGCGAGGATAGTATGTACAAATAGTCCAAATCTACAAATTGAGTCAATCAGGTTTTCTTCTGACTCTGGTTGACCTTCTCAAAGTTTGATCTTGCTGCTCAGAACTTGTAGATGCAATGTTCTCCATGACATTCTCA
This sequence comes from Scyliorhinus canicula, assembly GCF_902713615.1. Lineage (NCBI taxonomy): Eukaryota > Metazoa > Chordata > Chondrichthyes > Carcharhiniformes > Scyliorhinidae > Scyliorhinus > Scyliorhinus canicula. The sequence goes on along the minus strand of NC_052152.1, from coordinate 86,518,454 downwards.
TGCTCAAGAACTACTGAACTATCTGACACTCCAGCTGGTGTTGATTCTGACATAGATTTGTCATCCATCACGTTGTTGTGAACGTCTTCTCTGGTTTTCAAGAGCCGCGACGATTTCTTCTTAAAACCAACCCATCCTCTGTCAGCACATTGCAGGAACGAGGTGCTACTTCTTCAAGTACAATGGCTTTTCTCAACCAATTGCCTGAAACTTCTACTCTCACAATGTCATCACTACTCAGAGGTGTAAAGTTCTGGACACTCTTATCATAGAACTACTTTTGTTTTGCTTTAATGTTTTGCATTTCCTGCAGTACCACTGCATTCTCCTCCTCCTTTTCCAAATATGGAAGTGTGGTACGCAACCTTCTATTCATGAGTTACTCTGCTAGCGATGTACCATGTGACAAAGGTGACGCTCTGTAGCTCTATAGTGTGAGATATGGATCAGATTGGCTGTCCTTTGCCTTCTTCAACAATTGCTGAACAATATGTACACTTTTTTGGCTTTTCCATTGGCTTGAGGGTACAACAGACTCAATGTGACGTGATTGAAATCGTACGTGACTGTGAAGTGTTGCCCTTCTTTACAGCTAAAACAAGGACCATTGTCAGGCACAACGACTTTTTTTTAACCCTTTTTATTGGCATTTTCAAAATTTATAAACGGTTATGGACATTGTTGGCCGTGTTTATTCACTGCACAATACAGAAAAGTTTGTCTTTTCTTTTCCTTAATTCCCTCAATTTACATTTTGCCGCCCTCTGGCTCAGCATGTGGTCCCTCCCGCACCCCTACCCCCACCCCCCTGGTCAGTTTTGGGGGGTTGTTTCCTCCCCTTCCTCTCCCTTTCTTCCCCTCCCTTTCTTTTCGTCCCCCATCAACTTCAGCTGTGCTTCCCCTGTGATTGGAGGGGGGGGGGGGGTAGCCTGTTGCCCGTTGCCCCTTCCCTCCCATGTTGTCTCCTTTGTGACCTTCCAGCCTTTTCCCCTCTTCCCCCCCCCCCCCTTCCCCTGTTGCGTGCTCCTGTGGTTCTCCCCCTGTCTTTATTTTTTTCTTTCTCCTCTCCTTTTCTTTCTAACTTTCCCATTTAGCCATCTTATTCGTTGTTGCTGACCTCGAACAGGTTCTGCAACAGGCCAACAAACTGCCCCCATGTGTATAGGAAGCCTTCCTCCGACCCTCGGATGGCATACATAATCTTCTTCTGAAAGGTCAGTGAGCTAGTCTGCACCTGTGGATGGTGCTGCTGATTGCCAGCTGAGCAGGATTCTCCGGCACACGATTAGGGAAGCGAAAGCTAGGGCGTTGGCCTCCTTCCCCATGTGTAGCTCTGGCTGCTCTGATACCCCGAAGATTGCCACATTTGGGCATGGCTTCACCCTCACCCCCACAACCCTGGACATTGCCTCGGAGAAGGCTGTACAGACCCCAGCAAGCTTGGGGCAAGCCCAGAGAATGTGGGTGTGGTTGGCCGAGCCCCTCTGCCACCGTTCACATTTGTCCTCCACCTCCTGGAAGAACCTGCTCATTTGGGTTCTGGTCAGGTGTGCTCTGTGCACCACTTTGAACTGCATGAGGCTGAGACATGTGCAGGAGGAGGAAGAGTTTGCCCTGCTCAGTGCCTCCCTCCAGAGGACCCACAACACTTCTGTCCCCAGTTTGTCCTCCCATTTCCGTCTGGTCTTGTCCAATGGTGTTTGGGACATGTCCAGTAGCTGTCCATAGAATTTCCCACATGGTCCCCCTTCTTTACTGTCTGTGTTTATCAGGTCCTCCAATAGTGTAGTCTTCGGGGCCCCAGGGTACTCTATTATCTCTTTGCGGAGGAAGTGCTTTATTTGCAGGTGTCTCATTTCCTGTCCTGTTGGCAGTTCCCACTCCTCCGTCAGTTCATCCAGTATCGCCAGTCTGTGCCCTACGTAAAAGTCCCTGTCAGTGTGCCCCTGTCCCATCTCCATTTCCTGACGGTGGTGTCCAGCATGGCTGGGGGATATTTGTGATTCCGCAGATCGGAGCCATGGGGGACATCCTAGTCAGCCCGAAGTGCTGTCTTCATTGGGCCCATGTTTTCAGTGTGGCCGCTACCACTGGGCTTTATGTGTATTTTGCCGAGGGGGATGGGAGTGCTGCTGTAGCCAAGGCCCGGAGAATTGCCCCCTTGCAGGAGGCCTCCTCCATCTGCATCCGCTCTGAGTTGGGTTTGTTTACCCATCCCCTCACTCTTTCCACCGTTGCTGCCCAGTGGTAGTACTTCAGGTCTGATAATGTACAAGCCACCTTTGATTTCCCTCCTTTGCAGTGTCGGTTTGGGAATTCTCGGGTTCTTACCTCCCACACACACACAAACGCCATAATTAGGCTGTCTACGTTTTGGAAAAAGGCCTTTGGGTTGAACATCGGTATGCATCTAATTAGGAAGATGAACCTCGGCAGCAAGTTCATCTTGATTGTCTGCACTCTCCCCACCAGGGATAATGGGAGTATGCCCCACCCCGTCGGATCTTTTTGACTTCCTCCACCAGGATGGTCATGTTCCACTTGTGGATCTGTATCCAGTCTCTGGCTATTTGGATCCCCAGGTATCGGAATCTGTTCTGGGCTGCTTTAAACGGGAGCCCCTCCAGCTCTGCCCCTCCCCCATTTGGGTTCACTGGAAATGCTTCACCTTTGTCCAGGTTGCGTTTGTAACTTGAGAATGTTCCGAAAGGCTTTCAGGATTTGCAATATTGCCCTCAGTCCTTCCTGTAGCTTTGAGACATAGAGGAACATGTCATCCGTGTGGTGATCTCTGTATGTGCATGTACACAAGGGGTTAATGTGTAATCAGCAGCACCACATGATCACTGGAGGGCCGGACCAACAGGGGTATAAAAGGCAACCACATTGTGTATCCCTCAGTCTCTCTCTCTCTCTCTCTCTCGGGTGCACTGTGACCAGGACAATATCAGAACAGTTCCGATGGCTAGTAGAGTTACGTATAGTCATTGTAGTTAGATCTTGCTAACCTTGTCACTAGTATCAAAGTTAAAGTAAAGAACTCATGCACTTGCTGTTATAGTTTGTTGTTACTGGACGAGTTTGAGTCTTCTTCATCGAGATTCAGAAGACCTCACTATCAACCAAGGATTGAGTAGCACGAGTTACCTACCACACAGGTAACAAAACATGGTACCAGACGTGTTGGCTCTAAAATAACTAGTCAGATAAGGTTAGACAGCAAGAGAAGAAAATTCAGGCCAGACGTTCGACTGTGAAATACTTTGCAGCAAAATGAGTCTTTGGCGACTACCTGATTTGATGGAAATCGTTGGAGTTCCATGGCAGCTGGAAACAACCGGTAATTTAAGTTTTACCTGGAAAATATTTAAACAGATGTTCCAAATATGTATTGCAGCTAATCAGTTAACCACGGTCTCTGATGCAACAAAAATAGCACTACTACTCACAGCAGGAGGGCATGAAGCCAGAAAAATCTATAATTGCTTTAATTACTTAGAAGGTGAAGACAACATCAAATTAAAAGTAGTACTCAAAAAATTTGATGAACACTGTAAAGGTCAGTCTGGTGAGATGCTGAAAAAATTTAACTCTTGTCATAAATGCCACAGAAATGGAAGGCCCAATCATTGATTTTGTTACAAATCTTAAGTCAATACTACAAGGCTGTGATTATGCTGATTCCAGAGACGCTATAATACTGAATCAATTAGTTTCTGGAATATCTGATAAAAATTTGAGGAAAGAACTTTCACAAAAAAGTGAAAGTGGGCAGCACAGTGGCATAGTGGTTAGCACAGTTGCTTCACAGCTCCAGGGTCCCAGATTCGATTCCTGGCTTGGGTCACTGTCTGTGTGGAGTCTGCATGTTCTCCCCGTGTATGCGTGGGTTTCCTCCGGGTGCCCTGGTTTCCTCCCACAGTCCAAAGATGTGCAGGTTAGGTGGATTGGCCATGCTAAATTGCCCTTAGTGTTCAAAAAGTTTGGGTGGGGTCACTGGGTTACGGGGATAAGGTGGAGGTGTGGGCTTTGGTAGGGTGCTCTTTCAAAGGACTGGTGCAGACTCAATGGGCTGAATGACCTCGTTCTGTACTGTAAATTCTGTGAAATTTGTAAAAAAATATATTTAACATTAGAAATCGCTATACAAACATGCCTTGCTTATGAACAAAAACAAAATCAATACTTTGAGTCTCAACAAAGACAGAATCATTATCTAGAAAACAAAATCTGCATAAATGGTGCGAAAACTTACCAAGAGGCGAAGGCAGAATCTCACTTGATGCAATTTTTGATTGGCAGCCATCTTGAGTGAGAGTGTTCTGGCCAGTACGCATGTGCACACTTCTCAAAAAGAAAAAAACCCAGCAAAATACACTTGCGAAATGAGCGCACAGTAAAAGAAAATCGGATTGCGCATGCACACTCGATTCCTACGCTTTACGTCACAAGCGTCATGACGTCAGAAGACCCGGACCATGGCCACTTAAAAAAGGAAATGCCCGAAAATTACAAATAAGAATTTTACAGCTACAAAACACAAATTGTTTTCCTTGAACAACAGAATGAAGCCCGAGCCTCAACCCACAGTTAAAGATTACCTCCGCAGCACCCTGGAACAAGCAGTTTGCAACACCCAAAGAGGAGAGCACAATGACAAATCCAGAGCAAAAGATTTGTTTATTGACGATTACTACTCAGAAGATGAATTCTTCATTGGACAGAGAAAGAACAATGACAAATCCGAAACAAAAAGAGATGATTTGTTCATTGAAGGCTACTGCTCAGACATGGATGAGTTATTCAGAGTTCATGGTCATTGCATCAGCAACAAGGTGGAAAAGCTCAACACGACTCTAGTCATGGTAGATGAATCCAATACCATGATGCCATGGCAGATCGTCGATACATTGGATGACAGTAATACCCAAGAAGAAGGCGCCGCCATGCACACAGCACAAATCGACTCCACAGAGGGAGTAATACAAGCCTCCACAGCGAGTTCGTTGACAGACTCCAGAATGAACGCAATTAAAGACTCCGGAGCGACAACCGTGCACGAGGAAGACTATGAAGGTCTATCCGCCTAATATGAGCAACCAGCAGCAGATTATGAAAGTCTACCCAGCTCATGTAACCAACAAGAAGACAGTGAATGTCTACCCACTGTATGTAAAAACAGTGACAAAGTGATCACACTCGACATACAGAGTGCGCAGGATCACAGCGAGACTGACAGATCTCAGCTCGTCTGTACAGAAGCACAGAGTAGGACTACTCTTGGGTCCAGTGAGACCACGTCAATTGAAATCTAGAAGATTTTGACTCCAGAAGAGGAGCACCAAGAAACCAAAGGTGATTCAAATGAACCAGAAATAACTCCTGAAGAGGAGCATAAAGAGATCACAGATTATTCAAATGTAGCAGAAATGTCTCCAACAGAGGAGCACCAAGGAAGCAAAGATGAGCAATCAAATCCACCACAAATGACTGATGTCACCAGCATAAATACAACATCACATCATTCTCACAATTCTCAAGAAGAAACGCTCAAAGTAACAGACACCACAAAGGACACTAACACCAAAAGCTGTGACAATTACTCAAATTATCCACACGGAACACTCATTGAGCGCAACAAGAAGCACAGCAACAACAAAAAGCTACAAGCACAACAACAAAAATAACAAGAAGCATAAGAAAGACATCAACAAGAACGACGAAAACAACAAAAACAAAATCAACAAGCACGACAAAAACAACGGCACAAACGACAACAAAAACAACAAAGACAGAAACGACAATGACACAACGACCTGTACAACATGGTACAACTCTGCACATCAAGGACAATGCAAGATTACACTCCAAAACTATGACAAGAGTACAAACATGCCATGGCACGGCAACAAATCTCACAAATTCACATTTGCTCCACAACAAACAAGCGAACCAGCTTTCAAGAAAGATGACATAAGGAATCAATACCACAAGCACAGGAAAAAGTCCAGGTCAGACAACAAAGTGATTCGACCATTGAAACACCTCATTGATGACTTCATGGTTACTTAAATACAGGAACACTGACTACGTTCACAAATAAATAACAATATTACCACTTCAACAACAGAAGAAGAAAGCAACTCAACCGAACATTTTTCCAGTCCGTCAAGGTAACGTTTCACCCCCACGTCCCCATCAGGGGGCTCGGAGTTGCACATTCCCCTGTAGAAGGTCTTGAATACTTGATTGACCTCTTTTGGTTCTGGTACCAGTCTGCCTCTATTATTCTTTACCTGCGCTATTTTGGCTGCCTGCTTTCTCAGCTGGTGAGCCAGTAGGCTGCCAGCCTTGTCTCCATGTTCATAGACGGTCCCCCGTGTCTGGCGGAGTTGTGCACTGCTTTCCTTTGTTTAAAATCTTTTTATTGGCATTTTCAAAATTATATACATTGCTGTTTGTTTTCATTTATTGCACAGTCACAAAGGAACATAGAACATAGAACATAGACCAGTACAGCACATAACAGGCCCTTCGGCCCTCGATCTTGTGCCGAGCCATGATCACCCTACTCAAACCCACGTATCCACCCTATACCCGTAACCCAAACAACCCCCCCTTCCTTCTTAGGTTTCTGTGTTTACAGTCTGTCGCCGTCTAGCTCAGCGTACAAACCTCCCTATTCGCCCCCCCCCCCATCCCTCCAGCTCATCCCTCCATGACCCTCCCTCCCTTCCCCCCTTTTTCACTGCTGCTCCCCATTTTTTCTTGCTGGGATTTACTTCATCACCTTGCACCCCCCCCCCCCCACCCCCCCCCCCCCCCCCCCCCCCCCCCCCACCACCCACTCCCTGGTCCTCCCTCGCTTTCCTCTTTCTATCTTGTCCTGGCTATTTCCCACTGGCTATTTATTTAATTATGTGTTGGCCACAAACCGGTCTGGGAACAGTCGGGTGAATGGCTCCCATGTTTTGTGGAAGCCCTCTTCTGACCCACGGATGATGAATTTGATTTTCTCCATTTGGAGAAATCCCGATAGTTGGGACAGCCAGTCTGCAGCTTTAGATGGTGCTGCTGAACGCTAGCCGTGCGGGATTCTGTGGCGGGAAATCAGGGAGGCAAAGGCAAGGGCATCCACCCTCCTCCCCATGATGAGATCTGGCTGTTCTGATACCCTGAAGACTGCCACTTTTGGGGCATCCACCCTCATCCCCACCACTTTGGACATTGCTTCAAAGAAGGCTGTCCAGTACCCAGCAAGTCTGGGGCAAGACCAGAACATGTGGGCGTGGTTGGCCGGGCATCCTTGGCACCGTTCACATCTATCCTCCACCTCCGGGAAGAACCTGCTCATTCGGGTTCTGGTCAAGTGGGCTCTATGTACTACTTTTAGCTGCATTAGGTTGAGCATCGCTCATGTGGAGGTCGAGTTGACCCTGTGCAGTGCTTCACTTCAGATTCCTCACCCTATTTTGAACCCCAAGTCTTCCTCCCATTTCCTCCTTGCCGTGTCCGGTTCGGTGTCGGCCCTCGCGAGCAGTCGTTCGTACATGTCATTACAGTTTCCTCTGCCTAGGATGTCTGCGTTCAGTACCTCTTCGAATAGCGTCTGTCTTGGTGGTCGTGGGTACGTCCTTGTCTCCTTCAGTAGGAAGTTTTTAAGCTACAGGTATCTGAGTTTGTTGCCTTTAGCTAGTTCTTCCAGTGTTGTGACCCTACCGTCAGTGTATAGGTCCCTGACTGTCAATGTCCCTCCGTCCTGTCTTCACCTACCGTCAGTGTATAGGTCCCTGACTGTCAATGTCCCCCCCGTCCTGTCTCCACCTACCGTCAGTGTATAGGTCCCTGACTGTCAATGTCCCCCCGTCCTGTCTCCACCTACCATCAGTGTATAGGTCCCTGACTGTCAATGTCCCCCCATCCTGTCTCCACCGACCACCAGTGTATAGGTCCCTGACTGTCAATGTCCCCCCCGTCCTGTCTCCACCGACTGCCAGTGTATAGGTCCCTGACTGTCAATGTCCCCCCGTCCTGTCTCCACCTACCGTCAGTGTATAGGTCCCTGACTGTCAATGTCCCCCCGTCCTGTCTCCACCTACCTTCAGTGTATAGGTCCCTGACTGTCAATGTCCCCCCGTCCTGTCTCCACCTACCGTCAGTGTATAGGTCCCTGACTGTCAATGTCCCCCCGTCCTGTCTCCACCTACCGACAGTGTATAGGTCCCTGACTGTCAATGTCCCCCCGTCCTGTCTCCACCTACCTTCAGTGTATAGGTCCCTGACTGTCAATGTTCCCCCCGTCCTGTCTCCACCTACCATCAGTGTATAGGTCCCTGACTGTCAATGTCCCTCCGTCATGTCTCCACCTACCGTCAGTGTATAGGTCCCTGACTGTCAATGTCCCCCCGTTCTGTCTCCACCTTTTGGAGGTGACGTCGGTGGGTGCTGGTGTGAATCTGTGGTTATTGCAGATGGGGGCTTTGTCGGGCATTTCGGTCAGTCCGAATTGCTGCCGTAGTTGGTTCCACGTCTGGAGGGTGGGTATTACCACTGGGCTGCTGGAGTGTTTCTTGGATGGGGATGGGAGTGCCGCCGTGGCGAGAGCCTGGAGGGAGGTCACCTTGCAGGAGGCCTCCTCTGCACGTACCCACTCGGATACTGGCTCCTTTATCCATCCCATCATTCTTTCCGCCGTCGCTGCCCAGTGGTAGAATTGTAGGTTTGGGAGGGCTAGCCCTCCCCTGGATTTTGTTTTCTGCAGGACCTTCTTTGGGATCCTAGCATTCTTTCTCCCCCCATACAAATGCCATGATTAATTTGTCCAGTGCATTGAAAAAGGTCTTGGGGATATAGATCGGAATAGATCTAAGTAGGAAGGTGCACTGCTTTCCTGCTGGATAGCAGGTTAAAGTTAATTTGTAACTTTTTCCTCTCAGCCAGAAGCTCTATGGTCGGGGTCTCGGAGTACTTTCTGTCGACGTCCAGAATGGAGTCAACCAGCTGCTGCCAGGCTGTCCTCTCTTCCCTATCTCTACTTGCCCTGTAGGCTATGGTCTCTCCTCTAATTACTTCCTTCAGTGCCTCCCAGAACGTGGAGGGTGAGACCTTTCCCTTTTGGTTGTTACTAACATATTTACGAACACATCGGCCTCCGCCGGCGTGCCGAAATGTGTCACCAACACCTGGCCGGGAAAGCATGCCGAATCCACCCCCTTTTTGTAGAGCGCCGATTTCCCTCTGTTGAATTCGGCCCTCTTTTTTGCCAGGTCTGCCCCAATGTCCTGGTAGACCCTGATCCTATTCCCTTCCCATGAGCATGACTTTGTCTGTACGGCCCACCTCAGGAGTTTTTCCCAGTCCTGGAATCAGTGCAGCTTTGCAATTATCGCCCTCAGCTGCTCCCAGTTTGGGGTTTAGGCCGTAGCGACCTGTGTGCCCTGTCCATCTCTGGGGGGTTTGGAAAGCCTTCACACCTAACTAGTTTGCCCAGCATTTGGGCAATGTAGCCCGTTGGGTCCCCTCCATCAATCCCCCCTGGCAGGCCCACGATGCGGACATTTTTCCATTGGGATCTGTTCTCCTGGTCCTCGACCTTCCCATTTAAGTTCCTCTGCGCCACCACCAACCTCTTCACCTCGGCCTACAGAGCCACGATCCTGTCGCTCTGGTCTGTTGATGCCTCTCCAGGTCCAGGATCGTCTTCTCCTGCACCTCCACCTTCCGTCCCAAGCCTTCTATCGTGCGCTGAAGTGTGGCTATCGCTTCCATCACCACCTCCTTCATCACCACCTTGAATTCCGTTTTGATCGCTTCCTTCATAGCGGTCAGTTCCTTTTTCAAAATGTTCCTCCATTGGTCCCCCTGTGTGTGTGTGTGTGCGGGGAATGTTGTTGTCTGCTCCCCTTCCTGGTTCCCCTGGGCCTCGCCTTGTGGGGCTGCCGGTCCACTCGCCCGTTGCTCCTGCCCCTTTCCTCCACTTCTGCTTCTGACTTCTCGCCGTCCCCTCGAGCTGCTGTTCGAGGACATCCTCTTTTTTTATTTCATCGCGTTGTTGGTGCCTTTTGTATTTGGGTGGATTTTAGGTGGCTTTTGGGGCCAAAAACTTAAGTAAATTCACTGTATTGGGTCCAACTGGGAGGAGATCCACCTGATGTGTGTCCGCTGAACACATCGCCGCCACCGGATGTCCGCCAGTTACGACAACTTGAGGAATCCCGTATCTAGCAATATAATGAAATGAAATGAAAATCGCTTATTGTCACAAGTAGGCTTAAAATGAAGTTACTATGAAAAGCCCCTTGTCACCACATTCTGGCGCCTGTTTGGGAAGGCTGTTTGGGAAGGCTGGTACGGGAATTGAACTGTGCTGCTGGCCTGCCTTGGTCTGCTTTCAAAGCCAGCTATTTAGCCCTGTGCTAAACCAGCCCCTGAACTTTGACTTGGAATGCAGTATCATACTGCTTGCCATGATGCTTGATAGTAGAGCCATTTTGGGATCGTTTGGGAAATAGTCCATGATAATTAAAGAATCTTTCCCTCGTAGTTGAAAGAGATCCATAGCTACTTTCTGCCATGGTACCATAGGCAAATCAGATATTTGCAGAGGTTCTCTTGTTTGCTGACCATCCATGTCAATATCCTGGTTTATTCCTGGCCAGTAAACAGTCACAAGCTCTCCGTTTACATTTTTCAATCCCATGATGCCCTTCATGTATCCTCTTTAGTACATCCTTGAGGAGATTGAGGTATGACTATAGTGTTCAAATGAAGCACCACTCCATTAATGGTACCGAGTTCAGATCTTATATTGGAGATCTCCATACATTGACCTCTGGGCCAGTGTGAGTTGATGTTCCTTATCACCTCTTGAAGAGTTTGATCCTTCCTGGTCTCTTCTTGGATCTCACATAGTTTTGTATCTGACACTGGTAGTAGTGTGGTAATAGGATTGACATGCAGATCTACATCTTCAGCAATTTGTATCAGCGCTCTCCATAATCATTGAATTTACAGTGCAGAAGGAAGCCATTCGGCCCATCAAGTCTGCACCAGCCCTTGGAAAGAGCACCCTACCTAAGCCTACACCTCCATCCTATCCCCATAACCCAGTAACCCCACCTAACCTTTTGTTTTACACACAGAGCAATTTATCATGGCCAATCCACCTAACCTGCACATCTTTGGACTGTGGGGGGAAATCGGAGCACCCAGAGGAAACCCACGCAGACACAGAAAGAACGTGCTGACTCCGCACAGACAGTGACCCAAGCCAGGAATCGGACCTGGAACCCTGGAGCTGTGAAGCAACTGTGCTAACCACTATGCTACCGTGCTGCCCTCTTGCTCATGTTGCTCAGTCCAAGTGAAATCCATTGTCTTGTGCAGGAGATCACATTGATATGTTTTTTTTGCTGACATGTTTGGAATGAATTTACCTATAAAATTGATTATCCCCATCACCCTTAAGATGGTATTCTTCTTGTGTGGTTTTGCCATGTTGAGAATTGCTTGTATTTTGTCCTTGTCGTGTTCAATGCCATGCAATGAGAGCTTGTCACCTAGGAATGTGACCTTATAATAAAAGGAAATAATGTATCCTAGTTATGTACAAATGCAATTGGCGCATACAAAAAGCAGATAATTTTGCCTCTTAAAAATATATTGGACAGATAAAGCTCATTTGTCATTATATATAATTGATCAAGTAAATAAGATCCATTAATCAACAAGTAGAAAAATAGAAAAGTATTTTTATTTTAGCCTACAGCCAAATTGCCTTTTTTAAATCTGAAGAACAACTATTGAGGTAATGAGTTTCATTTCCAAAACAAACAGATGGACTTTTGGCCTTAAGTCCAAGATTGAAAATGGAGCCCTCTGCTTCACAGCTATTTTCCAAAGTTTTAATAGGTCTTTATTGCTGTTCTTGCATTGACATTTCTGTATTTGAAATGAAGTTTGGAGTTTATCTTTTACAGGCTCGGCCAAGACACCAGCTCAGGGGGATAGCTCAGACAAGCCTGGCTGACCGGACCAACACTGGAGACAACAGAATTTTCATTACAACTACTCCTCTGTTTACATTGCTAACTAAACACTTCTGTAATATGACTGGAATTTAGGTGACCTTTTAGGACCCTGGTTTTATGCATGCAATAAATGAAAATGCCAAAGGTATTTTCAAGAAAATGCTTTACACCTTTGATTCATAGAACATTTACCGCACAGATAGTGGCCAATTTACCCATCGCGTCTGCTTCGGCTGATAAACAAGCTACCCAGCTGAATCCCACTTTCCATCATTTGGTCCAAATCCTTGCAGGTTATCAGTGATGAATCAATAAAATAAGCAAGATTCAGATTTGATGGGTTGAGATGCATATCCAGACACCGTTTAAATGAGTTGAGGGTTTCTGCCTCTACTGCACGTTCAAGCAGGTGAGTTGAAGACCCCACAACCCGGGTGAAAATACTTTTCCTAATCTCCCCTCTAATCTTTCTACCAATCACTTTAATTCCAGCCCCCCTAGTCACTGACCTCTCTGCTAAAGTAAATAGGCCCTACCCATCCAGGCCCTCACAATTTTGTCCATCTTAACCTTCCCTCAGCCTCCTCTGTTCCAAGGAGAACAACCCCAGCCTGTCCAATCTTTCCTCATTACAGCAATTTTCCAGTCCTGGCAACATCCTCCTCATAAATATCCTCTGTACTCTCACTAATGCAAACCTTGACTGACATAATCCTATGACTTAATTACCTGACCACATTTCCCATGACTTTTTTTGCTTGCAATATATGAAGCATTAAAGCCCAGAAAATACCAGTGACCAATTTGCTCCCTGAGACTGGTAATCTGATCTTTGGCACGCATAGGACTGCTGTGCACCAGATACTGCTGTCCTGCTTATCAAGACACTGAGGCCTATGAAGCATTCCAGCTCGTGGTACATGGTAATGCAACCTTCAGCTGCCTATGACACTGAAACTGTGCACCAAGCTTATTCTAGACTGGTTAGAGACAAACCTGTCCCATAGGACGGTCCCATAATGTGCTCGAAGCATCCGAGCAGTTTTCCAGATACTGAGTAGGCATGTGACATCCGCTTCCCATGTATGTGGTCCTTTAGATTTAACACAATAACAACTTGCATTTATATCATGCCTTTAAAGTAGTTAAATGTAACAGCCTCCCTGAACAGGCGCCGGATTGTGGCGACTAGGGGCTTTTCACAGTAACTTCATTGAAGCCTACTCGTGACAATAAGCGATTTTCATTTTCATGTGTCAAGATGTGTCAAGATGCTTCTTAGAAATGTTATCAAAGACGGTTTAATGGCAAACCCCATGAGATATTTGGGTAGACAACGAAAAGTTTAAAGAGATTGGTTTAAGGACCAGCTTAAATGAGGAAAGAGAGGGTGAGAAGTGAAGAGATTTAGGAAGGGATTTCTGAAATTTTTAGGGCCCTATGCAATTTAAGGCAGGGCCACTAATGGTGGAGCAATAAAACAAGCAAGATGCAGTATTGGAGAGTTGTCAGGCTGGACGAAATCGCAGTGTTAGTGTCATGAGAATGTCACTTTAAGAAATGTTTGGCTGCTCAGGTTACTGCAGTGATCTCAGAGTGTGGGTGGAGCTGAGCTCTGGCTCTGCTTTCTAGTTTCACTTTGAGAAAAGCTTGGGTGTGTCTGTTTTTTAGTTTTGTTTAGCCAGCCACAGAAGGTGTGATGTCATTCTCTCTGTCATGTAAAGACTATCTCTTGATCATTTGGTGAATTCAGAGTGATAACTGTTCTCAGTAGTGAATTTAAACCTGATGTGCTTCTGTTAAAAGGTTTTTTTTATGTCTTATGGATGTTAAAAGAAAAGTTTAAGGATTACTTAGTGTTGTATTCTTTGGGGTTGTATTGAATTGATGGTTACTAGAATGTTCACTGTATGTTTAAAAAAAGTTAACTTGAGTTCATAGAATAAACATTGTTTTGCTTTTAAAAATACTGTTAGATGTCTGCTGTACCACATCTGCAGAGTGGGCCATGTGCTCCCCATACCACAATCTATTAAAAGTTTTGGGTCAGGTGAACTCCATGATACACTTTGGGGTTTTCTAAACCCTGGCTCATAAACTAATGGAGGGATATGAACATAAGGATGTGATTGTTAAAATTGAATTGTTCCTTAACTGTGAACCAATATAAGTTGGTGAGCACATGGGGAGCACTGGGTGTGAGTTAGGAAACAAGGTTATGGTGTTTTGGATGAACTGAAGTTAATTAGGATGCTGGAGTAGTCCAGAACAAACAAAGACATGGCTGTTTTTAGCAGCAGATCAGGAGTCACCTGTTCTGTTTGGTTTTCAGCTCCTTCCATGCTTTTTTATTTATTCTACATACCTCTCCTGTACGTTTCATATTTGGTCTACTCATTGCCTTAGCTTTGTTCTACAAACCTTAGCTGGAAGATCAAATTTACATATGGTGGCACAGTGGTTAGCACTGCTGCCTCCCAGCTCCAGGAACCCAGGTTCAATTCCGACCTCGGGTGACTATCTGTGTTTGGGTTTGCACTTTCTCCCTGTGTCTGCATGGCTTTCCCCCGCTGCTCTGATTTCCTCCCACAGTCCAAAGAAGTGCAGGTTAGGTGGATTGGCCAGGCTAAATTGCCCTTAGTGTGCAAGTTAGATGGGGTTATGGGGATAGGGTGGGGAGTGGGCCTAGGTAGGGTGCTGTTTCAGAGGGTCAGTGCAAACTAGCTGGGCCAAATGTTTTCCTTCTGCACTGTCGGGGTCTATGGTTCTGCAGGGGTTCCATGTGTTCCACCTCGCATACGCCTGAGCATAAAAGAAAAGCCTTGCTTGGAAAGGATTTCTCGTGCTCAAATCGAGAATGATCACACTCTAAGCACTTCAGCAAGTTCATCCTTCTTCCTATAAAAGGTTAAATCTTGAGGCGAATTCATACTTCCTGCTCTATCTTGCTTTCTCGTTTTTTCTCCCCAGACTTGTTGGTGGCCAACCTTATGAAAATAAGCGTCACACTTCCAATAGAAAACCTCCATGCAAAGGTTTTCTCAAGATCCCGTGAGCACTACTGTGCAACAATTAAATTAAACAAGGGCTGTGAAGCATTCTTTACATTCTGATTCACCTCTGTGTGGTGAAATGCATATGCATATTAATGTATGTAGTTAGATATATGACCTCCGACCAGCAGGTGGGGACAGAGATCCACCATCTGATTCTGGAGATTGAGGCGTTGGTAGTAAGTCGTACTACAGGACAGTCGCAATAGAAGTAGCTCCAGGCAAATTCACTTATTTATTATGTTTTGTAATATAGTTCATTAGTTATCTTTCCATGTGTTCATTTTGTCAATAAACTATCATCACTAGTCAAAGAATTAGATGTTCTGTGTGCATCTTTACCACGGCTATAACACAGAACATAACATGGTACCAAGAGTGTAGAACAATTAAACTACGGAAAAGATTGGATAAAACAGACCAAAGAAAGAAAAAATAAAATTTGTACACTTACCTGGTAAATCACTGGCAACCAGAACTCAACGCAGGGAAAGACTGTGAAGTTAAAGATGGAAGGTTTGAAGGCACCCCACCAGCTTCAAGTCACCGGTAATGTAGATGAGAATTGGGATGTTTTTTTAAAAATCTTTTTATTGCCATTTTTCATATTTATAAACAATTGTACATATGCATCACATTTTTCTTAACCGGGTTAATTTACTTTATTGTACAGAAAGGTTTATCCTGTCCTTCCTTTAATTAACCCTATATACATTTTGCCGCACTCTGGTTTGGCCTATGGTCCCTTCTCTCTCTTCCCCCCTCCCGCCCCTCCCCCTTGGCTCTCCCTCCCTTGCATACTCCCCCTGACCACTCCCCCCCCCCCCCCCCCACCTTGGCATCAGCTATGCTTTGCTTTTATATTCCTTTTCTCTTTTGTAGCTTTTCCACCTTCTTTCCGTCTTCTCCTCCCCATCCTCCCTCGCCCTGGGTTGCGCAGTCCTTTGGTTCCTCATCTACCTTGTTTTTTTCCCGTGTTCCCTCTTTTTCTTCCTCCCTTTCCCGTATTCTTAACTTACTCCTCGTTGCTGGCCTCAAACAGATTTTGGAACAGCCTGACAAACTGCCCCCATGTATTTAGGAAGCCTTCCTCGGACCCTCGGATGGCATATTTAATCTTCTCCAGGTGGAGAAATTCCGAAAGGTCAGTGAGCCAGTCTGCAGCCGTGGGTGGTGCTGCTGATCATCAGCTGCACCGGATTCTCCAGCCTGCGATTAGGGAAGCAAAGGCAAGGGCGTTGGCCCCCTTCCCAGCTCTGGCTTCTCTGAAGATTGCCACAATTGGAGGTGTCTCATTTCCTGCCCTATTACTAGTTTCCACTTCCTCGTCAGTTCGTCCAGTGTCGCCAGTCTGTGCCCTATGTTAAAGTCCCCGACCATCAGTGTGCTCCTGTCCCGCCTCCATCTTTTGAAGGTGGTGTCTGGCATGGCTGGGGGAATTTGTGATTGCCGCAGATAGGGGCCATGGGGAACATCTTCGTTAGCCCGAAGTAGAACATAGAACAGTACAGCACAGAACAGGCCCTTCGGCCCTCAATGTTGTGCCGAGCCATGATCACCCTACTCAAACCCACGTATCCACCCTATACCCGTAACCCAACAACCCCCCCCTTAACCTTACTTTTTTTATTAGGACACTACGGGCAATTTAGCATGGCCAATCCACCTAACCCGCACATCTTTGGACTGTGGGAGGAAACCGGAGCACCCGGAGGAAACCCACGCACACAGGGGGAGGACGTGCAGACTCCACACAGACAGTGACCCAGCCGGGAATCGAACCTAGGACCCTGGAGCTGTGAAGCATTTATGCTAACCACCATGCTACCCTGCTGCCCCAAGTGTTGTCTCAATTGGGCCCATGTTCTCAGTGTGGCCACTACCACTGGGCTCGTTATGTATCTTGCTGAGGGAGGTGGGAGTGCTGCTGTAGCCAGGGTCTGGAGGGTCGTTCCTTTACATGATGATCAACTCCATTTATACCCACTCTGTGCTGGGTTTGTGTACCCATCCCCTCACTCTTTCTGCCGTTGCTGCCCAGTGGTGGTATTGTAGGTTCGATAAAGCCCAAGCCCCCTTTGATTTTCCTTCTTTGCAGTGTCGGTTTGGGAATTCTTGGGTTCTTACCCCCGTACACAAACACCATGATTAGACTGTCTACATTTTGGAAAAAGGCCTTGGGGATGAAGATTGGTATGGATCGAAACAGGAAGAGGAACCTTGGCAGTACGTTCATCTTGATCGTCTGCACTTTCCCTGCCAGGGAGAGTGGGAGTGAGCCCCACTTTTGAAGGCCTCTTCTTACTTCCTCCACCAGGCTGGTCAGGTTCCACTTGTGGGTTTGTGTCCAATCTCTGGCTATCTGGATCCCCAGGTAGCGGAATCTGTTCTGGGCTGTTTTGAACGTGAGCCCCTCAACTCTCTCCCTCCCCCATTTGGGTTCACTGGGAATGCCTCACTTTTGTCCAGGTTATGTTTGTAGCCCGAAAAGGTTCTAAACTTTCATTTTTTGCAGTATTGCCGTCAGTCCCTCCTGTGGCTTCGAGTCATAGAGGAGCAGGTCACCTGCATAGAGTGAGACTCTGTGCTCTCTGTCTCCTCTCTAGCTTTTCACAACCCGCAAGACTATCGTCAGGGCTTCGATCGCTAGTGTGAACAAGAGTGGGGACAGGGAGCAGCCCTGTCGTGTTCCTCTCTGTAGCTGGACGTATTCAGAGCTGGTGGTGTTCGTCGGATGCTTGATTTGGGAGCATTGTACAGGAGTCTCACCCAGGAGGTGAATCCCGCTCCTAGCCCAAAACGTTCCAGTAGCTCGAGGAGGTACTTCCATTCGACTCTGTCGAAGGCCTTTTCTGTGTCCAGGGAGACAATCACCTCTGGTGTTCTCTCCCTGGGGGGGGGGTCATTATTACGTTCAGCAGCCGTCTGATATTCGCGGTGAGCTGCCTACCCTTGACAAAGCCCGTTTGGTCCTCTGCGCCCACCTCTGGTACGAAGCCCTCCAGCCTTTTATCCCGGACCTTTTGTGAGTATTTTCACGTCCACATTCAGCAGTAAAATGGGTCCAGATGATCCCCATTCCGTCAGGTCTTTATCTTTTTGGGTATCAGTGAGATTGGGGCCTGCGCTAGCGTGGGGGGCAGGGTGCCCCTTGCCAATAAGTCTGCAAACATGTCCCTTAACTGTGAGGCCAGGACTGGCGCGGATTTTTTATAGAAGTCCGCCGGGAACCTGTTGGGTCCCAGTGTCTTCCCCGTCTGCATGGAGCTGATGCTCTCCATGATTTCTCCGAAATCTATTGGTGCTTCCAGCTCCTCCTGTCTGTCTTCCCCCACAACTGGTCGTTCCAGTCCGTAGAGGAAACGTTTCATCCCTGCATCCCTGTTGGGGGGCTCAGAGGTGTATCGTCCCCAGTAGAAGGTTTCTAATGCCCGATTGACCTCCTTGACCTCCTGTTACCAGTCTGCCTCTGCTATCCTTAACCTGCGCTATTTCCCTTGTGGCTGCCTGCTTTCTCAGCTGGTGAGCCAATAGGTGGCCAGCCTTGTCTCCATGTTAATAGAAGGTCCTCTGTGTCTGGGGAGTTGGTACACTGCTTTCCCAGTGGCTAGCAGGTTAAAGTCCATTTGCAGCTTTTTCCTCTCCGCCAGCAGCTCTACGGCTGGGGTCTCAAAGTATTTTCTGTCGACTTCCAGAATGGAGTCTACCAGTTGTTGCCTGGCCATCATCTCTTCCCTATGTCTACTTGCTTTGTAGGCTATGATCTCTCCTCTGATCACGGCTTTCAGTGCCTCCCAAAACGTGGAGGGTGAGACCTCCCCATTTTGGTTGTTACTAATGTAATCGCCTGTGACCTGCAATGTTTTTTGGCATAAGGTCTTGTCGGCTGGGAGGTCTGTGTCCAGCCTCTATGTGGAGCGCTGGACCCGGCCTGTCTCCAACCTCACATCCATATAGTGTGGAGCGTGGTCATAGATAACGATCGCGGAGTATTCCGTCCCCATAATCCCTGGAAGCACCGATTACCCCACTGTAAAGAAGTTGATACGGGTGTCCACCTTGTGCACTTGTGAAAAGTATGAGAATTCTTTTTCTCCTGGGTGCAGGAACCTCCATGGATCCACCGTCCCCAACTGCTCCATAAATACTCCTCGTTCCCTAGCCATGCCAGTCTTTCTCCCTGTTCTGGGGTTTGATCTGTCAGTCAGTGGGTCCTGCATGCAATCGAAGTTGCCCCCCATGATCGGTCGGTGTGTGTCAATTTCGGGGATTTCCGCCATGGTCTCCTTTATGAATTCTGTGTCATCCCAGTTGGGAGTGTACACGTTTACCAGTACAACCGGTGCCCCTTCCAGGACACCGCTGACCATGATGTACTGTTCCCCTGAGTCCATAACTGTCTTGGTTTCTGTAAACCTCGTCCTCTTGTTACTTTGTATTGAAACCCCCCCTAGCCCTTGTCCCGTAACATGAATGGTACGTTTGTCCCACCCAGCCCTTCCTTACCTGTTTAGCACAGGGCTAAATCGCTGGCTTTGAAAGCTGACGAAGGCAGGCCAGCAGCACGGTTCGCTCCCCGAACAGGCGCCGGAATGTGGCGACTAGGGGCTTTTCACAGTAACTTCATTTGAAGCCTACTTGTGACAATAAGCAATTTTACTTTTACTTATTTTCTTACCAGCAGTTGGTCCTTCTCCCTCAGGTACATCTCTTGCAACCTCTTCGATCCTGACCAGGGCCCACAGTCCGTCTACCAACCCTGCGACCCACTCTTGGGAAGGTCAGTCCGTCCAGGAATCGTCTCATCCCCTCCGGTCCCCTGGGGGGTTCCGAAGTGTACAGCTTACTATAAAAGTCCCTAAACACCTTGTTCAACCCTGCTGGGTCCCCCACCAGAATTCCCTCCCCATCCGCTATCCTTCCTATCTCCCTAGCCGCTTCTCTCTTCTTTAGTTGTTGAGCGAGCAGTCTGCTGGCCTTCTCTCCATGCACATATATTGCGCCTTCTGCCTATCTAAGCTGCTCTGCAGCCTCTGTCGTTTCCTGAGTAACTCTGGCCTCGGGGACCCCGCGTAGCTCCTGTCCGTCCATAAGATTTCCTTAACCAGTCGGTCCGTTTCTGCCCTATCCGCCCTGTCCCTATGAGCGCTGATTGAGATCAGCTCCCCTCTCACACTGTATTCAGTGCCTCCCAGAGCACCGTGCTGAGACTTCTCCGGTATCATTTACCTGCTAGTAATTCTGCATGCATTTCCTGAGTCTCCCACACGCCGCCTCGTCCGCAAGCAATCCAACTTCCAACCTCCATTGTGGGCGCTGGAAGCTATCCTTACAAATCAGTAGGTCTACCCAGTGCGGAGCGTGGTCCGATATGGCAATTGCCGAATATTCTGCCCCCACCATTCCGGCCAGCAAGACCCTACACATGACAAATAAATCAATTCGGGAATATGGCTCATGGTCGTGGGAGTAGTACGAAAACTCCCTTGCCGACGGCCAGCTAAATCTCCACGGATCAGTTCCTCCCATTTGCTCCATGAACCCTCTCAGTTCCTTTGTCATCGCTGGCAACCTGCCCATTTTTGAAGACACCCAATCCAGGCTCGGGTCCAGGACTGTATTAAAGTCCCCGCCCATGATCAGCTTACACGAGTCCAAGTCGGGGATCTTCCCTAGCAGCCTCCTGATGAAATCCACATTGTCCCAATTAGGGGCACACACACTGACCAAGACTACTCTCACCCCTTCGAGCTTACCATTAACCATAACAAATCTTCTGCCCCCGTCCACAACTGTACCCTCTGCCTCAAATTGAATCCTTTTATTAATCAGGATCACAACCCTGTAGTCCTAGTGTCGAGCCCCGAATGAAAGACCTGACTAACCCAGCCCTTCCTCAACCTAACCTGGTCTGCCACTTTCAGGTGCGTCTACACAGGGGCTGGTTAGCTCACTGGGCTAAATCGCTGGCTTTTAAAGCAGACCAAGCAGGCCAGCAGCATGGTTCGATTCCCGTACCAGCCTCCCCGGACAGGCGCCGGAATGTGGCGACTAGGGGCTTTTCCCAGTAACTTGATTGAAGCCTACTCGTGACAATAAGCGATTTTCATTTCATTTCATTTCATTTCCTGCAGCATGACTACGTCCGCCTTTAGAACCCTCAAATGCGCGAACACACGCACCCTCTTCACTGGCCCATTTAGCCCTCTAACATTCCAGGTGATCAGCCTGGCAGTTCGCACTTCCCCCCCCCCCCCCCCTTTGCCGATCAGCCATCCCCTTTCTTTGGCCAGCCCCCAGCCATGTGTCACGCTTCCTCTGGCCCGCCTCCTGGAAGGCTCCACCCATGACCTCCTCACTGTTGCCATGTCCAGTTTCCATCCTCGTCAGCAGATCAACTTCTCCCCCTCTTCCCCCAGTAACACCATCCTACCACCTAACCCCTGCTCTAGTCTAACTGTGTGACCCCCCCCCTCACCTGGCTTCCGTTGGCTAACCCACCCAGCTAGCCTGGTGGCTCCCCGCTTTGGCGCCAGCGCATCTCTCACCCATTGTTCCCTGGCTCCCCTCCCCCCGGCCCATCCATACCACTTCCCCAAACCAGCCCTGCTTAAGCACACACTCTATACAAGTCAAAGACACCATAAGCATTGTGACTTAGTTGAATAAGAAAGTGGTCCCAGTGTCGGAGGCCATTTTAACTGACCAACCAGGTCTGCCATTTTATGCCAGTGATGCAGCAATCTACATTTGACATGACAATGTCAAGCATTTGGAAAGGTGTGCTCCAAGTGTGGAAGAACAAATCACTTTGCAAGGCAATGCTTTTCACGTCCAACAGTGGACCAAACATGATCAGTCAATGTGATTGACGAGATGTGTATTGAAAACCTGTTTTTCATTGATCTGATTTCGACTGAGGACACGATGAGTCAGAATATGCAAAGTGAAGAATAAACAGTGGCTCTCTTTCTCTCTCTCTTGTCCCATTTATGGCAAGAGTGATGTTGATGCTGATACCATGGAAGACAGATGGACAATTCCATTGTTGCTGAATGCCACATTGATCAAATGCAAGCTCAACATGGGAGCAAGAGCCAACCTTATCAGTTTGTCAGATTTGATAAGGCTGTGAGTTAAACTGAAAGGCGTTAATCAAACAAGACTACTGAAAGGTTTCAATGGGAATGAGGTTGCAACATTGGGAGCATGTGTACTCGAAGCTTGGGTAGACAATAGAAGTCACATCATACCATTTTCCATTGTGGACATGGAACGCGAGTCTATCATAGGAGTGGACGCGTGTGAGGCACTTGAGCTCGTTGAATGGCTGTACATTCCAGACAGCACTGTGATGGAGGATGAATGCAAATGGCAACAAGATGAAGAAAAGGAGGAGCCAAAAGGAATTCCGGAATTCTGATTGACGGTCTTCAAAAATGTGGATTTGCTCAGTGACGGGATGCAGGAGCATGATGAGCCTAACTTAAAGCATTTACAAGACTTAAAAGGTGAAATTTTCAGATCCTGGACAGCCAATGAGTTTTACTCTAGTGTTTACGTTTGAGCCAAATGAGTAATTCACAAATGAAGCAGCGACAAAAACACACCTGATGGAGTCGCAGCCTGATGAGTTAGACTTTTTCTTCTTTGATGGACCAGAAATTATAGAATGCGCAGGATGCCAGGTTGACCGGAAGAAAGGAAAAAACATCACAATGAAGACCATTACAATGAAGCAGAAGCATAAGGGTCGGCGCACTGGTAGAACAGTTACGAAAACTATACCAAATGACTCTTTCTTCAATTTTTTTAGTCCTCCTGTAGTTCCAGAGGATGGGGAACTGGATAAAGGTTCTGTGGCAAGACTCACTACTGAATTTGAAATTGGTCACTTCTTGCAGGAACACACAATTCCACGAGCAGTGTTATACTTCACAGGAGAAGCTATTGCAGACGATGATGATTACAATGAAGATGATTCTGATGGTGATGATTACGATGAGGAAAGTGAAGAAGCGGATGATGAGCCAGAAGAGGAAGACCATGAAAGTTTCTTTAGCTTATTTGTCATCAGTGAAGAGGTGATAACAAGAAGCATCCAATCTATGCAGGAAGACGATGAGTGTGAAAGCTCTAAGATGGAGTGTGAAGAGGTTGAAAGTGTCGTGCTGGGACAGCTTCACAAGAGAGAGAGAGAGCAAGGCTCATTGTTTATACCTGACCAGTGAACGTGCCCTTAATGCCACGCCAGTTATCCTGACTGCCACCTACGACTGTGCGAGTCTCTCTCTTGTAGATAGTGAAATGTCACCCGGAAGTGCCTCACTAGGGCAGCTTCACAAGAGAGAGAGAAAGAGAGCCCACTCTTTATTCATAACCAGTAGACCATCTTGAGTGAGTGTTTTTGAAGTGCCCAGATTGCTTTTTGGTCCTGTACCCCCGGAATTATGTTCTGGCAATGATTGTGACACAAGAGTGAACAATGAGAGAAAGAGAGACTAAACAAGGGTAATCTTAAAAATAACTAGTTTATTCAAAAAAATCCAGATCGCAAAGAAAACTAAACTCAGATCACAGCACACAATACCCCACGACTATGGTATGGGAACAAGAAACTAAAGGTGGCACAATGTAAATTCTTACTTTTACACAATTACCTTTACACCCAAACCATCCCAACTCAACAAGTTGACCTAATTGGGGGTTTCTAAAGACTGAGAGTATACTCACTGCTCCTGGGGCTAGTTTAAAAGGCACAAAATGTCTTCTCTGCTCCTTCTATAACATGGCTGGACTTTTATAACAGTGTCCTCCTGTAGTTTCCTATTTGTCTTAATTCTATTGAATTCTTCTTTGAGTTTCTTGCAGTAGCCTTTTCTGGTACAAATCTGTTAGTCTCTTGTAGTCTTTCCTTCCTTGAAGTCTGTCCTTGTAGTCTCGGAATCTCTCTCAATGAAATCTCTGCAAATTAATCATCTGAATGCATCTCCCTGAATTAAATCTCTTGAATGAATCTCCTGAACTCTGTCCTGAGTTCAATATTTTAAAGGTAAAAACCTGAATGGAGTTGGCTGGCCCCTCCCACCGGTAAGTTTCAGGACAAAGGCATGCTAATTGTTTACAGGATGAAAACTGAGTTTCATCACAAAGGTTCCAAAACGTTTAGGAGGCATCTGATTTTCTGAAAATTGTTTCAAGGTAGTTGCTGGGAACTATTAAGCATTTTCACATTAGTGGAGGCAACATTTGTACAGCAGGGGGAAACTCATTGGGCGGAATTCTCCGCTCCCGGGAAAAATCGGGAGGGCCGTCGTGAACTCGGCCTCGGAGGCCGCTCCTCGCCCCCTATTCTCCCCTCCTGGCGGGGCTAGAAGCGGTGCTCTGCAACTCTCAGCCGCGGGGGCGATGCGCCGCGTATGGCGCAGCTGGCGCGCCTAGTGACGTCAGCCACGCCATTGTCTCTCCCACAACTGGGGCGAAATTCTCCACGCCCCACGCCGCATGGGAGAATCGAGGGAGGGCCCCCCGACAAATTTCACGCCCCCCGCGATTCTCCCCCCCCCCGCTCGGAAGTGGGATTCTCCGACCCGGATGGGCAGAGCGGCCTGCCGTTCGCGACCGTTTCACGATGGCGGCAACCACACCTGGTCACTGCTGTCGTGAAACGGGTGTGGAGATGCCCGTTTGGGGCTTGTAGGGGGCCTGGTGGGGAATGAGCACCACCACTGTGCTTGGGAGGGGACAAGCCCGCGATCGGTGCCCACCGATCGTCGGGCCGTCGTCTCAATCGGACGCACTATTTCCCCTCCGCCGCCCTGCAAGATCAAGCCGCCACGTCTTGCGGGCGGCTGAGGGGAAAGACGGCCGCCGCGCATGTGCGGGTTTGAGCTGTCAGCCGTCGTGACGTCAGCCGCTCATGCGCGGGTTGGAGCCGGCCAACCTGCGCATGCGCGGCTGACGCCATTAGGCGCGCGGGCCGCGTCATTCTTGGCGCGATGCCCCCGCGGCCGAGAGTTACGGAGCGCCGCTCCTAGCCCCACCAGGAGGGGAGATAAGGGCGAGGAGTGGCCACCGAGGCCGTCGTGAAACTCGGCCGAGTTCATAACGGCCCTCCCGATTTTTCCCGGGAGCAGAAAATTCCGCCCCAGGGATATCAAAACCCTTCTGCATAATTTTCAATTGGATTTGCCATGACTCATGGCCATGTCCTAGATGAGTCTGAGGGAGGTGTGTATTCTGATGTCTACCCTCTTGCAGCCATCTTGCTGGATTGTTTTAAGAAATGTTCTGTACCTTTTGTTTGTAAAAATGTTAGTTTGCATTGTACAATTTTGTCCCAGTGATTTTGTCCAGATGATGGATTGCTGCAACTTACAGTTAGAGAAGTGTCGAGGACACAGTTGGTCGACCGGGTAGCAGCCGTGACAGCGAAGACGCAAGTATCGGCAATAAGGCCAATATAGACGAGCACACATGGAGTAGGAAGCATCGCTTCAAAAGGCTGAAAGAATTGGTGATTCAAAGACCAGACAGAAAACTGTTTTTTTGAAAAATGAAACAAGATCACTTATTCGGTCAATGCTCAGGAGACCAACAAGAAGATTTTGTTAACCTGAAGGACTGAACGTATAATGAACTGTGTACAGGGACATGTTTGAAATTATTATGCATATCATGTTTTGTAGAGCACAGTTGTATTTGCTAAACATTCACATTTTCAAAGGAAGGGGGATGTGGTGATGTGCATATGCACAGTAATGTATATAGTAGGTGGAGACAGAGATCCACCATGTGACTCCAGAGATTGAGGAGTTAGTAGTAAGTCGTACGAGAGTATGGTCGCATTAGAAGTAGTTCCAGGAGTATTCACTTATTTGTTACCATTTGCATTATAGTTTGTTAGTTATCTTTCCACGTGTTCATTTTGTTAAACTATCAGCATTAGTCAAAGAACTAGATGTTCTATGTGCATCTTTGCCACGCCAGAACACAGAACATAGCACTCTGGGGTGCAGCCTCTTCTGTTTAACTAGAGGGAAAAAAAGCATAATATAAGAATAAGAAAATAGCCTAAAAAGCAGTTTTAAAATATTACTTATAAAATACTGGAGAGGAAGCAAAATGGATTTTTAATGATGGAGTACAGGAACAAAGTGGGTGCAGCTAAGGACAGTAATTCAGTTTCTGAAGGGCACTAGTTTGATGATATGGCTGTGCAAAAATTATAGAGGGAGGAAATTATGTGTTGGTCTTCCTGTGCAAATGTGCTCCCTGCTGGAGCCTTTGTGAGTGATGTCAAGGAGGATTTATTTTTTCATCATTCATATTCTTTTTAAAGTAACCTTTGCCTAAAGTGATTTTTAAAATTCTGAAACAAAGTGGTATATTTTTTGTGATGCAATTGTAACCAAAAGTGTATTTTCCCCCTTTTGAATGTGGTTTGTTGGTGAGACAACCTACTTCCAGGTAGTGTTATATACATCTACAGTGGTTCCTTTTAGATTGTTTTGGAACACTAACTTCACATGGCTAGCCATTTCCGTGTATATTTCCAGAGGATATAAACAGGAAGCTTCCCTGTTTATTAAAGCTGGATAATTTGATACCAAAGACTGTTGAATATGAATATTTGACAGATTACCTATTTACATTTGATCGGTGAACGACAAGAAACAAGGGGTAGGATTCTTTGGTCCCCTCGCCATGTGTTTCTCCACGACATGCCATTCATTGCTGGCAAGATTCTATCGTCTGCCGCTTGTTAATGAGATTTCCCATTGAAGTCGCCCCACGTCACCGCGAAACTCACAAACGTTGGTTCGCTGCCAGCAGGAAAAGAGAATCGCAATGGTCAGAGAATTCCAGCCGAGGTTTGCATGTGACCCCTGGGAATGCCAAGACAACCATTTGCTGCTTGTGATGATTGCACTGTGCTTTGTGTGCAGATATCTTGTTAAAAGCTTCATAATATTGCAATGGGGGAGGGGGTGTGTGGAAACAAACATTTCCTTCCTTGTATTTAATAACCGGCTGTGTAAAATATGGAATCTAACATCCTCTCTTTAGGATTTGAGCAATGAAAGATGATTGTTTTCTTGGGTTCAGAGGATTGGCAAGAGGCTTATGTCAGGGCAGTGAGTTAAGAACTGATTGATTTAGTGCCCTGTAGAACCTCTGAACATGGCTACAGGTAGAACCGTAACAATAACCACTTTGTGACAATGTCACAAATTTTTATCAAATTACTTTTGAGTACCGTCCTCTGGGTGCTCTGGTTTCCTCCCACGGTCCAAGGATGTGCTGGTTAGGTGGTTTGGCCATACTAAATTGCCCTTAGTGTCTCAAAAGGTGAGGCGGGGTTCCTGGGTTACGGGGATAGGGTGGAGGTGGAGGCATGGGTAGGGTGCTCTTTCCAAGGGCTGGTGCAGACTTGATAGGCCGAATGGCCTCCTTCTGCACTGTAAATTCCATGTCTATGTCTATGTCTACTGAAGACATCTGATAAGATGCCACATATGAAAGGTGTTACAAAATGAAGGTAGATGAGAATGGGGTGCCGAAGGAAAACAAATGGCACAGGGTGGAATTTTCCAACTCTAATATAGCGGGAGCAGGTATGTAAAATGCAGCGGGCTGGTCAAATTTCCGTTGACTTTGGCTGTACCGGAAAATCCCACCCAGAGTACGGATAACTGGATGCTTTTCTAAGATGTTGGATGTGAGTAATGCTGTGCCCCATTTATATGAAAGAATTGTACTTCGACACAAGAGGAATAATACTGAAGCTGGCTGATTATACTGACTTTGGAGGCATTGCAAACTGAGGAGTTATGAAGGAAGATTGAAAGGAGAACAGGTGGCTTTGTAGGAGTGATGAGTGCTGTTAAATGCAGAAAATGTTACATTTTCAAATGAGAGTGAAAAGAGGCATATGCTAAATGGAAAGATTCGGACTAGGGAGACTGAATGGTGCATGCATATTTAAAGGGAGGAATTCAGGTAGAAGAGGCTTAAAAAAGGCAAGTGGAGTTCCAAGTTTCATATATAAGGGAATCGAATATAAAAGCAAGAAAGCGATTATAATATAACCAATGTCTTACACAGTTGGAGTATCACCTAGTCCATCATACTCACAGTTCAATCAGGCTGATAGTTCACTAAAGCTTTGAATTGTGGGAGAGATGACCAGAAATGACGTGAAGAAGTACTCTATTGACATGGGCTTGAGCTTTAGAGTACATAGATTGTAGGAAGATGACTGAGTGAGCTAATTCATTCCATCGATTTGAGCTCTCTGGAGAAAGGTGCATTACAAGTTGTTAGAGGTTTAAGACCATCATATATCAATTATTGATGTGTGTGAGGGAGTAGTGCATTTTCCTCATCCACAACTAATCATTTAATTAATAAATCACTTTTCATTTATCTGCCCTCCACATTGATTCTTCACCTTATTCAAATAGCTGCAAGGGAGTACTATATTGGGCATACTTGGGTAAGTAAGGATAAATTCTTTGTTTTTAACTGTTTTAACACTGAGATCATGGGCTGGATTCTCTGTTATTGGGACTATGTCCCCACACCGTCGTAAAGACAAAAACTGGGGTGAAAGGGCCACATATTCCTAGGTCTGCAGGGGCTAGCAGGGGCCAGCGTAAATCTAGCAGCTTTTGCTGCAGATACGGGCTCCTGCACTTCCGGGTCGGAGGCCGTGCATGCGCACGATGGCAGCCTCCAGTGGCCGCGCCTTGCTCCATGGCGAACTCGGACCGCGGAACTGGACCCTAAAAATGGACCCCCCGATCGATGGTGTGCCCGACCATGACTGCCCACCCAAACATTACCCGGCCATGTATAAGGCCCCCCCGCCCTCCGATCGGCCCGCACCCAACCAGGGCGGCCATGGACTGGGTCCGCAGTCGCCATGCAAGTTTCTCGACCGGCCGAACCATGAGTGGTCCATGTCGTTGGGACTTCGGCCGCTGGGGGGGTGGAGAATGGCGGATCGGGCATCCAGCAATGGCCCCAGGTAGAAGCTGCATGGCGTGGCGTACTCTCTGAGTATGCCGCTTTTCAGGGCCCTCAGAATCGGGGAACCGGCTCCGGTTCCGATTCCGTGCGGGCAAATGGATTCTCTGCCGTGGCGCCGGCCGCGATTTCAGCGTTGGGGTGCGGAGAATCCAGCCCCATATATATTCGCCCCCTTTTTTGATCTAATTAAAATGCATTTTTAAAGTAGTATCAGAAACTCCACCCTCAAAAGTATCTGTTTGTTTGATTTAACCCAACTACACGTCTTGAAACAAGTTGTGAACGGCTTCCACATCCTGTGGAAGCCCTCTTCTGACCCACGGATGGCAAATTTTATTTCCTCTGGCCTGAGAAATTCGGACAGGTTGGACAGCCAGTCTTCAGCCTTGGGTGGTGCTGCCGATCGCCGGCTGAGCAGGAGTCTCTGGTGGGCTATCAAGGAGGCAAAGGCTAGTTTGTCGGCCCTCCTCCCCATGACGAGCTGTGATCTGATACCCTGAACACCGCGACTTTTGGACATGGCTCCACTCTCATTCCTACAACCCTGAACATGGCCTCAAAGAAGGATATTATGTACCCAACAAGTCTGAGGCACACCCAGAACATGTGGGTGTGGTTGACAGAGCATCCCTGGCACCATTGGCATGTGTCCTCCACATCCAGGAAGAACCTGCTTGTTCGAGTTCTGGTTAGGTGTGCTCCGTGCACTACCTTCAGCTGCATTAGGCTCAGCCCTGCCCACATGGAACTGAGGTTCATCCTGTGAAGTGCTCTGATCCAGAGTCCTCACTCACTCGCTACGTCTAGTTCTTCCTCCCATTTTTTCCTTGTCTTGTCCAGGGGGAGCATGCATCTTCCAACAGTCGCCTGTACAGGTCCAATTTATCCTTCTCTAGGTCGCCCACGTCCAGCAGTTCCTCTACTAACTAGTGTTCTGGTATCTGGGGGTACATAGTTGTTTCACTGTGGAGGAAGTTATTGACTTGAATGTATCTTGGGTCGTTCCATCTTGGTAACTGGGACTTCTCCGTGAGTTCCCCCAGGGTCGCTACTTCACCGTCAGTGTACCTCCTTCTGAGGTCCCCAGCATCACAGATGTCAGTCTTCAGCCAATACAATTCGCTCCATGTAATATCAAGAAACGGCTGAAGGCACTGGATACTGCAAAGGCTATGGGCCTTGACAATAGTACTGAAGACTTTTGCTCCAGAACTTGCCGCACCCCTAGCCAAGCTGTTCCAGTACAGCTACAACACTGGAATCTACCCGGAATGTGGAAAATTGCCCAAGTGTGTCCTGTACACGAGGAACAGGACAAATCCAACCCAGCCAATTACCATCCTATCAGTCTCCCGTCCATCATCAGCAAATTGACAGAAGGAGTCGTCAACAATGCTATCAAGCAGCGCTCATGCAGCAATAACCTGCTCAGTTTGGGTTCCGCCAGGGTCACTCAGCTCCTGACCGCATTACAGCCTTGGTTCAAACATGGACAAAAGAGCTGAATGCCAGAGATGAGGTGAGAGTGACTGCCCTTGGCATCAGGGGGAAAACGCTCCGCTGGTTGGAGTCATACCTGGCACAAAGGAATATAGTTGTGTTGGAAGTCAATCATCTCAGCTCCAGGACATCACTGCAGGAGTTCCTCAGGTAGTGTCCTGGGCCCAACCATCTTCAGCTGCTTCATCACTGACCTCCCTTCCATCATAAGGTCAGAAGTGGGGATGCTTTCAGATGACTGCACAATATTCAGCATCATTCACGACTCCTCAGATAATGAAGCAGTCCACGTCTAAATGCAATATCCAGGCTTGGGCTGACAAGTGGCAAATTACATTCACGCCACACAAGTGTCAGGCAATGATCATCTGCTACCAGAGAGGATCTAACCGCGCCCCTTGACATTCAATGGCATTACCATCGCTGAATCCCTCACAAGCAACATCCTGGGTGTTACCATTGATCAGAGACTGAACTGAACTAGCCATATTAATACTGTGGCTATCAAGGCAGATCAAAAGCTAGGAATCCTACGGCGAGTCACTCACCTCCTGATCCCCCCCCAACGCCTGTCCACTATCTACAAGGCACGAGTCAGGAGTGTAATGGAATACTCTCCACTTGCCTGGATGAGTGCAGCACCAACAACACTCAAAAAGCTTGACACCATCCAGGACAAAGCAGCCCGCTTGATTGCTCCCCTTCCACAAACATTCAAACCTTCCACCACTGACGAACAGTGGCAGCCGTGTGTACCATTAAAAGATGCGCTGTAGTAACTCAGCAAGGTTCCTCACCACAACCACTCCCATCTAGGTCAAGAGCAGCAGATACCTGGGAACCCCACCATCTGGAGGGTTCCCTCCAAGTCACTCACCACCCTGACTTAGAAATATATCGCCTTTCCTTCACTGTTGCTGGGACAACATGCTGGAACTCCCTCTTTAGCACACAGTGGGTGTACCTACACCTCAGGGATTGCAGCGGTTCAAGAAGGCAACTCACCACCACCTTCTGAAGGGCAACTAGGGATGGGGAATAAATGCTTGGTTAACCAGTGTCACCCACATCCTGTAAAATGAATTTAAAACAAAAGCCCTGTTGCTCGTTCTGGGTGAGTGTGCTTAACACTCAATTTGGCTCTGTTTCTTGTTCTAAGCTCTGGAGTCGCCAGGTGCCGTTAAGACACCGCCGCAAGCTTCAAGGTGAAGTTCAAAGCAATAGAACCGTACACCAATTAGTAAGTCCAAACAACTAGAGTTTATTATAATACAATTATAATAACTACCCATGCACACGCTAAGGGATTAAACTTACTCCTACCGCTAAACAACTAATACTTATCTCGAAGGAACTGCTGGGTCAGGGAACAAGGCCTCCTGCTCTGCTCTGGTCTGCAGACTTCAGATTGTTATCAATTGCAAAGGGTGTCAGGAGTGCCTATTTCTGGTAGCGGTTGTCGTTAGGCACTTACTTGTTGGTGGCTGCTGCTGGACGGCTGGAGTAGGAGACAGGAGCCAGGAGACAGGAGACTGAACCATGTATGGGACCTTTCTTTTATAGGTCCCAGGGGGTCCGCGCCCCTTTGGGCGGACTCCCTTACCTGCTTAGAATCGATTGGGTCTCTTCCCAATCGATATGTTTGAACCCCCCAATCTTGGGACAGTTTCTCGGTCACTGGGGCGGTTCTTGGGACCTATTATTTTGGGCTTCTCTGGCGCCACATGGTCTGGCTTTCCATAGAATGTATCGATTTGTGCTTAACTTGTGTCCATTGTATCTGGGACTCGCCCGGTATTGCCTCATTAGCATGTTAACTGGTTTCTTTTCACAGTGCTGTCTGGTTTCTGCAACAGTCAAAACTGGTTTCTGCAGTCGTCCCAATATACAATCGCCTTGCAAGCTGCTTGCTTTCCAACATGTCCATTTTCCCTGCATTCCTTGCAATCTTCCATTTTGTGTTGGGCAGTGGCCACCCCAGGTGGCTACAGCCCCTAATCATCAGAGTCCCTGGCCTGTCTCCACCTTTTGAAGGTGATGTCCATTATTGTAGGAGTGAACCTGTGGTTCTTGCAGATGGGGGCCATGTTGGACATTTTGGTTCGGCTGAAGTGTTTCCTCATGTGGTACCATGTCCAGAGCGTGGCTACTATCACTGGGTTCATCGAGTATTTGGCCGAGTGGGGGGGAGGAATGGGAGAGTGGCCTTGGTTAGGGCTTGGAGGGATGTCCCTATGCAGAAACTCTCTTCCATCTTCACCCTCTCTACTCCCGGTTCCTTAATCCAGGTCGGATTTTTACCGCTGTTTCCACCCAGTGGTAGGTTCAGGAGGGCCAGGCCTCCACGTTTCTTCTCCTTTGGAGGACCTTTGTCCTCTCCCCCCCCCCCCCCCCCGCCCACACATACACATACACACAAACGCCATGATTAGTTTGTCGACCGTGTTGAAAAAGGCCGTGGGGATGTAGATCAGGAGGGATATAAGCTCTGTCCCTCCCCTCTGGGTTCACAGGGACGAACTCGGTCTTTCCAAGGTTATGTTTGTATTCTGAGAAGATTCAAGACTCCTTCAGGATTTTCATTATCCCTTCCATACTGGTCTGGTGGTTCAAGATGTAAAGGAGCAGGTCATCTACTTGGAGCGAAGCCCTGTGCTCTCTATCCCCCCTTTGGATACCTCTCCACCCCTTCCCCGCTCTGAAGGCGATCGCTATTGGCTCAATTGCTGGGGCAAACAGCAACAGGGATAGCGGGCATCCCTGCCTCTGTGCTGCCAGAAGTATCTAGAGCAGGTGATGTTTGTCCATACCCTTGCCATTGGAGCACTGTACAGCTATTTCACCCAGGAGGTGAATCCTGGACCAAACCCAAACCCATGGGCAATGTCATCCCACATGCGAGGGCAGTACCCCACACACCCCGCTCTGGGGTCACTGAGGGGCCACCCATTTCAGGCCTTCCAACGCCCCTGTTGACCCCCTCCCCTTTCAGGGCTTTAACCTCACCTCTCCCCAACTTTATGAAGCCCCTTCACACCAACCTTCAACCCCCACCCTTCACAAATCCCCTCATCACCCCTCAGACCCTTTCCATCCTGGAACACTGGCACTGCCATCTAGGCACCCTGTTAGTTCCCTTGTCAGCCTGACAGTGCCACCATCATAATGACAAGTGGCAGTGCCAAGATGGCAGGCTGGCAGCACAAGGTGCCGAGGTGCCAGTGGGAGTATCAGAATACCACCTTGCTTTGTCCCCAACCATCCACAGGTCTCCAGTGGCCTGGGAATCCCTCCAGGCGCTGTTACACCTGGCCCACATTTATCTCGACTAGTACTAAAGGACACATGGTTGAAGCCTCGCTGGGGAGGCCTTTAGGTCCCAAGCGCCGGGAGAATCCATTAAATGCATATTTAAATGAGCGTAATGAAATAAAGTAAAAAGGATAAAAGAACTCCGAAGCACAATTATGGATTTCAGTGAAAGTCTTTCAAGAGTTCAAGCTTTTGCATCGATGCTTCTTCTTCTAAGTTTGAGAGGGGTTTCTCTGGAAAGGCTGTCTACTTTCTTTGTAGATTCAAGATCACTTAAACAGTATGCTAAAGATGTGCCAGGTACTCACTGATTATAGAACAATAAAACAGTCAGCAGAGAGATAGATTTCCTTCTCAATTCATGGTCTGATCACGTCTGACCAGCTCTCTCAGAAGCAACCCACAGGAAATCATCACTGAATCTGCCCCTCACCAACCCACAGATTGTCAGCCAGCCACTTCCTCCAAAGCTGGTACTTAAGATTCCCTCAGCGCCGATGAGTCTGTACTCTCCTCTCCAAAAACAATAAGAAGTCTTACAACACCAGGTTAAAGTCCAACAGGTTTGTTTCAAACACTAGCTTTTGGAGCAGTGCTCCTTCCTCAGGTGCTCCGAAAGCTCGTGTTTGAAACAAACCTGTTGGACTTTAACCTGGTGTAAGGCTTCTTACTGTGCTTATCTCAGTCCAACGCCGGCATCTCCACATCATGGCTCCAAAAACAAATCCTGGAACGCACTGTCCTGATGAGCAGGCTGCCTTGGCTTAAGTCCATTGCTGAAAGGCGCATTCAAATTATGAGTCCACGAACTGAAAATAATAAAATAAAACAAAAGAATGCGAACAAAGGGACATCAAAAGGAAGGACTCTAACAAATTAGATATAAGCACTAAAGTTATTATTTAAGAGATTGTGTAAACATATATGTTTCCCAGGGAGGAGTTTAACCGAGATATAGAATTGTTATTTAGCAATTCTTGCTCAATCAGTGATAATTTGTATGTGCTACTGCAACATCTTTATCATTAAACATGAGATGGAATTTTCCATACTTCTGACTGAAAACCGGTGCATTTCTTTCTATCCAGAAACTTAGCCAAGTTTTCTGACCAGATTATCTGACACCCTGTGAAGAAGAAAATCAAGGGATGTGGTTTGGCATGATATAGCCAGCAAGGCCTGATCCACAGGGATCGGGACACCATCTGCAAAAAAAAAAAACTCCCTCCCACAGCCATGGAGCATCCCCCAATAAGCTTTGGGGCAACCCCCCTGTCCACCACAAAAGTATGAAGGGCACATTTCCTGCCCCCCCCCTCCCCCCCTCACACACAAGGGGAACCCTAACCCAATGAAGGAAGGTTACCACCTTGGAAGTGTCCACCTTAGTGCCCCTAGCATTTCCCACCACTGCCAAGCGATACTTCAGGGTGCCAAGGGGCAACACCAAGTCTTGACCCCCAACTCCGGGGCCTCCAAACACCGCATCACATTCCACGCGGCCGAACGTTGTGGCGTAAAGCTGTTTAATTATATTGAAATTGATGTAAATTCATGCAAAACAGATTCATGCCCTTTCTGGGCGTGAATCTTATTATTTCACTGGCGGGGGGGGATGGGGAAAATCTCAAATCAAGATCTCATTGGTGCAAATCCCGCAATGGCCCACTCGCGAGATGTAGCGGCTATGACAGGATTTGCACCCCAGTTAATGGGCTAAATCCCACCCCTGGTCTTTTATTTATGTTATGACATTTGTTGTGACATTTTTTGATTCTCCAGTACCTATTTACACGCACAAAAAAAATGTATAAAGACAGCAGATTTTTCTTGCAGTAGTTAATATTTTTCTAACTGACTTGTGTCTTGCACGACATATATCTTCATATTTCAAAAGCCATCTTTCTTCACTGCAATGCCATTGGACTCAGCACACTGAGATATACCTATGTTCTGTCATGTATACAGTCCACTGGAGTGAAGTATGTTTCAAGTGACACCTTATTTGTGTCACTTTCATTGTATCAGGAGCTGACTAACAATGTAATACCAATTGAGCAATTTATTAGGAACTGACAGGTCTCTCCAGTTTCAATCATTCACTCTTATTTGTTGAAAAAAGTTGTAACTGGTCCTGGTGAACCTTTCTCTTAAAAAAGAATCAGAACGTATTTATTTAAATAAATTTGTGATCAGAGCTGATCAAGATCTCTTCCCAATTAACGGTTTACAAAGGAATGAGGTGGGTCAAACATTAAAATCAGGCGCTCAGGTGATAAAACTATTCAAATGTTAATGGAATATTTGGTATTCTGGGATTTTATATCTTGAATATAAAAAGCAAGATGTGTTGGTGAATTTATTTAAAACCTTTTTAGGAGCACATTTGGAGTTCTGTGCCGTTTTGGACTCTGCAATTGAGGGAATAGAGAGGTTACAGCACATATTTACTGGAATATTACCTGGAATGAAGGAATGCAAATATGAAATCAGGTTTGGAAGATTTGGGGCTGTTTTCATTAGAATTGAGGAGGCCACCGCATGACTTGACAGAGGTGTTTAAAATTATAAACAGACAACACAAAATAAACAGACTGTTTCAGTAGTCCAGACTGAGGAGACGTAAGAATAATATTAAATGGAAGAGACTGAGGACAAAGGGCAGACAAAGTGTAAGGCTAGTGAGACACTAGTATAGGAACTCAATGCATGCCCTTCAGGAAGTTTTGTCACCAATTTGAACAATCTGGAATACATTTAATTTACTTTACTGTACATATGTTGAAATATTCATCCTTTCTGTAATGTAATGAATATGAATAAGTGTCTCACATATCCTAGTGGACTTCTCTCTGAACCACAAACACCTCAGCTCCTATCCTGCTAAAATTGATATGAGCTACTGAATATTTGTTCAGCACTTGGTGACCTTTGTGAACTTCTAACATTTTGTTTTTCAATAATATGCAAACAACGATATTGACAATTGTAATTGCAGCACAAAATAGAGTACCAAATAATTTATTTATCTCTTATTCATGCCTATAATAATAATTGCAAGCTTATACTTTAGCGTATACACCGGCACGGTGGCAGAGTGGGTAGCACTGCTGCCTCACAGAGCCAGGGAACCGGCTTCAATTTCGACCTCGGGTGACTGTGTGGAGTTTGCACTTTCTCCCTGTGTCTGCGTGGGTTTCTTCCGGGTGCTCCGGTTTTCTCCCACAGTCCAAAGATATGCAGGTTAGCTGGATTGGCCATGCTAAAGTGCCCCTTAGTGTCCAGAAATATACGGGTTAGGTTACAGGGGTAGGGTAAGGGAGTGAGCCTGGGTAGGCTACTCTTTCAGAGGACCAGCACAGACTCGATGTGTTGAATGGCTACCTTCTGCAGTGTAGGAGTTGTATAAATGAGCGGCATATTTATTTTTTTGCCCGAAACAGGCAGTTCAGCTTGAATTCTAAATTTGTTCAAAAATTATTAAGCGACTCTCCAATCAGAGCATGTGCTGTATTTTATTTCCTTTTAAGGTTGTGGTTTTGACTTGTGGTCTTTATGGTCTTGAAGAAATAGTGAAGCCTGATAAGAAAGGTACTGCAATAATCATGGGTGATTTTAATCCACATATAGATTGGATACATCAAATTGGCAAAGGTACCTTGGACAATTTATTAGAGCAACATGTTTTAGAGCTAACCAGGAGTCTATTTTAAACCTGGTAATGGGTTCTGGGACAGAATTAATTAATGCCTCATAGTGAAGGAGCCTTGAGGCAGCAGTGATCATAGCATGATTGAACTTTGCATTAGTTTGAGGGTGAGGAGTGTGGTTCTAAGATGAGTGCTTTAATTTAAATGAAGACAATTACAAGGGTATGAAGACAGAACTGGTTAATGTGAGGAAATTGGGGTAAAGTGTAAGACAGTAGAGATGCTGTGACAGACATTTATAGGAGAGATTAGAACGAGGAAACAGTTTAACAATAAGTGGTCTCCCATTTAAAACTGAGGTAAACAGAATTTCTTTCTCAGAGGGCTGTTAGTCTGTGGAATTATCTTCTCCAGAGAACAGTGCAGACAGTCTTTGAATATTTATAAAGTTGAGTTGATTAAATTTTTGATTGACAAGTGAGCCAAAGGTTAGAGGGGCTAAGCAGGAAAGTGAAATTAAGGCCTCAGTCAGACCAGCCATGATCTTATCAAATCGTGGAGCAGGCTCAACGTGCCGAATGACCTACTTCTGTTCCTAATTCATATGTTCATATGTATGTGGAATTGATTATAATTTAAGTTTTCCAAAAGAATGCTTTAGTTTTAAAGTGCCCTGTCAGCTATAATTAACTGGAATGGATACTTCTTCGTTGTAGGAGCCTGAATGCAGCAGTGGAGTGGGCTGGCATCACAAATTCAATCTTCCAAATGATTACTTGGAGGATGTCTTGGTTCAGTGCCTTCATTCTTCTAAGGTTGTAGGTCCAAGTCCCATTCCAAAGAATTCACCGTAAGACCATAAGTCACAGGAGCAGAATGGACCATTCGACCCATCGAGTCGGCTTCGCCATTCAGTCATGGCTGATATTTCTCTCATCCCCAT
Organism: Scyliorhinus canicula; assembly: GCF_902713615.1. NCBI lineage: Eukaryota > Metazoa > Chordata > Chondrichthyes > Carcharhiniformes > Scyliorhinidae > Scyliorhinus > Scyliorhinus canicula. The sequence continues at coordinate 86,479,933 of NC_052152.1, read as the reverse complement.
TCTCCTGCCTTCCCCCATAACGCCTGATCCCCTTATTAATCAAAAACCTATCTATCTCTGTCTTAAAGACACTCAGTGACTTGGCTTCCACAACCTTCTGCGGCAAAAAAGTTCCACAGATTCACCACCCTCTGACTGAAGAAGTTCCTCCTCATCTCTGTTTTAAAGGATTGTTCCTTTAGTCTGAGATGGTGTCCTCTGGTTTTAGTTTTCCCTACAAGTGGAAACATCCTCTTCACATCCACTCTATCCAGGCCTCGCAGTATCCTGTAAGTTTCAATAAGATCCCCACTCATCCTTCCAAACTCCAACGAGTACAGACCCAGAGTCCACAACCGTTCCTCATATTGAAAGCTCGTTATTCCAGAGATCATTCTTGTGAACCTCCTCTGGCCCCTTAAAATACAGGCTGACACTCCATTCTAGTATAGGGAGTGTTTCTTTGTTGGTGGAGGGACCCATTGTTACAATGAGATGCCAAACTGAGGTCAGGCAGGGCTGTCCTCTCAGGTGAATGTTAAAGATAGTGCAGCACTATTTAAAGAAAAGCAGGATAGTTTTCATTGGTGGCTTGGCCGATAGCTATCCCTCAACTGAAACCACAAATAAATAGTTTCCTGGTTCTGTATTTCAATGCTAACTGTAGGACCTTGCTATGTGTGAATTAGCACATTGCAGTTGTGCCTACACTTTAAAAAAACTCCTCATTAAATCTAAGGTATTTTGCGACATCCTCAGATCCAGGATTTTGCTCCCAAGTGGGAGTGCAAAAACAAGAGATTTTCGAGCCCTGTGACCCAGACCTGATTAAAAAAAGGCGCAGAAGATTGAATTTTTATTTCAGGGGCATGGGCTAGATTGAAAGTCGGGCCAGCCACCCCTAGATCAAATGCGTATGCTGCCAGGTGCAGTGGGGTGGATGGAAGGTCGGTCTTGCTGCCCTGGTATTTTGCTGAAGATATTAGAAAAATGGTGAAAACAAAAAACATTCCTCCAGCTGCCACCCCTATTATGATCCTGGACTAGGTCCCAACAGTTGCTAGGATACCACACAGAAGTCCCAATATTTTACTTAATTTGTAAGGCTCACTTGACATGCACCCCGCTGTGATAATGTTGAATATAAAATCAGTTGGGTAGCACAAATCCTACAATAATGATCCTCAGGCTAATGTCAACAGACAAAATGAAATATGAAGCACTGATTGATTTTTAAACTTAACAATTTCTTAAAAGAAATTAAAGCCCAGCAGAGTTAAATCGCTCTACAGCTTTAACTGTTCTTTGAAAGCTTTGACAGTTATTTGATGGCCTGACAGTTCTTTGACAACTTTGACAGTTCTTTACCAGTTCCAATGATTTTATGCACTTTTAATGCACAATCATGTTTTGTTTTAACAACACCAAAGGATGCTTAACCTCTTTCAAAGATGTCATGGGGTCCATATCCAAAGGAATATACTGGTTATCTAAATGAGGCCACTGAATTCAGATCTGTTCGTCCCTGGTCTAATCTGCTTAAGTCACGTTTCACACTCTATGACTTCCAAAATCTCACTTCAGTGGATGCAGCTGATGATTTAAATAGCTTGCTGTCTTCGTAAAACCTGCATACACAAACCCTGGCCTGACTCCAGATCCGCCAGTGCAAATATAGGAAATGCAGTGTTCTGGTTTGGGACTTAGTAATTCTGTGTTTATCCACCATTTTCACCATTGAGGCTCTCTGTCATGGTGGAATTTCAGGTCTAAGTATTTGCAAGATTGTATAGAAATCTAATTGTTCTCATTGCTGCCTCTAGGTTGTTTATGCTGTGATGCTCAACTCTTAGCACTCTGTGCTAAGCAGCACTATGTGTGGCTCAGGAGCCCCACTCTGGCATGGCAGTCTCTGTATTTGCTGCAGAGCAAGTCAGTGGATTGAGAAGCTGCAGGATTGACTGGCTGCTATTTACTCTGGGCTCCCTTCTTGAGCTTTTTGATTCTACTCATCTCTTTCAGTGCCATCAACCTTCAGAGTTCATGACCATCAGTGACTGTGTCCCATTCATTAGTGTCAATGCTGCTGTCTTCATTCACGTGTTCTTTTAGTGGACATATGGATGCTGAGAAGCTTATGACATTCGGGAGGTCAGGACTGACTGCTATATAGATACAAATTTCTGTTAAAAAGATGAGATTTATCACAGACTCCCCTTTCCATATGATATCCATATATAAGGAAGCTGGCCTGCATATTTGACTGAGCCGTAATATTGGGTGAGCCAGAATCTCTTAAAAGCGCTGCTGCTTGTCATTAAAGCAGGACAATAGCGAAGAGAAGACACTGCTCTATGGGCAGAATGTGCACAATTATGACAATTGCAAAGCTTTTTCCATTTTGTAGAGACCCTGGGCATCTTGCTGCAGATAGTACAATGGAAAAGAGTGGCTCTCTGTAGTGCTGAAGCCTATCCACCTGTTCATGCATTAGTGTAAGCTATATTGATGGAAGCAGAGGATTGACTGAATAGAGTATCGCAGGTTCATAGTAGCTACATACAAATAACATGAAGATTTTGCCCTCTCAGAATTTTTTTGCTCCTTATTCAATTTGTGCAGCATGATGGGAGCAACAAAAGGAGTTTCTTATATTCCCAACTTTATTAGCTACAATTGTAAAGGAGCAGTAATCGCCAGTACTTTAAGAAAATACTGTTTGTAAATTGAAGGCTCAAGTGAAGCAACATAAATGCAAATAGAGAAAAATGTTCACGCAGAAGCTTATTACTGACAATAAAAATACACATTAACCATGAACCACGACATCGGCTTTGCCTTTAAGAGTTAGATTGAATCCGAGCAACTGCAGGCCAGTCAGTTTAATATCAGTGGTGGGGAAGGTTTTAGAAATACTACGCAAGGAAAAATTCAAAAGGTGCTCGGAGAGGTTTGAGTTAGTTAAGTTGAGTCAGGGCGGATTTGTAACAGGCAGGTTATGCTTGACTAGTTGAATTTATTTGATGAGGCAATAGAGAAAGGTGATGTAAGCAATGTGATGTTGTCTATATGGATTTTAAGAAAGCCTTTGTCAAAGTACCATATAAAAGGCTGCTTAACAAAATTGAGGCTAATTGAATAGGATTGTCAATATCAACTTGGATTTAAAAAATTGGTTTAACGACTGAAAACAATGGACAGAGTTTTATGGCCTTTACGCCAGAGGGTTTTCAGGTTTTTGGCTTATCCGCCATCCTCCCCCCCCCACCCCCCCCACCCCCCCCCCACCCCCCCCACACCCCCCCACCCCCCCACCCCCCCACCCCCCCACACCCCCCCCCCCCCCCCCCCCCATCTGCAATTTTACCGGTTGTGGATGAGGCACAGAACAACTTTCTCCCCCTCACCCAGTTGAGGCGCTAAGTGACCAATTCAAAGAATCATCGAATTTACAGTGCAGAAGGAGGCCATTCAGCCCATTGAGTCTGCATCGGCCCTTGGAACGAGCACCCTACCAAAGCCCACACATCCACCTTATCCCCATAACTCAGTAACTCCACCTAACCTTTTTGGACACTAAGGGAATTTAGCATGGCCAACCCACCGAACCTGCACATTTTTGGACTGTGGGAGGAAACCGGAACACCAGGAGGAGACCCACGCAGACATGGGGAGAAGGTACAGACTCCACACAGGCAGTGACCCAAGCCGGGAATCGAACCTGGGACCCTGGAGCTGTAAAGCAATAGTGCTCCCCACTGTGCTACCATGCCACACAATTATTGGACTCTTAAGGTTGCTTCCCACCTGGCCTCAATATAGAGGATGGTAGGAGGAGTTCACGTTTGGGACAGAGGGGGTGAGGGGAAAGAGCCCAGCAGGTCATCCTGCCCGTGCCTCAGGTGCTATGAGCCATCTCCCATGAAAGCCCCATTTCCACATCTTCCGCCCTTCCAAGTCTGCCCCTTCAGGTGCTCCCTGCCTCTCTGGCCTCTCCATCACAACCTCCACTCCCTCTTTTCACCCAACTCGGGTCCCTCTCCCCTTCCTGTACTGAGATGGTCCTGTTCCTGGACTTGAATGTGAGGACTGCTTGCACTTCCAATCCTGGCCACTGCTGCCACTGGTACTACTGGGACTTGAGATCTGCCAACATATCAGATTGGCAGGCAGCTCTCTGAGGTGGGACTTCTGTCCCAGTGATTGGGGGAAGTCTATAGGCCAATGGATACTCCTCAGGATGTTAAATGGTGGTGGCCTGCTGTGATCCGCGAAGACGTGTTCCCCACTGACTCTTCAGGTGGTAGGGCATGAAAACCTGCAATCTGAAAAATCCTGCCCAGTGCGCCATGGTTATTATTCACACTGGATAGTGGTAGACTGGTTGTCTCCAACGGCCAGCGCTAGGATCACTGCTTTCTTTTGATATATATAAATCTCTTGGATATTGGAATGCAGAATAAAATTTCAAAATTTGCCATTGGTCCCAAACATAGAGGTGTGGCGAACAGTTAGGATGACAACAATCAACTACAACAGGGCATAGGTTAGCAGGATGGGCAGACAAGTGGCAGATGGAATTTAATACAGTGAAGTGTGAGGTGAATAGCAAGAAGGAATTGTGAGTGGAAATATAGACTTAATTGCACAATTCTTAAAAGTCTACAGTGACAGAGGGTATTCATGTGTATAGATCTTTACAGATGGCTTGGCATATCGAGGGAATAATTGCAAAGCATATGAGGTCTTTGACTACATAACTAGAGATTTGAATACAAAAGCAGGGAAGTTATGCTGAACTTACATAAAGCACTGGTTAGGCCACAACCAGACTACTGCATCCAAAGGATAGTGTAGAATTTCAAAAGAACATTGACAGGTTGGTGGAATGGGCAGACAAGTGGCAGATAAAATTTATTACAGAAAAGTGTGAAGTGGTTGGTTTTATTAGGGACAATGTGGATAGACATTATAAGGGTACAATTCAAAAGGATGTGCAGGACCAGAGGGATCTGGGGGTATATGCGTACAAATCACTGAAGGTGGCAAGGCAGTTTGAGAACGCAGTTAATGAAGCATACAGGATTCTGGACTTTAGTAATAGAAGCATGCAGGGGCAAAAACAGAAATTGTTGGAAATACTCAGGTCTGGCAGCATCTGAGGAGAGAGATATAGCGTTAATGGGCAGAATCTTCTCTCTGGTGGAGAGCTTGGGGGGATGGGAAGGACATGTACTCAGGTCGGATTTGGCCTTCCTTCCCTCTGGCCAAATTAGGTTCAGGGATGGAAGGCCCATGGTCGTGCTTCCCACCCACCGCCAATTGAGGCTTTTAAGTGGCCAATTCATGACTGCTTAAGTACCCCATCGCTGGCATTAACCCAGCTTCAGGTGGATCTATAACCCAGTGATGTGGATGACAGATAACCTCCTGGTGTTGATGTGATGGGTTGCGGGTGCAGTGCAGTCCCTCGATCAGGCACTTTGATCGAGGGACTGGACATTGGGAAAGGTAGGGGGTTGGTGCTGAGAGCCACCACCCTGCCCTTTCTATTATTTGCCACACCCCTCTCCCCATGGCCTCCACCCCAAGAAACCTCCCTCCACCTCCTCATCACTTAGTTGTGGCCTGGGTCCTTCCGCGATTCTGGGTCTATCCTGCAGCAGCCACGGTCTCCTCAACACAAGAGCCTCCAGCTTTGATTGGCCTGCAACTATTGTTAGGCCAGATTTCTGCTCTTTGGATTTGATTGAAGGGGAAGACCCAATGCTGGCCTCTCTTCTGCCTGAAAGAGGAGATGTGAGTCACTTGTCGATTGTCCAGTTGGCAGGCAAGATTCCTGACACCACAAGCTTCCACCCAACATTTCGGGTTGAGACTTTTCTTCAGTCATTGGAGGCACTGGATTCCATTGAGCTGAAGTATCTTTGAAAATGCACAGAAGTCCTTTCGCCGATGGTTAAATACTCAATGGTATTTGTTACGATGGCCACAAAGGACAAGGGGGATCGTCACTAGATCTCCCCATGGGCTTCATGGAATACAAGTACCTTTATTGAGTAGGCAGAGGCTTGCTCAATAGGAGATTCATGACAAGAATTTAAAACCCGCAGTTCTGACCCAGACTGGCATCTCCGTAGGTTCCGGGCTGGGACGCAGGTTTTGTATATCGCGGCTGTGGCCCTTTTTGTTACTTTGGATAAAGGGAGTTATTGTTAGAAGACTGGCCTTGGCGAAGTTATTACAATACTCAGATTTCAATTAGAAATAGATAGTCATTTCTCTTTCCTTGTCTATTTCCTCTTCTCCTTCCTGAAGGGCCCATTGCTCATCTGGGCGTCTGGACCGTGACTGTTGCCGTCCTGTTCAACTGCAAAAGGTATCACAGCACAGGTTCTACCTTTGCGCACATAGTTTCAGCAATCGGGAATGAGAAACCTCACTGATCACTAACCCAGAGACACTGGGGCCAGTGGTACACACTTACCACCACCCGCATACGTTCAGGTGCCTCCGTGTAGACCAGGAACCGATCCTGAGGCCTTTATGAACGGTGAATAAACAAACTGGATAATCCAGCAGGAGAATGGGCCTCATGATTTCATAAAAGTGTGAATGCTCCATCAGTGACGGTTCATTAGGTAAAGCATTTTTATGGCTCAGCCTTATGAGAGGCAAAGTCATGAATTGTAAGGAAGTGTGTAACATTTTTCAATTTGCTTTTTTTCTCAGCATAATCAATGAACTCATTCCATTCATGGTTTTGATGTTGGCATGCTGTTACTGTTTTCACAGTTGAAGTGTAGAGTTATTACACCATTGTAATGAAAAAAAAAATGAACCAGTTATTTCTACTTGATACGTATTGTGTTTGTGCTTCTTTGGGTGATTTTCCCCTTTGAAGTAATTTATTCATCTTCATCAGGATGGCCTGAATAATGTCTAGAAAACACAAGCTCATTATCTGCACACCTTGTCGTAAATAATGACCGGACTTAAGCTTCTGCTCAGTCATTTTCAAGAGCTATTATTTCATTGAATAAAGTCATACACAGAGCTTCTGGTAAAATCATTGTGACTTGTTAATAGTTTTGCATTCTTTTGCTAAATGATATTGGTTAGCAATCAATATTTGACTCACTTACCTATTTATTTATCAGTTTGATGTATTCCAGGTGCTTTCTTTTATTTCTACCAAAACCTTTCTACATTTTAGAAATACGACGTTAGATGACATTGTATTAATATTTTACTTTTTGTTATTTATGCAGGCCAAGAACAGGATGCTAATATGACAGTGCAAACCTTTAAATTGCTGGCACCTCTACAATGTTTCACAATGTTTTGAGTGCTGGTTTGGTAATGATTTCAGTATTACTGCATCTGTTGCACTAAGTCACAAGATTAACTCATGATGCCGATATATTTAGACAACTCTGTTATAAGATTCAATGGGCTGGTTTGCCATCTGAATTACTGCCTGTTAAGAGGTACCAGATGAAATAAAATGAGACCTTAAAGCTTGCCGTTCCAAAGCATTTTCTATAAAAAGTTCAGCAGTTATTCCCCCTAAAAATTGTCCGTCTTCTTTACGTGTCCTAAGGAGCCTCATCCATCACCTGTAAATCAGGCCACGGGACTTAAAAAGAAATCCAGTATCCACCTCGAATGATTACCACTATGAGGTCCTTCCTGACAGGATGGCATGTTTGCTGCTGATCTTACTCAATTCTGTTGAAGGTATTGCTTTGCACTAAGGTCAGGAATGCTCCTTTTGGAATCCATCTATTGTTAAAATGTAAAGAGAAGGATGAGACCTGGAAGAAGCAAAATGCAAGCTCTTGGAGTGAGGCATCGCAGAAGTCATCTTTTTCTTTTAAATGAAATATGTTTGAAATTTGGCCGAAGAACTTAAGGCAGGCTTTATGATGCACCAAGTGACGGCTAGTTAAGATGGTTGACAGGTTTCCTTCGGCATGGATAATTTTCCCAACACTCAGGTTCTCTGAATATTATGGTTAAGTTGTTTTCTTCTGGTGCTCACTACTGCCATTAAGGAATGTAACTAAGAAAATGGGAAGATTTCCAGATTCGGAAGTTGCCGTACATTCAGATAGTTTGGCCACTTCTGTCTACTGGTTTTCAGCAACCCCAACACCCTGATTCAGAACCCCCCCACCCCCTCGCAGCAGTAATTGGGAATGGTGTGACTGTTCCAAACCTGCCCTTCCAGTAAAATGTGGCCTGCAAGCAGTAGCTATAGTGAGGAAGCAAACATATTGCATCCCATCGCTCACCTGGCGTATTCCGACCGACATGTTCATTACTTCATTGCAGTTTATCCATCTCAGAGATACAGTTTTTCTCATCACAAAGTGTTACAACAGGCAGATTCTTCCACAAGAGCTGCCCAACTCTGCTGGAAGCTCCCCGTCATATTCCTCCCTTTTTACAGTGTCTGTCAAATTCCACTTCGTTTTTAAATGGGCACAGTTATGTTAGCCTATCTTTCAACAAATGAAATCTATAAATGCCACCATAATCTTGCTTGAGGAATTGAGGGCTGGATTATCCAGTGGATTTTGGGACCCTAGAGTCGGGACCAAATGGGAGGGAGGCCCAGGTTCTCACTTGCTTGGCAGCGAGGCAGGCTCAGCAGTCTTTCAGGTGCTGATCTCCTAACTGGCAGCCTCTGCACCAGCCATGCCATCAAGGGTGGCAAGCAGGCACCCGATGCTGTGCCTCAATTAGCGGGAGAGGTGGGTAATGTTAAGATAGGTCGGGGATCGGGACGGTGCCTCAATACGGAGGCTTGAATGGAAATAAAAAATTATCCAGACTGAAGTCAGTAGGCCTCCCAGAGCAGAAGAAAAACTCCTCTGGCAGAATTGTTTCCACTGCAAGCGCGATCTCTCTTGCCTGCGATTCTCTCTTTGGGTCCACGATAGCTGCCTGGATCTGTCGCAGGGAGGCTGCCTCCATTGAGCTGTTGGTCTCAGCACGCAACCAGCTGCTGCTCCACTGCCAGCAGCATGCGGATTAAGCCGCAAAATTAATTTAGGGTTTTGACGTTAATTTGCTGCCCACCCCAAAGGAGTGGGCAGCCGATCCACTTCTCAGGCCACTACTTGGAAAAGTTCCAGCAAGCGGGAATGTATCGGGTAGCTGTCCCAATACAGTCTCTCCTATTTTCCTGGATCCTTGTCACCACAAGGTTAGGAAAATGCAGACCTAAGTCTCTGGTTAAATCTGCAGTTTAAAGGGCGGGATTCCCGCCCCAGTGATTCTCCCCTACCCGGCGGGACGGGGGTCCTGGAGTAGCGGAGTGGCGCCAACCACTCCGGCATCGGGCCTCCCCAAAGGTGCGGAATTCTCCGCACCTTTAGGGGCCAAGCCCTCACATTGAGGGGCTAGGCCCACACCGGAGCGGTTGGCATCACGCCGACTGGCGCCAAAACCAGCAACAACGGCCTTTGACACCCACCCCCCGGCATTGGGGCTGGCCGAAAGGCTGCCGCTGACGTCACCACCGGAGCATGCGCGCCAGGGGATTCTCTTCCGCCTCCGCCATGGTGGAGGCCGTGGCGGCGGCGGAAGAAAAAGAGTGCCCCCACGGCACAGGCCCACCCGCCGATCGGTGGGCCCCGATTGCGGGCCTGGCCACCGTGGGGGCACCCCCCAGGGTCCGATCGCCCTGCGCCCCCCCCCCCCAGGACCCCGGGGGCCCGCTCGCGCCGCTGATCCTGCCGCCACCAGAGGTGGTTCATACCATGTCGGCGGGATTGGCCTCTCAATGGCGGGACTTTGGCCCATTGCGGGCCGGAGAATCGCCGCAGGGGAGCACGCCGATCGGCGGGGCATGATTCCCGCCCCCGCCAGTTCCCGGATGGGTGGCGGAGAATTTCTGCCATGGCGGGGGCGGGATTTCCACCGTCCCCGGGCGATTCTCCGACCCTGCGGGGGTCGGAGAATTTTGCCCCAGATTTCTGGTGAGGTGCACCCCTGGGATTCTCCGTCTTGCCAGTCGGCTAATGGTGTTCTCCTATTGTGGGCTGCCCCACGCCGTCGGGAAACCCCCGGGCTGCCGGCGCAACGGAGAATCCCAACAGCGGAGAATCCAACCCACTTCTCTTTCTCCCTTTCCCTAGCAAATTAGAAAGAAGAGATTAAAGTTTGACCTGATTGATCAGGAATTTTCTGACAAACATTTCTAGAATGGAATCAATGGCCTAAGTAGGTATTTGTAACAGAATGAGTTAATTCATTGGCTGAGCTCAAAGTATTGAGCAATTTTTGAGACTAAAATTTCCAAATCAACAGATACTTTATTGTACAATCCATCCAATGCAAAAGAGTAGAATGAAGACAGAACCTTATAGATATGATGAAACTCCTGTTTAAAAGAAGGATGTAACATCTGTGCAGTAAAGTGAGGTCAACAGTCTTTAATCTTGTATGGATCAGGAGAAAGATTAGAGATATGTACTGAATTATAATTACGAATACAAGGTTAAAAGATGAAGTACCAGAAAATCAAATTAGAGAGCTTTAAGATCCAATCTCAGTATTCATCAAAGTACTCAAACCTAAGATGCCATTGCAAGATGGGATTACTGTAAATCGCTCAGGACCTTGATTTGTTGTCTTCCCTCCCATGGCAATGGTGTTCTGTGACTTTATCCTTCTGTGTAAAATATGCTTTTCGCTGGATCATAGGATTAGAAAACGAAGAATTTACCCCAGTAACTTTGATCTGAATTACTGAAAGATTTCTAACCACTAATTGCTGTTGGTAAAGAGATACTTGTGTGCTTGACATGTCGTTCTAGGTTTTTGGAGGAAAATAGTAAATGATGTGCTGTTTTTAACAATATGATTAAGCTGTGTGATATATAAATAACAATCAGTTACTTTTAAAATGTGCCTTACTTTTGTTTACCTTATTCTAAATAGATGAAAAAGTAAAGTGATGGAAATCCAATGTTTTATACAGGATGCATGGAAGAGTCCCAAGTTCAATTCACAGCCTGAGTGACTTTGCAGGGTCTGCACGTTCTCCCCGTGTCTGCGAGTTTCCTCCGGGTGCTCCGGTTTCCTCTCACAGTCCAAAGATGTGTAGGTTAGGTGGATTGGCTATGCTAAATTGCCCTTAGTGTCCCAAAAAATGTTTGGTGGGGTTATTGGGTTACGGGGATGGGGTGGAGGTCTGGGCTTAAGTGGGGTCCTCTTTCCAAGGGCTGGTGCAGAGTCACTGGGCCAATTGGCCTCCTTCTGCATTGTAAATTCTAAAAACAAAATTGCACCAATACCTAGCCATTTTCTTCCTTTCTGGGAGCTAATTTTCCACAATTTTACTTGCCAAAAACTGGTGGGTAGATCCTTCAAAACGATCAAGTTGAGTCCCAATGACATAATCAGAACCTGCATGGTGGTCTGCAAATGAGGCAGCAATTGAGATACCTGAGAGGTCTACTCAATGAGGCAGAAGCTGGCAGTTGGGGAAAGGGGCTCCTATGGGGGTAAGAAGGGAGGGTGTGGCTGAGGGGTGGGGCAGAAGAAGCCCCAAAAGCTAAGTTCCTACAAAATGTTTTCTTCGCTTTCTTTGTAGGGTGAGGAAGAGAGAGAGTGCACTTTTTCAAGTGCAGTGAAGGTAAGCTGGTCCTCCCCTTTGGCAAAAATTTAGCTCATCATTCATAAGTTTTAGAGTGTAATATTTAGTTTCAGGAATTTAAGTTTTAGCTATAGATAAGTGGAGCCATCTGGTTGGGAAACTGGTAACTCTGACATAAATGCAATTCAAACAAGTTTGAAGTTAATTATACTTAAAAACAAAACCATGTTTATCCAATAAGGTAAGAGGCAGAGTGTAAACACTTGAACGTTGGATGACCTGTTGCTAAGCGTGCGGTGGAGTAAGAAAGTCTGCCCTTACATTTAAATTCTGTATGCTGTTTCCAGATGAAATAAAACTGGGAAGAGCTTTGTTCAGTTGAAGGTTTCCTCATAAACCTAGGGAGTCTGGAGAAAGAGCAGTTACATTAATTAACCATATAAATTATTCCTATGGTGACATAGTCAAAGAGTAGCAATGACGGTAAATAATTAATTTACAATTCTATTTCAGAACATTCTAAAACATGGCATATTGTCATTGAGATAGGCTGGGGGACTTGGGTGGTTCTGTTTAATTTATCTAGGTACTTTCTCAGAAAGCAGGCAGTTGTAACTTTACTATCGTGTGGACTATGGGCTGGATTCTCCATTTCAGCTGCTAAGTGGCGGCTGAATTGGAGAGTTCGCGGGATTTTACGACGCCAAAATCGACGCCGAACCCTCACCAATTCCGAGACCAGTGAAGGGCTAGCAATGGAGCCAGGTGAAACTCCCGGCTCCCGGACCAAAAACGCCGGGAGAATGGCTGGGACCTGCAGTGGTCGCGCCGTACAACATGGCGCCGGATGTGTGCTGATCCGATCTACCAAATATGACCCCACAGGTCACCCTTGGCCACCCCCGACAAGTCCCCCCAGCCCTCGCAGAAGGTCCCGGCCAGCGGCACGGCTCCCGCTGTGTGTGGTGGCGCTGGACACGGTCCGCCTGGTTCACGACCGCTCAGCCCACATGTCAACCGCATGGTCAGGAACCTGGCCCATCAGCAGACATCTTCACCCTCTCCCTACACCGTTCCCAGGTTCCCACCTACTTCAAGAACGCCATCATCACATCGGTGCCAAAGAAGAATCAGACAATGTGCCTCAATGACTACAATCCGGTGGCCTTGGCATCTATCATTCTGAAGTGTATCAGGTGCGTTCCTCCGGCCACGCTGCACTGGACAAGGAGGTTGCTGCATGCGGCGTGGCCATTTAAAGCCGGGAGTCCCCATTCTTGGGATCTACCCGGTTCGCAGCGCCTTGCAAGATTCAACGCAATCTCGCGAGACGTTGCAAGGTGAATCCCGCCCACAATGGGCTGGATGATATTTGGCAAATCTGCGTCTTAGAGCGAGTCAGTAAGCCTTACTTTAATGTGCAGATTCCCGAGGTACCTGAGGCTTTGGGATTCAATACCTTTCCCTTTGGGGATCTCGGGTGAGTGCTGTTTGGCTCTGGCCCCCACAAACATGGACTAGACGGAAAGGCACTTGTGGGGGTCTCCATAGGGATCGGAGGCCCCCCAAATGCATGCCCTTAATCAATATGGCAGAAGGTAAAGGTGGCAAATACCCCTTCACCTGATGTGAGTTAAACTATGGAACACACAACAGGACCAACTCAACATAATTCTCTAATAATTTACACTTAAAAGATAGAGAACCACTTTGTTGCAAAGAAAACGGGCGCGATTCTGTGCCCCCCACGACGGGTCGGAGAATAGCGGGAGGGCCTTCCTGACATTTTTCCCGACCTCCCGCTATTCTCCCCCCCACGGCCGCCCCACGACACGAATCGCTGGCCGCCGTTTTTTTACGGCGAACAGCGATTCTTCCCTATCCGATGGGCCGAGTTCCCAGGCCTTAACGGCCGTTTTCAAGAATTTAAACACACCTGCTCTCACCATTCGTGAAAACGGCCGCAAAGTCCCGTTCGGGACAACCATGGCACCGATTGGCACGGCCGCACCACGGCCGTGCCAAGGGTGGCATGGGCCCGTGATCGGTGCCCACCGATCGTAGGCAGCGGGTCCGATACCCACGTACTCTTTGTCCCTCCGCCGCCCCGCAGGATCAGTCTGCGGGGCAGCTGAGGGGCATGACGGACTGCGCATGCGCGGGTTTGACGCATATGCGCGATGACGTCATCCGCGCATGCGTGGGTTGGAGCCGTCCAATCCGCGCATGCGCGGCTGACGTCATCGTGCGCGTCAGCCGCCGTGAGTCTTGGCGGCCGGGCTTAGCAAACGTTCGCTAAGCCCGCGATGCCGTTCTTCACGGGGCCACGATGCTAGCCCCGACCGGGGGGGGGGGTGAATCGCGTCCCGGGAGGGGGCGCGGAGGCTGCCGTTTCACGGCAGCCTTTACGACTCTCCACATTTGCGGAGAATCGCGCCCCAACATCTTTTGAACTTCTAATGGAAAGCATTGAAAAAGTGGTTTTATATCATTTGTGCAATTTATTAAATAAGCCAGCATTTCTGCAACTTCAACTTTTTCTGCTTTATTTTAATTACACAGAATTCAATAGAATTTGTAGCACTGAAATCAATCATTCAGCCCAAACAGTCTACATCAGTGTTTATGCTCCACATGAGTGTCCTCACACCCATCTTCTAATCCCATCAACTCATCTTTCTATTCCTTTCTCTGCCATATCATTATCTAGCTTTCCCTTAAGTATGCTTATGTGATTTGTCTCATCTACTCCATGTGATAGCGAGTTCCACTTTCTGGTCTGCAGTGAAGAGGTTTCTCCTGAATTCTTGATTAATTTATTTGTGATTATCCCACATTTATGTTGTCTCCTTTTTAATTCCCACAAAGTAGAAAATTCTTCTCTTTGTCTATCCTACCACATCCCTTCCAAATTTTAACAACCACCGTTAGGTTACACCCCAGCCTTCTCTTTTCTAGTGAAAAGTGCTCCCACAGAATTCAAACAATAATTGGACTTCAGCAGGATTTTTCTTGAGAAATAGTGTGTTGTCTGACATGTCTGAATATCACTAGAATAAATCATTAAGCTTATACTTGTCATAAATTCAACACTTAATTGCAAACCCTTTGTTCACCTCCTCAGCCATGTTTAATGTGACACAATGGAAAAGAAAACAATGTATGTTGTACCTGTATAGTTGGTTGGCGATAGTCATGTGCTACAATGTTGGTTTGATAACAGCTCTATGTGAAGAGAGGTTTTCTGGCCTGTAGAAGTGCTGGCGACCATGAACTTATAACAAATAGTAATTTATTTACTAGTCTGAGTAGCTATTAAATGCTTGTACTCTGCCCATGCTCCAAGGAAAACTCCTGCACTTCCATCACATGACCTCTTAAGTAACCGCGCCATGACGTGACCACTCGACCTACATGGCCTATTATCACAATAACACAAAATGCAAAGTCTGTAGCATCATCTTGGGAAAATGGTGCAAATTTTTCCACAGTCATGAATGGCGGAAGAAGCTGCTGACTTATTGAGGTTCAATTAGGTGATCGAACAAGTGGCATGGATTGACATTGTACCTTGATACAGACCTTTGCCAGTGTTGATCATTCCCAGAAGTAGTAAATGTAATTTCTACTCTCTGATTTTTATATCTTTTGACTAGTTTGGATAACCGCCCATTTTGTGACTCACTGATATTTATAGGTATGTTTTTAAAAATTCTGTCATGGGATGTGGGTGACGCAGGTAAGGCCAACAGTTGTTGCCCATCCCTATATTGCCCATGACTGAGTGGGCTTGCGAGGCCAATGCAGAGGGCAGCTAAAATTCAACCACATTGCAATGGGTCTGGAGTCACATGTTGGCCTGACTCTGTAAGATTGGAAGATTTCCTTCCCTAAAGGACGCTAGTGAACCAGATGGATTTTTAATGACTATCGATGATGACTGTTATGGTTGCAATTACTGAGACTACCTTTATATTCTAGATTTTGAATCCTTGAATTTAAATTCCAACAGCTGCCATGGTGGGATTTAAACTCAGGTATCCAGAGTGTTAGCCTGAATCTCTGGATTGTTAGTCCCGTGACATTGCCCCTGCAACTGTCTCCTCGATACGTTGGTAGATATTGAGCTGGATTCTCCGTCGACCGGATCCTCTATTTTGCCGGCAGCGCACTCACGTGCATGAATTTCCCAACAGGGTGGAGGGTACCCACAATGGGAAATTCCATTGGCTGGCTGCCGGGACGGAGAATCCCACTGCCCGCGGGGTGTGCTGCAGCAGAAAACAGGTGCGCCAGGATGGAGGATTCTGCCCATTATGTCCAGGGTTAAGTATGCCAAGAAAATTGGATTGTACAAATATGTAAGGAGAAACAAAATTGTGTTACTTTATGTTAACAAATTGGGACCTCCTGTTTGACTGCATACTACTGATGTAAAGACCATTCTAATGAAACACTGACGAGTTACACTTTTTGTCCATAGAATGAGGTTCTGTGTTCCAGTTGTAAGTTCAGTAAAAATAATTTACATCTTCAAGATAAAGTCTGATGAAGAAGGCAAAAGGCTACTATAAAGGGACATCAATCGCAATGGAACATTGTAATTGAATGTGATTTAAAAATCCGCTCTGATAATTTGATAGTGTTCACTATTTAAATAGCCTGTGGGCAGAATTGAGTGAAAATCCTGATTGAATTCATGCAATTGTTAACTTCTGATCAATTTGCCGCTGTAAAAATGGGTTTTCTAAATTTGCATTATGAATCAGCAGGGAGATTCATTCAAATGATATATTCAATTCATTTTTCCAGTTCTTTTCTTCACCTTTTCCTCAGGCAATAATCATAGCGAGTGTTCACAGTGATCGAGTTTTGGAAGTAATTGGCTCATCGAGTGTGACATTATTTCATTCCTGCAGCTCTGACACTGCCTACTAAACTAAGTCAGAATAATGTGCTAATACAAGGACTGAACCTTCAGATATTTCTGGAAAAATCTTCAAAGCTCCGGAGCAAGACAACATGGCCTGGACCTTGGCTTGCCTGTATGTAATTTTAACAAAAAGCAACTAGCATGATGAAATATACTAGTCAGTTGGGAGGCACAGTAGCACAGTAGTTAGCACTGTTGCTTCACAGAGCCAGGGTCCCAGGTTCGATTCCCAGCTTGGGTCACTGTCTGTGTGGAGTCTGCATGTTCTCCCCATGTCTGCGTGGGTTTCCCCTGGATGCTCCGGTTTCCTCCCACAAGTCCCGAAAGACATGCTGTTAGGTGAATTGGACATTCTGAATTCACCCTCTGTGTACCTGAACAGGCTCCAGAATGTGGCGACTAGGGGCTTTTCACAGTAATTTCATTGCAGTGTTAATGTAAGCCTACTTGTGTAAATAAAGTTTATTGTTATTACAGTCTGAACTGTTGGCTGAAGTCTAAGAGCTAGATGAAAAGCCCCATCAGTTCCAAGTAATGATGTGTGGCAGCCTCTTGTCTCCCAAGATGAAAATGAAAAATGAAAATCGCTTATTGTCACAAGTAGGCTTCAAATGAAGTAACTGTGAAAAGTCCCTAGTCGCCACATTCCGGCACCTGTTCGGGGAGGCTGGTACGGGCCTCCCCGTACAGGTTTGCATCATGGTAATCATCTCTGTGTTAGGCATTGCCTGGTGAGGTGCAGGACCCCTCACTGGCATGGCAGTCTGTGCTAAGTTTGTTGCCAAGGAAGACAGTGCGATGAGAAGGTGTACTATTTGCTGGCCTCTGTTTTCACTGGACCCTCACCTCAGCCAGTTGAGCTTTTCCTTTCTATTCGCCCTTTCCAAACAGTTGACCTCCAGAGGTCACAGCCATCACCGACTGTCTCCCAGTGTAAATGTCCACCACCTTCACATCATATTTGCAGGTGTCCTTGTAGCGGAGGTATGGATGCCCAGAGGTTTGTGACCAGTGTCCAATTTGTGATCTGTGCAGGTCTTTGGGTGTGTGGCTATCATCCATCCATTGAGCTGGTGCAGACATTGTAAGCTTAGCAATGAGTATATGCTGGTGAAATTAGTTTGCTCCAGGTCAACTGAATTAGTGACTTTGTCCTGCCAATAGGTGCTGGGGATGTGTTTTAAGACAGCAAAGGTGGAAACCATTCAGCCTTTTCTCCTGGCTAGCATATGTTGTCCAGGTCTCACTATTATAGGGGAGTGTTCTGAGGATGCAGGCTTGATAGACTTGCAGTTAGGTGTTCTCAGTCAGGTCGCTGTTGTTTCATACTTTCTTACTCAGCTTGGACATAACAGCTGCAGCTTTTGTGATGCATGTGTCAGCATCAAGTGATAGATTGCTGGTGATGGTGGAGTATATCTACAACCTCCAGCATCACATTGTCATTGCTGTTAGATGGCAAAGTGACAACATCCTGCACCATGACATTTATGTTCCTGATGCTGATGGCCAAACCAAATCCTTTACAGGCATGGGAAAATCTGTCCATTTACCATTGAAGGGGTTCCTCAGTATGAAATGTTAGTGTAGCATTGTCCACATAGAGCAATTCTCTGATGAGCACTTGACGTACCTTTGTTATTGGTTTCAGGCCAGCTAAGCTGAACAGCTTCAGTCAGTTCTGGCATGCAAGTAGACACCCTCTGTCGATGACTTAAAGGCACATGATAGCTGAAAAAAGAAGAATATGCCAGAGTATCAGTGGCAGGATACAAACCCATTTGACCCCATTGCGGATCTCAAAGGGTTATAATGTTGTCCCCATCATAGCTGACCTTACCCAACACGTTGTCATGGAAATTGGAGATCACATTGAGCAGCCTCAGCGAGCAGCCAATTTTCTCCAGCAGTTTAAATAGACCGCCTCTGCTCATTTAGTCAAAAGCTTTGGTGAGATTGATGAAGGCAAATAGAAAGATTTCCTTCATTCATGGCATTTGTTGGGTTCCGGCAGCCTGGAACAGAAACCCGACCCTGTGTATATTTAAAAAATTGTCATCATTGCTATTTCGTATTTTTGAACTGGACTTTTCGGCTAAAAAGTTTCAAATGTGTACAATAAACTAACCTGTTGAGGTCATCTTAATTTGAATTTGCTGTGGGATTATTAGTAAAATTGGATCTCACAAAAATCAAAGAGTTGGCAAAATACGTCACGGTTTATTCTTTAAAAAATCCTTCAGTTCACTGACAGGTGGTAAGAGGGAAATAGTGCTGCTGCTTGAACTGATTCCCTCCAGCTGACAGGCTGACAAAATCATGTCAATTTCACATCTCCTGATGTGATCCTGCAATAATCCCGTTTTATTTACCTTGGTGAAATTTATTTTATTGTCTGTTGTTTCCCAGTGCTGCTTGTGTTCTTTCTTTAAAAAAGCCTTTGCCTGAAATAATTTTGACCACTCCAATATCTGAGGCTGGTATAGCTCCAGGGCACAAGCTCCCCCTCTCCTCCCTCCTAATATGCTGCCCTGCAATGACATGTTATTGCCTAAAATCTGGCAATGGTGTACCCTTATCTTGACACCGAGGAAAGGAAAGCCATAAAGGGTGTGGAAGAAGGGGGTCTTGGCAGAGAATGGCACCTCCTGCATTCCCTGCTCAGTTACTGAATGCCGAAAGAAGTTTAAAGACTTCATCAGGCTATCCCAGGGAAGCAGATGCAGACACAACTAAAGCTAACAGTGTTAAAAGTGTGCTTCACATTTTCACCTCAAACATCTTCACTCGCAGCTTAACTTGTAAAGAAGTGGTAAAAGGTTTACGTGATACGCATTTTCTGTTTTTCCTTCATTGGTGAATGATTACTCGCGTTCTAGTTTCGTTCCATATAAGTAGTAGATTGTCATCACGCTCTACTTTCTTCGTAAAGGAGAAAGTGCCCACACCCATTACCTCAGTCCTCTAAAGTGGCTGGAAGCAAGCATCAACCAACCACGCAGCAATAATAAGCACACCAAGAAGTGGGTTAGGATCGAAAGTCTCACAATTTTAGGCACACTGATAGAAAAGGGCACAAATGTTTTCATCATATTTTATTTATCACTGATGACATAAATACAATGATTTGAGCTGAGGTTGGGAAAACTTGTTCGAAGGAGCAGTAGAATGTTTTCCAAATGGGGCACTGGTATAGTTGTGGAAGGGCAACTGCATGTCAAGAATTGAATGAATTGAGGTTATTACCAAATGACGCCAGGGAGAGGGAGTCAGAGCCCAAGGCTGTAGAAACGAAAGTCCGAGTCACAAGCATCAGCCAGGGAAGAGGGAGTCCCAGGCAAGGGGCTGGGGAGGCAGGAATCTACGTCCAAGGCTGGGGGAACGGGAGAGCGAGGTGAGGGTGTGTGAGTGAGAGAGGTAGATGTGGAACTGAGTCAAATGAGGGCGTGGGAGTGAGGGTTAGAGATGGAAGTGTGCATCTGTACGTGTGTGGGAGGGAGCGAGAGACAACATGTCTGCGAGAGAGTGAGAGTGTGCTTTTGGGTGTGAGTCTGTGTGTGCCTGTCTAATATGAGAATCCAGCTCTCCAGCAACACTCCTGACATTAAACAAATCTGTGAACAAAACAAGCAGCATCGCTTCTCCCATTAATAAGACAGAAAGTAGGTGAGACTTAAGTAATTTTAATGAGAATTTTTAAAATTCTAATAAATATATACATAAAAGAAATAGGAAAGCCTTTTAACTGTTGTTTCGTACCTATTCTGCAAAGCAATCAATTGTTTATGGTTTAATATTTCAAAATAATACAACTGTTTCTTAGGGGTTCCTTCAGTATTCTTGGGAGGCACAAGGGTTCCATGCTGAAAAAGTTTGGGAAAACCTGTCCTACGTGATCTTTCGTTGCATCCTGCTGGCTTTTGGTCACCTTCCTGTCATAAAAAAGCCATTGGTCCCTTGTTTAATTCAACAGGAGTCAGTTATTTCATAGATGCCACATACCCAGATGCCCAGCTTCTTCCACTGACGACCTTACATTGACCATGCAACAGGCAGTAAACAGGAGGGATATATAGGTCAAACCTCCACAGGTTGTGTGAGGACTTTACAACGTACTGGTCCATATGTTAGTACTTTATTCATTTCTAGTCACCGCACAACAGCAAGCAATGCTGAAGGATAGCGAAATACTCAGCAACATCCATTTAATATAATGGAAGTTTCTCCAGGTTACCTCTGAGGAAATACTTGAGGGAACAAATTGGATGGGTTCTTCCTCTATGCTCCTATTTCCACTGCTCTCATCCCCCTCACCTACCCTGAAAACCTGTCTCTTTCCCTGCTCCCTACTCCATCCTGCTAGTTTTCACTGCTGCTGTCCCTCCATATACTGAGTTTCCACGATTTCATCTCCATTCCCCACTTCCAACGCAAACATAAGTAGACTTCTATCAGCCATTGTCAATTGTACTCCTTACACTCTTCCCAGTGTTCCCACATTCAGAAACTCCCATTCAACGATTCTCCTTCTCCCTTCTAATGCCTCAATAATAACTTGGCACTATCTCAGTACAAATACATTTCATTTCCATCTTTCAGCCATTGTCCCACCCTGTAGCCCAGGAATAATTTGATCAAAACATGCAAGTTTACAAAGCAAAATCAGCTTCCATTATCATTTTGTTCAGCCATTGGGTATATTCAAGATAGAGTTTAATAGATTTCTAGATATTAAAGATATCCAAGGACATATGGCTAGTAGGGGAAAATAGCATTGAGGTAGAAGATCAGCCATGATCTAGCTGCATGATGGAGCAGGCTCAAGGGGATGAATGGTCTACTCCTGCTTTTAGTCCTATGTTCCACTATATAGAATTCCTAATCTCGGTAAAATCTTGAACTAAATGAAAATATTTCATTCTCCTATATACTTGCATTAAATAACACTGGTCAACAGCATCGATCTTATAAGAATTTCTAACCTCTAGTTAAAGATTAATATGTTCTTTATAGTGAATTATTTGTTTGAGGTAAAAATATTGTAAACTAAACTTTATTTATCATTCGTGGCAGCCCCAATATAAGTGTAGCATATCAGGGTTACAATGTAGGCTGGGTATGGAAATGATTTGAATCAGATCCACCTTTTCCCTACTCGTGGAATTACATATCATAGAATTTACAGTACAGAAGGAGGCCATTCGGCCCATCGAGTCTGCACCGGCTCCTGGAAAGAGCACCCTACCCAAGGTTAACACCTCCACCCTATCCCCATAACCCAGTAACCCCACCCAACACTAAGGGCAATTTTGGACACTAAGGGCAATTTACCATGGCCAATCCACCCAACCTGCACATCTTTGGACTGTGGGAGGAAACCGGAGCACCCGGAGGAAACCCACGCACACACAGGGAGGATGTGCAGACTCCACACAGACAGTGACCCAAGCCGGAATCGAACCTGGGACCCTGGAGCTGTGAAGCGATTGTGCTATCCACAATGCTACCATGCTGCCCCCATGCTCTAGGCTTGGTCTGAAGATGTCTATTTTAACAAAGGTAATTGAGCTGAAGTTTATAGTGCTGTTACACTGTCAGTTTTGTACCTTAAGCTGATTGGAATGCAATGGTCTGAAATTCCACTGGTGAGGTAGTTCAGTTGTCAGGATTTACACTGTATAGAGTACAGTTCCAAAATGCCCCCCCCCCCCCCCCCCCCCCCCCCCCAACCCCTAAAAATGTTCTGAGCGAGTAGGCGCTCTCCAGTCTAAAATTTTGTGGCAGAAAGCGTTTTCAGTGCTTACTCCAAGCAGGTCACATAGATCAAATATTATATCTGCGAATCATTCTTAGCTGCCAGGCTTAGGCTCTTAACGAAGTCAGTGGTCGTGGTGTTTTTCTGTTATAGCTTCCAGTTCACACAGCTGACTTTATAATTTGACAGAAATGTGGAAGTAAAATTGGTGTAGCTCTATAATAAATGCACACAGGGAGTGGGACAGCAGAAATGCTGGAAGGACCACATTGAAAGGGCAGTAAAAGGTATTAGCCTGATTGATGGGATTGCAGACCTTGAAAGGCAACACTTTTGTATGTCTCTCACTGGGAAGATTGGTCTGGGCTAAAAGGACACACTGAAAATTATATGCAATTGGCCAGTAGAGGAGGGGGAATGTTTTAAAATCACAGTACAAGAGTGATGGAAAATCACTCTTTCGCAGCATGGTTCTTGTAGCAAAATTGCTTTCATCAGCAGGAGGTTGGAGGGATTTTTCTTTTCATTTGTGTTTGAAATTTATGGTGGACTAGATACATTTCAGGCATTAGGTAAAAGAATTGTGTTTTATAATTTTGAGAGTACCAGTTTTGCATACCTGTCGAAGCGCTAGAATATAAGCTACAGTCTGCTTTACAGCTGGGTTCACTGAGGACAATACAACAATGCAAGGCCAAACTTTCACCTGGTAAGGGACAAATTAAAAACATGATAATAATAAAAATAATAATAATATTTATTAGTGTCACAAGTAGACTTACATTAACAATGCAATTAAGTTACTGTGAAAATCCCCAAGTCGCCACATTCCGGCGCCTGCTCGGGTGCACTGATGGAGAATTCAGAATGTGCAATTCACCTTCCAAACACGTCTTTTGGGACTTGTGGGAGGAAACTGGAGCACCCGGAGGAAACCCACGCAGACACGGGGAGAAAGTGCAGACTCCGCAAAGCAAAGACAGTGACCCAAGCCAGGAATTAAACCCGGGTCCCCGGCACTGTGAAACAACAGTGCTAACCGCTGTGCGGCATCTCTAACCGGCATTTTGGAATTGCTCAGCTTGCTTCATTAATTTCACATTAATGCTAGAGATGTACAGGGCCCAGTAAAGATACATGGGCAGCAGGGACGGGGTCGTTGCCCGCAATTACCGCCCATGGACTCGAATTGTGATTTGCTGCTTTCTCATGTCTTAATTTACTGCTAATGGCAACTGATGATGGCCAATTCAATGATGGATACAGGCATTAACATTAAGCAACTTAATAAGAGACAATTTACCACTTGTACCACTTGACCTTTGTTAACTTGACTTTATTTTGAATGCTGGGAATGGAAGCAAAGCATGTGAAATTCACCATCAAGGTTTTAAGTCACTCTTTAGGGAGTCTGTGCTCCATATTTTAGGAAGAGACATTATAAGATTGAAAGGTGATTATGTGCATAAATCAAGCATACACCAAAATCCATGTGCCAGAGTTCTTCCTAAAATGAAATTAAACACCGATGTACTGCGAGAAATATCTTAACAACTTGAAACGTGTGAGGAGGAATAATCTAAAATGGAAAAAGGGCAGGGTCAGAGTGGAACTGCACCACTCTGAAAATGATTTACAGCAGTAGAAATATCAAATGCCAGCATAGGAATTAAATGGAGGAAATGTCAAAGAGTTGGATGACAGCCTCTGCGAGATGGATTTTATTTTGCCAAATAACAAGGATTAGGGCATGTTAACTAAATCCTCACATTTTGGAGATTAAGGAGAAAGCATGGGGAAAATCACTGGTATTATGGAATGTTTTTTTTTAAATGTTGTTACAAAGCCAATTCTCAGAGTGGACAGGGCAAGCCATTCATCCATCTCTTTGCTTGCTCCAAAAAACAATTAAAATTCAATCCAATTCATGGCCTCCACAAAAGAGACATAGAAGTTCCAAGATCTCGTGCTTGATCCTACGCTTGATCTTAACCAAAAGGCCGCAAAGAGACAATGGAATGCCATCCAGCACCAGACTGGCATAAAATATCTGATCGTGCAGAGAAATTCCAGAGGTGGCACCGATAGGATCATTGGTTGATCTACTTCACAGAAGGGTAAAGCCATCTTGATTATATGTCCTTAATCGGTATATCACTTGTTCAAGGAAAGGAGCCCAAAATAAATTTTAATGGCTTGAAAATTAGCTAATAGGATGAAAGAGAACCAATTCCTGATTGACTAGCAGGAAAATGGCAGGACAAATGGGAGAGCAGCAGTGGGAGACAGTTAAATAATTGTTGGATAAGGTACCCTGGCTAGAAACAAGGGGGATATATTAAGGGTTCCATAGATAAATAGAGGTTAGAGAAAAGAAATGTTAAAAAAAGATGAATTTAATGGAAAATCACTATCTTCAGCTGTTTCATCACCTTCCCTTTATCAGAATGTCAAGAGTTGGATTGTTCATTCAATTGTAACTCTTCCAATAATGTAACAGCCCATGCCAGCTTCTATCAGAGCATGGTTAATATCCAGTTTAAACTGATATTAAATGGGGAGTAGCATATGTGCCAGGTTCTCAAACAACATCACATCACCTATTTTCTCATCTCTACCATTGTGAGATCCATCATTTAGCAGAAGTCAACCTGGACCATCCTTGGAAACATTGTGGTTACTCTTGACCGTTCAAAGACTCTACATCATCTACAAAGGGTAAATTGTGATGGAATCCTCACCACTCACCTTGTTTGCTGCAGCCACCAAGATACACAATTAATTTGATACTGTTCCAGACAATGCAGTTTATTTGCGACACGTTATTTTTCCATTTCAACTCCTGTGCCCTGTGGATGCAGATTGCATTGTTTACACGGTACACTGAAACAACACACCAAATATTTACAGCACTTAGCTGCTCTGCGACCTCTTTCTCCAAGAAGAACAATGTTGTAGCAATATCACTAGCCCATAAGAATTAAGAAGTAACAAACAGCGAAAGGGTGAAATGGAACAATTTTAGAATTTGCGAATGACAGTAATGCTTAAGGTATTTGCATTAGTCTTTAAATAGAGGAGCATTAAAATGAAACTAGGAGTAGCTGAGTACAAGAACCACCATTTTGAGATAGAGGGGGTGATATTGGTCTAGGCAAGTAGCACATACGCCTCCTAGACCTAGAGTGCACAAAACAGGATGATGTCGTTCAAATCTTATGAAATAGTCATAATTGGGTCAGTTAACATTGATCTATAGGGGTGCAGTAGCTGACCCCTTTAGCGGGGGCATGAATTAGAAGTGTCACGTGACCCGATTGCCAATGGGGAATGAGCGCATGAATCTCTGTACAGAGTGCAGGCTTATACAGCCAGTTGTGATCCTAGTGCTAAGAATGAAGACATCATATATAGTGTTCTGTATTTAGTTTGTTTAGAATAAACCCTTCGTTGTTCGTTAGCTAACTTGTAGTCGTCAATTATTGCATTTATTACATTGGCGAAGAGAAAAAAATAACAGCCGTCAGGATTCTCTGACCCCCCGCCGGGTCGGAGAGTCGCCGGGATTGGCGTGAATCCCGCTCCCGCCAGCCGCCGAATTCTCCGGCCCTCCAAAATTCGGCAAGGTGTGAGTCACGCCGCCCGCGAATGGTGGGGACTGGCGCGACTCAATGGGCCCCGGGGCTGCCCGAATTCTCAGGCACGCGATGGGCCGAAGTCCCGCTGGTTTTTTGCAGGTCCCGCCGGCGTGGATCAGACTGGGTCCCTTACCGACGGGACCTGGCGGCGCGGGTGGGCTCCTGGGTCCTGGGGGGGGGGGGGGGGGGGGGGGTGCAGGGAGATCTGGCACCGGGTGGCTTGGCCCACGATCGGGGCCCACGAATCCGCGGGCGGACCTGTGCCGGGGGGGGCACTCTTTTACTATGTGTCGGCCGTGTCAGCTTCCTCGATGGCCAATGCGTAGGTGACTCCCACCCTGCGCATGCGCAGGGATGATGTCAGCAGCCGCTGACGCACCCACGCATACGCGGACTCTCCCCGGCCTGCGGAGTCCCTTTGGCCCCGGCTGGCATGGCGCCAAAGGCCTTCCACGCCTGCCGGCGGGGCGCAAACCACTCCGGCTCCGGCCCAGCCCCTGAAGGTGCAGTGGATTCCGCACCTTTGCGGCGGGCCGACGACGGAGTAGATCATGCCACTCCATCCCGCCGGGACCCCCCGCCCCGCCGGGTACGGGAGAATCCCGCCCAGCGACTCAGAGTGCACTGAATAAAACATTTTGGAAGGCAAGTTCGGTTGCAAGGGTTGCAGAACATGTCCAGTCCGAAAAAGAAGCCAAACATAGCTATGCATCTCTTTGGAAAATTAGACGCTTTCGATGCTGCTACAGAAGACTGGGTACAGTATGTGGAGCATTTGTAATATATTTTTCGGGCTAATGAAATAAAGTGGAGGATAGGAAGAAAGATATATTGCTGACTGCATGTGGGACTTAGATGTATAACTTGATCCGAAGTTCAACACCTCCAGATGCTCCCAACACAAAGACATTTTTCAGAGCTCATTGAGCTAGCAAAGGGCCTTTATTAACCGAAGCCCACATTAATATTACAGAATTACAAATTTAACTCCACAGGTAGAAGTCCAGGGGAGACCATTGCGACATTTGTAGCAAGACAAATCAAGGAAACCGATTTGTATGTGGTGTAAACAATGCAGCTACACAGAGAAAATTGTCAGCTGAATTGGAGTTAAAATTTAAAAAAGGCGCTAGAAATAGCATCCGCGATAGAGAGTGCCGGGAAGGGCGCTCAAGAACTGTGTCTGTACAGAGCGATGAGGTCCACCAGCTAGGGCGGGAAGCTGCAAGCAGCACTGGTGCCAGGAATGAAGGCGCTGGGTTCAGTAGAGAGAATAACGCAGAAGCCAGAAGAGCCACCAGGAATAGGAGATTTAAAAACAGCCGAGGAATCATATGGAGTGTTATTGGTGCGGGGGAATCAGTCGGGGGTGAAGGGGGGGGGGGGGGGGGGGGGGGGGGGGGGGGCTGGGGGGGGGGGGGGGTTGGCGCTGCCAAACCTTCGCAACTACTACTGGGCAGCCAATATAGTTATAATTAAGCAGTGGGCGATGGGGGGTGGGGCAGCGTGGGAGCAGCTGGAGGCAGCGTCATGTAAAGGTACTAGTTTGGGAGCTTTGATAATGGCTCCTTTGCCGTTCTCGCTGACCCTTTACTCCACAAGTCCAGTAGTGGTGTGTGGTGAATCGTAATCCTAGTAATTCACACTGTGTTATATTGTATGAGTTGTGTCTCTGTAAGCTCGGTATACGAGCAGTTGCGCGGCTCTGCCCATAGGGGGAGATGAGCAGTTTGTACTGGGCTCCACCCTTGGCTCCGCCCATGGCTCCACCCATGGCTCCTCCCACTAACCGGAAGTATAAAGATCTGCAGTTGTGAGCCTGCTGCCAGTTCATCTCGTCGCAGGCAGGCTCAGTTGTAAGACTATTAAAACCACTGTTCACTTCCAATTTCGTGTCTTGTGAATTGATGGTCTCATCATGGTGGCGACACTGCGGATCTGGGGACAGTGGAGGAGGTACAAGAAGGTGGAGGGAGCGTCGGTCTGAACCCCAATGTGCAACAATCACACGTTTGTCCCGGGTAGGATGGATGGTGGGTTCCAGAGCTGGCAGAGGGCAGGCATCAGAAGGATGGGAGATCTGTTCATAGATGGAAGCTTTCCCAGTTTGAAGGCGCTAGAGGACAAATTTAATCTGCCGCCAGGAAACGCCTTGAAATATCTGCAAGTATGAGCCTTCCTGAAAAAACAGGTAGTGACCTTTCCGACGCTGAGGATACAGGACAGGGTGGTCTCCAGAACCTGGGTGGGGGAGGGGAAGGTGTCGGATATCTACCGGGAACTACAGGAGGTGGAGGAAACCCCGGTGAAGGAGCTCAAGGGCAAATGGGAGGAGGAGTTAGGTGAGGAGTTGGAAGCGGGTCTGTGGGGAGAGGTCCTGGGCACGGTTTATTCCTACTCATCATGTGCCAGGCTCAGTCTAATTCAATTTCAGCTGGTCCACCGGGCACACATGACGGCAGCGAGAATGAGCACGTTTTTTGGGGTAAAAGACAGTTCTTTGAGGTGCACGGGCAGCCCTGCAAACCATGTCCACATGTTTTGGGCAATGTCCAAGATGGTTAACACACAGGTGGTGCCGAGTCCAGAGACAGCGATCTATGGAGTGTCAGAAGACCTGGGAGTTCAGGGGGCGAAAGAGGCCGATGTCTTGGCCTTTGCCTCCCTAGTAGCCCGGAGACGGATTTTATTAATGCAGAGGGACTCGAAGCCCCCGAGTGTAGAGACTTGGGTTAACGACATGGCTGGGTTCCTCAGCCTCGAGAAAATAAAGTTTGCCTTAAGAGGGTCTACGCTAGGGATCTCGCAGAGCTGACAGCCATTCGTCGACTTTCTCGGGAAAATTAAAATGTCAGCAGCAGCAGCAATCTGTGGGGGGGGGGGGGGGGGGGGGGGGGGGGGGGGGGGGGGGGGGCGTGAATGCTTTATTGGGATGGTGTGGGAAGACTGGGTCGCGTCGGGTAATGTCTATTTAATTATTATTCTATATTCTCTTTTTACACTATGTTAATATTCAGTTTGATTTATTATTATTGTTACCACTATTTTATGAAAGATTCTGCAAAACCTTAATAAAAATACTTTAAAAAAAATATAGGTACCCAGATTTAGAGAAGCCTCACATGCGGAAGAAAAGGACATCTGAGGCACAAATGTAAAAACAAGCAGAGCCTGCCCAGTACCAGCAGGGTAATATAGTCCCAGTGTATAGTATTGAGGATTGCCCAGGGGGTGGTCAATGGAACGGTTTGTCACTGAATAATGTCTCATTCTATGAATGTGAGAGCGGGCAAGGTAGCCCTCCATTACAGTGGTGTTGTTAGTGAACAGCCAGCCACTGTAGATGGATGTAGATACAGGGATGTCAGCTACTGTTGTGAGCGAACAGACCTACCGGTATCTCCAAGACGGGACTGAGGTTGAAGAGTACTAGGTTGGCTACATATACCGCAAAGGCCATAAAAATAGTAGGGCTGACCATGACTCCGGTGAGTTATAGACAAATATCTGCGCAGCTACCTTTGATAGTGCTGTCAGGCCAAGTATCAAGCTTAATGGGGCGTGACTCATTCCAAGAGATTAAATTGAACTGTCTGTCAATTTTTAAATTAAAAGAAGGGAGCCCCGGGTGGCACAGTGGTGCTGTGGTTAGCACTGCTGCCTCATGGTGGCAACGACCCAAGTTTGTTCCCGGCCCCAGGTCACTGTCCGTGTGGAGTTTGCACATTCTCCCCGTGTCTGTGTGGGTCTCACCCCCCATAACCCAAAGATGTGCAGGGTAGGTGGATTGGCCATACTAAATTGCCCCTTAATGGGAAAAAAATAATTGGATAATTTAAATTTATTAAAAAAAGAAAGAGGGGAGCCTGCGCAAAGTCATAAAAAATGTGTTCCAGGAGGAACTGAGAAAGATTAAAGGATTGCACGAAAAAAATCCATGTGGACCCAGATGACACCCCAAGATATATTAGAGCAACATCTGTGTCCTAAGCATTAATAGAGAAGGTAGAGACAGAACTAAAAGAACTGGAAAACTTGGGCATCATTAGGCCCTTGCGAGTCGCAGAGTGGGCAGCACCCCTTGTGCCAGTAATAAAGCCAGACAAGACTGTCCACATCTGCGGAGATTGCAAGCTGGTGGCCACAAAACTAAATAGGTACCCAATCCCCAAAATAGAGGATCTTTATGCCAAGTTGGATATGAGTCATACTTACCAGCAGTTAGAACTGGACAACGCCTCAAGAGGATATGTCACCATAAACACTCATTGGTTATACCAATATGTATGCTTACCAATTGAGGTTTCAGCAGCTTGTGCCATCTTCCAGCAAACTATGGAGAGTTTTCTGCAGGGTTTGCCCAGGGTTGTCATTGCTTTGGATGACGTTTTAATATTGGGAGCCGCAGAAAAGCACCACATGAAGAAGCTTTTATCCAATTTAAGCAAGCACTTCAATCTTCATGCTTATTGGTACATTTTGACCTCTCTAAGAAGGTAGTACTTACATGTGATGCATCACCATATGGGGTAAGACCATAAGATATAGAAGCAGAATTAGGCCACTTGGTCCATCGAGTCTGCTCTGCCATTCAATCATGGCTGATATTTTTCTCATCCGCATTCTCCTGCTTTCTCCCCATAACCTTTGATCCCCTTATTAATCCAGAACCTATCTATCTCTGTCTTAAAGACACTCAGTGATTTGGCCTTCTGCTGCAAAGAGTTCCACAGATTCACCACCCTCTGGCTGAAGAAATTCCTCCTCATCTCTGTTTTAAAGGATCATCCCTTTAGTCTGAGATGGTGTCCTCTGGTTCTAGTTTTTCCGACAAGTGGAAACATTGTCTCCACGTCCACTCTGTCCAGGCCACGCAGTATCCTGTAAGTTTCAATAAGATCCCCCCTCATCCTTCTAAACTCCAACGAGTACAGACCCAGAGTCCTCAACCGTTCCTCATATGGTAGGGACTGTGTTATCCCATACAATGGAGGATGAGTCCAAGAGACCCATTGGGCACATATCAAGAACATGGAAGTAATATACTCCCAAAGAGGGAAAGAAGGCCTGGCTATTATCTGTGGCATCAAGAAGTTTAATCAGTGCATTTACGGGAGACATTTTACTGTCATCACAGACCACAAGCCACTTGTCAAAGAAGACAAACAATTCTACCAATTACTTCTGCTTGGATACAACTTTGGGTTCTATTTTTATTTGCCTATGAAAAGACCTTTGAACATCTCTCTGGGGCACACAAAACCAATGCAGACACCTTAAGTCACCTCTTAGGCATTGGTGGTGATCTTTCAGGAATCATTGGAGTCAGGGAGGGTCCCAGAAGAAGCAGGAATAATCCAGGTAATTATAGGCTGGTGAACCTTTTTTTAAATAAATTTAGATTGCCCAATTATTTTTTCCAATTAAGGGGCAATTTAGTGTGGCCAATCCACCTACTCTGTACATTTTTGGGTTGTGGGGGCGAAACTCACGCAGACAAGGGGAGAATGTGCAAACTCCACATGGACAGTGACCCAGAGCCGGGATCGAACCTGCGACCTCAGTGCCGTGAGGCAGCTGTGCTAACCACTAGGCCACCGTGCTGCCCTTGGCTGGTGAACCTGATGTCAGTGACGGGGAAGCTGTTGGAGAAGATACTGAGGGACATTTAGAAGCGAGTGCCTCCACAATCTCATTGGCTATCTCCTTTACAACCCTGGGTTGTGTCCATCTGGTCTGAGTGATTTATTCACCTTCCCCAGCACACTCTCCTTCGTAATTGCCACTACACTCACCTCTGACCTCTGACTCTCGAAGTTCTGGTATGCCACTGGTGTCTTCCAGTCTGAAGACTGATGCAAAGATGCAAAGGACTTCAGCCCATCGCGGGCCGGAGAATCACCGTGGGGCCCGCCGACCGGCAAGGGGGGCCCGCCAACCGGCGCAGCGTGATTCCTGCCCCCACCGATTCCCGGGTGGCGGAGAATTCCGGCCACGGCGGGGGCGGGATTAACGCCGGCCCCCGCAATTCTCCGACCCTGCGGGTGGGTCAGTGAATTCCGCTCAGGGTGAATAGTCAGACGCTTTTCCCAGTGTGCAAGACTCAATTACAAGGGGGCAGAGGTTCAAGGTGAGAGGGGGAAGTTTTTCATGCAGAGTGTGGTGGGTGCCTGGAAAGTGGGGGCAGGCACAATAGCAACGTTTAAGATGTATCTTGAACCATGATCCATGAACGGGAGGCGACTGGAGGGATACAGGTCATTTTGCCAATAAATAGTAGGAGTAAATAATCAATCTGGATCAGCATAGGCTTGGTGGGCTGAGTGGCCTGTTGCTGTGTGTAATGTTCTTTGTCCTTTGACTGGAAAAGTGCTAAGAAGGGAGAGAGGCAGAAGACAGGAAATGATAGCCTGACTTCGGTTGTTGGTAAGGTTTTAGAGTCCATTATTAAGGATGAGATTACTGAGTGCTTGGAAATGCATGGTAAAATATGGTTGAGTAAGCACATCTTTGTCAAGCGCAGGTCATGCCTACCAAATCTGTTAAAATTCTTTGAGGAGGTAACGAGGAAGTTAGACAGAGGAGAGCCAATGGACATGATCTATTTAGATTTCCAGAAGGTGTTCGACAAGGTGCCACACAGCAGGCTGCTGAATAAGATAAGAGCCCATGGTGTTAGGGGAAAGGTACAGGCATGGATAGAGTATTGGCTGACTGGCAGAAGGCAGAGAGTGGAAATAAAGGGGCCTTTTCAGGATGGCAGCCGGTGACTAGTGGTGTTCCACAGGGGTCAGTGTTGGACCACAACTATTCACAATATACATTAACGATCTGGAAGAAGAAACTGAGGGCATTGTTGCTAAGTTGGCAGATGATATAAAGATATGTAGAGGGATAGTTGAGGAAGTGGGGAGACTGCAGAAGGACTTGGACAGGCTAGGAGAGTGGGCAAAGAAGTGACAGATGGAATACAATTTGGAAAAGTGTGAAGTTATGTACTTTGGTGGGAAGAATAGAGGCATAAACTATTTTCCAAATGGGGAGAGGCTTCGGGAATCTGAAGCACAAATAAACTTCGGAGTCCTAGTTCAGGATTATCATAAGGTTAACATGTAGGTTCAGTTGCCAGTTAGGAAGGCAAATGCAATGTTAGCATTCATTTCGAGAGGGCTAGAAGACAATTGCAGGCATGAACTACTGAGGATGTACTGTATAAAGCTCTGGTCAGACCCCTTTTGCAATATTGTGTTTTGGACCGCGTATCTAAGGAAGGATGTGCTGGTCTTGGAAAGGGTCCAGAGGAGGTTCACAAGAATGATCCCTGGAATGAAGAGCTTGTCATATGATGAATGGTTGAGGACTCTGGGTCTGTACTCATTGGAGTTTAGAAGGATGAGGGGCGGATCTTATTGAAACTTACAAGATACTGAGAGGCCTAGATAGAGTGGATGTAGAGAGGAAGTTTCCACTAGTAGGAAAAGCTAGAACCAGAGGGGACAATCTCAGACTGAAGGGACAATCCTTTAAAACTGAGTTAAGGTGGAATTTCTTCAGCCAGAAGATGGTGAATCTGTGGAATTCATTGCCACAGAAGGCTGTGGAGGCCAAGTCACTGAGTATCTTTAAGACAGAGATCAGTATGTACTTGATTAATAAGGGGTTTAAGGTTAATGGGGAGAAGGCAGGAGAATGGGGAAACATGTTAGCCATGATCGAATGGCGGAGTAGAGTCGATGGGCCAAATAGCCTAATTCTCCTCTTATATCTCATGGTCTACCATTATTGGTTCCATGGATTGTATAAAAATCCTTAAAAAACTATTTGAGATTGCATCTTCAATACTGTTAATGAATCTTCCTGTACTCTCTACCTTTTCACATTTATCAGAAAACATGTTGCAGACTTGTGACTGAGTATTTCCTTCACAGGGGCAAGCAATTAAAGGCTAATTCGAACACTCTTTAACAAGAGAGATGCTTAACAGTCACAACAAAGACATGCAAATTCACAATGGAGATTAATTTGGTCTAATTACTGGTTTTGCAGTCAATGTTCCACTTGGGTGGTAATGCTAAACAGCTGTGATAAATTCACATGTGAAAACAAGACCAGGCAACAATAAAGCCTAAAGTACATTCCATGGCCAAGAAACAATTTTCCAGTGAATGCTAAACAGCATGAAATGTGTGCTCTACACAGAGTGATTGTGCTGCAGATTACAAATGTACCTGTGGTTAAAATGATGTGTTGCATATCTGAATAGCACCATTATCAGAAATTACAGCATATAACATCTTTTTTTAAAATTCCAATTTATTCAATAATTTCCCCACAAGCTGTTTCAGGTTATTTTGTCTCTGCTTTTAGTGTGTTATGATTGAGAACATAAGAATAAAAGAAGAGTGGGCCACTTGTCCCCTTGAGTCTCCTCTGCCATTCAACAAGATCATGGTTTAACTTCTTCATCAACTCAACTTTCCTGCCAAATCTCAATATTCTTTAGTTCCTTTAATGTCCAACAATCTATCAACCTCTGTCTCATGCACTCATTGACTGAGCATTCACAGCCCTCTGGTGCAGAGACGTCCAAAAAAATCACAATTGTCTAAATGAATAAATTTCTCCTTATGTCAATCCTAAATGGCTGACCCTTCACCCTGAGGTTATGACCCCTAGTTTTAGACTACAGCCAGGGGAAACAACCTCTCTTTCACATCTGTCAAACCGTCTTAAGAATTTGAGGTGTTTCTACGAGACTGCCTCTCATTCTTCTAAACCTTAGGGAATATTGGTCCATTTTGCTTAGTTTTTTCTCCTAAGATAACTCTTTCATATGGATCAATCTGGTGAACCTTTGTCATATCTACTGTAAGGCAACTATATCCCTCTTTAGGTAAAAGGAAAACTGTATACCGTACTCCAGATGTGGCCTCACCAAACTCCCTACATAATTCTAGCAAGGCTTCCTTATTGTTACATTCAACGTCCGTGTATTGAAGGCTGTTGACCAGTTTTCCTTCCTAATTGCTTGCTGTATCGACATGTTAACTTTCTGTGATTTGCATAGATCTAGTTGCCATAGTATCAAAAGGATATCGAGACACTGGAGAGGGGTTAGAGAATATATACAAGGATGATACAGAATTGTGTAGGTATACATATCAGGAAAGGCTTAACTGGTAGGTTCTCTATTACTTATTGGAGGTTTTTAAAATGATGGAATTATTGAAGGTTTTTAAAATGATGGAAGGTTTTGATAGAGTAGATACAGAAAGAATGTTTCCTCTTTTGAGGAAGCACTTGACAAGAAGCCATCAATATAAATTGGTCACAAAGAAATCCAAAAGGGACTTAATAAGAAATGTATTTGAATAAAGATTGGTAAGAATGTGAAACCATGCGAAAAGTATAATGCAGATGCATTTAAAGATAATCTGAACAAGCATCTGAGAGAGAAAGGAATGGAATGTTATGATGGTAGATTTTGATGAGGAAAGATTGGGAGGAGGCTGGACTGGAGCATAAATACTGACATGGACTGATTGGGCTACTTATGTTTATGCTGTTACGATAGCAATGTTTAAGAGGCATCTTGATAAATACATGAATAGGATGGGAATAGTGCAATACAGACCCCAGAAATAAGATGGTTTTAGTTTAGACAGGCATCATGATTGGCGCAGGCATGGAGAGCTGATGGGCCTGTCCCTGTGCTGTATTGCTCTTTGTATATCCTCTGTGGTCCTATCCTACGTAATCGTTCAAGAATTCGCAAATCGCTTTGAATACATTTATCGGCCTCTCATTTAACTTAAATGCTGCTTTTACATTCTTTTCTATTCTTCCTAGTGCACTATTTTACACGTATCCACATTGTACTCCATCTGCCAACCGTGCCCAAACACTAACTCTATGGGTGGGATTCTCCAACCCCCCGTCGGGTCGGAGAATCCCCGAGGGCAGCGCAAATCCCACTCTGCCGCCCCGACGCCAGCTGCCATATTCTCCAGCGCCGGTTTTCGGGCGGGAACGGGTTTCAGCGGCCCCCCGGCAATTCTCCGGCCCCCGATGGGCCGAGTGGCCGTCGGTTTCTGGTCAGTCCCACCGGCTTGGATTAGACATGGTCCCACACGGCGGGACCTGGCAGGTAAGTCAGCTGGGGAGACCTCAGGGGGGCTTGGGAGGATCCGACCCCGGCGGGGGCCCCCACGGTGACCTGGCCCGCGATCCGGGCCAACGATCTGTGGGCGGACCAGTGCCGTTGGTGCACTTCTGGTCGGCCCGACGCCGGAGTGACACGCGCCGTTTCTGCCGCCAGCATCGGGCCATCGCACCCATTTCCGAGAATCCCGCTTTTAGCTATCCCGTTGCAACTTCTTTCTGTCCTCCTCACAGCTTACATTCCCACCGAAATTCCATCATCAGCAAACTTGGATATATTATACTTTATCCCCTTCAAGTCATTGATGTAGATTGCAAATACCTACGGCCCAGGTATCGATCCTTGCAACAGTTACATACTGCCATTCCGCAAATGATCCTTTTCTTCACTGTCCTTTAGCCAATCTTCAATCTATGTGGATATTTTAACCGCAATCCCATGTGTACTATTATTAACTGTAATTCATCTCTTTTGTTTTCCAATCATTGGTTGGTGTGGTTCCTTTTTTTAGTACAAATTATCTTTTTCATTTTTTTGGCCATTACATTTTCAAAAGAGATTTTTAAGAGTATGGGTGTTCCAGCTGTGACTATTTCCTGGAATGTAGGGGATAGAGTTTGGCTGGTCTGCACGGGTGGTAGTTAAAGGTGTGAGAAGAGAATCATATATCTAAATGCATGCAAGTTTGCAACTAACTTCTCAGCTTCACACACTTGAGGCACGGTGGCACAATGGTTAGCACAGCGCCAGGGACTCTGATTCGATTCCCGTCCTTGGGTGATTGTTTGTGTAAAGTTTGCACGTTCTCCCCGTCTCTGCATGGGTTTCCTCCGGGTTCTCTGGTTTCCTCCCACAGTCCAAAGATGGGCAGGCTAGGTGGATTGGCCATGTTAAATTGTCCCTGAGTGTCCAACAGTTAGGTGGGGTTACAGAGTTACTGGGATAGGACGGGGGCGTGGGCCTAGACAGGGCGCTCTTCTTTCAGAGGGTCAGTGCAAACCTGATGGGTCGATTGGCCTCCTCCTGCACTGTCGCGGTTCTATGATTTGTTTTCCTGTTGGCCTCAGGCTAACTCAGGCTATCACTACTTACCGCCCTCCAATATTTTGAGTGTGAGTGTAGGAAAGGATGTTGGAAATCTGTTCCACTCTTGTGTTTGATCCTTTACTCATCTAATACCTTCAGATTCTAGTACATGCCCATGTGTTTGAGCTCATCCAAAGCTCCGCTTCCCATTCCCCAACACCTCACCCGACACAGACAAGGAAAAAAGACAGAAGTTGAGACAGAAGGAGTTCAGAGTGTGTGTGCTACAGAGGGCAGACAAAAATGTTTAAGCTATTTGATGAGAAAGACAGCAAGGTGCCTAGGGACAGTAGTTGAGTGAATAGTCAGTTATCAAATTTAGTCAAGTGATCAGGTTAGCAGAGGTGTTACTGGAAGACCGAGGGCAGGATTCTCTGATTTTGAGGCTATGTCCGGAATATGTGTCTTGTCTTACGACCAAAAAGCTGGCGCCGCCCCGCACCACTGCTCTGCCCGGTGGGGGGGCTGGCAGCCGGGCCACATAAAGCCCCCCGGTTTTACCTGCAGATACGAACGGAGAATTGGTGGGTCCGTGGCTGAGCATGCGCATGGCGGCGACCTGCGGCGTTTGCACCGTACAACATGGCGCCGACTGCGCGCGGACACGGCCTGCCAGATAGTGACCCCCTGTAACACCCTCGCCACCCCAGGACCACCCCCAACAGATCCCCCAGCTCCCGCCGAAGTCTCCCTGACCAGCAGAACTGCCCCCCCCCCCCAACTGTGGCGGTGCTGGACACAATCCGCAGCCGCCATGTGAGGTTGATGAAACCTCAGCCACAAGTGATCCACGCTGTCGGGATGTCGGCCAATCGGAGACGGAGCTTCAGGTGATATTCTGAGGGGGCGGAGCATCTGTAAAATGGCACAGCTCCCGATTTCGATGTCAAAATGGATTCTCCGCCCAATCGGCCATCGGAGAATCCAGCCCTGAGTTTAGGGAACTCGTGTGTTTGCTCTGCAGGTCAAGAAGTAGTCAGTTCTGAGTGGATTGGAAGTTACGGGGTGCAATACAAGTTGGGTGAAAAGCAATGAGTGAATTCTGTAAATTCACTTGAAGAAAACTGTTTGCCTCTGTGCCAATCCCAATCGAGGAACCTTTGTAGTAAGCTAGCGGTAACACTTCAGTGTGTCTGTAAAGATATTTCTGGGGTAAAGGAATAGTGTGAATTTGAAGCATCATCTTGTGTTTGTATTGAAATATTTCTAACCATTTTGTGTGGTGTAATATTGTTCTTTAATAAATATTTTAATCTTTGTGATAAAAGTTCATCAACTGACTACTGTTAATTTGTTCAGTAATTTCCCCCCACAGTTTCTAAACTAATAATTATGTCCTAGCAAGCTAGGTGAGAAATAATTTATCCAGTATTATTTGATTTGATTTATTATTGTCACATGTATTAGTATACGGTGAAAAGTATTGATTCTTGCATGCTGTACAAACAATGCATACTGTACATAGGGAAGGAAGGAGAGACTACAGAATGTAATGTTACAGTCATAGTTAGGGAGTAGAGAAAAGATCAACTTAATCCGAGGTAGGTTCATTCAAATGTCAGATGGCAGCAGGGAAGAAACTGTTCTTGAGTCGGTTGGTATGTGACCTCAAACTTTTGTATCTTTTTCCTGATGGAAGGAGGTGGAAGAGAGTATGTCCGGGGTGCGTGGGGTCCTTAATTATGCTGGCTGCCTTTCCGAGGCAGCGGGAATTGTAGACAGAGTCAATGGATGGGAGGCTGGTTTGTGTGATGGACTGGGATAGGTTCACAACCTTTTGTAGTTTCCTGTGGTCTTGGGTAGAGCAGGAACTATACCAAGTTGTGATACAACCAGAAAGAATACTTTCTATGGTGCATCTGTAAAAGTTGGTGAGAGTCGTAGCTGACATGCAAATTTTCCTTAGTCTCCTGAGAAAGTAGAGTCATTGGTGGGCTTTCTTAACTATAGTGTCGACATGGGGGTCCAGGTAATCTGGACACCTAAAAATTGAAGCTCTCAACCCTTTCTACTTCGTTCCCATTGATGTAGACAGGGGCATGTTCTCCACTACACTTCCTGAAGTCAATGGCAATCGCTTTCGTTTTGTTAACATTGAGGGAGAGATTATTGTCATTGCACTAGTTCACCAGATTCTCTATTTCATTCCTGTACTCTGTCTCGTCATTGTTTGAGATCCGACCCATTACGGTGGTGTCATCAGCAAATTTTAAATCTGAGCTGGAGGTGAATTTAGCCACGCAGTTATAGATGTGTAAGGAGTATAGTAGGGGGCTGAGGACACAGCCTTGTGGGGCACCGGTGCTGAGGATGATCATGGAGGAGGTGTTGTTGCCTATCCTTACTGATTGTAACCTGTGGGTGAGGAAGTTCAGGATCCAGTCGCAGAGGGAGGAGCCGGCGCCCAGGCCACAGAGTTTGGCGATGAGTTTCATAGGAATAATGGTGTTGATGGCTGAGCTGTAGTCAATAAATAGGAGTCTGACATAGGTGTCTGTGTTATCTAGGTGTTCCAGGTTTGAGTGCAGGGCCAGGACCATGGTGTCTGCTGTGGACCTGTTGCAGCGGTAGGCAAACTGTAGTGGATCAAGGCAATCTGGGAGGCTGGAGTTGATTAACTTCCCTGTTAATATTTCTGGGAAAATATCTGCACAAGTTTATTATTCTACAGTTCCGCCTTGGCTTTGTGCCATCACTCTTGACTCCGTGTCAGAAGGTCGTCGGTTAAAGTCTCACTTAAGAAACTTGAACACATCATCCAGGCTAGCGCTTCAAAGCAGTGCTGTGGGAGTGCTGCACCATTGGAGGAGTTCAAAGCAGCGCTGTGGGAGTGCTGCACCATTGGAGGTGATCAAAGCAGAGCTGAGGGAGTGCTGCACCATTGGAGGTGATCAAAGCAGTGCTGTGGGAGTGCTGCACCATTGGAGGAGTTCAAAGCAGTGCTGAGGGAGTGCTGCACCATTGGAGGTGTTCAAAGCAGTGCTGAGGGAGTGCTGCACCATTGGAGGTGTTCAAAGCAGCGCTGAGGGAGTGCTGCACCATTGGAGGTGATCAAAGCAGCGCTGAGGGAG
This sequence comes from Scyliorhinus canicula, assembly GCF_902713615.1. NCBI lineage: Eukaryota > Metazoa > Chordata > Chondrichthyes > Carcharhiniformes > Scyliorhinidae > Scyliorhinus > Scyliorhinus canicula. The sequence goes on along the minus strand of NC_052152.1, from coordinate 86,439,698 downwards.
TGCTGCACCATTGGAGGTGTTCAAAGCAGTGCTGAGGGAGTGCTGCACCATTGGAGGTGTTCAAAGCAGTGCTTAGGAAGTGCTGCACCATGGGAGGTGATCAAAGCAGAGCTGAGGGAGTGCTGCACCATTGGAGGTGTTCAAGGCAGCGCTGAGGGAGTGCTGCACCATTGGAGGTGATCAAAGCAGCGCTGAGGGAGTGCTGCACCATTGGAGGTGATCAAAGCAGCGCTGAGGGAGTGCTGCACCATTGGAGGTGATCAAAGCAGCGCTGAGGGAGTGCTGCACCATTGGAGGTGATCAAAGCAGCGCTGAGGGAGTGCTGCACCATTGGAGGTGATCAAAGCAGCGCTGAGGGAGTGCTGCACCATTGGAGGTGATCAAAGCAGCGCTGAGGGAGTGCTGCACCATTGGAGGTGATCAAAGCAGCGCTGAGGGAGTGCTGCACCATTGGAGGTGTTCAAGGCAGCGCTGAGGGAGTGCTGCACCATTGGAGGTGATCAAAGCAGCGCTGAGGGAGTGCTGCACCATTGGAGGTGATCAAAGCAGCGCTGAGGGAGTGCTGCACCATTGGAGGTGATCAAAGCAGCGCTGAGGGAGTGCTGCACCATTGGAGGTGATCAAAGCAGCGCTGAGGGAGTGCTGCACCATTGGAGGTGTTCAAGGCAGCGCTGAGGGAGTGCTGCACCATTGGAGGTGATCAAAGCAGCGCTGAGGGAGTGCTGCACCATTGGAGGTGATCAAAGCAGAGCTGAGGGAGTGCTGCACCATTGGAGGTGATCAAAGCAGCGCTGAGGGAGTGCTGCACCATTGGAGGTGTTCAAAGCAGCGCTGAGGGAGTGCTGCACCATTGGAGGTGTTCAAAGCAGTGCTGAGGGAGTGCTGCACCATTGGAGGAGTTCAAAGCAGTGCTGTGGGAGTGCTGCACCATTGGAGGAGTTCAAAGCAGCGCTGAGGGAGTGCTGCACCATTGGAGGTGATCAAAGCAGTGTTGAGAGAGTGCTGCACCATTGAAGGTGATCAAAACAGAGCTGAGGGAGTGCTGCACCATTGGAGGAGTTCAAAGCAGTGCTTAGGAAGTGCTGCACCATGGGAGGTGATCAAAGCAGTGTTGAGAGAGTGCTGCACCATTGAAGGTGATCAAAACAGAGCTGAGGGAGTGCTGCACCATTGGAGGAGTTCAAAGCAGTGCTGAGGGAGTGCTGCACCATTGAAGGTGATCAAAGCAGAGCTGAGGGAGTGCTGCACCATTGGAGGTGTTCAAAGCAGAGCTGAGGGAGTGCTGCACCATTGGAGGTGATCAAAGCAGAGCTGAGGGAGTGCTGCACCATTGGAGGTGATCAAAGCAGAGCTGAGGGAGTGCTGCACCATTGGAGGTGATCAAAGCAGCGCTGAGGGAGTGCTGCACCATTGGAGGTGATCAAAGCAGCGCTGAGGGAGTGCTGCACCATTGGAGGTGTTCAAAGCAGAGCTGAGGGAGTGCTGCACCATTGGAGGTGTTCAAAGCAGAGCTGAGGGAGTGCAACACTGTTGGAGGTGATCAAAGCAGCGCTGAGGGAGTGCTGCACCATTGGAGGTGTTCAAAGCAGCGCTGAGGGAGTGCTGCACCATTGGAGGTGTTCAAAGCAGAGCTGAGGGAGTGCTGCACCATTGGAGGTGTTCAAGGCAGCGCTGAGGGAGTGCTGCACCATTGGAGGTGATCAAAGCAGAGCTGAGGGAGTGCAACACTGTTGGAGGTGTTCAAAGCAGCGCTGAGGGAGTGCAACACTGTTGGAGGTGCTCTCTTTTAGATCAAACATCAATCCAAACCTACCCTCTTGGATAGACACAAAAGATCCTGGGCAAGATTGTCAGTCCTGCCAGACCCGTTTTCTGGCACGGCGTGCCCCTGCTGGCAGCTGGATCCTCCGTACTAGCAGCCGGCCAATGGGGTTTCCCATTGTGGCCAGCCGCATGCTGTCGGGAAATCCGCGGATGTAAGTGCACTCCTGGCAAAGTGGAAAATCCCGCTGGCGGAGAATCCCGCCCCCGGGTCATAGTTTGAAGAAGAGCAGAAGTTCTCCTGGTTCCTGGTCACATTTTATCCTTCAACTAAAACGTATAAATGGGTGAGTTGGTTATTACCTTGCTGTTGTGCATGGGACCTTGCTGTGTGTAAATTGCCATGTTTTATGCATTGCATTGTAACATTGACCACGCATCAAGTTACACTTTGTTGGTTGTGAACTCTCTTTGGAATTCCAGAGGTCGTCACAGGAGCTCTATAAATGCAAGTATTTTTCTTTACCGCATCACTCAAGGGACTATAAGGACCATGCACTGAGAGAGAAGAGGGCTGGAGATTAGTTTTGGATTGCACTGGGAAAGAAGAATAAGCTCCTTCTGTAAATACCCATGGTTTAATACCAGCAGCTTCCCTCCGCCCCCAAGTATCAAAATAATGTTGCAATGAGAATATCAGAAATTTGTCCTTAACATTTGACATTTGAAGATTACCAGCTAAAAGGTGACTACATCCCGTGCAAGATAACTTTCATTTTTCATATGCTTTAACGTTTGAATTGAATTCACACAGCAGCAATTTCACTGAGTCAGCAATGCACCAGACACCAAAAGGTAATCGAACAAACATGTATTATTTGACCCTTGGTAAAAAAACAGCAGGGCATTTGTTATGGACCATTTGCATTAAAAGACCAAACCAGCCTTTGGAGAGAATGTCTCCTGATGCATTCAAACAAAATCCCTTCTAATTTTGAACACCTCCATTGCACTTGGTGTTAATGCATGACTTGATGCCCTTTTTCAAAAGCTGGTTAAGAAGCGTTAAAATAAGGCAAATAAAATATGTTTGGGCTTCAGTATATTGCTGGTCGTGTGGAGAACTGTAAAATAAAGCCTGCTGAATAAGTTACAAATAAAAGAACAGTTCATTTTAACTTCAGGACAAAGCATTCATTCTACCCTCTCCGAACAGGCGCCGGAATGTGGCGACTAGGGGCTTTTCACAGTAACTTCATTTGAAGCCGACTTGTGACAATAAGCGATTTTCATTACCAAACAGTGTCAAAACTATTAACAGTTCTCCCCAGTGAAAATGCAATGCAGCTGCTTCAAACCTGATTATATTAATAAAAATAGGAAATGCTAGAAATGCTCAGTTGGTAAGGCATCGCTTGTGGAGGGAGACACACAGTTAAGGGCCACGATTCATTGTAATTTTGGTTGAGTTTGGCGGGGTGTTCCATGCCAACTGTAATGGCAAGATCACGGACTATATTCACCCCAAAAAAACGAACCCTCACTTGAATGTTACTATTCCTGACTCCCTCGCCGTCTGATTCGCCCGACTTGTGGCTCAGCTGCTCGCTGCTAACAAGTGGGAGCTGCTTTTAAACACTCCCTCACCACCCACTCTCCGTCAATTAGGATTAGGAATGTTAGTACAGTTGACCCATAGTCAGAGGGGTTAGGTATGTTTTGGCGCAGCCATTTGGGCGCGGCCGTTTTGGCGCCAGCCGTTTTGGCGCCGGCTGTTTTGGTGCCGGACGTTTTGGCGCCAAAATAACATTTCTTTATTTGTGGATTAGCCTCAGTTGAGTTGGCTGCTGGTGCGGGTGCGGTGAGTTGGGTGCTGGTGCGTTCTATCACCATCTTTTTATAGATTGGCGTTATATATTGGCATTATTGACATTTATATATTTTTTATATATTGGCATTATTGACGTTTTGGCGCCAAAATAACATTTCTTTATTTGTGAATTAGCCTCAGGTGAGTTGGCTGCTGGTGCGGGTGCGTTGAGTTGGGTGCTGGTGCGTTCTATCACCATCTTTTTATATACATGAAACTGTTCTTAAATTTGAAAACATGGATGCTATCGAGTACTTGAGGAGCCTTGCTCATAATTACCAAATGAACTAAACTAAATGAACTAATTTAAGGTTTTTAACTAAATGAACTAATTTAAGGTTTTTAATTTACAATAAAGATAAAAGAATACATGAAACTGTTCTTAAATTTGAAAACATGGATGCTATCGAGTACTTGAGGAGCCTTGCTCATAACCACCAACTGAACTAAACTAAATGAACTAATTTAAGGTTTTTAAATTTACTTGCAACAATTTGCAACAATTTACTAGCCACAGAAACTAAAAAAATTCTGTTGTCTGCGCCCAAACGGCCGCGCCAAATTGACTGCGCCCAATTGTCCCATACCGAGTCAGAGGGACCTTTTTAGGATGAGTTTAACTTCAGAACCCCATTTAACATTGGCCTAAGGCATCCCGCTAAGGCAAAGCAAATAGGAGAATTGATCAAAGAGGCCCAAAGAAGAAAAGTAATACATGGGATTTATATTGAAATAGATGGACAAAATTGCCTGATCGAATTTTATGGCAAACAGAAGGGCAGAGTGATCTGGAAAGAGGAGCAATGGCCCGCTACATTTTGAAGTGTTGGCTAGTGTAGAGAGATGAACAGACACTTCCAAAACTGATGAAGGTTCAACTCAATTTTATTAACTACTTCTAACTAACTAACACACGATGACTGTGGGTCTAAATGATGCTAACTTAAACTAGAGACCTAAGCCTTGTCAGAATCAGTTAATTCTCTCAGCACGTGATGTGAGTCTGTGCTGGGCTGGATGAGTTCTTGTTACACTACATAGAACATAGAACAGTACAGCACAGAACAGGCCCTTCGGCCCTCGATGTTGTGCCGAGCAATGATCACCCTACTCAAACCCACGTATCCACCCTGTACCCGTAACCCAACAACCCCTCCCCTTAACCTTACTTTTTAGGACACTACGGGCAATTTAGCATGGCCAATCCACCTAACCCGCACATCTTTGGACTGTGGGAGGAAACCGGAGCACCCGGAGGAAACCCACGCACACACGGGGAGGACGTGCAGACTCCGCACAGACAGTGACCCAGCTGGGAATCGAACCTGGGACCCTGGAGCTGTGAAGCATTTATGCTAACCACCATGCTACCGAGCTGCCCCCTACACTGAGAGGCAGCACTCAGAATGAGCGGGAACCATGGTGCCCTCTGCCTTTATAGTGTGTGTATTCTAACTGGTGACTGGCTGCGGTGTTTGTACATGTTGATTGGTCCCTGTGTGTGTCCATCCGTGTGTGTCTGCACCATGATATACTGTTGTATATTATGACATCAACCCTTTTATAAAAAATATAGATATAGGCATGTGATAATAAATAGTGTGGGTGTGTGGAGAATGTACCTAGCTACGTGTGAGGTGCGAAGACATATGTACAAAGCTATATACAGGGGACAAGACTATTTACAGAGGAAGGTGCCTGGTGCAGATAACTACCATGAACTGGAACAACCAACAAATCTATTTACAAATCACTGGATAACGAATGCAACAATGAAGGATATAGGAAAAAAAAATTTTTCAGAAAGTCCACATGCGTACAGAGTTCATAAGTTCAGTCTCTGAGGTGGGCGAAGAACTCTGGTTGACCGCCTCAAGGGTGGGGCAATGGCTGGCGTATCACGAGCCGGGAGGGCTGCAGCACCGTCAGGGGCAGGCAGAGTGACCGGAAGTGCCACACAGTCCATGGCAGGATCAGTAGAAGAGCTGGTAGGAGGATGCCGTGACGACCCTGGAACCAGGCGAAGAGCACGCCTGCTGCGGCGCCAAATGGATCCATCTGGTAAGTGGACCAGGAAGGAGCGGGGGGCCACCTGCCTCAGAACGACAGCAGGAGCAGACCAGCCACCATCCGGGAGGTGGATGCGAACCTTGTCGCATGGATGAATGTTGGGAAGGTCAGCAGCCCGTGAGTCGTAGGAAGTTTTCTGCTGCAGTTGAGACATGTGCAGGCGGTGGAGCACGGAGACATAATCGAGGTTGGGAGCGGGAATTGATGGCACCGTCGTTCTGAGGGTGCGGTTCATTAGTAGCTGAGCAAGCGACAGGCCGGTGGAGAGCGGGCCGGAGCGATAGGCCAGCAGAGCAAGATGGAAATCTGAGCCGGCGTCGGCGGCCTTGCTGAGGAGCCGCTTAACGATGTGGACCCCCTTTTCCGCCTTCCCATTGGATTGGGGGTATAGGGGACTGGACGTAACCTGCTCGAAGTTGTAGTGTCGGGTGAAGCTGGCCCATTCCTGGCTCGTGAAACAGGGGCCATTGTCTGACATGACCGTCAGCGGAATGCCATGTCGGGCAAATGTCTCCTTACATGCCCTGATCACAGCCGAGGATGTGAGATCGTGCAGCCTGATGACCTCCAGGTAACTGGAGAAGTAGTCGATGATGATGATGACGTAGTCCCTGCCCAATGCATGGAACGAGTCGATGCCCACTTTGGTCCAAGGCGATGTGACGAGCTCATGGGGCATCAGGGTCTCCCGTGGTTGGGTGGGCTGAAAACGCCGGCAGGTAGAGCAGTTGAGCACCACATTGGCGATGTCATCATTGATGCCCGGCCAGTAGACGGCTTCACTGGCCCTGCGGCAGCATTTCTCGATCCCTAAGTGTCCTTCATGGAGTTCCTCCAACACTAGCTGGCGCATGCTTTGTGGAATAACGATGCGATGAGATTGGCAGAAGTGCCAGTGTCCAGGCAGAACTGACAGGGGACCAGTTGACCGTAAGGCTGGCACACCACTCATCATCCTGGCCGACGCTGTGGACGTGGACGGGTTCAGTGCCACGCTTGGGGGACATCCTGTTCGTGGCAACGACGCAATTTGGAATGGGACGTGCCGAAGGCACAGTCGGAAGCAAGGTCTGGAGTATGTTCATTGATGGCAGGCTGGATAGCCCTGTCATTTCTGTGGGGCTGGGTGGACCTCCTGAAAACAGCAGGCATGGAAGATCTGCACATTGCAGCGTAGTGGCCTCGTTTGCCACCCTGCAGGCAGCGTCGGGACTTCGCGGGACATTGCTGCTTTAAGTGGGCGGAGCCGCAATTGCCGCACGCCGAAGCGTCGGGACGTTCGTCGCGCCACCGCGCATGCGCGGGGTGATCCAGCAGGGCGTGCACCTGCGTGAAGCGGTCTGTGATGTCAGCACACTCGCTGCGTGTAAGCGCGGGACTCTGCGAAAAGCACACAAAATGGCCACCATTGTTCAGATCCAGACCCTGAAAAGATTTAATAATTTGGATCCGTTCTGCCTCCTAAGGAGCTTGCCGCGCCGTTTCAGCGGCCTGGATGCAGGAGTAGCGTGTGGAGGCATGCTCATGAAGTACACAGGTCTCAATGGCCGTGGAGAGAGTGAGCTGCTTTACTTTTAGTAGCTGCTGGTGCAGGGGCTCAGATTGAACACCAAAAACAATCTGGTCATGGAGCATGGAGTCAGAGGTGGACACGTAGTTGCAAGACTGCGCAAGGACACGGAGGTGGGTAATAAAGGACTGGAAAGGCTTGTCCTTACTCTGAATTCGCTGCTGAAACATGTAGCTCTCGAAGCTCTCGTTGACCTCGACCACACAGTGGCTGTCGAACTTTAAAATTACGGTCTTGAACTTCGATTTGTCCTCCCCCTCGACGAAGGTGAGCCAGTTGAAAATGTGCAGACCGTGGTCCCCGGCTGTGAAGAGAAAGAGGGCAATCTTCCGTGCGTCCGAGGCAGCTTCCAGGTCTCTGGCTTCGAGGTACAGCTGGAAGCGCTGTTTGAAAAGTTTCCAGTTCGAGCCCAGATTCCGGCAATGCGGAGAGGCGGCGGTGGGCGAACGGAGTCCATTCTGTAGGATGGCGCGAGACTGGTGGAAGGCAGATCACTGAAAGATAGGTCTCAGAAGTGGTAGCATCCTTCAACTTCTGGTACCATGAAGTGTTGGCTAGTGTAGACTTGAGAGATGAACAGACACTTCCAACACTGATGAAGGTTCAACTCAATTTTATTAACTACTTCTAACTAACTAACACACGATGACTGTGGGTCTAAATGGTGCAATCTTAAACTAGAGACATAAGCCTTGTCCAAACCAGTTGATTCTCTCAGCACGTGGTGTGAGTCTGTGCTGGGCTGGATGAGTTATTGTTACACTGAGAGGCAGCACCCAGAATGAGTGGGAACCGTGGTGCCCTCTGCCTTTATAGTATGTGTATTCTAACTGGTGATTGGTTGTGGTGTTTGTACACTTTGATTGGTCCCTGTGTGTGTCCATCAGTGTGTGTCTGCACCATGATATACTGGTGTATATTATGGCACATTTGAAGGACAAAAACCACCCCGAAAGAGCCATCATTTACTCCCTTCAATCCTGGCCCAGGTACCGGCACATCTATGGGCCCAACATAAAAATCATGTTAGAAAAGTATATTCTGCCCCAGTGCATAGGGTGCAGTTACAGAAGAACGTTGCTCTGCCCTGCTTAAAACTATACAGGTTGGCACCAGAAGCAGAAAAAGGGATAGAGGGAGTGATCAATGCACTATTACAGCAAGGGGTGCTGAAGAGAACACAAAGGCCCTGTAACACCCCTATACTCCCCATTCCAAAGGTAGGAAGACCCAATGAACATAGAACATAGAACATAGAACAGTACAGCACAGAACAGGCCCTTCGGCCCTCAATGTTGTGCCGAGCCATGATCACCCTACTCAAACCCACGTATCCACCCTATACCCGTAACCCAACAACCCCCCCCTTAACCTTAATTTTATTAGGACACTACGGGCAATTTAGCATGGCCAATCCACCTAACCCGCACATTTTTGGACTGTGGGAGGAAACCGGAGCACCCGGAGGAAACCCACGCACACACGGGGAGGACGTGCAGACTCCACGCAGCCAGTGACCCAGCCGGGAATCGAACCTGGGACCCTGGAGCTGTGAAGCATTTATGCTAACCACCATGCTACCCTGCTGCCCCATGAAGCAAACCACCAATGAGTGGTGGTTTGGACAAGATCTCAGAGCCATCAATAATATAGTTATCCCTATTGCTCCATTTGTGCCGGAAACAAATGTCAATTTGCCTTCTATACCACCAACAGCGGATACTTTCTCAGCCTTTTTCTCCATACCATTGCACCTGGAAAGTCAATATCTATTTGCTTTACATATCGGAATCAACAGTATTAAAAGAGACTTGGACGAGTGCCAGTTGTCTGCAGGCTCAACATTCCCTCTCTCTGCTGACAATTTTTTGATAGCCTCAGAGGGAGGGCTAGTTTGTCAACAGAATATCCTTTTGTTATTATCACATCTGGCACAGAGAGAGCATAAAGTCTCAATGGACAAACTAAAACCAACTTTACCTAAATCCAAGCACCAGCTGTCAACCCTGCTACACAATTGCCCGCGCCCTCATAAACAGAACATCTGTATGATCATGACTGTTTACAATTGGTTGAAGCCACCACAACCCCTCGACCTGATTTATTGAGCCACCCACTAGAAAATCCAGACATCATCTTTTTCACCAATGGGTCAGCAAAGCGACCAAATGACATGACCCTTCTGGCCGGCTATGCAATAATAACTCCATTCGAGATAGCTTTTGCTCTGCCTTCGGGAATGTCTGCCCAAGCAGCCGAACAGTTTGCCCTTATTAGAGCATGTATTCTAGCTAAAAGTAAAACAGCTTTTGGGGTACTCCATGATTTTGGAAAAACAGGGCATTCATGGCTTCCTCCGGCCAACCTATTAAACATGCTAAATTGGTTTTAATTTTACTAGATGCTGTTCAGCTGCCCAGAAAGATAGCAGTTTTAAAGTGCAAAGCGCATACATGCGGCAATAGATTTGCTGATAAAATAGCAAAGGAAGTGGCTCTCAAACAGCAGCCACAACTACAAGCTGCTGCAGTTGAACTTCCGTCCACCATAACAGAACCAAAGTTAAAACAGGCACAGGAGCAAGCCTCCTTACAGGAGCATCACTCTTGGCTAAAAGCGGGTTGCTACCAAGACAACCACCAAATCTGGGTCCACCCCGATACCTGCGCAGTATGCCCCAGAAGTCTGTTTTTGCCACTTTGTCGCCTTGCCCATGGGCAGGCTCATGTGGGCAACATGACACATGTCATATGTCAACAGTGGTATGCTCCAGGTATTACGGTAACCATTGAAAAAGTAGCCCGCACATGTATGATTTGTCAGAGGAATAATCGGGGCAAAACACTCCATGTCTTTGATCACTGATCATTCTATGATCTATGATCCACCACGGCCGAAATGCCTTTTGAAAATTTGTAGATAGATTTTGTACACATGCCAACGGTTAGGGGATTTAAATACATGCTGGTGATAGTGGACATGTTTTCACGATGGGTAGAGGCTTTTCTAACCAAAAGAGAGGATGCTAGAACAGTGGTAAATATTCTGTTAAAGGAAATAATACCTAGGTTTGGGATACCAATGGGTATTAACAGTGACAGGGGAACTCATTTCACTAGCAAATTGACCAAAGCCCTAACTGAAGCCATGGGATTTGATTGGAAATTGCAAATACCATATCAGTCACAATCCTCAGGAATGGTGGAAAGGGAGAATGGAAGAATTAAAACAGCAATCACAAACATGTGTCAACAAAATGGGCTGATATGGCCAGATGCCATACCCATAGTAATGTATGCCCTGAGAAATCAGAGAAATCGTAATACGGGTTTAACCCCGTATGAGATATTAATGGGATGTCCCATGACAACTGGAACCAAACCCTCAATGACACCAGCGGCAATAGCCTTAATATGGGCAGATGAGGCACCACTCAAGTATGCCCAGGCCATGTGTAAAACTGCTGGAAAAATACATGAAAAGCTGCGACAAATTCTGATGCATCCAAAAAAGGGAAATACACACCCTTTAAACCTGAAGATCAAGTATATAAGAAAGCATTAAACAAAGATTATTTTTCTCCTAGGTGGAAAGGACCCTACCAAGTGCTGTTAACAACCCGAACAGCCGTTAAAGTAAAAGAAAAGCCAGATTGGACCCACACAACTCGGTGTAAACTACATCATACGGAACTTTGAGAATACGAGCGAAATGCTGATCTGAAGAGAATGACTGTGCTACTGTTTTTATGAATTACCATATTAATCCAACATCATGTAGAGGGTAAACGGCATACTAACACCTTAATATACATGTCTCACTCATACGCAGAGAGGGTAAATAAATTCCAAGATGCTCGGGGGAGGGCTTCCCTGTGCGACCTATCCCATTCATCAGTAACGAGATAGAAGGATGGACTCCGAGATGAAATAGTACAGGACATGGTGAAGATACACAGAATATGTTAGGTTGGAGATCAGCTGGATACGATATGAATAGGTTTAAAGGTAGGTGGTGGCCTGGATTTAATGTGACACACCAGCCGCCCTGTTTGATCCTTCCCAATTATACTGGAGTCCCAAAAGGAAGTATATGCTTTAAGAAACATAAAACATATGGGACCCACTCAGTAGGCACGAGTCAGTGTGATCAGACCTTGAATTGGCAACCCCCTATGTTCCACAGTACAGCTAAAGGATTATTCATCTTTGATTGGTCAGGAGTTGAAAATCAAACTCGTGGAGGCTCCTGCGAAGGGGATCCTTTTAGAATAATGATCACTGATAGTAGAGGAAACCCGATGGCATATAACAGCACGTATTTTATCTGTGGCCGTAGAGCGTACCCTTGGTTACCAGAAAATCAGGAAGGTTCCTGTTATTTGGGATATGTAGTCCTTTATGTGCATCACGTTCAGCAATTGCAGGACCATCCCAATCACATGACGACACAAAGTATTGTTACATGGGCACAAATGCTGGGAATAATGATACCACCATTAAAAATAGCCACTAATGCATACAAACTACGTGAACTACGAGACATCCTTGAGCAGGTAGCTAATGATACTGCAGAAGCTGTTAACCAGATAGAAACTGAGATGGCCGCTATAAGAGTGGTTGCCCTGCAGAATAGAATGACCCTTGGTTTCTTGTTAGCTGAAAAGGGAGGTACTTGTGCCCTGATTGGAAGTAACTGTTGCACATACATCCCTGATAACTCAGAGAAAATTGATAATCTGGTGGATCACATTCGTAGAGAGGTAACAAGATTACATGAAAATGAGAGATGGGACTTTGGCTTTGGGTGGTTAGGATCGTTAGGACAGAGGATTGTGTTCTGGATTATAATCGCCATTGTAATCTTGATTGTTGTATGGTTACTGTTTAAATGTTGCGCAAGATATTTTTATTGTACGAACATGGGAACAGCTCGAGCCGCATTGCCTCCTTGGTACCAGCCTCATAACACGCAGGGAACTGTCATACGTTTGTTCCTTTATATAATAAACCACCCTTCTCTATGGAGGACACGATAAGGTACTAAAAGGTGTTGATCAAAAGATCAACAAGGAGGGAACTGTGGAAGGGAAATTAATGAGTTGCCCACTTAGAAGTATTGTATCTTTTTAACACTTCTTTTGAATGAAAATAAGTAGGTCAGGTAACGTAAACAAAATACTGCTTATTATTTTGGGCTCGGCCTTATTATGATAATAAGTTGTTCTTCCAAAGGACAACAAAATGCGTAATTGAGTTGCTTTTAAACCAAGAGCAAAACATTTGTATTTCCTCTTGCGTATGTTCCAAGGTTTTATCTCTTTAAAGTTGTTTATTTCACACTATAAATATAATGATTTTTTAACTGCGGAAGAGTACTTTGGAATGGCTACTTAGCCAGACTATGGGCCTCTCCGCAAATATTGGTGTCAAATACATTTCCTGAATCAAAGCCTCGAAGAATTTGTCTTTATTATAATTTCCCCGACACCTGCTCCTCGCTGACCTGTTCCAGTTTCTCGACGCTGTGGATGTGAGGTGGGTCATCCTGCTGCCCCAAGGAGGTTGGAGAACAAGCAGCAAGGTCACCAATATGGCTTGGGAAACAGTGGCAGAGGGGCAGGCAGCATGACAAAGAGGACCGCTGACAAGTGTAGGAGGAATATGAACCCCCGATGAGGAATGGGCCCTAGAGATCGTGGGGTTGTTCGAGGAGAGAGCAGTGGCTAACAGAGAGGTCGGTGAAGTGAGGATGAGGATCCACTACCCCTTCATCCAGATGATGCCAAGTTGATAGATCTACCATGCGGATTCAGCTGCACTTTGCGAATCACTAAATCTCAGTAGAAATTTAAGATAAAACTTGTCAGGTGCAAATAAGAATTGTTTTATTTGTCTTCTATTGAATACAATTGAGAATCATTCAAAAGGCAATTTGTAGACAATTGAAACTTTCAAAGAATCACAGAAATGATTTTCTTGCTAAGGTAAACAGCTTGCAATAACTTCAAAAGTCAAGCCAGAAAGTGAAATATGAAAGACAGCGAATAGTTAAGTCAAAGTATAGATTGATTCCGGAAAAACTTGATTTGAGGTTAGTTGTCACTCATTTATCGGCAACATTAACATAAAATGTATTCTTGTATAAGCTAGGAATGCGATTCGGCTTTCTTATCACATGCTTGCCTTGTCCTTGGTTTATTTTATCATGCAAATGTATTTTGCTCGCTGCACAGGAATTTCTGTTTGCTGCTCTGTTCTTGAAATGCTGAATGCGTGTTTTTAAATGACTTAAGGTTATGAGTGATTCAATAGACCAGGGGCTCAATACTAAATAGGTATCTTTCGAACTATCACTTTTACCTATTAGATGTATTAGGAAACAGCAGGCTTCTACAGTCAGCTCTTTGATAGATCGAAAGGATAAGTGAGATATTATCACAATAAGATAAAAGACATTATTAATGCAATAGGATAGGTAAAAGCGCAAAGAGTAACTCATTCATAATTGTCATTGCAGTTTTAAACAATTGATTAGATAAGCATTGCATTACAAGCATTTCAGCAATAATTATTATAATTCTTAAAGAATTACAATTAATAAATTAATCAAATTTGATACTACTGATTTGGTGTTAATAAGTTGTACAATATGTTAATAATACAGCCAAATAATAATTTCATGTATGCAAACAAAATGATTATACAGTAATACATTGAGTATATGATTTAGTAATAAATGGTAAAATGATTATCAAAGATGATTATGTGATTTAGTAATAAATTATTAATAATAATTCACTAATAAATGAATAATAATGCAGTAAATAATAGTTCAACAAAACCTTCCATTTTGATGTTATTGGCTAGTGGTGCATATGAATAAATATGAACCATGTGGATTGGTGGGGCACTATGGGTAGGCATGCATTAGCCAAAGTATCTGATCAGCAGCATTAGTACATAAATGATAAGTCCAAATATGCAAAATAGGAAAAGTTCCTCAATGATGTTAATTCCTGTGCCACACAACCAATTGGAAAGTCAACCCCAATAAGTGTAATCAAAAGGTTGAACATTTTTTTTTAAACTTTGTATTGGATGTGAATTGCTAAGTCTTTGACATCTTCTGGATTATACACAAAAGCTTATTGAAAGGATTAATTTTCCTGCAGAAACAAAAAGGGTGTACAGTGGGCGGATAAATTGGAATGATGCCATTTGCGTCTCTAAACGCTTTTCATATATGTCACTCAAATGGACTGGGAGTAAAAGTTGGATTGCTGCCAAATTCCCGAGAACGATGTGTTTTCTTGGAGTATAGATTTGCTTTTAATCAGAGTTGTGTGTTTTTAAAACAAAAAACAGCTTTCACATTGTCTGAAGTTTTAATTTCCAGGTTAATTTTAAACATTTATTTTAAAATATCAAACACAACAACTTATTGAATATATGACTGAACCAATCTTGCGCTGTATCATGGTTTTCTGTAGATTAATTCGTCGATTCTGTTAAAGGAAGCACAGCTAACAAGATATGTTAATTTCTTAAAATTAATAAAGCAACTTTCAAAATAATGACAGTTTTCTCAAGTTGACAGTTCTTGGCAACTTTTTAACGATACGTGACTCGTCCCGTATCCCTGTAGCCAGGAGGCTGGCCTTCACTATAGACCAGTCTGCAACCATGAAATTTGAAACTAGCAAAATGGTCGTCTTTAACACGAGAAAGGAATCTTCTGGAATTCTTTTTTGAAGTGAATGCAAGAGTTGGATTTGTTGTTAACGGAGGAGGGGAGGCAACAATTGGGTAGGATCAAGTTTAAAGCTGCAAACAGTTCTGGTGGCTGTTTGGTGATTAATGGGTGAAGTTGTATTACACTTTGTTTGCCACGAGGCTTGTTGCTTAACCGAACAGGCTTTACTTGTTTAAAAATCTCAGTCTATTAAAGCTGCCATGGGAGGCTTTTGGGTCTACAAATCAAAGATCCAAGATCATCCAATATATCATCAATAGAGATATCCGGTACAGCGTGACCTCCCTTGCACGTTGTGGGAAGTAGTTCTCTACCATTTGAAGGTTCAAAATGTATTTTAGGAGTCATGTCCACCAGAAACTCAGCCTTACACCCAATTTTTTGGTCGTCAACCCCTTTTGTGTATCTGTTTACACTACCGTGACTATTTTTTCAGTCCCGTCTTATTTTAGTTTCAACGACTGGCACCTGATTGAATTAACACAGTCCTTTCTAAGGGTCCTTTCTAAAGGGTCGAAGCACTGCTTGATGCAGCTTTAAGAATGGGTGAAAAATATATTTCTTACCCCAATATAGCCGTTTTCTTCCTGACTGGCTCCTCCCCTTTTTGCCAAACTACGCCAAGTTGATAGATCTACCATGCAGATTCAGCTGCACTTTGCGAATCACTAAATCTCAGTAGAAATTTAAGATAAAACTTGTCAGGTGCAAATAAGAATCGTTTTATTTGTCTTCTATTGAATACAATTAAGAATCATTCAAAAGGCAATTTGTAGACAATTAAAACTTTCAAAGAATCACAGAAATGATTTTCTTGCTAAGGTAAACAGCTTGCAATAACTTCAAAAGCCAAGTCAGAAAGTGAAATATGAAAGACAGCGAATAGTTAAGTCAAAGTTATAGATTGATTCAGGAAAGAGAGAGAGAGAGAGAAAATGATCCTGAGAAAAATGGCCGACCGAAACTTCACAGTTATACTATATCATATCTGTCTTTAGCCACCCAAATGTAATCCTAATTGGTTTAGGTTAATATCAAATAAATTTGATTCGAGGGTTAGTTTTCACACATTTATAGGCAACATTTACTTAAAATGTATTCTTGTATCAGCTAGGAATGAGATTCGGCTTTCTTATCACATGCTTACCTTGTCCTTGGTTTATTTTATCATGCAAATGTATTTTGCTCGCTGCACAGGAATTTCTGTTTGCTGCTTTGTTCTTGAAATGCTGAATGTGTGTTTTTAAATGACTTAAGGTTATGAGTGATTCAATAGAACAGGGGCTCAATACTAAATAGCTATCTTTCGATAGCTATAATTTTTACCTATTAGACGTATTAGGAAACAGCGGGCTTTTACAACGACCTGTCTCAAGTTGTTGATGTCCCACAAAATTATCTTTCCCTTTCACATTACCCCATGTCCATTGTTCGCATAATCACCATCTGATGAGACTGGGCATCTAAAGCAGACTCTGGCACTAGAGGACACAGCAGACCATCACAAAGCAAGGGGTGTACTGCGGAGCCCCACCAGAGTGGTCCACATACTGCGGAGCCCCATTTTTAGCAGCCTGATGGACTGCTCAATGACAGCATGGGTGACAGCGTGGGCTTCACTGTAACCGGTCTCCACCTCAGTCTCAGGCCTTCGCACTGCGTCATCAGCCACAACCTTAGCGGGTAACCATTGTTCCCCATGAGCCGATCTGTCATCCTGTGGTGGTCCTTGAAACCATGGGGATCTCTGGGTGCCCCAGGATGTAACTGTCATGCACGATCCCAGGATAGTGGGCGCATATGTGCATGATCCTGAGGCAGTTGTCACACATGATCTGAACATTCCTGTTAATACAGGGAACTGCCTGATGCCCCGGTGCTCACAGGGCGACATGCGTGCATCGATGGCCCCCTGGATCTGGGGCATCATGGTACTGGCGGTGAAACCTGCAGCCCAGGAATCTTGGTGGGCTGCTCCAGGTTGAAGCTGATATAGTCGGATGCCTGGACATGCAGAGCATCTATCACCTTGCATATGCTCCTGTAGGCTGATGACTATGAAATGACATAGACGTCCCCGCTTGAGCCCTGGAATGGCTCAGTGGCATAGAAATGTATGGCTACAGTGACCTTTATGACCACCAGGAGCGGGTGATCTCCTCCTCTACGGGGTGCATTGTCTGAGGACATGGTGCAGGTGCCGCACTGCCACATACGCTGGCAGTCAGCTCATTGAAGGACCAAAGACTCCTGTACACGCTGGCGCGTCACTGGCCTCCCTTCTGGCCCCTTCGTCAACCTGTCTTGAGTCATGTCATGTGCCAGCCCCCTGCACATGTGTTGCCACCTCCAGCCTGTGTTGGTCTTGCTGTCATCTTAGGCATCAGTCCAATTCAACTGCAACAAGCACTATGAGGACAGCCTCCGCGGGATCAACAAGCAATCATTTTTGTTTCTAGGAGTAATTGGTGAAGGAGAGCGACCAGCAATCAGTTAGATATTCCATCCCAAGACCCTCATATCTCCCAGCTTACCCCATATAGTGTTTCTATATCTAAAGATGTAACATTTGTCCTGTCTTGTTATGCTCTTGGCGTAGCATAAGCTGCTTCCTTGATGTTCATTCTGACAAAGGAAGGTTCAGACATGGAGATAACTTCAACACGTTTATTAAACTATTTACAATTCTCCTACTCGGGTTCGCCTCTACTGTTAATCCTTCTATAGCTACCCAGACTGACAAACCAGTCTGCTACAATCCACGTGGTGGGTGTGGTATTGAATCAACCCTGTGTCTGTACTCATTGAGTGTCTCCACTGGAAAGAGGAAGATCATGTGTGCTGTGTCCTTTATATATGGGTTGGTGCAATCCCCCCCCCCCCCCCCCATGGTAGTATCACCTCGTGTGTATTGTGAATGGCCATTGGTCGTGCCCTATCTTACTGACCTATTGGTTGAGTGTCTGTGCATCATATCTCTGGTGCTCCTCTCGTGTCTAGCTAGTCTATGTGTACTTACATTAACCCCTTGTGTATCTACAGTGATGCATATCACCACATGTCCTTTAGTCTCATGTAACGTGTTGTTCATGATGGATGTTAGATTTGGGATGTAGCCCATATTCCTATTTTTGGGCATCCATTGTTTATATTAAACACTCCGAGGTAAGGTTGAGTGCAGCAAGATGTAAAGTAAAGCACTCAACAAAGCATTTGTTGCCTTTGCAGCAGAAGAGTAATCCTACTACAGTAAAGTGATTTTTGTCCGAATTCCCACAATAAATGTTTGAGTGAGATTGCCATCTGTGTCAGCAAGATTATGCAACAGCCTCGTTCCTATTAAGAATTTAGTTGAGGTTGCCAAAACTCATTTTACAAAGGACCTGCAGCTCACAGAAAATGGAGATTGTTATCCCATCAGTCTGACTTGGTTTCAAATCCAGTTGGAGATGTGAAAGAGCAATAAGCCAGTAAAATATTAATGAGTCAAAAGGTTATGGATTCAAACCGCAGTCAGTGTTTGATCTTGTAATCTAGGGTGACGTGACAAGTGCAGTATTGTCAAAGGTGTCAACCGACAGCCGTAGCTGCATGATGTGGGAGCTGATAGATCCCATTGCGAGCTGCAGTGACCACATCTGCAGCAAGTGCTTGCAGCTCGAGAAATGTTGGCCCAGAGTTGACGAACTGGAGTCTGAGCTTTGGATGTCAGGGAGTGGGAGAGTTACCTGGATGCTTTGTTTCAGGTGGCAGTCACATCCTGTGGATTAAATATCTCAAATCGGCCAGTGGGCAGGGACAACAGGGTGTGACTGCAAGTGAGGCAGGTAGAGGGATTCTGAATTCAGAAATGGAGGAGCCTAAGCTCTTGACCTTGTCCAAAGGTACGAGGTCCTTGCTCCCTGTGTGGATGAGGAAAAGGACTGTCGGGAGGATGGGCTAACCGACCACTGCATCGTGGTACAGATGGCCATTCAAGTGGGAAGAGCAAAAAAAACAAGTGGTAGTGGTAGGGGATTCTATAATAAGGGTAATTGATAGCATCCTTTGTAAGTAGAAACTAAGGTCCTACGTGGTTTGTTGCCTGTCTAGTGCCAGGGGGAAGGACATCTCTAACTGGCTTGAAAAGATATTGGAGAGGGGGGAGGGATGATCTAGTAGTCGTGGTCCATGTTGGGACAAACAACATTGGCAAGACTAGAAAGAGGACCTGGTTGGGGAATATAAAGAACTAGGAAGAAAATTAAAGAACACGTCTTCAAGGGTGATAACCTCAGGATTACTATCCATGTCACGTGAAAATTAACATAGGGATGAGAAAATTAGGGAAATAAACATGTGGCTAAAGGAGTGGTGCGGGAAATGGTGTTCCATTTCAGGGTATTGAGATCAATATTGAGACAGGTAGGGATCTGTACCATTGGGATGGTCTCCACCTGAATCAATCTGGGACCAGTGTCCTAGCAGTAAAGAATAAATAGGGGAGAGGACGGGAACTAAATATACCTGGTTAGAAAGTTTACAGGAGGGATAGGGAAGATGGCAGAGGGGGTGGAGTAGTCTTGCTAATTAGAAATACTATCATCTCAATGGTGAGGGAGGATATAATGAGGGGAAAGCATCCAATGGAGACCATATGGGTGGAACTGTAATAGGTGCTGTATCGACTCCCTGGTAGCATTTTTGAAATGTTAGAGTGTATAAATGCAGAAATTAGGCAAGTATGTAGCAAACACAGTGGTAATAATGGGGAATTTTAACTTACACAGAGATTTGGAAAGGCAGACAAGCATCTGTCAGAAAGGTGGTGAATTTCTGGAATGTGTCCGGGATGTTTTCCTGCAACAATATGTCTAGATGCAATTCGGGGTCAAGATTTAGATTTAGTTCTGAGTAATGAGCCAAAGTTAATTAGTAGCCTAACTGTGCGTGAAGATTTATCAAATAGTAATCACAACATGATTGAATTCAGTGAAGCTTCTGAAAGTTAAAAGCACGATTCAGATACTAGAAATTTAGACTTTGGATAAGGCTGACTTTAACGGGATGAGGCGGAGACTGTCCATGGTAAAATGGGAAGATCTATTAATGGGTCCAATGATTGAAAATCAGTGGGGAATATTGAGAGAAACATTTAATGAGATACAGAGTGAGTCTATACCCCTGAGAGGAACAGGCTCCACTTCAGAAACAAAAAAGAGCCATGGACAACTAAAGAGGTTAGCGACAGTATGAAACTAAAAGAAAGGGCTTACAAAAATACAAAATATAGAACATATCCGGGTGAATTGGAGAGACACAAAGACCAGCAAAGCGTCACTTAGCATCTTATAAGACCTAATATTAGAGATTATGAAAGGAAACTTGCAAAGGACATTAAAATCACTAAGAAGAAATGTTATATTTATGAAAAGGGAAAGCATTTGGCCATTATAGGCCCACTAAAAGCTGAAAATGGCGATATTGTCAGTGATAATGGGGAAATGGCAGACATGTTGAACAATTACTTTGCCTTAGTGTTTACAGTTGAAAAGGAGGATGACTTGTTGGATGTCCCGAAAAAATTAATAGTCGATAGAGGACAGGGACTTAATACAATTAACGTAAGTACAGCATCAGTAACTAGGAAATTAATGGAACTAAAGAGTGACAGACCCCCAAGACCTGACAGTTTCCATCTGAGGGTGTTAAAGGAAGTAGGGAAGCACGTTGTAGATGCTTTAACTATAATCTTTCAGAGTTCTCTAGATTCAGGAGTAGTCCCTCTGGATTGGAAAATTGCACGTGTCACTCCACTTTTTAAGAAGGGTGAAAGGGTGAAACCAGGGAATTACAGACTGGTTAGCCTAACATCTGTGGTAAGGATTTTGCTGGAGTCAATAATCAGGGATGGGGTAACTGAACACCTTGAAACATTTCGGTCAATCAGGGAAAGCCAGCATGGATTCGTGAAGGGAAGGTCTTGCCTGATGAATCTTATTGAATTTTGTGAAGAGGTAAGTAAGGAAGAGGACAGGGGAATGTCTGTGGATGTTATTTATATGGAATTCCAGAAGGCATTTGATAAAGTCTCACATAAGACACTGTTAGCTAAGGTGGAAGCCCACGGAATTGAGGGAAAATTCCTGACATGGTTAAGAAATTGGTTGAGTTGCAGGTGACAGAGAGTGGGGATAATGCGAAATTACTCTGTTTGGCAGAAGGTGACTAGTGGTGTACCACAGGGATCTGTGTTGGAGCCTCAATTATTCACTCTATTCATTAATGACTTAGATGATGGCATAGAAAGTCATATATTCAAATTTACTGATGATACAAGGTTAGGTGGCATTGTACACAGCCTAGATGATAGCGTAAAATTGCAAGAAGATATTGACAGACTAGGTGAATGGGTAACATTGTTGAAGTGCTATCACGGTTGTATTGTGATTCACTGACTAACCAGTAGAAGTCTCAGGAATATATAAGTGAATGTTAGAGTCAGGTGACCACAGACTGACTCGGAAGTTGGGAGAGAGGTTGCTTGCGCATGTTCATTTCATACTGTTATTCATCTGTGTTTTGTATATATTTGACCCACAGTTAATGTTAATAAATGATTTATAGCTTTAGCTACAAATGTACTTGTAATATAAATCAGGCCATCCGACAAGAACATTACATGGTACCAGTGTTGGATGGTATTAAACACTGAGAAAAATCTATCAGTCTGCCACAAGGTCCACAGAGATTTGAAGATTTTGCAGACTGCACAAATAAACTACATGGAGTCGTTGAAGCCACCAATGAGTCTCAGATTTCATGGTAATACATAGAATTTACAGTGCAGAAGGAGGCCATTTGGCCCATCGAGTCTGCACCAGCTCTTGGAAAGAGCACCCTACCCAAGCCCACATCTCACCCTATCCCCATAACCCAGTAACCTCACCCAACAATAAGGGCAATTTTGGACACTAAGGGCAATTTATCATGGCCAATCCACCTAACCTGCACATCTTTGGACTGTGGGAGGAAACCGGAGCAAACCCACGCAGACACGGGGAGAACGTGCAGACTCCACACAGGCAGTGACCCAAGCCGGGAATCGAACCTGGGACCCTGGAGCTGTGAAGCAATTGCGCTAACCACAATGCTACCGTGCTGCTCAAATAAATGGGCAGCATTTATGTGGACAGCAATTGGTGTCTGTTTAAACAGCAATTTAATTTGTTTCTTACTGCAGTAAATTTAGGAGAGCAGATCAAATTCAATATAAGCAACTGTGATGCTATCCATTTTGGAACTAAAAAGGATAGAGCAGTGTACTTCCTAAATGGAAAGAGGTTAGGTACAGTAGATGACGAAAGAGACTTGGGGGTTCTGATCCTTAAAATGCCACAAGCAAGTGCAGAAAATAATCAAAAAGGCTAATGGAATACTAGCCTTTATATCGAGAGGATTGGAATACAAAGAAACAGGAGTTACACTGCAGCTATGCAAAACCCTGGTTCGACCCCACTTGGAGCACTATTAGCAGTTCTGGGCACCACACCTTAGGAAGGACATTTTGACCTTGGAGGGAATGTAGGTTTTCAAAAATGATAGCTGGACTACAGGGGTTAAGTTACATGGAGAGATTACACAGATTAGGCCCATTTTCACTCGAATTTAGAAGGTTAAGGAGTGATTTGATCAAAGTGTTCAAGATATTAACAGGGAAAGACAGGGTAGATAAAGATATTCCCACTGCTTGGAGATTTTTAAACTAGGGGGCATTGTCTAAAGATTATGGCTAGACATTTCAGGAGAGGTGTTTGGAAGCATTTCTTCACTCAAATGGTGGTAGAGGTTTGGAACACTCTCCAACATACAACAGTTTTTTGTTAAGCAAAGGTATTAAGGGATATGGCCAAAGGCAGGTATATGGAGTTAAGCCACAGTTCAGCCATGATCTCATTAAACAGCAGGGCAGGCTCGAGGAGCTGAATGGCCTACTTCTGTTCCTATGTTTCCTATGAATGAGCCATTAGATGGAGATCCTGTCTATCTGTTGTGGTGACTTGGTTGGGCCATTATTTGAAGATGAAGAAGAAAAGACTTATAGATTTTAGCCAATGTTCCTCCCCCTACCAATACCAGTAAAATAAAAGCACATTACTGCTGGAATCTGAAACAAAAACAGAAAAGACTAAACAATCTCAGCAGGTCTAACAGCATCTGTGGAGAGACTTGGGGGCGCGATTCTCCGCAAATGCGGAGAGTCGTGAAGGCTGCCGTGAAACTGGCCGTGTTTCACGGCAGCCTCCGCGCCCCCTCCCGGGACCCGATTCTGCTCCCCGGTCCCCGATTCTGCTCCCCGGTTGGGGCTAGCAGCGGGGCCCCGTGAACCTCGGCATCGTAGGCTTAGCGAACTTCGCTAAGCCCGTGCGCCAAAGGTAACGACGGCTGACGCACACGATGATGTCAGCCGCGCATGCGCGGATTGTACGGCTCCAACCCGCGCATGCGTGGATGATGTCATCACGCATATGCGTGAAACCCGCGCATGCGCGGGCTGTTATGCCCCTCAGCCGCCCCGCGGACTGATCCAGAGGGGTGGCGGAGGAACAAAGAGTGCGGGGGGTTCGGACCCGCTGCCCGCGATCGCTGCCCACCGATCGTGGGCCCATGCCACCCTTGGCACGGCCGTGGTGCGGCCGTGCCAATCGGTGCCATGGTTCTCGAGAACGGCACTTTGCGGCCGTTTTCACGAACTGTGAGAGCAGGTGTTTTGGAGTTCGTGAAAACGGCCGTAAAGGCCTGGGAAATCGGCCCATCAGATAGGGGAGAATCGCTGCCCGCCGTAAAAAAAAGCGGCCGTGGGGGGGGAGAATAACGGGAAGTCGGGAAAAATGTCGGGAAGGCCCTCCCGCTATTCACCGACCCGTTGTGGAGGGCGGAGAATCGCGCCCTATGGGAGTTAATGTTGAGAATCTGGATGACTCTGTCAAAACTTTGACAAAAACTCATCCAGGCTCAAAACGTTAGCTTCATTCTCTCTCCACAGATACTGTCAGGACTGCTGAGAATGTCCAACAAAATTAAGATCCCAGAAAATTAAGTACAATGGCTGATTTGCAAATGGATTTGCTGTCTGAAAGAAATCCATTGTACCTCGAGTTGTTTCAATATAATGAGGTGGGAGCTGTGTAATATATGTTTTGCCCATTGCTAAATTATGATCTTGTTGAGGTAAAATTATGTGCTAATTACCATGAAAATGTGCTCACAGTCCCAGCACAATCTGTATGGTCTGGTATCCTGATTGTATTAGCATATCACAAGTAATCAGATGGGCTTTATAGCATTGGCACATTGCCATGCCTCGAATTAACAGTCAGAAAAAATGATTGCAAACTGAAACAGTGCTTGACAAAACCACAAAAATCTAGATTTTGAAAATATTTAGATTTTTAGGTTAATGTAGCCATGATTACTGCAATACGATGTGTGGCAAAACATGAACCATTGTTTTACCACCATTGTTAAAATTAGGGAAAGTGAGCCAGTATAATGTTGGTGAATTAGCAGTAGCTGGTTATTTAAAACAAACAACACGTGTATTGAATCCAACACACTGCTAAAGGAGAGCTGTGTGGGGGCAGCAGTGTTGGGGGGAGGTGGTGGACTGAGGAATGAAGGGCGGGTTTCTCCGCACCCCCCCCCTCCGTGTTTAACAACACTGTGGGTGTACCTGCACCACATGTACTGCAGGGGTTCAAGAAGGCAGCTCACCACCACCCTCTCAAGGACAATTAGAGATGGGAAATAACTGACGGCCTAGCCAATGAAGACCACATTCCATAAATAAATTTGAAAATAATTTCTGATTTCCCTCATTGGAGAAGTCAATAATCACGGGGCACAGATTTAAATTGATAGTAAGATTAGAGAGAAGTTGAGGAGAATTTTATTTCTGCCCTGAGGGTGGTGTGGAGCTGGAACTCATTGTGTGAACTAGAGGCAGAAGCCATCATCACAATTAAAGAAAGCACTTGAAGTACAGTAGTCTCGAAGGCTATAGACAAGAGCTGGAACATCTGATTAGACTGGATTGCCTTGTTCAGTACCATACATTTCTAGAAATCTAGAATGATTCGACCATCATGCTGTGGGCAGGCTTGATGGAACAGCTAGTCTTTTTCTTCTTGTCGCTTTTGTATGTGCAAGTGATCCAATATTAGTTCTATTATTGGTGTTGGTGAACCTTGGGAAATGATGAACTGCACCCAGAGTGTACGTCACTTCTGGATTGAACATTTCTGTTGTGGCAGTCTAGGCCGATTCCTTTCCCCAGTTGGCGCAGGTGATTAGCATTGGCCAGAGATCGAGTGATGTATTTTCCTGCCGGAACTCTCTTTTTCACCATCTGGCCACTTCTTTTCTCCACTGCCTTTTCCGCACTGGTGTCTAAGAACTCTGGTCAGCAGCAAGGATTTCCTGTGCATCGTCTCCAATTCCAGTCAACACTTGCAGGCATCTGTGAGTGCAGATGTGGACAACTTGTTGGTCTCATGTTGATAGCAAGCTCATTGGAGAGCATGAGTGGGATTCTCTGTCGGCCAAAGCCAGAATTGCGAGTCACAATCGGGCGGAAAATCGCTGGCAGCCGAAAATCGAGGCTGGTACCGAGCACCCAACGGAATGCCATGCTTCATTGCCTCGATAGTGGCGTGAATGTGTTCCATGTCCCACGCCGGTGTGGGCAAGCAAATTGTACAGTAAAGGCCATTGGCATATCATTAATGGGCTAACCTGGCATTTCCCGGGCCTCCAGCGATGCTCTGCTTACGCCATGCGGAATTACCGAAGTTGAGGTTCACTTGTGGTATTTAAAATCAGGAAACAGGCACTGTCGTTGCTGAGGGAGAGAGAGGTGCTAAAACATGTTCCCACAAGCGCAGTCACGGGCTGGGTTGGCTGGGAGTGCATCCTCTGGGCCCAGAGGGAGTAGCGGGGAGGGAGGGGGGCGCAACTAGACGATGGGCCATGGAGTTGGGGTGTTCCCCTGCGACCAGGGAGCCCAGACCCTGTTGACATTCGTGGGAGGAAGCCAGGGAAGAGGGTATCCTGCCTCTCCTCTACGGCATCCAATAGTGTCTCCAACTCTGCATTTGCGAATTTCAGTGCTGCTGTTTGGGTTGGCATATTCTTAGCTGGAATGAGAGTGTGTGGCGAGTGGAGTGGCTTATATGTGGCTGCAGCTTGTCAGGCTCTCGAGTGCCAATCCTGAGCTCTGCAAATCACACACCAGTGTTCTTTGGGCTTTCTCTGGTTCTAGATGGCATTGGTGCTAGCCCATTAGGTTATCCTAGATCACTCTGGGACTGGCGCCACTTTAGTGGCTGTGGAACATTTGCGATTCAGTCGCGGCGTCAGCACTTAGTCTCTCAAATGGAGAATCATAGAATTTACAGTGCAGAAGGAGGCCATTCGGCCCATCGAGTCTGCACCAGCCCTTACAAAGAGCACCCTACTCAAGCCCACGTATCTACCCAATCCCCGTAACTCAGTAACCCCCACTTGACCTTTTTTTGGACACTAAGGACAATTTAGCATGGCCAATCCACCTAACCTGCACACCTTTGGACTGTAGGAGGAAACCGAAGCACGCGGAGGAAACCCACGCACACACGGGGAGAATGTGCAGACTCCGCACAGACAGTGACCCAGCCGGGAATTGAACCTGGGACCCTGGAGCTGTGAAGCAACTGTGCTAACCACCATGATACCGTGCTGCCCAATCCCGCCCATGTCTTTGGGTTTACAGCCGTTATCCATTTGACTCACGTAACCCAACAAATGGAGTCACTGCTGACTGAAGACAGCATGCTGGGGATCCCTGCGCACTGTTGTAATTCCACATTCAACACTCTCAGGAGATGCCCAATATTTATTTGAGGCATCAGAGGGTCCAAATATCATGAATTTCAACATAGGACAATGAGAAAAGTTAGCACCCCACATATAACAGTGAATCCCAAGTCCATTCATGCTAGGTTAATATATGGAAGGTGGAATTATGAGTATCAGGTTTATTTCCTTTGTATAATATAATTTTTATATAATCTTTATTATTGTCACAAGTAGGATTACATTAATATTGCTATGAAGTTACTGTGAAAATCCTCTCGTCGCCACTCTCTGGCACCTCCCTCCGGCGCTACGCTACGGATTTTAGTACACGGAGGGAGAATTCAGAATGTTCAATTCACCTAACAACCACATCTTTCGGGACTTGTGGGAGAAAACCGGAGCACCCGGAGGAAACCCATGCAGACACAGGGAGAACGTGCCGACTCCGCACAGACAGTGACCCAAGCTGGAAATCGAACCTGGGACTCTGGTGCTCTGAAGCAACAGTGCTAACCACTGTGCTACCGTGCCTCCTTTGTATGGAGGCATCTTGTTTAAATCTATTGGAGTGTTTAGACTGACATCTTTATCCCATCTAGCTTTGAAATCTAAAATCTGCTTGTGTCTTGTTTCATTCTGTATGTGTGGAATCTTGTGGCAGCTTTCTGCATTTAAGGAGAGACATTGGTATCAGGGGAAAATGCTGATGTAAAATCAGTTCTTCGAACTGCAGTGTTATTGAGTCTTGTGATTCAGTTAAAAATTTACAATCAGCATAATTGTTTTAACGCACATGATTCATCAGGGAGGGGAAAACAATCAGTTAAAAGTAGCAGGTAAATAATGAAATTAAGCCTAGTTCATTTTTGTCCCCACACATCCAATTTAGTTTTTAAACAACTTTGATTTTTTGGAGGGACTACTATTCACTCGGGATCCTTGTGGAGAATGGCCACAAGTAATCATGATGGCACATGACTCATCTATCTGTGGATTGACTTGAGATTGTTCATTCTTGAAGTGCATCCCTCTCTTCCACCCCCTCCCACCCCTTAACTCCCAGTTAAAACTTTCTCAGTCTACATATTTCTTTGTCTTCTGTTCCTCTTGCAGGCTTTTGAAATGCAAGTTCGATTTTCCTTCTCCCTGCTTCATGATTTAACCCCGAAGGCTGAGGTGTCAGTTGACCAAGGAGGATAAGGGGCTAAGAGGGTAATTCAAAGGCAAACAAGTAGGCCGTATGAAGGGAACATGCTGCATATGTTGTAATCTCCATGGGGAAACCACAAACAAAAATAATCAAATTTACTGAATGACCTTCCCAAAATGAGGAAATTACCAACAAGATTTCACTTTTTGTAACTGCTGCACGCATCAGAAGCCCTGTAAATTAAACATAAATTGACCGGCAAATTATACTTCAAATAAAAGATTCACTCTAGGCAGTTGATACCAAGGATAAACCTTACACAGTGACAATCATGTGCATCACTGTCAGCGCATGTGGCAACAAATGCAGTTTTAAAGTTGTCTAACTTGTCATCTACACGGACAGGATCGCTCACTTTCCCACTCGATCTGACCCCGCAAGTCATGTTCAGGTTGCTACATTCCATCTGAGACCTCCAGAAATGGTTAACACTGACAAAGTGCAGGTCTACAAACCCTCTCTTACTCAGATCTCAGTCCTGATGGCATAGCTTTCCAATGCTCATTTTCAGCCAACCAAGCAACCAGACCCAATTTATGGTCCGCCCCCCCGATACAAACTCTGAGCTCTTTCGTAAGCCTGAGCTATTCACCCAGCTTTTAAGATTCAGTCCCTTTCAGCTCTCTCATTTATCATTTCCCCAAGGGCTTCTGGAGTTCTACTTTCCTTATTACTACAGGAGATAAAATGGACTGCTCCATAGAACATAGAACAGTACAGCACAGAACAGGCCCTTCGGCCCTCAATGTTGTGCCGAGCCATGATCACCCTACTCAAACCCACGTATCCACCCTATACCCGTAACCCAACAACCCCCCCCCTTAACCTTACTTTTATTAGGACACTACGGGCAATTTAGCATGGCCAATCCACCTAACCCGCACATCTTTGGACTGTGGGAGGAAACCGGAGCACCCGGAGGAAACCCACGCACACAGGGGGAGGACGTGCAGACTCCACACAGACAGTGACCCAGCCGGGAATCGAACCTGGGACCCTGGAGCTGTGAAGCATTTATGCTAACCACCATGCTACCCTGCTGCTCCATGGAGAGCTTTGCTGACTTCTGAGGCCAGCTCACATGAATTCTGTGTTCCTTTGTCTTTCTCAGCTTTCTCTTTGTGACTGTATGTGGATGCAGATTGCCCTTATCTTGCAGAGCTGCCCTTCTTTATGCCTGGCCACATGGCTTAACTTCCTTCTCATTGTAAGAAGCCTTACAATACCAGGTTAAAAGTGTTGTAAGACTTCTGACCGTGCTCACCCCAGTCCAACGCTGGCATCTCCACAAATTTCCTTCTCATTGTTCCTGCTTCCAGACCAAGGGGCGCAGGTCACAAGGGGCCATTATTTCTCATTATCCCAGAAAAGTTGATCACTTTACAACTTCATGCAAACTCTAAAAAGACTTTGTCAAACGTTCTTAAAAACAAATACCCAAATTCCCCAGACATTTTAAAGTAATTGCAAATTTTCCTATTGCTGCTTCCGGGTCAAAGACTGTCACATGTACGTCTTGTGAATTTACTCATGTCTTCAAAAGCACAATATGGTACTGGAGGACCTTACAGTACAGAAGGTGGCTGTTTGGCCTTTTTTTTTTGAAAGACGTATCCAGTTAGTTCCCCTGTTGCAGCATCGTCTAGATTATTCATTGTCAAGTATATATTCAATTCCTTTTTGAAAGTTGTGACTGAATATTTTTCTACCATCAGGTACTGCATTCTTTTTCTGGGATTGTGATGCATAACTACTAATCTTTCATCAAAATGCCCATCTTTTCAGTTTGTTACCAGAGAGGTTCGAAGTTGTAGGACCAGGTTAAGAAATGATTGCTGAACAACCCCTAGAACAACACTGCAGGTGGCAGCACTTCCTAACTCACTGTAATAATCAGTACAGTGGAAGTGATTAGGTATCAAGAAAGAAAGAACACTTCAGGTGGCACAGTCTTTGGAAACCTTTCCGTAATTTGTAGAGGGTGAAGGTTGGAGAGCTTGCTCTCCATAAGATATTACTTGACATTTTCTGCCCAGAGCTGAAATTGTGAATGGACAGAAACCACTGAATCGCTCTCCATTTCAGGTTTTGGCAATTGTGTTGCCCATAATGCCTTCTAGAAAAAAGGACAGTAATATAGATTTTAAGCAGAGAGGCAACAGAATCTGAGCTACTGAATATGGTAGAAAAGAACAAAGAAAATTACGGGAATAGGCCCTTCCGTCCTCCAAGCCTGCACCGACCATGCTGCCTGTCTGAACTAAAACCCTCTAACTTTCTGGGGACCATGGGAGGGATTCTCCCATGCTGCTCCATATGGGAGAATCGGCGTTTGCGTCATTTGTTCCCGCGGCGCCAGTCCAACGCCGGCAGGAGATTCTCCGAGGAGCGGAGAATCGGTGGCATTTGCGCTGGCGTTTGGCGCGGTGCTGGTCGCGGGCCGCTGTCCGCGCCCAGTGCCGCCAATTCTCCGGCCTTGATGGGTTGAGCGGCTGCGTGGAAATGGCAGAGTCCCGCCGGCGCCGTTCACACCCACTAGCAGCCGGCGGGAACTCTGCGCGTAGGATCGGGGGGTGGCCTGTGGGGCGAGGAAAAATGCTCCTTCACCGGGGGTGCCTCTGATGGGGTCGAGCCCATGATCGGGGCCCACTGATTGGTGGGCCGGCCTCTCCAGCCCTGTCCCTATTTTATTACGCTGCCGGCGCCTGAACCCCCACAACATGCTGTGTCAGGGCCGGCGCGTTGAGGAGGTCCCCGCGCATTCGCGGCCCAACTGCACATGCGTGGGTTGACGCGGCGACACTACGCATGCGCGGTTTGGCGCGGCACCGGGAAGGGAGGCTGGAATGGCGTGAAACGCTCCAGCGCTGTGCTGGACCCTGTGGGGGCCAGAATCGGTAGTGTCCATTCCTGTTTCGTGCCGTCGTGAAACGCGATGGCGTTCATGACGGCGCGAGCACTCTGCCTCCATTTCGGAGAATCCCGCCCCCAATCCCTCTATTCCCATCTATTCATGTATTTGTCAAGACGCGCTGAAAAGTCACTAAGATCTGCTCTCACTACCTCCCCCAGCAGCAAGTTCCAGGCTCCCACCACCCTCTGTGTAAAAACACATGCTCCTATATCTCCTTTAAACCTACGCCCTCTAGTAATTGACTCTTCCATCCTGGGAATTATTTTTGGAACCTTACTCTCTGGGTATTTACTTCAAGACTTGTGCTTCCAAATGTTCAGAATATCAAGTCATTTGGAAGAACTAAATATGGTTTGAGAAGATAGGAATTGTTCAATGTAAGGTAATCTGTAGTCATCTCCAGAAATGACCAGGACGTACTCGTGTGAAAAGGTCAATTTCTTAGGCATGGGAGTAATTACTGTTGTACGATATCTTATTGAAGGAATCAGCAATATTCAGCATAAATATTCAGAAATGAAAAATCAACATATGTTAAGCAATTATTGCCAAGGTGAATGCAAAGGCGATTAAAACTTGAAGACTAAAGAAAAGCGAATTATATCTATTTCTTATTTTATTGGTATTATTTCTTAAGTTCCGATGCACCACAAAGAAAAATGAAGAAATCATAACTAAAGGAGTTCACGGTATTACGAAGTGGAAAAAATGGCATAAAGTGAGGATCCAGTTTAAAATAATAAATGCCTTTTTCATGCAAGAATTGTTTTGCAAGTCCTGTCTTCATTCCGGCTATTGCAAATTCATTTCTATTAATTGCTCATCTAATCTGGCTGGCTTAATATCTTATATCCTGGAGGCTAAGCGATATTAATATATTCTAAGGTTTTTAAGCAGACCTAAGCCACACTGTAATTGAAAATATAACAGGATTTTTCAAATAAATGGCTAGCTATGCTGCAGTATATTTGATATGCATTCTCCTTGGTGATAAATTCAGTGATACATCAAGAAAACGTTCATGGGTGGGACCCTCCGTCGGCCGACACTGGAATCGGGGAACGCGGTTGGACGGAGAATTGGTTCCGACGCCAAAATCACGACGGGTGCCAATTTCACCCCAAATCGCAATTCTATGTCGCCTTGACAGCTGCTTCAATGCGTTTCAGAACGTACGTACTGTAAATATTGTTGGCACATCATCAATGGGCTCAACCCTGTATTCTCCGGGGCCTCCGCAATTCACTGCCTCTAATGGGCAAAATTCCCAACAGCGAGGTTAACTTGTGCTTTAAAAATCATGACAGAGGTGCCGTGGCAGCTGAAGGAGAGAGAGGGGGTACAGAATGTATCCAACATCGCCATAGTTTGCTGACAGTTGTGCTGCTGGCCAAGGGACTGCTGCCAGGGCCAGGGGAGGGGGGGGGGGGGGGAGGAGAGTAGCGGGGGGTGGCCAGGAAGTGGGGTTGGAGTGGACGGGCACGGAACACCTTTTCCGCAGCCATGCAGCTGCGCACGCCTCTGACTGCCCACTATAAATTTCGGACTACGAATCGTATGAGTGTCCCTCCAGGCCACCCTCCTGGGTACCCTCTGGCCCCAGCCGACCAATCAGCCGTATGGGCATGCTCCAGCGCAATCTGTGCCATCTTGTTGGCTAGGATGGTGTGTATGGGGAGTGAAGTGTGTATATACGGCTGCAGCTTGTCGGCCTCCTGAGTGTCAATCGCGGATTTGGTCCCCTTTCTCATTGGAATCGATTGTGTTCCATGTGGCCCTTAACAGTCATTGAATCAGTCGCGATTCGCCGCCAGATTTGCTGTCACGGAAGTTCACAAATTCTGCCCCAGTGTCAACACTTAGGACTGGATTCTCCGATTTTGAGGCTATGTCTGGAGCATGTGTCTAGTCTTACGACCAAAAAGCCGGCGCCGCCCCCTCACCGATACTTTGCCCGGTGGGGGCTTAGCTGCCGCGCCACGTAAAGCCACCTGCAGATATGGACGGAGAATTGCCGGGTCCGTGGCCACGCATGAAATGGAAATGAAAATCGCTTATTGTCACGAGTAGGCTTCAATGAAGTTACTGTGAAAAGCCCCTAGTCGCCACATTCTGGCGCCTGTTCGGGGAGGCACAGCAGCGACCTGTGGCGGTTGCGCCGTCAACATGGCGCCAGCCCAATGCGGACCCGGCCTGCCAGAGTGTGCCCCCCGTAACCCCACTCGCCACCCCAGCCCACCCCCCACATGTCCCCCCAGTCCCCGCCGAAGTCCCCTTAGCCAGTGGAGCGGATCCCCCTGACTGTGGTGGCGCTGGACACAGTCCGCAGCAGCGACATGATGTTGACGATACCTCAGTCCACAAGTGATCCACGCCGTCGGGAAGTCGCCCATTGGGGGCAATGCATCGGGGGAGGGCCTTCAGGTGATACCCTGAGGACTGATGCACCATCAATTGGACTTGAGTTGTCGTGAAGTTCCAAACAACAGGCTTTAATACGCTAGATGTGTGCCCGGCCATGGTCGTACAGAGAAAGGCCGACTGCCAGACGGTACGAGTTCTTATACCCCGCCTTGTAGGCGGAGCTACCAACCTCTCAGCCAATCGGCAGGGAGTCACATGACTAGCCACAGCCAATTGGCAGAGTGGCACATGACTTGGCTGGGCCAATGGGCAGCAAGACTGCTGTACCAATGGCAGCTTGGTTCTAAGGTAATATGATCGCCCTAGTCATACTACCACATTCACCCCTTGTTGAGAAAGAAGCGGGGGGGATGGAAGGAGTGACGGGAGAGACGGGTGGGGGATGTGTCCCACATATGGCTACCCACTGACCCGTGTAAGAAAACCAACGTACTATATACAGTGTACAGGAGAAAAAAAAATAACAATAACCATAATAATAATAATAAAAACACAGGCAGGGAACATATGCCGAACATGAAAGTCCATAAGGTCCATCAAATTGACTCGATCAGCCGAATGGGTGCCTTCGGTGTCCTGCCGGACCTGCGCAGCGGCGCCGGTGACGTTGGAGCAGTGGTCGTCCGTGACTCCGGGAGCGGCGGTCGTGGTCCTGTGTCCGTACCCCTGGTCGGAGCTGGCGGTAGTCGGGCCAGGGGAGGGGGTTCCTGTGAGCTGGGTTGCGGGGGTGGTCGGGACTGGGGGGGGGGGGGGGGGTGTTGGTGCTGGGGGGCGCGGCCGCACTCCGGCGGGTGCCAGATCCCGAAGGGAGACCGTGTCCTGTCGTCCGTCGGGATACTCCACGTACGCATACTGTGGGTTCGCGTGGAGTAACTGGACTCTTTCTTTTTTTTAAAATAATTTTTATTCAGGTTTTTTAATAACAATAACAAATTTTCTCCCCGCAAATTAAAACAAACAAGGCGTGTTCCCACACCAAAACAAGAACAGAACTCTCCTCCCCAAAAAAAATAATAACAAATAGCAATACAAGAAAGAAGAAAATAACATAACAAACCCACCGCCGCAAAAACAAACCCCCAAACCCAACCTCCCTGGCACCCCCCCCCCCCGGTTGCTGCTGAGACCGACCACTCTCTACCCCTTCGACAGGAAGTCGAGAAAGGGCTGCCACCGCCGAAAGAACCCCTGTACCGGCCCCCTTCAGGGCAAATTTCATCCTCTCCAACTTGATGAACCCAGCCATGTCGTTGACCCAGGTCTCCGAACTCAGGGGCCGCGTATCCCTCCACTGTAACAGAATCCTGCGCCGGGCTGCTAGAGACGCAAAGGCCAGAATGCCGGCCTCTCTCGCCTCCTGCACTCCCGGCTCCGAAGCTACCCCAAAGATCGTGAGCCCCCAGCCCGGCCTGACCCTTGATCCAACCACTTCTGACAAAATCCCCGCCACCCCCTTCCAAAACCCCTCCAGAGCCGGACATGCCCAAAACATATGGGTGCGGTTTGCCGGGCCACCTGAACACTTCCCACACCTTTCTTCCCATCCTGAAAACCGGCTCATTCTTGCCCCTGTCATGTGAGCCCTGTGCAGCACCTTCAGCTGAATTAGGCTGAGCCGTGCGCAAGAGGAGGAAGAATTCACCCTCTCCAGGGTGTCCGACCACGTCCCATTCTCAATCTCTTCCCCTAGCTCTTCCTCCCATTTCGCTTTGAGCTCATCTACTGAGGCCTCCTCCTCCTCCTGCATCAGTTGGTAGATAGCCGAGATCTTCCCTTCC
Organism: Scyliorhinus canicula; assembly: GCF_902713615.1. NCBI lineage: Eukaryota > Metazoa > Chordata > Chondrichthyes > Carcharhiniformes > Scyliorhinidae > Scyliorhinus > Scyliorhinus canicula. Next base: position 86,404,472 of record NC_052152.1, on the reverse strand, counting down.
CCGACCCACGTCCCCAAAAACACCCTGGCCTGCACCCTCCATGCCGGCAGCCGAGGAAACTCCTCCACCTGCCTCTTAACAAAGTTCCTGACCTGCATATACCTAAAAGCGTTCCCGGGGGGAGGTTCCACTTCTCCACCAGCTCCTCCAGAGTCGCGAACCTCCCATCCAAGAAGAGGTCCCCAAACTGTCTGATTCCTGCCCTGTGCCAGCTCCCAAATCCCCCACCCGTTCTCCCTGGCGCAAAACAGTGATTGCCCCGCATCGGGGCCCAAACTGAGGCCTTCACTGTCCCCAGAGTTTGAGGGATGCAACCACCACCGGACTCGTGGAGTACTTTGCCGGGGGGAGTGGAAGTGGGGCCGTCACCAAAGCCTCCAGACTCATACCTGCACAGGATGCTACCTCCAGTCTCTTCCATGCGTCACCCTCCCCTTCCGTCACCCACCTGCGAATCATCGCCACGTTCGCCGCCCAATAATATCCGCACAGGTTGGGCAGCGCCAAGCCCCCAACCTCCCTTCTTCGCTCAAAAAATACCCTCCACTCGGGGCCTTCCGCGCCCACACAAACCCCAGAATCGACTTATTCACCCTTCTGAAAAAAGCCTTCAGGATCAATATGGGGAGGCACTGGAAAAGAAACAAAAACCTCGGGAGCACCATCATTTTAACCGACTGGACCCTGCCCGCCAACGAGAGCGGCAGCGCATCCCACCTCCTGAACTCCTCCTCCATCTGCCCCACCAGCCGCGAAAAGTTAAGCCTATGCATAGCCCCCCAGGTCCTAGCCACGTGGACCCCAAGATACCTAAAGCTCCCCTCAGCCCTCCTCAATGGGAGTTCCCCTATCTCCCTCTCCTGACCCCCCCCCGGGTGCAGGACAAACAGCTCGCTTTTCCCCACATTGAGCTTATATCCCGAAAAGTCCCCAAACTCAAGTATCCTCAGCACCTCTGGCATCCCCTCAGCCGGGTCCACGACATACAGCAGCAGATCATCTGCATACAGCGACAATCGGTGCTCCCCCCCCCCCCCCCCCCTCCCCCCCTTCACAATCCCCCTCCAACCCTTCGAGTCCCTCAGCGCCATGGCCAGGGGCTCAATCGCTAACGCGAAGAGCAGGGGAGACAAGGGGCACCCCTGCCTCGTCCCTCTGGAAAGCCAAAAGTCCTCTGACCTCTTCCCATTCGTCACCATGCTCGCTACCGGGGAGCTCACCTCACAGCAACCTCACCCAGCTAATGAACCCCTCACCAAACCCAAACCTCCGCAACACCTCCCAAAGGTAACTCCACTCCACCCTATCAAAAGTTTTCTCCGCATCCATGGACGTCACTATTTCTGACTCCCCAGCCACCGGCGCCATCATCATAACATTCAGGAGCCTCCGCACGTTGGCATTCAATTGTCTCCCCTTTACAAACCCCGTTGATCCTCATGGATCACCGTCGGGACCACATCCTCCACCCTCCTGGACAGCACTTTTGCCAACAACATGACATCTACGTTAAGGAGCGAGATCGGCCTATAAGACCCACACTGAAGGGGGTCCTTGTCCCGCTTCAGGAGCAAAGAGATAATTGCCCTGGACATCGTCGGGGGCAAAGCCCCCCCCCCCTCCCTGGCTTCATTCAGGGTCCTCACCAGCAGCGGGCCCAGCAAATCTGGAAATTTCTTATAAAATTCCACCGAGAACCCATCAGGCCCCGGCGCTTTCCCTGTCTGCATACTTCCCAACGCCTCCACCAACTCCTCCAGCTCAATTGGGGCCCCCAAACCCTCCACCCGCTTGTTCCCTACTCTTGGGAACTCCAGCTTATCCATAAAGCGATCCATCACGCCTGCTTCCCCGGGGGGTACTGCCCGATATAGCCCCTCATAGAAGGATCTGAACACCCCATTGATGTCCTTCCCACCCCGTACTAAGTTCCCACCCGCATCCGTGGCTCCCCCAATTTCTCTAGCTGCCTCCCACTTCTGGAGCTGGTGAGCCAACATCCGACTTGCCTTCTCCCTGTACTCATACACCGCCCCCTGTGCCCTCCTCCACTGCGCCTCACGGGTGGTTAAAATGTCAAACTCCGCTTGGAGACAGCGCCGCTCCCTCAGAAGCCCCTCCTCCGGGGTGTCTGCATATCTCCTATCCACCCTGACCATCTCCTCCACCAGCCTCTCCTTCTCGACCCTCTCCCCCCTCTCCCTGTGCGTCCGAATAGACATCAGCTCCCCTCTAACTACTGCCTTTAGCGCTTCCCAAACCATCCCAAACTGCACCTCCCTGTTGTCATTGGTTTCCAGATACCCCTCTATACCCCTACGGATCCGCCCGCACACTTCCTCCTCTGCCAAAAGCCCCAAATCCACAGCGAGCGCTGATCCTTTCCCTCCCCCAGCTCCAGGTCCACCAAATGTGGAGCATGATCAGAAATGGCTATCGCCACCCCCTCCGGGGAGAGAACACAAGAGGTGATCGTCTCCCTGGACGCAGAAAAGGCCTTCGACAGAGTCGAATGGAAATACTTCATAGAGGTACTGGAGCGGTTCGGGCTTGGAACAGGGTTCACCGCTTGGGTAAAGCTCCTATACAACGCTCCCATGGCGAGTGTACGGACCAACAATACCAACTCCCAATACTTCCAGCTGCACAGGGGCACCAGACAAGGATGCCCACTGTCCCCGCTGCTGTTCGCACTAGCAATCGAACCACTAGCAATCGCGCTCAGGGCAGCAAAAAATTGGAGGGGGATCCGAAGGGGAGGTAGAGAGCACAGAGTCTCACGCTATGCGGATGATCTGCTCCTCTATATCTCGGACCCACAAAGCAGCATGGACGGAATCATCGCGCTCCTGAAAGAGTTTGGAGCCTTCTCGGGCTACAAACTCAACATGAGCAAAAGTGAGATCTTCCCAGTACACCAGCAAGGGGGGGGGGGGGGCAGCACTGAAGGGGCTGCCGTTCAAACAAGCCCGACATAAATTCCGCTACCTGGGGATCCAAATAGCCCATGACTGGAAAGGGATCCACAAATGGAACCTCACCAGCCTGACGGAGGAAGTTAAAAAGGACCTGCAAAGATGGAACACACTCCCGCTCTCCCTCGCGGGGAGAGTCCAGACGATCAAAATGAAGGTACTGCCCAGGTTCCTCTTCCTGTTTAGATCCATTCCGATCTACATCCCCAAGGCCTTTCTCAAAGCGCTGGACAAACTTATCATGGCGTTCGTATGAGGGGGGTAAAAATGCTAGGATCCCAAAGAAGGTCCTACAAAAAACAAAATCCCGAATCTACAATTCTACCACTGGGCGGTAACAGCCGAGCGAGTAAAGGGATGGATCCAGGAGCCAGAAGCCAAGTGGGTGCGTGCGGAGGAGGCCTCCTGCATGGGAACCTCCCTCCGGGCCCTCGCCACGGCAGCACTCCCATCCCCACCCAAAAAACACTCCAGCAGCCCAGTGGTGACAGCCACCCTCCAATCCTGGAACCAACTGCGGCAGCAATTTGGCCTGACCAAAATGTCGGACAAGGCTCCCATCTGCAACAACCATAGGTTCACACCAGCACTGACTGACGCCACCTTCAAAAGGTGGAGGCAGGACGGGGGGACACTGACAGTCAGGGACCTATACACGGACGACAGGATCGCAACACTGGACGAACTGACAGAGAAATTTCAGCTAGCTGGGGGGAACGAGCTACGGTACCTGCAGCTCAAAAACTTCCTACGAAAGGAGACAAGGACGTACCCACAACCGCCACGACAGACACTACTGGAAGACCTACTGGACACAAGTATCCTAGAGAAAGGGAACTGTAGCGACATGTATGACCGACTGGTAGATAGGGACGACACCGTACTGGACGCAACAAGAAGGAAATGGGAGGACGACCTGGGGATGGAGATAGGGTGGGGACTCTGGAGCGAAGCACTGCATAGGGTCAACTCCACCTCCACGTGCGCAAGGCTCAGCCTGACGCAACTAAAAGTGGTACATAGAGCCCACTTAACGAGAAACCGTATGAGTAGGTTCTTCCCGGAGGTGGAGGACAGATGTGAGCGGTGCCAAAGAGGCCCGGCCAACCACGCCCACATGTTCTGGTCTTGCCCCAGACTTGTGGAGTACTGGACAGCCTTCTTCGAGGCTATGTCCAAAGTGGTGGGGGTGAGGGTGGAGCCATGCCCGATAGTGGCGGTCTTCGGGGTTTCAGACCAGCCAGATCTATTCCTGGGGAGGAGGGCGGACGCCCTTGCCTTTGCCTCCCTGATCGCCCGCCGTAGAATCCTGTTTGGCTGGCGGTCAGCAGCACCGCCCAGAGCTGCAGACTGGCTGTCCGACCTCTCGAATCTCTCCAAATGGAGAAAATCAAATTCGCCATCCGAGGGTCAGACGACGGCTTCCACAGAACGTGGGAGCCATTCATGCAACTGTTCCGGGACCTGTTTGTGGCCAACGTACATGAGGAAGAATAGTCGGGTGGCCAAGAATCAGGGGAAAATGGACGGGAATCGGGGGAAGGTAGCCGGGGGGAGGGGGGGGGGGGGGGGGGTTACGGGCTCGTTATGGGGGTTTGATGGCAAGCCAAGGCCCAAAACCAAACTATAAATAAATGCCTATAAACATGTGCTTCGGCCATATTGGGGAATGTAAAATATGTATGCTGGCTAAAGGGGGCGGCCACAATTGTTGTTATGAAGATGCTTACCTGTAAATATTCATGTTAAATTTTTGAGTTTTCTTTTTTTCTCTCTCTCTAATAATTTGTAATTTGTCATATATAAAATATGAAAACTCAAGAAATGGCTATCGCCGAATACTCCGCCCCCACCACTCTCGGGATCAGCGCCCTGCTAAGCACGAAAAAGTCAATCCGGGAGTACGTCTTATGAACATGGGAGAAAAAGGAGAACTCCCTACCCCCCGGCTTCAAAAACCTCCAAGTGTCCACCCCTCCCATCTGATCCATGAACCCCCTCAGCACCGAGGCCGCTGCCGGCCTTCTGCCCGTCCTAGACTTCGAGCGGTCCAGAGCCGGATCCAGCACCGTGTTAAAGTCCCCACCCAGAATCAATCCCCCTGTCTCCAGGTCCGGGATCAGGCCCAGCATACGCCGCATGAAGCCCGCATCGTCCCAGTTGGGAGCATAAACATTAACCAAGACCACCCGTTCCCCCTGAAGTCTCCCACTCACCATCACATATCGACCTGCACTATCCGCCACCACTTTGGACGCGACGAACGACAGGCTCTTTACCCACCAAAATTGCCACCACACGGTTCTTTACATCAAGCCCCGAGTGAAACACCTGTCCCACCCAACTTTTTCTTAGCCTCACCTGATCCGTAACCCTGAGGTGCGTCTCCTGGAGCATAGCCACATCCGCTCCAAACCCCCTCAAGTGAGCCAAGACCCGGGATCGCTTCACCGGACCATTCAGCCCCCTCACGTTCCATGTGACCAGCCGAACCCGAAGGGCCGTCCCCTTCCCTCTAAGCCGATCAGCCATAGCCCTTCCTCAACCCACCACGTGCCCAGGGAACCCTCCAACCCCTCTCCCAACCCCCCCTTCACCATCCATTCCCTCACAGTCCCTGCAGCAACAACCCGGCACCCCCTTCTCCTCCTCCCCCCCCCCCAAACCCCCCCACCCTCCCCAAGCTAGGGCCCCCCCTAGCGGTGTTACCCCCAACATTGTGCTTCCGTGAGTCAGCTGACTTCTGCTGACCCCGACTACTCCCGCCATAACCACGACCCCCCCCCCCCCCGCGAATGCAACACAGCCACCAATCCCTCCCTACCAGCGCCGGCCCCGGCACGGGAAGAAACACGCGGGGAAAAGACAGACACATGACCCATCGGGACCCCAAACTACTCCCCAACCCACCAGTGGAAAAAACAAAAAAAGCACCACAATAAATAACCAACAGCCCCAAAGAAACCCCGAAAGAACCCAAATAACCATAACTAAAATAGCGAAAACAGCAAAAACAAACAGGAAACAACCATCAGCAAACACAGCCAATATAGGCGAAAGGATACCTAAGAGGACAAAGCCACCAAACAAAGTACATTTCCCCCCAGTCCTCAGTCCAAATCCAAGTTCTCAGCCTGGACAAAAGCCCAGGCCTCCGCCGGAGAGTCAAAGTAGAGCTGGCGGTCCTTGTACGTGACCCAGAGGCGAGCCGGCTGTAGAAGGCCAAACTTCACTCCCTTCCTGTGAAGCACTCCCTTCGCACGATTGAAGCCAGCTCTTCTCCTCGCCACCTCCGCGCTCCAGTCCTGAAAAATCCGAACGTCCGTGTTCCCCCACCTGCTGCTCCTCTCCTTCTTCGCCCATCTCAACACGCACACCCGGTCAACCAAGCAGTGGAAACGGACCAGCACCACTCTGGGCGGTTCATTCGGCCTGGGCTTCTGCTGCAGCACTCGATTGGCACCTTCCAGCTCCAGGGACCACAAAATGACCCCGCACCCATCAGCGAGTTCAACATTAGGACCACATAGGCCGCCAAAGCCGAACCTTCCAGCCCCTCCGAGAGGCCTAAAATCCGTAGATTCTTCCGGCGGGAACGGTTCTCCATCTCCTCCATCCTCGCCAGCCATTTCTTGTGCAGTGCCTCGTGCGACTCCACTTTTACTGCCAGGCCCAAAAGCTCGTCCTCATTCTCCGAAGCCTTGTGCCGCAGCTCCCGAATCTCCACGGCCTGAGCCGTCTGAGTCGCTAGCGAGGCCTTAAACAGCTCCAAAATCTCGGCTTTGAGCTCCTTGAAGGAGCGCTGAAGCAGCTCCTGCTGCTCCCGCGCCCACTGCTCCCACGCTGCTGCTGCTGCCACGCTTGCCGCCATCTTGCTTTTTCTGCCTCTTGCCTTTCTCTATGGTAATGCTGACTTCTGGACCGCTCCACTGCGAGTCCAGTCCATCCACCGGCCGCTGGACACTCTGGCTGTGTATCCCCCTGGGGGAAATTCGAAACAGCACCGTTGCGGGCTCTTAAAAGAGCCTGAAATTCCAAAAAAAGCGGGAGCTGCCGAACGTGCGGCTTAACTCCACATTGCCGCCACCAGAAGTCCAACTGGACTCTTTCAACCAACGGGTTGGACTTGTGCACCCGCACATGCTTCCGGAGCAGGATGGGCCCGGGGGTGGCCAGCCAGGTCGGGAGTGGGGTCCCAGAGGCAGACTTCCTGGGGAAAACAAGAAGACGTTCGTGAGGTGTTTGATTCGTGGCAGTACAGAGGAGAGACCGAATAGAATGGAGGGTGTCTGGGAGGACCTCTTGCCAGTGGGAGACCAGGAGACACCTGGACCGCAGGGCCAGTAGGACAGTCTTCCAAACCATACCGTTCTCCCTCTCGACCTGACCGTTACCCCGGGGGTTATAACTGGTCGTCCTGCTAGAGGCGATGCCTCTGCTGAGCAGGAATTGATGCAGCTCGTCACTCATAAAAGGAGGAGCCCCGGTCGCTGTGGATGTACGTGGGGTAACCGAACAGGGAGAAAATGGAATGGTGGGCTTTGATGATAGTTGTCGTGGTCATGTCGGGGCAGGGGATGGCGAACGGGAAGCGGGAGTACTCGTAAATCACATTTAAGAAATATGTGTTGCGGTTGTTGGAGGGGAGGGGACCTTTGAAGTCCATGCTAAGACTTTCGAAAGGGCGGGAAGCCTTTATCAGATGCGCCTGCTCGGGGCAGTAGAAGTGCGGCTTGCACTCCGCGCACATGTGGCATTCCCTGGTTACAGTCCTGACCTCCTCGATGGAGTAGGGCAGGTTGCGGGTCTTGATAAAATGAAAAAAACGGGTGACCCCTGGATGGCAGAGGTCCGTGTGGAGGCGGTCCATCTGTGCGTTGGTGCTGGTACCACGGGACAGGGCATCAGGAGGCTTGTTGAGCATCCCAGGACGATACACGATATCGTAGTTGTACGTGGACAACTCGATCTGCCACCGCAAGATCTTGTCGTTCTTGATCTTGCCCCTCTGTGCATTATCGAACATGAAGGCTACTGACCGTTGGTCTGTGAGGAGGGTAAACCTCCTGCCGGCCAGATAGTGCCTCCAATGTCGCACAGCTTCGACAATGGCCTGTGCCTCCTTTTCCACCGAGGAATGGCGGAGTTCGGAAGCGTGGAGGGTCCGGGAGAAAAAGGCCATGGGTCTGCCCGCTTGGTTGAGGGTGGCCACCAGAGCTACATTGGATACGTCGCTCTCGACCTGGAATGGGAGGGACTCATCAATAGCACGCATCGTGGCCTTTGCGATATCCGCTTTGATGTGGCTAAAGGCCTGGCGGACCTCCATCGAAAGGGGAAACGTGTTGGACTGGATGAGGGGGCGGGCTTTGTCGGCGTAGTTAGGGACCCACTGAGCATAATAGGAAAAGAAGCCCAGACAGCGTTTGAGGGCTTTGAGGGAGTTGGGAAGGGGGAGTTCCATTAGGGGGCGCATGCGTTCGGGGTCGGGGCCTATCACTCCGTTACGCATTACGTAGCCAAGGATGGCTAGATGGTCAGTGCTAAACACACACTTATCCTTATTATACGCAAGGTTAAGGAGTTTTGCGGTATGGAGGAATTTTCGGAGGTTGGTGTCGTGGTCCTGCTGGTCATGGCCGCTGATGGTGACATTGTCAGGAAGGTGGCTCGTAAATCGTATTGGTCACCGAGACCCCATTTGTGACACCGAATGGAACCCTTAAAAAGTGGTAGAGTCGTCCATCCGCTTCGAACGCAGTGTACTTTTGGTCACTCGCGCGGATGGGGAGCTGGCTGTAGGCGGACTTAAGGTCCACCGTGGAAAAGACTTTTTACTTCGCGATCCTGTTAACCAGGTCAGAGATACGGGGGAGAGGATACGCGTCCAGCTGCGTAAACCTGTTGATAGTCTGACTGTAATTGATGACCATTCAGTTTTCTCCCCAGTCCTAACCACCAGCACTTGTGCTCGCCAGAGGCTGTTGCTAGCCTCTATGACCCCTTCCTTCAGAAACCTTTGGACCTCGGACCGGATGAAGATCCGGTCCTGGGCACTGTACCGTCTGCTCCTGGTGGCGACGGGTTTGCAATCCGGGTTGAGGTTTGCAAACAGGGAAGGGGGGGCGGCGACCTTGAGGGACGTGAGGCTGCAGACAGTAAGAGGGGGGAATAGGGCCGCCGAATTTAAAAGCTAAGCTCTGCAGGTTGCACTGAAAGTCCAGTCCAAGAAGTGCCGGTGCGCAGAAGGATGAGGAATTTATAGTTTTTAAAAACCCTCCCCTGGACCGTGAGGTCCGCCACACAGCAACCGGTGATTTGGACTGAGTGCGAACCAGATGCCAGAGCGATTTTGTGCTTTACTGGATGAATGGGGAGCACGCAGCGTCTTACCGTGTTGGGGTGGATGAAGCTCTCTGTGCTCCCGGAGTCCAGTAGGCAGCTCGTCTCGCGACCGTTGAGGTGGATCTGTGTGGTCGCCGTGGAAAGGGTGCATGGCCGTGATTGATCCAGCGTCACCGAGGCAAGTCGTGGCAGGAACTCGGAGTTGTCATCCAATACGGAGTAATCGCTTGCAGGGTCCTCCGTGCTGATCCAAGATGGCAGCGCCTGTCGGCCGCACGTGGTGGGGGATGAACAAGATGGCGGCGCCCGCGGGCCGCACGTGGCATCGGGGGCCCAAGATGGCGGCGTCCGTGAATCACTCATGGCGGTGGGGCGTGGAGGCAGCGAGGTCCGCACGGGGCCCAAGAGGAGTGCGGGGGGGGGGGGGGAACCCACGGTTGCTGTCCGGGAAGGCAGCAACCGACTTGGAGAGACAGACGGCCGCAAAGTGGCCCTTTTTGCCGCAGCTCTTGCAGACTGCGGTGCAGGCCGGGCAGCGCGAGCGGGGGTGCTTGGCCTGACCGCATAAATAGCAGCGGGGGCCCGTGAGCTTATTGGGGCGTCCTGCAGTGCAGGTCTGGGGTCCAAGTCGGCGGGGATGAGGGGGGCTGTGTGCCACGCTGCCCAAGGGGCCGCTGCGCGGCTGGGGGCGTACGCGCGCGCGTTGCGGTCAGCGACCTCCAAAGAGGATGCGAGGGTCCATGCCTCAGTGAGGCTTAGAGTGTCCTTTGCTAAAAGTCTCTGAAGTATTTGGGGTGACTGCATGTCTGCCATAAGGCGTCCCTGATCAAAAGTTCGGTGTGCTCCGCAGCAGTAACCTGTGGGCAGGCGCAATTTCTCCCTAGGGCAATGAGGGCCCGATAGAATTCGTCGAGAGACTCACCAGGGAATTGTTGCCAGGAGGTGCCGCGCGTAGGCCTGATTTACTGGCCTGATGAAGTGTCCTTTTAATAGATCCATAGCGACATCATAGTCCAGTTCGTCCTCTATCATAGAGTAAACGGCAGTGCCCACGCACGAGTGGAGGATGTGGAGTTTCTGCTCCTTTGTTGGTCGATTTTCTGTAGTAGTGAGGTAGCTGTTGAAACACGCCAGCCAATGTTTAAAAGTTGCTCACGCGTTTGCAGCATGCGGGCTGATTCAGAGGCATTCTGGCTTGATCCGTAGTTCCATTTTCAAATTCTAGCGTATTAAATTGATGCACCATCAATTGTACTCGAATCGTAGTGAAGTTCCAAACAACAGGCTTTAATACGCTAGATGTGTGCCCGGCAGTGGTCATACAGAGAAAGGCCGACTGCCAGCTGGTACGAGTTCTTATATCCCGCCTTGTAGGCGGAGCTACCAACCTCTCAGCCAATCGGCGGGGAGTCACATGACTAGCCACAGCCAATTGGCAGAGAGGCACATGACTTGCCTGGGCCAATGGGCAGCGAGACTGCTGTACCAATGGCAGCTTGGTTCTAAGGTAATATGATGTCCCTAATCATACTACCACAAGGACTTCCCAACAGTGTGCAGCGTACTCAGCGATGATGCTATATTGGAGGAGGCAGAGTCTCCAAAAAACAGCGCTGCCTCCAATTTCGGCGTCAAAAGGGATTCTCCGGCCAATCGCTGAATGCGATTTCGGCGTCGGCAATCGGAGAATCCCGCCCTAGGTCTCAGGAAAGGAGAATCCAGCCGTATGTATTCCGACCATGGGAATTATTGTCCGTTTTCTGTACCTGAACCTGTACTGATTTTGTTTCTTACAGATACCCAGTTTTCAATGCCAGGTCTATTTCTTATCTTGCAGACAAGCGTGTTTCTTATTAAGTTAAACCTCGAGTCAATCGCTGCCCCATTAATCTTAACTTCTGTTGTAAAACTTAGATTAATAGAGATGCTACACTTCACACTACTCTGGAAAGCCGCTGTTGATGATAATGAAGCACCATGATAGTACTTAATGCCTCTTCTTTTGTTTCAATACCGTCAGTCATACATCAGCATTCAATCCATTACAGCATGACCTTTGCTTACAAGGAGCTCAATTATATCGGCATTATGGACCCTCACATTCCAGTTCAACAGTTTGGTAATTTTGACATGAATCTCTTGTTAGTGACCAAAAAGTCTGTGATATGGAGGCTAAAAGAAGGAAAGTCAGGTTTGCACATGTCTTATCGTCTTAGGTGACAGAACCACAACTTGGTTGTAAGAACATTTAGAAAATACCCTAGAGCATTTAATTTACATTAAATGCATTAATATTGGCTTTGATGCACAAATTGATGCACTTCCTCCTTAACTGTAGAAAATTGGTGGAAAATCTAATCCTAAAAGAATTAAGCGTTTTATCATGAATTTTGTGAAATGCTGAACAGGATTTTGGAACTGAAATTATAGATTTTTATTTTATAGAGTTACGTATTTTCTGTAAAATATCAAGCAAGTTTTTTGCATTGAAAATATGATGATTTAGTTTTATGATTTTTATTTATATCTAATTGCTGTTGATAGAGTCAATGCTGTTGATGAACAGTTTAAATTATAATAATGATGGTGACTCCTTTTAATAGAGATTGGAAGTGCCTGATGTGACTTGAAGGTGGGGAGGGGGGGTCAGGCCCACACCCATCTAAAGTATCCATCTGCCTTCTTGGGACAGAGTGCTCCTCACCCCTGACCCCACCACCATTTCTCTTCAGATATAGCAGTTTTCTTCAAACTTTTTTTCCAGGGACCCACTGTTACCCACTGATCAACCTTCGGGACACAACCCGGTCAACCTTTGCGACTCACTCCGGCCGACCTTCGCAAACCACGCCGGCCGATCTTCGTGACCCTCGCCGGCCGACCGTCGCGACCCACCATTTTCTCTTACCTTGTTTGCTGCTGACAAAAATGGAGGAAATGGTTTTGGGTTCTTTTGGCCCTCGTACACGCTCCTCCAATGGACCTGTTGGATGAAGGTGAAGCCTTCCGGTGTCGGAAAGTATGGAGTATCCATCTGTCCAAAGTTCTGCATTTTTTTCCTGTAAAAGTTTATCAAATAAACCCCCCCCCCACTAATTATGGACTAACCTCATTAACACTAGACCCTTTGACAAAGAGTCATCGGACTCGAAACGTTAGATCTTTTCTCTCCCTACAGATGCTGCCAGACTTGCTGAGATTTTCCAGCATTTTCCCTTTTGTTTCAGATTCCAGCATCCGCAGTAATTTGCTTTTAACACTACACCCTGTGTGCTTCACCCGATGCCGGTGTATGAATAAAATAAATGAAAAGAATAAAAATTAAATGAATAATATAAATGAATAAAACCCCCTGGAACTTGTAAAAAAAAAAAATGAATAAAATAAATGAAAGAAATTAAAATTAAATGAATAAAATAAATGAATAAAATGAATAAACACCCCCGAACATGTAAAACAAAATGCTACGACTGTTTAAAAAAATAGCGGCGCGAGGGGCTGGAGTCACAGAGAGGGGGGGGGGAGGGCAGACGGGGGGGGGGGGGGGGGGGAGGGCACACTGGGTCGGGGAGTGGGCACACTGGGGGTGGGTGGGAGGGGGCAGGATGGGGGTGGGTGGGAGGGGGCAGGATGGGGGTGGGGGGGCAGGGCACACTGGGGGAGGGGCACACTGAGGGTGGGAGGGAGAGGGCAGGATGGGGGTGGGAGGGGAGAGGGCAGGATGGGGGTGGGGGGAGAGGGCAGAATGGGGGTGGGGGGAGTGGGCAGGATGGGGGTGGGGGAGAGGGCAGGATGGGGGTGGGGGGAAGAGGGCAGGATGGGGGTGGGGGGAAGAGGGCAGGATGGGAGTGGGGGGGCAGGGCACACTGGGGGAGGGGCACACTGAGGGTGGGAGGGAGAGGGCAGGATGGGGGTGGGAGGGGAGAGGGCAGGATGGGGTGGGGGAAGAGGGCAGGATGGGGGTGGGGGAAGAGGGCAGGATGGGGGTGGGGGGAAGAGGGCAGGATGGGGGTGGGGGGAAGAGGGCAGGATGGGGGTGGGGGGAGAGGGCAGGATGGGGGTGGGGGGAGAGGGCAGGATGGGGGTGGGGGGAAGAGGGCAGGATGAGGGTCACATTGCGGGAGGGGGCACACTGGGGGTGGGGGGCACACTGGGGGTAGGAGGGAGAGGGCACACAGGGGCTGGAGGGGGTCCTTAATTCCACCCGGGCCGGGTGGCTGATCCGGGCAGAGAGGGGGAGCAGCCTCGCCGAGAGGCCGGTGTGTTTGGGGCGGAGGTGGGGGAGCTGCGGGGCCGCCTGTCGCTCGGCAGCATGGCCCCTGGGGATGAGGCGCCCCCGGGTTCCTGTGTTTTTAAGTTGCACTCTTTGGAATTAAAACTCAACAGTCTGCAGAGAGACCCAGACTTTGTATCCCCCCTGTGATGATATGATCTGCATACTCGTCTGCCATTGGGCCAGAATGTCGGCTTACCATTGGCCCTGGTCGGTCATGTGCCTCTCGACCGATTGGCCGAGAGGCTGAGTTAACCACGCCTCTATTAACGAGGTACAAATGCTCAGACGCCTGACGATCGTCCCTTTCCACTGTAGACGATCGCAGAGCTGTGTTCTAGTCAATTAAAGCCAGACTTTGGTAAATCACTCGCCTCGCGTGCAATCGATGGTACATCAATTTAATTGACTACGACTTTGAAGATGGAGTTCTGCATCAAGCCCGAATGCCTCCGCATCAGCCCGCAAACTCCGAACTCTGCAGAACTTTTCAAACTCTGGCTGACTTGCCTCGAAGGGTTCCTAGCATCTACAACCACCCCCCCCACCGGGGCACAGAAGCTGCACGTCCTCTACTCCAGCGTGGGTATTTACGCTTACGCAATAATCAAAGAGGAAACGGATTATGATGACGCTATACAAAAGCTAAAAGGACAATTCATCAAACCGATCAATAGGGTATTCGCTCGACATCTGCTGGCCACCAGAAAGCAGGTCCCCGGTGAGCCTCTAGACCAATACGTCCAGGCCCTCTATGCCCTGGGGAGAGGTTGCACCTGTGTAGCGGTGTCCGCTACAGAGCACATGGAGCTACTGATCAGAGACGCTTACGTGGCTGGGATGCTGTCTCCCGTGATCCGCCAGCGGATGCTGGAAAGAGACAAACTCAGTTTAACGGAGACGCTGACTCTCTCCGCCTCCCTGGAGGTCACAGATCTAAGCGCTCGCACCTATGACCCTGGCCAGGCCGCCTCCTGGCACGCTTCCCACCAGCCACCCGCCGCTCCCGGCCTCCCTCAGGCTTGTGCCACGGGGCGCCCCGATAAATCCGCGGGGCCCCGCTGCTACTTTTGCAGGTACGCTAAACACCCTCGCTCGCGCTGCCCAGCCCGCTCCGCCCTCTGTAAGAGCTGCGGGAAGAAGGGCCACTACTCCACGGTCTGCCAGGCCAAAACGCTGGCTGCAGCGCTTCTGGAAGCTGCACAGCACTCTCCCCCCCTCTCCCAGGCCTCTGCAAACGGCCTGTGTGCCTCTCTCTCTCCCCCAGGGCCCATCCAGCCGCTCCCGACTCGCACCCCGCCGGCCGACAAGCGCACCTCCCCGGCCCCTCCAGGCCTCTGCCAGCCTGCCCCGCACGTTTTTCCCCCCCGCCCCCGGGCCCCGGCGCCCGACCGGCTTGCCTCTCCGGGCCCTCCCGGTCCCTGCCTGCCCGCAGCGCGACTCTGCTCCCCCCGCCTCCGGCACCCCCGCACCCGTCTTGCGCGCCTTACCTCCTCCCGCAGCTGCTACACCTAACCGGCGTCCTGGAGCCGGCCTGCGCGTCCCCACAGCTGCTACACCTAACCGGCGTCCTGGAGCCGGCCTGCGCGTCCCCACAGCTGCTACACCTAACCGGCGTCCTGGAGCCGGCCTGCGCGTCCCCACAGCTGCTACACCCGACTCGCCTCCTGGAGCCGGCCTGCGCGTCCCCACAGCTGATGCACCCGGCTCGCCTCCTGGAGCCGGCCTGCGTGCCTCACCTCATCAGCTCGCAATGCCGGCAACGCTAGCTCCGCCACCAGCGGCCACGAGGGCTTCTTGGGCGCCGCCATCTTGGGCTGCCGACCCCACGTGCGGGTCCTGGGCGCCGCCATCTTGGGGCCCCGACCCCACATGCGGATACTGGGCGCCGCCATCTTGGGGAACAGACCTCACATGTGGATCCTGGCCACCGACTTCCAGATCTGCCACGCAAGGTCCCTCCAGCATTGAATCGGACAGCGACGACGGATTTTCTCCACGGCTCGCGGCCGTTCACCTCACATATGGATCCTGGCCACCGACTTCCAGATCTGCCACGCAAAGTCCCTCCAGCATCGACTCAGACGGCGACGACGGATTTTCCCCACGTCTCACGGCCGTTCAACTCGACCAGTCTCATCCACGCACGCTAGCCAAAACGACAATGCTGATCCACCTCAACGGCCACGAGACGGGCTGCCTGCTGGACTCCGGGAGCACGGAAAGCTTCGTTCACCCTGACACAGTAAGACGCTGCGCGCTCCCTGTCCATCCCGTAACACGCAAAATCGGTTTAGCCTCAGGTTCGCACTCCGTCCAAATCACCGGGTGCTGCATCGCGGACCTCACGGTCCAAGGGAAGGTTTTTAAAAATTATAAATTCCTTGTCCTCCCTGACCTTTGCGCACCGGCACTCCTAGGACTGGACTTCCAGTGCAACCTGCAGAGCTTGACCTTTCAATTCGGCGGCCCTATACCCCCCCTCACTGTCTGCAGCCTCGCGTCCCTCAAAGTGGACCCTCCCTCCCTGTTTGCTAACCTCACCCCCGATTGCAAACCCGTCGCCACACGGAGCAGACGGTACAGCGCCCAGGACCGATCCTTCATCAGGTCCGAGGTCCAGAGGTTGCTGACGGAAGGGGTCATCGAGGCCAGCAACAGTCCCTGGCGAGCCCAAGTGCTGGTGGTCCGGACGGGGGAGAAAAACCGGATGGTCATCGACTGTAGCCAAACCATCAATCGGTTTACGCAACTGGACGCGTATCCTCTTCCCCGTATTTCTACCATGGTAAACGAGATCGCGACATACAAGGTCTTCTCAACTGTGGACCTTAAGTCCGCTTACCACCAGCTCCCCATCCGCGCGAGTGACCGACTGTACCCGCGTTCGAGGCTGACGGGCGCCTCTACCACTTCCTGAGGGTTCCGTTTGGTGTCACAAATGGGGTCTCGGTCTTCCAACGGGAGATGGACCGAATGGTCGACAAGTGCGGATTACGGGCTGGCACCCGCCGGTGTGCGGCCCCCCCCCCCCCCACCACAGACCCCCCCTCCCCTTTTTCACCCCAGCACCCCACTCAGCTTCCCCATCCCTCATCCATGGCGTCTCCGCGGCCAGCTCAGGTGACGGAGACTACTCGAAGTCTATCGCTCCCGGACTCCAGGACATCAGCAGGACCATCAGCCGATCCGACGACAACTCCTCCACTACGGCGCTCAGCCAGGACGTCAAGGACCACCAAAGACTGATCGAATCCTTCTAGAGTTCTACAGCCCCATGGACTTTCTTTTTGTAAATATCGTTATGTCTGGGCCAGTGGCAAGCCCCCAAATTCGATAAGGGTACGGAGAGAAAATTATTCTCCCGACGGCTACTCATATCATCAGTTCTCTCCCCCCCCCACCCCACCCTGGGTCTCGTTCACACACCCCCCCCCCCCCACCTTCCTTCTCCGTAAGGGGTGAATGTGATGATATGATCTGCATACTCGTCTGCCATTGGGCCAGAACGTCGGCTTACCATTGGCCCTGGTCGGTCATGTGCCTCTCGCCCGATTGGCCGAGAGGCTGAGTTAACCACGCCTCTATTAACGAGGTATAAATGCTCAGACGCCTGACGATCGTCCCTTTCCACTGTAGACGATCGCAGAGCTGTGTTCTAGTCAATTAAAGCCAGACTTTGGTAAATCACTCGCCTCGCGTGCAATCGATGGTACATCACCCCCCACCCCAGCTCCCCCACTTCCCCCCGCCCCCCCCATCCATCCCCACCGAGTAATAAAGTCGACACATATGCAGCAGTGATCTATAGGGACCAGTGCAGCTGTAGGTTAGGCAACTGCGACCTCTCTAACCTGTCTTTCTGCTTATGCAGAAATCTCATTAGTTCCCTGTGAGTGAAAGATCTTTCTACATTTTGGCAAATGACTAGATGGGGAAATTAATTAGGCGTGTTTCTCCAAAATTTTGGAGATCAATCAACATAAGGGACAATTATTCTTCATGTCGGTAATTAAACAGAAAGTTGAATGTTGAGAAGAAAAAGCCACTGATCAATTTTGATGCGTATGCAACAATACAAAACTTGATTTTCAAAGATAGGTTGAAAGAAGACATTAAAATGTACTGCGATTTAGGGCAAGTATAATGCCTTGGAGAAGGTTGTCAAATGACAGTAGCATTGACCAGGTGCACACAAGTACATTTGGAAAAATGTCAAAAGTACTACAAATCCACTTAAAATAATGGATAGATGAGAGCAAAATGAGGCAGTAATCTAACACAAAAAACTCAGCTAACATATGGAAGGCAGCTTGAACTTCAGTGGTGACAGCTATACGTTTGTCAGTAATGACACTAACAGTCACCTTAGGTGATGATTTTTTCCAAGGTGTCTTCAGAAGCAACAGTGGTGTTAATATTCATGTATTATTCATCCTATGAGATTGCTTTATTCTGTTTCAGGAATGTATGACGATTGAGGAATGTTCTGTGTATATAGTGACAGTGCAACTATGTGGCGGAGGATGCTATTTTCATGAATGCATCTATATTTGTTGTAATTTGACCAAGAAATTATGAGTTCAGTCTCCAGGTGTAGCATTTGATCAGAAACCCTGAAGTTGTGAGGTTAAATCCCAAGCAAACTGTGAAATAATGTGCCAGTCAAGACATGCGTTCGATGTTTTGAAGTGTTTAATTCTTCTAGTTGCAAATATTTCTCAATAATTATTCATGACCTCTCTTTAATCCAGTATCAACTGCAGCTTTCCTTCTCGTAAATATGATTGCGTTCATCCTATCCCTGATCAAGATGCTTCTTATCTTTCTAGCTATCATCTTGCTGCAGTTAAATTGATCATTCCGAAAGCTATAGAACATTGCAATTAATTTTTAAATTGTCCATAACTTTGAAAGTTCTTATCTAATTCATGATCACCAGCACTAATTCTGTCATGGATGTATCACTGCTGTACAGTATTACTTTCTTTTTTCGGGAACTTTTTTTTTGCGAATCATTTAGATTCAAATGCATTGCCAATTCATTTGATAGAACTGACACTTTGCATTTTTCATCAAGTTATCCTAACTTGACCTTTCACCTTGTTTATGGCTGTCAAGTTTGCTCCAAGATTCTCTGTGTTGAAATTTTACCAATTTACTGGCTTCTTGTTTTTTTTTTCCTGTTCCTTTTGTTCAGCATCCACCGGGGTCGACATTTTTGTTGATGATTCCATTCAACGTTTAAATTCCTTTAGATCACATAACCTTAATGTTTAAACCCTCCAGTGCAAAGGCTGAATGACTCCATCTGGGTGTCCTCCACATCCTTTGAATAGGATATTGACATTTTTTTCGGATTCGTCAGAGAATGATTTTCACAAGTCAAATATTTTGCTTATTCATTCATGGGAGGTGAGTGTTGCAGGCAAGGCCAGTGTTTATTGCCCACTTTAATTGTCCTTGAGAAGTGGGGTAGAGGGTGGTGAGTTAAAGAAAGCAGCATTTTCTTTGTGTAATGAGTTTATTAAGTAAATGAGTCCAATTGCTGAAATCTTTGATCTCCTCAAATCAATCCAATGATCCAATCATTCTTCCTAATAGTAAGTTAACAATTAGCCAATGAAACAAGTCCTTGGCCATTTCAGTATCAAGGACATTATGATAGTCTCAAATGTCCTTGCTGTCTGTGCTATTATTGAGGCACAATGGTGGTGGGAAATGGATGAAAGTGGAACTTGAGGTAGGACCCGATTGCACCAGGATGTATTCTGCTATTTTGGTATTGCACAAATTATTCCTAATGTAGGGGAGGGCACTTATTTTCGCATTGCCATGCCGGCTTTACTGGAAATGAACAAATGATGTTAATAACAGAAAATTCCTCTTATTCCTATTCCCTTTGTGCTCTCATATGGCGATTATATAAAGGGAGGTTTTATGGCTTTCTAGAAATCATGGATGCAGCTACTGACTTGAAACTTCAGGGTCGCCTGCATCATTTTAATTTTATTCTGCTTGAGAATTTTGGAGGTGGACTTCAAGCCACCAGAATGAAGGACTCTGATCACAACCCTTTGAATTGAAAACTTCCCGCATCTATTGACAAATGAGGCTGACAAAGCACATCGTTCCTTTTCTGTTTCTGTAGCTGTTTTTTTTTCCTGGAACAGATTGCCAGCCTGCTGTCAGAGAATGTGCCTTAAAGGGTGCCACTCTGACTCAAGAATGGCCGACCAGGAGATTCTCCCATTCTTACTGCCTGCCATAGGCACAGTAGAAGGATTTGGCACTTAACCTGAGTGGCCATGTTTCAAATGCATCGTCCATGGGCATCAAATTCTGGGCATGGATTTTCACAAGGTCAGGTTTACTTGGGAGTCCTTTAAAAAGGTGGGTAGGTCTTTATTCTGGGATTCTCCACTCTATTCCCAGGCTAAGTAATTTCCAAAAGCGCTTTTGGTTCCTGTTAAAAGCCCGCAAGTAGCATTTATGACATGCCTACTCCTTCATAATTTTTGTGGACTTGGACCAGGTTTTTGTAAAGCTGTCTGGGCTCTCAATGAAGCCTTATTTGTATACTTAGCTGAGAGCTCAGACGGCCATTAGAATACTGGAGCAGCTGTTCCCCAGATAAACATTGTTTGATTGACAATAATTTTAAAAGCTGCTAATAATTCACAAAGCTTGTTGACACCAGTTAAGTCAAGGGTTTTTGATTTTTGAAACTTTAAAGGGACTGGAAATTTGACACTTTTATTAGCGTAGGTCAAAATACAGCAGCGGATGCTGGAAATCCGAAATAAAAAAAACATGTCACCCTGTCGGTGTTTAATCTCCTCAATTGAGGGGAGACCACATTGGGAGTAGTGAATACAGTGGACCAAATTGAAGGAAGTGCAAGCAAAATGCTGCTTTACTTAGAAGGAGTGTTTGGGGCCTTGGAGAGGAGGAGGTAAAGGGCCAGGTGTTACACCTACCGTGATTACATAGGAAGGTGGCACAGGAAGGGGATAAGGTGTTGTGGATGGTGGAGGAATGGGAGCAGACTTTGTGGAAAGCCTATAAGTACACAAACATGACCCCAACCTTCCCTTCGCTTGCCATTTTAGCTCACATCTTGCTCTCTTGCCCACATTTCTGCCCTTGGCCTGCTGCAGTGAAGCCCAGTGAACCAGAGGAACAGCACCACATCCTTCAATTAGGTACTTTACAGACATGTGGACTTAACATTAAGTTCAACAGCTTCAGACTATGAATTCTCTTCTCCATTTGATATTTTTTCCCTAATCCCTTCCCCAACAGGCAATCGGTAACTTGTTTTGCTTTCACAGATTGCTGACCCTGGTTCTGCTATTAGTGCATTCTGTGACCATACGTTTATGCCATTATTAGTTCCTTCAGTCTTTAACACGACCACTTTAACACTTTTTCTTGCGTTCATGACATCTTTCTCAATCACGCCTAAGCTGTCATCTAGCCCTGATCTTCAATTCCACACCTTCTCCAACCATCCCCTCCATAATCCGTCACACTTCTAATCCGCTTCAGCTCTGAAGAAGATTCATGTGGACTCGAAACGTTGACTCTGTTTCTCTCTCCACAGATGCTGCCAGATCTGCTGCATCGTTTCAGCATTATTTTTACTTTTCTGAGCTTGCTGCCCAGACTTCTGTTTCAAGTTATCAATGGATTATTTTCAAAGCGATTTTTCTTACACATGCCATAAGGCACTATGGTGTTCATTGGTTCTTGAAAGGGGCATGTATCTTAACAAGGATTATGAGGTGGCAAAGGGTGAGTAGAGGGACATAAGAGGGCTGAGGTGGTGGGTGAATGTGCATGGCATTACATATGGCAATGAGGTGAAATGGTTGGGTGGGGGGCATGAAGCGGCATGGATGGAACATGTGGAGTGCTTGGAGTGTGAAGAGGGTGTGAGTGATGAGGGCTGGAGGGCGTTTGTGTTTTTCTTTCACGAGGAAAAAAACCCATGGCACTGAGGTACGCCTTTTAAATAGCTTGTGCTGGCACCTGTACACTTCTTCCTGGGTCAACTGGCTTAATTCCAGCCTGCACCCATCCCCTTGCGATGCCTGCAATGGAGATCCTGCTTTTGTGGGAACTTTGTCCTGAGGCAGGCGGACTGAGCTGGGAATTTTCCGAGCTCCCACAACTAGACTCTCGGATGAAAAGAAATCCAGGCGCTGCAGTGGAACTTTTGGCTCAGAAACAGGGACATTACCACCACCCCTTGATCTCAAAATCCTCTCAAAACAAAGGATAGAACTGAAGGCCAGACGTTTCTCTATGGCGATTCCTCTAATGCCTTGCTGATAAAGAATAGAGGAGACCCAATGGAAGCAAGAGAGCGAATGTTAACATAAGGGACGTGTAGGTCTTTATGCAAATATGTTTCTTTCGAATATATTTTGTTATATTTCTCACAAACAAGGAATATTGTCTACATGCAAACTGAGTGGCAGCATGATGATTATTTAAATTAAGAACATTAGATAATTAGTACTGAAGGAGAATGCTGCACAAGTTGGATGCGTTGTCTTTTGCAATGGAGGTTAAACCATGGCCCAGGTGGATGTTTTCAAAAATTAATTGACAAGATATCAGTGTCGCTGGTTGGACCACCCAGCCAGTGGCATGGTAGCACAGGGGTTAGCACAGTTGCTTCACAGTTCCAGGGTCCTGTTGTATCACGATATGTAATGGGCGGAATTCTCAGCTCCCCACGTGGCGTGGGAGAATAGTGGGAGGGCCTCCCGACATTTTTCATGCCCCCCTGGTGCCCCCAGCGATTCTACCCACCCCCGCCCCGTTTTTCACGGCGATTCTGCGAGCCCGATGGGCCGAGCGGCCGGCCCTTCACGCCCGTTTCACCACAACAGCAATCACACCTGGTCGCCACATTCGTGAAATGGGTGCCAGATGCCCGTTTGGGGCATCTAGGGGCCCGATTGGCACGGGAGCACCACGACTGTGCTCGTGAGGGGACAGGCCCGCGATCAGTGCCCACCGATCGTCGGGCCAGCGTCCAAAACGGACGCACTCTTTACCCTCCGCTGCCCGGCAAGATCAAGCCGCCACGTCTTGCCGGGTGGCTGAGGAGAAAGACGGCCACCGCGCATGCGCAGTTCGCGTTGTCTGCGCAATGCAGTCATCCGCGCATGCGCTGGTTGGAACCGGCAATCCGCGCATGCGCGGATGACCTCACAAATGCGTTATTTTGCGCGTCATTTCCGGCGCGACGAGGTCGCGGCCGGGAAAGACGGAGGCCCGCTCCTAGGCCCCTGGGTGGGGGTGAATTAGGTGCGGGGAGCGGGCCCCGAGGCCGTCGTGAACCTCGGCCGATTTCACGACGGCCATCCCGATTTTTATCGGGAGCGGAGAATACCGCCCAATATATTTATTACTCTCTTAATCAAACTCAGTTGTTAAATAATAGCTATAATCTTCCAGTAATGATTAAGTAATTTATTGAGTAATGCAAACTAATCTCGTGAGTTCTTTTTACTTAATACTAAACTAGGAAAACAAATAAACATCTGTAGAATATTTACTATTAAATAAGTAGATATAAAATTATGATAACTAATAACTTCCTCTCACTAGCTTTCTCACTTCAGTTCTCTGCAATCCTGACACACACTCCTCCAAGAAAGAGCGGGAAAACATTTATATATGTCCTGCTATGAGGCCATCTAGCGTTCATTTGCCTGTACTTGCTTAACATAGTCTGATCATGTATTATTTAATACAGAGATCACTACATCCCCCTTTTTTAACATTTTCTTTTCGATATAAAATAAAGTTTTACATTCAAAACACAGTGATTACAAAGTACAGCAAACACTGGAATTATGTTACAGTCCTTAAATTTAATAAATTTGGTTTTCTTTTTCTTCTTGTGGATCTTCTTAACTTGACAGGTGATATGGAAGTTCTAATGTACTTGTCGATTGGTTGTTTGGAATGAAGTTGCTTTCCAACATGCCTTGAAACCATGTGATTCAAATCAAGATCAGGAAAAAATTGTGTTTGGCCTTCAACATGAAAATATCTTGATGCTTTCTTCGAATTATTGCATCATTTGAAGTTTTTCTCAGATATGACCTTGGAGAGATCAGTTTAATAATATGAGCAATGTCAGACAACCCTCCTTCAGGAAATCTGAATCGGACAGTATCATTTTCCGTTAAAGAATTTAAATGGTTTGAAATCATTTGTTATGATGTTGTCGTCTAAGAATTTCAGTGAAGATTTGGCAAACATACATTTAGCTTGGTTCAACTTTAAACCATATGTGTGTATTCTTTTGAACACTTCTTTGAGTCGCATCATATGTTCCTCTGGTGTTGTGGACCAGTAGATTATGTCATTGACATAAACACGAACACCTTCAATGTTCTCTGTCATTTGTTCCATATATGAAGAAATATTTCAGAAGCAGAAATAATTCCAAAGTGCATTCTGTTGAAACAATACCTCCAGAAAGGTGTGTTAAAAGTGCATAGGAGCTTGCTGGAATCATCAAGCTGCATCTGCCAAAAACCTTGTGAGGCATCACGTTTGTTAAAAAGTTTGGCATTGGCCATTTCCGAAGTGATTTCTTCTCTTTTTGGTATTGGGTAGTGCTCTCGTCTAATATTCGGGTTGAGATCTATAGGATCCATGCATATCCTAACGTCACCAGATGGTTTTTTTGACATAGACTAGGGAGCTCACCCAGTCAGTAGGTTGTATTACTTTCAATATGATTCCTTGCGATTCAGGCCAGTGAGCCTTACGTCAGTGGTAGGGAAATTACTGGAGAGAATTCTTCGAGACAGGATCTACTCCCATTTGGAAGCAAATGGATATATTAGCGAGAGGCAGCACGGTTTTGTGAAGGGGAGGTCATGTCTCACTAACTTGATAGAATTTTTTGAGGAGGTCACAAAGATGATTCATGCAGTAGGGCAGTGGATGTTGTCTATATGGACTTCAGTAAGGCCTTTGACAAGGTCCCTCATGGCAGACTGGTACAAAAGGTGAAGTCACACGGGATCAGGCATGAGCTGGCAAGCTGGATACAGAACTGGCTAGGTCATAGAAGGCAGAGAGTAGCAATGGAAGGGTGCTTTTCTAATTTTAATTTAATTTAAAATTTAGAGTATCCAATTATTTTTTTTCCAATTAAGGGACAATTTAGCGTGGCCAATCCACCTAACCTGCACATCTTTGGGTTGAGGGGGTGAAACCCACGCAAACACGGGGAGAATGTGCAAACAACACATGGACAGTGACCCGGGGCCGATTTTGAATCCGGGTCCTCAGTACCGTAGGCAGGGCCGGCCCAAGGTACCGGCAACTCGGGCAGTCGCCCGGGGCGCCATGTGCTAGGGGGCGCCAGACTCGGGTCCCGCGCATGCGCAGTTGGGCCGGTGCCAACCAGCGCATGCGCGGTGGCCGCCCTCCCCCAGGGCGGCCCCCTCCGCCCCCCCCCCCCTCCGGCCGCCCCCCCCCCTCCGGCCGCCCCCCCCTCCGGCCGCCCCCCCCTCCGTCCTCCCCTCCGTCCGCCCCCCCTCTGTACCCCCTCCGTCCGCCCCGCCCCCCGCCTCGGCCCCGCCCCCCTGCCTCGGCCCCGCCTCGGCCCCCCCCCCTGCCTCGGCCCCGCCCCCCGCCTCGGCCCCGGCCCCGGCCCCCCCGCCTCAGCCCCCCCGCCTCGGCCCCCGCCCCCCCGCCTCGGCCCCCCCCGCCGCCTCGCCCCCCCCGCTGCCTCGCCCCCCCCGCCGCCTCACCCCCCCGCCGCCTCGCGCCGCCTCGGCCCCCGCCCCCCGCCTCGGCCCCGCCCCCCACCTCAGCCCCGCCCCCTGCCTCGCCCCCCCGCCTCGGCCCCGCCCCCCCGCCTCGCCCCCCCATCTTGGCCCCCCCCCCCGCCTCGGCCCCCCCGCCCCCCGCCTCCTACCTCGGCCCCTCCCCCCCGCCTCGGCTCGGCCCCGCCCCCCTGCCTCAGCTCCGCCCCCCCAAGGGCGCTGAAGTTCAGCTTGCCCGGGGCGCCAGCAACCCTAGGGCCGGCGCTGACCGTAGGCAACAATGCTAACCACTGTGCCACCATGCTGCCTGAAGGGTGCCTTTCTGATTGGAGGGCTGTGACTAGTGGTGTTCCACAGGGATCAGTGCTGGGACCTTTGCTGTTCGTAGTATGTATAAATGATTTGGAGGAAAATGTAACTGGTCTGATTAGTAAGTTTGCAGACGACACAAAGGTTGGTGGAATTGCGAATAGCAATAAAGACTGTCATAGGATACAGCAGGATTTAGATCGTTTGGAGACTTGGGTGGAGAGATGGCAAATGGAGTTTAATCCGGACAAATGTGAGGTAATGCATTTTGGAAGGTCTAATGCAGGTAGGGAATATACAGTGAATGGTAGAACCCTCAAGAGTATTGAGTCAGAGAGAACGTGGTGTACAGGTTACTGAAAGGGGCAACATGGGTGGAGAAGGTAGGCAAGAAGGCATACGGCATGCTTGCCTTCATTGGCCGGGGCATTGAGTATAAAAATTGACAAGTCATGTTGCAGCTGTATAGAACCTTAGTTAGGCCACACGTGGAGTATAGTGTTCAATTCTGGTCACCGCACTACCAGAAGGATGTGGAGGCTTTATAAAGGGTGCAGAAGAGATTTACCAGGATGTTGCCTGGTTTGGAGGGCATTAGCTATGAGGAGAGGTTGAATAAACTCGGTTTGTTCTCACTGGAACGACGGAGGTTGAGTGGGCGACCTGATAGAGGTCTACAAAATTATGAGGGGCATAGACAGAGTGGATAGTCAGAGACTTTTTCCCAGGATAGAGGGGTCAATTACTAGGGGGCATGGGTTTAAGGTGCGAGGGGCAAGGTTTAGAGGAGATGTACGAGGCAAGTTTTTTTACACAGAGGGTAGTGGGTGCCTGGAACTCGCTGCCAGAGGAGGTGGTGGAAGCAGGGACGATAATGACGTTTAAGGGGCATCTTGACAAATACATGAATAGGATGGGAATAGAGGGATACGGACCCAGGAAGTGTAGAAGATTTTAGTTTTGACAGGCAGCATGGTCGGCACAGGCTTGGAGGGCCGAAGGACCTGTTCCTGTGCTGTACTTTTCTCTGTACTTTGACTGTAACCTTGTTAGTTCAGCTTTCAATTTTTCTCTGAGGTGTGCTGGTACACGTCTCGGTGGATGTACCACTGATTTTGGATCTTTTTTTAGAAGTATTTAGTTTTGTATTGATATGGCAATTTACCCATGCCATGAAAATCATCAGGGTATTCATTTAAAAGTTGCTGGATGTCTTCTTGGATTGTAGCTTAATCAGATGTTTTGAGGAATATTCTCTCAATTAGCTGCAAATCTTTACAAGCTTGAGCACCCAATAGTGAAGATTGGTTGTCATCCACTATTTCAAATCATATCCTTTTGTGAATTTCCCTGCTAGTGAAATGAAATGAAAAATGAAAATGAAAATTGCTTATTGTCACAAGTAGGCTTCAAATGAAGTTACTGTGAAATGCCCCTAGTCGCCACATTCCAGCGCCTGTTCGGGGAGGCTGGTACGGGAATTGAACTGTGCTGCTGGCCTGCCTTGGTCTGCTTTAAAAGCCAACTCTAGTGCTAAACCAGCCCCAGGCATTTAAATAACATGAGCCATGTGAGAACATTTTGTTGCCATTATAATCTTTGAGTGAACATTCTAAGGAATTACGTCATATTCACTTTTAATGATAGACAAGTCCTTTGAGTTGAGAAGATTAGCCGAAGCGCCTGTATCCAGTTTGAATGAAATTGGAATATCATTGATGCAAACCTTAGTCATCCATTCATTGCTGACAATATTTACTTATTGATTTTTTTGTTGCTTTAAAATTCTATTTGTTGTGTGCAAAGTTTTTTCTGTTGCTTGAAGATCTGTCTTGCTTGATTGAAGATCTGCCTGTATTGATGCTTCAACCAGACCAACAAAGAAGGTATTTCCTAAAGAGAAAATTTCATCATCTTGGGTAAAATCTTGTTAAGTGTTAATTTGTTCATCTTTTTCAACAGCTCTCACGTTGTGATTCTTTTTATGTGCAGGAGGGAGATAACTTGCTAATGACTGGCATTAAGCAGCATAATATTCATCTTAGAACATCTCAAACAGCATTTTCCAAAAGCAGGGCAGTTTCCTTTTAAATGATGTGGATGGCCATTCCTACATCTATGACACGCCATCACGCTGTTGCCATGATGCATTAGTGACGTTCGAGCATGCGCAGACCTCTTTTGCGGCGTCTCGCATTTCTGTGCGAAGTGCGCATGTCCCTAGTTGGAAAATGCGCGCGCTGGGTAGCTAACGTTCTTCTGAGCTGCTTGTGACACCATTTTTATTTTCTCAGCCTTGTGGTAGACTTTTGCGCCTTTTTCTTTGAGATAAAACTCTAAATACTGACTTTTAGTTTGTTCACTGGAGATACACTTTTCAATAGCAGTTTTCAATGTTAGATCATTTTGCTGTAGAAAAGCTTCTCTTACTGATTCGTCTGTTATGCCATAAACAATCTGATCTCTCACTAGAGAATCATGAAGATCAGCAACACTTACAGGTTTGAGATCGGAGTTTTAAATCGGTAATGAAGTTATTCACTGGTTCTCCAATTATTTGTACTCACTTGTGAAATCGAAATTGCTCTAAAATCTCGTTAGTTTGCATTTTACAACGATCATCAAATTTCGCGATTACTTGATCAAACTTCGATTTATCTTCACCCGGATCAAAAATAATCAAATTGTAGATCTCGATTGCTTGCTGTCCTGCTAGGGACAGAAGCAAAGCGTTGCGATGCGTCTTGCTTCAGAAGCAGTATTTAGATCACTGGCCTCCAGATAAAGCTGGGACTGTTGTTTGAACAACCTCCGATTAAGATTAAGCAATCAAGATCTACAATTTCTTAATTTTTAGATGTCTGGGAGCTTGCACTTGTTCCATCAAAAATCTCTTTGTAGTCGAGGATATAGTTGTTGCGATGACTCCACCAGTCGAACAGTCGATTCTGAACTTCGTCCTTTTTTGTTTAAATTTCTTTACTAGTCGGTCTTTAAAGCTTAATTTAACCTGGTACCATGTTATATTACGATATATAATATATTTATTGCTCTCTTAATCAAACTCAGTTGTTAAATGATAGCCGTAATCTTCTAGTAATGATTAAGTAATTTATTGAGTAATACAAACTAATCTTGTGAGTTCTTTTTACTTAATACTAAACTAGTAAATCAAATAAACAACTATAGAATATTAACTATTAAATAAGTAGATATGAAACTATGATAACTAATAACTTCTCACTAGCTTTCTCACTTCTGTTCTCTCTGCAATCCTGACACACACGCCTCTAAGAAAGAGCGGGAAAACATTTATATAGGTCCTGCTGTGAGGCCATCTAGTTTTCATTTGCCTGTTCTTGCTTAACATAGTCTGATCATGCATTATTTAATACAGAGATCTCTACATGTCCCAGGTTCGATTCCCGACTTTGGTCACTATCTGTGCGGAGTCTGCACGTTCTTCCCTTGTCTGCGTGGGTTTCCTCCGCGTGCTCCAGTTTCCTCCCACAGTCCAAAGGTGTTGGGTTAGGTGGATTGGCCATGCTAAATTGCCCTTACTGTCCAAAAACTTTAGGTGGGGTTACTGGGATAGGGTAGGGGTGTGGGCTTGGGTGGGGTGCTCTTTCCAAGGGTTGGTGCAGACTCGATGGGCCGAATGGCCTCCTTCTGCACTGTAAATTCTATATCTTTGACCAGCATCTATTACCCATCTTTAGTTACCCTTAAGTAGGTGGTACTGAGTTGCCTTCTTGAACCACTGCTGTCCATGTGGTGTAGGTAAACCCATAGTGCTAATAGGGAGGGAGTTTCAGGATTTTGACCCAGTGACCATGAAGGAAATATATTTCCAAGGATGGTGAGTAGCTTGGAGGGGAACCCCCAGGTGCTGGTGTTCCGAGGTATCTGCTACTCTTGTCCATCTAGATGATGGTGATCGTGGATTTCAAAGGTGCTGTCTAAGGGTGAGTTCCAGCAGTGCATCTTTTTAGATGGTACATACTGCTGGCAATATTCACTGGTGGGGGAAGGGATTGAATGTTTGTGGTAGGTACAAAGAATGGGTAAAATATCCCATTAGGAGTAGAGCAACTTTAGTTGTACTGTTCCACATTTACCCCTCAACCAACATCAGCAAATCAGATGTCCTAACTATTCATCTCAGTGATGTTTCATGGGTGGGATCTTGCTGTACTGTTTGGTCGCTATATTTGTCTGCATAGCAGCAATGACTATAAAAGTAATACATTGGCTGTGAAGCATATCCTCGATGAAGTTAAGATGGTACATAGAAATAAGTTATTTCTTTTCACTTCGTAGACTGGTAATTGGGTTATTTCCTACAATGGTGCGTTGTCCTTGGTGGAATAGGTTTTGACATTTGGACCATTCCAGTGATGATTAGATCCTTGCAATTCTGGGGCTGAGGCCTTATTTAAGTTTGACAGGCAAGTTGTGGGGGGCCGAAGAGTGGTGCAGCTCGCTGGTTTGTAGTCTGGAAATTGGGTTGGGGAATTTCATGAATGTAAGTTGTGCTGTGCTGGTGAGGTGGGGAAGTTGTAATTCCGGGTGTTGGGGTGACAGTAGCAGCCCAGGTGATTTTTGTGGACCTCCTGAGGAACATTCGTGGGGTCACAAAAATAATTTGATATTTGTCTTTGGCAGGCTTTTCACTTCCATCGCCGTGGAGCTGCTGGAAGCTTGCATGCTCCACCTAATTCCTGTCTAAAATGGCCAAAACACCAATGTCCTTGTTTTAAAGGGCCTATTGTCTGAAACAGGAAGGCCATGTCAAAAGTAATCAGCCTAAATAAGGAATTAAAACTACTGATCCAATTCAGGCTATTAACGCCAGGCAGAGGTTGTCAAAATTAACCCAATTAATGGTACCATCCTTTCTTCTCTGACCATCACCCCTTTGCTATTAATTTACATTGCATTCAAATCTGTCTGAGTCTTTGAATCATGGATTGTGCTCATCATTTTCTTATTGGGCAATGCATTCAATCAGTGCACAAATTATGTATTTGACCTCTGTTTGGACTGAATGCATCATTCTCATGCAGTTTCACTATTTCACCTAATTTGTCAGACATCGAGTGGAACCTGCCTCAAGAGTGAAAGCACTGAAGCTATTATGTTGCTATGATATAAACAAAAACCAACTGAACAGTGTTTATCTGCACTTTACACTAATATTGTGTAATTTCAGCTAATTTTGCTATGAAAGCAAGTTAATAGCCTACCTTCAATTAACATATAGAATAATTAAGACAAAAAGTTTAATTAGATTGAGGGCTAAACATCAATCGGCCTACTTTGAGAGAGATGCGTATTTTCAAATATTTTAATCTTCAACATATTTATATCATCAAATGTTTGTATTTTCACAGTGTTTAAAATACCAGGAAATGATTTGGATCAGAAATATTTATTTATATCACCGCCCTATAATCTTGGTAAAAATGAAATCAACTAAATGTCTCATAGGACTTTTACTGGTTTTGTTCAATTTATCTCTGAATAGTACAACAGCAGTGTCCTGGATAGAGATTTGCTTTTACTGAGGTGTGTCTACTAGATTCAGAGAAATTACATAGACTGGGGTAGACTTTCAGGATGGACAGGTTTTGGGCGGTCAGCCATTTTGGGGACCAGTCATTGTTAGCATAAGGCTGTCATACAGTGAGGGAAATCTGAGCACCACGGCACGGGCATCTGCACCAGGCTGTAGGATGGCAATAGGCAGGCCTGAGGTGCAAAGTAGGAGTGTGGTCTTGGGGGAACCCAGTGTGGCAGTGACACCGGTTTTGTATGGAGCCTGAAGAAGCATTTTTCACTTCTACACTCCATGAAAATAAATGAAAACTTACTGGGCTGCTCTTCATTTATTCCACCATGTGCTGTCCAAAATGGAGTCAGGGGCTTAATTATGTCACATATTTAGGGCCTCACTTTACATCTTGGAAAGGCCGATTCAGATAGATGTTCCAGCTGCCCAATGCAGGACCCTCAAAATAATCGGCCCATGACAACACACGTCTGGCAGAAAGGGCAGAAAATCACTCTTCACCATTTTTGTGTTGTTATTTCTGTATTTTTATTAAGCAACTGGCCTCAAAGTCCCCTCCAATCTCTCTGTTAGGGTATTGATACAGGAGAATAGTGTTATGGAAAACTATGGAAATAAAAGGTAACAAAGAAAATAGATGCTGATCTTCACAGACCTTTGAGTATCTGAAAGGTACTCAAGGGTGGGGACGGGTTTCGTGGGCTAGTGTCCAATGTGATTGGAGGGCAGGCTTGTATGCAATATTCTTTATTTTGAAGCACTTAATGAAGGAACTTTGCTTGTAGATTATTTTAAAAATACATCATAGTTGGCAAATGAGAGCTGAATATTTAATAAAAAGAATGTTTGATAAGGCTGTGCAATACCCTATATTATCATGTATATACTGACCATTGTATGAAATGGGGCTTCTATTTTGCACTTAAATCTCCTCGGATGTTTATAAGGCCAATTTCGCTCTCTCTACCCCCTGGAAAGGGCAATAGCAGAGATAAAATTGAGGTTGCTGGCTGACTTTCCCATTTTTCCCATGATTTTCTGCTCGACGGCATAGGCCCCCATATAAATCAGGCAAGAGCTACAATGTAGATTGGAGACCAATGCACATTTAATGGTCTCCCAGGTACTATAACTTCATATTATTCAGAAAGAGTTAAGAACTATATGGTTATGCACATATACTGGCATATCCACATCACTCACTACTACACGACAGGCAGTGTACTGAGCAACAATGTATCATTCCTTAGCGCATAGAAAGCTGCAAGAAATGCATTTGATTTCAGCTCCAATATTTGTGTTTAAAATGCTACACTTGAACTGCTATGAGGCAATGTAATGGTAGTATTGTTGCTGGATTAGCAATCCAGAGACCCAGGGTAATTCTCTGGGGGCCCAGGTTCAAATCCCACCATGGCAGCTGAATCTAAATTCAATTAAAATCTGGAATTCAAGGTCTAGTGATGACTATAAAACCATTGTTAATTATCGTAAAAACCCATCTGGTTCACTAATGTCCTTTAGGGAAGGAAATCTGCTGTCCTTACCTGGTCTGGCCTACATGTGACTACCAGATCCACAGAAATGTGATTGACTCTTAAATGCCCTCAGGAAGGGGTAATAAATGCTGGCCCAGCCAGCAATGCCAATATCCCATGAACAAATAAAAAAGGAGTATACAATTCTTAAAGTAATTTTATTGAACTCTGTTTCAAAAATCAAAAGCAGATGAACAGGCAACTAATCATGCAGAACCTACCAATGAAAACTAAAGCTGATTGTAGGGAAATAGTTAAATTCTCAATTTTCAAAATATTGCGTCTGTGGGAAAGTATACTGTGGGAGCACATCAGGCTGCAGATGTAACAAATGTAACAAAGTGTGTACAGCCAGTAAGTTAGATATTAATGTGTGATGGTAAAGACCACAGGCGCAATTCTCCCCCCCCCTCCCCACCAGTTGGGAGAATCGCCGGGGCGCCGGGCGAGTCCCGCCACGCCGCCCCGGCACCCGAACGCGATTCTCCCACCCCCCCCCCCCCCAAACCGGCGCGGCGAGATTTACGGCTGGCCGCTCGGAGAATCGGCGTTTCTAACGGGCGAGCGGCGATTCTCCAGCATGGATGGGCCGAGCGGCCTGCCCAATATGACGGGTTCCCGCCGGCGCAGTCCACACCTGGTTGCTGCCGGTGGGAACAGCGCGGGAACGCTGGGGGGTGTGGGGCGGCCTGTGGGGGGGGGGGGAGAGGGGGGGAGGGGGGATCCAGCACCGGGGGGGGGGTGGCTCAAAAGGGGTCTGGCCCGCGATCGGTGCCACCGATCAGCAGGCCGGCCTCTCTGAAGGAGGACCTCCTTTCCTCCACCGCCCCGCAAGATCAATCCAACATTTCTTGCGGGGCGCCCGCGGGGAGGACGGCTACCGCGCATGCGCGGGTTGGAACCGGCCAACATGCGCAGCTGATGTCATAAGGCACGCCGACCGCGTAACTGATGCGGCGCCGCTTCTAGCCCCCCGGGGGTGGAAGAATAGGGGGCGAGGAGCGGCCTCCAACGCCGGAGTGAAACACTCCGGTTTTCACTCCGGCGTCGGGACTTAGGGCGGAATTCTCCGCTCACGGGAAAAATCGGGAGGGCTGTCGTGAACTCGGCCGAGTCTCACGACGGCGTCGGAGGCTGCTTCTCGCCCCCTATTCTCCCCTCCCGGCGGGGCTAGGAGCGGCGCTCCGTAAATCTCGGCCGTGGGGGCATGCGCAGTTTGGCCGGTTCCAACCCGTGCATGCGCGGCTGATGTCATGATGCTGACGGCACGAACGCACGCATGCGCTGTGGCCGTCTTTCCCCTCAGCCGCCCCGCAAGACGTGGCGGCTTGATTTTGCGGGGCGGCGGAGGGGAAATAGTGCGTCCAAATTGGGTGCCGGCCCGACGATCGGTGAGCACCGATCGCGGGCCTGTCCTCTCCCGAGCACAGTCGTGGTGCTCTTTCCTTTCTAGGCCACCTACAAGCCCCAAACGGGCTTCTCACTCCCGTTTAACGACGGCAGCGACCAGGTGTGTTTGCCGCCATTGCGAAATGGCCGCGAACGGCAGGCCGCTCGGCCCATCCGGGGATGAGAATCGCCGTGAAAAACGCCGAGCAGCGATTCTTCCGAGCCGGGGGGGGGGGGGGAATCGCGGTGGGCGCGAGGAGGTGTGAATTTTGTAGGGGGGCCCTCCAGCGATTCTCCCACACCGCGTGGGGAGCAGAGAATTGCGCCCATCGTCTCCCGATGGGAGAATCACGCCCTACTATTCAGAAGTCACAATTCAAAACTTGTAAACCAATAGGGAGCAAAGAGGGGGGGGGGGGGGGGAAATCGCGGTGGGCGCGAGGAGGTGTGAATTTTGTTGGGGGGCCCTCCAGCGATTCTCCCACACCGCGTGGGGAGCAGAGAATTGCGCCCATCGTCTCCCGATAGGAGAATCTTGCCCTACTATTCAGAAATCACAATTCAAAACTTGTAAACCAATAGGGAGCAAAGAGGGAGGGGGGGGGGGCGGTATCAAACCGTACAGGTATAAAGTTACTGGTGCATGGGTTGCCCGTCTCTGCTCTTTGCCTTTGTTCTCCTTCCATTGTTTCGTTTGTTCAGTACAGTAGTTTTTCTAATTTTTGAAGTGTACTAACTTGATTTTTGCTCCAAAACTCAATTTTGCACTACCAACTGACCCTTGTCTCTTATTTAAAAAATAAGAGATTCAACGCTGACAAACTCATTTCTTTCAATTCAATTGTTTTCTTATTTTATAAATGAATTTTGCCCTCATTTTATAGTTGAATCCTTTCAATCCAGTTCATGGTTTTCCTTTAAACTGCAGGACAATTGGCCTCTTCATCTAGCTCCCCATCTTATTTTAAACGATGAGATCAAGTTCTATGAGACCACAAAGCAGAGTCTTTCACACAATCCCCAGTCTTGCTCTTCAATATCCTCATTTTAACCCACAGAAATGGCTCTTTTGTGTCCAAGTTTTCTGTCTTTATCTCAAGCACAGAAATTAAAACCCTGACATTTCCCATCCAGCTCTCTGCTTCAGCTCAACACAGGGACTAAAAGGTTACGTGTTCCCTGAACAATTGTTAGGAATTAGGGGAAATTAAGATAAAAAAATGAAATTGGGATGAAATAAAAAAGGGAATTGATAAGTGCAGAGGTCTGAAGGGGTATTTTGATATGCGAAAGAACATACCAGTGCGAAAAGCAAGTGTTTACCTATGTGGCTAAGGGAGAACAATGGGGTGTGGAAAAGGTGACTTCAAAGTGGAGAAATAGGGGAATCATCATATATATGCTAAAAGCTGGGTCCACAGGGTGAGTAACATCAAAGGAAATGAATGATATATCCATAGCAAAATAATCGGAAAAAGGCACATAGTAGAAGCAGCTAACATCACTGCCACACCCAGCTGCGGAAAACAGTCTACCCTAAAAACAAGTTATTGCTAAAAGGCGGCTCATTAAAATCCCAGAAAATTGAGCAGAGAAGATTAGGTGTGTGTAGCCAACAATGTAGTTAATGTGTAATGTTGTAATGTATTCTAGTCCTTCTTGTCATGTGTTTTTAATAAATATTCTATATTTATTGATTACAAAACAATTGGACTTTTCCTCCCTGTTTTGTATATCTATTCTCACATTCCAAATTGAAAATATACATCACAAAGAACCGATGATCCAAGTTACCTTTCCGGGTTTTGGGATACCCTCACATTGAACACTAGCGGTGTTCTGAGAGTACCCAATTCCTTTTTTTCCAATTAAGGGACAATTTAGCATGGCCAATTCACATACCCTGCACATCTTTTGAGTTGTGGGGGTGAGACCCACGCAGACACGGGGAGAATGTGCATACAGCCAATGACCCGGTGCTGGGATCAAACACAGGTCCTCGGCGGTGTGATGCAGTAGTGCTAACCACTGCGCTGCGGTGCTGCCCTATCAGCGGCGTTCTTAACAAAATTGCGGGCTCTTTGGTGTGATTTTGAAAAGTATAATTTCTTGGGTGTAGGGGAATTTGTGACTTTTAAATGTTACGAGAGTGAGGAAGGTTTGGAACCAAGTGAGGAGGTGTGCGATTTGAAATAAAGTGACTTCACCCTGATTTTTGCTATCGCTAAGACTTGTTTAGAGGCAGACAATATAACCTCGGAAAGTTTGAAAAGTGTAACTAAAAGCTAAATTGATGGAATTGTCAAATATGTTACAATTAGGGTTACCTGCAGGAGCTAAGGAAGCTGAAAGAATAGTGAAATATTTAAATGTATAAGAGTTGTCAAATAGACCAAGTATTTTGAAAAGTGAGGAATTTAAATTAGCTAAAATTCAAACAAAATATAATAATAGCTTATCGTCACAAATAGGCATCAATGAAGTTACTGTGAAAAGCCCCTAGTCGCCACATTCCGGTGCCTGTTCAGGGAGGCCGGTACGGGAATTGAACCACCGCTGCTGGTCTTGTTCTGCATTGCAAGCCAGCTGTTTAGCCCACTGTGCTAAACCAGCCCCTGAAACAATTAGAAATACAGGGAAAAGGGAAAGGAAAAAGAAATAGAAAATGAAAACTTCTACCAGTGATGCAGAAAAAGCAGAGAGAAAAAGAAAGTGAGAGGGCTTTGCAAAAGGAAATTGAAATGTGGAAACTTGACGTGGAAATGGAAAGATTAGAAAGGGAAGACAAGGAAATGGGAAGAGGGAGATCTGAAACCAAAAAAGATGATTTGTTCATTGAATATGACGAGCTCAATAACAAATCCGAAACAAAAAAAGATGATTTGTTTATCGAAAAATACTACTTAGACATGGCTGAGTTATTCGGATATGCTAATCATAGCATCAGCGACACGGTTGAAAAGCTCAACACGACTCTACTCATGGTAGATTAATCCAATACCATGATGCAATGGGAGGTCGTCGATACATTGGATGATAGCAACCTGTCAAATACCCAAGAAGAAAACGATGCTACACAGAGAGTACTGACCGACTCTGCTGAGAGAGCACAGATCAACTCCATAGAGAGAACACTGCACAACTCCACACAGAGAGCGATGAAATACTCCACAGAGAGAGCGATGCAAGCCTCCACAGAGAGCTTGTTGGCAGACTCCAAAATTGAAGCAACTAAAGACTCCATAGTGAATTCAATACATGAACAAGACCATGAAGGCCTATCCACCTTGTCTGAGCAACTAGTTGCAGACTATGAAAGTCTACCAAGCTCACGTGAACAACAAAAAGACCATGAAAGTCTACCCAGCACACATAATCAACAAGAAGACAATGTAAGTCTACCTATTGTTTGTGAGACAAGTGACGAAGAAATCATAATTCCCAGACAAGATACACAAGATCACAGCGAGGCTGATAGATCTCAGCTCATCTGTACAAAAGAACTTGACAATCAAAGCACAACCACTCGTGAGTCTAGTGAGACCGCATCAATTAAAATCTTATCTACTGTTGACAACCTACAAGAAACTGAAATCTTGACGACGTTCACTCAAAAAGAGGAGCACCAAGAGATCGAAGATGAAGCAGATCATCCAGGATTGGCTCCAAAAGAGGAGCACTAAGGAATCAAAGAGAAATCAAATCAACCACAAATGATTGATGTCACCAAGATCAATGCAACATCAGATCATTCACACAAACCTCAAGTTGAAAAGCTCAA
Source organism: Scyliorhinus canicula (assembly GCF_902713615.1). NCBI lineage: Eukaryota > Metazoa > Chordata > Chondrichthyes > Carcharhiniformes > Scyliorhinidae > Scyliorhinus > Scyliorhinus canicula. Next base: position 86,366,480 of record NC_052152.1, on the reverse strand, counting down.
TAAAACATCAGGTACAACAAGGGACAAGGATACCAATAACTTTGAGAATGACTCAAATTATCCACAAGGAACAGTCATTGAGCACAACGCAAATGACGAGCACAACGACAAGCACAACAACAACAATGAAACAACAACCTGCACAGCATGGTACAACCCTGCACAAGAAGCACAATGTACATTGTTCACACAAAACAAATGTCATGAAAATTAATTTCATGAGTTCATATCTGCTCCAAAACAAAGAAGCAACACAATGTCTAAGGCAGATGACACAAAATCGATAGCAAAGCACAGAAAAAAGTCCATGTCAGTCAACAGAAGTGGTTCGACCATTCGAACACTTCGTGATGACTTGTTGGTTACTTAAACACAACAACACTGACGACATTCACAAAGAAATTACCTTATCAACATCACCATGTCAACAACAGAAGAAGAAAAATCTTAACCGAATAAATTCATAAAGTTGGACTCATAAATCTTTTTATTAAGATTGGACTCATAAATATTAATTGGCTTTGTATAATCATCAATATCATCACAACTTGTACATATCATTATTTATCTACTTGTTCTGTACAATTTTCTTCAACCAAGTACAGAAAATATGTAAAAAGAAAAAAGGGGGGATGTGGTGATATGCATAACTGTATATACACAAGGAGTTAATGTAAATACACTAAGTAATGACAAGAGGGAGCACCAGAGGTGTATATAATGGACAGACACCAAGTCAGGAGGGCACCCTTCCCAGGAATGGCAGCTGGTGAGCAGGACACAGACAGACAGCTCAGATGTAACATATAGTATAAGCGCTGGAGCGAGAACTAACTCATACAATAAAGCATCTACTTCAACTGTAAGACTATGATCTTTATTCAGACATAAGGAATAATACACCGCCGATCACGTCCAAGGCCCTCTGCTCTGCCACAGTTGCGGGGCCATAGGTCTGGCGGTCCCCCTCCAGTTTTCTCCCGCTACCGGCGGTTATGTAGTCTTTTCCTTGGGGGACGGCGGGGAGAGGAAATTGAAAACAACAGTTTTAGACAGTCTGGCATCAGGCCAAGATGGCCTGTACGGGTGCCAGCATGTGGTGCAGGGTGCGTGTTTGGCCGATCTCCAGGCGGGGGAGGTTATGTTACGGGTGTGTGGGGTGTGGGTTCGTGCCAAGGGCAAAATGTTGCCTACACACCCTGGCTGCCCTGAGGAAGTTGTGCAGTTTTTTATGCCATTCTGGCCAGTCCGGACGGTGTTGCTGGTGTCGCTGACCGCCTCTGCTACCTTTGCTCACGCATGGCGAATGGTGGTGGCTGGCAGCCTCCTTCCCAGGCCGGGGTACAGGGTCAACAGCCTCTCCTCCGTTTGACAGACGGCGAGCTGGAGACCTTCACAGACGCCGAGAAGGTCTCCGGTTGGCATCTGTGCAATGGGGTACCGCTCTCCTCGCTGCCACTTTGTTGGCTAGGATGGTGTGTGTAGGGAATTAAGTGTGAATATGTGGCTGCAGCTTGTCAGCCTCCTGAGTGTCAATCTCAGACCTGGTGAATCCTGCACCGTTTCTCATTGGAATCGATTGTGTTCCACGTGGCGCCAGTGCTAGCCCCTTAACAGCTGTTGAATCGGATCAGGTGCGGCACCAGTTTTGCTGTTGTGGAACTCCATGAGTCCTGCCCCACCGTCAACACTCAGGGAAACAGAGAATCCCGCCGCATGTGTTTAACTCAAAGAGATTGATAAAATTACAGAAGGAAAATTCCAAACAAAAACAAGTTTATCAAATGGCTGACTCACAATTGGAGACAAAGTGTTTACCTGAATGTTATTATGTAAAGGATCGTGAGTGTGAGAGGTCGGGGGGGGACGGGGGGGACCAGCGAATCACACGCACATATTTTGGGATTGCGAAAAGGGCAGCACGGTGGCCTAGCGGTTAGCACAGCTGCCTCACGGTGCTGAGGTCGCAGGTTCGATCCCGGCTCTGGGTCACTGTCCGTGTAGAGTTTGCATATTCTCCCCGTGTCTGCGTGGGTTTCGCCCCCACAAGCCAAAAATGTGCAGAGTAGATGGATTGGCCACGCTAAATTGCCCCTTAATTGGAAAAAATATTGGGTAATCTAAGATTTTGGGTGGGAGTATTCGCAGTCTTAGCCAGAATAATGGAGGAGGAGGTGGCTGTGGACCCTTTGGTGGCAATATTTAGGGTTTCAGAGAAGCCAGAGTTCATGGAAAGGAGAAAGGCCGATGTCATAGCCTTCTCCTCTCTGATTGCACGGCAACAAATTTTACTGGAGTGGCGGTCGGCATCGCCACTGGGGGTAGCGGCTTGATTGGGTGACCTGTACGACTTCCTGTTGTAGAGAAGATAAAATATGAGTCAAGGGGCTCTGTAGAGGGGTTTGAGAAAAGGTGGGGGATGTTTGTGACCGTGTTTGAGGGGCTGCTCATCGCGGGGATGGGGTGAAAAAGTAGACAAAATTTGTACGGACTGTATAGTTTTAAAAAAAATAATTTTTATTGAAAAATTTTGTATTTATACAACAACATCAAACCATAATAAAATACCAACAATAACAATAATAATAGCAATCATAAACATTCTCCCCTCCTCAATGAACAACACAATATATTAAACACCGCCCTTCCCCCCCCCCCCCCCCCCCCCCCCCCCCCGGGTTGCTGCTGCTGTATAGTTGATTGCTGCAAAGTAGTTTCCCGGGGTGATTATGTGTTGCAACCTGTTTTGATATATGTTTGTAATAAATTACATTTAAAAAATGTAAAGCATCGCATATTAATGAGAAAATGGTGTACCATGCATATTAGTGCAGATGACAAATAGGCAGTGATATTACCTCCTGAGTATTGGATAGAGACTCTAAGGATAACTCATGAAATTCCATTAGCACATCTGGAAGAAAAGTGAACAGGTTTACTTGCCGGGACGACATAAAGGTATAGTTAAATCTTTCTGAGTATGTCACACAAACAAGAATTAGAGAAACCGCAAGCTGCAATAAAACAAGCATCTTTGATCCCTAATTCAGATTTCGATGAACCTTTTACAAGAGTTCAAGTCAACGCCGTTGAACCACTTTCCAAAGCGCAAAGTGAAAATCAATACTTGTTAACTATTAAGGACATATCCACTAGATTTCCTGAAGCCACACTGTTAAGAAATATTACAGTCAAGAGAGTGCTGTTGGAATTAACCAAGTCCTTTACTAGATATGGCTTACCAAGATACAGAGATACAATCAGATCAAGGGTCAAATTTCATATTGCCATTATTTAAAGTGATGATGAATAGGCTGGAAATAAAACCGTATAAATCATCAGCCTATCACCCAGAGTCACAGGGACCATTGTAAACAATGAGAGTGTATAGTCAGGATCACCATCATGATTGGGATAAAGGGATTCCATTTTTATTATTTTCCATTTGGGAAAGAGGCACAGTGGTTAGCACTGCTGCCTCAGAGCAACAGGGTTCCCCGATTCACTTCCAGCCTTCGGTGACTTCTGTGGAGTTTGCACGTTCTCCCCTTGTCTGCGTGGGTTTCCTCTGTGTGCTCCAGTTTCCTCCCACTGTCCAAAGATGTGCATTGATAGAAATTGCCCCTTAAGTGCGTAGGAACGTGCATGTCACTTGGGGTTACAGGGATAGGGGGTGTGTGGGCCTTGATAGGATGCTCTTTCAGGAGGTCAGTGCAGACTCGATGGGCCGCATGGCCTGCTTCTGTGCTGTAGAATCCTGTGGTCTATGGATGCACCAAACGCTACAAGATTTAGTCTTTTTGAATTGGTTCATGGACATGAAGTTAGAGGACCACTGAAATTCATTCAAGAAAAATTATTAACTAAGAAATCAGATACTAAATGAACGTGGAACTTTGTGTATTGTTTGGAATAAAATATATTTTTAAAAAATAAATCAGAGACGATACTTTTGGGCTATGTGTTGAATTTCAGAGAAGAATAATGCTTATGAGGTGCAAAGGAAGCAATTAAATATAGCACAACAAGCAATTAAAGAAATGGCTGATAGAAGAGCACAGACTTCCAGCTTGGCAACAGGGAAGAAACTGCTCGTGCTATTACCTTTATCGGATGGACCATTGAAAACTAGATTTAGTGAACCTATCAGATTGAAAGAAAACTGAGCACAGTAAATTATCTGGAACGCACACCATATAGAGGTAAATCGCACGAGTATGACATATTAGCATGCTTAAGAGGTTTTGGGATAGAGGAGATGCGTAAAAAAACTTGGAATTAATAAGGCAGGGTAAAGAGGAAGGGTTAGGTGACTTTCCTCTAATTCATTTGGGTAATGAGGATGTCATGAGTCTGCTTGGAGACACCAATGGGCAGCACGGTATGACAGTGGTTAGCACAGATGCTTCACAGCTCCAGGGCCCCAGGTTCGATTCCCCACTGGGCCACTGTCTGTGGAGTCTGCATGTTCTCCCAGTGTCTGCGTGGATTTCCTCCGGGTACTCCAGCTTCCTTCCATAGTCCAAAGAGGTGCAGGTTAGATGGATTGGCCATTCTAAATTGCCCTTTGTGTCCAAAAATGTTAGGTGGGGTTACTGGATTATGGGGGTAGGGTAGAGGTATGGGCTTAAGTAGGGTGCTCTTTCCAAGAGCCGGTGCAGACTCGATGGGCCGTATGGCCTCTTTCTGCACTGTAAATTCTATGATTCTATAACAGCATTCAAAGGACTTTGATTAATAATAATCTTTATTGTCACAAGTAGGCTTACATTAACACTGCAATGGAGTTACTGTGAAAATGCCCTAGTTGCCACATTCCAGCGCCTGTTTGAGTACACAGAGGAAGAATTTAGAATGTCCAAATTACCTATCGCACGTCTTTCGGGACTTGTGGGAGGAAACCGGAGCACCTGGAGTAAACCCACGCAAACACAGGGAGAACGTGCAGACTCTGCACAGACAGTGACCCATCTGGGAATTGTACCTAGGACCCTGGAGCTGTGAAGCAACAGTGCTACCCACTGTGCTACCGTGCGGCCCATAATTAATATGCGTCTCTCTCGGTAAAGAGTTTAAAATGACAGTTTAGATAATCAAATGTGAATAGCTAATGGAGGAGAAACAGGTTATAGACAATTGGGAAGCTCCCTGCGATATACATACGTTAACATATAGTCAAAGGAATTTGTTAGGAGTAGACAGCCGAATACACAGCAGGCATAATTAAAGAAATTTATAAAAAGGTATTGGGCGCGATTTAACCAGAATGTTTTGAGGTGTGGTAGGGAGTGGGAACTGCTGGAGCTTCCCGACGTTCGGACCGCTATAAAATGTTAATTGATCCACTTAACGAGGCCCCACGGGCTTCATCGCGCAAATGATGGTCCCGCCGGCAGATTCTCCGGGACCGCACTCGCCTGCCCCCTGCTAACAGGGAGAGCAGCACTTAAAGCGCTCCTGCACAGCCAACGCACACATTTCGCAGCCATGCCACATGGAAGACCAGCCCCACGATTGGGGCATGCTGACCTGGGTAGATTATTGGACATGGTGAAGGCCAGACGGGATGCTCTGTTCCCCAAAGGGTCTTGGAGGTTCAGCCAGAGGGCAGCCAGTGCCGCCTCGGAGGAAATGGCTCGGTGAGTGTGACCAGGAGGACCGGCACCCAGTGGCATAAAAAGACCAACAACCACCGTCTGGCCGCACAGGTGGGATGGCACGAGACTCCCAAAACCTCCCACGCCCAGCTAGAAAGCACTTGGCACTGCCCCCGCCCAGCACCTGTGCCCTGGCCCACCCATGTCCAGCATACTGCCCACGTGCCCCCCCATACACCCCTCCCCTCCACTCCCCAGTCCCCCCCACTCCCCAACCCGCATGCTTCCACCCCCCACCTTGCGATGTACCATGCATGCGGCTAACAATATCTCCTCTGTGTTCCGCAAGGGGAGATGGCCTACAACAGACAGGAAAGGGCCCCGACGGGCAGCGGGGTGCCGGTCATCAGAGTCCTCACCCCCTTCGATGAACGGGTCCTGGAGGTCGTGTTGGTGGCTATGGATAAATCTGTCGCCAACGTAGAGGTTGTTTTAGGGTGAAAAGGTGAAGATCCCTGACCCCACCCAGATGAACCGACACATGTGAGTGGTTAATGCCATACAGACTGATCCATCCCTCCAACTGACCACATGTCCATTCCCCCACAGGATATCTGATGCACTATCAATTACGCAATGACGAGAGTAGGATGTAATCGAGGCTTTATTACACTGAGATGTGTGGCCTATTACAGCAGTTGACAGAATGGCTGCTGTATGGGGAGCACACATATTTATACTCTGCCTACTGGGCAGAGCCAGCAGGCAGGGATCTACCCCCGTACCTGTAGTACAGGGGCCTTACCGTAAAGCACCTATAACAACATCCTCTATATACAATATATACAGTAAGAAGTCTTACAACACCACGTTAAAGTCCAACAGGTTTGTTTCAAACACTAGCTTTTGGAGCACCGCTCCTTCCTCGGGTGAATCTGAGGAACCATTCACCTGTTCGATGGAGTAGGGCAGTTTGCAGGCCTTGATGAAATGGTAAAAACGGCTGACACCTGGGTGACAGAGATTGTCGTGCAGGGTGCGGAGTCGGTCTACTTGTGCGCTGGCACATGTACCTCGGGATAAGGCATCAGGGGGCTCGTTGAGCTTCCGGGGGCGATACAAAATCTCGTAGTTGTAGGTGGAGAGCTCGATCCTCCACCTCAAGATTTTATCATTTTTGATCTTGCCCTGCTGTGTGATGTTAACCATGAAGGCAACCAACTGTTGGTCAGTGAGGAGAGTAAATTTCCTGATGGCCAAGTAATGCCTCCAATGCCGCACAGCTTCAATGATGGCTTGGGCCTCCTTTTTGACGGAGGAGTGCTGAATTTTGGAGGCATGGAGGGTGTGGGAAAAGAATGACACGGGCCTGCCTGCCTGGTTGAGGGTGGTGGCCAGAGCGACGTCTGATGCATCGCTCTCCATTTGGAATGATAACGTCTCGCGGACTGCGTGCATCGCGGCCGTGGCAATGTTGGCCTTGATACTGTTGAAGGCCTGGTGACCCTCGGCCGTTATTGGGAAAATGGAGGATTGGATGAGTGGGCGGGCCTTGTCCGCATAGTTTGGGACCCACTGGGCGTAATACTAAAAGAACCCCAGGCACCGTTTGAGTGCTTGGGGCAGTGGGGGAGGGTGAGTTCCATGAGGGGGTGCATGCAATCGGGGTCAGGCCCCAGAACTCCGTTCTGGACCACATAGCCGAGAATAGCTAAGCGGTTTGTGCTGAACACACACTTCTCCTTGTCATACGTGAGGTTGAGGAGAGTAGCAGTGTGGAGAAATTTGTAAAGGTTGGCGTCATGGTCCTGCTGATCGTGGCCGCAGATGGTGACATTGTCCAGGTATGGGAAGGTGGCCTGCAGTCTGTACCGGTCAACCATTCGGTCCATCTCCCGTTGGAAGACCCAGAACCCGTTGGTGACGCCGAAGGTGACCCTACGAAAGTGGTAAAGGCAGCTGCAGCTGTCTGCTTCGAATGCAGTGTACGGGCGATCCGCCTTACGGATGGGGAGCTGGTGCAAGGCAGATTTCAGGTCCACTGTCGAGAAGACCCGGTACTGTGCAATCCGATTGACCATATCAGATATACGTGGGAAGGGGTACACGTCGAGCTGCGTGTATCGATTGATGGTCTGGCTGTCATCAACGACCATCCTATTTTTCTCCCCAGTTTTGACTACTACCACTTGGGCTCCCAGGGGCTGTTGCTGGCTTCGATGATGCCTTCCCGAAGCAGCTGCTGGACTTCGGACCTGATAAAGTCCTGTCCTGGGTGCTGTACCGTCTACTCCTGGTGGCGACGGGTTTGCAATCCGGGGTTAGGTTTGCAAAAAGGGACATTGAGGGTCGCGGGGCCGCACACAGTAAGGGTGGTAGGGGCCCACCGAATTTCAGGGTTAGGCTCTGGAGGTTGCACTGGATGTCCAGGCCGAGTAGCAAGGCAGCGCAGAGATTGGGGAGGATGTAGAGGCGGAAGCCGCTGAACTCCACGCCCTGGACAGTGAGAGTGGTGATGCAGTACCTCCGGATTGCCATGGAGTGCCATGGAGTGGGATCCGAAGGCCAGGGCGATTCTCTGATTGGCAGGGTGTACCGCAATGGAGCAGCGCCTTACCGTATCAGGGGCAGCAGGGTAGCATGGTGGTTAGCATAAATGCTTCACAGCTCCAGGGTCCCAGGTTCGATTCCCGGCTGGGTCACTGTCTGTGCGGAGTCTACACGTCCTCCCCCTGTGTGCGTGGGTTTCCTCCGGGTGCTCCGGTTTCCTCCCACAGTCCAAAGATGTGCGGGTTAGGTGGATTGGCCATGCTAAATTGCCCGTAGTGTGCTAATAAAAGTAAGGTTAAGGGGGGGTTGTTGGGTTACGGGTATAGGGTGGATACGTGGGTTTGAGTAGGGTGATCATGGCTCGGCACAACATTGAGGGCCGAAGGGCCTGTTCTGTGCTGTACTGTTCTATGTTGTTCTATGTATCGGGGTGAATGAAGCTCTCAGTGCTCCCAGAGTCCAGCAGGCAGGAGACCTCATGTCCGTTGACCTTCACTTTAGTTGAACGAGTCGCGTGGTTGTGTGGTCGAGTCTGGTCAATCGTGACCGAGGCGAGACGCGGCTGGTCGTCGGCGGTTGCAGGTGATGAGCAGCCTGATGAGGTGCCCGACGGGCAGGGGACCCGAGTCGGGCAGGATGGAGGTGCCCACTGGCCGCATATGTTGTGGGGGAGGCAAGATGACGGCGCTGTGGGGCTGCACATGTTGTGAGGAAGGCAAGATGGCGACGCCCGTTGGTTTTGGGAGGATCAAGATGGTCGCGCCCATGGGCCACACGTGTTGCGACTTCAGTAAGATGGCGGCATCCACTGGCCGCACGTGGTCCGAGGAGGGGAAGATGGCGGCGCCCACTGGATGCACGTGTGGGGTGCTGGGACAATAGCGGTGATTGAGCAGGCCTGGCACACTGCAGAGAAATGTCCCTTCTTGCCACAGGCCTTGCAGAGGGGGCTCCGCGCCGGGCAGCGCTGTCGGGTGTTTTGACTGCCCACAGAAGTAGCACTTGGGCCCCCTGGGATTGGTTGGCTGCCGCGTGGCACAGGCGTGGGGCTGGCTCTACAGGGTGGCCACTGATGGTGTCCACGATGGGGCGGCCGTCTGCGGAGTCCACAATGCAGAGGAGGGGTGGGCCGCGCGGTCGGGGGCACAGGCCTGAATGTTGCGTGATGCGACCGTAAGTGAGAGCTCTAGTTTTTTTGGTCGCCGCAAGGTCGAGCGTGGCCCCTTCTAAGAGGCGCTGCCGGATCTAGTCCGACCCTATGCCCGTAACTAATGCGTCTCGCATCAGCAAATTCGAGTGTTCCATGGCCGAAACGGCCTGACAGCCACAATCTCTAACTAGGGTGAGAAGGGCGAGCCAGAAATCTTCCACTGACTCACTGGGAAGTTGGCGCCGCCTGGAGAGGAGGTGACTGGCGTAGATTTTGTTAGTCTGCTGGGCATAGTTTTCCTTCAGTAGCGCCATGGCCTCTGCGTAGGTCGGTGCGTCCTGGACGAGGGGAAAGACGTTGGAGCTCAGCCGTGTGTAAAGGATCTGGAACTTCTGTGCTTCTGGAATTGTGTCTGGCGCAGACCTGATGTACGTTTCGAAACAGGCTAGCCAATGTTCTTTTTGCCATTGTCTGCTTGAGGATGCAGCTGCAGGCGATCTGGCTTGATGCGGAGGTCCATCTCTGAAATCTCAGTGTAATAAATTGATGCACTATCAATTACACAAAGGTGAGAGTAGGATGTAATCGAGGCTTTATTACACTGAGATGTGTGGCCTCCTACAGCAGCTCACGAAATGGCTGCTGTACGGGGAGCACACATATTTATACTCCGCCTACTGGGCGGAGCCAGCAGGCAGGGATCTACCCCCATACCTGTAGTACAGGGGCCTTACCATAAAGCACCTTTTACAACATCCTCTATATACAATATATACATCAGTGGTGACTACCACAATCTCCAACCAACAATGCTGGCCCATCCTGCCCCCCATGAGAACACCTCAGAGGAGAGCTCCAAGGATGTCAGCATTGATGCATCATTATTGTCATCCCCACCCTCCACCAGCGTCACACTGCCCGGTGAGTCACACTTCTCGGTGAACAACGATAGTGGACAAGCATCTGGGACATATTCTGGTGAGCACCAGACAGCTTCTGATGCACCTCGGGTGGAGACAGGAACACGCAGGCGAAACAGCAGTGTTAGGTCTGTTGGATCCCAGGACCCAGCTGGGTCCCAGTCAGATGCTGAGCCTCTGGACCAGGTTTACCTGGAGTTGATGCAGACGCTAGAATGTGGCTGTGATATTCAGAGGGGGATGTCAGCAACACTACAGCAGGTCCATAGCTGATTGAAGGAGTCCCAGACGCTATGGGTAGAGGATATGGTGCCGGCGATGCGTGGCACGGAGGCCAACACTGCAACAGTGGTGACCGCAGTGGAGAGCCTGGTGCACAATGTCAGCAGCAAGAGTGGAGGTGTGGTGCAGTCGGTGATGCCATGGCTGAGCACCTCGAACGCCTGTCACAGTCACTGGGGAAACATGACCCAGTACCAGGTGGACCTTGATGAGACATTGCGGAGCATGTCCCAGTCTCAGGTGGGCATTGCCGAGACCCTCCAGAGCACGTCCCAGTTGCTAGGGGAGGTCTTCCAATCTCAGGTGGGCATTGCTGGGATCCTCCAGAGCATGTCCCAGTCGCGAGGAGAGGTCTCCCAGTCCCATGTGGGCATAGCCGAGGTGCTCCAGAGCATGTCCCAGTCGCGAGGAGAGGTCTCCCAGTCCCATGTGGGCATAGCCGAGGTGCTCCAGAGCATGTCCCAGTTGCTAGGGGAGGTCTTCCAATCTCAGGTGGGCATTGCTGGGATCCTCCAGAGCATGTCCCAGTCGCGAGGAGAGGTCTCCCAGTCCCATGTGGGCATAGCCGAGGTGCTCCAGAGCATGTCCCAGTCACGAGGAGAGGTCTCCCAGTCCCATGTGGGCATAGCCGAGGTGCTCCAGAGCATGTCCCAGTCGCGAGGAGAGGTCTCCCAGTCCCATGTGGGCATAGCCGAGGTGCTCCAGAGCATGTCCCAGTCGCGAGGAGAGGTCTCCCAGTCCCATGTGGGCATAGCCGAGGTGCCCAGAGCATGTCCCAGTCACGAGGAGAGGTCTCCCAGTCCCATGTGGGCATAGCCGAGGTGCTCCAGAGCATGTCCCAGTCGCGAGGAGAGGTCTCCCAGTCCCATGTGGGCATAGCCGAGGTGCTCCAGAGCATGTCCCAGTCGCGAGGAGAGGTCTCCCAGTCCCATGTGGGCATAGCCGAGGTGCTCCAGAGCATGTCCTTGTCGCGAGGAGAGGTCTCCCCAGTCCCATGTGGGCATAGCCGAGGTGCTCCAGAGCATGTCCCAGTCGCGAGGAGAGGTCTCCCAGTCCCATGTGGGCATAGCCGAGGTGCTCCAGAGCATGTCCCAGTCACTGAGGAGCATCGCCAAGGGCGTCG